>NC_133935.1:32953579-34250991 GCF_031877795.1 Strix aluco
TCAAAGTTATGTGGTGAGTTACTTGACATACCTGTTCAAAAGAAAGTTAGTTTTGCTTTTTAGTGCTGTTCTTTTACTTTCAATTTCAGTTGCCATTTCTGCAACAAGCAGCCCTTTTGTTTTCTTTAGCAGTGTTTAGACTTTGCTCTTCTTGAGCTGAATACATTTTTCCTTTTGAATCCTTTGTGGGTGGGCTGCAGGAATGTTAGGAAACAGGTTCCCTAATGAGCTTGGCAAATTGAAGAATTGTCTGAAGAGGTAATGTACTCCTCAGTTAGGACAGATGTAAAAGGCTGTATCCTGAATCTCGGTTGTACTGGTTTGTCTGAGAAGAGGAATTTCTGCATGGAGTTACCTCTCATAATGCAGATACCTACCAGCCATTTCATTTTTCAGAAGCTGGCAAAAGACCATATTTGTTCTTGATAACCTGTTGGTTATTGCTTGTGTGTCATTTAAACCATGGCAGTTCTTTTTTTTTTTTTTGGTGAATATTTATTCTACATTCTAGTTGTAGATGGGACCTTTTTCACCTCAGGGTAGTTCCCTGGCTGTAATTGCGTGGCTCTTTCACTTAACAGTGTTTGTGCCCTCTTAGATGTTTCCAGCTACCAGCACCCACCAGCAATGCCTGTAGCAGCTGCTCACCACATGGGAAGCATCTCAGCAGTCTGCCATGAATTCCCTGAATAGTGAGAGACATGCTCAAGTACACTAACCACATGTGCTGCCTGCCTCTAGATAGGTATGAGTTCTCTTGCCAGCCAGAGTTCTCCTTTTTCTTTTGATTGATATTTGCCCACTCAAAGTCTATTTTTTATTAATATTAGACTCCATGACTGACATGGTTTTATACCCCAGGCTTGAAAGCACAGCCTTGATTCACAACTGAGGTGAAAGCAAACAATAGGAATTAAGCAGTAAGTTGGTTATTATGTTAGAAATGTTTAGGAAGTTTGGTCCCTGCCCCACACAGCTGTCCTCAGAGTATATGGTCAAGAACGTCATCCAAACCAGTCTGAAAAGAGGAGTTTTAGTCCTCTTCATTTCCTAAACCACTGTTGCCTCTGCTTTGCCACTGTGTGTTGGGGGCATCCTAAATCAAGAAATGACTCGGGAATGAAAGCTTGTGGCATAGTGGTTTCCATGCATGTGGAATTTGAATTCCACCAGTGTTTTGCATTTGTATTTAGCGTATTTTCTGCACTGTTAATTCTAGAGAAATAGTGCCTGGTAAATATGTAAGTTGTCAAATGCCAGTTAAATTTGTCAAGTAATTCATACCACAGATATTTGCTCTGAAGCACAGCTAACCCTAATATAAAATAGTACATATTCATCAACAACAATGCTGATGTTGTTGCTCTTTTAGTCCTTTAAAGAGTACATGAGAGCTGATAAACTATGCATCTTTCACCCACTTTATCGTTTTGCTCCGTTGGTTTGTGTGCATTTGGGTGGGGGAGGCGAAGGGAAGAAGAAAAGAAATGTTGATCCATTCACTTCTCTTGCTCATGGGTGAAGATTCTCCCAGTCTGTTACCCTGTGTTGTGAGAATTTGGCTTCAGTATCCCAAGACAAGCCCTTGTAGAAAGCTAAACTGCTTGAAACTTCTCAGCTTCAGCTATGAAAGGTCTCAGCACTGCTCCTCAGGTCAGTGGCCCAGTTGTTCCTTGAAAACTACCCATGCTAGTATTTGAGTGATCTTAATTCTCACAGGAGTTTGTCATGAGGGATAATGAATTTCTAAGGAAATGTTTTGGTGAAATAGCTGCTATTTGCCTTCCCAGGTACTATTCTGGAAAATGAGCACGTGAAATTTATCTCACATAACCAATCAAAGTCCAGTCATCACTTTCAAAAGTGAAAAACCTTCTAAAGAGAAGTTAGTGATGTAATCCAAGTATTAATTATGTGTTGTTGCAAGATCTGGAAAAATACAGCGGTGCTGTGGTGGTGACTGTGTCTGGGGTCAGGCTTTCTCCCTCTGAGGGGAAGGCACAGTGGTGAGGCTGGGGCTTTTAGTCTGTCTATGAATTATGTGCTCTGGGATCACCTGTAGGTTTCTGTCTCATCCCATGTGGTGGGTTACAATAGGAGCGAATCTTTTGAAATCCCTGAGAGCCTGCGTGCTGGTGGAAGAGCCTATCTCTGCTCGGCAGACCCGCAGGGCAGGAGGAGTCATGGCAAAGACTCAGAAACAATTTTGTTTGTAGCTTTATTAACTGATAACTTTAGTGAGTGAATGGAGACAATTTGGCAACAATCAGCTGGTAAGCTTCAGAGAGTGAATAAAGGCACTTTGAGATGATCAACTGATAACCGTTGGGGAATTAAAGGCACTTTGGTGATGAGACTATTTTCCTAACAACCCATCAATGATCAATTTATTGCAGTTTGTACAAAACTTACATACATTAATATATGTAAGAAAGAGAGAGAGCAGAAAGAAGAAAGAGAAGAACGAAGGGGGTAGGAAAAGGGAAATCACCACCCTTGGATCCACATTGTCATTGTCATAGAGTAGCAGGCTTGGTCCGTAGGTGGTGGGTCAACAAAGACACAGGTGGGGTGTTGTCTTTATATTGTTGTCTTTCTTACACCTGTGCAATAGGTTGTTCTAGAAGGTTCTCATTTTCTCTGGCTTGTACCTGTAGTTAGGCAAGTTCTCTCTCTGGGCCACAACAGGAGGGAGGGGGAGAGAAACGGCCCACCACCCCACCTCCACAGAGCTCGCTCTGCTTCTCCCCCACAGGGTGTCCCACTCGAGTTGTTTGAGGCATCCTCTTTACGGACAGCTTCTTGTTTACAAACAGTTTGTAACAGTTTCATTATCATCAAATTGATTTTTTACACCAAAAAAAAAAATAATCTGAGACCATGAGGGCACTACTAACAGCACTGACCAGGCACTTCTAATCATCTAAATGGGGTCCACTGGATAATCACAAGGCTGGCTTGCTCCTTCTTCCAAGAGCTGAGCCTCCTGTGTGCTGGTCCTGTTTCTTTCTTGCAATGGTCAGGAGACTTTCTCTGAGTCAGAACATCTGTTTGCACTTTCTGTCTTCATGTATCTGAACCCTTGAACCCTGGTCCCTTGAAGCTGTTAGAAAGTAAGAGACTGAGGGACAAGAGACACGTCCCCTGACTCACTGACCCATCCATTCTCTCACCAAAGCTTCCTGCACGTGTGAAATAAATGAAATTACATCACAGAGAGAGAAAAGGTCAAAAGATGGCTAACAGCTAAGCAGATATCTGTAGATTGTAACTGCTGGCATACTTATCCTGTGGCAGAAAATATCCTACCCTCTGGAAACTGGGGCTCTTTGGGTTATGGAGCAATAGATGCCAGCTATGCACGAGGTCAGACCTCAGACGTTATCTGTATGTCTTCCAAATTACTTAGCTAATGCAGTGTAAGACCAGAAGCACTGAGAGTCACTGAAGTCATAGGATATTGCTGCTGCAGATCGTGGGAGGTAAAGAGCAGGATCAGAGGTTCTCAGAGTCAGAATAGTGACAGACTTGTGCAGGAGATGCAGGAGAAGTCAAATGCAGGATACTTCCCATTTACCCATCTGTACAGTGGCCTGAAGAGAGAGCTCTCAGGAATACCCCAAAAGCTGGGGGAGGCCACAGCCTGCTGCATTGTTCATGCTATGTCTCAGTGGTATGGTCTAACCTTTACCTTTCTCACTTCAGTGAGGATACTAGAAAAACTGTTTTCTTAGACAAGTTGTAATGTTGGGTGACAGAAGTGGAGCATTGAGTGTGCTGCTGATGTTTCAGTCAATGTCTCTACCAGTATATGAGTGATATTTTTAAATTCCACTGGGAACAGACTCTGTCTCCCTCTCTGGACAGTGGGGAGAGCAGAAGAGAAGGCAACACTTGGGCTGTGCTTTGGTGGGAGTACACAGACCTCTCACCAAAGTCTGAAGGACTGAGATAACAATTAGTTGCATCCTACAGAGCTGAAGAAAAGCCATTGTGTCTCAGCTTCAGGGATAATCCTGCATCACTGGTAGGATGATAGCGTAACAGAGAGGAATCATTTCCAGATACCACATGGAAGATCTAACCCACTTGACTATGTGAATTCATTTGTCTGGAGCTCTTGTCTTGCAGGAGACTTTGTCTCTGGTAGGAATGAGCAAACTTAGGCTCCCATCATTTGCCATCCATCTGTGAGATGTAAGGTGTAGAGGTATGGGTAGACTTGCCCCCCTTCTTCTGGATGAAGAATCTATGAGAAGGGAAAAGGTCTCAGGGTCTCCACTGAGATTTGAACAAAGTCTAGGTCAGAACTGTCCTAGCTTGGTTTAGATAGCAAATGAGTCCAAGTGAGGGGGCATGGTTGGGTTGACTGATGAAGAGGGAGGAGGTGGTGGGAAATGCAGTACACTTCTGAGGCCACGGAAGAGTCTGCTTGTCCTCAAAGAGGTACGGGGTAGAAGAAGCTATGGGAGAAAAACATTTCAGCAGTAGCATTTCTCCAAGTCTCTTAATGATGGTACAGAGCCAAAGAAGGAAGAGAAGACAACTCTGGGTTATTCTATTATTGCATGTTGTACAACATGGAGGAAGGCAGGATGTACCTGTGTAACTCAACCTGTTCTTCAGGGACATTCTTGCTCAGAGGCTTCAGGCTCTCTCAAGACAGCAGCAGCCACAACCATTATCTCTGCCCCCAATCGACCTTTCTATAACAATGGTGTTTTGTTGATTGCTCCAAAGTGCTTAGATTTAGCTGGGACATTTGATACTCAAATCCCACATCTCATCTCAGTTTGCTGATAGGAGTGGCATAAGGAATGCAACCCACACCAAATGAGTGGCCTAATTCACCACACCGATGCACTGGATGTTCAGCCCAGGTAAAATCTCACCTTCAGACATCAAGAACTGGGAAAAGAGGTTGTGTTGGATCACAAGCTAGATGTTGTCCTTTGCACCAGGAGATGTGAGAGTCTGACAATAGGGAAATTTCATGCAGAGAGACAGTTCGTGGCAATCAGTGGACCTTTGTTGCTAATGAATGGTCTGCTGTGAGCTGTTAAAAATCCTGTAGCTGCTCAGGAAGGAGGCAGTCCAAGCACTGTTTCCGGGCTACTGCACTCTAGGCCAAATGACACCTTTTGAAGCGAGGTGTCACCAAAACGAGATAAAAGAACTTATCGACACCAATTTGATGTAGATAAGCAGACACTCCTTTATTAACGGCTGGGTGTGCAGGGGAGTCGTCTCACCAACAACGCACACTTAACTCCTGTAGCATGCTGATTATATTGGATACAGTAACATATATTAATCAAGTTCTCATACATAAACATGTTAACTCCTATAACTCATTTTCTTATTCCCACCTCTTTCTGGTCATGTGCACTTGAGTCCTGAAATGAGTCGCTTTTGCGACCACCACAGACTACTGACCTAAAAGAAAGACCCTCCAATGCCCTTACCCAAGGATTTTTGGCTCACACTAATTTTAACATGCTTGGAGGCCCTTTCACAATGTAACTTTTACAGTACCTTGTCTATAGGGCAATCAATTGTCCTTACCGGACAGTCTAACAACGGTACCTCATCACGAGTCTTATTCTTGGTATAGAAATCTAGTTAATGATTATCACTAGTCTACATGGCCTCAGCCTGGGACTTAAAAAAAGAACTTAGTAGCAGTATATAACTGGTTATATAGTTACTCTAAATCATTCCTTATTTACATCCAAATCATCAAAAATAATTAAAATCAGCTCAAATTAATAACAAATCAGTAACAGAGGGGTAAATTGTTGCTCCTTTGAGATCAGCTGAGCATATGTAACAGGGAAAAGATGTTTCAGCAGTACCTCAGAGTCCAAGCCCGCTGGATTCTGCTAGGTGCTGTACAGACAGAGCAAAAAGTCTGCTCCTGCTGTTAAGAGACTAGGAAGTGTGTGTGAAGCCTGCTAGAAAGGATGCAGCAGTGCTTGTAGCCTTCTGAAGGCCTTTAAATCAGCCTTTGAAATCTAAAGCTTTGTAACTTGAGTGTTTTAGCCTAAAGCCAGTAAAAAAGATGTTAAAGGAAGAAAAATCAAAGGAAAGGACCATACATGTGAAGCTACAGAAGCTATGAGCTTCAGAGATAAAACTGATCTGCAGAACAGGACCACACTGACTCAGGGTCTTAAAAAGAGCTACAGGGTCTTAAAAATTAGGGTAACAAAATTTCTAAGCAGGTACCAAATAGAGCATGGCGGCATGGCAGCTTGCCATGTATGTACTATTATACCTATATAATCACATGGCATTTGGCTCAGGGTCATGCTGAAGCTCCTACTTGCTGGTACTGGACAACTTCCCTGTCATCTACCTTCTAAAGCCTGGACAAGATTAAGTGTTAATACACTGCCCACCTTATTCTGCAACACCTTACAAGGTATGAAAACCTAACTATTGCATCTCTTTCTTTCTGTGAAAGTTGTAAGAAATATGGTGCATGTGTAATTTTAATTCACCTTCTCTATTCCATAATAAATATTTCCACTAAAGGTCTTTTACATTCAGTTTTTCAGAATACTCTGGTTTCCTAAAAGCCAATTTTCTTGCACTTACCTGGATCCCAGGTCATGTTGTCAGTGACCTGCAACATGCTCACAGAATAGTGGATTCCTGAGAGAAGCAGAACAATTTGCTTGCAGAGAGCTGCACAGAAATTAGCCTTTCTTTCTGGGAGGCTTTGAGAAAATCCCAGGGAGTTTGTGCAGCCAGGGAAACTGCTGGACTAGAAAGCAGAACTGGAGGAAAGGACTCGACTGGCACACAGCAGGATTTCCAGTCTTTTTTATTTGTCAAATCTCAAGATTTTCACCGAATATTTTGTCATATGAGCACATAAACATGCATTTGCCTCATTGCATCCCCTTTACACCATGAAATACAACTTCTAGAGCACTTTGACCAAGAGCTGTGGCAGGTATGTAGCTGAAGGGCTATGGATTGGTAAATTGTACAGACATGGGAAAGCAGCTGAGTACTAACAGGCAGGTGGCATTTCTGTGGAGACAAGTGGCCTTTTGGCATATAAGAGTGGGCCTCAGTGTCTGGGCAGACATACCTGTGCACACCTGTCCTCTGAGAGACCACTGTAGCCTTTGTGAACCTTGTCTTTTAGTGCCTTGATCTCTTTCTCAGCTAAGTACATTTTTACCCAAGAAGGATGCCTGTTTCCCAACAGGCCACCTTCATTCTCGCTGCTTATTTATTAGCAGAAAGCATGAGCCTGCAGTTTGTGCATATAGATGCAGGGGAGTGCAGAGATACCGCTGCTGTTAGGGGGTCCTGCAAAATATTGGTCCTACTACATGCTGTTGGTGAGGAGGCAAGTGTCTCCAGAGCGTGGCTGAGATACCCACTGTTATCTGACAATGTCATAAGCATTTGTGAAGAGCTGGTAAGGTAAGCTAGAAACACAGATTCTCTTTCCACACAAATGCTGTTTAGAGACGGCAAGGCACAAATGTTACATAAAATATATGCACGCTGCTAAGGCAAACATCTTCAATCTTTAATACATGTTTGTAAATTATGATTTATCCTAGATGTCCCTAGCCAGGAGTGTCTAACTTACTAGCTCTGAAAAGCAGGCCGTTCATGGGATAAAGAAAAGCAGCATATTGTGCAGCAGCTGTTTCACTTTCTTGTGGTCATATGAGTGAGTAGCTTGACTCTGAAGCCATGCTACTTTTCATCCCAGACCACACCTTTCACAATGACTTGTTCCCCACATTTCATTACGGGCCATAGAAATGCTGGTTTTCTCCAGTGCTCACAGATTTTCTTGTCCACATGCTCTATATATGGCATTGAGCTTTCCTGTAGGTTCCACACAGCTTTAACCGGTGGGTCCTGAAGAAGCAGCAAACAATAAATTTTGCAGCACTGCAGCGCAAACTGTCTTTGAAGGACCGTTTTTAGGTCAATGCCAGCTTGCTGAAAATCAAGTAAGAACAGTTTTCAAAGTCTTGTAATGTTATGTTGATGTAATGTTACACTGCCTGTGCAGCTGCTTCACATGAACTAAGCACTGAAGAACTTCATTTGTCAAAGCTGATGGTACCATTCAAGTGGGACAGGCAGGGGTCCCAGTGTCACTTTAAAGGTTCCTTTATTTATTAAGTCCTGGCTTCTGGACTGTTCCAGCATCCAGCAACTGTCTCTATTTCCTCATAGAGAGATCTGTAAAGAGCTTGATAAGGCTGAGCTTTTGGAAAGGCCCAGCAAGCTGTAAAAGGAGAAGGCTGCTCTTTGGAAGCTTCATATATATGTGATATATATGACATACAGACATATTTCCCAGAAAGCCCCACTAGACTATAGTCCATTTGCATAGCAAGTATCAGGACTCTGTGCGCACCAACAGACTCTGCGAGCCCTCCCCTGCCTCCCCAGTGGTTTGGCAGCTTGTGTTCAAGGTCAGCTCTGATATAGCATGGCAATATAAACTCAGATTCAACTGCTGTGAAAACAGTTAAGTTGGCAGAAAGGGTGGTGTGAGAAGAATTTGTGAGAAGCCTCATCTCCGCCCACAGACCCTCCACCACTTGGACTGGGAGCTAATTCAAGCTCAGTGGTGGCTGGGTGCTTGCCTGAGCTGTGATGTTGGGATGCCAGTGCCCAGCCTTGCTGACCCTGACCCACAGACTGACTTCCCAGCTCGATCTTGACCTGCCTGGTCACCGTGGGTTTGCCCGGTGATCACCAGTCTGTGGCTGACCCTGATCACCACCACTGGCACAGCTCTTTGCACCTTGCTTGGGTCCGGTAGGTCTGTGCCCTTGATAAGGCGCACTGCCCTGCCTGTCCTACTGTTCCCGGCACAGCTTTGTGTCTCCCTTACAAGGTTACACTTACCTCTACACAGGCCTATTGTGGGACTACATGGGCTGGAAGACCCTCACCGCAAGTGGAAAACCCCAAGCAGAAGGGAAAACTCCTGTTTTTTTAAATACCAGGTTGCACAGACATGACAGAAAATGGAACCACCACCCCTGCTCCTGGGCTGTATGTTTACTTACCCTGATAATTTTGGTGTAATACTCTGAACTTCCAAAATAGGAATACCTGAAGGTACTCCTTATCTCTTGCATCATCCTCTACAAACCAAGCACAGCACAAAGCAGACTGTTAGCATGTGGTGTGGCCAGCAGTGCAGTCCCTGAGCGCTCGAAATTTTTGATTCTCAGATTGTGCCAATCAGCAATGGAGAAGTCGCTCGTTTCAAGCTTTGGAGGAAGGTCCCATAAAAGCAACACAGGGCTGGAAAATGCTTTCTGCACTTGTATATGCGCATCAGTCATCTGGCCAATTCAGACATGCAGCATATATCTGCGTATCATGGGACACAAAAGGATTGCTGGACCTCAGCTTTCCACACCCCGATCCCTCTCAGCTCATAAGTTATCCCCACTGTCATTCCCAATATATTTTGAGCAGTGTCCTTAGCAGAAGCTAAGTTCTAGATGAATGGGAGATGCAGATGGTCCTTTTATCCCACTGCCTAGGTCCAGTTAAACATAAAATACCTGTTTGCTGTTGGTCATAGTGTCATTCAAAGGTGGAATGACAGGAGCTTCAGATATGTTAATTGTTCTCTGCTGTACATCTTTCTCACAGGCATCAAACAGCTTCTGCAGCGCAAAGATGACAGCTGATTACAGCAGCAATGACAGTGCAACGAGAGGCGTAGTGTGGAAGGCATGTGCTGAAACCACATCTGCATTAGAGTAAATTGTAGGGCCACTAATTGATTGAAATATGTCTTCAATACCTGGGAAATAAACTGCTTAATCAAGCTGTTTGCATGCTGAAGCCCATTCTTCAGCATCTGTGGGGCCTTATCACAGTCAATGCTAATAATGGACTCATCTCAGTCTTGTCCTTTAAGGTATACTGTTTTGGTGTTTTCCTTCAGATCCCCCCAGCATCAGAGCAGTGAGTCAGACATCAGAACAAGGTCTCCCATCTAGTACTGAAAGCGTTAACCATAAGGAAACTGGACTATGTTTTCCCACTTTTGCTTAACATGAGTGAGATATGGGACCAGGATTTGAATGGGCCCTTCTGAAAGTCAGGAAGAAGCAGGTCACTGACAGTTTGCTCTCTACAGCATTATGCAGGCCCTGCTGGACTGGAAAATCAGAGACCCAAACTTAGTCCCCAACCCTGTGTGATACAGAAATACCAATACTCGAAGCCTATGCTGGATACACTGTGTTGATCTGATAAGAGTCAGGTTGAGAAAATGGACACAAACAAACCTTAATTACGCTGCTGGCATCTTTGTAAGTCAAATAGGAGATTGTGGAGCTCCTGAGTTTTTCCCAGTCATGTAGCCTGAGCATGTCATACATCTGCAGCACAGCAGACAAACGTGAAGGGTCATTCATGTTCTCAGAGTACTTGTGCATGCCCACTGCTTTAGACAACAGGTCTTTGTTTCTAGGGCAAGTAGGATATAAAAAAACTTAGCTAAGACAAGATCAAACAATGAACAACCGTAACTATTTTACAGCATGTTATGAATCTATTTTATGAATCCCATGTTTTCTACAATGCATTTCTCAACTACATTATATAGCTGGCAAGCAGCTTTCATGTGGGAAATAGTGCTTTCTCAGCTCAGTTTTGCATGACCAGAGTGGAATTTGATCAAAGAGCAGCATTTCAACTATATCATTGTAGGCTGATTTCTTTTATTAACACGTTCACCCTGGGAATGTCTCCTTCCCTTTCCAGAACAAGCCAAGCCATCTTCCAGAAATCAGTTACAAAGAGATGCTGGCAGGTTGAAAGTCTGGGGAGAAGGTGTCTAGGCTGTCTGGTCAGAAACAAAGAGTCCCTAAGGACTGAAGGAAGCACGAAGTATGTGGCTCTTCAGTGTAGAAACACACGTGTCAAATCTGAATAAATACCTCGCCTCTAGCTCTCTGATCTTCTCTTTCAGCTTCTTATATTCTTCTTTCTCCTGAAGCTCTTTTTGGGTGACCCCTCCAGGAAATGCTCTGAAACAGATTTCTTTTGTGAGATCTCTTTATTTGTACTTGGACACTGGGACAACAGTGGACTTGTCACTGTTGAATATTCTGAATTCCAGCAAAAAAGCTGGGAGGTAGGAAAGCACAGAGCACCCAGGAGAAACTAGGGGAGCTTAACAACCTCCCCTAAAAGCCCCCACCTAGGATTTATGCTCAAATCAAGGGGAAAGCTATTTACATCAGAAGAAAGGGAGGTGGGGTTGTGAGGATCAGAGGTTGAAGGCTTGAAGAAAACACAGGTATTTCTCCACTTGTTAGACTCTACCCTCATTTTTTCTCTAATTGTTTTCTCCATCTTTACCATCAAAACATTATCACCAAACATCCCAAACCCACTAGAGAGTTCTATTCCCCTGGATTGCTTTCTCCACAGATTTCTGGGTGATGTTAGTCTCCTATTCCTCCAGTGGGTGAAATTCTCCTGTTTCCAATGCCTGCTCTTTAGGTGATACTACTAGAGCTTAAAAAAGCCCTCTCTACATGATGACCCTAGGCCAATTGTGGACTCACACCCTAAAAGTCCTCAAAATTTTTTGCTTTTTATCATTCACCAGAAGTTTTTAGAGACTGTGTCTTCTTCTGTATTACAGATCTCAGAACAAGTACATGCAGCCCTAATATAAAGGAGACCTCTTGTCCCATGTTTCTTTTCCCTCCGTTCAGAGTAAGCCATATCATCTTATATTAATATTCTGCTCTTGTGAATTATCCCATTAAGTTTCTGCTCTGTCAATTAAATTACCTTCATTACTCCACACAGAAATGTGTTCAGAGCTTGTCTAACATTGGAGGTGGTAAATGTATTATGCATAGTGGAGGAAGATAACTGGCTGTGGGTGAAAGGACAATACTGAGAAGAGGAAATTCAGAAAAAACCAATACTTACTCCTGATAGCTCTTGTGTCCCTCCTGGTAAGGAGGATCAGGGTTGCTGGTCTCCTGCATCTTGTAATGACCAGATGCAGCACGCTGCCTAGAGATGGAAGAAGACAATCTATGTTAAGCAGACAGATGTGGGAACAACCAAGAATAAGGACCTGAATTTGGGAGGTGTAATCAGGATCTAGACTGGTTTCCTGACAGCTTTCTGTAATTAGGCAAACAAACTCAGGGACACAAGTGACTGAGCTTGGTCACCATTTGAGTCTAGGTCCAGTGCCTGGGAACTTTTGCCTTATATCAGCTCAAGTCTCAAACTTGAGCCACTCTGGAAGAAAGCTCCAAGGTTTCAGAAACTCTGAGTATTCCTTCACTACCAGGCTATCCATGACTGCACACCTGCAAACCCTTCATAACCTCACAGATACTCCAGCTGTGACCAGAAACTAAAATGCCACAGCCTGTCTTCATGGAAACCCCAACAGAAAAGCCTCTTCTCCACAAAGCTATTCAGGAAGGGTACGGTCACCCAGCTATACTATTTGAAGTTTATTCACTCTTGGCCTTAGTCACTGAGAATGATTTATGTTTGCATTTGTCTTGGGTTTGTGTGAGTGTTGGGGGTTTTGGTAGCAGGGAAGTGGGCTACAGTGGTGGACTCCTTGGAGAAGCTTCTAGAAGCTCCCCTGGCTCCAAGTGGGACACCTCTCTGGTCAAGGTTGAGCCAATTACCAATGGTGGCCATGCCTTTGTGATAACATAGTTAAGAAGGGGAACCTGAGAGGAGGAGTTGTGAGGTAGACACTTCTGCAAACACCGAAGTCAGTTGAAGAAAGGAGGAGGAGGGGGGTAGGTGCGCTGGAGCAGATACCCACCTGCAGCCCCTGAAGGGCCCCATGCTGGAGCAGGTGGCTATGCCCAAAGAAGATTGGGACTTTGTGGGAAGCCCCCACTGTTGCACTTTGGCACTGGGAGGATTGCAACACGTGGGAGGGACCCACACTGGAGCAGTTTATGGAGAGCTGCAGCCCGTGGGAAGGACTCATGTTGGAGACAGTTCATGGAGGACTGTCTCCTGGACAGTTCATGGAGGACTGTCTCCTGTGAGAGGGACCCGACACTGGAGCAGCAGAAAAGCGCAAGGAGTCTTCCTCTGAGGAGGAATGAGCAGTGGGACTGGCCACACCCCCTCATTCCCTGCCCTCCTGTGCTGGGGGGGAGGAAGTAGAGGATTTGGGAGCAAAGCTGAGCCCTGGAAGAAGGTGTTTTTAAGATGTGGTAACGCTTCTCACTGTCTCACTAACTCTTTGTTAAGTGGTGGTGGTGGTTGAATTAAATTGATGTTCTTTTTCTTCCCCAGTCGAGTCTGTCTTTTGCTCTTGACCATAATGGGTGAATCATCCCTCCCTGCCCTTATCTAGATTCTGGAGCCTTTTGTTCTATTTTCTCTTTCTCATTCCTGAAGGAGGAGGAGTGAGCAAGAGGCTGCGCCGTGCTCAGTTGCCCTCTGGCCTGAAACCACAACAGCATTTTATCCCCAAGATGCCATCCATTAGGCTATTATTTTTTTTTTTCCTCCTGATTAACAATTTCCTTCCTTCTTGGCAATATTCCTGCTACTATGTCTTCCCTCAGCTTTTCCTAGTTCACAAGAGGACAGTTTTCATGACAAAAACCCAGGACTGCCTCTGCACATCTACTCAAACTGTCCGCAGAGCTGGTTTTACCACCTCCCCTTTCTACATTAGGCTAGATGCCTTTATATTGAGGGCTGCTGTTGTTAAGGCAGCCATTACATATTCAGAGGAGCATTTGCATGGAAATGAAAGTTCATCTCACATGACATATTTTCACGTCACGTGCCCTGGTCATGTACTCTGATCTATACTCCAAAGCAAACCTGTTTCAGGGGCACTTCATGCCTGGCCATGACAATGCAGTCAAACAGGAGAATGAAAATTTGGTCTGTCCCCCAGGACAGAGCTGTGATGATCAAGACTTGAGTATGTTTCAGTGACAGTTGCAGAAACATTTATGATTTTCCCCTCTTATATATATTCTTAATACAAAGAACCACATTACCTGTGGCAACTCTCCAGAAATTGTAGTCGAGTATCAACAGAGTCAGACCAAACTCTTTTCTTGCTGTCCATCCATCCATCAGGGGAAGAAAGAAATAAACCACATTACAGTCAGTAGACAAGTATCCATTAAAGTCCTAAGAAATGCACAAACTATACTTCCTCCCTCTAATTCCTGATCAGCCCACAGGGAAAAAAATCTAGAGACCAAAACTTCTCAAGGCTGTGCTTTGCCAGGTGGGTGGTTTGTGATTCTATGAGTCAGTGCCAATAGTGCAAATAAAATACTCTGAAAGTGTAAGATCTGCATGTTATATGGTGAAGATCAAACAGCTTCTGTAAATTGGCCTTCGGTTCTCAATATAGCCTGGACAAAATTTGTTGCTAACTCAAAGCCCTCCTTGTGTCTGACTTATTTGTAATCTTTTCTCCAACCTGTCCTAGCATACACCAGCTACAGTTGATCATCAGGGGCCACACTAAACACTGTAATTTCTGGTCACCAGACTCACCTTATTTCTTTTTCCACCTGTGCCAGCCTTTCTGTCAGATCATGACATAAGGCCTCCAGCCTTGAAGTCTTGTCTCCACCGGCTGATGGTTGCCACAAGGTGTCAAATGTTTGTCTGAGGAAAAAAGAAAAGGAAATTCTTACAATGAAGGGAAAAAAGATCACATGCTTTAAACAGATACCTGATAAAAGACAACCCTGTGAGCAGAGGCTCCATGGCTACATCCAAGCGAGCAAATAGATCAGAGCCAGGATGAGGCTCCAGGGCACGTGATGGCCCAGCACACACCTGGATGCACTTTTGGCACAAGTGAGCTAGCACTCCCCCAGATGATGTCTGTCACAGTTCAGAGGACTGCACTGACTGGCTAGGGTTTGCCAAAAATAGGAGGAGGGTTTGAGCAATCAGGGCTGGATGAAGTGGACAAGATACAGGGACAACTTCTTGTCACGGCCTGAGCACAGAGGGCAACTGAGTACCACGCAGCCGCTTGCTCACTACTGCCCTCTGAGGAATGGGAAGGAGAAAATAAAATAAAAGGCTCGGGAATGGAGATAAGGGCAGGAAGGCATGACTCACCCATTATGGTGAAGAGCAAAAGACAAACTCGTTAAGGGGAAGAAAAAAGAACATCAATTTAATTCAGACACTAACACCACCACCACTTAATGGAGTAGGACAGTGAGAAGCATTAGCACATGTTAAAAACACCTCACACCGCCCCCCCCCCCCCCTTCTTCCAGGGCTCAGCTTTGCTCCCAATTTCTCTATCTCCTCCCTCCCAGCAGCGCAGGGGGCAGGGGATGGGGGGGTGCAGCCAGTCCCTCCACTCCTTCCTCCTCAGGGGGAGGACTCCTCGCATTCTTCCCCTGCTCCAGCATGGGATCCCTCTCACAAGAAACAGTCTTGTCTGCAGTCCTTCGTTGCAGTCCCCCAAGGAACTTTGTAGAAATATTCAGGCCTACTAAGGTTAAACTTGGTAAGGTTAGCCAGAGACACCCCCTGTGCAACATACCTGCCGCCTTTTGCAGTCATCTCTCTAGGATCAGCGCCCTTACACAGTTCTTCAAACATCCCCATTCTGTTGTAGGAAGAAAACTCAGGTGTGGCCATGCCTTTACAGCAGCAGAAAATGTTTGCCAAAATGAGTGGCAGCACAGGGGACTCTGCTGTCAGGAGTGCAGGAAGCTGCTGCAAGTGTCAGGCACTTTCTTGCTTTCACGAAGGGACTTTTCTGCTATAACAGAAACAAGCCCTTCCTTTTTACAGCAAAAGGCACTCTTTCTTTGCACTGTATCTAGTACCACACCTCTCTCCAGCCAATAAAGTCGGGGGTGGGGGGGGGGGGAGGAGAGGGGGAGGGTGTGGCTTCACCCTGCAATATCAGCCACAGCAGTTTCGGTTTCATCCCAGTCGCATTATTTTAATTCTGTGTAGCCCCCTGTAGTGGTTTGAGCCCAGAGAGCAACTGATCAGATGCCGTTTACGCATCCCTTCTCCCTCAAGCGTGGGAAGGAGAAAATGAAACAAAAGGCTCAGGAATCGAGATAAGGGCAGGGAGGGGTGGCTCACCATTATGGGCCACCGGGCAAAAGACAGAGTCGTTAGGGAGAGAAAAAGGACATCACTTTAATTTAAAACACTAAGGACAACAACAACAGACAGAATGGGACAGTGAGAAGCATTCTTCCCATTCTTCCCGGGCTCAGTTTTGCTCCTAACTTCTCTACTTCTTCCCCCACAGCAGCACAGGGGAGCAGGGGATGGGGTTCCAGTCAATTCATCACCCCTTGTATCTGCCGCTCCTTCTTCCTCAGGGGGAGGACTCCTCACACCCCTCTCCTGCTCCAGCATGGGGTCCCTCTCACAGGAGACAGTTCTCCATGAACCTTCTTCAACATGAGTCCTTCCTATGGGCTGCAGGTCTTCATGAACTGCTCCAGTGTGGGTCCCTCTTGCATGTTGCAATTCTCCCAGCAACAAATTGCTTCAGCGCAGGCTTCCCTCAGAGTCCCAGCCTTCTTTGGGCACAGCCACCTGCGTGGGGTCCTCCATGGGCTGCAGCTGGGCATCTGATCTCCATGACCTCCATGGGCTGCAGGGGGACAGCCTGCCCTCTCACCGTGGGCTGCAGGGGGGGTCTCTGCTCCAGTGCGCCTACCTCCCCCCTCCTCTTTCTTCAACTGACATCGGTGTCTACAGAGGTATTTCCCTCACAACTCCTCTTCCTCCCAGGTTCCCCTTCTTAACTATGTTATCACAGAGGCATGGCCACCATCGGTAATTGGCTTGGTCTTGACCAGAGAGGGGTCCCACTTGGAGCTGGGGGAGCTTTGAGAAGCTTCTCACAGGAGCCACCGCTGTAACCCCCTCCCCTCTATGAAAACCCCACCACACACAAACCCAACAAACTTTGCTTCAGGTATGGACGAAATCTGCCAGGTGTACTGGAGGACAGAGCACAGCCTCAAGACCCTGAAGATGCCCATGTGCATCTTGTTCAACCAGAAGTGAAGTTCAGGAGGTTTGGCTATGATGCTGTGATGACATACAACAGCCTGTCCTCCAGCAAAACTGACAACAGGTACTCCTTCCAGAACTTCAAGATGAAGCTGTACAACACAGTAGGTGTAATGGTTACTGCTAATGGGAGTGAGAGCTGTTCATTTATTTGAGGGGTGGGCGTTAGAGGAATTAGTGAAGAGGGCTGAATAAATCTGGCTGATGCATATGAATGAAGGGAAATCAAGGGGTATTTTGATGAACTGAAGAAGAAATTATTTATTTTCTTAATTAGCCAAAGGCTTCATGGGCCCTTCCTTAATGATGCTGTTCATTGTCTAAAGACAGTAAAACCTGACTAACACCTTGGTGATGCCAAATACTTGTTCTTAACAAAAAGTTGCCCTGCTCCTGAGCTTGGCAGAGAAACTAGCCTCCCTCTGGGGCTCTCTGCCTTGGTCCTCAACAGGGGACAAGTGAAGTTTCCTGTAATTTGAATGAGGTGGACAACCTCAGGACGAGCATAAGGGCTCTCCCCATATTATGTACCTCCCCCTAGCTTGTCTCTCCCTCCCCTGAAATGATGTGCTGAAGCCAGTTTAAGAGTGGCTATCTGTCCTTCAAGCATAGATTGGCTATCATTTCTCTCTGAAGGCTCTGTGCTAGTTCAGAATTTTTCACAGCTTTTCTAGATTTGCTTGTTCAGCCAAACATTAGGCTACCTTAGGGCTTCCCTGTCTGTGTCTGGGGTCCCACAGGGCCTCCCAAAGATGGAATAACCCAGATCACAGGGCCAGCCCCAGATAGTCTCATGTCTGCTCTTTGGCATCCCCCAGTGCTAAGAAATGAGCGCTGAACTGGATGTGGGGCGAGGCGGTAGGTGGAAGGCCTCTATGAAGACTTCTCTCCCTGGGAAAGCTGGGAATGATGTGGTCTGTCACAGTGTCCCCTGTGGAGTAGTGGGTTCTCACTCACTTTCAGAGGGGACTGAAGAGAGGCTTTAGTTCAACCCCATTTCTCTGCACCCAAGAATGTTTGAGGGAAATTTCATTACAGAATCACAGAATGATTGATGTTGGAAGGGACCTCTGAAGGGCATCGGCTCCAACCTCTGTGCTCAAGCAAGACCACCTAGACCTGGTTGCCCAAGACTATTGTCTAGCCAGTTTGAATATCTCCAAGGATGGAGATTCCACAACCTCTCTGGGCAACCATTAGAAGGGCTCAAAGACAAGAAAGGGAGACACCAGTTCCTAGACACATAAGTAGTTATTTCTGAATCCCCATAGAAAGTGTCCATAGAGGGTGTGTCATAACAGCTTCCTTATATCATTCTCTCCTAACTGAGCCAGGAACAGTGACAGGAAATGAAACTGTAAGTAGAAATGAACATAGATTACCTTTTTCTTAAGTGGCTGCACCTGCAGAACAGGATTCACCTCACCTTTCCTAGTTGTGTGCTATTTAACCTGAGCAGGACCTGGACCTGCCTGTTTTTCTCCATTGGCTGTAAAGGATCCCAAGTTAATGGAGCTGATTATCCAGTTGATAATCCTTGTGATTTAGGGCCATTTAGGTGGCTGCTGAAGCAAAACAAACAGAAGCACCTGAGGTGAAGGCTGGCTCCTGAAACGCAGCCAGCCTGATCAGGCAATCAGGGACTGATGGAGGGAGTTTTGGTCTGGGAGAGACTAAAAAAGCATCAGAGCAGCCACCTGCTTCAAATACACTCAGGGAGATGCATAAACCAACAAGACACATTGTAGAGAAACTGTGCCAGACCAGAGGGTTGTTTGTCTGCATGTTTGTCCAGCATATATTTTGTTAATGCCATACACAGAGTATAGGTGTAAGCAGAAAGGTCTGAAGTTTCTATACATACACCTGCGAAACGTATGGTGGTGTCACATGGAAAGTACAATTCTCCCCACTGGCTGTTCAGGAGGATCTACAGGGTCTTTACAAAATGTGGCCCAGGAGAAACAGCTGACTTATCAACCACATTGGTATTTTGCCTGTTGAATCACAGATGTCATGGGTAAGCGGTTTGGTAGCTGACCTGTGTCAATTAGGCTGCAGCTTGCCACAATACTGAAGCCATTGCTGGGAAATTGCTCAGGTTTGGAGACAGGACCTCCTTCTGTGCCATGTGTTGTACAGTGCTCAGTGTGAAGGGGACAGGTCTCTTGCTGAGACTGCCATGTGTGACCCTGAGATTTTTTTTGTAGAAAGTCACTTCTGGCATGGAGCTGAAAGCCAGCAATGGAAAGATGCTTCCTACCCTGACGGTCTTTTCCAAAAGCCTGTGCTACCTGAAGGAACATGCCCTGAACACCATCCAAAAGACGTCTTTCCAAACCATCTGCAGCCAGGAGGAGATCACCCAGGTCATTACCATCCTGGCCATATGGAGTGCTGCTGCCAGGACGTTCATGCAGTTCATGCAGCAAAAGAGGTGAAAGTAAGGGTTATCCCACTTCCTCAAATTATCTTCAGAGATTATTTACCCACTGAAGCAGAGGAACTCCCCAACATTTGAACAACTTGTATTTCAAATTTCAGTCTATCAGGGAGAGAAATCTCCCTTGTTTGGGGGTGGTGGGCGAGGGAACGTCCCAAACTGCCAGTAACAACTGCTCTGCCCTTTTCCCCCACCACCACATAGAAATGAGCCCCACACGGATCAGCGGTACAAGAACCACCACCCCAGTGTGGGGTCCTGGGGAGAGAACTGCCTCCCTAGCAGGTAGCATTCATGCAGTGGTGATCTTGCCACCTTTGCTTGAACTGACACCTCTTTCTTGTGATTTTAGGCAGGACTCATCTCTGATATGATTTCTGAGAAGCTGATCATTGCCTTGGAGCCAGAGGCTGCATTGCTCTGGTGCAAAGAGCTTCCGCAGGAAGGGTTAATGGCAGACAGCAGTGACAAGAAGAAGTTTGAAGACTCCCCTGGGATCCAGTATATTGTTGTTGACTGCAGATGCTGATGCGGAAGTCCCAGGCACAACTTATATGACCAATGTGATCAAGTTAATGCCATTTTATTAAAGGATACACAGCAATTTATACACTATCACAAAGCACATGCGCTGCTGTCTTATTGCTAATAGGCTAAAGCTACTTGTCCACGCGCCCCTTTGCCCTCTATGATTGGTCCCGCTGTGGTGTCCATGCGCTGCTCTCCTACTAGGTAGGCATCCTGTTTTCAACATTCCAACTTCTTTATCTTTTGGCTATGCACGCAGTTTCTTAATCTTCCTTGACCTTGCAAGTGTCCTTCAACACAGCTGCAGCCTGTTGTTACAGTGAGGCCCCTCGGTCTGGATCGCTCATAATATGTCCGTTGTTTTCCAGCCATTCCACAAATCCCCCTTTTTGTTTTTGAGCGATCCAGACCTCTCCTTTCTTAAACATTTGCTCAATTAAACCATTCAACATATGTTGCAAACACTGAAACAGACAGGGAAGAAGCAACATCAAAATCAATAAAACTATTAACATTATCAATACTCCTTTAACCAATGTCTGCAACCAACCCCCCATCCCGAGTCTAGTGAGCCAATCGGAAAAGGGATCATGTCCTTCAGTAATATGTTTCATATTCTCATGCAGTTTTGCTAATTGCTGGTGTATGTTTTGCGAATGGTCAGACAAATTAAAGCAACACATCCCTTCAAAGTCTTCACATCCGTGCCTGTGTGCTAATAATAAGAAATCTACGGCAGCTCGATTTTGTAAAGTAGCATGTCTAACACTATCAACATCAGAGAGTAACGCGCTTATCATTTGCGAAGTGAAATTAAATTGTTTTTCACCCCAACAAGCTAATCTATGTATATTTTTTGCATTTATGGTAGCCATTCCTCCTGGAAGGAAAAAGCATGTGGCTATAACAGTGGCTAACGATGGCAGCCGTACTTCATCATTGCATGTTTCATCAAAGTTTCGAACAGATCTGCGTGATCTTCACCCCTGACTCTTACTGGGATTTAGCAATTCTCTCATGTGGGGAGCAAACAATGTTAGTCGCCCAAGGTAGCAAGGACCACCAACAGGTCGTATAGGAATACCAGGCCATGCTCTATCCCCACAAATCAGAAAGACTCCGGGTGGAAGTTTAAAACCCGCTGTGGTTTTTACAGAGAACCTTCTTGTTATCAAATCATTTCAAGAAGAATGCCCTGTTACATTTTGGTAACCTACAAACAAGTCTTGGCGTCCATTCTGTGCCAACCAAATATGCCATGGGGCACCAAACCAAACCACTCCTGTGCCATTTACTGGCTGTAGCTGGGGAACGACATTATCACAGTTCTGCATCCTGGTAACATTAACATACTCAACAGGTGTAACACTAGCCGACAAATCCAATTCTTGCAAGGGTAAAGAAGTTAACCGATTTAGATTCTCAATGACTGTCCTTTGCCAAGCTGCGCTATGCATAGAAGGCCAAACATAGGTGTTATTTGAAATGAAACAACCATCATCATTTTGACTGCTAATCAGGTTCACTCTCTGTTGTTTCCAATATCCATCAAAACCAGTTTCATTTTCCCGCAATGGAATGCCAATTAAACATGTTCGAAAAGGATCATTTGCTTGTTGCAGACTCAAACAAAAATCCTTTATCCCAGATGTGTTTGTCCAGGTTACCCAAATGTTTGCTCTGGGTACGATGACGAAAATCCCTTCACTACCTAATATGAAACAAGTCAAAATAAACATGATCCACGATATCCACGTTTGACGTGTTGTCATCATTTCACCTCCCTTTTTCAGTTGTCCTGGTACACCTGTCAGCTTCGAGGGCCGTTTTTCCCAACACCACTACTCCTATCTACTATCTTGTTATTCTAATTAATACACTGCAAAGCTAAGCGTCTACAAAACTCAGAGTTAATTTCTGCTAATACCCTTTGTCCAAGGTTTTCAATTGAACCTAAAGCTTTAAAAAACTGCTATTGCTCTCTAAAAACTCGAGCCTGCCTTTCTGTATTAATAGCAAATTGCTGATACCTTGGCTCACCTACAAAGTCAGACAACCAACTTGCTTCAGTATAAAATTAATCCGGTCAGTGCACAAGTGACATTTATACACACTTTCCCGATCACATGCGCGTGTGACTCTCCAAGTCCTCTTGTCTCACCATGCACAATGTATTAAAACCTAGGGTCGACAATTCAGACCCAGCCCTCTACAAGCTATGTCGTGTCCCTCTGTCTGATCTGTGGTCAGCAGTTGTATTCGAACAGCCGCGCAAAACGACTGCAAACCCGGTAAAAGACAAAAAGCTTCACTGTTTGCTGGATGTAATGCTGTTAGCAACGGGGTCAGAACCAGGTTCAGTCGATGTTGGTGTCTCTGAAGTGCCTCAAAACACAGGGTTATTATCGTCGTTCTTTGCGATCCATGGCTTCATCCAGTTCGCAGGGACCTATGTAGATGAATTGTTACCTGTAGAGACACAAGCATAAACCCCTGCCTAGGACCTGTGAGTAAGTCTAGTGCTCTGCGTTATTCTTTATGACTTCCCCTTTCCAGGGCTGGTATCTGTAACAACACAAGCATATCCACGACTGGTCATTTTTAATTCTGCAGGTCCTCTCCATTCTCCTGTAACGACATCTGTGTATTGAACAAAACCACTATTTTCACATTGGTTTATACCAGATTTCAAGCCCAAACTATGTATTATTACTGGTGGTTCATCTCTATCACCTGTAAACCATAAATAATTTAACACATACACCACTTTTGCAAGTCGCTCTGCAGCAGCCAAGACCTCTCCCCCTTTTTGTTTTTGCAAAAGCGCTTTCAAGGTTTGGTCCGCTCTTTCCACGATGGCTTGTCCCGTGGGGGAATGCGATATTCCTGTGATGTGATGTATACCCCAGAGTTGACAAAAATGAGTAAATTTTCGAGAAGTGTAGGCCGGACCATTATCAGTTTTGATCTGTGCAGGCACACCCAGTGCCATAATTGCAGCATGCATACGTTTAATGACATGCCACGCTGTTTCTCCTGTTTGTGTCATTGCCCAGAGCGCTAGAGAAAAGGTATCGATAGAGACATGCACATATTTAAGCTTGCCAAATTCTGGGATATGAGTCACATCCGTCTGCCAAAGTTGTAGAGGTTGGAGTCCTCAAGGGTTCACTCCCAAACCGAGGCGGACTCCTACCTTCTGGCAGTCGGGACAGGATTGTACAATTCCTCTAGCATCAGCCACAGGAATGTGAAATTGTCTGGCTAACATTTTTGCCGACTGGTGAAAAAACTCATGCGACAGCCTGGCTTGTTCAAAGGTGTTAACAACAGGACCAGTCCAGGCTGCAGCAACAAGCTGATCAGCCTGGGTGTTTCCCAACGCAAGACCTCCACATCGCTGGTGACTGCGAATATGCATAATAAAATATTCATTCTGACGTTGGTTCAAAAGCGTCAGCAATTGTGTCCTGGTTTAACCAGGATAGGGTTAAGTTTCCCCAGCAGTGGGGGGAGGAAGCTCTAGCCGGGTTATTCATATGCCATGCTGACCTCACGTCCAGGCGCAAGAGCACGGGAAGAATCGGTGATCGCATGGGGTTGGCGCCACCGGGTTTTCTCTCACTGCTATATTGGTAGATATTTTGCCCTGTTCATTGTTATTACTATTATTCTTATTGTTATTGTTGTTGTTTGTTGTGTTGCTATTGCACTGCTGTATTAAACCTTTCCTTATCTCAGCCTCAGGGCTTTGTATTTCACTCCCTTTGTGGGGGAGGGGCAGTGGCTGCGTGGTCTCAGACCCTGGCAGGGGCTAAACCATTACAAATTATAACAACAAAGTATGTAATACAGGATTTCGTACAGGTTTCACCATGCTGTTTTCCAGACGTTGTACCGTACCCACAACATACAATGAATCTGATACTATATTGAGAGGTTCTTGAGACCAGCGTTGAAATGTCCAAATAACAGCTCGAAGTTCTAAAGTCTGTAAGGAGTCACCAGGCACTCCAGGGAGCATTTTATGTTCCCAGGTCTCCCCTTCCTTCCAAGTGACTGCAGCCCTTCGAGATTTTCGTTCAGCATCAGTGAAGACGGTTATCCCTTCTACTGGAACCTCTGATCGTAAGGGTATATGTACAAACCGCTGATGGGATAATAATGACAAGAGCTTGTCCGATGGATAACTATTGGTGATAGAACCTAAAAAATCAGCAATTGCTATTTGAAAGGCTGTTGAAGCGGTTAGTAACCAATCTAAATATAACTGAGATACAGGTATATAGATGACTGCTGGTTCGATGCCTGAGATGTCTAAAATTCGCTGCCTCCCTTTTATGATAAGTTGTGAAAATAATTCAGGGCATGTGACAACTGTTTTTCTGGGCTGGAAGGGGAGAAAAATCCATTCTAAAATTCATAAATTTGGTTTTGTTTCACTCAACTGAATAATAAGCCCTAATGGGTGCTCACGTTCACCCCCAGAGTTAACTAACATAAAGGAAAGAGCTTTATCATCCAGTCACCTGTGAGTATAAGTTGTCATTATTTTATTGGTAATTACTTGTAACGCTTGTTGTTGATCCTCATCCAGTTGACGGCGCTCCTGAGCTAGTACAGACGTCCCCAGGAGCGGCATCAATGGTTTCAGATCATCGTTCGTAATTCCACAGATATTACGAACCCACTGGATATCCCCAATTAATCTCTGCATATCAGACAATGTTTCTATTTTTGTGTTAATTTTTACCTTTTGAGGACGAATCATTGCATTTGTAATAATCCAGCCCAGATACAGCCATGGCCCCTGTTTCTGAATTTTCTCTGGCGCTATCTCTAATCCCCTCTCCCTGAGACTGCATGTTAGCTGACCCAATATTGTCTCATAGTCCAATTGTTTTCCTGCCACTAAGATATCATCCATATCATGATAAATAAGTAAATGAGGATACTGTTTCCGGATGGGATCTAAAGCCCAAGTGACAAAAGACTGACAGATTGTGGGTGAATTTTTCATCCCTTGTGGTAGCACCACCCAATGATACCTCTTTGCTGGTTTGGCCTTATTTATCGATGGCACTGTAAAGGCAAACTTTTCAGCATCCTCTGGATGTAAGGGGATTGTAAAGACGCAGTCTTTTAAATTGATAACCACCAGGTCCCAACCTTCCGGCAACATTACTGGGGAAGGTAAGCCGGGTTGTAAGGTGCCCATGTCACACATAATGGCATTAATTGCTCGTAAATCATGTAACAGGCGCCACTTCCCAGATTTTTTCTGAATTGTGAAAATCGGAGTGTTCCATGGGCTAGTTGAAGGCAGGATATGTCCGGCATTTAGCTGTTCCTGTACCAAATCATTAATAATTTGCAGCCGATCCAGTTTCAGCGGCCACTGGTCGATCCATATGGGATCATCAGTCCTCCAAGTTAATTTTAGGATTGGCTGCTCTACTGTGGCCGCGCCTAAAAAGGTGAAGTAATCAGTCGAGCTCCCACCTGACTGAGCAGATCTCTCCCCACCAGCATCACAGGTAAGTGCATTACACAGGGACGTGTGGTTACTACCTTGCCATCAGAAAACATAAATGCTATTATATCTCTACTGATGGGTGTGACTTGAGTTCCTCCAACCCCTAGAATTCCTGTAGTTGCTGGCACTAAAGGCCACTGTCTAGGCCACTGATAAAAGTGTATGATCATGACGTCTGCTCCAGTATCAATGATCATTCGTAATTTACTCGTCTGTCCATTAGGGTGTCTCATCTCCATCTGCTCCTCTGGCTTCCCCCGACTAATGTCCATGGCTAACAAAACATCTGGTTGTCCGGTGGACCCAAAGCCTTTTTCCCCCCTCCTCCTTTTTTCTACATTGGACACTTTTGATTCAAATGGGATTAGCTGAGCAATTTTCGATCCCTCCATGATAGTCAAGGGGGGAGTAAGTGTATATACCATGATTTTAATTTTCCCCTCAAAGTCAGCATCAATAAGTCCTGGGACAACAAAAATACCTTTTGTAGATGCCAAAGAACGTCTGATTAATAAGGCACTTAAACCATGTCCCAGAGGCCCCACCAGATTAGATTCAACCAGTTGTACCGCAGTATCAGTAAGAGTAACGGCTACTGCTGTTGCCAAGTCCACCCCTGCGCTCCCGGTGGTGGCGGCAGAGTAGCGGTCCAAGCACCCTGGACTTGTGTCATCGCGTGAGGGCGGGGCGCGCTCCGCGTCCCGTTTCCCTTCTTTCAACACACATGAGCGTTATGGTTATCTGTTTGACACTGGTCACACCATTATTGTCAACATTCTGCTTTAAGATGGCCCAGTTTTCCACAATTAAAACACTTCTTATCTCGCTTCCCTTTATTGTGTTTCCCTTGCACAACTGGTGTCACTGCAGCTCCTACCACAGCAGCCATAAAGGCAGCTCTCTTCTGGTCAAGCATTCGCTCAGCTGCCTCCAACAGGTAAGATCCTCGTGGTAAGAGGCTTAAGACTTTCTTAGTTTTCTCATTAGCATTATCATAAGCAAGCATATCAAGAAATTTAACTTTCATTTCATAATTTAAGTCAGGATTGCCATTAATAGCGGCATGTAATCTGTCAATAAATTTTGGATAGGGCTCCGTGGGCCCCTGTCTTACTCCAGTAAATGCTGGCGCCGCTTTGTCATCGTGTATGGCTAAAACTGTTTTTAGGGCTAATTCTTGGGTTAACGGTAACCCTTCCGGTTGAAACCCTCCTTGCCAATCTGGGTTGGCAAAAGGGCCTGCGCCCATCAGCATTTGAGCTTGCACCCCATATAGAGGATCTCCTTGCTGACGGGGTGTGGCTGCTGCAGCCTCGCAGGCCACTTGCCAACGTTGGAAAAATTGTAATTGTTGGGAAGCTGTTAGTAAGGTTTGTATAATCATGCACACGTCATACGGAGTTAACAAATGTGCTGTAAAAATATGCTGAATTACTGAATTAGTATATGGTGATTTTAACCCACATTGTGTTACTGCTAATTTTGCCTCCTTAATTATTTTCCAATCTAAGGCCTCCCACTCATTGCCTTGTGGGGTTACTGTTACCAGAGATGCTATTGGTCCAAGCTCGTTAAACTGCCCCTCTATTATCGCATCCCTAATAACTCCCCGCCATCGGTGTGCTGGATTACCATTACCACCTGCGTCTCCCAGTGCCCCCCCCTCCCATTTGAGCCGACGATGGCAGCGACCCGATTGCCGCTGTTTCCCCCTGACCACCACCCCCCCCAGTGTCGCAAAAGAAGGGGTCAGTAGGAAGAGGGGCTGGCGGTGGTGCCGTAGGAATAGGCCGAGCTGCTTCCTTCATTCGGATCTCAAATTGCTCTAGTTTTCTCGTTAGTTCTCGCAATTGTGGATCTTGTAAACAATAACGAGATTGTTCATGCACCGGTCGGGGTGACGGGGGCGAGGACGGGGGCAGGGCTGGGTCAGCGCCGTCCTCTGGTGAGGCGGCGGTGGCGGCGGGTGCGGGGTCGGGCGGGAGGCAGCGGGAGCGGGGCAGGGCGGGGCGCTCCGGGGATTGTTCCTTTGAGCTTGAGGGGTGGGACCCAAGCGGTGGTAAATCTGTTGATTTTTGCTCTTGACTTCCTGTCCTGGTTTAACCAGGATAGGGTTAAGTTTCCCCAGCAGTGGCGGGGGAGCTCTAGCCAGGTTATTCAGATACCATGCGGACGTCACATCCTGGCAGGTCACATTTTCCTGGCGCGGAGCGCGGTGCACTCGTGGTTTTGTACATCGTGCTTCAAACTGCTGTATTTGGTAGCTATTTTGCTCTGTTCATTGCTATCACTATTACTGTTATTGTTATTGTTGTTGTTGGTTGGGTTGCTATTGCATTGTTGTATTAAACCTTTCCTTATTTCAGTCTTGGGGCTTTGTATTTCACTCCCTTTGTGGGGGAGGGGCAGTGGCCGCGTGGTCTCAGACCCCGGCAGGGGCTAAACCACCACAACTTTGGTGCCCAACGTGGGGCTGGAGAAGACTGAAATAAGGACAAAAGGAGAAGTGTGTTAGAGCAATCTGTTAGGTGTAATTTTTCTGTTTTACTTGTATTGTTTGATAAGAAATGTTTGCAATGCTGGGCAATTTGCTTGCGTGGTGGGGTTGGATTAATCCTCATGTCCACTCTGTGCTCCTAGTAGTGGCATTTATTGTCGGTGGAAAATGTGGCAAGGGCTGTATTTTGCTATACTGGTTACTGTCTGCTTATAATGGGCTCGTTTCGCTGCTTGTGGGGGTGCACCGCTACCTGTTTGCTGCCTGGTCTTTTGTTTGGGGTCTCACCCCCTCTATGGGTGAGCCAGGGGAGGAGATTCTCTCAGTTTTTGAGAGTTTCAGCTATCCCTGGAGCACCCAGGCCACTGTGTTCGCGGCACAATGCTTTCTAAATGTCTGCCAGATCTTGTTTTGGGCCATGCGGTATTTCTCCAACAATAGCACCACCCAGAAACCTGCCCTGAGGGCAGATAGTTATAAATGGCTAGGTATGTGGGAGAAGATGGGCAAGTGCCTGAGTCAGTGGTCACCCCCAATGCTTTGGGATCTCACTCCCGAACAAGTGCAGAGTCCTGATAAACTGGTGGAGTGTTTGGAAAAGGTGTGCTGCCAATCTGACAAATCCCGGGAGACACAAATCCTTGCGATGTGCTGGGGGCTTGCCCATGCTTACCGTGTCATCTTTAACACTGTTCACTGCCCCCAAGGGGGCGAAAGAGCTGCAGGGTCTGAAAGTGAGCCTGCTGGTACAGCAGCTGGGCCAGGGGGACAGGCAGCGCCAGTACCGGTCGCCTCCACCAGCACAGCAGCTGAGCCAGAGGGACAAGCAGTGCCAGTATCAGTTGCCCTGATACGAAAAACCAAATATACCAAAAAATCCCCTCGCAGTGCACAGGGTGATAATGAACCAGGCCCATCATGAGAGCAGGAGGAAGAGCCGGAGGTAATCATCCGATCTCTATCCCTCAGTGAGTTGCGAGATATGCGGAAGGATTACAGCCGCAGTCCAGGCGAGCAAATTTGCACCTGGTTGCTCCGGTGCTGGGATACTGGAGCTGCTGGTTTGGAATTGGAGGGGAGAGAGGCCAAGCAGGTGGGACGTTTAGCCAAGCAGGTTGGTATTGACAAGGCAATAGGGAAACAGGCTCAAACCCTCAGCCTTTGGAAGCGACTCCTGCTCGCTGTGAGGGAGAGGTACCCCTACAAGGATGATGCTCTATGTCGGTTAGGCAAGTGGACCGACATGGAGAAAGGCATTCAAAACCTCAGGGAAATGGCTGTGTTTGATATGATCTATGGTGATCTGAATGATGAGCAGTCACCATTGGATCCAGATCTGGTCCCTTGCACACAGCTGATGTGGCGGAAGTTCCTGCAAAGTGGACCAGAGGGACATTCCAAAGCATTAGCAGCAGCATCCTGGTGGCGAGACAATCAGACAGTGGATGAAGTGACTATGCAGCTCCGGCACTATGAGGGGAGTCTCCCTTCCTCCCAACATGCTTTGGTTTCAGCCGTAGAGGAACTGTCTCAGAGGCTCCAGAAAATGGAACAGGACATGTCCTATGTTCCGCCTGCACGGGCCGATGTCTCAGCCATTAGAAGCAGGCATTTCCCCACCCAAGAGAAGGGCGGTAGAAGGTACACACCACGGGGCACCCTGTGGTTCTTCCTCCGCGACAATGGGGAGAACATGAGAAGGTGGCATGGACAGCCCACTTCCGCCCTAGCTGCACGAGTACAGCAACTGAAAGGGAAGACCATCATGAAAGGGGAGTCTTCCAAGAGAGATGCAGCTCCAGTGTCTAGTCAGAAACCCCCCAGACAGAATAGAATGGCCAACAGTATGCTTGACCCTCTTGAGGGGACCAGTAAGTCATTCCTGCAGGAGTCACTCTTAGATCAAGTGAGTGATGGTGAGCAGGATTAGAGGGGCCCTGCCTCCAGCCAGGTGGAGGAAAGGGATAATTGGATTTACTGGAAGGTGTGGATCCGATGGCCTGGCACATCAGAACCACAAGAATATAAGGCTTTGGTAGACACTGGCACACAGTGCACTCTGATGCCATCAAGCCACAGTGGGGTTGAATCCATCTGCATCTCCGGAGTGACAGGGGGGTCCCAACAGCTGACCCTCTTAGAAGCTGAAGTAAGCTTAACTGGGAAGGACTGGCATAAGCACCCCATTGTGACTGGCCCAGATGCCCCGTGCATCCTAGGTATAGATTACCTCAGGAGAGGGTACTTTAAAGACCCAAAAGGGTACCGGTGGGCCTTTGGTATAGCTGCCCTGGAGGAGGTTGAGCAATTGTCCACTTTACCCGGCCTCTCAGAGGACCCCTCGGTGGTGGGGTCGCTTAAGGTTGAAGAGCAGCGAGTGCCAATTGCTACCAAGACGGTGCACCGGCGGCAGTACCGCACTAACCGAGATTCTCTAGTCCCCATCCATCAGCTGATCCGTCGACTAGAAAGCCAGGAGGTGATCAGCAAGACTCACTCACCTTTCAAACAGCCCTATATGGCCAGTGAGAAAACCTAATGGCGAATGGAGACTGACCGTGGACTACTGTGGCCTGGATGAAGTTACGCCAGCAATGAGTGCTGCAGTGCCAGACATGCTAGAGCTCCAGTATGAGCTGGAGTCGAAGGCAGCCAAGTGGTACGCCACGATTGACATCGCTAACACGTTTTTCTCCATTCCAATAGCACCAGAGTGCAGGCCACAGTTTGCGTTCACTTGGAGGGGTATCCAGTACACCTGGAATCGATTGCCCCAGGGGTGGAAACACAGCTCCTCCTGGCACCTTGACTGCCGGTGCTGGGATGGATGTTCAAAGGAAAGGCTCCCTCCACACATCATGCAACAGATGCCACATGGAGTAAATGGGTTGCGTTGATAACACAACGGGCTCGAATAGGGAACCGCAACCCCCCAGGATTAGTGGAAATGATCATGAACTGGCCAGAGAGCAAAGATGCTGGGATGTCACCAGAACAAGAGGTGAAACGTGCTGAGGAGGCCCCACCATATAACGAGCTGCCAGAGGAAGAAAAGCAATATGCCCTGTTCACTGATGGGTCTTGTCGCATTGTGGGAAAACATCGACGATGGAAGGCTGCAGTGTGGCATCCCACACGAGAAACCAATGAAGCTGTTGAGGGACAAGGTGAATCAAGCCAGTTCGCAGAGGTGAAAGCCATCCAATTGGCTTTGGAGATTGCCGAGAGAGAAAAGCGGCCGAGGCTCTATATCTACACTGACTCGTGGGTGATGGCAAGTGCCCCGTGGATGTGGTTGCAGCAATGGAAACAGAACAACTGGGAACGCAAGGGCAAACCCATCTGGGCCGCTGAAGTATGGCAGGACATTGCAGCCCGGGTGGAGAACCTTGTTGTGAAGGTGCGCCATGTGGACGCCCATATACCCAAGAGTCGAGCCACTGATGAACATCAGCATAACCAGCAGGCGGATCAAGCTGCTAAGATCGAGGTGGCTCAGGTGGACTTGGACTGGCAGCGTAAAGGTGAACTGTTCATAGCCCGGTGGGCCCATGAGACCTCGGGCCACCAAGGCAGAGATGCAACATATAGGTGGGCTCGAGATCGAGGGGTGGACCTCACCATTGACACCATCGCAGAGATCATCCACGGATGTGAGATATGTGCTGCAATCAAACAAGCCAAACGGGTGAAGCCCCAGCAGAATGAAGATGGATGGATGAAATATAAATATGGAGAGGCCTGGCAGATCGACTACATCACACTGCCACAGACCCGCCGAGGCAAGCGCCACGTGCTCACAATGGTGGAAGCAACCACTGGATGGCTCGAAACTTATCCAGTGTCCCACGCCACCGCCCGAAACACCATTCTGGGCCTTGAAGAGCGAGTCCTGTGGCGACACGGCACCCCAGAAAGGATTGAGTCGGACAACGGGACTCACTTCCGAAATAACCTCATAGATGCCTGGGCAGAAGAACACGGCATCGAGTGGGTCTACCACATCCCCTACCACGCACCAGCCTCTGGGAAGATCGAGTGCTACAATGGACTGTTAAAAACTACATTGAGAGCAATGGGGGGTGGAACCTTCAAACACTGGGACACACATCTGACAAAGGCCACTTGGTTAGTGAACACAAGAGGATCTGCCAATCGAGCTGGCCCGGCTCAGTCAAAACTTCCACGTGTTGTGGACGGGGATAGAGTCCCTGTGGTGCGCATGAGGGACCTGCTGGGAAAAATGGTCTGGGTTAGTCCTGTGCCGGGCAAAGGCAAACCCATCCACGGGATTGTTTTTGCTCAAGGACCTGGGTGCACCTGGTGGGTGATGCAGAAGGACGGAGAGGTCCGATGCGTGCCACAAGGGGACTTGATTGTGGGTGAAAACACACCGTGAGTTATACTGTGCTTTTGTCAATTTTTCTTTGTCAATGCTAATTGCTAAATGGCAGCTGGGTGTGACGCACATGGTATAGAATAAAGGGGTGGATTATGTCCTGGTTTAACCAGGATAGGGTTAAGTTTCCCCAGCAGTGGGGGGGGAGCTCTAGCCGGGTTATTCAGATACCATGCGGACGTCACATCCTTGCAGGTCACATTTTCCTGGCGCGGAGCGCGGTGCACTCGTGGTTTTGTACATCGTGCTTCAAACTGCTGTATTTGGTAGCTATTTTGCTCTGTTCATTGCTATCACTATTACTGTTATTGTTATTGTTGTTGTTGGTTGGGTTGCTATTGCATTGTTGTATTAAACCTTTCCTTATTTCAGTCTTGGGGCTTTGTATTTCACTCCCTTTGTGGGGGAGGGGCAGCGGCCGCGTGGTCTCAGACCCCGGCAGGGGCTAAACCACCACACTTCCCTGCTGCACGGGTGCTGCGCGTGAGGCGTCCCCGTCCCTCCTTTTAGGAGCTGCCTTGGGGAACAGGGATCCCGCGAACGTCCTAGCGGTAGCGGAATCCTGAGCGCCAGCGCGTTCTGCCTCTGCTGACAAGGCAGCGAAAGCGGAGGCGAGGGTCCGCCGTTCTGCTTTCAGTTCTTTCAGAGTCTCTGGGACCAATCTCCACCCGGTGGAGAATTTCCCACTGTCTTTAGAACCTGAGCTAATGTTGTCCCACTGTGCCGCTGCACTCACTGAGGGGATTAATCCGTGCTGCTGAGCCCACAACAGCAACTTCCTCAGGTTTCCCTCATAATAAGATAATCCTGTTTTAGAGAGTATATGTTGGAGGAGTTTAACCACTGCCGCTTCTTCTTTGCTTAGTGTGGACCCCATCTCCTCCCCAGCCGCTCACCTGATCAGGGCGAGATTCCCGACGCTTGCACGTGCATCTTCCCAGGTGCCGGGGCAGCGCCTGCTACGGCTGGCTTCTGCCCCCTTTGAGCCGTCTTCTCTTGCTCGGGCAAGCACCGACGAGAGGGTCCCTACTCCCAGGGTTTCAAGTCCCATGTACTTTTGATAAGGCTCTTGTGGGCCCCACGTCGGGTGCCACTTGCTGACGCGGAAGTCCCGGACACAACTTATATGACCAATGTGATCAAGTTAATGCCACTTTATTAAAGGCTACACAGCAATTTATACACTATCACAAAGCACACGCGCTGCTGTCTTATTGCTAATAGGCTAAAGCTACTTGTCCACGCGCCCCTTTGCCCTCTATGATTGGTCCCACTGTGGTGTTGTAATGGTTTAGCTCCTGCTGGGGTCTGAGACTACGCGGCCGCTGCCCCTCCCCCACAAAGGGAGTGAAATACAAAGCCCCAAGGCTGAGATAAGGAGAGGTTTAATACAGCAGTGCAATAGCAACACAACAAACAACAACAATAACAATGAGAATAACAGTAATAACAATGAACAGGGCAAAATATCTACCAATACAGCAGTGAGAGAAAACCCGGCTGCGCCAACCCCACGCGATCACCGAATCTTCCAGCGCTCTGGCGTCTGGACGTGAGGTCAGCATGGCATATGAATAACCCGGTTAGAGCTTCCTCCCCCACTGCTGGGGAAACTTAACCCTATCCTGGTTAAACCAGGACCGGTGTCCACACGCTGCTCTCCTACTAGGTAGGCATCCTGTTTTCAACAGTCCAACTTCTTTATCTTTTGGCTATGCACGCAGTTTCTTAATCTTCCTTGACCTTGCAAGTGTCCTTCAACACAGCTGCAGCCTGTTGTTACAGTGAGGTCCCTCGGTCTGGATCACTCATAACATGTCCGTTGTTTTCCAGCCATTCCACATGCAGAGGTAAAATTATCCCTGTTTAACAGGTACCATCTTTGCTGGACATGGAGCGTGGCTGTTTTGCAGTGTCCCCAAAGGTCTGCAGTGCAGTCCCAGAGCTTGTACTCCACTGCTGTGCTTGTCATGGGGTTTTTATTTTTGTTTTTATTTCTCACTTAATGAGATCTCATGGACAGGCAGAAAAATGGGAGGAAAGAACAGGACTGCCAAAGGCCTGATCCATGGCAAATGGAAGTCACTGAGTGTCTCATGCCGTCATGCATTTCAGGCCAGACAGTCATAGTGAGAGCTCCTGCTATTGCACCAGATCAGTCTGCACCATCTCACAGCATCAGCTATTGATGCACACCCACGTGCTGTTGTACAGCCTGAGCTCACAGCCTCCTCTGTACAGCAAGTGAACTGGCCAAAGAGATTAACTAGCAGGCCCTGTAGAGTAAATCATTAAGAATATTTGATGGAGCACTTCCTAGTAATTTCACTAGTTCCTGTGTGAGTTTTTTTGGTGTGACATGAATTTCCTGCCAAGAGCAGTCTGGTCATTGTAAACAAATGCCAAAAAGACATCAAGAGGAGCACAAGTAGCTCAGAGTCGCACCACTGCTGCTCATCTTAACTCAGAGCTTGTACATCAAACGGCAGGAGTCAACTATCTATGTGAGGAGGTCAGTCTCCTTTTGTGATCAGAAAGGAGATTGGATTGTGCAGGGAGCAAGTCAGAGCATCCAGCTCTCATCAGCAATTGCTGTAGGAACCTTGAGAGACCAGTCTTGTAAACAGAAGTGAGTAACTTTAGGAAATCTAGAAGTGTGCAGGCAATAGCAGAGGAGTGAGCATGAGAAAGGAAAGCTGGAGAAGAACTCACTTGTGAACCAGGAGTTCAGAAGGTAAGATTATATTCAGTGGAAAGGAAGGACCTCATGTACTTTAAAGAAAACAGCCAACTTCATTTGTGTTTGTCTGTGTGTGTGTAGGTAGCACAACAGACATCACAATAGATCCAAGAGAACCATTACCTGAAGGAATTACACAAGGAAGCTGGAGGTGGATGGGGAGACAACAGAGTGGATGAAAACTTCACTGGTTTCCATGAGGAAATATTCAACGATGGCGTATGGGATGAATATGTAAAGAGCCACCCTACCGAATTACAACGTATGATGTACAACTTCAGCCTACAGGAATGCTCTGCTAGCAGGGAGGTGGGTCTTACATACATTGTTACAACAACTTGACCAGAGTGGCAGAGTGCAAGAAGAACATCTCCCACTTCAAAAAAGCAAAAGGAGCTGTGTGGTGCGATGGGATGATCATGGTTACATATGAGAAAATGACGAACTTTTTTGACTACAGTATCAAAAATATAATTCATACGTTGAGGGAAATTCTTGACAAGCCTGAGATGGCCAATGGTCCAGTACATTTTGCTTGTGGGAGGCTTTGCATCTAGCATCATCCTGAGAGATGCGATCAGTATCGTAGCCTTTGTCCAATGGAAGCATAAGTAGCCATTGCAAAAAGGGGCTGTTTTATTTGGGGTCAATTCACCCATTGTTGCCTCAAGAGTCAGCGCTCAGACATATGGCATAGCAGTAAGCCATAAAGTTGATGCTGCTATCCATGACTTCTGTAAACTAAGGGTCTCAAAAGCTGATGGCTATATTTATTGCACAGATCTCTTCCAAAATCTGGGGGGAATTGAGGAGTCAGTGAATATAAATGAAGTTGCCCACTATAATTTCCATCCAACAGAACCAGATCAAACAAACTGCATCCTTTTATTTCTATTGTACAGAAGAGCAGGATGCTGGTACATAGATGAGGAGGGAATGGAATGGCTTGGCTCCTGTACAGTGCCAATGCCAGACACAAAGCTGGGGAAGAAACGCCAGCTGAAGCTGGATATTAAATTTGGGCTAACTGAATTTAAAGCCATTACTGAGATTACTTCCAAACAAAGTTGAGCAGTTATAATAGATTTTTTAACTGTGTAAATGCTCAGTACATTGAGCAGCAGGGACAATAACTCAAGGGAGAGCATGGCTTTAGTGGGGGGCAGTAACTACTACAATAGAGAAGGCAAATGGGCTATAAAGTCCATCATCCAGCCTTCTGCTTGCACAGGTAAACAGTTTGCTAGTCTGCTTCTCTGGTTCCTTTCATTCATCACCAACCACACTTCCAGTCCAACACCTCTCTTTCTGTTGTATCTGACAGCAGGTTTATCTCTTTATCTCTTACCTCTTGCCCTTCTAGCTTAGCCCCTTTGCATCTCTGAACACAATAGTCCATACCACCAATATAATCATCTGTTCTCTACCTGTGTTTGATACAAAGCTTCTGGACTGTTGCCTAACTTTCACCTAATACCAGCCCATAACTATTTCTTTTAGCCAGATGTCTTCTTTCAGTTACATCTTCTCTTCCTCTGATATCAGGTCTCTTTATCTGGTGTCCAGGTTTAAGTCTGCCAGGGGTGACATTAAATGGATTTTGAATCTCTTCAGAACATCATTTACATAGATTGTGTGTAATTAAAGCACTCTTGTCTCAGTTAAAGGTGCTATGTGAAGCAGTAACTCAATGCAGTCTGGGGGCTTGTATCCAAAATCTTTGGGAGGGTTGTTTCCATTAAACCAGCTCTGGGACCTCTACATCTCTGACCTGGGCTTGATGTTTTCCATGTCCATAAAAGCTTTGCCTCCTGCCTACAGCACCTGGGCACAGGTTCAGCACAGTGTGTCCTGTATGAGTCCAAATTTGTCCAAGAAAAGGATGTGATCCTGAATGGGAGAGTGAAGTGCAGTCTGGTGGCAAGCTGGGAAAGCTGCATGCATCTGCCCCGGGTCTTTTGAACCCATGTGCTATTTGGGCTTTGGCATTCAGACATTGACACCAACAGTTGTGATTGCAGCTCCTAATTTTGCTTATTTTGATGAGCTGGTAATGTTAATAAGCTCAGATACTGAGCATGGAGCAGATGCAGGTGTTTGTCACCTCTCTAAAAGCAGGACTGAGTGTCAGCATGTCAAACTAAGCATCCGAGAAACCTAGCAATACCTGCTGGGGGGGGGTCTAACTTCAGTCTGACAGTATGGGGGGTGTTGGGAAAAAAAGAATTATAGCTGCTGAGCCCCTTTCAGCCATCCTCTACAACAGGTGTGTCTGCTGAGCTGGGGATTAACCCCTGTTGCATAATAAATAGGGTTGTTTATTTATATTAAGCATGAAATTTAAATAACAGATCAACAACTTTCAGGGAGAAGAAAACACGGGCAGCTTTGCAGTGCCTGTGACCAGGGCATCAACGAACTCTTCAGACTGTCATTGCTGCTGGAACCTAAATGGCTGGGCAGGTAGAAGATGCTGTCTGTTTCTGTTGCTGGAGCTTGCCGGCTGCCTTCTGCCTGAAGCACACGGTTTCTCAGAAACCAAAAGGAAACAAACGCCACTCTGCAGAACCGCTGCCGTTTCTCTGCTTCCCTGGCTGGGAACAGAACCAGGAAAAGCTTGGCTGCCTCACGCAGCCCGGAATACCACGGCTGTGCTCCCTGCTTGATATTTCCCTGTGCCCTGTGCTCCTCCGGCCTGCCCCTACCCCTGTGTCCTGTCTTTGGCCAAGGCTGTCCCTGCAGTCCTGTCCAGCACTGCCGTTAGAAAATATTTCTCCCCATTCAGCACATTAAGAGCATTGGCTTCCTTTGGGATATTAAACAAAGCAAACCATGGGAGAGGAAAAAGAAATAAACCAAGCATGCATGCTCTTCCCCTGGGGTGGGGAGGGATGAGTGTCAGCAACAACATGACAACTTTATGATTAAACAGCATATTTTTCACAGCTATTCCATTTCAAGGCCAAAAAAAGAGGCTTCTGGAGCTTTTTTCTTTCAATCTCTAGAGAGCCCTGAGGTGTAGTACAGATGCATATAACCCTGTTAGAGATGTCAAAACTTTGTGAGATATTACTGTGTTCCTCTTACAAGGACTTGGCAAGTCATGCCGGCGGAAAATAGAAGATGATTTTCCAAAACAGTAAAAGTAACACTGGAAGGTGAAAGGAAGGAATAGAAAAGCATGTCACAGAGAGCATGGTGACATGGTTGAGGGCATCGTTGTTTGGTTTTGTCTGTGCAAGAGGAAGTCAGGGACTGCCCTGTGCTACTCACAGCTGGCTCAGCAACAGACAAAATTGACCCATTGCACCCCAAAGCTGGACCAACCAGATGAGTTTATGGTGACTCTGTGGAAACATGTTTAACAAAGGGCAGTGAATGCTGAAAAAGGAGAGCCAAGGCCAGGGCAGGTACAGCACCCAAAGGGACAGTGACCAGTGGAAGAGCCCATGATGGAGCAGCTGAGTAAGACACAAGGAGCAGCAAGAGCAAAGGGACACCCCCCCCCCCCCCAACCCCCAGCTCCTGCACCACCCACGGTCTCACCAAAGGGCCGGGGTGTAACCTGTGGCACAGGGGTGGGGGACCAGGACAGGGGCAGGAGGAGAGGTGTCTAAGTGTTGGTTGGTTTGTTATTGGCAGTAAATCAATTGGTTTGAAATTTCCCAACTCAAAACGGGTATTTTTTGGCCCACGACAGGATGTCTGACAATATATCGAGTGAATGAGCACCTTTGTACTGCAATGTCCCAGACAAAGTTGGGGAGAGCAAAGGGGAAGTCCCCTAGGGGAGCTGGGGTTTGCTTGTGAACTGCTGCAAACAAAAGACAAAGGGAAGGGAAACGAAGGGTGAACAAGGGAGGTGAAGAGGAAAAGTCTAAGAAAGCTAAGCGAGAAGACTCATCCTTGAGAATGTGCATTGCTACCACAGCTCAGGCCAGAGAGCTGGGCTCACCACCATGCTCTAGCTTCTCCCACTGAGTCTTGTCCACAGCAAGTCAGGGTGCACCAGGATCTGCAAGGAGAACATGACACCTACATAGAGGGGGAGAAGTTGCGAGTAATCATACACATTCACATCCCAAAGAAAAACCAGCTCTACCTCCACGCTCTGGACCTACCCGAGCCCCTTTCCCTTTGGCTAAAGTTGGTGCTGCTCTTTCTTCAGGAGCTTGCTCTCTCCCAGACCACTCATGACAAGCACCTGATGTGGGTTCTGCTCTTGGGCAAAAACTTGGTGCTTTCGCTACTGAGCTCCTCCCAGGCAGTTTTGGCTCCCAAGGCCTGGGAACTGCCAACTCCTGTGGTGCCATCCTTGCTACTTTCTCCGCATCCCAGTGCTGGCAGCTGGGCTTCGCCAGCTGGTGCTTCCCTGGTTTGTGTTTGCCTTCAGAGAGGCAGCAGTCCCACCAGCACAACATGCTCCACACCCCTGGGCTCTCCTGAAATCTGGGACATTTTTCTGAGGATTTTGGGATGAGAAAGCATCAGGCTGTGCAGCTTTCTATCAGACTACTCTTTGCTGTGGTGAAAAGGGAGAGGGAGGGAAGGGGGTTATCAGAAGTTATCTGAGGCATCCCTCAGCAGCAGTGGGACGCAAGCCCACCAAGACCGATCGGTCTCTGTGAGGTTGTAACCATCACTTTCCCTCTGCCCTGGGATATTGGGTTGGTTTTGCCCACCATGCCACACATTTCCCACTCATGCCTCTTCCTTCCCTCCTCTAAACAATACCACACAATCCAAGGTTTTTTCTGCACTTGGCATCCAGCAGCAGCAGCAATAGTTCCTCGAGGCCCTTAGCCCTTATTTCATGTGTGCGCCCTGGACTTAACCAGAACGTTCCTACCAGAGGTTAAGCCCAGGCACTGCATGGATAATCCAAGATTTTTTTTGCCTCTGGTTCCAAGTGACCGTGATGATAACGGCCCATAGGTGCCATCTGCAGCTACACCCTGGCCCTTCTCCTGTCCCTTATCTCTTTCTCCCTCCCAGGCAGGTAGAGTTTAGGGACAGGAAGAGATTCCAGCTGCAAGCCCGGAGGATTAGGGTAGTGAAATGCCTGTGCTCCCAGCCTGGCTGTCCTGCACTGTTTATCTCCTGAGATAAAATGAGGTGACTTTCCAGGGCACTGGGGTCATGGATTCTGTGCCTAATGCTGCTGTCACCATCCCCACACCACTGTCATTTTGGGCTGGTGATGACTCCCACCTGCCTGGTACCAAGTCTGGGAGCAGCTGTGGGGTGAGCCCCTGCTAAACCAGAGGGCTATGGGGAAAGCAGTGACCGTGGCATGAAAGCAGGACTGGAGAGAGTTGCTGGAGCTGGAAATGGGAATGTTGGACTGAAGGACCAGGAAGTGATGGGAAGAGGGGACGGCAGGGTGCCATGGCGCCCGCAGCACAGCAGCGCTCTTGGGAGCAAACCAGGAAAATTAGTGCTCAGGCAAGGACGGCCCTTGGGAAAGAGAAGCCAAGCACTAGCCTCGACAAGGGTGAGAGGGGAGGAGAGCTGATCTTTTTCTCCCCTACTGAAAACTCCTTTTTTTTCCCTTCTCTACTCAGACAGTGAGATCTTTGCTCCAGCACCTGATGCTATGGTGAGAGTACTAGTCCTCCCTCCTCATGTGGTTGGTTTCTTTCCTGATTAAAAGTGATTAGGCAGCCCTAAAGCCTGCAGAAATGTGGCTGAGGGGAATGGAGACAAAGAGTCCATTCAAGATCGCTTAAATCCCAGGGGCAGTATTTAGAGAGCTCTGAGGAGAGAACTGGAGCAGAACCACCCTGCCAGGACCTCCCTGTCCTTCTCCCTCCTGCTGCCAATGTCTCCTCCACCATGTCCTTCACTGAAGCAGAGGTGCAAAGTGCCCGTGGTGTCTGGGAGAAGATGTATGTGGATGCTGAGGACAACGGGACAGCTGGGCTGATCAGGTAAGGAAAGAGCCCATCCTGCTGCTACCCCAGAGGGTTGAAGGAGGAATGGCAAGAATAATGGAGTTACCACCTAGGAGCATGTCTTGATGTTTTTCATGCAGCCCTTGCTGGGAACATTTTGATTTGCTGTGGTTTATCCCACCTCAGGAAAGAAACAGGGAAGAAGAGAGATCCACACAAAGAAAAGTAAAAGGAAAGGGGGAAGGGGGTGGGAAAGGAAGAAGAGACAAGAACAATTTCTTCACCCGTTTAAGGTAAAGAAAAGAAAGTGTGGTATGAAAGAAAATGGGAACAAAATATGGTCCTTGTTTCTCTCTTCCCCGTTACCTCTAAACTCCCTTAATGATTTCTTTTTTAACTTGTATGTCCTCAGTATTTCTCTTCTGATACTCCTTCAGTCTTTCCAGTCCAGAGACCATTTGTTTCATTGTATTGTACCTTTCCTGAGGGCTTTCCTCTCTTAGTTTTCACTCTGTTTTCCTCTCTTCTTCCATAAGACAGAAGTTTCTTCTATTCACCTTTCACATGTCCCTCTCTCAGCTGAGACTTGCATCACCTCCATATGCACTGATCAGTCCAAATACTATTTCTGGTTATCATATCTTTACCACTCCCTCTGGCTTTCTTGTATATCACATCTTGTGCCTGGATCAGCCTCAAAAACTGTTAGGCCCTGCTCTTTCCATCTGCAGCCTACACAGGGTCAGAAATGCAGCTATAAAATGCTAGTAGCATACAGTTGCTTGGCTCCCCAGGGTAATTTATTCTACAAGGTTTTGCCTTAGTGTCCTACAGCCCAAGCCCTGCATTTAATGAAGTTCTGGGCTCCCCAGTACAAGAGAGACATGGACATACTGGAAAGAGTCCAGCAAAGGGCCATGAAGATGGTGAGGGGACTGATGCATCTCTCCTGTGAGGAGAGGCTGAGAGAGCTGGAACTGTTCAGCCTGGAGAAGGGAAGGCTCAGGGGGATCTTATTACTTTTTCACTGTGAGGTCGACTGAGCACTGACACAGGTTGCCCAGAGAGGTCATAGAGTCTTCATCCATGGAGTTATCCAAAAGCCACCTGGACATGGTCCTGGGCAACCAGCTTGACCAGGGGGATTGGACCAGATGACCTCCAGAGGTCCCTTCAAGCCCAACTGTTCTGTGACTCTGTGAAATGCAATCTGGAATTTGCTATTGCTGTTTCAGGTGGATAACTAGTTCACCCAATGGAATAAACTGGTTTTTTAAGAGCTTGACCAAGATGACTGTAATTGATGTATTATAAAATGCAATTCCTTTACAAGAGGCATTGAATTGTGTTACTTTTGAATAAACAAAATGAGCAGTACCCGGTACTCAAACAACAATCCATCACAGGCAGTAAGAATGCTTTGGAATGGACTCTAGGAAGGGGTTAATTAACAAAACTAATAGTAGAGTTTCTCCATGAAAACACCCACTGGGAGAACAGTGGACATGTCTGCTGTCCAGAACATCTTTGGGACTATTGTGCTCACCCTGTGTGAACACACTCCCACTTCTCTGTGGATTTTATTTCCACCTAACACTGAGGAAATGTTTACTTTAAAAGCAGTGGAATAAATTCAGGATGGATAGGTTTTAAGGCAGAGTGAGCAAAGGGAAGTGTCCTGTGGAGAGACAAGGGAGGGGACAGGCTGCTGTGGGCACAGGGGCTGTGCACAGATGGGAAGGGCAAAGGAGAACCAAGAAACGCAGGAGAAAGAGGTGTCTGTTCTAATAAATAGAAGGAAAATGAGCAATAAATGCCTAAGACAAGGCCTGGAATGTGAAGCCATATCTGCATCAAAGCCTCGGTCCATAAATTAGGATGTGTCTCATTTCTCGACAGGATGTTTACCGACCACCCAGACACAAAGAGCTACTTCACACACTTTAAAGGCATGGACTCCACCAAAGAGATGAAACAGTCAGATCAGGTCGGGGGCCACAGCAAGATGGTTTTCACTGCCATCAACAACATGGTGCAACACCTGGACAACTCCAAGGCTTTTCTTGGGATATGAACCCACTTGGCAAGACACATGCTACCCAGCTGAAGATTGACCCCAAAAACTTTAGGGTGAGCCAGCAGCCCTCTTCCCAGGGGGTGTAATTGTGATTGGAGGATGTCTTCCTCTTTAAGGGGTAGAACTGAGGAAAACAGGCTTTGTATATCTAAATATATATATGCTTCAGAGAGTGGAGGTGGTAGAAGGTGAGACAGTTGATGGTAGCAGATAGCAGGAATGAGAGGTTTGGCATCTGTTGGGAAGAAAGCAGACGCAATGCAGGCAGGTCAGCTCAGGTGGGAGCTGCAGAGCTGCCCATGAGTTGTAGGGAGTTTTCTCAGTGCGACGGGATTTCCATGCCTGTCATTTAATAACAAGACACAGAAAAGCAGCTCAACACTGGACTTCATGTCTTCTTCATCCTTGATGTTTTTCTCTAGTAACAGGAACCAAGCTTTTCTAGGACAACTAAGCCAGCTGTTATTGAGCAACAATGGCAACAGCATTGCCATCACTAAACAAACACAGATAATAAATACAGGATCAAATGACTCCGCCTAAGGTCACTAGTGGAGTGCATTTATAACTGTTTTGTCTGCCTTACACAGCACAAAAATCTAAAAAGAGGCACCTTCTGGCAAACATCACTCAGGCACCAGAAAGGTGGATTCCAAAGCAGTGGGCCCAATTCTTGGTAAGTGGGAGAATAAGTGAGGATTTCTACTGGAGAGATCCTCAAAAGACTTTTTCAGGGTAAAGATGAATACAAAAGAATAAATGCTGCACAGAAAAGGAGTTGACATTTCAAAGTATACCACCTACCTACTGATTGTAAAGACAAACAAACCCTCATTGCTACAGAGTGCTAGATAGCTAACGAGCAGGAAAGATTAAGAAGACATTTACCCCCCAAGCCATGTATTCCATAGGTGTCCAACACGGGGCTCCTTGGGGCCTCTAAATGTTTGGGACAGTCTTCTGCCAGGAGAAGGATTGAAGTAGACAAACCAAGTGAACCAGTCCTGTACAGTCATCTTTAAGTGATGGGTGCAGTCAACATTAACTAGATACAGGATAGTTAAAAAAACAGCAGCAGTGACTGCATTTTTTGTTGAATTCTATAATGCACCTAATTTTCCATGACCCATTACAAGCTCTGCATGCTATATGCTGCTAAACTCTTCTTTCTGCCCTCCGAGAATCCCAACTAGAAATGTATGTTTTGTTCTTATGTCTCTAATGTGGAGGAAAGTTCAAACTGGTTGTTTCTTCCCTCCTTGTTTAGATTATCTGTGACATTATCTTCAACTGATGGAGGAGAAATTTGGCAGAGACTGCAAAGCTTCTTTTGAGGAGGTGGCCAATGAAATCTGCACTCACCTGAACAATGTCTACAAAGAGGTGAGTTGATGAGGATGCGCAATCTCCAGGCTCTTCAAATGTCTTGCCAGCACTGATTTGCTGCTTTTGGGCCTCCAGCCACAGTTGGAAGAATGAAAAAGTTTAAAAAAATCCAAGAAAAAGGCTTATATAGTGTAGATATCAATATCAATAATTTTCTTAGCAAACTGAGTTTCTACAGCTAAATAAAACCCGCAGATACATCAAAGCCAACCATCAAATCTTGATGTGCTTTGCAGCTTCAGTGCTCCAGGTGCATTCCTCTGGCCACCGTCCTTGAAGACTAGATTTTAAGATGATGACTTTGAGCTTGCTATTCCTAAGAGAAAGACTTGCTGCTTCCAGCAACACCAGCCCAGAGAGGCACTAGCAGCTCTTTATCTCAGCTACCACCTCTCCATCCTCATGAATGACAAGCAGGAGACCATTCTGGAGCATCTCCAGGGACACTATTTAAGAGGCACAGGTGTTGTCTTGTGTTTGAACTAAAACAATGGGGGGTGTGGCATATGAGAAGGACTAAAATTTGAGAAAGACACCGGGAAAGTCCCATCCTACATGAGCCAGTGGAGTTCCCCAACCTTGGCAGAGGTTTCCTGGTGCAGCTTTAAGCACAAGGGATGGCAACACTGAATGTGGTACCTCTGGGCAGGGATGAACATCTCCAGTGTGTGGATTTCATGGTGCTACGCCCAGCAAATTGCTCTGCCCACTTACCCAGGAGAGGGCAATTGTACTGAGCTCGCTAGCTCCTGTGCTACTCAGAATGCATCCAGCTGAGGGAGGCTGCTGCCTCGCTGAGTGGGCAGCGTGGTGGGCTCAGCTCAGCATGGGATTTCTACAGCGCTGCCCTCATCCTGTGCTGTTGCACAGCCTGAGCCTCCCTTCAGCAGTAACTGAGTCCTGAACTATTTAATTGCTTTTCCTTGTATTCCTTAGACATGGTGAAATAATCAGGTAATAACTGCGAATAACCACATGCCATTTTGCTTCAGTGTAACACAATAAACACAGAGAAAGCAGATGTGTCCTTTCATTTGTAGCATGGAAAAGGCACTTGCAATGTGCAGCAGCGGTAGCTGGTTACAGTGCACAGTTACTGGTGGTACTGAGGGGGTTTACTGAAACCAGCTCAAGCTCCCACCCAGGCACCCATCACACTTGCAGTAATCAGGCTCCTCAGGTGGTGGGAAGGGAAGCTTTTCACTTGACCATGAAACAACAATTTTGAAAACAGCTAAAAATGTAGAATTCTCCTTCATTCAATGCATAGTTTTCCTTACCCATCCCATTTGTTTGGAAAAGGATGCTCAAATCCCAAAGTCCAGAAGATGAACTCTTGCCGGAGAGGGAGGATGAGGCAGGATGCTTTATTTGATCTGGTATTTTATTCAGCTTGGGGAGAAGGGGAAGCATATTGCACAGCATCGTCAAGTATTGTAAGAAAAGAACAAGACTTGTAAAAAAATATTTATAGTCTCAAATCCCTTCGAGGGCGTACAAGTAGTTTGTACTTGTCTGAAAATCTTAAAATAATTTCCCTTTTTTATTTACTTGCTTTGATGCATGTTAAGAGCACTATTTGCCATGACGATGGTTAGCTGTAATGATGTGCTCGGCGTTGCCATAGACACCCTGGGCTGAGAAGAGCCTGACAACACTGGCCAATGGTTTAAGGCTCTTGTGTTCCCTGCTCCCGTGATGGAGAGAGGCATAGGAAAAACAAAGCGTGTGAAAAAAATCCAACTCAGGCTTAAGTAAAGAGGGAGTTATTTTTAAAATCCATTTACAAAGGGAGGGACACATTAAATTTTTAAAATTTGTCTGAGTGGTTTAGGAGTACATGGCCGTTTTCTGTTTGTTTTTCTGAGGTTTCAAAGGACGTCAGGAAGCTTTCCCAACAGAGCACAGATTAGACGACATCTTGAGATTGAGGATACCTGAGCTGGGTTCCCAGTTTTCCAGTAGCCTCACTGCACAACCCTGTCTGACTTTCATTGTACCTCACTGTGCCTCTGCAAAACAGTAACATTCACGTACTTGGGAAGCAAACCAAACACACTCTTTACTTACTGAACCAGTAAATACATAGTGGTATACATACTATACATTCTTAGAGATAACTTTGATCCTGTGAAAAGAAACCTAAGGGAAACATCATACCTAAAGGTAGCAGGAAAAGATTTCCTGTAAAACACCACCAGTGAGTGGGACCAAAGCCCTCACACCAAGCTTCACGCTTTTCTTACAGCCTGTGGGACATCAGGAAGATCTGGGTGAGATAACAAATTTGTGATATAGCACGGGTAGTATGACGAGTGCCTGTGACAGGTTAAATCACCTAAGTGTCCTGGAGCCATCTTTGTGTCTGACCTAAATCAGAACAGTGCAAATACATGGAAAATACTGAGAAAGGGGAAGAGGAGTGAGAGGGAGCTCATTGAAGAAGTTTATCCCCTCATCTAGAAAAACCAAAGTGCTTTGCCAGTCATGTTGCTGGAGAAAAAAAGCATCCCCACAAGCAAAACTTGACCTTGTAGAGACAACCAAACACTTTCCTGATTCAAAATATTACCTAAACACTCTAAATTAAACATATATGCACTTAAATTCAGTTCATCGACCTCACTGAGTGAACGCAGACCTTCCAATGGAGGCAGCTTTAGGAAAGAACAAGGGATAGAAAATAACTAAAGGATCACAGGCAAAGAGATGAGAGAAATTTAACTTGAAAAACTTCAGTCACTGTGGTGACAAAGCAGAAACTTACCCAGAGGAAGGTGCATTTGCAAGGCATTCCTGTGCAAATACAAATCAATGTTGGGATAAAATCCAAGAGTCCAGTGGTGTGCCAACAGTATCCCCAACTCACTCCGAGACAGGGGCTATGAATATACCAAGGCAATTTGAAATGACAGGGAATGTTTTACAGAAGTAGTTAACCTAGCTGCCAAGAGAGTCTGAGCCAAGCAGCCTTCCTGCCCCTGCCTGGAGCACGGGCAGTAGAGAGGCTCAGCGAGGTGAGCAAGGCGGGGAGGTCGTCTCAGATATCCCAGGGCTGCCACAGAGGGGACTAGAGACCTTGCAGAGGATTTGGAGAAGCTTCTAGGAAACCCTTCTAGCAGGGCCCAGAGGAAAACCCTCCCTTGTACCCACTCTTCCTGCTGGAAGGCCGTTGGCGTTATTGGTGGTTGAAGTGAAGGGCTGCTTGAGCTCCTTTGCTGTAGAGCTATGGGCATAGGTATAGATATATCCCTCAGAGGTGTTGCTTTACACTGAAAGAGTAGGGGCTTCTTCTAGATGCTGTTTAAAACAGCTAGTGATGGGTAAAAGGTGGTGAGGGTATGACCCAGATGGGAACATGCTGGGAGCAGCAATGTTTCTACCCTGTGCTTGATGCCAGGGTGGTCGCTTCTGTTAGAGCTGAAGAGGAGCAGGGGAACCCTGTTAGACCTTCAGTTCACCTTCCTAGTTAAACAGAAGGTACCACAAGGCTTGTAATGGCACAGTGTGTGACGAGAATGGATTGCTGCCTACAGAAGATCATACTGAGATATGACAAGTAACATCTGAACTGGCACTAGGAGCCAGTGGTCCCTGGAAGAAAAGAACAACCACTGAACTCAAACTCATCAGGTGTGGCACTCAGGCATCTCATAAAAGCACAGGTGTGACTGACACTGCAAACCAAACCAAACAAGCCCCCAGACCTATTTTAACCTTCTCAGTTTTCAACATTGCAAAATCTTATTTTTCTTTCATTACAACATCCTGCTTTAGGGAAAGATGCTTTTTTTCCTTTACCTTTGCTAAAGCTAATACTGAGATACTGAATATTTGTAAGTGAACGAAGGCTCAGTTAACCTTATATGCCATACCAGAGCACTTCTGGCTTATGCAGTGAGGTAGGTTTGAGCCAGTTCAGGGCATGGTTTTAAGCTCAGAGGGCAACTGAGCACCACGCAGCCACTCACTCCCTTCTTCCCCCCAGCGCTGAGAAGGAAGAAAGCAAAAGATCCAGGAACTAGAGATAAGGACGGAGAGGGATGACATTATCTTTTAAGGCACAGGCAAAAACCAGACTCATTAGGGGAAGAAAAAAAGAACATAAAATTTAATACAAACACTAACAACAACAACAGGTAACAGACAGAGTAGGACCGTGAGAAGCATTACCACATCTTGAAAACACCTTCCCCCATCCCTCCCTTTTTCCCACCCTCACCTTATCTCTACCTCCTCCCCTCCCAGCAGCACAGGGGGCAGGGAATGGGAGGGTGCAGTCAGTCCCGCTGCTTCTTCCACCTTGGGGTGGGTGAAATGCCGGTATCCCTCCCCTGTTCCAGTGTGGTCCCCCTCTCACAGGAGTCAGTCCTCCACAAACTGACTCCAACATGAGTCACTCCCATGGGCATGTGGGTCACTCCTGCATGTTGCAGTCCTCCCAGCACCAAACTACAACAGCGGGGGCTTCTTCCGACAGGGTTCTGGCCAACTTTGGGTGCAGTCACCTGGTCAGCGTGGGGCCCCCCACAGGCCACAAATTAGTATCTGCTGCACTGTAGACCCTGACAGGTGACAGGGGTGGGTGGCCCCGACATCTCACCATGGGATACAGGGGAGTCTTTGCACCGGCGCACCTCCCCTGCTTCTCCTCCTTTCTTCCACTGACCTCGGTGGAATGTTCTCTGAGCAACTTCTCCTCATGACTCCCACAACTCCTCCCAGGTTCCCCTTCTTAAATATGTTGGCACAACTAATTGGCCCAGCCTTGGTGCAAAGGCGGGTCCAACTTGGAGCCAGGGGAGCTTCGAAAAGCTTCTCACAGGGGACCACCAGTGTCATCCCCTCCCCTGCTACCAAAAAAACCCTGCCACTCACTCAAACCAGGACAACTGGTCAGATTGCTCATGGTCAGTAGCAAATAAGACTAAAACACACACAGGAGTGATTTTTTTCCTGGTGTGAGCCAGCAGCATCCTAGACTGAATTGTTTGCTTACTCAGTGGGCAGTAAAAATAGCAGTCCTGTTGTACCATGAGAGCATTTTGTATGCTCACCTTGGAGAGCCCAGGCTTCTGCTTCTGACATTCCTGGAAGCACTTCCCCAGGAGGAAGCACTGCTGTGGTGTCTCTCTCTCGAAGGCAGCAACATGGTACTCCACCTCCCCCTGCACAACCACATGGGAGTGGATGAATCAGGGACATGCTGCTGGTGATGATGGTGCTGCTGATCTCCATCCAGCCTCCCCAGGCTGTCCACCAAAGACAACATCTCAGGTCTTACTGAAAAGGAGAATTAAAGAATTGCATCAGCAGTAACAGTGCTAGAATTTATTAAGAAGCAAGTAGAAAAAAAGTAACCAAAGCAAAAAAACAAAGAGCAAGAACCACACAGGACTAAATGAAGATCGCATTAACACTTTTTATAAGCCACTGTATCAGGAGAAACTAACCTCTACTGTTTGCTGAACAAAGGATAACTATACCGAGGAAGGTGGCATGTGAAATATGAGATGGAGAATAGTAAACCAGGGGGGTTATCAGGTGCTGCAGACCCTTATACAACACACTGCCATCACCTCTGGTGTGTAGCTCATTCTGTATTTATAGTTTGTTTACTGCTGACTGCAACTGCAATCTGCTTGAATCCGTAACAGTCCTGGAGGAGACAGCACACACTCTCACTGAATCATCTTCAGCACCACAGGAGTTTCTCGTTCCTATAGCTAAAACCATTCATCTGGATGTACCCACCCATGCCTTTAGCTATCTTGCATTGGCCCCAGTGTCTTAAAACAAGTTGCTACCATTCTCCCTTCAACTCAGTAGATAATCCCTGCCCCAAGGCTATTTAAGGCTTGCACAATCATCCCATTTGCATTGATTTAGGGAGTTGGTTCACCTATTTTCTCCTGCTACCCCTGGGGCAGGATGGAAGGTGCCTCAAAGACACTCACTGGTGCAAGATAGGTTGGACAAACAAATGGGCTCCAGGGTCAGGATTTTCGCTGTAGCAACAGGAGGATAAATCCCAGATTTGCTACCTGACAGAAGGCAAGAGGACAGATAGGAACAGCCCCCTCCGCCAGCTTCATTGGCAAGTCTGATGGTGGATAATGCGATATGGCTGGACTAGGCCAAGCGCCTCTTTGCTTGGAAATGTCACTATTTTACTGTATGGTTCCTCCTGCTCCAGTGGGAAAAGCAACTCAGATATGTCCAGGAGAGGACCTAATTTCTGGTAATGTGCCATCCTCTAACTGCTTACCATCTTAATGTTCTTCTGTTTTATGCTCCCCTGACTAATCTAGAGTGAGAGCTTTCTGAGATACAGGAATAATGCTTGCAGGTCCACTGCATTTCAAACACTTTAAATAAATGAAATCTACTCTTTTTGCTCAATTTGTACACCTGCAGTCTGATAAAAATTGCTATGGAGCTACAACTGCATTAGGCAAAACTTGAAAGAAGAGATGCTCCACTACAGCATCCTCAGGTTCCCTCAGGAGCATCATTCCCTTCCTGGGCTGCACTAAGTCTCCTTGCAAGAGAGGGAAGATGAACAGGAACGGCCTAGAGCACTCTCAGATCTCAGGCCCTCTCAAGGACCTGCAGACCTGCGAGATCTCTCAGTGAAGAAGTAGCATCAGTACAGATTACCACAGAGCAGCATCCCCCACGGATCTCCTGTGGGTCTAGCAGGCTGCCTCCGTCTCTCTCAATAGAATCAATGGCTAAGCAAGCAACTGCAGGGAGAAAAGCTGGACAAACGGGGTCAGTGCTAACGTCCTAACTACAACATGGACAGATGATACTTAATGTGACGTGAAGCTAGTACATCCACACCTGTAGGACGTATTGGATCTGGGTTAGTGGGTTGAGTGGCTTGATCTTCTGAATGATCTCGCCATTGTATTTCTGATCTGGTTCTAGACCATAAGTCAGATTTAACAATTGCTGAACTGTTTACTGAAGACTGGGAAATTAAAGACCACAAGTAATGAAGCCCAAAATACTTGACTGGTGTCAAAGCTCTTTCCCTTATATGATGCAGCAGAGATGGATGGAGATTTATTTCCCCCCGATCCCCTTCATAATTATTTTGACCATGCAAACTAATGTCAGTTGATACCACTCCAGCTGTCCAGCGAGAAATACACAGGTGACGAATACCTCAGTTTCACCCTTCTGGAAATTAAGGTAGCTTGGTTCTGATGGAAGGATGGAAGATCCTTGCTAGGCACAACTAAGAAGGCAGACTCCCTTTCTGATAGATGTTCCAGATCTCTTGCATCGGAAGTGTGTTTCATCAATTGCCTTAATTCAGTTCTCTTCCTAACTGCACTCCAGACCTCATTTCGGATATGAGGCATGTATTTCCACATGTAATTCAGATTATTTTATCAGGAAACCAGAGGTAAGACTTACCTTCTTGCTGTTTAACATTGGTGGGGGTACTTGGATACTATGAAGCTCACTATCCCACAAAACCTATAAATAAGGGAAAGCCCAAATCCAATCACCCTTTCATAATTAAATTTAAAAGCCATTTGTAAAATCAATGGCATGTTATCCAGAATTTGTTAGTAAGGAGTCTAAGCAGTGTTTTGTCACAGTATGCAAATCTCACTGCCCTCTCCCTTACAATGCAAATTTTCTAGTTGCTGGATGCGGAGGGCAACAGGTCCTCAGTATTTCTGGAATATTTTTATTCCGTAAAGGAATTCCAAGACAGTTAGCAATCCACTCACTGGCAATTCCGCTATGCAAGATGTATCTAGAAATGACTGTTCACATTTTGTCACACCACTAGAATTCCATTAACAAAGGTGTGACAATAGATGTTAGCAAGCACATATACAGCGTGCTCATACCAGGGGTATAAAAACACTGGTAACACATCCATCACACAGCTGGGCCATGCAGGAAATCATAAAGCATTCCCAGGTAAGAAACTCATGTTCAAATTTCAAATGGGTAAATGAAAAAAGTGTTAAGCAGTTACCCATCATTATTACAGCATTTCTTTAGGAGCTTAAAACAACGTGAATTCAAAGTGGAGAGTACGTGCCATGTTGGATACAAGTCCTTTCCAAGATGTCAAGGTCCTGTTCTAGCTTTCACTGCCAGTCAAAATATTGCTGAATTATGTACTGTGTTAGAATTATCACCCATGTGTTCTGACCATACTGAAGAGGCTACAGAAAAGACAGAGGAAAAACGCAGAAATTTATAGTGCACTATAAATGCAGAATTTGTAGTGGTATTACACACCCATGATTATTACACACCCATGATTAGCAGGCCTACAGAGGAACTTGGCCTAGGGAGACACAGAGGAGTCTGCAGAACCTGCTGAAAATGCCAATAAACCATTACAAACAGTACTCTTAAGCTTAAGTAACTCAGTGGTGCCATCTCAAGGAACAGAATTAACCAATCTAAATTCTTCTGTGTGGGAGTAGGGTGTATCTGAGTAATTTTTATGCGCCAAAGCACTTTCAATCCAATAGAACTGACAGCAGTCCCTTTACGTTTTGTTGGTGACATGGACAGCAGCATTGAGTGCACCCTCAGCAAGTTGGCTGACACCACCAAGCTGTGTGGTGCAGTTGACACGTTGGAGGGAAGGGATGTGCCATCCAGAGGGACCTGGACAGGCTGGAGAGGTGGGCCTGTGCAAATCTCATGAAGTTCAACAAGTGCAAGGTCCTGCACATGGGTCGGGGCAATCCACAGTATCAATACCAGCTGGGGGATGAGTGGATTGAGAGCAGCCCTGAGGAGAATTACTTAGGCGTAGTAATGGATGGAAAATCAGCTATGAGCCAGCACTGTGCGCTCGCAGCCCAGAAAGCCCATTGCATCCTGGGCTGCATCAAGAGAAGTGTGGCCAGCAGGTCGAAGGAGGGGATTCTCCCCCTCTACTCTGCTCTCGTGAGACCCCACCTGCAGTGCTGTGTCCAACTCTGGGGTCCCCAACATAAGAAGGGCATGGACCTGCTCAAGCCACAAAGATGATCAGGGGGCTGGAGCCACCTCCCTTACGAGGACAGGCTTCAGGGACACCTTGTAGTGGCCTTCCAGTACCTAAAGGGGACCTACAGGAAACATGGGGAGGGACTCTATGATGGAATATAGTGATAGGACAAGGAGTAACGGTTTTAAACTGAAAGAGGGTAGATTTAGGTTAGATATAAGGAAGACATTCTTTACTATGAGGGTGGTGAGGCACTGGAACAGGTTACCCAGAGAGGCTGTGGATGCCCCCTCCCTGGAAATGTTCAAGGCCAGGTTGGACGGGGCTTTGAGTAAGCTGGTCTAGTGGAAGGTGTCCCTGCCCATGGCAGGGGGGTTGCATCTAGATGATCCTTCTAACTTGAACTATTCTATAATTCTATGTAAAGGCAGAGAAGTTAGTGGCTGGGCCACGATCATTATGATTCCACACATTTTTGCCTTTAAAGATCTTAGGATGGTCAGGATTGTAACCAGAAGGACTGCTGCTCCTAGAGCTCATAACTAAATGTTAGTTTTTAAATGACTGAACTGCTAACTAACCACCTTGAGACGCCAGTATATCCTTGTTAAGTTATTGGACAATGTGGTTTTCTTTTTTATTTTTTTTATTTTTTGTTCTTAATTTTTGTTTGTTGTTGCTGGTTTTGTTTGTTTATCATACAATTAAGGATGTACCCCACAAGAAAAAGCAGAAAGAGTCTTTATGGAAAAAAACAAATATATTGAACACATACCAATCAAATGGTACAGATATGGGACTGGCTTTGATTTCAAAATTTAAGTAGAAATAAAAAAGATGTAATGCAACAGCTGTTCAGTTTCCAAGTCTAAATAGGCACTGTAAAAAGACATTTCAGCTTTCTCCAGCACACATTCCTGTCTAAATGCTCCCACTGTAATCAACTCCTAGGTTCCCAAACAACAACAAAAAAATAATCACTGGGAACATAACCTTAGAGTAAAAGTTAATATCCATCCACCCACCCTCTTACAAAAAAAGCAAACAAAAAAAATCCCCCAAAATACAACCTTTCAACGCTGCTGTTTTGACTGGAGCAGAATTGGAGAATTTATAAAGGTTCAAAAGCACCCAAGGCAAGTAGTACAATATAATTTGTTCACTAACTTGTATTGGAAAGGAGATTAAAAACATTGAGATCTGCATCTTGGTACATAAAACTGTTGTCCTGAATAAAGAGAAATCTTTCAGAAAAGTTTTACAACTTGGTGGAAGTCCAGGACCCAGCTTTAGGCATCATTAATTCAGGGGGTTTAATTCTGACTTGGTTATAACCACTTTTATATACTGTACATCTACCCTAGTTGGATCAGTGTCTGGAACTGCTCACTGGTGTCCCTTTGAACAACTGTAAACTAAACCATAGTATGCAACTCCATAGGAAGCTAGAGATCAGGTGAATATACAGCCAGTTATATCTCCCCTGCTTCACGCTCTTCTGAGCTCCTCGGGTCTTCCGATCGGCCATTAGCACTTTCGTAAGAGCGTTTCTTGTCTTTGAAATCTCGTGGGGACCTCTCTCTTGAGCTTCTATCTTTATCACGTGATGTTCTATCACGATCTCTTGAACGTTCTTTGTCTCTGGAAGATCTTTCTTTTGAGGATCTGAAAAGTGCAGTAAATTTGAGAATTCAAGTTAGTCATAAATCTGTAGTTATCAAACAGCATTTTGATTTTATGTTTTTCTTCTTTTACCAACCCAACTTTAGATTTATATAAATAGAAGTGTATGAGAAGACATCAGAAACCATTCTACTCTTCTCCCTTTCCTACTTCCAATTTCAAAAGACAAATATTGTTAGAAACAGAATTTAATCTACATTTATTACAAACCCCAGATTAAGGCCAATGTGCTTCACTAAATCTCTTATTTTCAACCTCTGCCCTCAAGCTTGCATTAACAGAAGTTTAACTGAAATTTCTAGTCTGTAGTCTCTAGCTTGAGAAGAATGTCTAGCTTATCTCATATAAATCACAAATGTAAAAAACGTTTAAAAATGGGAATTTGATTAAAAGCAGGGGGACATTAACTTACATAATTCTGGAATGAGACTATTACATGACAAATATAAAACAAATCTGGAATCTGTGCTACAATTAGGTTTTTTTAGAAGAATTATCCCTTCTGTGATTTTTGCAGTGTAGAGGTGGTGGTGTTTTTAGTTATTTTACTCCGATGACAGGCATTTCCAAAACCTTTACAATGGAGCCAGAAAAGAGCTGTCCTGTTAAACAATCCATGTAGTTTTAAATTAGATGAGCTACCTGTACTGGAAAAAAACTGCATTAGACATACTCCTCCATATTCCCTCACAGAGTACACATGAGCTTGTTGGTGAGAAACATCACATTTTAAGATGTACTGAGATTGTAAAATATTTTAATACATACTTTCACCAAAAAAATCTAACAGCATGCTATAAAGCTAGCCAGTAATTTCTTAGTCAAAAGATCTGGTGTACTGGACAGTGAGACTGTACTGTCTCCATTTACACAGTTACCTTCATTGCTTCAAAACTAAAGTCTGCAAAACGCTCCTGCACTGATTTCCTTTTATAAGCTTACCTTGAAGTGACCTTTCATTTTAGTTCCTCAGCTGGAAATACTACTTTCCCTACAATGTAGTGTTTTGCAAGACTTAGTATTTTCAAACACTGAGATTCAAACAGTGAGATTTCACAAACTACATGTCAAATAAGAAGAGGAGCTACATGCCAAATAAGAAGTTAATACTGGCGTTAATACAGACAGCTGTTTCACAAGTATTTCGTGATGCAAGTCCCCTGCAGAAGTAACACTGCTTACAAACTGGTTGACTCAGGCTAAATCTAGAAACTAATCCTAGAACAGGCAGACAGATAGGATGTGATGCCATCCACAGCTCTGGCTTCTAATTCAACACATTTTTGGAGGAGCCATCCCATCTCTCTACAAGTGAGTCTCTAATCAGCTGACAAGAAGGAAGACTGGCCTTAATGAATCACAGCATAGTGATGTGAAAGTTTATGCAGTTGCTTTAGGAAGCAGTATTACTACCAGGAGATTCAGAATTAAAAATACCCTTCCTGCCTTTCTCAAGGGCAGAATCAGAACATCTACTAGACTTATATTACCTAGAATGCTTGGAAAGCATTACTTCCTAACTGATTGAGTGGATCTTCAGCAGAAACTGACCCCTTCACCACATAATCGGGCAGCATCCACACTGTCACATTCACCAACTATGAATCATGTTATATGTGATACTGGTTCCAAGACAGTATCAGTGGACGCCTGCATTGGGTCTGAGAAAAAAAACAAAACATAAATAGCCTTGGACAGAAATTATAGGGCAGCCTTGGCAGTCTGGGAAAATCCCAGAGGAGCCAGCGAGATCTAGGAAAGCAAGGAAAGATGTAGCTACAGTTTCAAACCTTCCAAGGAGTAGAAGCTTTGACTAAATGGGCCTGTGCTCCCTGTACAGCTTTCTCCTCAAAAGGAAATAAATTTAAAAAAAAAGTAGTGAAGTCTGTACTTCTCTACCACAGCAGAGAATTAGCATAGGGCTAGAATATTCTGTTGTCAAGCAGGATCTGAAGGATATTTAAAAAACAAAAAAAAGATCCCACTCTTAGCATTTAGATTTATCTCACCCAGGCTTTAAACATCTGCCGTGTAGACACTGAAGCTGATCAGCCAGATTTCCTTAACAGTCAGCAGAAGAAATAGACACTTTAAGGCATGATTTGTCTCATCTTAAAATAGACACAAAATTATGTCAGAGGAGTCTGCAATGAGACTCACGAGATTTACAGCTGACCTAGTCATCTAAAGCCAGGTGAAGTGAGGCCCCATCCTACAACTTCAGGTACTCTATTTGTCCATACAGTGTCTGTACGGGAGTACATTAGCCCTTGTCACATGAATTCTTGTAAGTGGGCTCAGGAATACTGACACAACCATCTCTTAATTTACCCACATTTAGGTCTGCTATCATGATTGATCTCATCATTGAGTATGCATCTCAACATCTAACTGCGAATATTGACTTTCTCATTGCAAACTGAGAAGCACAAATTACATATTGTTTTGAATGAGATGAAAGACGATTCATTTTAGTTATCTAGAACAATATTAGTTATTTGGAACAACAGCTAACAGCAAGGAAAAGTAGGACTTTATTTAGACCTACTCTTGATAAGCCTGGGTAGACCTAGGGTTCCTATTACCTTAGGCACACCGCTATTATTACCAGACAGGTTCCTATTATCTTAGACACACTGCTACCATTGACAGATACTTTGTATACATTCAGTTGTGCCCACAGAGCGTGGAGGTCTTCTGCTCCTTATATTGATAAGTTTGAAGTGAGATCCCAGTCATTAAGAGATTTAAACCTATCCACCTGTTCATAGGGTGAATGATGACAGAGTAAAGAAAATGTGTTTGTCAAGATAAATTTATGTATTTGCAGGACTTCCTCAGATACAGCACACAATAAACATCCCTTTCAGTATGAAATATCTAAGAGGTGGCAGCTTTGCATTTTATGTGACAGGCTCTTTGGAAAATGCTTTCTGAAGAAGGGTGGACAGGAAAAACAGATGGAACTGCATGGTTTGCTGCAAATGATAATACTCAGCACATGTTTGCCTGTGATAATGCTGTTAGACAGAACAAAATGGGAAAATGACTTCCAGAAGCGCATCAAGAGTTTCTCCACTACGGAGTCTAATTGTCTAGTATGCTTACATGTTGAAGCTATAATGGATGTAATCAAAACTGAAAAAACCCAGACACATAAATAGCTTTTACAGCAGGATTCAGCAGCCTACAATAAATGTATTTTATGGGACTTTAACAAAGTCCAAAAATCACACTGAAGGCTTTAGGTAAACATAAAATGATGCAACTCTTCCCACACAGCAACCACAACTCCACACTTCTCTTAAGGCCCTAGAATTAGTGTCACCATGGGCTGCCACTGCTGCAGCTTTCAGCTGTCTTACTGTTGCTTCTGCTGTCACACTCTGCTTTCTGCAAGAGTTTGGCAAAAGCACTATGTTCCCCAGATCTGAATTTATTTAGTTATTCAAAACCAAAAGGCTATGACTCCTTCCCGAAGAAGTTAACCTGTTGGAGTGTATCTTTTATTTTCCAGAGTATTCTTAGCCAGAATTCCTTGGACAACCGAATGTTTTGAGCTTAAGGAAGACAGGATTGAATGAAAGTACTTCATATCAGTATTTTAAGAAATCCCCCCCCCCCAATAATTAAAAAATAGGATTTGGCAATGAGTACTTCCCTGGACTAGAAGAAGAGTTCTTTGGAGTCAAGGAAGTATAGTATATATGAGCCTGCAAGTTCAGGTTTATTTTGGATTCTGGCATCAACTGTGGTACGGTATTCAACAAAGACTTCTCGCACATTCATGTGAAAAGCAGCTGTAATGCTAGAAGGGCATTTTTAAAATGGAGGTATCCAGCCTCGCTGCAAGTTCAATAGCTATCTGGGTCCCAGTGCAGCAAGATCATAGCTCTAAGGATTCTTCAGTCTCTTAAAGTATATATATTGTGTTTTCAAGAGTAAAAATTTTGATTGACCTCAGAAATAAGAGGTATGAGCTGCTCATGATGGCACAGCAATTTTTTCCCCTCAAGTTAACAGTAATGCAAACCCCTATTTGTACCAAGGATTCTTCCAACATAGGTGTGTCTTATTCCTTCAGGGCAGGAACCGACATCAGAAGTATTTCCAGTACTGAATATTGTAAGGTTGAAATCTTGTGCCCTGAAATACATTCTGTTTTTTAATTCATTCACACTGAACAAGGCTTCAAGGGTTTATCCTTTGATATCATCTTGCAAAAGGACACTGGCTTCATCTTCAAATCACCTTGTGCTTTTCCAATTCACCTTTGGCAGCCGAGACTGACAGGTTTACTGTTATATGGATAGCACCAGTGGTCCACACCATTTCCTTGCTCTTACATATTTCCCTGCCAACATACAGAAGACAATGTATCATTTGCGTTGTGTATACCATATTGGAGAGTTTGAACAACTACGATAAGAATCCTGGAACAATCAATCAGTATAGTTTTCTCTGAAGGACTGAAGTTGAGTCTTGCAAGGCTGGACTTCAAAGTTGAAGAATTAAAGACAATTTGAGCATATGCTCTAAAAACATTAGTTCATCCAAGTAAACAGATGTGTTGATTCAAAGGAAAATGTCTATTTTAAGACTGAAAAACTACAGATTTGAAGATCTGCTTCTCTGCCATTGTGAATGCCTTGAAGAGGCAGGGTCTTTAGGGTAACTGTGATGACAGGCTACAGTCAAGATGGAAATGTCATGCTGAGTTCAAAATGCTGACTTTAGGACACTAAAGAACACCCCAAATGATTTTAAATACCAGACACTACTGATTATATCAAGTAGAGCGCTGGACATTTAAGTTTTATCCATCTGTAACAAAAAGGAGGAAACAGAAGACTTGGACCAACCCTGTCTTCCATGCTCTCTTACAGAGCACAATGGGACTACAGTCACCTACCTACTTCAGGAAGAAAAAAGATTATTTTCAGGGCAAAGAGCCCATGAGATACTTGAACACATTCAACTCATATTTCTCCGTCCTTGGTGATTTAACTCCTACAATCATTTGGATTACAAACTCTGCATGTGCGGCCACTTCAAAACCAGATCTTTTCTTGCAAGCCAACAGTCTGTCAGTTTTAAGACTGAGCACCTCATCCACTGCACCGCACTCACATCTATGCCACAGTGGCTGACCTATACAAGAAAGGAATCCTGGTTATGAGCAGACCTCCCTACCAGACTCTCGTCATGCAATTCTAACTCTCTTCACTTCGCTTACCTCACATCTAAAATAAGCCAGCAAATCCTCAGGAGCAAACAGCAACCGAGTCATTCAAAAGCAACAGCCCCGACTGCTCTTTGCAGTAATCCTTCAATGAAAGGTTGAGCCACTTTCTGTGCAAAGCAACATCTTCAGATGCAACGCAACAAGTTTATTTTCAGGCGTATCTAAACTTGTTTTTATCTGGTGCAGTACACCACAGATGGGCTCCAGTGCTGGGAACAAGACCCCAAGGGAAAAACCAAACATATGACAGTACGATGATTGCTGATATCGCTGGGTTCAAGCTGAGATCAAGTGTTTCACTTTATCAACTTGATACAAATCCCTTCTATCACTCATCCAAAAAAGAAATAATACCTAACCCTATTATTTTTATTTAAAAAAATAATCACTACAGTATGTCAAACCATAAATACGCAAAAGGTGTAACTGAAATCAGACAGTCTCAGTATGTGTTTAAATTACCAACTGGTAAATGTAAACTTTATTTAGCATGAAAATACTCATTATGCATCTAGGAAAAGCCATTTATTTCTAGGCCAACATCTACCTCTTTTTGGAGCTGCGTTCTCGGCTTCTCTCCCTGGAACTATGCCTGCTTCTATGATGGCTGCGACTCCTGCTGCGGCTGTTAGAGCGAGACCTGTGACGATGGCGTTTCTCACGGGATTTGGAGCGAGTTCTTCTCTTTCGTTCCCGGGAGGCCGAGCGAGACCGATGTCTGCGGCGATCTCGGGACCTAGATCTGGGAACCGAAAGAACTTAACCAGACACTGCATTCATCTAGCTACTCTGTCAGTGTACTGTGAATATTATGCTCTTTATGCATAAGCAAATCTGTATAGAGAATGGTCTGCAGTGTTCAGAGCTACTGCATTGTCCTATCACAGGCAAACAGAGAGGAAAGCAACATTAGAAACCCTACAAACTCCTCTGTGACTAATGCAGACAATTTTACAGTTAATGCATGACTGTACGTACAGTTACAGCCTAGCCAATCAGGCTTCTGAAAGAAATTAAAAATATGGAAAAAGTGTACTTTTAAAAATTTTAAGATCTTGTCTTTATCAGGCAAAGTTGTGGAACTTCATGACACAGTGATAGGGATCATCTGCCAGAACCTATGTATTATGATGTTCTGAGAAAACAGAACTATATCTTTCTCCATAGCTACTACAAGAAAACTAGTCTGGAAGGTTCTAAACACCATACAAATTAATGATTTTTTTTTTTAATCACTTTGCAGTAATACCTCACTGCTGACCTTCAACTGTGTAGATTAGGAAGAAAACTTGTACTATTGATGAGTTAACCTGGTGCTCAGGATTTTAAGAACATGGGTTTTCACCAGAAGGTATTAGCCACAAGGTTCTGTTTTGAAAAAAGAAATTCTCTGTGTTCTAATGTTGTTTGGGACAAAAAGTTGCATTGTAGTAGCCACAAAACAGATGTATATGTATAAACTCAGTAGCATGGTGATATATACTGCATAAACACACAGAGAGATGACTATGTAACAGAATGCTTAGTCTGTAAAGATGGACGTCTTAAACTAATAGTGCTACACAAACTTAAAATGTTCCAGCTTGTGAAAGACTGGCTTCACTGATGGTATTCCTTGTCTGCAGATTTATATACCTTTTGGTATGCTTGCTGTGGGATCTGGACCTGAAATAAATAGAAAACAGTAAGTCAATTTTTCTTACAGAATCTTACTATCAAATAAAGTACAATTTAGCAACAATAAACCTATTGTTGTATTTCTTATTTTACTAGCAATTATTTTAAGGCCTTTTATTTGATGCTAACATCTTTGTAACATTTACCAGGAAACACACCCCTCTGACAACTGTTTTGTGTTTGCCATTTTTATTTATTTTTGAGCCCACAACCCTACAAACCCAAAAGAATACCTAATCTGCTTTTTTATTCCCACCCCTCTCACAGAAAAAGCTCACAGTTCAAGTCAGTGCTCCCTTATTTCTCGTCAGGCACGTATTATCAGACTGCAACAGATTTCAAGTTTACACTGTTAACCTCTGAAGCTGACATGTTAAGAGAACTGCAGTTCAGATTCCATTCCACTCTAGCTGCCCCATGAGGCCTGGAAGCAACTATTTCATAGAAGAACAGGCCACTTTCCTCAGTCAGACATTCAACTGCTTCCAATAAGGAAAATTTCTAACATCTATGAAGAAAATATCTGTAGATGTTAGAAACTCACATGTGCGTAAGCTCACATCTGTCAGATCTCAAAACAAGGTACACACCTGAAAATTCTCATTTAAAGGCCATTTGTTCAAATACGTAGACACACTTCTATCTGTAGTTTTTGAAAAGACTTTCTATGAAAACAATTCAGGTTTTAAGAGTTAGACATGAAATTCACTCTCAACCCTTTTAAGTTTCCAAGGAATGCAGACTATTGTGATTCTGCAGCTTTAGAAATGTTTATGATCTACACCATAGTCTTCCCACTAAACATAAATAGCTAATTACATATATGCAATTAAAATAGATCCCTACCTCCTTAGTTTCTCCCTTTCTTCTCTTTCCCTCTCCTCTCTACGTTTCAGACGTTCCTGGTTTCGTTTCTCCTGTTTATCAGCCACAATCCTCTGAAAGCAAAGAAATATATTCATTAAGTCACATTTCAAATTTCTCAGATGAAGGTGCTACAAAAATAATCTAGGCAGTTAATATTCAGTTCTTTCCCTCATGTATATTCCCTTTCCCTTGTGTATATTATTCCCTCTCTCTTCCTCAGTGTATATTTTTTTTTTCTCCAAGAAACAGAAGTTATTGCAGAAGAGCTGCAGCAAATAGATGGGTGTTACATGAAGACCTGAAATATGTTGAGTTATATTAAGTTTTCCATGAAGGGGAATTCAGAACAACAAGTCACACCTTTAACGTGAGAGTTTCCATGTCAGTCCTATCATATTTTGGCCACTGGGGAAAGGTAGAAAGGAATCAGAACTGGGAGGGTTAATTGTTTTATTAACTCCTTCAGCTACGCTGTGACATACAGAAATCCTTAGTCTTAAAGGACTTGGTGGGGCTGAAACCTAGTTTTGAGACTACCTCTTTCTGTGTTGTGAACATAAGATGTATAATTAGAGAGGATGCTTCAGCTGATAGCCCCCAGGTTGAACTCACTACTACTGGGGACAAGGCACGCTCAGTAGAGGGCCCTCAGATGTGGAACTCACAACTGGAGATCTGGCCAAACCCAAGTCTCGCCACCTTCTGGACATGATGCAAGAAATTCAATTCTTTGTAAAGACCTTCTTCTGAGATGTGGAATTGCCCCAGCAGCATCTTGATTAAATCTCTGAGAAGAGCTCTGAGGAAGGAGGGGATAGTTATTGTTTTCTTTTTTTGTTAGCGAAGTACTTCAAAAGATTATTTTATTGATGCTTTGGGAATGCGAAATAATTATCCATGCATTTTTTTCCAAATGGTGTAAATGATCAGTTATTTCAACCCTTTACATCAAATTATATCTACACTTCCTTGTACAATATCAGTAGTTTAACTACAAGCAAGGTTTCTTGTTCAAGTGACTCTCTGCATGATTTCATGGAGGGATGAGAGGAAGCACACATGATCTATTCAAGGCATCTAAGTTACAGCAGCTATATTTAGGAGCCTAAATTGCCAATATAGTCAATGGAAGGAGTTGGGCTTTCCAAAGGGTAAGTCACAGTATCCATGCAAGACAGCTGGAATATTATGAAATATAAACGAAGTCAATTTACTCAAACTCAGAAGCAGCATTTTTTTGCTTTTAGGTCAAACCATTTAGCTATTGTCTTTAGTGATTTCTACAGTTAAATGTTTAATTGAGCCTTGAACTCCATAATCTGTATATTGGGATCATAAATGTCATCAGTGTCCCAATCCATTCTCTTGAGTATCAGAAGTCTAGAATAAAATTATAGTAAGTCTTTCTTTCAGCACACAATTTCAATGTAGTGTTGTTGAGTATAATATTCCAACTGGATTTCAAATCTTCAAGCTACAGAGAACATGCAACCTCTCTGTAACAATTATTTTAATAGCTAGCCTGACTTCAAGACATACATATTTTTGTATTCTGACTTTGGATAGCTACAGCTTTGAGCTTTTGGAACTTATTTATTTCATCTATTTTCAGTTAAGCTGAAAAGCCTTCAAAAATTACTTAAAAAAAAATTTCTTCTGTAGTTGCTGGTACCTATAGGATGAAAGTCACCTCCTAATCTTTATACAGATAAAATAAACAAATTGAGTTTCAGTCTTTCACCATGCAGCATGCTGTTTGATCCCCAAGAATTTCTGTAGATCTTTTTTGAAAACCTTGCCATGTGTTACTGTCCTCCTTACATGCTGGTACCAAAAATGAGGATTTCAACACCAGCCCTATTAACATTTTATCCTAATTAAATAATCAGAATATCACTTAGGTCCACTATATGTTCTTGTATTTCCAAGAGTCTCATTATTACTTGTAACCAATCAGTTGGCTAAAAGTAAAGTTCATTTAGCTATCTCCTACAACTGCTAAATACATTTCAACATCATTTTTGTTCAAAATACAGTTCTCCATTTTACAAGTGGAATAGCACTCTGTTCCCAAGATGCATTACTTTGAACATGTGTTTTAATATATTTCAGTGCAAAAAAGGTCATCTTATAAAAATTATGCAGATAATTCATATTAAATTAGAATGTTTAGTGTTTTGTAGACTAATGAAATCCCAAATTTTAAAGTAATATGAAAAAAATGCACATGCCCAGAAGTACTCCATTAAGGTTGCCTGGCAAATAATTAAGTAGGAGCACACACCTATACACAACACACAAAAATGTAAGAATGATTTACCCTGAGTTCCTCGAGCTTCTCTCTTATTTCGATAAATCCTAAGTGTAGTTTTCCTCCAAAGTGGTCAGCAAGTCGTCGGTCATTGTCATGGAGACCAAGATAAGCTGAGCACACTTCACAAACCCGTAGCTTCTGCTGTTGAAAGCTGGAGGCAGGCATAGAATTCCTGTATACTTCCTAGAACAAAAACCCAATTTGCTATTACTTCTCAGTGCACAGAAGTACAAAAATAACACTTTACCAAAGATATACTACAAATTGATAACCAAATTCAATGTACACAAGCACACCCTTTAGTTAATTCACACTATTCATAAATAAACTGTCTCATTAAGATACAAGGCAGATTCCTTATTTTGAAGATTGGACATATTTAAAAGCAGGACATCAGCAACGGGTTTTGCAAATTTAACAAAGTGGGGTGATTATTACCTTTACTTAAGATCATAATACTTAGAAGGATGAACAACTTCTTCATATGCAACAATGAATACATGTTAACACTACAATTACTGTGTTATTACACCAGTTTCAATTCTGAACCCAGGTTAAAACAGCAGTAGTTTCCTGAGAAATCTACCTGCATTTTAGACACTAATTAAACAAGTTATCTGAGCAAAATTTATCTACAGACACTCAGATGACAGACAAGAAAGACTGCCAGCAACACCTCTGGTACCATTAAAACAACTGCAGATGTTCGTTTCTATAAATTTAAGTATCTTGGTGAAATGATATGGAAAAGCTCTTGGTGAGTTCTGTCACCTGAACATTTCAAGGACCGTTTTGACTTGCCTGATACACAAGCCATTGACTAATTATCTTTTAATTAAGACAATGGTTCACTTCACTGAAGCTTTCCAGTACGAACCACATCAGCACATCATGAGACACAACAGGGTTGCCATAATCAAGAGCCGTGAAACTGAATGAGATAAGTCCCTCCAACAAACACAGACACAACTGTAGTGTCCTCAGATACAACTGGCCAACGCAGCTGAACTAAGATAAATGCATCATCTGTGGAAGCAAGTATAATTTTAATAGTATAGGAGTGTATTTAAAGGTAGAAACTTTAATTGTACAGGATGTCACAAAGCAAATTCCTTAGTTTTATATGAGGCAATTAGTTAAGGAAGTGACAGCAGATAAGACATTCTGCATTACACAGATGCCAACCAATTTAATACTGGACCCTGCCCTCTCCATCCCCCAACTCTTACACAGTCAACTTACTTCTGCTTCTCTCTTCTTTACCCGAGCTTTCTCCACTTCATCCATTACTTTTTGAGATTCTTCCACATTCCCATCAGCTCCAAGCTGTTCTACTTTGGCCAGCAGTTTCCCAATTTCTTCATTCAATTCATGAACTCTTTCAGCCTTGAAAAGACAAGAAAAGGCTTAATATAGGAAATGCTTTTAATCATGGAAAACAATCTGAACTACTACTGAGTTGTAAGTTATTATACGCAAAATTGGTAGGACAGAATTAAAAGAAACCGGTAGAGATAATCTCTCCAGGTAAAAGTGAAACAGAAGTTGTGTCAGGAAAAAACAGAGAAAGGCTGAGTTATCAAGTCTATGTACCGACTCCAGAGCCGCATTTTGTTCAGAAACTTCAAGTAATTCACACTGTTGCCTATACCACAGTCTTGCAAAGTAATACCTGCACAACCATTCCTCCTAGCATGAGCATTTATGTGCAGAAAAAAGTTTTTTTTCTGTTAGAAGATCTAGAGAAAAGCACATTGAATTTTGTTTGCAGATGAAGTTTTGGTCAAAAAGTGTAAGAATTACTAACGTTTTTATGACGTGGTATCACAGAAAGTCAAGCTTCCTGAGCTCAAAAACATCAGAGAGGTCTCTTCCATGTGTCCACCTCTCCATGCTTTAAAGGCAGTTTTGGGAAGGATACAGAAAACATCTTATTTTTCCCCCTCCTCAGTATTAATTCTCAGATTGGATAGCTTGTCAAAGCCTTAAGTTGGCTCCTTAGAAAAAAAGGCCTTCAAAGATACTTCAGTAACTAGTTTTACATGCTTACTTTAGCTGCAACTTCAGCACTGATCTCTTCTTGGGTTTCTGCTAGTCTTTTCTTCGCCACTTCTGTTCTCCTGTCACAGTCTGCAATAAATGACTGCAGGTGGTCCATTGCCTGAAACATCAATAAAGGACACTGATCAATGCTGTCAAGAACATGAATATTTAATAAATCTTAAGTGTTAAGGCTAATGAAGACTTAACTTTTATAAGTTTTTACTAGTGAAACCTTTGTAAAACAATAGTCTAGCAGTTTATGGTGACTAGTCACATATATTAATACACAACATTTTAAAAATCATAGCCTACACATTGTTATAAGTATTTGCAGAAATTTGGAAGTGCATCTGTCTTCAGTCTTCTCTAAGAAGAGAGCATTTCTAACATGCATTAAAATTCTTCAAAGGATATTCAGGTTCAGCTCACCCAGCCAATACATGTAATACTGTAATTTTTTTCACTAGGGGTTTAAGCTATTAAGCATATTAACACCAGCCCTCCAAACAACAAAAAACCCCCAACCCTTTTTGTCCTAGTGAAGACTAACTTCCTAGTTGGGAGTTCAAAACTGTATTACTCAAACTATAGTGTACTGAGACATAGCATGTGATTTGTAATCCCCAATACAAAATTACTTTCTTCAATAAGCACAGAATTTAAGGCTCTCTCCAAAGCATACACAGCCTTAACGTTTGCTTGCTATTTGATAACACTAAGCACCCAGTTTTATGATTTGTTCTGTAGAAGGCTGTTAACAGTTCTACCTAGAGATGACCACCAATACAAATTAAATACCCACATATAATCATAAAGAGGCATGTATCTTATGTAACTGTGGCAAGGGTTTCTCTGCCTCTTTCTAGAAAACTACTTTCGAAAAGTCTTCCTTCTGTGTCTACCAAAACTTAACTTTTGTTGCTTGGTTTATCCACCTAGGTACACAAAATATGCTTTCTAGCATTAAGACAAAATACATACATCAAGCTCAAAGAAGAAGTCTTGATCTTTGGATGCTATTTCATAGTCTGCCCTTAACGCCAGGTCATGTACCTTCAGGCATTCTCCAAGATCCATCCTCTGAAAAGAGACAGAAGGAAAGTGGTTTAACTTTTCAGAAGTGTTAACAAGGAATGAAGTTAGCGCGATTGTCTTTAACTGTCAAATAGTCTGAAGCATATCATCTGTCCTGTGGGAACAATAGGACAGTTTAATAAAGCTATAAGACAATACCAATCTTTAATAAACATCAGGAAATAATAAAAGCAGACAGAATGAACAGCTTATCACAATGGCTGTTTGCATTACAAAGGATCTTTAATGCCCTGCAAAAACGTTGTTTTACTGAAAGTTCAAAAAAGTGACTGAAGTAGGACATCCTGTGTTGAATTAAAACAGCTTAGGAAAACCAAGTTCCCCACAAATAATTGGCAATTAACTGGTGAAATGCTTGGTCTGAACTGTATGCACACTCTATATGCGTTCCAGTTACATTCATGACCTGAAATAGCTACAACCACAGCACACCACTGTAAGTGCTGCTTAAAAACTGTTCTTGAAGCATTTCAAGTAAGATAGCCAAAAATCAAATCCCAGCAAAACATTCTGCAGATGAGTGTAGATGAGCTGAGTGTCAGACTATGTTCAAGAATCAGGGAAGAAAATGTATAGGTATTTTACTTGTAATATAAAACCATTCTAGAAAGGGCAGGAAGGAAGCATGAACGTAAGAAAGCAAGTAGGTTGCATTGCTAATCTTGCATACAATGCCACTGAGAAGAGTGCCCAGAACCTTATTAGGCAACAAATATTGGTTTTAAATTTAAATTTGCATACCACACAAGAAATTCTAATTCAAATTCCCTGAAAATTTGTTTTATGATCAAGACAGAGCAACATAGACTTGACAAAAAAAGCAAAACCAAAAAACCCACACCACTCCACAACCCCCAAAGAACAACAAACCAACCCCCAAACAAAACAAAGCACAAAACAGCCCCCACAACAATTTATAATGGAAACAAAATTGAACAAAACCAAGGCACTGTCTCTGCAAAAGCACAAGCTGATACATAATATTTGAAAGTGATTATTATTTGCATCACTTTAAAACAGCACAGTTTCAGTTAAGTCTGCTCTTGGTACTGCTCACTTAATACTATGAGAAATGAATCCTTTCTTAACACTGAAAGCACATAATGAAAGTTGAACTCTGAGGGTAAAAGCTGATACTGTTGTAGTTTAGTAACAGTTTTAGAACCAAAACTAAAATAATTAATAACCTGTGTTGTGAGTTTTGTAAAGAAAATATGAGCTTTAATTCAGAAACTGCTGCAAGTCATTTGGATCTGAGCCTAACAAGGGCTTTTTTTTTTTTAAAAAAAAAAAAAACACCAAAAAACAACAAATACTTGCATTTAAGTAGCAATTCAAGTCTCACAAGTTTAGTAAAAAAACTTAAACAGCAATTGCTGTCAACTTCTCCAATCATCAGTTAGATGTTCCAACAAATCCATTAAAACAATTTTTACGGAAGTTGGTTTATTTCAAATGTTAAAGACCGAAAAAACATTGTTAAAATACAGAATTTTGAACTTGGAAGTTTTTGATAAACTGTCATTATTTAAATACCCTTCAGCCACTATAAATCTGTTTTCCGGAAAACATCTGATTGCAATAGAGAACTTATGATTGCAATGCTAAAGAAAAAGATTAGCTTTTCTCTTTGCAACTACACAAGACTTCAGCAATTTTGTTAACTGATGCAAATCCACAAAGACCTTGAAGCTGAGCAATGTATTACACATGTCTATTTCCAATTCATTAGATGCTGACACTATCTAAACTGAGGCATTCTTTCAGGAAAGTACTTCAGTACTAGGAAAGCACTATGAAAGAGCATATTAAAATTATCTGAAAATTGGACACTTAAAAAGCTTGTCTTTATGCTGATTCATCACTTGTACTGATAAGGTATTTATTTAAGGTTAAACTGTAAAACTCAAGGTCAATCCTGTTTTAAGTGAAGCACTCCAGTTCTAAATGTATAGATAAGGCTAGTGACACACTTTAATAGATCTGAATACAGTGACAAAAAGCCTGAAACATATCCACCATAGCATCAGAAAAACAGTTTTGATACGCAATCTACATACACTTTAACTAATTGCATGAAATAAAACTTCTGTCACACTCTAAAAAAACCAGAATTCACACAACACTACCATGAAATGCTGTTCACATGTGCTTTATACTTTTCCCTCTATTAGGGTTGGATTTGCCCTCCTCAATACAGTACATTTTCTCATGTCTTTTCTTCTTACTGGGAATTGTAAATCCATAACCTGAAAGGAGGGCAATTACACTGAGCTAGCAATGCTACTGAAAAATTTTCTGTCCTCCCTTTATCACTGCTCTGTGCCCACCCCATGCCAGCACATCTGCCTATGCAGTTGAACACAATCTGGGTACTGACTGTGTAAAATGTATCTTAGGAAACAAAAAAGAGAAGCAATTTTTCAGCAGTGTTCCTCTGTCCAGCTTGTCAGGCAGCCACACAAACAGATGTGCTGACAGTATGTAGGGGGCAACATAACAGTGGATGTAAGCAGCCAAGATCTCTTCCGGTATCAAGATGCCACTTCAGAAACTCTTTAATAACTTCAGTATTATTAGCAGCAATTTTGGGGTATGACAGGGAGTGTTATAGAGGATTTCTTTCTGTTAGATGTCTCAATCAGAGGGCAGTGAATTTTGGCTCCCTTTGCCCTCTTTGATCCAACAGAGCACAGCCTTATAAATACACATGTGGCATAACAGACAGGGAGCAAGAACAAGCAGTTACAAGAGAGAAGGATTCGTTTCATTAGCTTTGCTGCTAAAGAAATTACATCGTCACTAGAAGTGTTCCTCAATACAGCCTGTACTAGTCTTGGCTAATCCTTTGAAAGCACCTTCACAGAAATATTACTACTAAATCTCTTTCTCTATTAGTAAATCCCAATGTAGAGAGACATAAAAAACCCATTTAAAACTCTTAAACCAGTTTGCATATTATATGCAAAATCTGGCTGAAAAGCATTTCTGCTGGTGTAAGTTATGCAACATCAGGCAAAGTCAATTCATCTTGGGGACGATTTGTTACTGTTAAAAGTCTACGCTGGATCAGGATTGCCAAGGACCTTAATAAGCACAGAGCAGCTCTTATTGTAATTTGACTCATGACTAGCTGCAAAGTAGATGGACAGCAAGTGGAAATGGACAGAACATACAGTAAGACACATTATTTTCATTTTGCATGTGTTCACCTTGCGATCTGGTGCCAAGACATGCCCTCCCCAAAAGGCAAAACCCAAGCTTTGGTAGTCAGCCATTTTAGGATCAATCACCTTTGAAACAGAAGACAGCTATGAGGGAGACTTATATTCAGACACTGAACTACTAATGAAGGCTTAAAAAGAATGCACATAAACTGTTTTTCACTGTTGATACACTGACTTTCAGACAGATTTTACACTACTTAAAGAGTGATTTACAGAAGAGTCCTGATGAGTAAGGCAAATCAAGAAAGGTGAGGACACCTAAGTCCCCAGGCTAGATATACTTAAAAGTTTATTGAATATGTGAAGCCATGCTGTGGGGCTTTTTGCAGTTACTGCATTTTACTGAAGATTAAAACCAGAAACCCCCCACATATTTGGAGAATCTTTCTTACAACTGAAAGCTGTTGCTGAAGATTAGTCTAGAAAATAATCTAGGCAACCACATGCAAAGCAGGATATCAGGAGTCCTTTTGCTATCGCTTAAGAAACTAGTGCCTTCTACTAACAACTTGCTGTTTTCTGTAATACTTCTTTTTATTTCTTAGTGTTAGATGGGCAATTAATGCTACTTGATTTCCCAGAGCTGAGGTTTAGACAACTGGTCTTCCATCCCAAGCAACTCATATTGAAATGATTTAGTAATCATTTTTGTCATCCCATCCACAAAATGGATAGAATGCCTTTGTTATTAATACAGAAATATGGATTACTTACATTTAGTTTAACAATGATGCAAAACTCTGCTTTGATCAAATCAAGTACCAAAACAAGAGAATCGCATTAGTTAAATATGAATAGACAAGGAAGAGCTGGCTGAGAACTTGGGCAATAGAGAATCTGAAGAGTTGATCTGCAAAACAGAGTAGCTGACACTAATAACTGAATTGGAGACTAAACTGATGTAATACTGTTTCTGGAACATGAAATTAAAAAGGCTTTCTTTTCAGATCTTGAGCTACAGCAAAGTTTCCATTTTGCCACTTTTAAAACTACTACAAATTCCTTTGACATCAGAGATTAGATTATTGAATGTACTTTATATTAAGTGCAAAAAGAGCACAGAAAAGCCAAAGGTACTTGAAACACAGCAGGCTGATGTTGAGCCAAGCGTGACATAGTAGCATACGGTACCAGTGCTGCCAAAACCAGCATGCATCTTTGATAGGCTTTGAAAAAAGATACTCTAGGCAATGTTTAGGTAGAGAACTCTTTCTAACTATAAAGATACCCATACCAAAGCAGTTCACATTCAGCAAGAGAAGGACTTTTTATTTGCTTGCTTGTTAGAAAGATCTGACATTACTGAAAAATTTATATTGGAGAAACCACGTCTCTCCCTTTATCAGATTGTCAAGGTAACTACTGGGGTCTGTCTGTATGAGAAAACTCTTGGTACTGCTAAGAAGCAGCTGCAGGTAGACTCTTTGCTGAGATCTTCCCTATTATGGAACTCACTTTTCGTCTGCACTAACTTTGTTTCTGACAGACTTCTAGACTTGTGAAAAAGCCCATCCTTTCTTGTAAGCAACACACACTCAGAAAGGGAGCATTTAGTAGCCCTGAGGAGAAGGACTGGGGAGTGCTGGTTGATAAGAAGCTCAGCATGCCCCAGCAATATGCACTTGTAGCCCAGAAAGTCAACAGCATCCTGGGCTGCATCAAGAGAAGCGTGACCAGCAGGTTGAGGGAGGGGATTCTCCCCCTCTACTCTGCTCTTGTGAGACCCCACCTGGAGTTACTGTGTCCAGCTGTGGGGCCCCCAACATAAGGGCATAGACCTGCTCAAGTGAGTGCAGAGGAGGCCACGAAGATGATCAGGGGGCTGGAGCACCTCTTTTATGAGGACAGGCTGAGAGAGTTGGGGTTGTTCGGAATGGAGACGAGAAGGCTCCAGGGAGACCTTACAACAGCCTTCCAGTACCTGAAGGGGGGCCTACAGGAAAGATGGGAACAGACTTTACACAAGGGCATGTAGCGATAGGACAAGGGGCAATGGCTTTAAACTGAAAGAGGGTAGATTTAGGTTAGATATAAGGAAGAAATTCTTCACTGTGAGGGTGGTGAGGCACTGGAACAGGTTGCCCAGAGAAGCTGTGGATGCCCCCTCCCTGGAAATGTTCAAGGCCAGGTTGGACAGGGATTTGAGCAACCTGGTCTAGTGGAAGGTGTCCCTGCCCATGGCAGGGGGGTTGGAACTAGGTGATCTTTAAGGTCCCTTCCAACTCAAACCATGCTATGACTCTATGACATAATAATGCATTATTTAAGCCCTCTGATTCCACTGATGGGGTTAACTTTTGTAGGACTTCACTAGCAGGAAAGAAATGCTGAGCTGAAGAGAGGCAGAAATTAAGTTATTAAAGTCCTTAGCAACCACCGAAAATTCCAGGTATCTTCAGAAGTGTAATACTTTAAAGACATTTAACCGTACTCTCACTTCTGAAGACTTTCAAGTTGTTAGAACAGATCTTCACTGAAAGACAAAGCTAGCAGGAGTCTTATTTTTAAATGAGATGTTTCAGTGTTTACATAGTATTTGGTCTTATAGTCTGACTATATATTAACATTGAAGTTAGATAACCATACAGAGAGTAACAAAAAAACCCTTCATATAGATAAATTAAACCTGTTAAAACGGAATATGGTACAATCAGTTCACTTTCCTGGCACTGGTCAAAGAAATTAAGAATACATTTCAAGAGACTGACAGGATCACTTGCCAGGACAACATAGCACTTTACAATTCATCACCACTGGTCTGAAGGCTACAAATTGAGGTAGCTTATGCAAGCCTAATTTAATTTGATTTGCAAAGCTAAAGCAGTTCACATGATCAAATCAGTCCTGAACTGAAAAGCTGATACCCTCCAGCAGAATGCCTGCTTTTTGTAACACCATAGCAAATAATCTCACTGATACACCAAAGTTTTAAGCATGGAAATAGTTGCACTGAGCCAATAAGACTACCGGCAAAGAAATCAACTCCAGATTAAAACACCTCACTAACACCTATCTGCAGATGTGTGAACTATCCAAACTTCTCTTCTACAGTAAAAGGAGATTAGACAGTACAGTCAGTGAGCCTAAATGGATTCAGCCCACCTCGAGAGGGATACCCAGTGGCAGGTGAACTGAAACTTTCTCTAGGCTCCACTGCCTAGATCCCTTCTGACTCCAGTACAAGCTTCGACACCAAGCTCCTCAGCTGAAACCTAAATTTAGATGTCTTAATCTGGAGCCAAATTCCACCCCTAATAAGCTTAAAATTAGTCACGTATTAAAGTATCTTGCTAAACCAAGGTCTTAATCAATATGGTTTCACTCAGCAAGAGTCCTGAAGAGCTGAGTGCAATAAATTCACGAGCACCTAAAGATACAATTAACTGCAGGACTAAGCTGACAGAGCATACTGTGAGGTCTATATAAATAAAACGCAAGAAGCAATGTTCCTCAACAAATACACATAAATACAAAGTTAATCCACTGAGCAGAAAGGAGTTTTTCAACCACGATTTGCAAGACCCCATACAGTATTTGTGAAATTTTTTCAACAGGGAAGCACAATCAAGCTAATAAGAAAGCCAGATTGCTGCATAAGTGTTGAACTGCTTGGGCTCTTCAAAGAGAGCTAGTGAGTTAATATAAATATTCAGGACATTACTACTTTTAACCTTATTAAAAGGTACTTGCTTTAAATCTTCCCACCTTGTCATTTTCATTAGTCTCAGCTATTCATTCAGAAATATACAAAGACAGAGAAAACACATTCTTATACAGCTTGTAAAACCTGCTGGAGACAGCACAGAGCTTGCATACAGAGAACATTGCTTAATAGGTTTGTACCATTACAGGGGAGTCATCTGACTCCTACATATGCAGCTTCAGTCCTCATAGTATCATTAAATATAAACAAACATTTTTGTAATGCTAATGAAAAATAACTCGAGAACCACAGTTTGGAAAAAAAACCCACAAACCAAATCCCCAAGCCTGATCATCAGTGACTATTAAGGATAAAAAACCTAAAGTGTTAGCCCTTTAAGACAAATTTGAATACAAATTGCTGACTTTAAGTGGTAAATTATTCAGTATCCCAATAGCCAGGGTTTACAAAAATCTTAATCTCTCATTATAAAATTCTCAACTTGAAACGAAATTTTAAACCACTGACTTATGCATGTGAACCAGTGCCCAAGTGATCATTATGAAAAAGCAGAGCAGGAAAACATGAAAAAATGTCAGTTAAAAGTGAGAGGCACTGTCAAAAGCAGGTTCAAAACAGACACTGTTCTACAACCTTTAATACAATGTCACTTCTGTAATCTTAACAATTAGTTTTACTGTGTGCCTCACACAAACTTCAAAACAAATTTCATATAAAAAGATAATCACAGAGCACAACAGATTTGGAATTAAATTTAATAAACTGAAAGAAGATGCTACAATTTTATCTTTGTTTACATTTTTGCTCTTGAGACTCACTATTCTGTCTTCCACATAGCCCATTATTCCCATTGCCCTTAGAAGCAGACCACAAAAAAAAAAAAAAATCAAAACCTATAGTCTCCCTGTCTCTCCCCAAAAAGTGACACAAAATCATCTCCTGCAGACACTGACACCCAACTACTTGACTTAGAATTTTCAAGTCTACAAAACCAGAAACCTAGTATCAGAAAAACACCTCTAAATAAAATGAAACTAAATAAAATCAGAATGTAATCAAAATCTCCTGATTTTTAGACAAGTCTATCCAAAAAGGTGGAAGAAGAGGGAAGCTGATACAGAACAAACTGTTCAGTTGGCAACAGCAGCCATAAGAAAGAATTGAATTTCAAAATACAGCTAATTCTTATGGCTTTACACTCCTAAGTAAAATATTTAGGGTTCCTTTAAAGACAACTTTATTGTTCCTTTAAATATAAACTACTCTGAGGAAACAAGACACTGGGAAGTGCAAAAGAAAGCTCAGAAAAGTAGGAAGCTGTGCACTGTTGCCAATCTAGACAATGGAAGTTTCCTAGTAAAACTCAAAACTTTACGAATTTGTATGGATGCTTTTTTCCTGAAACGTTTCTAATGTTTACCAAAAGACAAATCTGATCAAAGAAACTTGCAGAAGTTACCTACTGCAAGTGTTCTGGAGAAGTCTAGAAATAACAAAAAGACTTCATAGAGTATTCTTAAAAAGAAGCACACACTTTAACAAGAGAAGAGAACATACACAGAAATCTGGACAACAAAGTCTCCAATCTTCTAAGAAAAGTATACACACACTGCTTTTACCTATACATACTGTAGCCTGGGGAACATGATTTTATTGTCAAGGGAAATCAATTCCTTGTCAGATTTTTGGGTATTTGGCCATTAAGGAAAAGAACACAGTAAATTAAGAGAGCCTACTCATATGAGTCATTTTGTTTGTCTTGTGTTATCTGTGAACGTCCTCCTTGAGTGCTTATGAAAGAGTGGGTGGATTGGAATAGCATAGAAGTCTGCAGTTTGCAGATGGGAACGGTAATATGCAGTTCATAAGAATTGCACAGATTATCTTGTGACACACAAAAAAAGGCAATTCATGTCTAATATTTTACTGATAATCTAGTCAGAAGATCGAACCTTGTAAAATGTCACCAGAGAACCTATTCTTTCAGAAGCATACGATTCTGGATTTGAATTAAAAAAAAAAAAGTCACTCAATCTTTATTACCTACAGATCTTGAACAAAGATGCATCAAAACTTTCCTATCAAAACTCTGGAGAAAACTCCACAGCCATTTCCCAAATCAACTGTTTAGTCACACTACATGCTTCTTGCCCTTTTAAAAACTGTGCTATTAAGAGAGAAAGTCCATTTCTTCAGACCCATGACTAGGTAAACAGCAGAACATCACATGGTCAGACATAGCCTGTCTCTTATGAGTCCCTTTCTACTACTCCCACTGAAAGAAGGAACATATTTTGTGGTATGATGACTAACTGCATTATGAGGAAGGAAAAAAAAAAAAAAGGAGATTGATATTCACTGAGTAAGTTTAGTACAGTACTCCAAGAGCAGCAGCAGAATCCTGTATGAGACAGATGAGAACTCTCAATAAGGACTTAATGAACTGGGTAAGCAGGCCCAACCTATATGCTTGGTCTGCACACAAGGCATCATTGCACGATACTTTGTGATACAAAAGAAAAAGGAAAGAGTGTATTTAAGGAGACAGAAAAAAATTTAGGAGGCCACAAGACTTACGAAGAAGCTCAAACAGACCTTTTCTATTCCATTGCCTTTTTTATTAAGACAAATGTTAAGTTCTCTAGTTCAGTTCTACTATTTTTTTTGCCTCTTCTTCCTGTGCTTCTTAGCAATTACAGTTGCGCCTATTTTTGCAGGGACTCAAGAGGGAAGGACAGACTTTTAACTGTTGGTCTGTCAGCACAAACACCAAAATTAATAAACAAAATTAGTGTGTGCATGCACGTTTGAAGTCCTTTAATCAACCAAAAAAGTTCTGGTAATTTAAAAATCATAGCTACTTGGAAAGCGTATTAGAGGCCAGGTGACAGGTGAGTCAGTTACCAAGTATATATATTCCAGTTTTCCATTTTGCAAATTAATTTCATTCTGTATTTCATTAAAGGCTCCAGTCAAGTTAGCCGTTTGGAATGATACAGCACAGAGAACCAATAATGCTTCAAATAATCCTTAAGACAGGTTTTCCAGCACTTATTTTCCCCTCTACCACAGGGTAAGAAAACATGCCAACGTGAGTAAGAAAAGCTACCCAACTGCAGTATTAAGAATGGCAGGCACACAAGACTCTGCACATCATCATACTACATCTCTCTACTGTTAATTATTCTAACACCATGGAACAGTAGGTTAAATAATCAATGCAGTGTAACTCACCTGCGTTTCACAAAGCATAAGGTACCTTACTCAGGCAACACAAGGTAAAGCACAGCACACTCACAAAGCTACTGGCATGTGTCAAAGCCCCTTGTTTGCTATGCTCAGACAGAGGAACCTCTACTATAGAGTACACAAAAACACAAGTCAAACAAGTTACTAACATGTCACAAACGGAGATTTTCAAATTGCCTTAGAATTTGTGAAAACAGCACAGTAACTGCATATTGTACAGTAAGTGTCACTATCATGTTAAATACATCTCAGTTTCTAGAAATGTAGTTATTTGAACTTTCAAGTGCTTTCACTAAAGTATATCCAAAGAAAAATCACCTCTCTTCCCTGTACAAATATTTGTGTGGCGTACTTTGTCACTAAAACATAAAAGTTTTAAGAAAGTAACTTCATAATTTATGCATAAATTATATTTCCTTTTTTCTACTAGTTGCAACTGTACCAGCTTAAAACCGCTTTGCTATAGTGCAATTCACATAGGTAACATTATGTATTTTATTTAATTATTTAATTTTTTATGTTATAGCAAACAATGTTGAATTTATAAGTAATAATTAGCATACAGAGCAGGAAGCTTCTAGGAATTAACTTCATAACCCATGAATTATTTGTTTATATGAGTTCCTCTGAACTGCCAGAGAGCACTAGATACTTGCTGAAAACCTTGCAACTAAGATATTGCAAAGAAGAAATATAATTCAATTTCTCCATTCTTATCTAAATAAAACATAAGATTTAGCTACATACAGTTCCAGAGAGCACATCATGAGGGCAGCAGTTGAGAAGGTGGCTCTTGCACACTCTGTCATCACTGAATTTGATTCGCTGACGGGTTGTGTCACCTGCAATATAGAAATCAGCACATTCCAGGTTAGAAATCTGGGGAAGCCAGACATGTTCTGCAGGTTACATGCAAAATATTAACACTGCCCTGTCACACAGTAAAGGTCTATGGAAACTAGAATTTAAAACACTGTATGCTTCTTTGCCAAATAACACCAAAAACACAAATACATGTTTTAATGCTCTATAATGTTATTTAAAAATCCTCGCACACTTCCCCTTCAAAAATGCAGCATGAAAAGTGCTTGAAACCAGAAAGACAGCATTAGCTTAAAAACTACAACAGCATTTGTTAAATGAACTATATAATGTTCTATTCAGATTTTGCATGAAATACTGATGTATTTGTATGCAACAATTAGCATATAAAAGCAGCCTCATAAACACAAAATGATACACATAGAGTCTTCACCGAATCCCACCTGATACTCATTTTATGATTTTGCTCTTGGATGCAATGCACCCTCTTACTTCTCATGGGAGTAGCACAAAGAGTTGGCAGAAGAATGTTTTGAAATGCTTACAAACCTGAAAAAAAGTCAGTCAAACATATGGACATAGCCTATATGCAAAATTATTTTACAGATGTTTGCATATCTCCGTATCATAAGCCATATTTTTTTTTTCTACATGCTGTTTATTGGGCTAGGAACATCTTAATTACATCTTCATCATGGCAGGTTGTAGTTCCTGCATCAGCAGAAGCATCAACCTGCCCACACACTGAGGTCCAATTGCAAGTTTAAATAACCCCATCTTGAAGCAAGACCTGAAGTCTTCGTAACAAAGTAACCAGCTGCTGTTTTGGGGATGAGGGCAGGAATATGTTTTCCTTTGAGTCATAACACAATTATCACTATTTGAGATTTGGAAGAGAGATCACTGCTATGGCTCTCTTGTTGTTAAGACACAGGCATGATAAAACACCTTAATCTCTCTCAGGATGTATCTATTTACTAATTTTTTAAAACACAACAACTTGTTAAGATCTCTAATGACTGAAAACCTACTGGTGAATTACTGAAGCAAGGAGGGCTGCTGGAGTTAAAAAAAGACATAAAATGAGTTCAGATGGCAGCCTTTTCCATTTCATCAAATATTTTAAAGAGTATAGATACATTTTGCCATTATTAGAGTTATTTTATGGCTTCATGACCTGAAACACAGAATTTTGAATCTATTAAACAATTCAAGAAGCCAAATTCATTACTGAGGTAACTACAACAGAGGGGAATAAAAAACCCATATCTTATTAGTCAAGCCTTTCTTACTATTATGCAATCAGATTTTTAAATATCAGTTCCATGCATACAATGCTAATATATAACATTTTCAGATGGGCCAAGTTTCAGATTATTAATCAAACAAAAGTTTTCAAAAACATCACATGCTTAATTTGCCTGCAAGATACAACTGTTAAAACCTGTAATCCACAGGGTAAAGACAGCTTCAAAGCAGTTCAACAATAGGTTTTCTAGAGGGTGACCTTACTGCTTAGTTATACTCACACTACTAAAAATTTAGAGCAATCCCTTTATAATCATGCCTGCTACTGGAGTAAAGAGTTTTGAGTTTCGCTTTTCTTTTTAGGAGGTGGATCCATATTTTTTTTTTTTAAACACATAACTGCGTTTGTTCCACATTCATTAACACATCTGAAAAGTTATTGATAACTCACGGCTCGGCGAATGCGGGGCCTTTCTGACACTCCCTTGCAGATTGATGTAGGCAGGCAAAGATACATTGAACCTTTATAAATAAAACAAGGGGCCAGATTGTTCAGTTTGTATAGAATAATAGACTCTGCCAGCAATTTTAACACAGCATCTAGAAATACATGTTGACTGTAAAGATTCTTCTATATAAAGACACATGAACAAAACCAAGAAAAGTATTTTAAAAAAATACAGCTGATGGCCTAATAACACTAACCTATCAGGAGTCAAGGAGTTATTAAGACCAGAAAATTGCTGAAAGACGCATGGTTCCTTAAGTAAAATTGGCAAGTAGTACTTTCACAGACGTTACCTCAACATCTAGACGTAGCTTTTTTCACACCTCTACCACAACTAAGACTGTATTGCAGCTGTAGCATCAGTTCCTTCTCATCTAATTGGCTAGCATGATAATCACAATTACCAACCTGAGATAAAACAACATAGGGGAAAAGAAAGCGGGTGGGGGAGGAAAAAAGCAGCAAAACCGATCAAGGACAGCCTCAAGAACACGTTCCACATTTACATTTTAAACGTTTATTCTTTCTGCACTGTGCCTTTGGTCTAGGATTTAAGAGACTTTCAGAAAGGCTCCCCATACACAGAACATTCAGATATTTACCTTTTCCTTCCTATGAAAAGCAGTTTCATACATTTTCATTTCTTTTTAATTTATGCTGTTTCAGAAGGAGAGGTTTATCAAAAAGAAAAGGTGTCACACACTATGTCCTAATAATGAGTGAATTTTGTGTCCCTCTTGACAGCCTCAGAAGAAAATGATTTTATTTCTTCATGAATTTTGTGAGCTCCAATGACCATAAACAGTGCAGACCTGTCGGCAAAGACAGAAGATGCATTCTGCTGCTGACCTACAGATGAATCATCTTGAGTAGGTGATGACCTGGGGTCTACATAGGAGGGGAAGGCAGAATAAAATCTATGGATCCACTATATACCTGACATCCAGCCTAGAGCAAAAGAAGCTTTTGCAGATGCCTTCTAAGAATTAAAACACAAGTAGTTGTGTTAAGCTGAGGACTTCAGTGGTATCTCAGATAACCAAGATGCTACTTCTTTGTCAAACTGTACTTAGGTTGATACATTCTTTGTATGGTTAAACAATCAAGTGAATGTAAACAATATTAATGAGTATTTTTAAAAAAAAAAGGCTTTATGTATTCTGTAAGGAGATAATACATCTAGGTACCAAGTAGCTGCAGTCATCTAAATTTCAGAAGTATCCTTAAACATTTATAAAGGGGACACTATCACTGATATTTTATACCTTATTACAAGTTCTATTTTAATAGGTAAATAACTAAATTAGCTCAGAATAGCAACTTATTTAACCCTGCCTCTGAAGAACAGCAGAGTATTCAACTACTTGACCCTTAGGACTCATGCTCATTAAAGAAATCAAAGTAATTTACCAGGGCATTACAGGAGTCAACATCTATTACTGTAAGTCATCCCTGTGTTTCCAATTAGATTTTCTCCATTAAAAAAAAAATCATGGTTGATAAAATTTATATGGAGATACAGAAAAAATAATTTTTCCTCAAGCAGCAGCAGCTTTAGTTTTACTTAAAGTACCTGGCCCAAACCACATTTCTGTAAAAGATTACTTTCCAGACGAATGGAGAACTTTGAAACAGAATCAAAACCATTCAAGCAAAAAAAAAATCATGGAAATTTCTACATTTGCACATCTTATATCCTTTATAAGCATAAGACAAATGCACGCTAGAGACACAAATACTAAAGAGATGACAGCAGTAATGTAAGTTTTCTAAAGGAAGTTTTCTAGTTTGTATTAAACATGCTGACTACAGAAGTAACATCAATATTCAAGACCAATGCATACTGCTGATTAAGGAACATCCAGAGGTTAAGCTCACAATGTGCACTTGTACTACACAGCTCACTTTGAACTCCCAAGTCTAACCTATTAGCAAGCCTCCACAATGTCATCATTCCTGTTCAGTATATTTTAATCACAAACCAGCAGAATGAACACTTATGTATCAACAATGCTTAGCATTATAACATACTTATAACAATGACTTATTTGATCCAGCATCTACTATTCTGATGTATCCTAATACACTACTAACAACAATTCCAGTGCATTGATGAGAATTACCCTTTATAATCCAACTGTAACCTCTAGTCGCATACTAATGGTGCAATCCATGCAAAGACAACAAGGTGTATTTTCATTTTCATGCTGTTGACTTCCTGCATTAATCTACATCAACCAAAACCGGTTAGCTTTCCTCCAAATTTTTGAAGCAGGAGTCCCAACATGCTGGCAAGGGACTCTGAAAGCTTTCCTCATGAAGAGCTACTAACTAGGTGGAATATCAGGTTAAAGACTGCATATCAAATTTCACCAGCAAAGAAAGCCCTGTATAACAAGTATTCAATATCATTAATTGAGGGTTATGCAGTCACAGAAGATCCTGTTCCTGCTGCACACTGAACTAGCAGCTAATTCTGATATTCTTCTCACTAATACTGGACACATCTTTACCACAACACCTTTAGAGTAACACATTTCTAAGCAGAATTGCTTCTGGTTTACACTGACTGAATTAACACTTGTGAATGCAGAATATAATGAAACCATTTTTTAGATAATGGATTACAAGTGGAACAAATACAGGGATGATTTTCTATGAGGTATGAATATGCCCACTTGCTTCTTCATAAATGCCACTTCAGACAGTGTCCCAAATCTAGAGTAGAAAAATTCCTCAAGTCCTTCACTGTTCTTCTCATTTTTAAGGGCTAAAGTACCAGAACTTTGTAATGAAGCCAGCAAATATACACAATTCACTAAACATGATCATTGCTCTTAAAGCCTTCTGATCATTCCTAATTGACAAACAAAGAATCTTTTCATGAAGTTTAAGTGTTGCTACTATTTTCAGATTTCTGAGCTGCTATCAATTCAACAATCTGGGTAGGTTTTGCAGAAATTCATGTATACAAGGTAGTTTCTTCTGCCTTTATTTTGCTGCTGATCCATATTTGAAAGAAGAGCTCCCAAAGGAAGCTCTTGGTTCCCTAAGCTGCCTCTCAGCCTGAAGCTACCCAAACGGCTAGCAGTCCTCCAGTAATGGACAACAACATATCGGAACTTCAAAAGCACATGCTACCTTCCACCTCCAAGCATAAAGCAAAGCAGAAAACAAAATCTATGTACCCTTAAAATACCAACATCAACCCAGCACCCATCCTCAAGTACACAGAGAACTCTTCAATAATCCTACATGGAAACAAAGAAATTAAAAAATGGGTTACAAATTCTAGATTACACCTATGTTACCATATAAAGCATGTCACCAAACACGGGATGACTAAGATAAGCACAGGGGCGTCACTTCAAAACAAGGACAGAAAAGCCACACATTAGTAACCACTACTGAAGATAACTGAAGTGGCTAGTATAAAACAGAAGAACTGATTAAGACATGAATAGATGCAAAAAGGATATTTTAAGTTTCAATGCCAGAAGATGATGATCTACAACAAGAAAAGTGCTTTACTAGTAACAGCTAAGGAACTGAGTTAAAGACTCCAAATGCAGCAGTTCAACTCAAAAAGCCAGCAGGTGAAGCGAAAGAGGTGCTGATTGGCACTTCATACATAAGGGTTCTGTGTATCTAAAGCATCCAAAGATTTTTCTGCTAGTAACAGAGCATAATATTTGTTAGGAAGCTTGGAAATACGTTTTCATGACATGTAAGTCTCAGAAGCAGGCACAAATGTACCCCCCTTAAGAACAATGTAATTAACTTTGCGCTTTCTTTTTTTTCTTCCCACATTTCTTGACTATAACCTGATTTTGATGTAGTGGCAATTACTAAACACCACCAAAACCACCACCACATTTCTTTGCAACAATCAACTCAGCAGTTTCAAGAGGCTGTGTTGTTCCAGGCCCATTTGGACCTGCTCTGTGTCTGCACTACTGTCAGAAGTAATGATCCTGCTCCACCTTCTGCTTCTAACCGATTCTTCACACTGACTCTAGCACTCATGCGGCAAGGCAGAGCAGGTAACTGACCTGGCAGAAAATGAACCAGCTGAACAAGATAAGCTGATTTAAGATAAAACGGAATCTTTACAATCAGGCCTTTTAAAGAAAACTTGGTGATCTTTGCTCATTTCAGCTACATTCCAAAAAAAGAAAAATTCCTGGGGTACTAATATCAATTGTTAACCTTTCAATTTGCAAATGACTATCTATTTAAAACAGTCATGATCCTATTTGTAAGGATCACTCCTGTTTTCTACAGAATAGGGATGGCAAAAAAACGGGGCTTACATAAGCATACTATAAAAAAATGTTTAATCAATTTTACAGTTGAAAACCAGTATTTTAAAAAATAAAAATCATACTTTTCTATCAGCTTATTCCTAATACTTCTGAGCAACAGTTCCCACAGCTCTGGTCATCAACAATAAATACAACTCGAACTAAACTTTTAACTATTGATATGTGTAATAAAAAGTCCTTTAGTTTAACTGCTGACATTAAAAAAAACAGGATGACGAAAACATTCGTATGTAAGTACATAAGAATATCACCCGGTCTTCAGCACTCCTTATTTCTCAGTATTTGGGAAACCCACGCTGTGTATGCAGTAGTTTATATTTAAGCCTCTCTAAGTATGTCAGGTTATCAGTACTTGGCATAGCATACTTCAGAGAAGATTTTTTTTCAATCTGCAGTCATGACTATATTAAATTAGTCCAGCTTTTTACTAACATCAAAATTTAAGCCACTTTTTTTTTTTTTCATTTTTGGCATGGTCCACATCCAATCTGGTTTTCCATCTATCATCAGAGAAGCATGCAAGAGTAGTTTAAGTTAGGTATATTTAACATTTTTAAAAAAAACACTTGTTTTTAAATAATGTGCTCTTCCAGGTGTGTAACAGGACTATACCTGCCATTTTCAGAATGATTTCATTGTATTGACATAAACAATACAACTGATTTTTATATATCCCATATGAATTCTAAGAACTGCAACTCACTGGAAACTGCTGAAGAGTATCTGCCCAGTCCCTTCTGTTTCACTTCTCTGTCAGGTGTCTGTCACATAAGCAAAGACAAGCACAGAGCAGCACGGCACTGTGCCGCCTGAACATCACAGCCTGGCAGGTACCAGGCAGCAGTTCATCACCCGCTGAGTGTGCGACTACAAGTGCACCAATCCCACCGCCAAAATTCAGACAAAGGAGGAAGCAGGTTGCCAAAGCAAGTCACAAAGCTCTCAGTTCTCCTTGCCTGCAGGCATAGGGCCCTCTGGGAAAGGATAGAGGAAGGGGTAGGCCAGGAGCCACATACCTACTTCCAGACAGCCACATGTTGGGCAACCCCGTTTGATATTAGAAGGCACCTTACTAACAGAGCTTATTTATCATAAATATTCCTACAGCTCAGTGGGTATTTTCTGAATCAATTTGACCAATACAGAACTGTGCTTTCTAGGTGTTCTCAGTGCTTAACGGCAAATCCATAAAAACATTTTATAACTATGCCCTCTGAGCTTCTCCATTCTGGCCCCTGAGACACCAGTTATGAGTGTGCACAAATTACAACCTACAGCTCATCTCCTAAAGCCATACTTGAGCATCTCATTGCAAAATTTTCAAAGCCATTTTTAGACCACATTTCTGTTCTCTACAAATAATACTGTAAATTCCGAACAATACAGACTACATGTTCAGGCACCACCACTGATTTTGAATTTACCTCTGTGTTTGTTCTATTCCCACTTAAAAGATCAAATGTTTGATCTGCGTTTAATATAGGTAAGAATTTTCAACTTGCACGTTCTAGGCTCCTCCAAAAAAACCCCCACCAAACAAAAAACCCCAAACTGTGTAAAGTATAAAATACTGTAATCAGGAAATTAAAAAGCACTTTGGTAATTCTCAACAATATAAAACACAAACATCACCCAAGAAAGATTATTTTTTTTTTTTTTTTTTTTTTACAAACGTTTTAAACTCTGTTCTGCTGCCTGGCAGAGCAAAACCAAAGGCAATGGGGACAAGTGGTGAAATGAGACTTACGATCTACCAAGAAATTAAAAAAATGCCACTTTCTAATGAAAAGCAACTATTTGCATATTACTAGAAATAGAATAATTTGTCAAAGGTGATAGGAACATAAAAAAACCAAACGACCCCAATCCCCACTGCTCTCAATGTTAACAGTATTTCAATGACCTTGAGCCTGGCCTTGAATTTAATAAGTACCAGCTCTAGAGAAAAGGATGATTTTTCAATCCCTGTTCACACTTCAATTTAAATAATGCCCCACTGGATTTTAAATTTTTAAAAAAACCTAGAATAGTGTTACACTGACACCCTCAGTTCCCCACTTAATCCAATAACGGAAGCCAGTTTTGCAGTAATTTCTCCTTATTCTTCCCCATCCTGCCAATTTTGTTTAAATGCCTCCTCTCTAGACAGTTTCTAAACAGTTCAGCACATGTGGTTTGGGAATTACTGGGCAGGTGGAAGGGGGGAATATAATTATCAATAAAATAACTGCTTTTTCACAAAGCTAATGGAAATCTAGTACGAAATTGCTTTTCCTGGTTTAGATCTTAGCCACTTATCATTTTTAAGCAGCTGTCACAGGTAAATCACACTCTTCTCCCACAACCCAATACAAAATACATTTACAAATTGAAACAGCCCCCTGCTGTAAACCTTCTGTGTAGTCTTTGGCAGCTCTGAGGCAGCAATCTAGGTGCCAACACCGGGAAACCCTAGTTTCATGAGCACAATGTTACTTTGCCAAGCACTTCGACATGTGCAGCCACAACAGGAGGTATTCAAAAATCTTCCGGGGCAAGACAAAAACACCCTAAGTCAGATCCTGCACAATGACTGCTACCTAAGCAGCCTTGCTCTGAAAAACCAGTAATTTTCCAATGAGATTATCACATCCCTGTTTAAAACAACTACAGGCATTTAGTAGAAAGCATTCATGATATACTGGGTACGTGAAAAGTAGTTACATTTACTTAAAATCCTACATTGTACTAAAAAAAGCTCTCAGATCACGTTACCCTGTACCAACAGATAACCGGTACATACAAGGTACAACCCAGCTCATACATCCTACTCAGTGCATGGGAAAACAGGTAACCATTAATTCATCATGAAGCTTAAACAAACATGTAACACATCTGTAAGAGGGAGTACAACATGCAGAACATTTAAATAATCTCTAATTGCTGTCTTCCCTCAGGTGCAGTATTCTCTTGTTTGTAAATAAAATACTACACAGCACAACAGGAACTGCTCTTTTCTAGCAGCCCTCAAACCACATGGATTTATGGGCAACTACCAGTTCAAACTTTCACGTTGATCACCACACACCCTGATAAAAATTCTGAGCAGCTTTACGCAGCGATAATCTTCAGTTCACTATGCGACCGCAGAGTGATCTGAAACCTCACAGTACATCTAGTATCTCCCTCTCGGGATTACTGCCTCTAGGTGTTAAGTTTTTAGTTAGCTGTTCGGGGCTTGTTTGTTTTTAAAAGAGTTCATCCACTCGAGTTAACTACACTCTTTCTGAAAGCAACAGCCATACCCACCTGCTGACTGAAATGATGGTTTGGGTCAGACTTTAGACAAAACTGTAATAGCACACAAAAAAACCCTGCTCTACTGAAGCCGCTGTTGGTTTGGGGGGATTTTTTGGTTTGTTCCCCTCCATGACCTGAATCTTAGTCAACTGCTGCCTCCCTCAGAGGTGATCCGCGCGGGAAGGCTCCGCCAGCGCGCCTTTAGCGGCGCAGTTCCGCTGCGAGCCCTTAAACAGCAGCTGAAACAGCAGCACGGCCTCCTGCCGCCCGCACAACGGCTGGCGCTGGCAGCTCCGCGGGGGGAGGCGGAGCCCGGCTCCTCCGAGCCCCGGGGGCGGCAGCGCCGAAAGCCCTCACCCTGCCGTTGACCTACGGCCTCGGCAGGCCCAACCCCGCGCAGGGAGCGGGCCCCAGCCCTGCCAATCACGGTGAACGGCTGGCCGGCCTGCCCGGTACCGACGTGACCTCAGGGGCTTCGGCGGCTCCACCCCCTCCTTCCCTCCCCCGCCCCGGCTGGGGGGCACTTACCGTCCCGGGACGTGCCCATGAGCTGGTCCAGCATGGCGCGCATCTGGGCCTGCGCCGACATCTTGAGCGCGCGGGAGGGCCGGCCCGGCCCGGCCGAGTCACGCCGACAGCGGCCTACAAGGCCCGAGGCCCGGCGCGGCGCTCAGCCCTCCCCCTCGCGTCACTGGCGGGCCCGGGCGGAGCCGCTCCCCGACGCCGCGGGGGGGGTAAAGCGGGCGCTGCCTCTGTCTCGCGCTCCCGGTGGAAGGTGGAGCGGGAAACCTGCCTCGCGCCGGCCTCGGTGGTGGTGCTGCTGCTGCTGCTGCCGCCGCCGCCTCCCCTCCCCCCTCCGCTCCTCCCGCTTCCTCTCACGCCTGCCACGCGCGCGCGCCAGCGGTAACGGAAACCCACGCGCACGCGCCCTACACCCTCTCGTCCGCTCCGCGACGTCAGCGCCTTGCCGACCGCTGATTGGCCACGGCGTGCGGCGTTCGGCCGGTGACGCACGGCGCAGCGGGGCCCCTGATTGGGCCGTCCAGCCTTTCGCCGGGCTGGGTCCCTGGGGCGCGCTGATTGGTCGGGCGGCCCCGCGGAGCCACCGTGACGTCCCGGTCTCCGGGTCAGCGGCGGTGGCGTCGCGGCCTGGTGCGCAGTGGCTGCGCCTGCCCGGAGCCGGGCGGGGCGCTCCGGGAGGTGGCGGTGGGGACCCCACTCCGCTCCGCTCCCAGGAAGAAGTCGGGCAGCACCCGGTCCGGTGGGTCCGTCCCGGGTTCTTGCCTCTGAGGGGAAACCCAACCGGAACAGCTTCAGGACGGTTAATTCTAACGTGCCAAAGCACGTGGCTGAGCTCAAATTAATACAAAGCAGAAAGGCAACCTGGGCCGTGTAACGGATGTGTTACCCCCGGCCCAGCAGCCTGGTCCCGCTTACTTAATCCCGGGACAGGCACGTCTTCTCTTCACTGGGACGCTTGCTGAGCGACAGCAGCGAGTTATTAAACGTGTGAGGGCACGAACACATCAGGGCTAGGCAGACACAGGCGTGAGTGGATATGTGCGTCTGAGCCAGCACGGATGGGATACGCTTTTTAAAACACAATTCCCTTTATCTGACTGACATTCAGCACCATTTTAATGGCTGCGTTCTCGTCTTAAACTGTCAAGTGCAGTTATGGTTGCACTGGTGAGAAAAGCTACTTTAATACCCGCTTTTTAGAGAACCTGCCTTCAAATTGAAGTTACTGTTAACGTGTTGTAGCTAATCCAACTTACAGAGCACCAAGATCCAGTCTCAGAAAAAATATTTTCACAATTTTCTATCCCAACTCCTACATTTTGTGACTATCCCTTTCTTAACCACCGTGTTGCCATCTAGTGCCCAAAAGCTGTCAATGACTGTCAAAAGAATCAGATCTAGCTGTCCACACCCAGGGTCATGTTCAACTTTTAAGGTGAGCTTAACATGAGAGAGAAAAGGCAACGTAAAAAGCCATTAACCCCCCCCCCAACAATCTCCCTCAATTATCTCGATTTCACAAGGGAAGATGCAATGCTCAGACAGGAATCTTCGCTAACAAGTTCAGGAAAAGATACCCTATCCAGTGCTCCTCAGCCATTCAGAACATGTCCTGGCTTTGTTTTTTCTTTAGCATTTAAATTTACTTTTGTTAGTCATTACGTTACTTTGGATTGTAGGGGAAGTAACTGGAAGAGATACAGATACAGATTAAAACTTTCTCTATGGAAACATTTTAGCTATTATTTGTACCCATGCCATACAACATTTAGCTCTAGGTACTTTCTAAAGAACAAAGATTGCTTTTTCCATCTATTTCTGGCCAAATTTCAGTTTTTCCAGAACTGGTTTCAGTGAGCCATTTATTTTTCTTCTGGAGCAATATACTACAGGCTTTGGATGGAGCCAACATCTAGCTGATCTGGAAAGTAAACTGCAGAATATAGCAGCTGGACTAAATAACTCAGAACAACAAATACGTCACAGCCATTCTCAGGGTATGGTGACTTCCCATAACTTTCATCTACTGAGCTGCAAATAGGTTGGTACTTTCCCATCTGTGATACCAACACTTTTCCAAAACCTCACCAGTTTAACAAGTGAGACACTGCAAGAATTGCAAACCAGATTTTTGGTCTACAGTATCTTAAAACTTGTAGTTCACATCTCCTTGCTTTACCTAAGTAGCCCAGATCTCCCCAGTTTTAAGGAGCTATTGTGCCTATCCACTATACTTTGGGGATTAAGCTATCCCTGAGTTTTAAATACAGGGGAAGGAAAATGTATAAATTTAGATAAAATAATTATATTTGCAGTGCTTTTCTGACAGAATACTTTGTTTTCCCTGCTAGAAAAAAAACCCAAACAAGCACTCTTTTGTTAGCCTTGCTTATAGCTCCTCCTCCATGTAAACAAGCCTCACATTTTTAGCTACTATTAAGTCATCCTTATTACAGCTTTCTCACATATCTTGCATCTCTGAGAAGAGAGCACCAACAATTCAAGCCAGTATTTCTTTTCTTGCTGTTCCAGATTGCATGACAAGCAAGAAAATGGCAGCCTGCTTTGTATATCTAGCGTAACTGGCAGTAATCAGTTCACTGCCTAATTAAATTTTTCTGACATTCACAGTGTGTAAGAACAGCACAGGAAGCCTACAGTCACAGAGTCAACTGCTCAGAGATGCTGAGAAACATGTAATTAATTCCTTAAGTAGTATTCATCTCTGCTGTTACTACTAGCTCACTGCCATGGAAAAAAAAAAAACACCCTTCAACATGAAAGAGATTTGTGCTACTGCAGTGCTTGCCAGAACGTTCCAAAGAAAGTGTCTTTGCTCTTGGGAAGTAGAAAATTCCCCACATACAGAATGTGGCTGGAAAAATCCTACATTAAATGGGCAAATTCTCTTACCTACAGATTTTGAGGGGGGAAACCAAGAACCCTTGCAACTTCTTAGTTTAGCAGTGAAGGCTGTCACGTTTTTCCACTACAGCCTTTCTCTCACTCCGTGGAGGCTGCCTGTCATACCACACGTCCAGATCAACGGGCTGGGTCTGGTATGCTTGATAAACTGAGAGGGATTCCCAGTTATGGCTCTTTCACACCATACTGGCAACCTCAAACTGACAGAAAACACAAGCTGGAAAACCCACCCCGTTCCGATAATTCTAAGATGTTTATTCAGGAATAAATAGGTAACGCAGCAGAATCATCTCAACCCTTCCCTCCCGGCTGCTGAGGCAGCCTGAAGCCCACCAGGCCGGCGACCTCCTCAGGCGAGCGCTCGCCCTTGCCGTGATACTCCTGATGAAGGGCAGTGTGCTCCCGGACGCTGCGGAGCAGGCAGAGGTAGGTGGCAGCCTGGAAGTGCAGCTCCTGCTGGGCCCGGCACAGCTTCTCGCTGGTGACCTGCCGAGAGAAGGGAACAAGCCCCGGAGAGTTCACCTCCCGCCGAAGCCACGGGCTCCCGCGCTGCGCTTGCGCGGCCGCGGTAGAGGCGCCCCCGCCTCGCCTCACCTCCCCATGGGGTGTCAGACGGGAGGGGCGGGGGAGCTCGCGCGTACCCGGTGGGCGCGGAAGGCCGCGACAATGTGCTGGTAGGCGGCCGTGTCGCGGTAGGGGCGGCCCGCCCGGCCGCTGGCGTGGCGGAGCTCCCGCAGGAGCCCGCGCAAGGTCCGCAGCGGAGAGCCCAGCGCCGCCATCTTCCGCCCCTACCCGTCCGCCGACCAATCGAGCGCCGCCGCCTCGCTTGCGACGGCCAATAACGAAGCGGCCGGCGCGAGCCGCCTTCGTCCGCACGCCCTCGGCCGGGGGGCGCGAGGCTGCGCACGCTCCCTCAGGGCGCGGCTCCGCCAGCGCGGGCAGTCGAGCGCCGAGTCGAACGATCGCCGGCTCCTCTTCCCCCGCCATCAGTGGAGGTCAAGTGCCGGAGGTCGACCGCCGGCGGCCGTGCGCGCGCCCCGGCCCCCCGCCTCGCGCTAGGAGGGGAGGAGCGACCCGCCAGCGGCCTGCGCCCCCGACGGGCCCGTCCCGCTGCGGCAAGCCGAATTGGGCCGTGGGCCCTTCCCGTACCACGCTTGTTTCTGAGGCCTCCGGTCTTAAAACGATCTGCAGCTCCTTAGAACCAACGGGGGACGCTCAGAAACCCCAGGAGACGCAGACCCGCGGCTCAGGAAAGCCGGCGCGGTTTGAGCGTTGCAGAGCCGCTGGGGGGTCGCGGCCGTCTCGGCTCAGCGGGACAAGGTGAAAAAAAAACGCCCACCCCAGATGGGACTCGAACCCACAATCCCTGGCTTAGGAGGCCAATGCCTTATCCATTAGGCCACTGGGGCTGCCGCGAGAGAGGTTTTTCTGTGTTGGTACTTCTCTGCTGTCCCCGCCCCGCTTCCTTTTATGGAAAGCATCGGAGGCCGCGAACTGGGCAGCGCCTCCCCACGCGCGGGCCGGAAGGCTCCTGCCGCGTGGCCCACTGGGAGTGCGGGGAGGGAGCGCGGCCTGGGCGCCAGACTGTGCCTTGGAATAACGCACTCCGAAAGGGAAAAGCTCCCTTCTGTGCTACTCCTCTGATAGCTTTGAAGTGCTGCTCCTTGTCACAGTACTGCCCTTGCCTGTATGGTCACCCTGACTGAAGAAAGCCAGCACCTCACCACCCCCACCCCCAAAACACAGTGAAAAACCCAACAAAAAGCCCCAAGCGACAACCCTTCAACTGAAACCTTTTTGCATCTTTATTTTTGTGAGAAATCACAGAGATGGAGCTAATATGTACATTCCTCTTTATTTAATACAGCACAGACACATGACACATAAAAAAAAGTACACTCATGAAAAAGCCTGTCGCAGTTAGGGACAGGGAACAGCTACGCCGAATTGAGTAAGGCTCCTACTGCAGAACAGGGGTCTGCCAGCAAGGTTGGATCCCAGAGCAAAGTCTGCTGCCAAAAAAATCTTTGCACTCCTTTCAGGAAAGCAGAAAATAAAAAGGGCAAGTCCCTCTCGGAACAGGTGGAGGCGGCGTTATCTGCAGGGTTCACAGGATAAAAATCCTATGACTGTGTTTGGACCAAAGCACTGATAAAACGAGAAATGCTCTCCAGCTATTCTTGCAGAGGGCAAATAGTCCTGACCTCTGAAAACATCAGACTTCTCAGGGATAGCAAACCTGAGTATCTGGAAGGAGTGAAAACATCAAGTAGTCACATGGAAGAGAGTTAAAACTAGTCTCCCTGATAGGGCTCTGCTAGCCACAACTGGAACGTGCAGGGGAACAGACCAGCTTCCCAGCTAACAAAAGACTAACAGCCATTAAACTGACCAGAACAATATACACATTTGGAACTGATGCAGGCTTTTGTGGCAGCAGCTTCTTCCTTTTCCTGCTTCAGTTCAGGATGGAAATTAAGCAGGCACCAGTTCCTCTGGCAATGAGCCTTACACACTTTTAAAAAATTAAAATACAAAAAAGGGAGACAGGTGTATTTACAAAATCCATGGCTGGTACAGTACATCATTTTTAAGACACACTAAATGCTACAATCTTTCAGGTCCTGAGATTATTACAAAAAAACCCAACAACTCAAAACTTGTGTTCAGGTCCAGTTTTATAAGGAGAGAGGAAAGAAATCACACATTTAAAACACAGTATCCCTTGAAGTTATTGGAACATACCTCCCTAAAAATTCAAATGAAAGTGGTGTTAACCACCCAAATGTAGCTGCATTTGGTTGCTCAGGCTTGTTGTCACAAGAGGGAAGCATTTCACAGGGGAGTTTCTCTGGAGAGCTCATCAGGTAAGCACACGGCTGTTAAGATCCTCTCTCCATCACTAAGCCCTATGATCTGAAATACGTGAGTATTAAAAAGAGGAAGGTGACCTTGTACAAATTCATGCTGGACTGAGTAAAAGCATCACAGGAATCACCAACTCAAACAGGTTTGCCATCTTGTAGTAACTGTGCACTCCTTTGCTTGAAGCTGAGGAATGCAAAGAATTCTAGCTGTGACTTAACGTTTATAACTAAAGACTTGGCCAGCTCTTTGTTCTGAGCTACCTAGTGAAAGGCAGGAGAACACTTTGTCCAACTGTTTCTCAGCCTTTCATTGTCTTGGGGATCACAGCAAGTCAGGTACAGTTAAGCTGGCTATATCCAAACTTGCTAAAATACATATGTATATATACTAAAAGTGACATCAAACAAAGGATACTGAGGCCAAACTCCTGTCGAGGGGATGACGCCCACTACCATTAGCTGTGCAGGCAGGTATTTGGAAGCTCTGCTCTTGACTGAGCCTATCAGGCAGAACTAAAGGGACTTGCACCCACACCTGGTTGTTTTCCCAATGAAATATTCTGAACATAGTGCTTTTGTAACATCAGAAGTTATCACAGATGCCCTTTTATTACAAGCATTTGACTTATAGAGAATGCCAACATTTTAAGGATTACTTATGAAATGCTTCTAACCCTCAGTAAAAGACGACTACAAGAGACAAATCACATAACAAGGGTACTAGTTTAACTGCTAAAATATAATGCTGCTCAGTAGACTTTTGGGGTAAAAACTAGTAGTTAATTTTGTAGGTTTTTTAAGCAGTAGTCCAAAAATAAAAATTTCTTCATCTATTTTCAGTATGGATCTTGAGAACTATGCAAGAACATGGTACTAATTGCTACATGATGGAATCACCGGCAATAAAACACACACTACAGTTCTCACCTCTGAGCTAAATTGTCATTTGTAGTTACATACAACAAGACTAAAAAGATCAGCGAGAAATACCTGGGGATCACGATTTAGCTTTTATTTAAAGATCCAGCTACGGTGTAGCTGATAACTCCCCTTGTTTAGAAGCAACTTCATTTAAGTGAGAAATTGATTTAATTCACTTCTGATACCGGAAGGAAACCTGGCATGTCTCATTAGTTTCTCCCCAAATCCAATCTGTACATTAAAAAAACCCCAAAACATTGCTGCGGCTTCTTAACCCATTTTTGAGAGCTGAATATTCTAAAAAACTCTCAGAGTAAAACCTGTCACAAGAAGTGATTTTAGTTTCCCTCTTGAAGCAACTTCATGACACTTGACCCTAGGTGTTGTACCAGTGAAAGGGTTTTTTTTTTTTTAAATACAAATTTCTTTCTTCACATTAGCAAAAAAGACTTCTGCAGTACAGACATTCAAAAAATATTCCATTTTCTTTGGGTAAAACTTCCAACGTGTTAAGAGGGGTAGCTGGGGGAAGGAATGCATGTAACACTGAAACACGTAAATACTTATCTGCATAGTTGATATTAGTGACTACTAATCAAACTAAGGCCTTATCTGGAAAAAGCTGAGAACACAAGAAAGTTTCTTCCCCCACTCCCCGCTCCTCTCGTGAAATCTGGTAAGTCTCAAAAAAAACTCTGGCTGCCTTAGCAGCTACTTGGTTTGGCCTACGATGGTGGTATCTCCTGACTAGTTTTGGTTGATTCTCTCCCTCCCTTCTTCTCTTGGTACTAGACAGTAACAATCATAACTATCTGTTGATAAAATACATCTGCTGGGCAGAAAAAAAACCCGCAACCCGAAACCCCTTAGTATTGAGCATGATAGGAGTCAAACAGTGTACACTGCTTGCTTTGGATTACTTCACCATAAAGAAAAACTTACTAGTTAATGGTCATTATTTAAGCAGGAGATGACGGCAAGGGAAGAGACTGAAATTCGCTTCTAGATACGAAACATGTATTATTTTTTTTCCAGAGTTGCTCTGTAGAATTATAGCTGTCAAAAATGGCTACAAAATACAGACCTATATCCTTGACTACTGACAAGATTAGCACAGTTTTATTTATGAGGAGTGTGCAAAAACAGCTGTAGGGAATCTTTGTACTTCCCCAGTTTTGGGCCAGTTCCAGGCCATGCTGATCTCTCAGCATAACTCATAGCAGCAGCAGGGCTTTCTATGGCCCCAAAAGGCTATTACAGCAGCAAGGGATCACCAGGTCATAGAAAAAGGATGATGAAGCCACACCAGAAGTTTCCACAAACAAAGCATTTCCCTACACAATGGTTATCTTTCCAGTGGCCCAGTAAGCATACTTCTGGCTGCTTATTTTGGCAGTGATTTCTTAAGCAGTAGACAGAGACAGATTTTCACAACAGCTGAATTTGGTAAAAAAAGACTGCAACAGTCAACCATCATCACCAGCTGCAGATTCCCTATCTCACAGATCAGCCTAGGATAAAGAGCATGTGTGCCCAAAATGAATTAAACAGCAACAGAAGAGCCAAGTTAGCTCAGCTGACTGCCACAGGTGGATGTGGCAAACTCCACTGAAGTAACGTCACTGATGCACCTAAGGCAGATTAAGAAGCACCCTCACCATCACTCCAACTGGCTGAGCTACCAGCAATAATCCTATCTTTAACTGGCACCATTAGATTCGTAGAAGAAATCCGCCTATGGCCTAGTTTACATAAACAGGTTCACTCAAACATGTGAAGACAAGCTAAGAACTGAAATAGTTATGCTGTTCTCTGCCGCGGGAACATGTTGTATTTGATATCTTATATTCTGCTCTCTAGATGGGTTCTCCACCTATGAAGGACTTCTCATTCCATTCCCATTCTAGAAAGTAAATGCTTCCTTTTCATATTGCAACTCAAAATTAGATCTTTCCCAGGGGAAGCACACCACAGAACTAGCACAGTCTAATGACACATACATACATTACCTTAAGTTTAACACTTGGCCAACAAGTGAATTCCTAATTTCAGGTATGCATGTTTATAATAAGTTAGATCCTAGGCACAGATTGTTAAAAATCACTAGATGATCTATTGCAGATTGCTAATTTTGCTAGATAACAAGGAAACAAGCAGACATATTATGATGGCTCACTTGCAGCTAACAACACATGAACTTACTGTTTGTTTTATATTAAGAGAACAAACCGTTAATGAAATCTAAATGAATTGAGAAAAAGTACAACTAGAAAAGTACTTAATGGTGAATGATTTAGGCAGCATGTGAAGCACAGCCAGGTTTAACTTCAATTAGCAGCTGCACTCTTGCAGGTTTTACCAAATTCCTTCTTACATATGATGCATGGTAGAAAGTGACAGCTTTGGTAAATGTGAGAATCCTTGCAATAACTGGTGTCAAGCAGATGTGACTAGCTGCACACAAGATTCCTTGCAATTCATCTCAACTCAAACTTGTTGCAAGCTGCTATTTTAACCTTATTTTCCCCCCACCTCCTTGGGGTTGTCAGCCACACGTCTTTGCCTCAGACTCAGTAACTGTGTGAAGTGGTCCAGTATTTAATAAGGTTGCCAGACAAGGCCCATAATGTTTTACTCATAATCTAATTAATATCCAAATCTAAAACCTTCAGAGAAAAATGCAAGAAGTTTCATTCCCACTAGCCACTTCATTTCTCTCATACACATTTACGCACACTCACACACACACTCTTTTATTGTACTGCCATCTTTGCACAAATGTTCACCTTTTAAGTGTTTAACAGAGACAGCAGAATGTAGAAGGATGAAGAGGTTTCTCAGGAATATTGCTGTATGTGTGTGTGTGCACGTGTGTGAGTGTGAGAGAGAAAGAATGCACAAGCACACAGAACCAACGCCATGGTACAGCAGCTATGAAGTTACACGCGTTACACACTTTTTCTTTACAAAAGGGAAAAAAATAGTATAACAGCATAAAGCCATCTTGGCAAGCTTAAGATTTCTTCCAAAATGCCTTCCAGCACTTCAGGATCTCTGAGAACAGTTTAAAGAGGGTAGGGAAATAAAATTAAAAAAAAAAAGGCACTTAAACAAAGGACAAAGGCCTGAATCAAGTAAGTCATGGAGGGTAACAGCCATTTCACCAGAGCTAGGACCAATCAAAATCTACCAACCTTTTTTTAATTTCTATAAAATTAAAATTGCATAAAGTGTTAATTAATCAGTCATTTACCTACTGCTTTCACCTTCTGGTTCATTTTATGGAAAAAAAAAAAACACCAAACCCAAACAAAAAGCAAGTGTCCCTTTAATGATTTCCCCCCAAATTCAGCAAAAGATGAAAGTTAGGTGTGGGAGGAAGCCTTCCACAGCTTGGCTTGGCTGCAGGTTTCCCCTGCAATGCCATCTTCAAAATCCAAAACAAAAGCAGAAGAGGGACCACTGTGCCTTCACCAATTCACTCAAAAAAAACCCCCAACCCCCAAAACAAAAAAAACCCCAACCCAAACACCCCAACACTTCTAAACCATCTGTGGGCAAAAACTACTCAAAAGAAAACAAAAAATTGTAAACTAGATTAAAATTTGCTAATAAATACAGCCAAAAGTTCATTTTATGAATGTAGCAGCAAATGTGATAAAGTTAACCGGAGTCCAAGATGACTCCCAGAGGGTTAATGGTTCACACAACTGATGGCAGCTTGGGAGAGTTGCAGGATTTCTCTGTTTTCATGTCCTCAAGGGTCTTGCACCAAGTGGAGAAGGAGTGTGGAGGAAGGGTCAGGTGATGGGACTGCAGGAAGGAAACAGGCTCTTGACACCTGTCCCACCCCCAAATCTGTGCATCAGACAACTTTGATCGGATTCAAACAAGAAGCAGAACCCAAGTAATTAAAAGTTACTTCTGATTAGCAGAAAACAGATGTGAAACCCACAGCATCCACACTTGTGACTTAGTTATCTGTATTAGTCATGTATCTCAAATCAACAGAGAAGGCTGGACAAAGTGATTTGGCCATTTGCATCTTGGAGTGGGAGAACACTGCAGTTATAGTCCAAGGTACCAGGAAACTTTGCAGCCTGTTTTTAATCTAGCCTGCTTTCTCTCTTTGCAAGTGTCTCGCAAGGATTTAAAATAGCTACCATGACTTTTGGGACTTTGGATCATGTAGCAGAAAATATTACCCAGACGGTTTTAACATCTAAAACCTGTGTTTGAAATTATTGCTTGCATTTGTTCGGGGCTTTCGGTGAGCTTCACATGTTAGCTCATATACAGTCCCCAAACCAAGGTCAGCCCTGCTGCCTGGAAAAGACAGCTCTACTTGGCTTTCTTATTGCTTGTGAATACTGAGGGTTATTTAGTATGTACAACTACAGTTTATTTATTAACAAAGGCCCTTAAAAAGTAGTAAAAACTTAGGGGAGAACATCTTTAGAAGAGCTGCTGTGCAGAAAATAGTAAAACATTAACCTAATTTGCATTTGGACGTTGCAGAAATCTTTCACTTCCCCATCCAGTTTATGCTACCTGCAAAGGTCTCTGGGAGCCACCCTATTATTTCCTTTGATCTGGCCTTGCTAGGTTTAATCAGAGAATAGGGAACAGGGAAGGTACACCCTTTCATTGCTATGCTGCCGATTCCAAAGAAGCTCAGGAATGTAATGACTGAAAACAGTTACCCTCTGGGGGGCTGTTTGAACTGGCTTCACAAACAATGTATGGTTGTCTTTATTCTCATCATCCTACTACCTATTTCCACAGTAAGTATTAGTTTACTTGTTTCCCCAAGACTGAGAAGCTCAATAGGCCACACAGACAGAACTACTCCTACCCTCCTTAAGATTTAGAGAAGATACTCCTCGACTGAAGATGAGGCATACTTCCAGGAAGAGAGGAATGCTGAAAGGCAATTTGTGCTGTAGATAAAGGGCTCCAAATCTCCCAATCTAAAATTTCATTAAGTATGAAGACAAAAGATGGCAATTTGAATGAGATGCCTTGATGAGGAAAACATAGAAGAGGTAGAACTCTCAGGATAGGGTCTTTTAAATATATTGCTGCTTGATGGCTCCCTGCTGCAGCTCCCTTAGCTACATGCATTGTTTAAAAGTATCAGGTTAGACACAGTTCAGAGAACTAGCATCCTGCCAGAACTGTTAGGCCTCAAAAACCAAAAGTTGTCTTCCTTCAACCCTTCCTTGAGAAAAAAAAAAAATCAGATAAAGCTTGCATTCTAAATAGTTTATGGTATTTTGACAGCGTTTGCACAGTATTAAGAATGCCAGAGTCTATGTAGCTGTATGTTTCAACCCTAAATAACCTCGCTGATGGAGATGCAAGCTTATCTAATCAACACACCACATACAAAACATTAGCACTAGCTAAAAAGCATTTAATTGGCAGATGCTGTGGAGTGAAATTAATGAACTAATGCATCTTATTTTAATTCAATCTGTCTTTCACAGAAGTGTTGTGCAAAAACATTTATTGCTGAGCTCAACCCAACATTTTTATACTAAATACACAATATATATTATTTTAAATTCACGTATATATATTTATATAAAATTAAAATGAGCTCTAAATAGAAAAGAAATTGTTGTCTGGTCTAAGAAAAATAAATCACATGTAAAAGAAACCTGAAAGCTATAAGTTAATCTAGCAAAAACCATTGAAGATTCATTATCCATGGGTCAAAGTCTCTCTGGAAGGTGTGAGATAACCAGTAGTCACTGGTTCAATCCCAAATCAAACTACTGGAAAGACTAGTTACTAGGAATTTCAGCATCTCTGATCAAAGGAATGTTTCGGGGCTGAAGAAGGGCATCATACTATTTTATTTGCTCCTTTCTCCTATGACTTATTTCAGTTTCTGCCATTCTCACTTTTCATCTGACAGTACAAGGGACTCAACAGCAAAGTTCCGTCCTAGTGTCGAAAGTGCAACACGTGCTGGATACTTCCTAACCTTACAAATGAACTGGTCGATGTATTGCTATCTAAAAAAAAAATTTAAAAAGCCAGCTTTGCAGTCTTGTGCTACCATGTAAGGAAGAGTTCAGGTCAGGAACTCCCCAGGCTAGCAGGGGCTGGAAATGCTGGAGACAACCCATTCAGCCCCCAGAAGAGAAGGCACCTCTGGTCGCTTTTGAACGACTCCTCTTTGGCTAACGCCTGAAGTAGTATTAACCTGGCTCTGGAACAGGTCACAATCAGCTTTCTTTAACTAGCAAATCAATGTAATGCATGACTTTTGGGAGGAGTTAGATGAAAGATGAGGAAGATCTAGAATGAGTAAAGAACTGGTTGTGTTTTATAGAAGACATGAGTAGAACATTACTTAATTTCAGTAGCGGATAAGCACAAGGCAAAGGAAAAAGAAAGTTTAACAAATCAGAGGACTGAAAAAAATCAGTGCGCCTTTAAAAAAAAAAGATGTGGGAAAGAAATGCTAGTCTGACCAATAAAATGTGGGTTTCCTTTTCATGTAAATTGAGAAATTTCCATCTCCTTCCTCCCTTAAATAAGAATCTTTATATTAAAAAAAAAAATCAAACAAGGAGGAAGGTATTTCCCAGTAGTCTGTGTCTCACATCTCAATGTACCAGGAGATCTGTTTTTGAAGACAACTCCAATGAGACTGCATACATCTGTAGGCTCCCTAAAGCCAAACAGCCTTGTAAAGCTGGAAAAATGCCCATATCAGAAACTGTATTTGTGTAAGGGTTTAATTATAATGCAAAGTATCCCAGCACCATCTCTACTCTACATAACCTTTGGTCCACAACCATGTAGTACACTCAGGACCTACACATTATCTTATACTGGGCACTTTGAGCACTAATGAAGTGGATGATTCCACCTTACACAATGGATGGAGAAACCTATTCTAGCTCCTCTCATGCTTTCAACTCTTCATTGGACATCACCCAGAAAAAAAAAAAAATGTTTGTGCTGCTGTGGGTTTGACGATCAATTTCTTTTAAAAGCCAATCAGAGCAATAAAAAAAAGCTTGTTTCTTTAGGCAAGATCAAACTATGACCAGTCTGCATGACCAGGAGGACCAGTCCTCCTTTTCCTTCTCTCTTTGATCAAGTATTGTTTTATTTTTCTTCTTCCTCTCACCACAGTGCTTGGGATCAGAATATGTAAACATCGACAGAAACAGCAGCCCTGTGACAATAAGCACTTTCCCAACTGGGCAGATTCTGTCAGCCAACCAGAACTGCTTCAGCTCCCTTGCTTGTCCAGAAGTCACTGGTTTTTCCGCTGTAACTTAGTGTCCCCTTTACTTTGGCCTCCATCTGTAGTTTAGAGACAGGAAAAGAAAAGGAAGATTAAAAGCATGAGTGAACTTTTATTTTAATAACTTACAGCAAAAGAGACAGGAATTTGGCACGTTCAGCTTTAGCATCACCAAAAAGTACATTGTCTTTACAGGGTAGAAGACTTTGCATCTTCTCTGTTCTTCATTTATTAGAAATAGCACTGTTGAAACCTGAGATATCAGGCTTCATATCAAAAACTATCTTCTTTCTAAAGATTAAGTTGCAGCTTGGAATACTGAAAAAATTACATTTTAATAAAGAATTTTTAGTATTCAACCCATGGCACTCACTGTGACAGAAAATTAAGGCTGTACCAAATATAGCCAATTGGGTTGTTTTCATAGCCTCTTAAAGCAACACTGCCCAGTTTTTTTGGTGCTGAGGACTCTGAAAACAGGATGAAGAACCCCCACCAAGCCACTGCCACCCTTTCTGTTCCTTCTCCTGGCAAAAAAACCCAAACATACAGGTGGCAAAGAAAGGAGTACACTCTAAACTGCACCTTCTAAAGCCTTATGATAGATTTTCAGCTCTACACCTTACAAACAGAAAAAGGAGATGTTCTACTTCCGGGTTCTCTCTTCTCAATCAAAATATGCAACCCCTACCAAGGATAAAATTCCCAGGGAAGGGAGATCTTCCATTAGGAAACCATCACACTGTTCGCACATGTATACACTTACAGGAAACATGAAGAAGCTCCTGGCTGGAAGGTCAGTTTCTCCTCCAAAGGAGAAATTAAAATTGAGTGGGAAAAAAACAATCTTGCCAATACAAACTTTATGAAGCCTGTAAACAATCATGTTAGCATCCAGTAAGTAGTATTCCTTTTTAACCCCACTAGCTGAAATTGTACACTTTGGTTTCTAGAACTGCTGCAATGAAGTACTGGAATTTTTGAATTTATGTCTTTACCTGTATAAGCTTGCTGCAAGTGAGCAGGCAGAGGTGAGTGAGACAGCGTTGCTGCGTGCTGAGCACCTGGCTGTAAACCCTTCAGTAAGTCTGGGACAAAAAGGAGAGCAACAAAGATGAAAAATAAATCTTAAGAACAAAGGCAGCCTTTGTGAAACAGGAAGTTGTTTTAATTTTAGTGTAGCTATAGCAGCATACTAATTTGCACAGATTTCTGAAGATGCATCTCAACAACAAAAAAATGCCTGATAGCATTCTCATGGCTGGAATACGTCAGACCGATTCAGATATAATTAACCAAAAGTCTGAGCAAGGACCATGCCTCACTATTCAGATGCAACTCTTTGTATTATTTCCTTCAGTAGAAATATCAAAAATTGATATAGGTTAAAAACCTGAAGAATTTCTTTTTAAGCAATCGGAAAAAATAAATGCCATCTTGGTTGATACTTCCTCGTAAGAGAAGTGTTTGATATCTGAGATTACTGAGCTAAGGATATTTTGAGGAATTACCATATTAAGTCTCTTATTTGTGTTGTGACATTTGGAGACTTTTAAGCTATACTCCTTTCAAAGCTAAGGCATTGCAAGTTAACCCAGAAAAGCATGTTTGAAAGTAAGTATATACTGTGAATGTAACAATTAAGTTAATCTTATCAAAGGTGATTCATAACATTTGGATAATTATATAAACAAAGTTTTACCAGTAAATAAATCACATTTACTCTCCTGTAAGAATTTTCATGAACCAAACCTGAGTTTCTCAGAACTTTATTGCTTCCCTTCTTAATTTCTATTTTCAGTGTGATAACTAATACCACTCACTCTGAGTTAGGCTGTGGTGGAAAGCCGCTGAGGTAGATCCCGAGGTGGTTGTCACTCCAGCTGTGTCCGTCCCAAAGCCAAGCAGCTCCAAGGGAAACTGGAAGGGCACGGTCACAGGAACAAGGCCACCCAGCATCCCAAAAGGAGTTAATGGTGCAGACGTCACGTTCTGACTGGTTACAGACAGGGGTGATGCCATGAGAGTCAGAGGTGAGGCGTTAGCCAGTAATGATGCTCCTGCTGTTGACTGTACAAAGAAAAGGAGTACTTCAAGATTTTAAAGCTTTGAGTTGTATTCTTTAAGGAGATAAGAATCAACTATTTTCTGTTAACTGTGGCCCTATTAAGAAGTGTATTAAACTGTTAATAAATATCCACTTATCCACCTAGGAGGTCTTCCCACTGTTCATCTGTTAAGCAAGTACAATTATATCTCAAATTCAGACATGACAGTATGGTTCATCTCATGTTTTTCTCATCAGCCTTGTAGGTCATTTCCTCCATCTCCTTTCTAATTATGAACTGGGTCTACAGTCAAAATCTAATGCAATTTATTCTATTAGATTAATAATATGAAATTATCAGATCCAGCTCTGAAGTTCTTTAAAAGCACAATATTACTCTCCCCTCTCCAAATCAGGGTCTTCACTGAACACTAACTTTATTTCTAAACAGATTACTCAGAAACAATGATTTTTGAAAATTAGGATTAATAAATAACAACCCCCACAGTTCGAGTGAAGATGTAGACATACATATGTATGTATAGGTGTGTACGCACATGTCAAAGCAAAAGGCAAAGGAAAACAATCTCTCCACTCTACATGTGTCACAGTGAAGTTAAATTCACTGTAGTTTAAAAATGAAAATGCAAGATTAGCCAGAACATTCTAGCTACAACATTTCCCAAATTGCATCAATTCCTCTAATGTTAGAACAGCTCATTCTTGTTTAAAAATCTTTCCTTCATTACGCATATAGTAATTTTCTATGCTACTGTTCAATTCTCTAATGATCTACTACAAAACAGCTGGTATAGAAAGCATTTTGAATCAGACTCAAGCTCAGATATTTTAGATACTTAAGACTCAGACTGAAGAGGACTTCAAACCTGTGCATCTATACAAGTAAGCCTTAACTAAAATGAAAACTTAGAATCATTTTAATGAACATATGAGCTTAAAATGAAAATGAAAGCTCCTTAAGTTCTGTAACATCAATTTACAGAAACAGCAAAGTGATGAAAACTCCTAGCAGGGATAAAGTTTCTATTACAAGTTTTGGTCTTAAGGTGTTCAGATGAAAGCAGCTGAAGGAAGGTTAGTTGTTGCTTACAAGAAAACACAAAATTTGAAAACAATAACCCTGTAAGTGTAAACAACCACAGATGCGATATTTGCAGCAAGTGTTTGTATTCGTCATTTTAGGAGTGACAGCTTGTAAGACATACTCCATCCCACAAGTAAAAAAAAAGGATTAAAAACTTCAACATACATGATTATTCTCTTTTGCCTTTAAAAGTACTAATTTCACAATAAGCCTATGTATAAAAAGTGACAGCTGTTCACTGGCTATGCAATTTTTACCATGCAAGAAAAAAGCCATACAGTAATCTCTTGCAATTGTGGATTTGTAAAACGCCTGAGAACAGAAAGCAGCTTTGTAATGTGCTCTGGCAACACCTTGCTTACTCTCTCAAAAAGGAGGAGAGAGAAGTTCAGTGATGGAAAGAGTTACAGAGAATGCCCTAAAAAAATTGCATTTCAGATGTTTCTATTTATCTCACCTATGATAACGCTTCATAAAAGGGTTCATCCTGCTCATGTAAGTCTGAGTCACTAAGATCCTTAAAAGTCTAAACCAGATTCTGCTCAAGGCAGGTAGAGCTATTTAAGGAAATCACATGTGATAATTGCTGAATTTTAGTCTACTTTGGCTTTAGGTTCTTAAGATGTAACTTTAGAGTATTTCAGAGTAAAATTTCTGTGCAGCTACAGCAGATGTAAGCTTATATTCTGGTAAATAACTGTGTCAAACAAAAAGGGGAAAGGAGGGAAACACTATTTGGAAACTCCTACTAGTAAGGAACATCTTTATTATCACATGAAATCATCTAGCCTGATCTTCAATGTAAGAAGACCAGTATATTCTACTGAGCAACTCAGGTACCATTCTCATCTTCTGACTGATTAATAGCATCTCAGATAGGAATTAAATCTCTAAACCCTTAATGGAAAAGAGATTCACTTTCAGTCTTATGCAAAGTTTTAAGAGGGCTAACTAACTCCTTAGTACATTGTACCTAACAACTAGTCTGGAATTGATTCATGTCAGCAGCCAGCCATTAGATCTTTAAGGCTAAATAAAGCCCTCTCATCACAAATCTCTTCCCCTTCAGTGTACTTGGACTGGGAGGTAATATGATTCTAATCTTCCCTTTAACATACTCCACTGACTAAGCCTCAGTCTGCACAGTAGCAACAGCCTTATTCCACGGTTTATCTTCCTTGCACCATTCTTCTGAACCATTTCTAGGTTATCAAAGTAACTTCTGAAGTGTCGAAAAAACCCACATGAAAAGTCACAATAATTATTGTAGTGATACCATATGCTGCTCAGTACCTCTAGCTGATTTATGCCCTTCTATATACCAACACACCTTATTTTGCTGTATTACAGTATGTACTCATTTTACTTGATTATCCACCACACCCCCTCCAGTCCTCTTCAACATCACTGCCTGCCAAAATCCATTTTGCTCCCCACGTGACCAGTGTTTCTAAAAAAAATTACTTGCCTTTAACTACAGAAAGGTTTGCCAGAATTCATCTCATCATCCAACAAAATACTACTTACTTCCCTCATCCGTCATCTTTAAGGACTACCACACCCACTTCACATTTTCTTCTATATTGCAGCAATTGTATCCACTGGATTCTGTTGACTGCACCAGGAAGAAACAACTCTGTTCCCAGTCCATTCACTGTAGCCTTTTTGTCTCCTCCAGGCACCTTCCAGAGTACTGAAACTGCACTGTATCTAGCTCAGCTCTTCTCTAAGCCCTATGTGGTGCCTCAGTGGCCCTTGCACAGCATATGGGTTGGTTGGTTTATTTTTTTTTTTTCCATTCAAAGTACCCAAAATAATGAGAAGGCTGTGTCAGAGCCTGCCAAACATTTGTTGTTCACTGTAACAGACATAGACTTAAGATACAGTAGGATGAAAGACCACAAAAATGCCCTGTAAAAACTATCTTCCTGTTTTTCAGTTGCATTAAGAAAAATTTGATAGCAAGCTAAAAGATTGTAAACCATTGCTAAAAGCTGAGTACATCACTGCCATGCAATAGCTATGTATATTGTTCAGAAAAATACAAAGCTTTTCCATTTACTGTACACCAAGACTCTGATTTACAGCAATATTGTTTTTCTTAACTTTACTTAAGTAGTGAAGACTTCAGGATAGAGAGAGCAATACAGAGGAAGACCTCAAATCATCTCAGTAATTAAATCTTTCTCAGTAACAAGAACAGACAACTTGGAAAAGCAGGTTGTCTTCTGAGTAAATAATAGGTTTGCATGGGTTTTAGAACAACATATTTTTCAAAATATTTGATTTGTATCACTTGTTTTATCTCCAGTGGTAAAATTCTGCATAAGTGCTCTCTCAAACAATTTCTAGAATATTTTTATATTAATGAGGTCTCATTCAGTTTGACTAGGTCCTACAAAATAAAATACATAATCACAAATACTAAAGAAAAGCCCTTGCAAGTGTTAATTTTAAATACAAGTCTTGCATTATACTCCAACCACAAGCAACTGAACTCTAGTTTTGCAAGTTCTTCATGAAGCTTGGCAACAAATGTACCACGACACCCTTTCATATGACCACCATCATTACAAATAAGTAGATACGCAAGAATGCACAAATCCAATAATGCAAGAGAATACCACATCCCCTGAAAATATGGTCACACAAAGCTTACCTCTTCTAGTGCTCTTAAAAAAAAGGAAACAAAAGTGAATTCTGTTCCACAGTATAGACCAACCAACATTTTATAGTGAGGATTTGTTCCACACTGTTCCTTGCATTTCACATCAGCTAGAAATACCTATTCACTAGTGCAAAAGTTTCATCAGTATTAGCATTTATGCTTAGTATAAACGTTAAACTTTTGACACATTTTCTAACCAAGACATTGCAAGAAATAATGTTTACAAAATAAATGTGATAAATATTAATGTAAGGTTTCAACATAAACTCATTAGATGCATACCTGCACACTGGCTGCTACAACTGGAGACCCTGAGGCAGAAGATGGTCTGTGTGGAGTTGACAATTGTTTAGTAGCACCCTGTGTTCCACTTCCTGCTCCCCCAGACAGACTAGTCCTACTAGCTCCACTTGAGTTAAGGTTACTGCCTCTGCTGGCAGGTACATTCATTCCAACTCCACCCAAATTATTTTTACCAACAGTTCCAGAAGGAGAAGAGTTGGGCAATTTTGAAGAAGCCTGAGGGTTCTTTGCAGGCTGAAGGCCTGAGGTGCGATTAGAGGGCAGCAAATTCATTGTGGGAGACTGCCTACTGATATTTACACCACTGGTCTGTTTGTGAAGGGGGTTGTTGCTGGAGTGACTACTCTGGGAAACTAGTGCACTTGAACTGGAAGAACTGGGTGTTGTTGCAGGCCTGGGGGATGAGGTGGACTTGGATGAAAATTTAGGTGATGCATTGGGCTTGGGTGTCACAGAGGGCTTAGATGCAGTGGGCTTGGGAGAGGCAGCAGGTTTGGGAGAGGCAGCCATGGAGAAGGGAGGCTTGAAACCCTGGGAAGAAACTTGTGACACCATAGCCTTGGCTAAATAGTTACTAGAGGTAGAGGTGCTGGATGTTGTCCGAGAAACCAGTGGGTGAGACACTTGAGAGCCGCTTCCAGATGAGGGATTAGACAAAGGCAGGCGATATACTACAGACTTATCTTGAGCCTTGATGACTGGTGATGAGCAAGACAGTTTGGGATTACTACTCAATTTCACCACTGGATTGGTCTGTGATTTACTAATAGTTGCTTGTAAGGGAGAAACGTATTTCTGCTGTACAGCTGAATGCTGGTGCACCTTTGTCACTTGTGATGTTGAGGAAGAACCACCCTGAGCCTCAGAAGATGATACCAGGATATTAGCATCCTTGGTTCTTTGAGAGGAGGTGGAAATAGCTGCTTGGGTCTTAGAGGAAGAAACATGAGTCTGTGAAGAAGAGGAAGCAGCTTGGATCTGGCTTGACCTCTGTAGTCCTTGCTGAAGTAGTTTGGCTGGCAACGGCTCTAAGGAAACCTTAGGATTTTGAATTGAAGATCCAGCAATAAGGCCTGAAGAGATACCAGTGTGAACTAGGTCCTGGGGTTTCTTTGGTACTGGCCCTGTGTGACCAGCAATAAGACTTGATGAATGGGGTGTTTGAGTGGGCTCTACTTTCTTTGAAGTTGCCAGGGGCAACTTACTCATAATGCTTGCTAGTTTCTCTTCCCTCAGCCCCGGGCGAGGTCTGGATGTTGGTGTGTCTATGGTGGACCCAAGAGGCGATCCCTTGGCACCATTATTGATAACAGCCAGAGCATCAGAAATAGAGTCCAGTGAGGGTGGGTGGAAAGAGAGATCTTCATCCAGTGAGTCATCCAAGCAGATCGTCTCTGGCGCTGGTGTGCAGCTAGAGCTGGCTGGGGTGCAGACAGGTGTGCTGGAACTCAGTACAGTAGCACAGTTTGAATTGACTGAAGACATACAGGTTTTCTGTTCTTTCTTTGGACTGGAGTCCTGAGAATGGAGAGATAAGAAAAGACAGGTTTAATAGCCTTGCTGGAGTAGATCTAAAGTTTTCTTTAGTGCAATATTATTTTTCTGTAAATTCAAATGAACTGAAGATCTACTGTTGAAATTTTCATATTAAGATATCTATGAGGTCTAGGTGTTGCAGTCCTGTGTGCTAATTCAGTATTTGTAGTTAAAAGCTTAGTGCTGTTGCTCCACATAAAAGTGCCCCAGTTAATAATCAATGCTGTGAAGAACAGGATAGCTAATCAGATCGTTAGGTAAAATTGCTACTGAACTAAGACTAACAAGAACCTCTATCAACTACGTTATCCTCCCAATCATACATTTTTCCAGTGTTGCCAAATTTAATACAAGCTGAAAACAAACACAAAGCACACACACAAAAAAGTGAAATGTTACTAGTACCTCTTTGTAGTCAATTTTCAAAAAACTAGTATATCTTAAAGTTACAAAGCTACACATTAAGTCTTGTACTAAAGTAATACACCACCAAGTCAATAAGCTCTTATAGCATTTTCTGATGGAACCCTTCTGCCAGAATTTTTCTGGATCAGAGGCTGGAAAGAGGTTGTATCAGATGGTCATAAAATTCAGATATCTAAATAGGCATTTACCTTCACTTTGGGTTTAGGGGCCAGAATTACCTTCTTCTTTGCCCTGAAACAGAGGAGATGCACATGCATCAGAAGACAAAAGACAGACAAGTAATTTTAGTTTTAACTGCTACCCTGATTATATCCCACTAGGAGGAAGACTACTGGAGTCCAGCTTTAATAATAGAACATCCTTGAAATAGTAAATGGCTTAAAATATAAAGAGGGAAGAGAACAAGCACAATTTTCATTCATTTTCTTGTCATGTATCTCTAAGTAAGTTAGATGCAAAATGCACTGAACTGCTGATATAACCTGATATATATCAGGAGAGCTATTTATTTACTTTTCTGATTTAGAGAAACTTCAAAACATCAAGTCATTTCAGCCTCTTATAATCTTGAGAGTTTGTGTGCTTAGCAGAGCTTTGTCTGAACTGGTCACCTATACAGTTATATAATAGTTATATGTAATTTCACTTTACGTTGATGTTTTTGTCACTGAGTATACTTCGTCTTCTCATTTATATTTCAAACTACATAAAAACAGTTGCTTTTTTTCCCCCCAAAAAAAGCATTTTGTTGCTTATCAACTATAAAATAGTTGTATCTAACTTGTTAGTTGCAGGACACAATTTAACAAAACTTCCAGGTACTTTTGCAGTATAAACGAACACCATAGCACCAACTGCAGTTACATGAGCAAGGACAGCACTGAAGATTATCAGTCACCACCTTCAACTTAGAACTTAAGCATTTCACACCTCTTCTCATTTGTATTTCTTCAGGAGGTTCAGCAGATTTACATCTTATAGGTCATTTATTATCCTTTCCTAAGCAACTAGAAATATGTCTGGTTAAAAAAAGACCTTACTGTAGGTGGACCATGACTCAGTTTTGCTATTATGTAGAAAAATATCCTACGTTAATCATATTTATCACAAAGGTTGCAATTTGGGTGTTACTCAAAATCATAATTGTTTATTTGAATTCTGGCTGAACACAGGCAGCTCCTGAGAGTGACACAGCATTGTCTGCAAATCAAGGTGGTAAAATTCTGCTAAGATACACAGCCCTCTGTGGTTACAGAGATATGAGAAAAAGAAAAGAGCAGGAAGTACTGGAGTCTTAGAGTTCAATTTAATATGCTGCACAGCAAAATTTAGGCAGCATATAGTGCATTGAAATACTTCGAGTAAAAGGCATTAATCCAAGAATGAATATCCACTTGAGTTATCTAGCCACTTCATAACTGAGTTAAAATACAATGCCACAAGAACATTACAGTTATGTGCCTGAATTAAAGCATCAAAAAAACCCCCAACATTGCAAGTTTCTTCAAATAAATCCCAAAATATCTCCCTTTCCTCCTCTCTGTCCAAAAAAAGGTATCATGAAGATGGGAAAAGATGCTATGAACAACCTAAAGTTGTCAATATTATACTCACGGAGCAGAAGTGAGGTGATTGTGAACACTTCGGCTTTCTTTAAAGAGCATCCTAAAAGAGTGGCAAGAAAAGAAATACAAGGTGATTCTACAGGGGCAGTGTATGACCAAATAGACAAGTAACCTTGAATTTTCAGAAGAACCCTTTGATTATCTGTCCACAAAGCAGCTAGTAGATAGCTTGTCTGTATTGCTATCATGATGTAGTTTCAGGCAGCCATAAACAACAGAATGCTAAAAAAATACTGCATTTCAAGTTTACATTCAAAACACCTCAGTAAATGGCCAAGCAGAAGTCAGCATAATGGAATATTACCTCCTTCAGCTGGACAGAAGAAACACTTTTTGAATACTCTTCTCCTCAAAGGCTAACAAAATATTTTAAATACTAGATTAAGGATTATTGTAAACTCTTCACACTATGTGTCCACACATCAATCATAGGTTTGGGTTTTGTGGTTAGTCTGTTGTTTGGGATTTTTTTAAAGCACAGAGGAAAAAAGTCAAAATACAGTAGCCGAGCTTGTTTCTAATTTTCTTCAGTATTTTGTATAGACCATTGTGTACCATTTCTGTGACTTCAATTACACTGGACTTACACATACATTTTACTACAGAGAATGAATGGAAAGAGTTTGTATGACAAATCTCAACACTTCACATGCTTTTTATTTCCATGTTATCAACTCCTGAGCTGACAAATGGGAAGTGAAAACAACTCCTGACCTGTACTACAGCTTGCTACCCAAATGCAGTTACAAATAGACCATTAATAAAAACTTGGTCCCCTTCCCTGTTTCCTGGTAGGCAAACTAGAACAGACGAGGTTTTCCTACACCATTGCCATCACACTAACACTGGCCACATCATGAACAGCTGTCTAAACAAGAGCTTTTCACCACTGATAACACATCCTGTAGAGCTGAAGCAGTTATGAAAAATCCAAGTATCCACAAATCTCATGTGATCTGGTAAGAAAACACTGACATCCTCTCGCTACAGTTCCAATACCTGACATCTCAGATCCATCTTCACATTTTCTTCACCATACTAATCTCCAAATCAGTATTACATTGCTCCCCAGAGACTACTGAATGCCTACGAAGAACATCACGGAGCAAAAGGAACGTTCCTCATTGCAAGTTCAATGTGCCACTTTTTGACCTACCCAGCTTCTCCAGAACATTTCCCTCTCACCTCCTTCCTGGTGCTTTGTCTATTCCTTAATCTTTTTCATTTGGAAATTAAAATCCAAAATTAATCCCAGGCCCCAGTAATTTGTAGTAATTTGTCATAATTTGTAGTATCATCCTTAAGGGTTCAAGACAAAAGTGTAACTACTACAGAAACAGAAGTTAGTACAAAGGAAGGACAGTGCAGTACATGTTCCAAAGCAAGAACGTGCTTGGAAAACAATCCCACCATTGCATATATGTTTAGATGTGAAAGTTGATGAGAGAGATCAGTATGAGATTGTTTCTCTCTGATCATGATTTCAAGCCAAGCATGTTGTTTGACCTGTGCAAAATAAGTGTGCTGCAAGCCTACATGCATGACCACCTCCAAAGATTATGAAACTCTTGGAATTAAAGGAAATTGACTTCCTGTTCCTTACACTTCTTTTTTGACAAACACATATTTAGGTTGCATGCTTTTTTCAGACATACATGGAATTAATATGCAACCCAGTTACAAAAAAGTGGATTACATTATTTGAAAAGGCTTTGGGATCCTTTAGGACAAAAAGTATTTCTCTACATCCATGAATATTAATAAAGCAACTTTCTGATGCAGAACATGGAAGTTACACACATAGAAAATTCATGTGACAAAGGTAGTTGTGATACACATGGACAAATGAATGAGGTGCAATTTAAAGTTATGATTGATACCCTACTTCATGCTTCCATACTAAGCTATAAGGAATATTAGATGTAGTTAACTTTTAAAAAGCAAGAATTTTTTCCTCCGGGCTGAACCCACAAAGTTTTGGTACCATTGACCTACTCTGTTTAGTAAGAATTCCTTATGAAAACAGTCAGTAGGCCATTTTTAACATTAAATGCCTAAAATTTTTTTCCAGTTTACATAGCTCCTTCTCACTTGAGGCCACATACAAAGGTAAAAATAATTTTAAGCCTTCAGCATGATAATCCCTACCCTAACACGCGAACAAGATGAGCATCCAGCATATGAGTAGCATGCTATATTAGGAGTTATCACTGTCAGACTCCAGGAAATACTTGCTTTTCCTCTTTCCATGCATAACTGTTTCCCTACAAATTATAATACATCACTTCCTAAATAGAAAGCAGGAAAGCACCTCCCCATAAATACAGGACAACTTGTAAATCATTGTGGTACCAAAACTGCCCAGTTGATAAGTGAGGTCTTGCTGGTCAACAGGAAGTTATGATCAGACAGCTCTTGATGTTTATTTGGTTTGTTGGTGGGTTTTGTTTGGTTGGTTTCAGGTTTTTGTTTTTGGAGGGGGAGGGGTTGTTTTGGTTTTTGTTTGGTTTGGGGTTGTCTTTTTATTGAAACCACTTTTATAGATAGTTTAAGAGCTTATGGAAATTTTCAGCACACTTATATGGAAAGGAGAGAACCATATATGTTATATGGCTATCAAACACGAAGTACTAACATGCTTCACTTCTATGTATTCTTGGATGACCTCACACTATCAGTTGACTGTTTCACCACTATCAGCAGTGATCTCCATATCTGTTCTTAAGCTAAACTGGTACTCCTTGCCTTGTCTACTTCAGCTAAATCTTCACAAGAGATAACATCTCACTCACCAGCACACTTACTATACAGAACTAGATCCATAGTTTCTGACTAGAAATAAGTCAGCTACATACCAAGAAGTGTAAAGTTTCATTTGTTCCTTTCAGTACTATTTCACAAGCAGTTTGTTACACCCTCACTTTCTACACTGACTATTCTAGGAAATACCTCAGTACAGTTATTTTTACAGCTTGATACAGATTTGACTAATCTACAATCAAGGTATTCTTAAGCAAATTGATAAGCACTGTTGTACCATCTAGCATTTACAGTTAGGTCAAGATTTGATGGGAAATTGTCTTGTGCAATGAGTGCTACAGAAGGAAAGAACTCATGTCATCTATATTTGCTTCTCTTCTTCCACTTCAAAGTGTTTGAAAACTTTGACAAATTTGTATTTCACAATGATTACTATTGCTCTCATTTTATTTTTTTCCCCTTTGTGTGGTTGCTTCCACTTAATAAGTCAGTAGGAAGCAAGTGTAAGTTTCCATTAAGAAACTGGTATATTTTTAACTGCAGCATCACAGAGCATCCCAACTGTATACAGGAAATAAAGAGCACAACCTTAGTGTTTTGCTAACTCTGGTGTTGAAATTTCAGCTTTCTAAGTCTGTGTCACACTGCATTATCAGACTACTTCCATCAGCAAAACTGTTTTCTATATCACTACCACTTCCTATACTACAGAAAGAACTTCCCAAGCAGTTACCCCCTGCCTCACACTTCCCCCTCAAATGAAGCATCATGCACTGTGTTATGAACTTTAATTCAAGCAAAAGCACATAGTTCTCCAAGGAACACAGTGGGTTTTTTAGCTGTCAGATTTGCAAACAAGACAGAAAATTAACTTCTGAAAAACATGCAGTCTTCTAAAATATTCCAATTCTACTGATAGATTTTGAAGTTTTAACCAATATTAATAGTACATGGTTGAGTCAAATGTATGACAAGAAATAAGATCCAAGAAATAGTTAACAGCAAAATGAATACATATATAGAGCCGGTATCTTACCTTGCCTGCATCCAGCCTTTAGGCCAAAGTGGTTTCACTTCGGTTTCCATAAAGGTTTTGAGGTAATCTTCAGCAGACTGACTTCTATTTGGCTCTAGCTCATAGCATCCCAGCTTGATCTTGACAAGGTTACACAACAGAGACCTGCAGAAACAAACAGAACTATATTGAAAGAAACAATCCCTTAAAAAGCTCAGCAGAAAAAGGCTGAGAAATGGAAGCACTGATGCCATACAGCTGCTGCAACAAGAGCTCAGTTTCAAATGTGTTTTTTGGAAGTTTGCCACCGCACAAGTTTGCTAAAACTGATATAATCTGCCACTGTCACTTCTCCATTTTCAATGGACTGTATGTCTCTTTCATCCTTACTATCATTTTGTAATTGGTTTTACATTTTCTTTGTGGTTTCATCGGAGCTGAAACATCTACTCTCACCTTGCTCAGTGACCTCTATCTCATTTAAGATGGAGAATGTCTGAAAGCAAGTGAAATACATTCTACACTAAGTATTTCAACAGAAGATTCTTTCTGACAGGGATATGCTGTCTTTTACTGTCCTTAAAAATATAAAGTGCACACAGTTAAGTAACACTGGACTTTCAGAGCCTCTTGAACAACGAAAACAACAGATTTAAATATCTCTTCTTCAGTATGGCTCCCTCCAGGTCAGTCCAAGCTATACTGGTTGTATATATTCCATGAAGCTTGCTTCCCTGTTGTCTTAACATACTAAAAAGTCTCATCACGAGAAGTCCACCAACACTTTTTAATATGTATACTTGTACTAAAATTAGCTTAGGTCTTCCATGGGAAATTACTAGTTTAGAAGAATCTGCTTGCTTAAAAGCCTGTCTACATTATTTAAATAACAGTAATCTCAGTTTTCAGTAAAATCTATTCTAGGAAGCAGAACAGTGAGAATTCATAATTTCAGACAAGAATCTGTGTTGCTCTTGAGAGATAACATAGAATTTGTGTTCAGAGGGGATGGGAGGGGTTAAGATTCACACATTCTAGATCCTGGCTTGCCCAAGGACTGGGAGGCTTGCCAAGCCAGCATCACCGATTTTGGCGGTTTGCCCTATTGTGGCAGAAATCTTTACCACTCATTGGGTGACAGTGTTTTGTGACATATTCCTAGAATGGTGGGAAGCAGGTATAACTCTGCTTACACTTCTGTTCTTTGCTTAAAGAAGCTCTAAGTCCTAGGACCAGGAAAACTGTCATGTATTTGGATAGAGCAGATAAACAAGCAGTGAAAAAATGTGTTGGACATAGGAAGATCTTGCCTTTCAGCTTAAAGAAAAGGGTGTTTTACCATTGTGGCATTCTAGCTTGCTTATTTAAACGCCACTCTCCAAAAATTCTGAGGTGTCTTTCTAAGAATGATTATTAAAGAGTATCAAGTAATAACATTCTGTTGGAGATCCCTTTATGAAGTCAGAGAAAATTCTTGGTGGAAAAGGTAGTTTTGCCTCACCTCACTGTGTCATCCCAATGAAACTTCTTTCTGGGTCCCACAACCCTCTTTCCAGGTTTCTCATCGTCATCTTCCTCTGATCCATTTTTCTCTCGTTCATCTTCCGCTTGCGACCTACAGTTAGGATGATTGTTTTGTTTATAGGTATAAAACACAGACAAAATGTTTCCTTGAGAAAGAAGTGTCATTTTAGGTATTACGGGAAAAAAAAAGTGACCTGTCTTCAGATTCTCATTATACCCTTCCTGAAAGAGTAAATAGTTCATCTTCCTCTCCCCAACACTTCATGGTCCTCAGAGACAAGTGAAAAGGTATGGATGCTATCAAGGATGCTGGCTATAAGCTTCATGTAGTGCCTCTACTGGAAAATGGCAGGATGCTTATCAATCTATTAATGCTTCTCCAAGTCTAAAATTAGTTAACTATGAGGGAAACAATTACAATGAACAAGGACAAAAATATATCAACCTGATAACCTGAACACAACATCCTCCTCCATTAAGCATTTTGAGGATCTCCAGTACCCTCAGAGTTTACAATTTCTTTCTCTAAAGACCTATTTCATTCAATTAACGGAATTTCTTTCTAGAGTCAGATGATAACATCACTTACATAAAACTAAGTACTTTGTACAATTCAAAACTTACAAACACCTGTAAATTGAAGCAGAGTACTTTTGCTGAGCTGAGGGAAAGAACAACATGGAGACAGACTTCCAGCTGGACTCTAGAACGGGCATGCACAGACTCCAAATACCTACTTGGCATTCTTGGCTTGATTGCGGGCCTGACAGTCCTCTTGATACTTGCATAACTGTTCAGGCATGACATTACTGACAGCCAGTTTCAGCTTTTGCAGCGGTTCTCTCAAGCGGTCATCCTGTGAAGAGAGAAACACCAAAGCAGTCCCATTAGATGCAATGTAAAGAGTGTTTCAGATAATTTTTGTGAAACTATTTCCCGCTAACAGAGGCAGTATTCCCAGTACTAACTATTGACTGCAACAGCCATTTCCTACATGGCACTTGAATCCTGTCAGGTGCAACAGCATTATAGAAATGCACATACTTGAAATTCCTCATACAACTCATGTAGGTCTTGAGAGCAGAAATAATGAAAGATAGTCACAAGGAAACATATCATGAATATCCCAAAACATTATGTCATGATCTCATTAAAAAGCATTATTTAATCAAAATAGGGAAAGGAAGAAAACCTCAGGGGAAAAAGCAAGATGACTTGACCGATGAGTATCTCAACACTTGTAAATAAGTATCCAAATTAATCAAGCCTCCAAAAACTCTGTGGTACAAAAACATCCTAGGTAATAAACAAAATATATGTATTAGATAATTATATGTAAATTATGTACCTCAAAAGGTAAGAGCTATTATCTCCAATTATCTCCAAATATTAAGAACTTCAAACATTAACATACTGTATCCTTCCCTACATGTTTTATCTTCCTACATCTTCTAACTTTACATTCTGCATCATAACTGCTTACTGAGAAGAACTAAGATTATGTGCTACTATGTCTTACTGCTTAGAAATAGCATATGAATGTGTTTGCTTTCTTAGCAAGTTCCGAGATCTCTGCATTCATGATCCTCAGATCCTCTGCAAGATTTAATCTTGGATTTCATCTAAAAGAAGCGGGTCAGAATATTTCTGATGACAGATAATTTTTTTATTCAATAGGAAAACATATTCTTTAAGAGAAAAGCAACTGCAAGTGACTATATATAAAGTATTTGTAAGACCTACCCTGTACCCAGCTTTCAAGATGAAAGCACTTCATTCTCAAATAAAGGGTCTGAAATACTTAAAATATTTGTTCCTAAAGTAGTGACAATAGCAGGTACACAGGAAAAGAAAAGCTTTTAAGCGGATCTAGCAACTGATCCAAACTCTTTTGCTTTATTGGAGACTGTGTGTCTGTTGCTCTACTCTCCTGCATTCTGTCCTCACCACTGTTACATAATTGACTCATGCTGGAGCTAATCCCTTTGTCATTACCTGAACATTGAGGTGTAACTTCTTCAGACGCTTTATCAGTGTGTCCTTATTGCATGGCACAAAAGCCTCAAGGTGAGAGTACACTCCATTGCGGATGGCAGGATTTATCTCCTGTAACTGTAGCTCAATACTGACAAATAAACAAGAGACAGTCAACCAGTGAGGCACTCTAAAATGAAGATGACAACTGAACAAGAACCTAAGGAAGCTTTGTATTCATAACACATTCTAGAAAACAGCAGCTAAAATAGAATCTAGAAAATAGCATGCTAAAAATAGCAGTTTGGGACATTTTCAGATAAGCTTTTTTACAAAAGGAAGTAGTCTTAATCAATGGCATGAAACCATTCATATACATACTTCTCCAGCAATGCTGAACATGATCATTCAAATTTCATTTACTCCCACCATTGCACATCAATCTTGATACAATTTTGACTGCTACAGACTTCTAGAGATTACTTTTTGCTTCTTAGAACACAAACATAGAACCTTCTATATTAAACTCTTAGTTGAAGGATTACAGAGTAGAAGGAGATGGCATTTTCCTTCATGAAAGCTGAAGGTGTTTTGAGTTATTAAAGTGGGAGACAGGAAGAAATAATGGTAGTTTTGTTGAATTTTGCACATGAAGTCAAGGACACAGGGCACTACAAAACACTTTACACTGAATAAAGACAGACAGATAGTCATGACAAGAATTGTATTCATATATAAATCTCTTTAGCTAATAACTAGCTTAGACTGATCTACCTTCATTGACTTTTAAGGGCTTTGTTGGAACAACCTCAATATTATTTCCTCTTCTGTACTTTTCCTTTCACCCCCTTTCCAAAAAGGGAAGGTTGTACAGATAAGCACTTACTCCAGCAGAATATTATTCATGTCTTGTGTGAAAAACTTCTTCCTGCCTTCTTCATCAAACATCTTGGCAGCCTGAAAATACAGCAATAAAGAGTATCCGAAAGTTCATAGAGCATTTTATCCCAACAACCTTTGTATCTTTACTTTTACAGTTGTATCACATATTATTTTCCAGATAACAGCATCACTTGGAAAAAATAAAACCAAACTATACTCAGCTGTTCAAAAAAAAAAAAAAGGTGAGGATTGTTATTACTATACTCTGCTATGGAAGGGGGCAAAACTGAGCTACATGAGCCTGTGGACCACACCTGAACAAGACATAAACAGCACATGGCAATAATGGAGTAGGACTGTGAAGCTACAATAGCACAGGAATGTATACAAGTTATAGAGGCTGTTAATATGTTTTGGAAGGCTTTAAGGACTTTGTTTAGCCACTTGAAAGTAGTCAATCATGACAAAGCAGAACTCATAGCTTGCTTAATGCTTTTGCTTAATGCTGACCTATTCTGTGATTGGAGGAATAAGATTCAGAAAGCCTCAGAGCCCCTTTGAGCCAGGATAAGGAGACATAGTAACCACTAGCCTAAAAAACAGAAAAGAGAAAGAACCTGCCTAGAGAGGAGAAAAAGGACCCAGTGAGAGAGAAGACAACCCCAGATTCAAATATTACTATTGGACCAGACTATGGTGTGATGGATGAGAACTTAGATTGTAAGGGTGTAATTGCCCAGGGACTTTAGTGTTTGGGGTCCCTCTCCGAGGCACCCAACTTGAGCTGTCTAAATTAGTCCACCATAGAGAAAATAAATTACACTTTTTATTTTTAAAGCCTTGACTAGAGATTCTGCTTTGGGGAACCTAGGGTTGAGCCTGAGGGAAGAAGTACTGAACTGTGAGTGTGAGAGGAATCAAAAGGTGCACCCATCAGCTCCCTGGACTAACTCCCTGCAAAGGGAGTCCAGTCCTAGCAGTTAAAGTCTTGGGTGGTATGCATGCAACTCCCTCACTGGTATGTGAATGCTCGGGCAGCAGCTTCTCCCTTAACTCAAAAAGTCCTTGCTCTAGGGCAAACAATCATTCTATTTAGAATCTACTTGGATCACTGATATTAACATGTTCATCTTTTAATAACCATGAAGAAAGAAAATGGTAGAGATGTTTCATTGCCTCGCCATCAGCAACAGTCTACTACAACTGCTTGGTTTAAAAAGAGGAGCACTGCCTGACAAATCAAACAGGCAAGAGCATCAACACATTTTACTCTCAATCTATGAAAGACTCCTTTTCTACCTCTTATGTGCCTCACCCAGTTACAACTTCCCAGCCTTCTTCAATCCATCTCAATCCTTCATTGCAATTCCTACAAAGGGATTATGTACCTCATCCCTCTTTTCTGGTGTTGTCCCATGTTCTCACCATGTTTAGACTGTATCTCTAATATTTTGGGCTGGTTTCTTCCTGAGTGTGTTTGGAGTGGGGGGGGGGGGGGGGGGGGGGGGAAGCCTTATTCTTATACATACTTCCTTTTATTAGAAGTTTTTGCTTTATCCTTTTACCCTTTATCTTTGTTCTTACCACCTAGATTCTTATTTTGACAAACAATGACAGCCTGTAGGAGAAAGCGAATTCCCTGCACCATTCTACAAAAATCAGTAAGACCTCTCTAGTGTTCATCCACTCTGCAGATTTACGGAAGAAAAAAAAATTAAAAATTTTTAGAGGCCTACTGTCATCTTATATTCTGTCACTCGGACCACACAGCAAATACTTAAAGGAGCTAGAAAAGGATATGCATGCAGAAAAGTAGACAAGTGTGGTATCATTATAGTGGCTGGCAAACATTAGAGGCAGCCAACATGCTACAAGGCTGAATATTCAAATAAATCAAAAATCTCTAATTCTGCCTTTTAAAATTTTTAGCGACTTGTAACAACGTAGAATCACAGAATGGTTTGGGTTGGAAGGGACCTTATTAAAAAGAACAGCTAGTTCCAACCCCCCTGCCATGGGCAGGGACACCTTCCACTAGACCAGGTTGCTCAAATGCAAGTGTAAACTTGATAAAATTTATTACTATGAAATACTTACTGTTCTTGCTTTTTGTAACTGACCCATTTAAGTTTGAAAGAAAAGTATTTTCTGGAATTGTGAACTCTACACTGCACAGGAAAATAGGAGTCTGATACGCTATCAGAAACCATAAGGTAGCCCATTGTCTGAATGCTCTACCACTTCAGTCAAACATTGATACCAGAGTTTAAGTTCCTGTAAGGACTGCATTCTGCTCACTACCTTCTACTGTAAATTCAGCTGCTGAGGGGATGGTGCTACCTGTTTAAGAATACTGAAGCATTTGTCCTGCTAAAAAAAAAATTAGAAAGGTTATAGATGCTTACAAGTGATAGGATACCAAAAAGACAAGTTTGAAAATCTTAAATCCAGTATCTTCAAGCATAATCAACACAAGGATCATCATCATCTTCTGGTTTATATAAAGTGGAAGGAAAGCTATGCTTTGACATTTCAGACCCTGGTAGACCTTAAAAGGCTATTTCAGCATTATATTGTCATATTGTATAGTGTTGCTGGCTTTTAAAGAGAACGATATTGGCAGATTCAAAAACTGCATCGCCATCACTGAAGTGTGGGGCTTTTTTTCCACAGATTATCTTGACAGTCACCTTAACAACAGAAAAAAGCCATTTTATTACTTTCCTGCTTATGTATAATACTGTCTTCTGTCATGGTAGTTCAGAATTGCCCACTTAAGGAACTAGAAGACATTAATCTACAAAAGGAAGTCAAGAAGTTTTTATTGTATTTAGTCAATGGCTTTCTAAATATGTATTTTTTAAATCTAGATATATCATACTCTGTTCACGGAACATAGCCTTTTCCCTACAGCTTTATAAATTTCTTAGTGTTCTTTGCACTAAAGAGCACTAAAGCTGTGAGCCTGGTAAGCATGTGTCAAGACCCATTTCTTTTTTCCTGCTTTTTAGAAGATGTTTTCCCCACTGATGATGTGTCAGTTGATTGCAATTTGCAGAAGTTAAGGAAGTTGCAATCTTTAAAGTCGACACACAGTCTAGCTTTCCCCAAGTATATGGGTAGACTTGCTCTGCTCAGCCAGCATCAAACTTCCAGAAAACATCAAAAGCAGAAGATAGAAGAGTTAGGTTTTCCAAGAGCCACTGAATTAAAGCTTTCTTCCAACTGGGTGGGGCTTGTTATACAGTGGAGCAGCATGAATTTGGGGCAGGCCACTAACACTTCCTGACTTTCGGCCTAATGTAGTCATTCTGCAGTTTTGCTAGACGCTTATTGTTGATTCATAGCAAAATTAACCTGAATATTCAAAGGTAGACAAAAATCGTATCTCTCACTTTAGTAAATATTAACCCCTTGGCTGTATTTAGCTTAGTATATTAAAAAAAAACTAAGAACACTGAGACATTTACATACAGATAAGCATCATGTTTTTTCATTACCCTAACCTGTAGCAAAGCAAGCTCTGCTACTGTTTAGTTTTTTTCCAAAAAAGGTAGTACCTTGAACTGCTTTTTCAGAACCTACTCTGAGTAAGGAAAAGTTGCACTGTGTCCCGAGTAAGGAAAAGCTTTAATATCAGAATCTGGACAACCAAACAAATTTATTCTCAACTTAAGTTAACATCCACAACTGAAACAAGGGGCATATAACATCTTAGTAGCTCTGATCCCTTTCAGTAAGCTGTTGTGATGTTTGTAACCTGTGGATTTAAAACTTTTCATTAATATTTTTGATGAGTTTGGACGCCATACTAACCTTTCAAAGAAAAATACTCAGTTTTGTGGTTGGCTGTGTTTGGGGTTTTCCTTTGTAGTTGGGTGGTTTCTGGTGGGGTTTTTTTTGCTGCCCTTTTTTTTTTTTTAAAACTGGCAAGTTAGCATTTATGTTAAAGACAAAAATTCAAGACATTGATTTGTAAGCTGCAGTCATATTTCAGGTTTCTTCCTCCAAAGTAAGAAAACACCCATCCATTTCACAAACTAATAATTCAAGTTAGAGTAACACTAATATTTCCATTATGGAAAAACCCAAACATTACAAGTTTTTGTACACAGCAGATTTAGAAAACCTTGTCTCCACCGTGAAACAAACACTGCTTTAACAACTGACCTGCATCATCTCTGTGCCCATTTTCATTTGAGTACAATACAGCCATTAAGACTGACATTAAGATCACTTCTACCATTTTTTAGAGTTTCAGCCTGCAATTCAAGGATGACAACTTAGGCCCTAATTATTCTTCCTCATTCTCTCAGATTCTTGAATGCAATCCCTTACCAGTGAATTCATACTTACTGTTCGAAGGTCTCCAATGCGCTTTTCAAGTAGCATAGGCAGACCTTCTGGGAGGGCAGGCACCTGCTTGGGTGTCATGACCTGAGAGGTGTAGGTTGCCTGAGTGACATTGCCATTTTCTCCTGACAGCTCAGATACCGGGCTGCCATCAGAAGTGCCATCAAGCAACTTGTCAAAGTCAATGTCTCCCAGCATCTCCAGGGCACTTTCAGCTTCTTGCAGGAGCTCACCTTCATTTGTGCTACCAAAAATGGAGAGGACAGGATCATTGATCCTAAGATTCAAGTCAGAGATATCATTTCCTGCACTGAGAGAGGAGGAAGGAATTTTACTAGGGGTAGAGGTTGCAACAGTCACTGGAGGTTTTGGACTAGATTCCTTCTTCCTCATGGCTTCCTTCTCCTTTTGGAATTTACGGATCATGGCAGCCAGAGAGAGTGAGTCTTTATACAATTTCTTTTTCTTTTTTTCAGACTTGTGTGAATTTAAGGCCATTACTCTGTAGAGAAAAGAAATCCTTCATTAGAATGCATATGACTTTTGAGGCCTTAGCAACCTTTAACAAAAATCTGGGAGTTTAGTACAATTAAAAAATTATCAGGGGGAAGAAGAAAATAGTCTGTGCTTCCATCTTCAGACTACTCTATCAATTACCATAAACCTTTGCTGTTCACGTGATTTCATGCTCTCCAACTGATTTGTTAAGTTTTGTACACATTGAGGCAAAGGTTATTTACTTTTGACTTCTCAATGTATTTATGGAGAAGGCAGCACAGTTGTTAAACTCGTAGCTGGTCTATGCTACTAAAAAACTTGCCTTTCAGACTCCTGAATGGTGGCAGGTTGTTTTAAGTTTAAGCACACTGTGTACATTAAAAAAAATTATCTTCACTGCTAAGAATTTTGACATTCAGGCTCAACATCTACATGGATTTTTCTGCCAATTCATCACCTGGATGAAAAATACTATCAATAAATTCTCAATACCTACTCAAATATTCATAACACAACTTTCACCCAGTGACAGTTTTCTAGAAGCCAATTATAAAACCTACCACCTTAATCCTTCCATGCTAGACTCAGAACTCAGGAAAGCACACACAAAGTTAGTAAGAAACATGCACAATAATTAAGCTATGCTTATAGTTTTCCAGATGAGAAACCAAGGGATAGGAAGAAAATTATTTTTCATTAGAAGATGTAATTCTTAGTGCTATGTAAGACTGGGTAGAACAATGATGGATAATGCTATTCATCATAGACTCAAAATTTCTTTCTATAATTTGTCATGCCTTATTATTCCTTGTTCAAAATTTTGGAGGACAAAAAAATTAGTTTGTAGGACTTATTTATGCAAAAACCCTCACAAATTCTAAACCCAAAATCTATTAGCTATTATAGTTTACAGATACAATATTCTAAACAGCTGTGATAATCTTGCTATGGCACACAATCTTGAAACCAAGCCTCAAGTAGATTTCAAGGGTTCATCTAAAGAAAAAAAACCTACCCCAACTGCTTAGGAACTTTCATTTTCCGAGGCTTCTTCTCCTTTTCTGTGCCTTCATCTTTCCTCTTGCGCTTCTTCATTCCACGATCTTCACTTTCTTTTAACTTTGCTATCTAGACAAAGAGATCAAATAAAGGACAATGATTCTTTTACCCTAAAAGACTTTTACAGCAAGAAACATTTAGTTTTCCTTACATTTTCCAATTCAAAGCCAGAATGAAATACCTCAATGTGCATAAAGGCAAACAGTACCACTGGATTCCTAGCAGCAATTGCAGTTTCTGACAAGTCTCAATCATTAATAGTTTTTAAACAGTTACTGAATTAAAGTATTTTTCTTGCTGAAAACTCTGAAGGCACATGCAGACTGATGTCCAGCCAGAATAAGCAATGGCTGCCTTGGAAGACTGAATCCCACCACCTCCTTCTGCTACCACAGTTTCATTGCTGAGTATAAAGTTACATAGTATGAAGTATCTTTTTGGCCAATTCAGATCAGCTGTCTTCCCTCCCAAGTTCATGCTGATCCCTAGCTTATCTGCTGGTGCAGCACAGGGATAAAGAAAGCCTTCACACTGTGCAAACATTATTCAGCAGCAGACAAAGCTTTGGTGTGTTATCAACACTATTTTAGTCACAAATCCAAATCGTAGCACCACAAGGGCTGCTATGAAGAAAGTTAACTCCATCCCAGTCAGACACAATACAAGAACCTTAAAATTATGTTAAAATTTAAAGTATTATAGAGCAGGAAAGGACATCAGAAAGCAGGAAGTTCTTGGAATGGCATGGAACTTGTCAATATCACATGCAAGCAATTATGTTTGCATTGATCATAACTTGTCCAAGTACACAGAACAGCATACTGTTTGGGAAAGACTGTATGCATAGTTTTTAATATAGCTATTCTTACACACTGAGTTTATTTTAACAGATATTTTAAGTGTTATTCTGAATACTGGGAACAATTTCAAATCATGCAAGCTTTGTTCAAAATCATAAAAGCAGTGTTGGAGAATTTAAGTTCTCATCTCATAATAAAATTCTTATAAAATTACTGAATCATCTTTGACTTCATGACAAATGGACACGTATTGTTAGCTTGCCTAAACAGATGGTTAGTTTTATAAGACTGGACAGCCTGTGGACATCCTGAGTTATTTCAAGAATGCTAGTACATGAGCCACAAAACAGATAATGCAGTGAAACAATACCGTGCATCATTCTGCTTTCAGCCTCTTCATCTGAGCCATTCTAAGTGTATCAAGTATTTCCCAACGTCCACCTAGCTGTAAGTTCTGTATAAAAACCATAATTAAGATCACTCACTTTAGGTGGCCTATGCTTTTTGTCTTCTGCAAAGTCTTCATCCTCCGAGTCAGATGCCTGGCGGAACTGCAGTGTACCAGTGTTGATATAAAACCCTCCATATTTGGTTGTCAGAGATGCAGGAACCAATTCATCATACTGGACAGGAAAAAGAAGAGGAGTTTATCAGTGTTTCTTAATGAAATGAGTATGTAGTTTACTAATTTACCAGTCCTTACACATGAAAAATTATATACAAGTACACAGCACAGCTTGCTAGAATAGAAACAGGATAGTTATGTTGTTGAAAACTTACTGGTCAAGGCACAGAACATTAATATCACAGAATGACCTTTCTACTTTCAAAACAATGCTTTTTTTTTTTTAAGAAGAAAAGACAGGGTTACAGCATTAAAAGTACTGCTTTCTGAAGGAAATGAGGATGGGCACAGAGGCTTCCCCCCTACCCCTGAGGAAAAAAAGGCCCAAAATCTTTTCAACTATTTTTCCCCCAATATTCTGTCTCAGAGTATGTTACATTATGCTAGACATTAAATCTCAAGATACATAAGCCATATGAACAATGATACCCCACCTGCCTATGAGCAACTACACTTGATTGTTCCCTGGTTGTTTTTGTCCAGGAAGTAGGCAGGCACATAGTGATTTATTGGTTTCATCTATGACAGCCTTACAGGCATACCAGCAGCATCACTGGTGGAAAACATTTTGTAAAAAAAACCCCAAAACAAACCAACAAACGCTGCCTCTATCAATTTTAAATTTTAAGTTTCATACTTGTATTGAATACCCTTCAATTTTATGAGACAATGTGTAGGTCAAATAACCTTCTCAGTCACACACACTTATCACAGGCCCTTTAAGCTACCTGTTAGTGATAGCTACAGTTATTTCCGGAACCTATTTCTTTCATATTTTCAAAAAAGATGACAGTCTGAACAATCACTATATTTTAGTGGAAGAAGCCTAATCTGTATCAGAAGTTTACAGAACTGGATGTTATATCCAGGAAATAGGACTGAAGATAGTAGAGATTTTTTTTTAGATAGTAGAGATGTAAATTAATAATGAAAAACTTTTCAGGTTATATACTTTGTTTCATTAAGATTGCCACAGTTTTCATTAATACCAATCTCTATGGTGCACTTGACATGTTCAGACCTTCCAACACATGCCACATTCAGTACCAACTCCAATCACAGTGCCCTGCTCAAAAAACTACTTTTAAATTCTCTGAAATTTTCTTTTGTTAAAAATGCTATCCCAGACACGACAAACTTGGCCACAGTATCTGTTAGCTTATTTCCATTTTTAGGTGTTGAATATGACACTGCCTCTTATACAAATACAACAAATCCAGGAGACTCGTTTCACTGAAAGTCACATACATTCTACTTCTGTTTGGAGCGTTTTGAAAACCATAAAAGGTTTCAAACACTTATACATACTTTATTTTGAAAAGCATTTACTATTTATGAAGGAATTTCCAAGTTAGAATTACAAAGTCGTATCTCAAAAATACTGAAATCCAAACATGTAGGAGAAGTGGTCAACATTAAGTATAGTGGAAGACAATACTTCTATTATTTCATGCCCAGCAGCCTCCTCAGAATGATATTATTCCCCAAGTATTACCAGAAAACTGTCAATCTCTAAGAAATATCTTGTTAACAGCAAACTCTCAAGAAGGCTGGGAGGATAAATAGATTCATTCTAGCTCTATGCTTAAGTATCAAAGCAGCAAGTCATGGAAGTGTTTGCAAGAGAACTGAGGGATGGTTGCCTTGACAATGGTGTTATCACTACACAAAAAGACAATGTTGTCCTTAACTACTCCAAATACCATACTGAAAATTGTAAGATGGTGCACTTAAAAAGCAACAAATACAATTCTGGAAGCTAGTCTGCTTGGAAGCCTGAGACACATACCTGCCAGCAAAGATAAGGAGAAAACACTTACAGGACCTGAAAAGTGTTACAAAAGTACCAGAAAGACACAATAACAGTGCAATGATTAAGAATCCATTTCTGCCCTTCTTCTGAAAGAAAGGGTAGGATTTTGACACACCTCAGAGCTATGCACTCTGGCAGAAGAAAGAGTCAATTCTGAGTTACAGCTGCAAGCAGTAAATGTTTGGTAGCACAGCCAAACAATTAAGAATTAAGATACTTGAGAAGGTAACAATATGTTTGTTATTTTGAAGTTTGAACCTGCAAGCCTTCCACTGCATGTCTATTAAGACAGAATTCAACAGGCTGAATAAATTAGTAGACAGTTTTAACTGCCACAAACATTAACTGAAGACTTGAGATCACTTACATGAAGGGAACACACCGTCAGCTACCAGCTTATTTCATTCCCCCCTGCACACCATGCAAAATATACTTAAGATAAAATGGTTTAAGAACCAAAAAGTCTGGGCTAACAAAAGCATTAAGACAGGAAGAAGAGTTATCCAGGAAAGCAAAACAGTGAATGTATACTTCAACAAGGAAGCTGGTGAAACAGCCAGAACTGGAGAACTATGAGGATTTGATCTGAATAATTAGTTAGAAATATCCACGAGTCATCACCTTTTATCTTCCTGGAATGTAAGGCTTAACAAGCAGTACAGAAAGACAGAAAGGGAAAGTGTTGACAGGATCTATGAAAGATCATATGAGAGACTAGCACAAAAAAGCAGGAGAATCTATTAATTGGACAAAATGAAAGCAAAGTGGCTTAGTTTTGGACTTGTCATTAATCTTAAGAGACCAGGACAATCACACAAAGTAGGAGGTGCAAAGTAAACTTGAGAGTGGAGGCTGGGTAAGAATTTCAGAGAAATCTGATATTTTTCCACAGCTCTAAGAACCAGCTTCATTATGTACAAGGAAGATCAAAGGGAAAGAAAATAAATTATTATCCACAGTGCTTAATAAACCAAGCAGGGTGTGAACTGAATTGGTGAGGTTGGGGCAGTACAGGATCAAAACAGATGAATACAGTAGTTGCCAAGTTTGAAGGAGAAAGCACACAGTCAAACCTGGGACCATTATCTAATAAGTGAAGAACAAGTAAAAGGAAACACAGTAAAGACTTGGCTGGAGAGCAGTAAAGGAAGTCCTAGAGAACACACAAGAAAAAAAGTAAGTATTAAAGACAGTCCACAAGTGAGGAAGCCATAAATCACAACAGATTATTAGAATGATCAACATGCTATGTGGTACAGATCCATACGAACAAGGCAACCAGAAATACAGAATTCATTCAATATACGGATGAATGAACTATCCCGTAACAGTTGGCAGGCAAACAGTCAGCAAGATGTGAATGTGCGACTTACCAGTTGAGATTTCAACAGCTTCTGCTGAGGACTATGAGTTTAGTCAGACATTTGAAAACCTATTTGACATTCAGTTCTCCTTAACCCTTGAGAGAGTTTACTTTTCCCTACCAAAATTTGGTTTATCCTCAGCCTACTGAACAAGGTCTAACTTATAACTCAATGTTTCATTTCATTTTCAACTTACCTAAAACTGGGGCCTGCAGATCACAATGTACCTAGTACCCCCTTCTTCAAGGTAAGCTTACTAGTGTGCTAATTGAACAGAAAATTTGAATATGATTGTATAAGATATTGCCAACAGCTAGATTAAACTTCATTTTAAAGTTTCTTCAGGACTCTCAGTTAAAGGGAACATTGCTCTTGCAACTTCTAAATCTTCTGACGAATCGGTTTCAAGACTTTTGCTTTGCACTAGCTATTCGGCATATGAAATCACAGAAATTATCCTATTAAGGAAAACAGTAAGCCCTTTAGAGTGTTCTGCTCTTCCTTGTACATTCCAAGGTTGAGAATTAAAATTCTCAGAAGTACAAGCAGACAGGACTTCATATATGATTGACTCCGATGAACATGGATTTGTCCCATGGAAGATTATGGAATCATTCTGCAGATAACAAAATAAGACTGATATATTGTCTGATGATCTAAAAGCAGATCATTAAGTTATTTTCAACTATTGTCCTTGAGCTACATTACTGTGCTTCTAGTGCCATTAATTTAATTAAATGTTTAGGTGTGAAAGAATGTAGGTTCTCTCAAAAATAAGTTAACCAGTTTCAACTTCATTATTATACCAAGAACAGTGAAATTTTATGGATTATACCAATTTAGTTCTGAAATCCAGATCCACAGTACATAGCAGTATCTTGCATTGTCTACTCTCGTGTTCAGATATTCTGACCATGATTCTCCTCATTCAGCTCCCTTCCAGAGAACAACGCATACTATAAAAGTACACACGTGACAACACTTTTTAACACTTCTGTATTAAATTCTGGAAGTGATATTTGCTGCAAATACATCCAAGTGTTTTAAGAAAATGTATCCTGAACATTATTTGTTCTCAAACTGGTATTATTTAGATAAAAGATAAGCAGGGATCATTTTTGTTCCTTGTTCAGTTTATTTTGAGATAGCTCTAACCAGCTTGGGAGGGGTGGGGAGCTATTTGTCATCATCATTAGCTCACTGAATGAAGTCAAGCTACTGAAGTTATGTAAAATATGGCTGCTTCAGTCAAATGGACTGAATATCCCTACAGTTCACTACATACTTCAAGATACTTCACACAAACATAGTTGATTGATCTCAATGAATGCTTCTTAAAGACACAAAGAACTGAAATGCACTCTTTGGCTTTGCTATCCTTTATAAGTTTTCAAACAAAGTAACAGAACTATCCTTCCAAAAAATAGCATAAGAGAATATGCAATGAACTCCTGACCAAGGTTAAGGGGGAACAATACATTCCTTTTCTAATCCAAAACGACATCAAAAAGCATGCAGAAAGAGCCTTCCCATGGTAAAGAAGGTTCCTCTTCCAAAATGAACAGGCAAGTTTTTGGTTTTGTTTTTTTGGGGCAAAGGACTGCTGACAAAACACAACAGAAAAAATAAATATTTATAAATTATAAATAAATATTAAATAAAGATATACCACCTGACTCAGGGTAGTCTAGACTAGCATAGTATGGTCTCCTAGGAGAATCCTAGTTTGGTAGTCAGTATACTGTTATCCGTCAACCTACCAGAGCACCTTGAGAAAAGTACATAGATATATATATGTATATATATTGCCCTATTTTGTTCTCACCATGACCACCACCTTTTATACCCTTCCACCAGTCACCAGAGTCAGGCTATTAGCTTAAGCGACCTTCAGTGCAAAGAGGTGACATTGTCATTGCCTTGAAAATATTTCAGCTTAAGTTATAAAATATATGACCGCTCATGTGACCACCTTTAACTGTTCAACTCAGTTCTTTTAGAGATTGAGCTCAGACCCACACTGAAAATATAGTTCAGTGTTTTTATTACAAATAAGTATGCAATGTATTACTTAACCTCTCCAGGTTTCATGTAACAGAATCACTAGAAGATTCTGTAAAAAAGAGTTACACTTTCCTTTTCCATTCATTTAACATGAAGAGCAGACTTACCATATATGACATTTAAGACAAATGCTTTATCAAAGATCTGTTATTTTGGCATGTTATAAACCCCCCTTTTATATTAATAATCATATTGTTTGTATATTTTTTGGAAAACATTTAAGTACCTTGTGCTGCTTAAGTAAATTCAACTACTCATAAAGAATAGTTGATCCTAGGCCATAATCTACCCCTCTAGTAGCTCAGATTACTTTGAAAAGTGATTTTGTGCTCTTTAAAAAAATGAATTTATCAAAAAGCAAGAAGTTGCTATTATCATTATTATTTAATTATTTCTTACTCCTACATTCTTGATGCATGCTAATCTAAACAATGGTAGTCATACTTGAGGACTGCTGAATATATAGTTTTAACACGACTGTTCTACATTAACAGAACAGTACCTTCTTTATTTGTTTTGGTACTCCTTTACTTATTTACCTTAGGGTGACAAGGGGTAAAAAGCAAAGAAAGAATATCCTAACTGAAATTTGCCCTTGTATTCACTTGAATGCATATGACATGTCAGGTGCCAACCAGCAGATCTACCCTGAAGACACCTGAGAAGCATTCATGACATCTTTTATTAAAGGTGACATGGTGCACTCAGCTAAGTGAGCACTATTCCCCAGCCATAGAACTTCTAAGACTGGGCAAAGTGACATGAACAAAGACGACAGACCAGTAATATAAACATACAAATACATAGCCAATGAAACAGCTAGTAAGTGAATCTCTTAAAAGAAGCTTTAATGCATCCTCATGTACTCAGTGTGGATGAGGTTTGTGATAGAAGTCTACAAAGCCAGCTCTTTCCACATGAAAAATGCAGCAGTGTTAAATTTATCTCTCAATCCAACATGAAAAGCATGTTTAATAATGGATCCTATGTAGCATTTTTCTGTATACACCTCAGACACTGGCAGGTTGATAGGGGTTTTTTTGTTTTGCTTTAAGAGACATTTATCTTTCTCAACATCACTGTCTCCATAGCTATGCGTAAAACAAGCTCCTTTAAGGAGGAAGGATGAAAGAAAAACATCAAGTTGGCCTAAAACATTATCTGGCCCAGAACCCCACAAAAAAAGTAAAAATTACCATCAGCACACTGAGCTCTGCCATTCCCCAAATAGATACCATTCTCACTGGGAAAAAGCATCCCAGATACTCAAGAGTCTTGAGCAAGATGCTGTTACTGGGAATCCATCAGCTTTAAGTTTTAGATCACAACAGCAGGAACATTTGAGGGGAAGCCAGGGTGGGAGAGAAGAGGATATTAAATCTATCACATCTTTAATAATCTTGGAGATTACAAAATTAAGTAAATGAAATTTATCATGAAAACTGTATCATGACATAGAAATTTTGCAAAGACTAAGCCCTTAAACTACAGAAAGTATTCTAGGGAACCCAGATAGAAAGAGAGCAACGCTGACCATTGTGTTTAGAATTACTAGAATCAACATACAACCATTGAAAGCCTGTCTTTTAGGAAGGTCTGAGCTCTTGAGGCAAGATGTAGCTAAAGAAAAATAAGGTTTTCCTTTACGCTGAAGCACCTGCTTTGGAGAAACTTTCCATGTATGAGAAACCATTTGTAGGCTAGTTTTCTCTTCCCAGCAGCACAGGCCTCTTACACCAGTATTTAGAAGGCTGCTGTGGAACCATGAATATTGTAGACTGGATTAAATATTGAAATACAGCCCTGGGTGTCTGAAGTACTGAACTGCATGCTTCTCATTGCTCTTAGCATTCATGTTTTGCTTCAGTTCCTGTCAGTGTGGCTACCTGATATCACTGCTTCAAAAGACAGCTTGCACTGCTTACAGATTTCTAGGTGGATGGTTCTCCCTCAGCATTTATCTACCCAACATGGGGAAAGGTGCTAACTGGTCTTTATTTTGGATGTGCAAGTCTTGTTACCTCCGAGTATAAGAAAACTGCCCACTTTTTCACTAAGCATCATGTATTACTTCAGATCCCTGTTCTATATTACATAGCAGAAAGCTCAGAATGCACTGTATTCCCCTGGAATCTCTTATCTATATAAAGCTTACATTGTCAGGAAGGTATTCAACCAACCAAATATTCAGAGGTCATCACAAGAGCAAGTAGTCCAGCCAATCCAGGCCAATGTGCACGTATACGCATATATGTGCATGCAGGAAAAATAGAGGGGGAGCAGAAATCTACAGGAATGCCATTCAAAAAAGAATGTAGTTCTGGACAGTTTACACTACAGCAAAACCACCAAAGCAGTGGAAGCACTGAGGAGGGATAATGTTCTTTTCAGATTATGAACATTGTGTGTATTATTACCACAGAGGTCCATTAAGATAAGCAAACATTAGGACTTGCCATCAGACTAACCACTACATAGAGGTTAGAAACAATAGTAAGATGGTCTTCATTTACATTTTTTTCTGGAATGAAGAGTTCACAACCCACTGACTACAGTCAAAATGCTCAATCCAAAAATATCCACTGTATAGACTGAAGCATGGATTTCCCACTTGTCTGCAATTCAATTCAGAGAGGAAAAGCCACTTCTTCCGAACAGGACCAGCTAAAAATTTTCTAAGGACAGCAAGGTTAAAAAGTGAACAGCATATACACCAGATACATGCAAAGCAAACAGCAACCTTTAACTAGGTACTTGTAACAGGAGACAAGTCTGAAGGAAGATGGGAGGTAGGAACTGACAGTGTCACTTGGGATAAAAAGTACCCAAGAACCTTTCTGCAATATTTTCCTCTCGTTGGCTTCACGTCTGAGTTCACTGAATTGCTCTTCAGGAGCCCTTACTTTTCTGTGTTTCAGCAGCCACAAGGTCTTTGATGGTCTTCACGCAGTCGTGCTGCTGAAGTCTTTACTATGCTGTAGGAAAGTACTAATTCTTTCCAGAGTAAACAATGAAAAGCAAATCTAAGAATCTCATGCATGGTTTTCATTTTCACAGAAGGTAAACAATGGCAATCTAACCTACTAAGCAGCCCCAAATTAACACTGCTTCATGAGGGCAAGTACCAGTGCCCTTTGAGGAGTCTGACAGAAAAAAAAAATCTCTTTGCTTAGGAGAAGGTCCCTTCTATCAGCACTTTCCTCCAGAAACACATATTCTGTACCTGTCTGTACTCCGGCCCCATTAAAATCCATTACCTGAGAATTACACCATTAGCAGATTCCCTGCTCTTGACCCTGATATCTGCCCTCAAGGAAACAAGCAGAACAACTGCCTTCCTTGATCTTTGAAGGACCCAAATACAATGTTACATATGCTATTTGTTATATATGCACCTATGTTATATGTACAAAATTGCTTAGTTGGAAACGGATCCAAAGGAAGCATGATTCCTTAACTCAATTACAATATCTGCTAAAAACAGGCATAGTGTTTTATTTGTTTGATTTCTTGAATAATATTTGATTGCATTACCTCAAAATATGTTTTTAGAAGGAAAATATCTCTAAAGCTATGGAACAAATCTGTTTCAGTGCCAAAGAGCTCAGTATTTCTTTCACACCTGTGACAAGAAAATGGACTAAAATTGTAAGAAAGCTTTCAATTATTTTTTTCTGGGATACAGAGGAAGACAACAGGACACCAATCCTGGAGCAATTCAAGAGGCACTCATACTCATTTTTCAAGTGTTTGTGTCCAGGATATTATACCTTTCTGTGTAAGAAAGTGTATATTCCAAAAGAAAGTCAGTCCAGGCTGGGCCTGGTTCTGACATTTCTCAGGGTACATGGTGATTTAATAGCTGGCCACACAGAAGATGGGCAAGTCAGACACATAGATTTTCTTTCTGAACACTTCCCATTTGCATCTGAGATGGAATGAGAGATTTTGTTGAACTTAACTCCTACATTACAGGACCCTTAAGCTCTGCAACAGTAACTTAGACTGCAGCTGGCACACAGTGCATTTTTTTTTTTCTTTTCTATACAGAAACGAGGATAAAAGCAAAACAGAGATGGCCTCTCACTAGTCTGTATTTGTAACAGACACAAGGCATAATGATTTGCTCAGGAGAGCAATCTTTAGAGAATACACCATTCTCCCCAGTAGCTTCCACAGCTACCACATGATGCAACCATCTGGTCCTCTAACAACTGCCTTTTGTATGTTCTTGCAAGGAGTCTGGCAAGAGATATCAGAAGTAAATGCTCCTGCAAACTTAACAGATCTGCTGCTGGTAACAAGAACAGCACTGGAAGAAGGCACAGTATGAGAAGTACTAACACACCAGTGAGTGTTCAACCCTGCTAGACTCACATACATCTTTGACAGAGACCCGTACTATGGAGTACTGAAAGTTATCCAAAGCACGTATCTGATCTGTAATAGGTCACAATAAGTCCAGAAAAAACAAGATACAACTTGGGTCTGTAAAATTTCAAAACCGAGGATGGTTAGCTTAAACAACAGTGAGAAACTAGGTAAGCCTATAGGCTCAAGTGGTTTTTCGGCAGGAGTGAAGCACGTTCTTACTGACCTTTGGAAAGGGCATACCAAGGCTTAGGCCTCAATATTGTTCCAGCAGCACAACCAAAAGTAGAGGGATAATGATAGGACAGTTTAATATTGGCAAGTTCAACTGAAATTTTAATCTAGACCAAGAAAAAGGACAAATTGATACAAGCTACAATAAGCATTTACAGCAAACTCACTTTTCACGCAACTTGTTCACGTGCTTTCAGACCTACTTCAAAAACTAACAACACACAGTTGAGCTCAGCCTGCTATCCACTGTGGTCAACAGCTGAACTTCTTTCGCTCAAGGTGTCAGCTCTGCAGTACACCTTCTGTGCACCTCATACAGTTCTTAATATTCATTGCAACATCTATATGCTAGAAACCTCACAGCTCACTGTTCACAGAAACTCTTTACAAAGTTTTATAATTTCCCAGATCTACTACCACATTCAAAAGGAGGCTTGACATAATGTATGCTAAGCAATGCACTTCTGTGTTTTTCTTACTCTTTTCTCACAACTCCTTTTCATCATCTTTCTTCTCCCACTCAGACTTTTACCTCTCTCCTCTTCAGAGTAGCAGATCATTGCTGCTTTGCCCAGTGTCACTCAGCAGTGGAAGAAACTGAAGGCTGGCTAAAGTGTCAGGTGTTTTTTGTTGGGTGTTTTTGTTCATTTTTACTTGACTAAACGGGACACCTACTTATTGCTGACATCTAATAAAGGAGAATTATAGGAGCTCTCCAAGCTTTTTTTATCACCCACTCACTTCTTCATTTTTATAATTTCATATATCCCCTCTAAAATATCTTCAAATGCCTCTTATAAACTTCCTGATGTTGCCTGCACCTAATACCTTTTTCTTTTACTTCAAGATGTGTTTTCATTTCTGAAAAATATTCAGTCAAAATAAGCTGTAATATCCTACTGTTTAACCAAACTGTTTTATCTCCAATTTTTCAGGCACATTTGGTGAATGTTTAGAATAACCATCCTATTCTTACTGGGTTTTAAGAGCAGAATACCTTCCTGATCTAATGCAGGAAATTTAACACCAGTAATCTACTAGTAATCCAGATAGCTAGTACAAGAAACTAAACAGAGCTGGTGTAATTTCAGTCTACAGTAAGTGAAGGGCGCAAATAAAAATAATTTCATTTCTAAAGCTGGAAAATTATGTGATATAGCAATAGTTTTCTTAATTCTTGCAGTGCATAATGATATCTGAATGAGATTACAAATACAATCATTCATGGGATTCCCAACATAGTATGCCCTTTAGCTCCATACCAGTTATACACGGGCACAAAGTATTTTCCCTTACCTTTCCTCTTCAACAAAAAAAAAAGGTATTGTCTTATTTCTTCTTGCTGCTTTGGTGAGACTTACCGCTTCAGAATTATCAATGAAAGGGTCTGTTTCATCATAACCATAACCTATATCAATTAGATCCTGCAGGCGATCCTTCCGATGTTTGTGGGGCTTTCCACCCTGAAAACAAAGCAAGCATCATATCATTTGGGAAATGGGGAACCAATGTACTAAAGTCCACAAAACATAAGGCATTGGAGGGATGATGGTCAGTCAAGGAATTAACAGTTTTGCTTTCTTGGGTGCTTCCCTGAAGATGGTTTGATGACTAATGAAAACTTTCACACAGGAATGAGTTCTGTCAAACATGCTTTACTATAGCCTCACCAGAATCATCCCTGAAAGGTATTCACTAGCCACCTGGTTTCTGCATGACCGAGATCTTCCTTGAGGATGCAAGGACACAGCAGAAGAATGGAAGGGATTATCTGCATCAGTGTTTACTGAAGCTTTTCACCTTTCCCAATAGAGTTCCTCCAACCTTTGTCCCAGAACATAAGCAGTCATGATACTACAACAATTAAGATGTCTAGTTCCTGAGGCTGCAAATAGTACTCATGCAAGTATTCAGAAAACTCAAATATGAGTTCCACAAATTAACTGTGGCATGTAACCTAAGGTTTAAACAACCTTTGCCCAACAGGACTAGGTGGCAAATACAATGCCAATTTTTGAAGAATTTTTCAAGGGCCACAGCAGAGTCTATAAACCAGTAAACCTGACCTCTGTATTGGGCAAGTTAATAGAAGTGATATAGAACAGAACCAACAGGCACAAGAATACACATTCCAGAGCAGGAAAGAATTTTGGTAGAAAGAAGCAATACTTCAAATGCTTTAAAAAAGGTCCAAAGATCTTTAAAGACAAGAAACTATCATGGGATAAGAGGGAAGGTCTACTCAAATTAATGTCTAGTTTAAGGCTAGGAAAGAAAGGATAGGAATAAATATTTAATTCTGGCAGAGAAAGTGAGCAGTGAAATCACCAAGGAATGTGTATTCATTTGTCTCTAGAAGCAACAGAGAGGGCTAACAGTGTGGTGGGGTGGGGTGTGATATGACAAATTACTCAGGATAGTAAATAAAAAGACAACTGAAGAATCACTGGAAGACCTCACAGTTACTCTGAACTTTGTATGATAAATCATCAGTTGAATTCACTATCAATAAAAGCAAGGTAATCCACATAAAGGAAGTGCAACCAAAACGAGAAAAAAATACAGGGTGCTCCCAATTTGTTATGCTGCTCAGGAAGCACTGGAGTTGTTACACACAGTTCTATGACATTTGCTCAACAACCAAGAGTTGTCAAAAAGGAAAAGAATTGGGACTTATGAAAAAAGGAACAGAGAACAAAACCAGAAGTCATCATTATGTCACCGATAAATTAGGGCACCCTACCATTAATATCCTTTCATTTAAAGAAAGAAATTAGAACAAAAAGAGGGAATGGTAAGCCAACAAGGATGTTTAAAGGTAAAAAACACTGCTTCTGTGCAATAACAGAATGTTAAGACACTTCACCTGAGGAGCAAAAAGGCTGAATTTAGATGATAGCATCAGAATCACATGCAGCATGCAGAAGAACAGGAAATATTTTTCTGTTTTTTACAATACAGAAACTACAGAGCACCAAGTGAACTCATCAGGTTTAAACACAAGGTATGTTTTCATACAACATAATCATCATGGTACTCGGTGCCATGAACACAATGTGAAATTCAGTGAACTCAAAATGATCTGGCAAATTTATGGCAGAAAGCTACACAAAGGGTAGTTAAACACACAGCCTTTGGCTTTGGGAGAAATTAAGCCAAATTGCTAGACAGGCACAGTGAAGTAATATCAATGAACGCTTACTATGTTATACTTTCAAGTATGAGTGAGATTCCACTAGTGTCAGACGACTAGGCTACCATCCATTAGATGGACCTTTGTTTTGTTCCAGTAAAAATTCTTACGTTATGTACAGTATCATCCAAGATTTAATATTATGTTTTTACAACACAGTGTTTGATTTCATCTAGAGAATAACAGTAATCAAAAGAATGAAAGTGGGAACCATTTGGAACAGATTTTTATGCTGGTGTTTAAAATGTACAGCAATTGCAAAAAATTTCTGAATAATCAAGTAAACAAATGGTACGTTAACTTTATGCATCTTGTTTTATGAAAATGTATTTATTCATAGGCTTTTTCTTAGTATCTGCAAGATATATCCAGTATTGTACTGATTTGATTATGACTACAGGAATTCATCTGAAAAGGAGAAAGTCTTCAATGAAGACTGTTCTTCATGCACCAATTTTTTGAGAAGTACTGCCACACATGCTATGATTAAACAGATTGTTCAACTCCATTTTAAATGGATATAGATAAGTAATATCTAATACTTCCTGCAAACCTGAAAAAACCCTCTACTACTTTTTCATACCACCAGTGATTACTTTTACACTGTTACAAACCACTGTTAAAGAGAAGAGAATGGGTATCTACTTCATGGGGTCCCTGTTCTAGTTTAAGCTAAGGAGCAAACATCTCACTACAAGAATCAGAAGATGGCTGGATGTTGTCAGAACACAAGCAATTGTACTGGGTCACTGTACAGAGATGCAATTCCTCTGAGCATGGATGGTAAGTAGAGACTGATTGTTCTCACTAGAAGAGAGAAAGGACAGGGAGTATCTAACACAAGAACTATTAATCCCTTGCTGCTCTCCATGCTAGCGGCCCTAACCTAGTAAGTTATTCTTTATACAGAAGACATTCCCCTTCCAGGAATTTTGTAGGCTGAAGGACATAAGCTATGACAGAGAATGAGAGAAAGGCAAGAAATCAGAAGTGCAAATAGTAATCAAGATACAAGTGTGGCATTGTTGTAAAATTATAGTTTTTGTTACTTACTGCTTTCTAACAGTTAAAAGTATCTATTTGCCCCTTTTTATGGCTACTGAGCACTGAACTCAAGTTTTTGAAAGTCTAATAACACCATGTTTTGTCCATAAATGTACATGTTTAGCTTTGATGTATGCTTAAATGTGTATGTAAAATTAGATTGCTTCCACTACCACTCCCTCCTACATATATTGCTTTACATGCTCTACTCTGACTTTCATCTGCTGCAGTTGAGCAACTTGTTCTGGGACATTATAAAATCCTTAACTTGTGTTATGGAAATGAGTTTTCTAGAAAAGTACAGTTGAAACATTTTTCTCTCATGGTCAAAAAATAATTTATCATTCAAATGAAAAGCAAACAGTATTCTGGAACTGCCTTCTCAATTCACTGGTTCCACCAATCCCTCCAAAAGATGAAAATGATTCTGTTCAGTTTAAGGGTTTCTTTTGTTATGTATCACAGCAAACATGCCCTGAAATAGCAATTAGTTCTACAGAATGCGTAGACTGGGTACTCAGAAAAATCTGCCTTTGCCAGTAAAAAAAACCCCAAGTCAGACAAGAAAGATTTTAATATGTATATTAATAGCAAAAGATACAAATGACTGCTCATTTCCCTTCTTTATTATTGAGGTGCTCCATTTGTAATCCAGAATATCAACATGCCTAAGCATGATGATGGGTTTTGATAGCCAGCTCAGAATTAATCATCCAACCCTACCCATATGAATTCTTAGAGACCTGTTTGGGTGTGGTTTTAGTCAACATTTTCCAATTTCTACCTTCATTTATTAGTGAAAGCCTTTTTATGTTACTACCTAGTGTTGTTCAAGTCATTCATGCTACACTTCCAGGAGTCAGCAGAGTAACTTTAGGCAGCTGGCAGCTACAAGATAAACTCATCAAGCAATGACTTATTATTCAACAATAACTTCCTATGGAAGCATTCCAAACCAGTCAGAAATTCATGAAGATTCATCAGTATTTAGCCCAAACAGAAAAGCTGTTCAATAGTGCACCACAGCATTACATAAAAATCTTTCCTCTGGCACAGTATTTATCATGAATATTGACCTGCATCTATTACTCAGTTGTATTTATATAGGAAGCTTTTCCAAGAATAGCTTCACATGCTATATCATCCTTTAGACAAATCTATTTAGCACACTTGTCTAATAAGCCTGTAGCAGCTTCAAGCAGCTTAAATGAAATAATGAGACAGTCAGCTCTGAAGTGTACAGAAGTCATTTGACAACACATTAGCAACCCTATTCAGGAAAAAACCCTGATGTTAACATCTCTACAGCATCACTATTAAATATTTGTTATTTTAATACAGGTACAGTAACTCACGTATTTTGCCTCGAACTTCTTGGCTAGCATTTCTACTTCATGCCGCTCACGTTGTTCATCATTAAATGGATCTTCTGAGTGAACCGATTTCTTCTGAAAAATGCAGAAGTTAAATATTCATTCCGTAAGAAACATACAGAGTGCATCTAATAAAAACCTATTAAATGTTGATAAACAATGCTTTGATGACTAAGTACTCGGAATTTATGCTGAGTCCAAGTACTTTATTCTCTAAAAATTAGTTTGACCTGTTCAATTATCATTGTTACTTTTCCTCTAATGAGAACACAAACAGAAAAGTTAATGAGAACACAAACAGAAAGACTCAGATTTATATTTTCCCAAGCATTCCACTACAACCTCAACTGAAAGTATAAGCATAAGAGAGAACTATGGCTATCTGAGGTTTGAAGAGAAAGAACTCTCTCTAAATACAACTCCTTTCATTCCTGCTTCCACTGGTGCCTCTTATTTGTGCTGTGATCCTTCCAGATACAATACATCTAGATACAAGATGTACCTGCTATGCTAATCAGCAGGGAAGCAGCCAGTCAAAAACCTCAGTAAGTTACAACCATAACTAATGTAACTCCTTTAACTCCTGTACTGTTACTTTTTTCTTCAGATAATTTCAGTAATCATAGCATGAATTCTACAAAATTGCCACTATGGCAGCCATGAGGACAACAGAGATTATATATCCCAGCTGTACAAATAAGCAGGAAGTACCCCCCCCCCCCTTTTGTTTTTTTTGAGAAAGAGGTTTTCACTGACACAGAATCAATTAAGTGCTTTTCTTTTGAAAATAAGGTATGACAGAAAAACAGGGCTAACTTCTTCAAATTAGAGTTCACACAAAATACAGTAATTGTTGGAAGCGGGGGAAGGTACTAGGATGCTAAAATATGGTAGAATGGGGTTCCATTTTATGGAACTTTATGGATGGCAACTAACTTCACTGCACATGGACCACTCATCAATGAATAAATGAAGACTTATGGTAGACTAAGACAGAACAAAAGCACAACACTAAATTCAGAAAAGCAAGATTCTGCCTCCACAGTATGAAAAGCCAATATATTGACTAAATGGTGACCAAATAACAACAGACTAGCTCAATAGTATCAAGACCAGTATAATGAGGAAGGTAAGCTGAGCAAAACTGCAAACACCACATAATTATCTTACATTTTCTAAACTGAGTATTTAGAGAAAAAATTAATAGAGGTTATAGTTAATCCTAAAACATAAGTTTAAGTTACATACATATTTCCTGCATGCATAATTAAATATAAAATACTGTTCAGTTCATGCAACACCATTTTCTCCATTTTTAGCTGCAAAAACCTATTCCACATCATCTGCTAGGCGAATGTGAGTTTTTTAAACTGTGAAACGAGACAAGGTTGAAGCCAGAGGTCAAGGAAAATTTAGTACTGAAGTGTTAACTTGCCTCTCTTCACCAAATCCTCAAAGCTGTAGCTCACTATCACTTTGATCAGTTAAGCACTATTGAAATCTTGAATTCAAGCAAGTTTTAGTGTTGATGGTTTCCAAGGGCTCTCATAGACAACTCTTAGATTTTGCAGTAACTTTAAGACATTATTACTTCAGCACCTTTACAGCCTGCTTGACAGAAGCCAGCTTGGGCTTCTGGCTCATCTGCTCTGAGTTCAGTTTTATGCACCAAGCTTCAATTACACCAACAGAAAAGGGAGTGCGCTTTCACTTCTGCCAGTTTTTAAGAGGCAAATAAACTCTTCAACCACACTCTTATTAGTCCCATCCAAAAACCTTATATAAATAATTCCTTCCAAAAGATGAACTCTACCAACAACCCTATCAAAGGATGTTCTTTATCAAGGCAAAAAGAGCAGGACAAGGACAGCACAAGTTTCTAATATTTCCACTAGCTTCTGATTCAGGCTAGGAACCCAAATTTGGAATAAAAAAAAAAAAAAAAAAGAAGTTGCACTCATCCTGTCAAATACATTCTGGGATTCTCTACCGTTTCATTAAGAGACCTATTAAAGCAATGTTTGAAGTTATTCCTGGGCACCAGTCCTTGCCTTCCTCAGAACAGTCTGCCACTGGAGAACCTTTTTTGGTTGCTCCAGTTCCAAGCAACGCTACAGGACAAGCTCCTAATTTTGTAATGTTGAATTTTAATGGGAAGAGTTATAAGGAAGTCGAGCTACTTCTTATAAGGGATAAGGAGTCAACAACAGCTTTCAGAAAACCCAATCAATCTTCACCCTACAAAAACAGTTTGCATAGCTAAGTTCATGTGAACTGTTCATTTAAAACTGAATCATTACTAAAACAACAAATTTGGAATTCTAAAACTCCACTTAAAACCACAGCATCAACTGCTAACTAGATACTACCTACTTAAAGCAAATCTCAGAATCTCCAGAAAAGTGGTAGAGGGCAAGGCGCTTCTTGGTCAAGCTTCATTTTAACAAGGTAGTTTTCTCTGTTGCGTTAACTGATATAAATCACCATAGCTATTCTACTCCACAAGCAGGATCAGTTTTCCTTTCACTTTTTTTTATTGTAGGACTTGGAACAGGTTACATACCAGGGTAAAAGTCAGACTTCTGTCTTCCTAAGCCTCCTGCACTGTGCAGAGCAAATTCTCCTCTTGTATTTGCTTTAACTGTGAAGGAACCAGCATGCGCTAATTTTGTTGCTGGATAACACGTGTTTCCCCTCTCTTCATGTCAATTCATACAAGATTTTAAATTCTCCCTCCCATATCAGAGTAGCTTTTCCAGCTTCTACCATATAGCAAGCAAGAAGTTAAACTGACAGGGCCAGGGCCAAGTACACATCAGTTTTTAAACAAGAATAAGAGTCCAGAATCACTTTAAAAGGATGACAATTTATGACACTTTATAATCAGCTGATTGTTCTACACAGTCCAGTAATAGACAGGCCATTATGATCCATCCATGGATGGATCCAAGAATCCATCATGGCCTCTACAGAGAGCTGAAAAACATACACAATTTCTTCTAAAGTATTTCTACCACTATTTCTACCTTAAAAAGTCTCTGATCCCAACTGTACCAAAAATCCCCTAAATCACTGCTACCCCCCAGAAGACATGGAATTTGCATCAGAACTACATAAAAAGCCATTTTCCCCCAATTATGCAATTAACATACTACCAGCCTACAGAAAAAAAGGCAGTTATGGAACTGGGAACTGCCAAAGGGAAAAGTCAACCTCCACATACTTAAGCCACTTCTAAAACACTACTAACACAGTTTTCACTTTCATACACGAACTGCTCAGAAAGATGGCATTTCACAGAGCAGCGTGCTTATGCTACACCAACTCAGAGGAGTCATTAACTGGCACTGTTTGTCCACAACAGTTGTAGGACAGGATGAACAGAAGGAACCTTTTAACTTGCATGAGAAAATCTCAGAGGGATTACAGTTGGTCATTGATTTTTCTGTCTTCCACATTTGAACACAACCCAGTGTATACATCCCTCCTACTACAGAACAGAAAGTGAGCAGGCTGCCAAATATAGTTACAGCATCATCATCACCTAGAAACATTTTGGTTTGTAAAACCAGTTTTAACCATTCTCGAGTTTGTGCTGGATGAAAAATCCAATGGCAATATCAGTACTGGTACTTGAGATTCGCTTTTATCACCACAACTACCACAGCCTCCTCTGCAGTAGTTACTTCCTTGCCCCCTGCCCTTACCAACAAGAAATAAACCTCCTCTACAATTGTCTGTATATCAGAATTAAGAGGAACCACAACTATTTAAATCAAGTGCAACTTCACTGGTATCCTCAACTCACTGAGTGGCTTAAATGTGATCAGCTTAAGGACATGCGTCTCTCCTTCCTACTTGAACAGTGGGTCCTGTTGATTGGCTAACGCTGCTTGCTTCTTAAGCTTATGCAGAGAACTTTTTCTCCTCAAAAACCAAAGCAGTTGGAGTACCAAATATTTTCTGGTTGGGAGGAACAGGAAAAGGGAAAGTGCTTTTTTTTTTTCTTTAAGTTCTTAACAGTTACAGGTGAGGTTATAGTTTCCACAACATTAACTCTCATTCATCCCTGCCCCGCCAAGGCTGCTGAAACTCATCTCTAATGAGTCTGCTAACGCTCACTTCACTGCTTCTCAAGGCTTGTAGCAGAGCCGGGCCAATAACTCTTCGATTTACCTGCACACAGCCTACAGACAATCCGGAAAACAGACCGGCACGGTAACAGTTTCGTTCAGCTGCCGGAAAAAGCTCTCAGGAAGGGAGGATGCGACACTACCGCTGCCCGGGCAGGCAAACGGGAGGGAGGGCAGCTGGGGTAAGCAGGGCACAAGGCACTGGCGCTCCCCCGCCCCTGCTCGCAGCAAATGCCAGGAGCTCCCGGAAAAACCACCCGGGAGCCCTCGGCCGGCTCAGGGACAAGTGCGAAGCCTCCCCTTCCCCCCGTGAGCACAAGCGCAGCCTCAGCACCAGGAGGAGCCCGGAGCGACGGCGACGCCGCCGGACTTCCCTCCAGGGCGCCGCCCCGCCGGGCCGGGACCACCCCCGAGCAGCACGGGGCCACTCGATAACGTTATCGGCGAGGCCGGGGACTGCCCGCCGCAGGGAGGGGGGGGGAAGGGGCGGGGGAGGAGGAGGAGGAGGAAGAAGCGCGGCGGGGCCCGGCCGGCGGGAGGGGAGGGGGAGGGGGAAGGGGAGGTCCCGTACCCGCGAGTCCCCGCACAGCAGCAGCTCCGGGTAGCTGAACTCCACGCAGCCCTCCTCGGTGGGGTCCTTCAGCACCACCTCCAGGCGGACCGTCTGGCGGAGCGGGAGCGCCTCCTGCGGCGGCGGCGGCTCCTGCCGGCTGCTCTGGCGCGGCGGCGGCGGTAGCTGCGGCGGCGGCAGCGGCGGCGGCTCGGGCCGGGGGGGCTCCCGCTGCGGCGGCTGCTCGGGCCGGCCGGGCTCGCGGGGCGGCTCCAGGCGGGCGGTGCTCTCGCGGGGCGGCGGCGGCGGCGGCTCCGGCCGGGAGAGCTCGTGCGGCGGCTCCGGCGGCGCCAACAGCGGCGCCTCGCGGCCCGCCGGTGGCGGCTCCGGCTCGCGGCCCCCCGCCTCCCGCTCCAGCGCCGGGCTCTCGCCCTCGCGGCGCCTCACGGGTGACAGGCTAATGAACGGCACCCGGCGCGGCTCCGCCATCCTCCGCCGCCCCCCCCCACCCACCCCCCGCCCGCCCGCCGTCCGCCGGCCCCCGCCTCACGCGTTCGGTGACACCGCTCTCTGCGCTCCCTCCCACCGGCTCCTCCTCCTCCTCCCTCTCCCCTCCCCCCCCCTCCGCCGCCCGGTCGGAGCTGCCCCCTACGTTCTCCTCGCCGCCTCCACCCCCGCCATCTTGGCGCCCCCCCACATAAATAGAAGCAGGCCCGCAGGCCGCGCAGGCGCACCGCGGCCGCCGACGCCGGCGCGCCGCCCCGCGTCGCTGTTGTTATTGCTCAGCTTCCCCCGACGTCAGCGCGGCCGCCGGCGCCTACACGCCGCGGCCGCCGGCGCCCGCCCCCAGTTGCCTTGGCGATGTGCACGCTGCCCGCCGTCGGCGCCTTAAAGGGCCCGCGGCCCGCCGGGCCGACCGCCACCCGCCGGGGCGCCCCCACCCGCCGGCACAGCGGCGCGGGGCAATGGCGGCCGCGCCGCCTGCCCGCCCCCCTCTCTCTCCACCTCGCGGCTGCCCGAGGACGGCCGTGGGCGCCAGGGGAGCGGCCTCGGCGGGGATATCCCCCCCCCCTCCGCCTCTCCCCTGAGGCGCGGCGCGGCCCCGCTGAGGCGGCAGGGGCGGAAGGGGCAGCCCCGGCCCAGGCTGCTTCGTGCTGACGGGGCGGCGGGAGCCTTCGGCGGGACCGGGGCTGCCCCCGCCGCCCGCAGCGGGTGTCGATGGGGCTGTGCAACGCTCGTACTCTCGGGGCGGCGTGGGATGGCTGCCGGGGCCGCGGGCCTGCTTAGAGGAAGGTGCTCTGAGGCCTCTTGAATTCAGCAGCTGTAGGTCAGTCACCAGAAAAAAAACACCCCTAAATCCTAAACGAGAGTTCGGTTGCGGGGGAGACTGACTGCTTCGAGGCTGCAAGGGCGACGGTATGAACGCATCCTGTCACAGTGGCATCAACACACGCCCTGTCTGAAGCGCTGCGGGATCAGCTGGGAAGATCAGGGTTTGACAGCATTGCTCCGGGAAGAGCCTGCTCCCGCAGAACAGCAGCCGCTGCCCTGGCCGCCCGGCTGCCCTCTGAGCAGAGGTGGCTGGTTCTGCGGCCATGCCTGCTTCGCAGGACACCAGTCCTGGTTGCAGGGAGCAGCTGTGGACTGGTGAGGAAGAGTTGTCCTCGAGACAGGGGACAACGCAAGGAAGGCAGGGTACGAGCAGCAGCGACACTTCCTTCATGAGCAAGAGCTGCCTGCAAAGAGTGCAAGTGTTTCTTCAGTCTGTCACCACCTACTTTGACAGGCTGATGGCTGGTATTTCCAGATGGAGGTGTGCCACCAAGGCACTGCTGAGTTTCAGGAAGCTATGAACATCTTCATGTGCATTGTATTCTCCAGCTTCATTGGAGCAGAGAGAAAGACCCTTTTTTGGCTCTTTTTTAGCCTCAAAAATACTAGGTAGAAGGGGTTTTGTTCTCTTTTTAAAAATGTACTCATGTTATGCAAAGCAAACATAATTTGCATATGTGTATTATTTTGCATGATTGTAGCAGGCCATTCTGTGCAGCACTTCACTTTCCACACTGCATTCATCACAGTGCTTGATGTTTTCCTCTCATTGCATATGAAGTCTTTAGCCTTGACTGCTTACTTTCATCTAGACTCCAGAGAAGATCTGTGACACTAGTGTTATTGAAAGCTATGATTTCACTAACAGGGAGTGGAGGACGTTCCAGAATACTGCTTGCAGGAGGAAGTTAGTGGAATGACTGACCTGATCTGAGAAACATAGGCTGTCTCCTTTTGAAGCTTGAAAGGCTTTGTTGAGCTTTATAGTCAAAGGGATTTGTTTTATCTTAAAACCTTGCATGTTCTAGTATGACTAGCAAGCTCGGGAGAGGTATTCCTCAAATATGTTTTTACTTTTCAGCGTCATAATAAAATTATTTGGAAATCCCACTTGTTCTCCCGTTGAGAATTTCTTACAGCTGTCTGGTGATGCACATAATAAGCAATGTATTTCTGAGTATCGCTATGCTCCAGACCTACAGATCCTGCCAGGAAGATTCTAGTTCTCATCAAAGTTTCTATATAGTCTATGCCATTAAACCTTGTGATGGTAGAAAGGGGGCTTTCCTCAGCAAAAGAGCGATTTATTGCCTAGCAAACACAAAGCCTTACGTGGAAGCCATGGACTCTTCTGCAGCTCTGCCGAATACTTGTTTTCCATTATCAGATGGGAGACTAGACATTAAAATAACAGGAATACAACAGTTTTTGTTCTCAGGTAATACTTGGACATATCCATGGAAAGGGGTGAAGATAAGCTGTGCATTTTAAGTATCCAACCTAAAACTCAGTTCTGTCTTTCAGTCCCCTAAGATACATGTTCAGAAGTAATGAATTTAGGACAGGTGCTCCACAAGAAAACAAGTTTTGCAAGTATCTGTATTTGGTATTTTAAATTCTCTTAGTTGTAGTGTAGATACACATGGAAGCACCTCCTGGTCAGATTTTTAACACGCTTTTAAGTAGGAAAAAAATAAGCTGGATAGGAATAACTCATCTGACCTATGATAGGGTTACAGAGAAAAACAGAAGTAGTTCTTGGAAATAGTTTCAGGTAGTCATTTGTTCTAAGTTATGAGATTGCAGACTTTGATAGTAGAAGCAGTCTTTCACATCTAAGGTTTTCGTAGATATTTACTGATTTGTTTATATACCCCCTCTTCATCTCTCTCTTCTGGGAGTTTAATTAGACAAATAAACCCTCATATTTATATGTTATCTAACCTCTGAGCATCTTGGAGCACACATCTTTTTTTATGAGGTTCAATGTTGGTTTATGCAACTAGACAAGCAGTAGTTCTGGATCTTTGAATTTAAAGTGAAGTTACTAAAGACAGCTTGCTCTGGATCCGAGTATCTGAACTAAATCAGAAAGAAACTTGGCAGCAGATCCAAGCGTAGCAGTTACTGTAATATGTTATCATTACATCTGGTCTAAGAGACTGGAAGCAGTCAGGAAAGACTCCCGAGAAACAAACCAAATCCACTAGATCTTAAATTCTCCAGGGATTTAGTTTAGAAGGCACCAGAAGAGTTCCAGGCTTGTGCCATATCAAACAGTTTCAGGAGGAGTTAGATTTGTATTTTTTTCATCATTGTTTTTCTGTTCTGCTACCTGTTCTGTTCTTTGGAGTTAAGCTCTGTCTCAGGTATTGTTTGTACATAGTATAATGTGCTGCACTTGTCAGTGGAGCACAATATTAAAAAAAAAAAAAGTAATTAGATATGTTTTACCAATTATTTTGCATTCTCTCAGAGGATATGACCATGCTAAATTAGTTCAATATAGAATATAGATTTCTTCCTTTTGTATGTTACATGAAGGACACTTAATAATGAAAGCTTCTCTTGAAAGAGGCACACTAAGAGTTTAAAGAAAATGTAACAACTGCAGAAAGAGAGTAATTTTGAGGTGATTTTGAAACTTTTTATTTCATTGGTGAAAGCCAGTATGAGCAAATCATACAAAGTGGATGCTCAGAACTATACATGCTACAGCCACATCAGTGAGAGGAAGTTTCTTGACCTGACAGTTTCAAATACAGAAAACGATGGAGACAGCCCAGTAAGCCACCAGAGGCCTCTACCCTGGTGCAGCTGGGATCCTCCTGCTCTGCCTTGGGATGGCTTCTCTATCTGGGAGACAAACCTCTAGCACTCTCTCTTCCTTTTGGGTCGGTAATGTTTGTTGTGTTAAGCCGTACCCTGTTTTGTTACAGACCAGTGCTAGCTGCTCTCCTGGACCTAATGGAAGCCGTTGTTCTGCCTGCACAGCTTCCTCTGGGCTGGGCACCCCATAGCAGCAGGCCCAGGGTCCCATCAGAAGGCAGAGCTGTCCTTATGATCAGTCGTGTCTATCTCCGGGGAGCTTGCTTTCAGTTTCAAAGGCTGAATACTTTACTTCCATGAGCTGTGAGGCTGTTGCCCTAGGATGGGAATGTGGGGGAAAACATGTTCTGCTTATGTCAATAATAAGTTTCCCCACTCAAGCTTAGGTGGCACAGGATGACAGTTTGTCTTTTGCTTTGCTTAAGGTGAGCACTGGGACCTACATTGAGGTAGGAGCTATATTGGGTAGCCAGCTGATGCCTGTGCCAGTCAGATCAGCCACTCAAATGTCTCAAAGAGATACTTCTACCAGGTTTGGGCTTTGTTTTTTTTGTGAGAATATCCTAATTTTCCATGGGTTACTTCCTCACTATATCCTCCCGGTATCTTGGTTTCTTATGGTCCAACCATGCATCTTGTTGATTCTCATGGTCCTTTCACTGAAACTGCTGCCACAGCAGCTGCAGCTTCCATTGCCGTGTCAGGGGGTGATACAGCTGCAGGTAGGATGGTGTTTGTGTAGCTTTTACTAGAACTGCTGCTGCATCACAAGAATCCACTGCACCAACAATGTGGCTGGCATTGCTGGTTTTCTATTTAATGAGGCTCTCCGAATTCAAGTGTGCATTTTATTGAACTTGTCTTCCCTCCTACAGTTTTACTAAGCTGCTTCCTGCCAGATCCAGAATCAAGGAATAAAACCCCCCCTCTTTCCAAAACCAAGCACCAATGCCCTGCAAACCATTTGTAGAACTAATTTCTTTTATCTACAGGATCCTTCCCCCTCATTTTTTTTTTTTTTAAATTAATTTAATTAAAAATACTGTTTCCTGCAGAACATACCTCTAGCTTTCTCTCCTCAGGCACATGTACTTACCAGCTGCTCTGCCTCATCCTTAAAAAGTCCAAAGAACTCTATTCAGTGAAGTAAACAGTGGTTTAGGACTGTAGGCAGGTAGAGAAATGCCAGATGTTGGGACTAGAAAGTGTGCATTACCTTCAGGTAATTAGGATATACTTTACCAGGGCAGTAATACTCATTTATCACAGTTTCAAGGCAGAGGAACCAGGACTGTGAACTTTATCCCATGCATTGGTATATTGGTCCCTGTGAACTGGTCAAACCTTACTTCTTGGAGAATGAAAGTTGAAGCCTATGAGACACTGGACTCCTTTCAAGACTTCAAGGAAAGCTTTGAACAAACCTGATCAAAAGTTCAAGGTTTCAATAACAATAAGAAGTTTTAAGGGTAGCAACAATTTTTATGCAAAAGGTAGTTACTGCTCCTGAACTAGAAACACTTTTTGCCTTTAGAAGTGGATTTAGGTACATCTTTTGTTCACTTCCTGAAATAAGGAATGGTCTTCCAATACCATGTTGAGTTCCAGGACAACATAAATGGCACTACTAGGTATCTGGTAGGTAGCTGACGAAAACAGAATGTTGGCTTTTATCTCACATTAACAATAAGCTAGAAACCAGGGCAAATCTTCATGCTAAAAGAGTGAAGGCATTTACAGGAGTGTGTGTGTCATGGCAATGTGAGTTCCTTAATCAAAGGTGGGTGTGTTATCTATCATCTGTGCTGTTCACATGCAATTTCAAAACTGACACAACTTCTGTATGTCTGGTGATTTTTATGCTCTACAGAACATTGTGACATTCTTTAAGCTAATAAATAGAGTACGATTGTTAAAGGAACCTCAGAGAAAATTCAAAGCCTCAAGTGCTGAGTTTACATGGAATAACAGGTTAGGAAGAAAAAGGGATGAGAGAAAACAGAAAGAAGAACTACATCGTGGCCAAGGAAGAGCAAGCTGCTTGAACAAGCTGCTGTTGGGAACAGCTTTCGATTCTGGAGAGGAGGTGAGATATTAAGACGTTAAACAACAGCTCTTAAGTGGGTGCATTTACCAAGCAAAACGTGAGTAATTTGTTCCCTCAGATAACGGTAGCAAAATCAGTTGTAACTAATCAGATAAGAACACTTTTCTAGTTACATCTTATTTTTTACTTAATTGTTAATAATTATTTCTGCTTCTGATGTCAAGATTTCTTGCTGGAGCAAGCATGCGACATTCATCTTTAAGCTTTCCTAATGTTAAGGGTGAACTCAGCTGCGGCTGACAAACTGTAAACTTGTTCAGGAGTAATGATTCTAGGTGAAGTGGTGTGTGGACTCTGTGTCTTAACTGAAATTAATTTGGGAATGTCAGCATCTGAGAGGTTTCCTCTGCCAAGCAGTGAAGATTAGTTTGAGGTCTAAAATCACTAGGAAATTCCTCTTTGCAGGTTTACCCTTTACTTTTCTAAGAAGGAGGAGGAAATAGAGGCAAAAAAAATTAGATACCTTCTAAGCAGTCACAAGAACATTAAAACCACTGAATTACCAAAGATAAAATAGCCTCTTAGCAAAAATCCTGGATTTTTCTTGTAGATACAAAGAATAGCAAGAAGGGGTACATCAAACACAGAAGAGATTTTGTAGAGGAGTACCTGGTAACACACACAAAAAAGCTTTTTTCATCAAAAATACAAATGTACAGAAAGGGACCAGATTTTTCACTGTTGAAGAAATTTAAACTGAGGAGCATGTCTGTCACCTGTTGACTGTGACTAACAATGGACTGTGACTAACAATGTCACTTAGACCATACTTAAGCCGAGTTTAAAATTGAAGAGGAGCTGCCTTTGGGAAGAATAGATTTCCTTAATGGTATGTCTTTTATGATTCACACCTACTCATTTGACAGTGTAAAAACACCTAGATATTTACAGAGATGGAGAGGGATTATGTGCTCTGGGGAGCTGTCCCTCATTTTTCTTCCTCATTTGCACCATTTCTTTAAAGGTACTTGGAGTATGGGATGCTTATCTCAGATGAAAAGCCTGTTCCATCAGGCCAGCACCCCTGGAGGCAGCCGAAGATTACCAGACTGTCTGAAATTTTGGAGTCAGGTTATTGTCTTATCTCTGTATTGTTGTCTGCTGGTTTTATTTTTCCAATTAAAAACACACAAGAATATATGAGTCACAATTTCAAGCAGCTACCCCACCCACCTGTAACGTGAATAAGAAGAATTGGCGGTGTAGGGAATTCTCAGCTTGAATGGCAATTTCTAGACTAAAAGCAGTAGTAATGCTGTTTAATGAGGTAGAAGGGTCTGGAAGTAATTCCAGCAATACAAAAGCTAATGTGCCATAGATTTGCTCTTGCTGAGGGTTTCTCTTGCAAGTGCTGACCTAGGACAAGACAAACACGCCCTCAGTGCCCATGAAAACCGAGCCAGTCAGAGTGCAGGCCAGACTAGCCTTGATCACTCACCACTGTGATATTTTCTGGTTTTTAGTGAAATACAAATATTTTAATAATCATCAGAAATGTATTTAATTTATTAGATACTGTAATATATTAAAGATGAGTATAGTTACTGTTCAGGAAACAACTGTCAAGCAATGTTCACCCTCCCAAAAAGGAGACTCACATATAATACATATGTAGATTGCAAAGCAATCTTCTAGGAATCATGAAGACATACAACATAATATTTGGCTGTGACGTTGGAGAAATTTTCTTTATTTTTTCTCTGGTTCCTGCTTTTGACTTTCAGACTGATTTTACAAAAACTCCAATTTCCTAACCATTTTTTTTCAATGCCTCTCAGCACTTTGGAAACTGCTTTTACTTATAAAAAGTTCTATATCTAAATAAGTGCACATTATCACAGACAGCTGAGGGTGATTGCATAAACAAATTACCACATTTTTAACATTCATACAAGCTTACGATCAGAATAGTCAGAAGCATACTTTGCATGTGCTGTTCAGCATTTTCATACTTCCATGATTTTATTTCCAAGCCAAATTGCCTTCAAAAAGCAAAGCACATATTCATCACTGAGAATTAACTACATACCGAGCTTGCAGATTCAACACAAAGCTGCTTCTGAGTTGCCACAGCATTAAAAATAGCATCTGAAAAATTACTTACTAAAAAACGATTTTCCATACATGAATAATTTAAATAGACAAATGGAATTTTATTGTTTTCTTTCCACCTCAAGTTGTATTTTAAGAAGACATATGAAATTTAAAGATTTCTGAGCATATTAAAACAAGTGCAGAATAGCAGCAATAGCAGTGACGATTTTAAGAATAAAGTGGATGCTACACATAAGAAATGCTTGTGAAAACAAGGTACATTTTCTGTATGACAGCTCTATTTCCAATGCCACTTTCCTAGCCTTAAACCCCTTACACTGATAAGTAATTTTGCAGTCAGATTTAACTTATATTGAGTGCTTATCTGAATACTTCCTCGCTGTTTTAAGAGATTGAGTTATTTCTTAGTGTCGTGCTCATTTCTACTCCTCTATAGGACTTAGCATATTTTACAAATCTGAACAAATCTTGCCTTGAATGCCTGTGAAGCAGAGCGAGACAAGTAATGCTCAGAGGTGGGGAGGAAGAGATATGTAGAAAACAGCAGTACTTTTGGCAGTACTTTGTGGTAGTCCTGTAAGGCTAGTCACGGTAGTGGATAGATGGGAAGGGAAAACACTCAGTAGTGAAGGAGAATGTGCAGAAGTGAAAAGCGGACACAGCGATAGAACCTGTTTGGGAATAACTAGCTAAACTAAGTGGGAAGTCTTGTAAAGCTTGCCTCAGAAATTACTTTGCTGTGACCTGAAAATAGCTGTTCTGCCTTTAAATGTTGGGGAAAACCACCATTGTTTTATATAAACTAATAACTTCCCAGTTTGCTAAGTAATGACTAAGTTCAGCACATGTGGCATCACGAATAAGTCAGACAAAAGTAAGACTGAACTTGTAGCACACTATTATGATAATCAGTACTGGGAATATATCAGGCAGTTTAAAACCTGGTTTATCTTTTTTTTTTTTTGTAATTTAATTTTTATAAAGTTTTCTTAAACGCACCTATCACACATGGATTGATATTCAAGGGACACATTTACTTCATGCGGTATGAATTAATTCACCAGTTCTGCAAAGCTACCTATATAATGGCCCCACTTACTGATGTGAGGCAAGAAAAAGATTACCAATAGCTTTAGAGTAGATGGGCATAATGATCCCATCATGCTTAGGAAGGACAAAATTGTCAAAAGAAAATTGTAGCTGTTACAATGTGCAATGTAACCGTTAGAATTGAAGCGTGGTTCTTTTCTACATGACATAAACCATCTCAACACTATTGTATGTATTCTTAAAATATATTATTGTATGTTACATAATTCTGCATTGTTCTGTGTGGTTTTTCACAGAACTGACCACACGGAAGCTGCTTCAGTGATCAAGGGACAGATGGTGGAGTCTGAGGCTCATCACTCTTCCCTAGTTAAGGACCAGCTTTAACTGTGGTTTGAGGATTCCAAAAAAGCAATGCAATTCCTAGGTCCATGGAAGTGCAATCCAGAGACAACAGCACAGGTAGCATCCCACTTTTCAGTTAAGATTTAGCTGTATCTGAGAATTGCTACAAAATATCCCATAGCATAGTTCCTGTCAAAATAACTTAAGTCCCAGGTTCTTGAATCGCAGAATCATAGAATCACAGAATTGTCTATGTTGGAAAAAGACCTTGAAGATCATCCAGTCCAACCATCTTTGAAGATCTACTTGCAAAAACATTTTAAAGACCATCACTTATTTTACTGTATTCATTATTTTAAATTCTCTTAAGGATTTACTAAGAATAATGTAATGTGGAGCAATTAAGCACAATACAATGTGTAAGTGTGAACTGAAACAGAAGTTCGCTTATTTGAAGAATACACTGTTTTGTCTCAAAGGTCACAGCTGTTACTAAATACAGATTTTTATTTTTAAATCTATAAATAGATGCTAGTGTAATTCATCAATTAAGCGAGACCTGTAAGGAATTTAGGAATTGTCCCCTGCCCAGAGATGTGAAATGCCTGCTTTATTTGTTCCAAATTAAAGTTAAACTGTACAAAGTCAAAAGTAAACTTTTAGTGTGTGGCTTCTAAATGTGATTATAGGGGAAAAAAAACCCATTTCAAATTTTGAAAGCAGTCTTGAGTAACTGGACTCCATCAATCTTTCTGGGATGCTGTAAAGTTCATCTAATAAAGAACGAATGGGAAGTACTAGCTCCCATGACGTGGGTCTTTTACAAGTGTAGCTGAATACAACAATATTGCAGTTATACAAATACAATACATACATTTCTAATGTCATATACCAATTTAAAAGAATAGCATAATACAGTATCTGTAAGGTACATGTTAAATAAATTGAGATTAACAAATAGTGAAAAGTAGCCAGCAATCACCATTAATATAATGTTTTGGGGGTTTACTTTAGTAGGGTCCTGGAAGGATGGAGGATCCAACATATCCCTTGATGATCCAGATATAGATGTAAAACAGCACTAATACAAGGCTGCAGAGAAAGACTGGTAATCAGTGAGGATAAGACAGTCACACAGAGTGATCTGCATAAGCTGGAAAAGTGAGCTCATTCGAACAAACTATATTTTTTTGTAGAACTAAAGATAGGCTGTCTCTTCTGAAGGGTAGACCGTATCCTTGAAAATACCAATTCTGGAAAAACCCTAGTTGTCATGTCACAGTCAAGAAGCAATTTAATGCAAACTCCCCCTGTGATAATATGGCAAAAAGGGTGAATGCAGTCTTTGAGTACACATGAAGGAGAATAGTAAGCAGCAGTATGGAGGAGCATAGTGTCACATACAGTGATAAATTATGCCCAGTGCTACATGGCCCATTTAAAAAAAAAAAAAAAAAAATCTGTTCACAAACCGATTACCAGTTTTCCAGCCTGAAAAACATCCTTACAAGGGATGCTGTCTTTAATACAGACAGAAATGACTTGCTTGCAGTTTATGCATACTTAAAGACGGAAAAAAAGCACCCACCAAAAAACCAAACCAAACCAAAGAATGCTAGGCTTTAATGACTAACGGAAAAGATGGACATTGGAAGAATCAAATATTAGAAAACAAGGCCAAACAAGCTGAATTTAGAATTAACCATGTGAACAAATTTTGTGATTTAACCATTTGGTGATTTAACCATCTGAACAAAATGCAAAGTAAAACTATGCATTGTTCATTCTCCTTCAAATTAAGACTCTTATTTTTTCTGGCAAATATTTTTATGGAAAGCCAAGTTAGGGATTGGATTCAGCACAATGATTAGCCAATGAAATCCACCATTTTGCGCTATGTCGGGTCAGGCTAGATTATCTAATATGTGATTAATGACTTGATTTTAATGGTTACTGGTGACACTTCCATGCAATTATCTACTTAATCAGTGATCATATGAACAGATGAATTGGGGAGAGGGAAGTCTGGAAATGAAACTCAGAAAAGAGTGACTGGAAATTCCAGAGATAATACAGGGAAAATTTGGTTGAAGAGTAAACCAATGGGCAAAACACAGACGTGTTCCTCAACGGATGTATAGGTCCCATGCAGCGAAGCTACATGTAACAACAGTTATATATGTAGTTGTTTATTTTGTGGCCAATGGCCAAGTTCCTTATTCAACCTTAGACAACCCTCTTATGAAGAGCAATGAGCAACCTTCAAGCTGAGGGAACCGCATAAACCTAAATGCCTGCTACAGTCCACAGAGTTGGAACATGACATGACTTCTCCTTCACAATGAACTTGCCACCTCCAGTTTAGTATGCTACTTGGCTCCAGCTGTTTTAATCCATGCTGGATAGATGTAGAAGTTATATGCTGGATTCCAGAATTAATCCAAGCTGCTATATTGGATCAATTCAGATGCTGGTCAAAGCAGATATTATCCTGGAACTCACCTGCAGCAACAGACAAGATAAACAGCCTCCCCTGCAGTGTAATTCTCTTACATATTATTGGCATAAATGTTGTTCAGGTATTACCAAGTTTAATTAAGGGTCACCCTCCTTACCTAACAGGAGTGGGTCAGCGCCCAACTAAAAGCAGTTATATGCTGGTTTGGGTTTGGTTTTCTCTACCAGTCAGTATTATGATACGACTGCTAGCACAGTACCTTCTGTGATTCTCTGTAGCTTATCTTCCAGAATCAGATGCTTATTTAGAGTAAAAGAAATAACTGTATTTTCCATGCTCTTCCCTGAAATTCTAATGATGCAGCAATTTCTTTCTGCCTTAGTCTCTTCCTCCGCTACATCTGAAATGCAACTGTTTCACTTTTATATTCACTTACTCCCAACACAATAAACTTACCTGTTTCCCTGACTCTGCACATGCATTCTTCACTGCCTGCTCGTTCTGTATAGGTCACTTTTGTTGTTGTTCTCCACATCTACCTTTACTCCTACCTGTCCTATTTAGAGTACCTTGACTCCTTAAATATCCACAGTTCAAGGAAATATGGAAATGGACAGGGATAAGATTTTGTTAACTCTACTGGAGAAACAGCTTTAGAAACTCTTTATTAACTTCCCTTTCTGTAACAGCTAAGGCTACTCCTATTCACACCTCCGTTCTTTGAATATGATCTCAGATTAAACAACAGAAGATGTTCTTAGAATGTATCTCTAAGGTAAAATAAACACCAATATTTCAGCATTTTTCCTGTTCTGCATTTTAATAGTACCTACATATCTGTTCCATTACCAAGACCCTAAATGCTAGGACAATATGTAATATATTTTTTATTTCATCACTGCTCAAGGCAAAGCCCTGCAGTCCCCTGTTCTTTATGTCTTAAATGACAAAAGCTTTATTACCAGTCAATAAAATGCACTGTGCTAAAACACACATTATTTAGCATATCAAATATGACTTTGTGACTACAGTGAATAAAGGTGAGGTTTTAAAAAACTTCTTCGCTGGTCATGGACAAAGAATTTAAAATTAGTCCCCCAAGCCCTTATGCTGCAATGCCATCACACTTATGTCAGAAGATTCAACCAACATGCAAAATGGGCTGCAATGGATTTGGATGCTCTTCAGCTATCCTGCAGGTTAAACTTCAATAAAGGGAGTAATTAGATGCATTCAACATCTGCTACAAAGCCACCAACATGGTTTTTTGAAGCTTTGTACCAAGACTCATAATTGTATTCCTGATCTCTTTCCAAGTTAATTAAACTGGGAGGGAAAAGAAAAATACCTTTTACAAGTGAAACGTGTTTTGTAACTGCTTTCAGTGAAAATACTGCTCCTTTCATGCCTCTTTTGAATGAGTGTAAAGTTGCCCCTGCTGAAAGGCTGTTATTGTTGCTAGTATGATGGATCAGTTTTCTAAATGTAAATGCAAGTAGCCACAACTATCAAGGTACTTCTAGGTACCTGAATAATGATACCCACAGTTTTTGCTTAAAGCAGTAAAAACACTGACATGTTATATGGCAGAAAGGTGTATATGTTCCATACACACCCAGCCTCCTTATTTTCAGCAAACTACCATAAAATCAGGACCAAGGCCATTGGCTTGCCTTTGACTGATTACTGAACATGCATTTAATGACCAGTCACAAATCTGCCTCCTCTTCAGCAAAATGAATATACTATTTCAACTTCCGCAGTATGAAGCAACACAGACCAACAAGACATTCAACTGGAGATTCAATTAGGAGCTTTAATGAAAGCATGGACAGTAGAGAACATGGTATTCGGAGTTTCCTCCCCAAAAGATAAAAAAATCCTTTGTAAGTATTTTACAAATTTACAAAATGTAGATTTTCCTTTTACAAATAAGATACAAATGTTTTTCACTACAAAATGAATAATATATTCCTATGTTATAACTGTTGCCTTCTTTTAGAATTATGTATTCCCTGAACTGTTCTCCTTAAAAAACAGGAGAGTATAATAAATCCAGAAGTATAATAAACATATTGCTAATGAGGGTGGTAAATGCTGAAGAAAATGATTCAAAACATCCAGTTCTTTTATCCATCAGATTGCTAAACTAAATGGATTACTCACATGAAGTATATTAACATAAATAAATGTTTTGAATGTCAAACCTCAAAGCAAGATTGAACAATAGTCAGTCAAATCTCCATGCTCTGAAAAAGATATTAAGAGAGAAAACAATCCTTATCGCCAAAAAAAAGGAAGTGAAGGTATTAGTATTGAGGTTTATCCAGAAAAGGACAGTGTTCAGAATATGGTTTGTATTTTACCCCAGACAGGTAATACATAGAAGTCTTTATGTATTATCTGATACCCTAGTAATGGCTTTTGGTTGTCACCGTCATCCTCTCTACGTGCCACATTCCATCACTTGCTGAAGTAGATTTGTCTCAGTCATTTAACAAATGATTCTTCTCCAGAGGCCAGAAGGCTTGCTGAAAAAAACCCCCCAAAGCAGTCCAGTAACTCATGTGAGAAATCTGGGGAACATCTGAGGAACATTTTGATTTGTGGACAGGTGTATTTACTACTAAAAAACTGAAACACTGAATGAGGAATGGAGAGTGGTGCAACAGAAGAGGTACCAGTAAAGCTTTAACAAAAAAACCCCCTACTTGCTGTATGGTTTGCAATCTCACTGCACTACACTCTTGCTCAGCTGGATCAACCTGTTTGATTGTCTAAAGTCCTGCACAGAAGGAGATACCCAGAATGCACAGGAAAAACCAAGACTCACATCTTACAGCCACACACAGAGTAGTAACCAACCCGGTCCATTCTGTGACACTAACTTAAACGGGGACTCTGTTCTCCTTGGCCCACTTTTTCATGATGCGGACAATGTATTCTACTTGAGAATTACCAGTGCTCTTCAGAAGATGCAGTACTTCCCGTAGAGTCTCTCTACAAAGGTGAAAAGCAAAGATTTAAATGAGAGTAAGACTTAACTGATACAATAACCAACTACCCACATCCAAACTATTTTGAAAAACATCATTCCTAGACAGAGAGGTCCACCCATCTGCAGAGCAGGAATAGGTAGAAATGCACAGTGGATGAGATCCCAGGGGACACACACAGAAAAAAGGTCATGTATACAACTGCAACAAGGAGAGAAATTAAGTAAAAAAAAAAATCAGCAAAATGTAATTAGTTTGGAGTTTAGTGTGCATGCATGAGTGTGTTTATAAATAAATCCTTACTCTTGTAAAATAGTTTCCCAGAACAAAGCACTTTTTTTTTTTGTCTTTAATGCTACTTGCTAGTCTTCAGAACGGCAACATCTAGCTTAATGCTGCCAAAGCGCCTTACATATAAATACAAATAGCATCAAAATGAACATTACCAATAGGATAAACCAATATGAAGCTGCGGTTTGCCAGCTACTTTACAGCAAGAACTTGTATGCACATTGAAAAACAGGCAAGCTATGTGTATTTTACTGCATTTATTACAGTAATTGCTAAAAGGACACTTGAAGGGTGCAGTAGTTAATGAGATTATTCCAGCAGAGAAGGGAATGCAAGGAAGGTGTAGAAGCCAAGATACACACCTACCAGTCATGCACGAAACAGGAACTTTGGCCAGAGGACAGTGGCCATCTGGCATCACAGCAGAATATTCCCGAGGGGACAGTTCTTAAATACAACTTCACTACTCACTCTCATTCTCCCATCCAGTGAAATGGGTGAAAAGCAAAATTAGCAGTAACGTAGATAATTTCCTTCAAGCTTTCATCAAGTAAGTATATTTGTCTGACATGGACAGTGTCTTCAGAAAGCAAATTTTAGTGAAAATACAGTTGCATCTACTCATTGTTTAGAGAAATCATGTCCTTCCTACAGCACTGAGTAAATGTTTCCTTAGTTCTATGAACCTTAAAATGTCATGGGACAGTTTTCCATTCTTACGCTATCAACATGAAATGAGGTTCTTTTCCTTCAGTTCATGAACATACTACATTTATAACTTAGCTCTTCTTAGTATAATGACTAATGTAGTTTGGTTTCCTACAGTTCATAGCATTCACTGGTAAGTTATTCTCCACCATATATTCTATAATTGTTGGTGTGGAAGATACACTTCAAATTGAATACTGCATATGGAACCACTGGGCAGAGTGTCTATTCTCTGAAAGGTCAGTAAAAATTGGAAGAGGACATGTAGTCCTGAAGCTAAGATTATGATTCTGGCTTACAGCTAACTGGAAATAGGAAAAGAGCAAAATAAATTCAGATACAACACAAAATACTCACTTTGCTTCTCGGCCAGCTAAGATCATTTGAAAGACACCCACACAAGCACCTCTCTTGCCTTCCCAGTATTCAGGATTACTGTCTAGTTTCTCCAGAACATCAAACGCTTTGGCTGAATAGTAAAATTGATGCATCTGCACAGAAAGTGAAACATTATTCCTGACTATATGGACACCTTTCAAAAGGAGATTAAAAATTTTGAGCTCAGTTTTCTGAAATCAGCGAGTCGTAGAAGCAATGTGTGTTTTCCTGTTTTTCTGCCGGCAGCAAGTGACACAGAACAGGCACATTTCAATTCTACACAGGGAAACAGGTGGTATTAGAACATTACTGCTCTATGTCTTTGAACACATTATAGGCAAACGGCACTGTGAACTTTATCAGTAGGCAACGATCAGCACTGTTGTTTTGATCATATACAGGTAACATTAGCTTACAGAAATTCTTTTTACGAGGTGCCCTATCTAGTGTTGTACCAACTATACCAAAGTCCTTGATAGAATATCAACTTCAAACTAGTCCAAACATTTGAAAACAGAACCACTTTTCCTCATGTAGAGATGGTCACAGAGACATATTTGGATGTCTTTTGGGTTTAACTTAGAGCTAAACTTTTTTCTTCACTGTTACAGTACAGTATGAAATAAGATTCTGTGACCAAAATTTTCCTGAGCATAGGAAAATCCACTGTGTAGCCTATCTTTTCTGCTTTAGGTTCTTTACTTGTAAATGGGAACAAGAAGCAAGCTGGTTGGCAAGTCAGTGTGAAAGGAGTGACCACAGTAACTGTGGCTTTTGAAGGCAGCATAACTCGTGTGGACCTTATCTATGACTGTGAGTGTTCTTCATTTGGGCAAGCCTGAACAGCAATATGTTTGTGGCTAGCATCTTCCCTTGAGAGAGCACAGAAGGTAGACTGAGCACAACCTCCCATCCTTTGGTGGCTGGAAGCCTGCATCTGCTGAGAAAAAAGGACAGGCTGTGGGAGTTACATTTGGAAACCTTAGTCAGAGAAACACAGGCACTACAGAATGAGTAATAATTCCCCTTTCTTCACATAAATGGTGATTTTAACCACAGGTGGCTGGCAAGCACTTAAATGGATGGGAATAAAGATAGTACAAACAGCATCAGATGTGTCAGCTAAAAAGAAAAAATTGAATACTGATCTCTCCAAACTGGCATCTGATCTAGTTCCATGAAGCAGGAAATGCTTCACCCCAAGTCATGTGCTGTTCCCTATATGGATAAGATGGGCTATTGCATGAAAAGCAGCAAGATATTAGCCAGAAGTCCTGCATCCTAACTTCCTCGCTGAATAGCTTCTATCAGCATACCAATGAGGCATCCAAGCACACCTAGTCTCAGGACTCTGTTGACCTTGCTCCATCCATGTTCATTCAGCATTCTGTTGAATGAAGCCTAGTGCAACCGCCTTCTTAAGTTACAGCTATGGTGCTGTCTGTGGACCTCCAATATAATATGTTTCAGAAAAAAACTGGAAAATGCTACATAAACTCAAACAACATGGGCCTTGCCATTTAGTGGAAGAGGTACAAACAGTTGGTAGTGTAGAAAGACAAATTATAATACTATAGTAATCATTAAATTCCTTGGTCTCTGGAGCAGTCATTCATGGCCATATGGAGACATAATTAGGCTGAAAAATTTAGTCCTGTAAGAACAGTTTTTAAGACCTCTAAATAAATCCAAAGTGTGGAGCTGATTCTCCTGTAGAGTACAATAAGATTTTGAGAACAACTTAGGCAAAGTAATCAACTGATTCAAGTGAGACTTAAAATGGTCTAGAGAGAGATTTTACATAAGGTCTGATTGTCAACTTGCTTACACAAATTGCAGGTACAGGAAACAGAAGAGGCATAAACACCTGCTTGAGCAACAAGACTTTTAGGGTGACATGGTGGATTGAATACTTGAAAGATGTGCAAGAGATAATTTGCTCAGTTTTAGAAGAATGCTTTTGAGATCACAAGGCAGATTTTCTGACTTTCAGTTATGTGTTAGGATTTTGAGAACACATTACTTTGTCAGATGAAGGAAAAAAGCAAAAAAGAATATTACAAGTAGTATGTGGATATTGCTGCTCTTTGGAGAGCTTGTCTGAACTGAGAATCATTGGGAGGTTTTCCAATAGGACTCAGTTTACTAGCTTTCCTCTATGATGGCAAGTTTGGTCACTGTAATAAGCCTATGCTAATAGCTGCTAGCTCTTGTGTATTCACTTGCACTAGGCTCCACCGAACCAGCTTCATGAGCTTTACACCTATTATCTGTGTTCTGCTCTTCTCACATCAGCCTTCTTAAAAAAAACGAACTACTATATTTGCACAATCACAAAATTACAATCTGTCTTTATATTTAATTTAATCTAAAATAACTTCAGTCCACCTTCTGGCTCTAGTCAATACATTCTGAAAACTGGATGGCCTGTGTCTCATCATGACACTTTTCCAAAGAACGTAATTTTCTCCTATCACTGAGCTGCTCCTCCTCTAGGTCCCAGGCCAGGGCAATCATCCTTGTAGAGGGCAGAGAGGATGCTGGATGCAGCATCCTATTATTGTCTACTGAAATCTTGCACAGTAGTACTCTGCACAGGACAACCAATTTTTCTTTCTCCTATAGCACCATTTACAATCCTGTCAAACAAGTTTTCTTTATATGCCTCTACATCCATCCTGTGGATCAAGCTTTCATGGTTTTTTTCCATGCTTTTCTAAACAGCAAAAAGACTTGAACCGGAGCTAAGTCTCACTGTGTATAGACACCATCTGAATAACTGGATGTTAGGAATTTAGGCAGAATTGTAATCAGCTTCCCAAAATCTCTTCATTATTAACATAGCTTTGTATAAACTAGAATTTGGAGGTGTGCCAGCAGTGCATTAGCACAGAGCATCAGAACTAGTAAACACAATCTAGAAGCTTAGTACAAGTGAGGTAGAACATATTTTAACTTGTTCTAACTTGTCCAGAGCATCCCTACTAAAGTGGACATTGTCTTGTCTAGCTCGACTTTTACAGATGTTAGACAGCTTAGTCTAACCTCATCTCTTTAAAAGTCCCCTCTAGAAGAGGTTCAAAAGAAGAACTATTATGTGTTAGCAGGGATCCCACTGTAGGCAGTTAAGCTCACTGTTTTTTCTGAATAGTTTTATTCCTAATGACTAGACACCCCCCATGTCTCTCTGCCCTGCTTGGGCAGATAGAATAGTAGTTGTGGGAATTCTCTTTCCATTTCCTTATGATTAACAAGGGAGAATCTCCCATTGCCATTACAAGCTTTAAGGAAAAAATAACGTTGTCCTAGAAAAAAAAAGGTAGCATGAGGTTCCTTGCTGAATCTATGCTAGATTTTTTTTTCTTAAAAGTTTCTTGTAATTTCTACCAACAATGAATCCCTACTAGGAGAAGAGACTGTTATCGTTATCGATGGCTCAAGCATGCAGTAATTTACCAACATTTTAATCAGTGGGTTGTCTACCAAGAAGGCCTGTAGGTTAAAATACTGACTAATCCTTGCCAACTCATCTACATTATTAGACATCCCATGGTTATAAAAGAAAGTTCACTAGTAATGACAATGATTGAAAGTATCAAAAAAATGGCTGTTGGTACAATCACTGAATTAACATGCTATACACCAAGCTCTAAAGAGAAGACTCACTTTGTAGCAATCATTTGCAATGAGCTGCAATAGGTTAAAGGACTCCCCTGAGGTTTCCATCTTCAGATAGAGCTTCCAGGCCAGCTGTGGTTTCTTATTCATAATATCTGCAATAACAACAAAAAGCTGGGTTTGCAAAAAGAATACGCCATGCACAATACTCAATGGCAGGTGGAATAAATGTTCCTAAATTTCTTTGCTTAATGTAAATGCATGTCTCACCCTGTGAGCATGAGGTTGGGAAAGGAAACTTGTCCTTATCTTCTGCCTTACTAGTGATAACAGCAAATTTATCAGAGAATACCAACGTCAAGAGGAATAATTATGGCATTTACATCTCAATTTATATTTCACAGATACAGCAGTAAGCACAACTCTCATGATTTCAGACGTGATTAAGGAACAGAATGGAAAGCACAAGAGAAGTTATTTTATGCAGGACAATGAACTGTGGCAATCCATTTAGATGGTGAGATTTAGGATTATGTGTTCTTACACACAGAAAAATTTTAATTGGCACCTAACTGAGGTTTTTAATACCTGGTGCCCACCTCAATCTAAACATTCAATTCCCATGATTCATAACAAACCAAAAGCGGGGGAGGAGGGGGCAAAGCCCCTCCAAGCATAAAAAAAATTATTATGCATCTACTAGAAAACTGTTTCCAAATTCCTGAGACTTTGTGCCGGTTTTAAATTTGCCTATATGACTAGAATTTTTCACTGGCCTTTAACTATACACAATTAGAAATAAAAGAATCTGAATCTTCCGTCTCAGCTAGTGGAAATTCTAGAAGGATGTCTGAACACAAATTGTTCTGTAACTTCATTTTCTGGAAATAAGAACCCATTCTGTTGAATCTGAGGTTGATATTGGTAATTCCAGACTCATTCAAGTACTGGGAGAAAAGAAAATGAAATTAAGTATTCCTTTCTTTTTCAAGTCTTACCAGCTACTCAGAGAGTAGCTGGCTGTTCACACATGGACCACTCTCGTGCTCTTTCAAAAGAGGGACTCTTTAGCTTATTATATCTGTGCCCACTGTGCCAATACATGTGTTGCAGGTAGAATGGGTGGCAATCATCAACAATAAACATGTAACACCAAATCACAGGATTTATAGACACTTCTCGTTTAGGAAGCTGCAAGACATCAAATCAGGCTTTTATTTCATCTGCTCCAGATACCATACACAGTGGCAAACAGCCAGGTCTTAATTTCCAAATAACAACCCACCTATCTACAGAAATGGAATACTGTGCTAATTCAATGGTTTTTTACCTTCTCTAAGAAGAATTTGATATAAATAGTACAATAACATTAAACAAAAAAATACTGTCTAGGATCCCAAAAAGATGCATCTCTGGTACTTTTTGCCATTTGGAAATATTTCAGCATTGAGTTGTTTACAACTCAATACCTAATCATACTCTGACATGAATGTATTATAATGCTTTGTAATTTCTACAGCAGCTTTTATCCAGAGGATCTAATAGTAATTTACATACTTGACACAAAAAGATAACTATATTCATCACTGAACAGTTGTTTCTGCAAAGAATTCTAGCAGCTGTTTTGGGAAGGAAAAATCAAAATTTTAAGACAGACACAAAAGAATACAGCAGCTCTACTGAAACTTCAGCAGGAATTCAGAATGGCAAAAGGCACACTCAAGAATAAATAGCAACTCCTATGAAAGAGCTACAAAATTTTTAATTGATAATATGTGTTAATTCTACTTGTATAATAAGTAGCACCTTCAAAGAGTTCTGCATCCCCAGATGTATGTCAAAGAACTAGTATAGCACAGAATCAAAGAGATGAACACTGTCTACTGAACAACCATGAACTCCCTTTGCAATGGGAGCTCTCCCATCAAAAAAAAAAAAAATCACATTAAACATTCACATATAAAACACTCAAACACAACCACGTACTGCAGCTTAATGAAAAAGGAAATAAACTGGCACATTCTAAAATAGAGTCATAGATAGGCATCCATAGATGTGATGTGCCTGTCTGTAAAGATCACGTTAGAGATGTTAACCACATCTGCGATATGGTACAATGTCCCAAAACATACATATTTACATTCCAAGTACAACTGCTGAAAATTGTTTGATAAGACAACATTTTTGTATTGGGGCACTGTAAGGAAAACAAATTAGCCTAGGGAGTCTCACACTTGAGTCACTGGAAAAGCCCACCTCTATACTATTTTGCCTGTGGCACTGTAGCTATATCTGTAATGAGGTGTACTCTGCAATGTTTTAAAAACTGGTTCAGAAAAACTAAATAAAATTTGCTCTAGGATATTAAACATAGCAAAAGTTTTCTGGGTTCAAGGAAAGAACAATACAGTTTTGGAAGAAAAAACATGCTGGAGATTTTAAAGGACATCCCTCAGGCACAGGAATTTAGACAACACGAAGAGTAACGTGGTAAGAGGAAAAATACCGTGTATGCGTGCCTGATTCTTCTCTTCCTTAAAGATCTGACATTGGCTACTCTTAGACAGACCTTTGGGCCTGACCCAGTATGGATGCTTCTATTTTATGTTTTATTCTGAACATTTTAGAGTTGTAACTCAAGTCTTTTAAGACAGAAAATCTTCACCCAAGAAACTGAGTAGACAATTGAAAAGAAAAAGGTTCACTGGTTAGGACAAAGCTGCATTGATGGAACTATAACAGCATTGCACTGAAGGAGTAATTGCTTACTAAAGCCAGATGTATGAAAGGTGCAATAACCACCCACGCTATAACTAGTGCAATCAGCTTTTCACTTTCACAGTCCTGAATCCACCTACAACATTAAATTCAATTAGGAAAGTGGATTGCCAAGACTGATGCAATAGAGGAGGATCTGTATTCTGCAACGTTGAGAGTTAAGTGACTCACAGCAGCGAGCTAGCCAGCTAAGGTAAACAAAATCATTCTTTATCTTCTCGCTCTGGATCAAAAGGAACACCTGCAGGAAGAAGGAAAAAGAAAGATTATACATGCATGTACTTTTAAACAAACTGAAGGCAGACCTGCCTCGTTTCAACATGCAGCTAAGGCTTAAGACACATGAGCAAGAAAAATTAGGGTATTGCAAGCAGGTGTAGGGGCATTTCTCTGTGTTGGGTAGGTGGAGGATTCAAACAGTGCCATGCTTATCAAGGGACTTCTGCAGCTTCAAAACGCCAAGCTGTGCAGAGGGTGCGGCCTGCTCTGAACAAGTGCCAGTGGGTGGCCATGCAACACAAGCAGCACAAAGGAACACTGGGCCTGTGGGAAAAGCTATTTGAATGTGTTTGTTTAGAAAGCAATGCAAGCAATTACATTAGCATCTTCTTGAAATACCAGAAGTTTCACATATATAGGAGCCTTTCCTCCCCATACATGTTAGAGATCATTCCAGGTCAGCAATAAGCCATTTCTAACCATTTTGGTTTCAGTAAGGTTCTGAGGCAAAACATTCATCTTTTGTAACTTACTGTACAAATACAGGTTTATTACATTCTACATCTAAAGGGATGCATGGGGGGGAAGTTATACATTTTAAAACGTACTCTGGCTTTGCTCACAGAAAAAAGCCATTTGTGCCTCTCTGCAGGTATATTTGTAACTATACTAGGATGCTACTGGCAAAACTCAAAATATGTTTATAGGAGCAGATGCATGTACTGGAACAGCGAGTTCCACAAATTACTGACATTTTTATTGGTTAAACATTGTCAATCCCTCAACTGGGGGGGGGGGAGTGGAAGGGGTAAGAGGGGAAAAATAAAAAGAAAGCAGCATTATCACTGTAAGTAGCACTTTATCATAGCTTTTATTTCACTATGTCCAGGGAGATAAGCTTTTAAATAACTTAATAAGTGCTATATGTGGAGATATTTTACAAGTTTATGAGACACCAGGGAAGTGTGATCTTTATATGAAATTGTCATCACAATCGAAGATCAGACTTTAGGCCAGACTAATCAATTTAATTACATAATTCTGTTATTTAAATGCATCAGCTACATAACATAAGTTTATCTAGAATAATTTGTAAGAACATAAGAGGAAAAATGTGGATTAACAGCAGTTTACACCTTTGTGTTTCTGCCTGGCTGCAGTTAAAGCTTACTTACAGCATTATCATTTTTATGCCTCGGGAATCAGCACAGCCTGCTAGCATAGTTTTTAAAGATACCTGCATTTTTATTAAGCTAACTAAACTAAAGCAGGTTAATTGAAACATATATCCATTTTGTCTTGGACATTTTTCTTAAAGAGAGATGCAATTTCAGCTCACAGAAATTAAGGGTGCTGGGGAAAAAAAGAAAACAAACCTAAAACCAAACCAAACCAAAAACCAAACCAATCAAACAAAAAAACCCTCTAAAATCCCAAACCAAAAAACCCAAGGGGCTCTGTTGTCAAGAAACCTTAAGAGTTAAAAAGTTAGAAACAGAGGGAAAGAAAACCCCAAACAACCAAACCTATATGATTCACTTTAGACTATGCGGTTGTTTTTTTTTTTTTTCTGGCTTGCCTTCTTTGTGGTCTTGTGGAAAATGTTGCTTCCATCTTCATAACTGCTATTTGCTTTTGCATATTTTAGTTGTAATTAAGTTTCAACTGCACATAGACACAAAAAATGCTGCATGTAGAAGTTAATATCTTCCAGCTGCATCTGGATGCTGCTGAATAAGATAGCGAGCACTTCCTCTTTTCCTCCCACATCTCCCAGAGTAAGAGATTTTATTTATTTTTTTTTTAACCACAGATTTCTAGGGACACCTAGAAGCTCTTAACTATTCAGTGTCTTTTACTCAGCATGCCCTAGTCAGTCTGAACAATAAATCAGCCTGGGATCCCAGACAAAGCATAGGAAATCTGATTAAGAGGGCATTCTTTGATCAATTAGAGATAGCTGCAAGCACTCTTGTGATGCCCCACAAGCAGCAGACTCCCCATATACCTCACATTACAAGATTAGCAAGATAATCTTTTCTGAATAGTGTTAACTGAGAGTTTCAGTTCCTCTAAGGGGAAGATGATGTTCCACACAATCTGCTTATTTTCAACCAACATGAAGATGTGTAAGGAGAAAATGAAGGAAAGAGGGCACTGTGTGGGAAATGTTTCCATTGTTGTTTTTTAAAGAAAATAAATACATACCTCTTCAGCCTCACTAAAATTGCCCATGGCAGCTTTGGCTTGGGCATAGTTGAAGTTAAAAGTGTCATCGTTGTAGAAGTAGCTCTGGAAAATGAGACACACACAAACCCCAAATAAATACAACAAAAACCCCCTCCTCTCATGGTATAACAACATCAAAAGTATCTCCCCCTGCCTCAATCTGAGTCAAACTATATCAAGACAATAGAAAGGAAAAAGAAAAACCCACATTATGAATATACGGCATTTATAAACAGTGGGTAGAAAATTACTGACCGGCTTTCCATCCTACATTTGTGACTACAAACACAGCTGGAACATTCCACAGTATTAACCATGAGAGATCTGGAGAATGCTCCAAGCTCAAAATTGCAGTGGCAGCTTTTGTGGGTATAATTTTCACTTTGGGCATGTGAAGACATGCTGTGCTGCCATGGTCTCTCACCTCCCAAGCACTTATTTCACCACTAGGATGGTAAATAGGCAGTTGACTCCCTAATGGCTTAAGCAGATGAACAGTTTGTTTTTCCAAGACTTCTCAAGGTTCAACAAGAGATCCTGTGGATCTGGTTATGTGACAGATGCTAGTCTGACACATTGGATCACATGATGAAGATGGAACCACAGTACTGGGGTTCAGCCAGGCAGCACACCCTGTAATAGGACTTTCTTAAGCTTAAGCCTTGCTTACAGGCACCCTTCTCTCTCTCTATCTGAAGTGCAACACTAAGTGTTTCTCTCTCATAATATTAGACTGGACACACCTGGTTAATGACAGATCAGGTTGATTTAGCTGTATCTTTTCTGGAAAGCTGCATGGGCCAAAGCAGGAAATATAACTCTAGGTACTGGTTAGCCTGATGTTTGGGTTTGACCCATATAGCTTAGATTTGATCATGGTCAGATGCCCAGATTAAAGTATAACTCAGATGACCACAAGTCAGCTGAGTGTGTTCAACATTCAGCACTGTCCTACACTGCAGCACCAGTAGACCTGGCAGAGGTAAGGTGGAACACAATACTACAGCTACAAGTGTGGATGGGATTGAGGATCCCTGCTGAGGAGAGGGTTCCCTGCTTATGAAAGAGCATGGGAAACAAGCTAGGTGGTTCATCCACTACAGTTACTCTAAGAAAAGCCTTTCTGGGTGCGTAACAGCAAGGTGTGTGAAAGAAACGTTTTTCCTTATATAATCTATAAAAGAAACAGAACATGTGTAGGAAGATCAAACTTTTGTTTTGTAACCTCATTAAAGATTGAGGAAGAGATAAAAAGCATAGTTGGGACTGTACAAAAGATACAGTAAGCAAGGGGAAAAACGCTTTCCCAGTGCTCTCTATCTTCTTTCATGATGCAGGGACACTTGATGAACCTCTTCCCTTCCCTGTCACAGGCAGTCAACAAAGGGTACTAATCCAGTCCACCCACATACATCAAGCTAGTGCCTTGAGAGGAGAGGTGGGGGATTGCCACCATTTGCCAGATGTCTAGGTTTCACCCAAATAGTCTATGTTAGGGTCCAAAAGCTGGCAAATTTAGCAAGCCATGTGAAAGCATGAGGATGAACCAATCGGGTGAATCTTAAGCTCAGTTTGTGAAAACATTTCAGTACCCTTAGGGTGAACTAACTGGTTTCACCGTATGAGAATTACAACACTTTACTGTATTCTTCCTCAGTGATAGTTTCGTGTGAATCAGCAGAAGTCCCAGGTTAAACAAAGCTGGTGAGCAAGATGCTTAGTTTTACTGCATTAATAGTTTCTTCTGTTCAAATAGCCCACATTGTATTTTTGAATTAAAACGGAAAATAAACTTGTCAGCAACCAAACTCAAAAACTGTGTCATTTTATCCTGGTTGTATTAGTGCTACATACCAGACCTGCTGCAAAAACAAAACCAGTAGAAATGAACTAGTGCCGCTGATAGTGCAACACGTTCACAGCAGCTAAATGTTTTGGTTTTGTTTTTCTTTCTTTTCTTTCTTTTTTTAAACCACATTATACGTACTGCACTTCACTCTTCTGTGGTCTTTTCAGTAGCCTTCAATTTTTTCATAAAACTGTGCTCTGAGTGATGTCCATTTCAATGAGATGCTCAGATACTCAGTTGAACAATGAAGCATTCATTGTGGCCAGAACTCAGCTGATCCTGAATTAGCTTGTCTTCTCAGATGATCCTCAGTGTTATAACGTCACCCTCAGGGCAGCTGGCAATACACTTATAATAAGGTGTCCTTTGAGACATTCTCATGCCTAAAGCAGTTTTAATCAATCATGGATGAAGGTGGTGTTTCCTGAGAGAATATCGTGCAAACAATCTTCACAGAGTACACAGCTCCACTTAAAGAGCTGCAGAGATTTTAATGAAGTTTATTCCTGTGAATGAAACACAAAGGTGACTGTAAAGCCACCTAAACCTTGCCTGTAACATGGTACACGAAGAATTATTTGCATCCCTATGACCTGAAGAGAAGGGGGATGACCTAAGTAAATCTGATCGGTGGCCAGTCTCAGCTAAAAAATTATGAGAATGATCAACTACTTCCTTAGTCCTTGCTATTTATCAACTGCATTATGTCTCAAGTTACCAGCATTTATGATTCCCTTCAATTTAACAAATACATATTTTACTTAAGCTTGATCATTTTGCAACTTGCTAGATAAAAATCTATAAAACCTTCCAAACGTGCAACCTCAACCCTACTCTGAACTATGACAATGAGTTCCACAAACTGAGTTTTGAGAGAGACAAAATATATTTTCTTAGAAAAGACATTGTGAATTTGCTGCCATTCCAGAGAGCTGTATCTTGTTTTCAGCCTCTCCTAATACAAATGGAGGTTTCAGATCTACCTTGTTACTCTAATTCTCATTTTGTGTAATTTTATTTTCTTAACTTCTATCTATAGCAAAAAATATCTATCTCCTAAATCTCTTAAGACAATATTTGAATTTCTAATTATTCTCTGAATCACCTTTCTTTCCGCATTTGAGGGGGTAGTGACTAGTATTTCAAATAAGAGTATACCACTGTGCAATGAAAGGCATCAATCTTTTTTTATATCGAATTTTCTTTACTTAGCTTAATATTTTGTTTCACTTTTATAAATGCATTCACATTACAACTGTGTGAAAACCGAGGGAATATTTAAAAAAAAATTATTATATTTGCCTAAATATGGGTCAAATCAAAAGAGATATATGGTTACTGATGCCAAAGGATTGTATATGTGGACAAGTCCAGCTTGCAAGCTGAGATCCACATGCATGTGTTATAATCTGTGACAGTATTTCTACATACTTTCAGCAAAACATCTAAGTTTTTAAAACAAAACACAATACCCAAACAAGCAGTCAGATAACCCTTTCCCTCTCCTATGCACACATAATAAAATAGTTTCTCCCATATCTGACAAGGTAAGAATGCTCATTCTTCTAGTTGATAAACATAGCAGGATTGAAGGCTTGCAAATACCTGTCACTATTTCTGCTTCCCTCCTGAGAGTTATTAAACATTAGATCTATTCCTCACCTATATTTCCCTCTGCATGGGCTCTTACTAACATCTTACAAAATAACACTGAGTATTCTGTGCTCTTTCTTTTCCCTTCAGATCTTCTTTCCAACCCCTCCTACAACACTTCCCTTTATACCCTCAGATGCAAGAACCATCTCACCTAAACCCCTCCCTGTGGCACTGCTCTTGTCTCATGGCTCTGACCTATCCTCTGAGCACTCTAACGCCCACTTTCACCCCCTTAATTTCTGTTTAGTATCTTCATTTCTGGCTCTTTCCTTTACAAACACTAGTCTTACTTTCCAATATTAATGACAACTCCACTTGCCTCCCCAGATGCTACTCCTCTCTCATTTCTAAGCTTTCCTATATACCTTGGAGGTGGTGAGTAACTGCATTTAACTTGAACCTTTTCAGGTTAGAACTAGTTGTTTAAAGGAAATGGAAAGAACCGGGCATTTCTATGGGGTGATGTGGGAATTAAGAATTGGTGGTTAGCAAAATGTAAACTGACCTTGAGGTTAGAAGAACGTTTGTGGATAACTGAGGCAACATTATGGAACACCGTGTTGTGTGAAAAACAACAGTAAAAAACACCACCTGCAGAGTGTGGTGAGCACGTGAGCAGTAAACAGGCAAAACCTGAAGGTCAGTAGGATGTAAAAGTAAAAACGAACCTATGTAAACAGGTGGTAATAAATTGGGAGCTTGCACACAGTGCAGCAGCATTTGCTCTTGGCAATGTCCCCCCTTCAATAAACTGGTGTGAGTTTGTCATTATTCAGTGTGTCACCCTGATCCTGGCTGGACCGAGATCGACCGGGTGACTTATTCCATTCCAGGATAAGTGTAAGAAATACATAGGATGAATTCTCCCCTGGAAATTACCATCTGCCCCCGTTAGCTATAGACTGAGACCAGATGAACATAACGAGAACTCTGACTTTTAGATGGCTCAGGTTAGGCAAAACAAATCTCACTGTTAGTTTCCAGCTATCCTTTTCTTCAGTTACACACACACTCCAAACTGGGGGGGTGTGTGGTGGTGGAGTGTCTCTTCATTCCACTATAGTGGAGCCATTCCAGTGGTTACAGACACTTGGGGTTTCCTCAATGACCGCTTCCCAGACAAAGTTTAGAAACATTACACTTTCATCATTTTTCACCCATCAGCTGCTTTTGGCACCATTACAACCACGTTTTTCTTTAGCTCTCATCCTCCTTAGAACATTGTAATTATGCTCATTTTGTGTATCTCCCTAACAATTTCTTTTTAGATTCTTGTTCCTCTGCCTACCAAATACAGAGTTCTTACAACTCTAGTTTCAAATCACTGGAACAAGACTGCAATCACTTAACTCTATAATCACACTCCAGCCTCTCTCTTTTTCCTCACATCTGATTTATAACTGGATATTTGTAAGTTATACCCATTCTATCCATTGAATTCTGGTGTTCTGATAATACTGCATTATGATAACTGCAAACTCCTTCTCTTACTTTGAAAAATGCAACATTGCCTGCAGGGTACCACTTAGATTATTTCTGCTAAAATAATATTCTCAGTTTACTGCTTTGGTAATACTGCCCTATCTTAGCTCTTCAGCGACTGCTTTCCCTGTAAAATATAAGCATTAATACTTCTGGAGTCCTTCATGTCCTCTCTTCCTTACACACTCTTGTTCACGAAAATGTTGTCCCCAAGTATTAACCAGTGACAATAATCTCCATAATTTCATAAATCTTAAGAAAACATTTGGGTTTTTTCCTCCATATTGCCCACCCCATAAATATCCACAATTTTTTTCATTGTTTTCCTTTAATTTTCTTCATCTTCTGTGATGCCACCAGAAAGCCTGATACTGGTTAAATTGTGTGATGAGACCATCATGCCCACCATGCTGCACAATGCTATCTTATAAACCGCTTCTTTACATTTAGATCTATCTGCTGTAATGACCACTTATGTCCTACTCTTGTTCCTGTGTTTTGTTCTTACTGTTGTGTTTCTCAATCTTTTTATGTTTACATAGTGTCTCACATGGTATAGTCTAATTCTGTAAGTAGTGATTCCATGCATTAGAGTACTACCAATAGTAAATAAATACTAACCTTGATTGAGTTGAGGTAAATCAGGACATTACCAAACTGTCTAAGAAGAAAGAAGCAGGAGGACATGCATTGTCTCCCTGGAATGGTATCTAAAATTCGAAAGATAAATGCAGATTGTAGAAATTATCATTTAGAAAATCACATGGTAACGGAAATCACTGCCAAGATTGCTGGCGACTATGAAGCTAACTTCTAAAAATAGTGTAACTTGCCTTTTCAGGCAAAGGACCATACTAGAGGTTAGAAAAACTATTAGATCATCTTGTCAACTTTCTTTACACCATACAATAACTATTGCAAGACTGTATTCAAAAGCAAATTCTACAGCGACAAATTCTTTAAGTAACAGGCCTTTACCATGACACAATTTATGTAGCATAATTTTACCATGAATTATTCTTATTCTTGGGAAACAACACTTGATACAAAGCCTGAGTTTGTTATTTTATCCTCATTAGCCTTTTTTCTTTAGAAGTATGCTTTTCAGTTATCTTGGACAAAGAAGCTCTACATATTTAATTTTACTTCCAGTAAGAGAGTAAACTTGATACACTGAAAATATTGTTATTAAAATAAAATTAATGCATGCACAGGAAAAATACTCAATTATAAAATACAATATGAAAATTAGTTTCCATGCCTTTGGGATTACCACATTGCTCACAAGCAGTAAAGTCATAAATATGTTAGGCATATCAGTTCAAATGAGTGTCAGTAAACTTCTCTGCTATCTACGTCATCATAAACTTTTGCTGCCATCATACTATGCTGTCATCTACTCTGAAATTGCAAGCTGTGTTACTGAAAAACTATTTCAAAGCTTTTTTAGAGACTCCAAGGTAAGTTTACTAAGACTAATTTTTGTTAGACCCAGCCAGCAGAGATTGGTGAGAGATGGATGAACCCAAGTAGCAGCCAGGAAGGCATAAATGCAAGTGATGCCAAATCACTACTATTTCACTACGTCAAATGATCTTTAGAGAGAATGCTGCTCTGTGCAGTTTGGTAAAGTGACAAGAGATAATGTCCTAAGGCTATCAACAGCCCTGAAGTAATCTGCTCCTGTAGGTTAGTTACCATCAATCCAACCACACTAGAAAATGAAAATATATTTTCTGTATACAGAAATTTCATGTATCTGAAGACCAATATTTTGATTCCATACCACTGCACAAAATATAGCATTCCACTGGAAAATTGTACCTTCTCCTTTAAATAAGGTAGGGTAGTAATTATTCCCGGAAAGTACTATATAAGATCTCAAAATATATTTCAAAGGAAAGCAGAATATTCTCATTTTTTATCTTTTAGCACTAGGAGATACTCAGCTTGGGTGTCCTGTCATTTCCATATAGAAACAATCCATCCTTATCTATGTCTGAACCACATCATTCAGTCCTCCAACTTAAGAAAATTATTTGGTTATTCATTAAGTGTTCCCTTCTGAACAGAAACTGGCCTGTATATTTATCTGTCCCTTTTTACATTCAGGCATACTTATCATGACAGATATCATGACCTGACAGGGCAACAACAAAAACAGTTTTCCTCCACTCTTTTTTTTATTGTAATGAGAATGCAGGTACCTCAGAAGTGCTCCTTTTCTCTCACATTCAATTTTTGAAGTTCATAAACTCACAGCAATTTATTTTAAACAAAATTTTAAAAATGCAAATAAGACTTAAAACTGAGAATACATTTTCAGTAAAAATGAATCACAGTAACAAAATATTAGAACCACGCTTTTATTTTCCCATATATGATTGGAGAGTTTCTAGGTTCCAGTATTTATTCTTAAGTTTGCATTTTGGCAGAAAATTTTGTTATCCCAGCATACCATTCTCCATACACTTTTAGTGAAAGATTTCATTAAAAACCCAAACAAGCAAAACATCTGTAAATCTCATACAACTCAGCAATGAATACTACTAGTGACAAGAAAACTAGAGTTTTATAGTTCTAATTCATCCCATGTGACTCATGCAGGAAGAGGAAAAAGTTCTCATTTTGAAAAATTACTTAGGGTGACCTAAGAATACTTCAAAGAAAAGACTGCACAAAGGCCAGAAGAAACGTTTCATTCCTCCCACTCAACATCAGATATGCCTGATTTGATCCTAAAAGAGGACCACTGAAAATGAAAGGGGTGCTTTTCTCCATTGTGGATGCAGAGGTTTTAGGGTAGTTTGTAAGACTTATGTTAAACACTTGAAATACTGCATTTAATGGAAATGTTAATGTTCATTTACTTTTACTAATGTTCCCCTTGCCCCATTTCCTCCTTAACTTATCTCAGAAATCTGATCTGTTTAATTTTCCATTCAGCTGAGATCCTGGGAGAAGAGCATGAGAATTAACTATAAAAATCTAGTTATATCCTCCTTTGTAATGCTGGTTCCATTTCATGTCATTGGGATTAAGAGTTTGTATTAAGCTTAAAAAAACCCTGTAAACCAAGCTGCTGTTCTGACTGTTATTTATTGCTGCTAGAGGGTGAATATTGACTCCTACACTGTAAGTGCTTCCTGGGTTTTTTTGTTGTTGTTGTTTTGGGTGTCCCTACTCCTCTTAAAGTAGGGACATGAGATGAAATGTGTACATATATTGGAAAGGACTTTCACATTAATTCTGTTTGCTTTATGTTCCTTGAACCTCCAAGTCAGAGATCTAATTAAAAATAGCAAAGGGCTTAATTGATGACTCCAAATTACTTTACAAATATATGACACTATTCTCCCTAAACTGCCTGTTGCTGCTTTTTTCTTAATGCAGTCATGGGATTTCTACAGTTAACAAGCAAGTCAGAAAGACAGGATCTTGTTTTGAAAAAATATTCTACATCTTCATTTTAATCCATTCATTTTTGATAATCCACATTAAAATCAGGAGCCTTGTAGGCCCAGTTGTGAGCAAAAACACAGCATATGATTTTCTCACTCTAGCAAACACAACCTACTTTTGTACTACAAATCTGCAAAGCAGCTAAGTAACTTGATAAAGATCTTAAACAGACAATCTAGTGGTACTAGCTCCTTGCATGGATTGGCCCAGTGGGAAGTGTTGAAGCATGACTTACATGCTTGAATAGCACAGCTGGCTACTTAGCAAAAGCCCAAGTATACAAACAGCAAGAATTCTGTTCTTCGTTCTAGATCCAGCAAACCAAAGGCAGCAGATCAAAAATGACCACAAATATACAACATTGTGGCTAATATGCTAAGTTACATAAGAACATAAAAATTATCATATTGGATGCAAAGCCCATCTGGTTCAGAAGCTTGCTGAGTAAGAATACACAGCTATAGAAATAATATTCTCTGATTTCACATGTAAGACATGCTGTAGTATGTAATGCCACTTCCTTTGATGTTTCTCACAGCTTCCAACAATCTGCACTGAGGACTTTCATCACTGAAAAATTTGTGTTAAACAGCCAATGGGCTTTTCTTCTACAGATTTCTTTATACCTTCTGGTTCTTGCAAGATTCTGTATCAAATAAGTTGTGTTATGTGAAAAAGTAATTTGTGCTGTTTGCTTTAGTTGTCTTGCATGATGATTTATGTCAATGATCCTTGTTTTTTGTACGGTACAGTAAGTAATTCTTCTCTATTCCTCTTCTCCTTGTCATTTATGATGTTCTGTATGTGTTGGAACATAACCAAACTCAGTCATCATTTTCCAGGCCATGTATCCTCCTTCATTCAATCTCTCCTTGTTCAAGAAACTATACCCTTTCTCTGATCATCCATGCTGTCTTTATCGTTCCCTATCTTGTTCTATCATTTTTTTAAAATATAAGAACCAGAACTCCAGACAGTATTCAAGAAAGGGAACTAGATCTGTATACAATGACACAGTAATTATTTTTATTTTGTTCTTTCCTCATCAATTCCTAAGATTGCCTCCAACTTTTCTGGTAATTTTGCAAATATATTTTAAGGGTTTCCGCCCCCCCCATGTACTACTTTGCATTTATCAAAGCTAAATTTAATTTGCATATTATTACTCAGCCTCATATATTCTTCCACAGCTTTCATCATTGTGGAAGCTTTCATTTTTCCTACTATGGGTAATTTTGTATCATTGGCAAACCTAGTCATGCCATTATTTGTCTCCTATAGCTCATTAATTATGAATACGAGCCCTTTCTTTAAAGAAACAAAAGGTTCTTTCAAGTGTTCAAATCAGGTGCATTTTATCCTTTTCACTGCTACTTCACTGAAAATTTTCTGTTAGAAATGAGAAAGGTTATTGTGTAGCTTCCCTTCTTGAAATGAGTTCTGTGGAAATTTTTTTTGAGGTATTTGCTAACACATGGATTTTGAATTTGATTATACTTGGATCACACTCAGATCACTGTAACAAAACTGGATTTTCATAATAAATTTTCAAATGAGGTTCTGTGTAATCTCTCTATTGGTCTAGAGTCAACTGTTCACTTGTATGTTCTAAGAAAGATGAAAACTTAGCATTTAAAAATTCATTCTCTATATCATGTCATGTCATTGCATTTACTAGGTCAATAGGGGCAGAATAGAATTCTCCAACTATTATTTCATTATCTTTCTATATAAAATCTCTAACCTCTTTAATATGCCAGTCACTGTTCCCATCCAGGCTGGCTGGTGAATAATTTAGCCTCAATACGATGAGTCTCCTATCTAAGCATGTAATTTAAAACAATTTTATGTTACTCACTGATAAAGAAAAGATATTTATTTTGAGAGAAGGTTTCTATAATGTTTAGAACCATTTCTCCACTGGCACCACCTATTTAGTAATATCCCATTGTAAATTAAATATGAACAATATCCTACACGTTACCATCCTCCTATCACATTTAAAAAATTATTTTACGTTTATAGCTTCCTCTTCTAAAACCAGGTGTTCCACTTTATTCATCTTCTTGTAAAACATCTAATATTTGTATAAAAACACTTACATATTTGGTCTTCATGTGTTTGCTTTTTGTTATGTCCTATCTAAACTGAACTCTGTTTACCACTTCTATTCCTTATCTACAGTTTGTTGACCTCCACCTGTCCTTCATTTGAGGATACAAAAAAACCCTCACAGTATTTTACCTTTAAAGGAGTTACCTTGAACTGTGTGCTCTTCTGTATATCAGCTTTCTCCCACAAGTTTTTAAAAAGATGACAAAGCAGTCTTACATGGAAGTACCAAGAATGTAACATGCTTGCAGTACTAATGTTTCCATTTACCTTTAGTTGGAACCAATCCTTCCCATAGGCTCATTTTTTTCAATTAACCCACCTTCCTAATTGGACTACATTTCTGTTCACCCTCCTCTTTTTTTTTTTTTTTCCCCTCATCCATACCTCAAGTCTCAGCCTCTCTATCTTGTTTTGCATATGGGTTTAAAAATATTTCACAGTAAAATTAAGTCTTCTAGCTTCCTAACAATTTAAATTTTGGTTTTGGGCTCTATCTTCACTACACATCTTTTCAGGATAACTTTTCTCTGACTATCTCTGTATTATTTTTACCCATGTGTGCTATGGTCACTCATCACACCTGCATGACTGTTATGGGCATTAGAAGTCTACCACCAGTCACCCTGTGACTTCACTTTACATCACAAACCCAGTTAGCTATATGCCCACTAACCGAGTCCTCCACTACTACAGTTCTTCACATTGCTTCTTTCTGTTAGCTGGGATCCCAACTTCATCCCAACAGCATGAGGTTTGCAAGGGCAACAGAATGGCTCAACAGTATTTCTGAAAGTTTCATCAGTGCTGCTGCTCTGTCTCTTAAGCTCCTTCTCTTTAGTCACAGTGGACACAGGAGACAGCATTCTGTCTCTGAGGACCATGAACTGTCTTCACTGTAAACATGCATAGGTTACCCACCTGAAAAAAATAGTCCTAGTGACAATGCTACAAAGAAAACTGGGAAGCCCCATTTCGGCTGAATCTCTGTGTTCCAGCTACTGGCTTTTTTGATTTGGGATTTTTCGTTTTACTTTGACAAGAGGAAGGGAAGACAAAGACTTGTTTCGGTCTATTATTGAATAAGTAAAAGCAAATATTGAAAATATATTGATTTTTTTGTTGGGTTTTATCATGTTGGGTTTTTTTGATTCAATCAATGAGTTAGTCCCAGAGCCTCCATTTCTCTCTGTAGCCAAACTCCTCTCTACATTGTTAACACCCTCAGTTCCAGGGCAGACTCCGTGCTAGGACTGTACACACTCAATAAGCTTTCATTAGCAGTCCTAGATTTGTACCTGTGAGGTTTCAGCCACACATTTCATCTAATTAGGCTGTTGTCTTTTGTTTCTATAATGGAGATTATTAGCTAAAGGCAAGCTGCCACAGCATCTATCAGTGAAGACTAGCAGTTTGCAGTATCGCCTCTTTTCCAGCCAAATTCATATAGTAAGGTTTGGAATCAATTGAGCTTTCTAATTTAAACTTGCAAATTTGTTTTAGACTATAAACTACATTTTCTGTTACTCATACTATAGCAACGAAATGCCTAGCAAGAGTCATGCTAACAGTCAGCAGCGAGACAAAGATATGATGGTATATATTTGGATATTGTAAAGAAGCATTACATAATGGAGAAAGAACATTTCAAACATACCACATTCGCTGGCTGATTCACCCACCAACTGGAAGAACTGCTGAGCAATTTTCAGATGATCTCTCTGGGAGAGGAAAAAAAAAAAATCCAACATGAGTTCCAGAGTTGATGCTACACTACACAGTGAAGATACGCTCTGAGGAACAGATGGGGAGCAACTAACAGACAAACCAGGGCTGAATTAAAAACAGAAAAGGTAAATGTGCCACTATGTGCCTAGATACACAAGAACACTGTAGAAAGCTGTGGTGGTTTGACCTTGGCTAAATGCTAGGTACCCACGAAGTCGCTCTATCACTTCCCCCCGCTTCCCCTTTTTTTCCTCAACAGAGCAAGGAGGGGAAAGAAAATAAGATAGGAAAAAAAAAACCCAACCCTTGTGGGTAAAACAAAAGCAGTTTTAATATAAGCAAAGCGAAGCAAAGGTCCGCGTGTGGAAGCAAAAAAAGAAAACAGATTTATTCTCTACTTCCCATGAACAGGCGATGTCGGGCCTTCTCAGGAAGCAGGGCTCCAATACCCGTAGTGGTTGCCTCAGAGGACCAAGGATGACTCCCACCCCCTTCCTCCTCTCTCCCAGCTTTATACTGAGCAGACGTCATATGGTATGGAATATCCCTTTGGTCAGTTCGGGTCAGCTGTCCTGGTTGTGTCCCCTCCCAAGATCTTGCCCACCCCGTCCCACTGCGGAGGAAAATGTCGGAAAGAGCCTTGGTGCTGTGTAAGCACTACTCAGCAGCAGCCACAACACCAGTGTGCTATCAACACCCTGCCAGCTCCCAACATAAAACACAGCACCATGAGGGCTGCTACAGGGGAAAAACCAATTCTGGCTCAGCCAGACCCAGTACAAAAGCAAACAGGTTTTTTGGAAACAGGACAGAGAAGCCCAATTCAGCTTGATTTATTGTCAGGACTAGCAACAGAGACTTGCATTTCACTCATTCTGGACTGAGTACTGTACAGAAGAAGATTAAGAGACTCGGATATCATGCAATCTAAATGAGAAATGACTGCTTCTTTCACTCCATTCCTACAGATCTGTTCATATTCTACTGTTGGAGAACCTGGAGAACCTCACAGGCTTCACTCACCGAGCCCATTTCTTGTCCAAGCGCTGCATTTACCACTCCTTTGAGGATGTACTCCTGAAAAAAACAAAAAGGATCAGAGAAGACAAGGTGAAGATTTCAGGAGACACCGAAGAGCCTACGAGTACATTATTTTCTTCCTAAATTCAACTCTATCCCAACTCAGTTTAATAGGTAGCTGGTTACTATGATATTATGATAGTGCTTCAGCAAGTAGTACAAAGTTACCCCCAAAAATCCATTCTACTTGCTAGCTAGTCACTTCTGATAAATATGTGTGTTGCAAAGGGGTAGTGTGTTTTCTGATAAGTCTTGCACTCGAAGACGATGCACTAGAAGGAACACCGTAACCCACTATCTTGCCCTCTTCACCACCATGAGACCAATAATCAAGTGCAATGTTGTTATATTAATGGACAGATCCCACTTTAAGTATGCACATCAGTTAACCATAACCACAAACATCTTTGCTCCAAAATGCATAGCGTTTCTCATCTAGGCAAAAATGTCAAGAGGTTTGCGCTCTGTGGTCATCTTACTCTACTGAAATTAGGAACAGCAGTAGAGTACCCTGTAATCTCTCCTATGAGACACAACTATAATTCTTCTCTGAGAAAGATTTTCTCAGCATGTAGCAGACTCATTTGTCTTATTCAAATCTTATAATTAAGAGTTGTGACTATAAACCTGTTTTAGTAGGTACTCCTAATAAACCTGGGCAGTCCTGTTACAAATGTTAACACAGAAAAAGAGACATCTACACAGATCAACAATGGAGTGTAAGGAAATAATCTGAGTGTACTAGCCAGCATGCTAAGTAATCATTTTAGCACATGAAGTCTCTTATAGATGCCAAATTATTATCCTATAGACATCATGACAAAGAAATTGGAGAATAACTGAAGGAGGATATACAAGCAGCTTTGTGAGTCTTAGTGGGGAGTTCCTTCCAAGAGTGAGTGAGAAGAATGGAAAAAAAGCACAAAGATTCTAATTTCAAAATGTGATAAAAAATTATACTGTTATTTATATTAGGCATGTATATGGGGAAAACGGAGGCTAAAGTATCAATAGCTGCAGGAAACTGTTCAATTAAGTCTTGTTATACTGAAAAACACAAGAAGTGAAAAACAACAGCAGAAGACACTCCTCAGCACAGAATCATAAGATCTATGTTCTTGAGGTTTTCTTTTTCCCTCTCTCCATCTAATCCTCACACAGTCTCATGAAAGGTCCCTTTCATGCCCAGCTATGTGACCTTTGGAAAATAAACTGCAAAGAGGAATAAATCAGAGACTAGAGATGTTGGAACAGCCACAAAAGAAAATCACAGTAGCAGCCAAGGGACACTGCAGTTTTCACTCATTGCAGCCAAAATGAGATGGGATTAGAAAAGACCTATTATTTAAACTGATTAATCTAATCTAGCTCATTTTTATTCAAATGGCTTCAGTACAAACCACATGAGCATGTGAACTAGCAGATCTGATGGATGGTAACCATCACCAGGGCAGAAGTGACAAGCAGTTGTTAGAAGAGGGCTTTTGTCTACACACTAATGGTCAGCTCCCCAGAATCAAGTCTGCATACAACAGAGCTGCATTCTGAGTTGACCCCAGGTGGTACAGTAATAAACATGCTAAGTACACATATATGTACATATTAATACTTTATGCATGCACATTGAGTCTATTGTTGATAAAAGGATAGAAAACACAAGAGTTTTAAGAGTGGGAATGGGACAAGCTGTCCTCAGGATACCAGTTTTGTATGTGGCATATTTCACATTAGTTTATAACCTCTGCTTTTATGTACCATTACATCAGTTTCCAATTACCTGTGGAGCTGTAGGTTCCAGGTCTTTAATCAGGTTATAAGCCTCCTGCACATCATCTGAAATACCAGACGTTAGAATGCATAACAACCCATAGCACACTGTATTAGAACAAGTCACTCATCCTCTACAACATTTCCCAATAGCCATAGACTAAGAGATAAAGCATTTAGACAGGAGGAGAAAGGTAACTATAAATCATTGTGAATTTATATCACAATGGTGATGGTTTTCTAGAACTCAAATAACAAACATGGAGTGAGTAATAGCTTCTTTATTACTACAATTTTCCTAGTAGAGATGACTTGGCCCCCTTGTTCATAATCCAGTGGCTGCCTTCTCAACAGTACAAGGTCAACATAATAAATCCATCATCTTCCCGTCTTTTTCTCTTCTTATACTTATTTACCCCTCAAAGAGGATAGGGTAGCATGATTCTGAAGGGAAACTTCATCTTTTCCTTATCAATATTTCAAGATCTGTCCAGCAGCTCTTACCTGATCCCAATTCTAACAAGCAAAAACCACTACTAGTATAGAAGATTAAATGTAAAGTTTGAATTCAATAAACAACTTCCTTCCCACCCAAGAAATAAGTAATATGAAAAGATCCTAAACTTTACCTAAGTCAAAAAAAGACGTTGGCACTATGGTTGGCTTCATACACCAGCCTAGTGAAGATGCCCCTTTTACTGGCAAAAGTTTGTTAACACAGCATTATACCAGCTGCTCACAAGAACAAGCCTTATCAAACAAAACTTTTTTTTTTGCTAGTACATACCATACTGCGGGGACAGTACTCCACGGTGACTTAAGGCAATATGCATTGGAGCTGCCAGGCTCCTGCTAACCCCTCCACTTTCCCACCCATTCCCTTGACCAGTCACATAGTAAGTCAGCATAAGGTACTAGACTAGCCAAAAGTCATCACTTATTTAAAAAAAAAAAAAAAAGAAAAAAAAAGAAAGTTTTTTTGTTATTTTTTACTGGGTCTGATCACCACCACAAAAATGACAGCAGCTCTTTTTTTCATCACTGTAGACCATCAACACAGAACTATGCTCTTCAGACTCCAACACAAGCCTCTAGCAAATCTCACTGGAGCAGACTATGACTGGATACCTGGCCCCAAACCCTGCTAAAAGTTACTAACCTAGAGTTGAAAAAAATGGGATGCATATTTGTGCTTCAGCCACTCCAGTTCAGAGCCTGTCTTAACACAAGCCTATGTTTACTGGAGACCTTGTAAATTTTGGAGAAAGCTGTAATCATTAGAAGTAATGATTTCTCACATTCTTAACTGGTGCTGCTACACTAGCAAGACTTTAAAATGGAAATTTAGCCTAACCAGGAAAGAGGTTTTAATCCTAATTCCCCTCAGCCTCCTTTATCAGTATGCAACTCATTTGTATATCACCATGAAGAACAGAGCCTAACTAATAAAAATTACTGCAAAGTTGACATCAAATGAGTAAACAAGACTGATTTTTAAATTATGCAGGAGATGTACTTTGCTTCTGTGTAAGCAGAACTTAATTTGAAACATAAATTAACAATATTCGTTGTCAAGGCAATTGGTAATAGTACCGGTATTCCCTATAATGATATTGGCAACAATAATACTGGACAGAAAGGTGGCTGAGAACAGCAGGCATAGATCTACCAATGTCAAAATGTACTGAGTGACCCAATGTACGACTGGTTATATGGATAAGGGGATAGTAGTGGATGCTGTATACCTTGACTTTAGCAAGATCTTTGACATGGTCTCTTACACCTTTGCCATAGCCAAACTTGAGACATAGGATTGGCTAAGTAAGATGATAAGGGGATGGTATGACCAAAGGAGAGTGATCAGTTGTACAAAATCCAACTGGTGGTTCATTACTAGTTGAATCCTCCAAGGACTGATACTGTTGAAGGTCTTGTATTAACGACCCAGATGATAGGATAGGGAGTACTGTCTGCAAGTTTGCAGATGATAAAAGACTGGGGAGAAAGCTCCCAGCTATTAAGAAGCTCAACAGGCTAAAAAAAAATGGGCTGAAAGAAATCTCATGAAATTCAGTGGAGGCAAAATGCAAGTCCTGCATCTTGCCTGGTTTGAAACAATCCTAAGCAACAAGATGGTGGGGGGCTGACTGGCTAAAAGGCAACCTGGGGGTCCTGACAGACAGTGCACCCTTGCAGCAAAGGATGCCAACTGCACACTGGATCATATTAGCAGGAATGTAGCCATCAGGGCAAGGGCATCTTCTCTATTTGGCACTTGTGAGATTTCACCTGGAGTCTTGCGTCCAGCGTGGGGATCCTTCGATCAAAACAGACATTGAAAGACTGAAGCGAGCCCCACCTGAGGGCTCCCAAGGCAGGTAGGGAGCTGAGAAGAGATTGAGAGAACTGTATTTGCTTACCTTTCAGAGCAGAAGGCTCAAGGGAGATCTTACCATTGTCTACAACTAACTAATGGGAGGGTACGGAGAAGATGGAGACAGATTCCATAGGGTGAGATAAAAGGCAGTGGACATAAGGTGGAACAGAGGAAGGTCTGACTAGATGCTCACCAGGAGAGGGCTCTAAGCAACCTGATCTAATTGGACCTACCTTGAATAAAATGTTAATAAAACTAATAAATGTTAATCAAATGAATAAAATAAGATGTTAATAAATAAAAATAGTAAAATCAATTAATAAATGTTAATAAATTGAATAAAATGTTGTGTTAAGAGATCTCTAGAGGTCCCTTCTCACTAATAATGTGATTCTGTTATTTACCTAAAACTCTAAAAATTTATGCAATATAAGGCAGGCAATAATATACATTTAATAATATACAATTGTGACCCTTGAGAATGTATACCTATTTTACAACCATGACGAAATGTAAGTAATCTCATATGAAATGTAAATAACCTTACTGTCATTCTCTAGTATCAAATAATATAAAATAGGGATAGAATTGCCATATTTTGTGAAGACTGATGTTTGCAGATTAGCAAAATCAGATTAATGAGATTTTATTGCATGGTATCAGACACAATAAGAATTTCTATAACCACTAATGGTCATCAGTAGTGAGATATTCCAAAATTTGTCACAGTCTGAGTTGAACTGAAATGATGGGGCAGTGTTTCAATTGTACATGCAGACAAAAGAAGCAGTCCTGGATACAACCGAGCACCAAAGAGAACTTATTCGAACTACAAAGATTAAATCTCACCAGTCTTGTTCATTACAAATCATAAAGATGTTACTCAGAATCAGTATCTGAACTCCAAGTCAATCACACTATAAAAAGCTCACAGAGCTTTTTCAATGTACTATGTTTACGGGTGCTCAGATTCTCTGATGAACTCACTGAGATGCAAAGAATATAAAGTTCGTGTGACTTCCTTCTGTCAGCAGAATATATCTCCTTTTTTCAACATTTTGGAAAAAAATCGCAGGCATGGACTTTATTTAAAAAGTAAGAAAAGACATTTTTCTGCTTTCAGATTCTCTGGTCATCTAAATGTATTTTGTCACCTTTAAAAAGTGACAAAATATAAGGCTTACAAGAAAGCAGTGGATGGAAAAGCAATCATTGCATCACCTTATATTAGATGACTGCAGTTAACACCTACTCATCACTCAGACAGTCAACTCACTGTTGAATAAAGGAACACAATGGGAGAATAGGAACGGCTTTGAAACTAAACTCAGATAAAATTCAAAGGAGTTGGTCAACTAAGGAGAGAAAAAAGTAGAAAATCCTTCCCAACTGATTCTGGCTACCTACCTGCATTCTTTAAGAGCTGTAAAGTAGATTTGGAATGAAATGTCTTGTTCCCAAACTGTAGCCTTGTCACAGTCACTGTGGCTCACATTCTGTCTGTGCTGTATTTACAGAAATAGTCCTCCTTGCCTTCACAGGACATATGACTACCATTCTCACATACTCAGGCAGGAGAGAGGTCCTCTCACTATAAACATATAAACACCACCATCCCCAAAGTCATCTCCCACAACCCAAGAACCTCTAACACTCTGCTGAAGTAGATTCATTTGACTGTACACAATTAAAGCCCTTGTCTGCAAGCCATGCAAACTCTTACATCACTATTTTCCAGAGGAACACAAAATTAAATAAATTACATTTTACTGCAAAGAAAAGAAACCATTTCATTGAATAGTCAGTTGAGATCAGGTGAATGAATGTCATCCCTGAAGGTATTGATATAGTACACTTCACATTTGCTAGTAGCCAATGCTTAATGATTATGCTAGTAGCTATAGTTACCATATGGCAACAATTGCTAGGTCAAGCAAGAAGTACAAGCTTTGATCTCCAGATCTCAGAAAATAGGTGGAACATCCTGGATCATAAAGACAATGTCTGGGATTGTTTTGAGGATGAAGTATTTGACAACTTGGCAAAGTGACTATTTGCTTACTTAGCTTGGCAATGAAACTAACTTTTGAGTGTCCTTAAAGTGAACTGCTTTCATTATAATACTAAAAACCACACCCCTAGGTCAGAAAGACCCCTGCCCAGGTTAAGACCCTTCCCCTGAGCATACATAGTATTAGAAGCATTAGGTAAGCCGTATTATAATTGTATGATAATCACTAACTAATCAGTATCTAATAGGTGTGTTACTGATTTGTTATTAATCAGAGCTGATTATAATGATTTTTGGTGATTTAGTTTAAATAAGGAATAATTAGGCCTAATCAATTAAATGGAATTTTACAGGAGTATCCGCTTTACGATAGTTAGAAAAAGATAGTTGTATTTTAAGTAGCCGTAGAAATATTGTATTTAGTTTAAATAAGGGTGAAGTGTCATGTTTACAATAACCATACAACCAGTCATGCTGCTACAAAGTCCTTCGTAAAGCCCCAAGCTAAGGCCTCCTAGGCTGGTAATAATCATTAACCAGATTTCTATCCAAGGAATAAGATTCCTGACCAGGTACTATTGTTAGGCTGTTTGGTAAGGATGATTTATTGCCCTGTCGACCAGGATGTTCTAAGGGATACATTGTGAAGGGACCTTGAAGCATGTTAAAACTGTAATGTGAGCCAAAGTCCTTGAGACAAGGACACTGAAGGGTCTTTCTTTTGAGTCAGTGGTCCATGGTGGTCGTAAAAGCAGCCCTTCAACTCAATTTAAAGACAAAGTGCGCAGGACCGGAAAGGGGTGGGATTAAGAAAATGAGTTACAGGAATTATCATGTTTATGTATGAGAACTTGTTTATTATGTGTTACTGTATCCTCTATAATCAGCATGCTACACGAGTTAGGTGTGTGTTGTTGGTGAGACGACTCCCCTGCGCACCCGGCCGTTAATAAAGAAGCGTCTGCTTATCTACATCAAATTGGTGTCAATAAGTTTAGTGACAGGAGTGTTATAGAGAAGTACTAACTTCTGATTTTTGTGTACAAAAGGAGCATGAAAACCTGCAGTTGGTGAGCTTGATTTGCAGAAAAGTCCATAAAGCAGCCAGGCCTGAATAAATACAGTATCTCTCCTGAGCGTGTTAAGATTGGGTTATTGCACGCCGGGCACGAATCCGCTTTTTGGGTAACAGTATGAAAGAGCCAGAGGAAGGTGTATTTACCTTGCCGGAGGTAGTAAATCACAAGATTCAGTCTTGCCTCAGGAATAACATCAACCAGAGGAGGCAGGACCTGCAAAGCCCCTTCTCCTCCTCGGAACACCACCTAGAGAGGAAAGCAGCATATTGATAACTGTATCAAAATCTTGTCTAGGATCTCTTAATTCAAGGAAATTAATCCTTAAATTCCTAATTAACAGTAGGAAAAGGTCAGTGGTACTGGCATTAGCATAATCCCTGCTTTAATAACTATAGAATTACAACACGTGACAGTCTTTATTCTGAAGAATATAAAGTATTTAATCCATCAGTAAAGATTAATTTATTTCAGCTTTTAGCAGCTCAAAGCAGTGATACATTATATATCAAAGATTTTAAAGAATAATATGGTCTGAGACAAGAGTAAGGGGAACACATACTGAATTACAATTTGCTTATGAGGTACTCATATGCAAAAATTAGGCTAACAACTCTACATTTATTTAGAATGCCACAAGATCCGAAAATGATCAGGAGCAGTCAAGTCTTTATACTTCAGTTTCACATGACAGTTACTCCGACAAAACCTAACATACTAATTCAACAAACCACTGGCAAAAAGACCAAGTTCAAAATAGATGTTAACCTAAAAAAGTCCAGTTTGAAAGCAGTTTTAACTCTTGGGGAAACAAAGTGTTAGCTTGTTGTAACTGCTCTTGAAAAACAACAAAGGAAGTAACTGCACATCATTAAGTAAGAGCAATCTACTGTTACCAGTTGTGCAGCAAAGTAGTAATACTGCAGGGAAAATTAACAGGCGATTAGTGACTCTCTTACTGCAGAACACACAAGTATTTTGGCCTTTATGAGCATCTTTTTCCCTACAAGCTCCTTGTTAAGTACATTTTGGATGAAGACCATTTTCCCAAGTTATCTTAATTCTGCTCATATTGTTGCACTAAATAAGAGTTCAGGGTCATGCATTCTAACTTGTTTCTACAGAGTCCTTATTGGCTGGGCTCCACAAAATATCTTGCAAAGGTATTCTTACAGGACATAAATTATTTTAATACGCCTTTGGGTTGGGTGTAAAAGCAACAGCATTATTATTTTCTTGACACAGTCTCAAAATGACAGGGAAAAATTCCAGGGAAAAAAAATACAGTCAACGGCACATTGATTATACAGGTAGGATTTCTGAAATGGGACTTCTATGGCAGCAAAGATTCAATCGGGTCTGCAATTCCCAAAATATTTCATTTTATGAATCATCAAGAAAAGAGCTACAAATGAGTGCAGTTCATATTAGATGCAAAAAAAATACATTACTCACCAGATTGTGCTTAATGAGCTCCTTGCCAAACTCAAAAGACGATGAGGCACTGTCCGTCAAGTTCTTGAGCTCTGTCTGGAATTAAATACATTCCAAAATTTTAACACGAAACCAAAAAGCACACGAGCCTAAATGGAGCTTCATATGAGCCCCAAAGCTGACAGAAAGACACCTCCAGCAGTGTTGGGTCACTGGAAGATTTTTGCCTTCCCACTTCTATGTGATAATTTTAGCAATTGGATAATACATATAGACAAAAGCTCAAAAGTGGAGTGGGAAAACTGTAGGACCACTGTGCACACTTGTAGCCAGATGGCTTAATACCAGGGAAACTGAAATAGGTGACATTGCTAAGAGAAAGACACAATGACAAGATAAAGGCCATTATCAACATTACTAATTAAGACAGGTAACAAGGAAAAGAAACCCGTACAGAATCTTGAACTAAAATAAAGGTGAATCGAAGGGCTGTCCAATAGATACCTCAGCAGCCTTCCCATTGTAAAGTCGGAAATGGTTACAAGCCTTAAGGTTAAGAGCAATGGTGCTGTCAGGAACTTGCTGAAGATAAACAGCTAGCACTTCTTGTGATACATCATAGTAATCCAGTTTGTAATAGCATAGGGCCACATATACATTCAAAGCCAGGTATTCCCTGCAGGAAAGAGTTAAAGAGAACATTTAAATCCCACCAGATAGTCATACTACAGAACATTAAAATCAGTGATAAAGCTTTCACATGTCTATACATGTTTTACAAGCACATCAAAATTGGGGTTTCTGAGAAACAGTTAGAGCTTTTAGAGCTCTAGTCTGTTAGCTAAGATTGCAGAGATGCAGATTTGCATTAGTTTTTTCAATGGCAGGTACCGCAGCTTTAAAGAATTACCTACAAAACTTTTTGTTTGCAAATCTGGGAAATGGTAGCAACTTCACACTAAGGAAATGCACAGAACATGAGCACTGTATTTGGCCTGGCAGAATAGGATTTTGTATGCAATACACATAAAGACATTTAATATGCACATAAACCTTTGAAAATATTTTAATGGATCTTATTATCTTATACCAAGTACAATTATTAAAAAAAAAATTCCTTGCTATTACAAGCTATCAAGCCAGAAGAACTAGACACAGAAATAAGACAGGCATTTGTGGAAACAGTAAGTAAAAGGATAATTGTTACAAAGGTTACTCATATAGCTTTGAGTGATTGCTTCTACAGGACTTGGAAGTTAAAATCTTTTCCCCAAGCATTACATGACATACTTACATACATTATGATGGACTTCTCTGAAGCATTCAAAAGGAGATACTGCCAAAAGATTGCTATGTATTCTGGGACAGCAGTTTCTATTTCATTAAACAATACTTCCAGCCACTTAAGAATTCAATTTATTCCTTGTTAAATTCTGAACTAAGGACTTGCAGAATATGACAGGAGAAACCATCAACAAGTGTCATAGCAGGATAAATAGAAATGGAAAGAACTTCAGACTTAAAGGAATACAAGGAAGTCTCTACATAAAAACTAAGAACTGAACCCTACTTAGAAAGGCTAAGAAATGAAGGAGAAGTCAGTAACCACAAGCAAGGGTCACCAGACTGGCCATCAGAGGGGGAAAAAAGAAAAAGACTAAGCAGGTGCATAACCATGTATCATTTCAGAAGTAACAAAATAAAAAAAGATCTCAGAATGAATTATATGAAAGTATCACTAAAAGAAAGCAACAGAGTGCAGACTTCTTTTTAAACATGTATTTTTCAATAATGTTTTGCAGCGGACAAAATTGAGGGGGCTGCAACTTGTGCACATTTTGTGGTGGGCAAGGGACATAGTAATTGGGGAAAATTCCTACTTTCAGAAACCAAGCAACTAAAAGGAATTAAAATACCAACAGTATCAGAGACACTGCAATAAGGTTTAGAATAGAGATGCCCACCGATTATCAAGAAGAATGCGTTTGTAGATATCAATAGCTTCTTGGTAGTGGGACCGCATGTAGTGGATAGATGCCAAGCTAAGCTGATCTTCTGTAATGTCTTGCAGATTCTGGTGAGAGCTCATCAATTTCTTCTCATCACTGAACTAAAAAGAGTGTGACACATTTTCAGAAGAGTTCAGTGAGAAAAATGTTTTAATTAGCTGGATTAGTTTTGTCCTTGCTGGCAAACAGCAGGTGATTCACATTAAACATCTGGAAAACCTCTGTTACTTTAAAGATAATTTGACCAGTGGAGAAAGCCAAACATTAAAGAGGCAGACCAGTTGAAACTGGATAAATGTGAGGCTAAAACTAAGAACACGTTTTCCTTTAAGGTGTGATTTAGACATAATTACATGTCACATGCCTTGATGGATAAGAGGGGAAGAGATAAATTAATTATTCCACAAACTGAGTTTTGCAACACATGATTTGACTGTTACTACTCGAGCCAGCAGAAATTTTGCTGTTTGTAGATCCAAATCTTATTTCTCATGGATAGCACAAAAATGCAAGACTTGCCAACACACCAGCACTAATTTTCAGAAGATTTCTTTACAGCACTAACAAATTCTCTTTCATTATCCCCTTAAAATTCCAGTTTCTTCAACTAAATGGTTTATTTTTAAAAGCATTGCTGCATAGCACATAACACACACACAAGGATAAAAACAAGGAACAGAGTTAAACATACCTGTTATATTTGTAACAGTAAAGCTGAGGCTATTCACCTAATCAGTCTACTCAAATCACTTATTCCAGTGGTTCCCTTTGCTGGTTCTGCTGATTTAACAGTAATTCTGAATTTCTTTTACACAAAAATTCTATCTTATGTATTTGTTTTTCAACTATCTGCTCAGTTTTCTTCAAATCATTTTCCTTTCTCTTTGAGCCAGTGACAAAATGATACTCCAGTACAAACGCAAGAGGAGTTGCTTAACAGAACTAAAGGCAATGGGCTTTACAGTATTGTAACCCCCCTAATTTCCAAAGACTAACTAGATCAACTAGGAATTATTCAACTTCTCTATCACAGACATCTGTAAGTGCCCGTGCTACTACAAAACTGTTTTAAGATTTCTTTCTTAAATTTAACAGAGGTTTAAGTAAAGAGAATCTGATATCAAAGCTAACATTCAGGATTTATACTTTCAACTCGGTCTTCTCAGTAGCACAATACTTGTTAAGTATAACACAAGATGGTACAAAACCAAATTTAAGGGAAGATAGTTGTGTGTGGTAAGTGAAATAAGCATTTAATTGTTGTTGAAATTAAAGTCAATTTCATGCTATAAACAATATTACTTCTTGGATACTGAATGACTTAGGAGGATCAGTAATAGCACATAGACCATTTTGGTCAAATTGCCAAGTGTAAGACAGCTGCAAGTTAGGAAAACTTGCACTTGAAAGAAAATGAGAAATAGTGGCTTATACATTTCTGATTCTATTCGAATTCCAGGTTCCTCATGATCAAAAATACCATCAGGTTCCTGTTGTATGACTTATGTGAAATGCGTTGGTAAGACTTTCCTTAGATACATGCTGAGGGCACCTATTCTGAGATCATGTTTTCACACTTACTTTCTCCTCCACATTTTAATACAGTGGGGTGGTTATGGAAAACGTTTGTTCTCCTGCCACCACAGACATTTTAATTATCTGACAGGTTGCCAGCATAAATTACACATTACCAAACTGAAAAGAAAACAAAGTGTGAGTGAAAAGAAGACATCATACCTTATGTGCCAGGTGAAAGAGTAAACGGTTCTGGAGACGACTCTCAGGTGCTGAAAGGAAAATTCAGTAAATATTGCTGCAAAGAACAACTCAGGGTGCTTCTTTTTTATTTTTACCTCTTCTTCTCAATAGACATGGATGCACCCATATTCTTTCATTAACTAGCCCCAGTACTGACATAGCCTTTGCAGGACATGCCCTGGGGCAGGTTCTACCCATTTTAGAGCAGTTTAAAGGCCTTCCTGCTTCCTATCTTCATTCCCTGATCATTTATTTTGAAATCCCTGTTGAAAATAACTTTTCATTGGCCCTTGTCTTTCACAAGCTTTAAAACTTTTATGAATGGTGCCATCATTTCTCTGCTGAGCCTTCTGGATAATCCTCTGTTTTTGTGACACACAGCACTGTATCTTTTACAAAACAAAAAGCAGCAACAGATAAACTCACAGTCAAGGTTCCGTCTATGATGTGTCATATTTGAAGTAAGTTGTGATTTATAATTCTAGGAATCTTGTCAACTTCCAGTGTATTGCAAAACCCATTGCTGCTACCATTTTGTTATGTATGCACATTATATTATACTTAGTTCTAATATTTCTTCTGTCCTTAGGAACAAAAGGCACATGAAAAAATCCTTCAGTCGGAGCAGGTAAAATTCAAACTAAGATATGGTGAGAGATTTAATGGAGACATCTCCTTTCTAGAGCCGCTAAAGTTCATTAAATTTCTTGCTCTAGCAGGATTAAGGAATTCCATTTAACTCACTCCATATGACACAAATTGTTAACTGTAGAGCTTTAAGTCACTAGAGAGAGCCTTGTGCTTCACTGAGGTCCTTGTCCAACAGAGCTATTAATTTCTTTTGCAAGCAAACTTTCAAAAAGCCTTCCCTTGTTTCCTGTATTTTCTTTAGCCTACTCAGTTAATGAGCACTCTCATTCTTGCTCAGACCAACCAGCTGGCAACCTATGTTCCACAGAAAGGATGTACATGGAATCTTTACAAAATAGAATTACTTACGTGTTTATGAGGCCACAAAAGTGCAGAGTTAGCAAAGCAATGGCCTGTAATACAAGGCTATAATTCTTCTGACATCCTAAGTCATGAAAGAGGGCTCAAACCACCAAAACCTCTTCCCTCTCCCCCCCCGCCCCAGATGGAATTTTCTAGTAATAAGTTAAATTTTTATTTTTTTTAAAAGCAATTTAGGGAGAGATTTCCAGACTTCTTACTCTTTCTCCACATAGTAAGAAAACTTTGTAACACAGTGGACGATGCCAAAACCCAGGCCATTCTCATCAGGTTGGCAGTGTAAGGCTGCCCACCTACTTCTGATAGGTACAGCAATTATTTCTCCCCTTTCCTCCTTCCCAAGCTGTGTTATTTAAGCATGTTCCTAGAAAAAGAGGACAGTGAATATATCTTTAAAGAGCTGCTAGAACAGAGGAGTCCCAAAAGGCAAAGGCAGTATGAGAGCATTCTCACAAAACCACAACATCTTGAAAGGTATTACTAACAGAGCATCAAGTTGTTAAGAAGCTAAATGGTCTTCAATTTAGGATATATGTGGGAATTCTCATTAGCCTAATTATGGAAGAACAGAAAGTTTTTCTGATCTACAATCAATATTGTATAAGCAGCAGTAGTAGTATAGCTGACACGATAACATATTCTAGAAATTGTATCATCCATTGACTTAGGAAAGTTAGGAGTACTTTAATTTAAATGCAAGTTCTTCAAAATGTTGTCAGCAATGATACTGCAGTAACTCCACATGTGCCCCAGCATTAACTGATACGTTTTAATATCAAAGTTTAGAAAGGTTGCACATGGACCCCACATGTGCTTTTGTGTGAAACTTAAGCCAACCACAACCACCCTTCACAATTCAAAACATTCAGTCATCAAAGACTCCAAAAATACAAGCAGGACAGATTGTGGGATTTACACTGAAAATAACATATTGTATAATCACAGCACTACGGGTAAAGACACTGAAGTTCCTTTTTTGAGTAGGTTTTGCTTTTTTTTTTTTTTTTTTTTTTTGAGTGGGTTTTAGCATTAATTTCACTGTGAAAATTGTGACTTGCAAGCAGTACTGCCTCAAAAATCTAAACCAAGGAATTCTTGTTTCCCTGGTCAACCAATGACTGCAATGCTGCCCTCGCAAACCTGGCATCTGATCTGACATCAAAATCATTATTTACTTCTTGGCAAAAGCTGGAGGGTTAGTCCACGTTATTTTATGCCTAAAAACAGGCAAAAGATGAAACCTGAGTTTTGTGTTGTGCACGGATATATGGAGGGAGAAAAAATGTCCTGCTTCGTAAGATATTATATGATACTAACCATTTGATATTCTTTAAAATAAGACACTTTTACTTAGCATCAGCCAGAGGAGGAGAGAGGTAGACACCAAAAAAATGTAGTCCTGTTGGTACCGTAAGCAGAACCATGGAAACATTCAATATCAGCAGTTTCTTTTCTCCCAGTGCAAAATATATTTTTTGAGGAAGACAAGGAAATATATGAAGGTCAGATTATTTTCCAGAAAGAATTTCATTATGAATATTGGATAAAGCTGTTGTCAATCACTGGAGCAGGAAGTGATACAACTGCCTCAGAGACAGTGATTTTTAAAGGACGTTAGTCTGGTTCTTTTATTACTCTTTGCTGCTACCAAAATTCATCGTCACTGATCTATTAATGCCATAAGGAAGCACAATCCTTCTCTTCCCGTCCTACTTTTTCAAGAAGATGACTGTACATTTTGTTATTTTAATTAGTATTAAGTAATCTAGGGATCATAACAAACATGATGACAATGCTGCATGGCAACAAACTGGACCCTGCTCCAGGTCTAGTATTGGCCTTGTGCTGAAGACATCACTGACGTAGCTGGATAAGCTATATCTCTTTCCAGACAGGAAACGCACCAATATTCCTAAGCTAGAATTTTTGTCATGATCAGGGCTGATGTTCCAGGCACTAAAGTCATAGTTGACATTGACCTTAGAAGTGTTCTGTGTATTTTTAAGTGCTGACACTGAACAGGCACTTAGCGAAGTATTTGCTAAAATATAATAAACAGCCAAAGTAAGAGTGAAGACAGTTATCTTCACTAATTATTAAACAAAATATTAAGCTCACTAGAAATGGCACTAGAAATTGCTGCCACAGGCAGTAAGATGATGATGAAGTAGAGTCATGGACAATCTGGCATCTGTGTCCTCTCGTAAGAGTGCAAGGCAACGCTAGTCATGCATCCCGCATTAACAAATCCCACCTAGCAGATACAATGCATAGGCTATAGCAGCACTTCACACATTAACAGATGTAGAACACATCTTTAACATACACAGCAGGAGCTGGTAGGAATGGAACAGTGTTGAGAAGGCTCCAGCCTGACAGCACAGAAAATATGACCCCAGGAAACTTTATTCTCCTGTCCCTGAGAAACAACACCCTGCTCACCTGAGTACAGTAGCTGAATGAAGCTCTCTGTGCCTCAGAACCACAGTCTCACTGGTGGAGGAAAAACGCAAGGGTATGGGAAAAATGTTTGGAAAAAACCATGGTCCAACAGTGAGGTCCATGCTTGCAGACAGTTGAATAGTTCAACTGTTCATAATTTCCTTGAATGAAATTTACAGAGGACACTCACTGAAATTGTCCCATTACTGAAATACTTAAAAGGCAGTTCAACTATGTTCAGTTACTTGCAATATATAAACATTTCTTTTCAGTCATGCCTAAGCAGAATAAGTTAAATATCATTGAAGCAAAAAATTCTTCCTGTTCTGTAGCTTTCACCATACTTTAAAAAGTAAAACAAGAAAATAAGGTTAGTAGTTTTTAAAGTTTAAATATGTATAAATTGATGTTTTCACTTGTGCACTTTGAAAGTTCCATATATCAAACTCTGCTGGTTCAAAACCACAGCTAATATGAAACTGAACTAATGAACTACTGTTCTCAATAAATACAGTACAAGCAGAAAGCAGATAATTTTGCCTGTAGGTGAACATGCAGCGTAAAGAAAAAGAAAACCCAGCAACCTTTCCATGACCACTTGTAACAGCACATTTTCACTGGTGACAACTATCTGACACCTGGCAAACATTAGTACATGCATAAGCAAAACTTGTTTGGGAAAATGTCATTGTTCTTACTAACCCATCTCTGTTCTGCTTTTGTACAATACTGCTCCTTCCAGTATAGGCTATGAAATGAGAAGTATCTCTGTTCAGTTAAACCACATTCATATCTGACACATGTGGAGTTCTGAAGACATAAAGTAACTACAAAGCTTTGCCCATCAAAAATTAGAAGGGGGGGGGGGGGGGGGGAAAGAACTTTAACGACTGGTTCAGCAACACAACCCTGTCTGTGCATGAATCTTAAATTTAATTGCAAAATTCTGTTTATCCTAAAAAGACCCACAGTCTTTTTTCATTTAACAGATGACTTGTAATGCAGTTTGCATTACAGATTTCGTAACAGATTTAACTGCAGCCCCACTTATGTGCATGTTTTGTGGTTTAAAAGAACACTGTTAGTTCTTGTGCTTTTCTTAATACAGTGCTAGCCAACGGCTTCTGAGAGCACTACGCAGGCTTCTAAACACTAGGATCAGTTGCCAGGATCACCACACAAGTGTGCCCAGCCGAGTTTCTGGTCCTTGTCCTTTGCACGGCACAGGAATTGGGAATGCAACATAAGATTACTTGTTTTTATAATTAAAAAATAGTAATGTATTATTATAATTTATTAAATCAAGATGAAGATGTTCAGCCTTATTCTCCCAAGACTGGATAGGCTAGCACACAGCACGGAAAATATGTTCAGCCAATGGATGAGAACACAGATGCAAAACAAGTAAACAAAGCAGCATCACTTGGCAGCTTCACTACGGGATGACTATGAAACAACAGTAGCTGACCTGAAGTAACTCTACCTTCACCTCAGATCCAGGAATATTAGTAACTGTAATGTAAGGGGACAGCAGGGAAAAAGGAGATGCCAGAAATATCTGAAAGGAATTTGGAAGAAAGCCTACAGGAGATAAAGTACAACTGTAATGAAAAACCTTCAAAGAAGGATTTTTCTTTATTGCCTTTTTGCTCTACTTAGGTTATTTTTGCAGTAATTCTGGTTTATATGACTTTTGATATACAGATTTATTCTCTCCTGAGAGAATGTACCATGAAGTTTTAATTAAGTAACAACAAGCTAAGAGAACACTTCACATCTATTAAAAAATAAACATAAAACCTCGCTCCACAAGAGATTGTGGACTATGTATCTTGTATGAAATGCAATAATTACCTCATGGCTTTTAATGCTAATTTCCTAATTTTTAAGTATCCTGCATATTTCTCCTCAGACAGTTAACAATAATTTTCTTAAGCAACAGCAACAGCACATAGCAAGAAGGAACTTCTGTTTGATTTCTAGATATTTACATGTCTGTGTGGAAAATCTATTCCAGGAAGCTAGCTGACATTTATGTTCCCTTTCACACAGAGATTCCATCACTGTAGAAATTTAGAATTACAGATGAAAATAAATTATTTCTCCCTCATTTGTTTTAGTACTATGCTGCTTTCAGGGGCTTAGCATAACTGCAACAATAAACAGCAAGCAGTATGCAAGAATTCAGGCAAAATAATCCCAAAGTAGCAATGGTAAGCAGCCCAACACTAACACCATCTATCATTTTTTTCAGCAGTATTCAAGGCAGTACTGGATAAATGGTATTCTTCTAGAGACTTCACCTGTTGTGTCTATATCCAATGAAATATTTTGCTTCTTCAGGATCTTTACAAAACCATGGAAGAGATCACAAGATGTAATGGCCTCAGCTGTCAATAATATATTGTGAACAGCCATCACTGATGCAATCCTAAAATGTTAAAAATACCTAAAAGAGGATCTGTCTTGAGCGAACATAAAATGGTTCAATCTCAATGTAAGAAAGACATAAGTGATGGGAGTGGAAAGGGGAATATACAACACTTGAAAGTCTTCAGTGGAGAGAAGTGTTACAAATCTTCAGCTGTTACTGCCTTCCCACCACGCTTAAGTAGCCAGAAATCATCAGTATTACAGTACTCACAAAAAACGTTTAGCACCCCACTACAAAAACTGGAATGCTGTCCTTAAACAATTACATAAAATCAGGAACTGATACTGCAAGCAGGAGCACTCAGTTATTCTCTGTTCCCTCCCTCAACTACACTCCCTATGTCTCGCACTCCTTTGTTAATATTCCTGCCCTTTCCTCCAGCACCTGAGTACCACTAACCACACCCCCTACCCTGCCACTCACCATGCTACTATGAACTAATCTGACGGGGCATGAAAAATTAACCTTCCCTCACTTCCAGCTCATTAATAAAGGTGCATGGCCAGCTGTGTATCTGTCATCTCTAGAATGGATTACTGCAATTCGCATGATGTGAAGCTGATGACAATGACTCCAACTGGTACAGGATGCAGCTGCTTGCTTCCTCCATGGTTCAGGTCAAAGTGACACCTCAGGCTCTACTGCCCAATCATTTTTAGATTCCAGTTCAAGTCCTAGACTGTAATCTCCAAAGCTCAAATTTGTGATACATTAAAGATTAAATTATTATCTGTGAATATTAGAAATTTATGCACCTCTTCAACAATACAGATCACAAAGTTCTGCATGAAACTTTTTACAGTTAGAAACAAAAGATTTCCAGTTGTGGGATTCAAGCTCATCATGATCTTTCAGAGGATTTTAAAGGGATACAAGAATCTAATTATTTCTAAAAAATACTACAAAACTGTCCATTTTGAAGGCACTGCTCCACAGTAGCAGAAAGTACACCATTATTTTCTCCCTACCCTATTTTCAGCCCAAGACTAGAAGACTAAAGAAAGAAAGGAGAAAACCCATACTTCAATAAGAGTTTTATCCTAAAAAGGCAAGAGTCAGAAGTTGACTGAGAACACCACCACTATTCTACTTAGAAAGCGCTGAGATACTATGGTTATGGGAAACAATATAAATCACTAAGATAAATAGAAAGTGATGGGTAACAAAATTAAATTGCAGAAACATTTTTAGGCAGTAAAAACTGCCTTAGAATCTAATTTCCATTCCTCTTCTTTAAATGATTCCATGCATGTTCAAATTAAAGTAGAACTGTAACAGTGTGACTGCAGTGAATTCCACATCTTGAAGAATCACATGCCTAATATCTGACTTATAAGGCAAGAAGACCACTTACTAAGTCACTCAAACTATGTAAACAGAGTTCTTGTACACATGAGGGACAATGCTGAACTCTCAGATGCTTTTTTTTCAAAAATGTCACTGGCCTAATTAGCTTTATCTGCACTGGCTCAGAGACATGGAATCAGTCAAAAGAAAAGTAACTTTTTATTGCTGGTCAGCATATGCTGGGTTTTATATTTAGAAATTAATAAGAGAAGTTATTTTGCAGATGCTTCTTTCAGTTCCAGCTGCTCCACCAGCCCAAGGTATTTTCAGGAAGCAAACTGCATTACAAGTCATCTGTTAAATGAAAAAAAATCCAAAACAAAAACCCAAACTCCAAAATCTTAGTTCAAAAGTATCCTTTATTCCTATGAAAAAATATATTGAATACTTTCTCTGGAAATCACCTTAAGTGTTCAAATCAACAAGTAGTCCTTTCCATCAGAGACATACATCTCACCTTTCAAGGCTGCTTGTTCAGCTTGCATATACATCCCCAGAAAGAAGTACGTACAGGCAAGGTTCACCCAAACATCTGGATTGCAAGCTGGTTGTTTGGTTAAGGCCTCATATTCCTGTAATAGAAGAGAGGGCGGATTTTTTAAAAAATGCATAATAGCACAGACTTGAATTAAATATCATTCTTTCTTCCACCATTTTACAATGCATCATTAAATTACTGAGATCACACGACTTACTCTCGAGTTCATTGCAGTTCTTACTAAACTAATACATTTTAACCTAAGATACGTCCCTAGCTCTTTTTTGTTTACAGCAATATAACAGACAACAGGGACAAGCAGCACTACAAATTTTCACTGTAGCGGCATGAATTCTGTCAATACTGAAGTTATAAATATATTAAAAATATTTATATTATATATATACATATTATAAAAGTATATGATTAACATATTAATCTTTTATAAATATAAAGTTAAAGGCATTAACACAACCAACTTTTCCTCAGTCTTCTCTAATGCTTTCCTGACTTCTCCAGTCAAAGCCTGGGAGCCACAGACACCAGTGAAATCTCCCTGTGAATGCTTACTGAAGCAAGTGTTAAACACGCTTTTATAAACCTGTAGGTAATGTCTTAATACAGATTAAAACAGTGGTCTCCAAAGTGGGGTGTGTGCACTCCAGCAGTTGTGCAAGACAATACCATCAGGTGCAAGAAGAAAAATTTTTTTATACCATTAATAACTAAAATAAATATTTTTAAAATAGTGATTTTTTCATCTTTAATCCTTTTTAAATTTTATTTTTGTGTATGATTTATAATTACATATTAGTACAGTAGTACATGTATATAATTTATAAATACATATACATATCTATGTCTATTGGGAGTGCATGCTCCAAAGTTTTTTTACTGATATGGGTGAATGATCAAAATTGTCTGGAGACCACTACATTAAAATACAAGCCTAGAAGTCGGTATTGGGCAAATTCAAGACTTCCTAATAGATAAAGATATAATTATAGTAAATATTACTAAACTGTGCCTAACTTCACCACTTCCCATTTTAAGATTTACAGCCAACAGCTACAGAAAATCACCAGATACCATATTCTGATATTTCTTACACATCCACGTTCATTACATATCCATTAATACTGCCACATAAACTACTTAATGTCTTCTTAATTCTGAAATAGTAAAAAATTAACAGAGCAGTCTTTCATTCTACTTTTTTTAATGAAAAAAAACTTTGCAGCTACTGAACAGTGATATTCCTGAAGATAAACATCTTTGCTCTGTGTAACAATAGGTACTAAAACCAGACGCAGGTAGACCTCTCAATGCCATTTTTTTTCCTCTTTCAGGTTTCTGTTAAATTACTAAGAAGGACCCCAGTGAAAGTGCCTCCTGCTCGTGCTCCTGCTCTCCATCCAGCCATGCGCAACAGGCAGCATAAGGCAAAGCAGGCAGGGTCATGCAAGGTTCCCACAAGACCTTCTGAAAGAGTGCCATCCACATACTCCCAATCACCGTAAGCCTCTCATCCCTTCCAGCAACACAACCCCTTGCTGACTCTCTACTCTTCCTCCAAACATATGAATTGGAATTTCCCTCTGCCTAGGGAGGGTTTACCAGATTGTGCCACCACGGATGGAAGACTTCTTACCTTTGAGGGAAAGGCACAGATGTATATACAGCACTAGATAAAATAAGCCATGCCCAAAGGACAGTGAATCCCAAGAACAGAAACATACTGACAGCAATAAAGTTTACAGTTTGCAAGCATAATGAATTTTTTTTTTTCTGTTGCCAAGTGAAAATAAACTGCACTCCCAAACAGAGAAGATATTGGTAAGGCATGCCCTTAAAAGCCAGCTCAGTCTTGCTAGTACTTTAGGGACTAGCTGTCCTTCAAGAAGATTTTAAATAAATAAATAAATAAAAACATTTACATAGAGGCCAACCTTTCCTACTGAGGCCAGTTCAATCTTGACATAGGCCTGTCATGGAGCTCTGAGAGTCAGGCCACTGCTGTTTATTGGGACCATCTGGAATCTTTCAAAATCCATTCAGATTAAATGCACCCAAAGGTCTCTTTCAGCTATGGCTTCAGGCAGATTAATTAGAAAAGACAAAGTGCATAAACACAAGTCATGTTCTGGCTTGGCCATTCAAAGCAAGCAATAAATAAAGAGTGCTCTAGCAGTACCAATGTGAATCTATGGAAACACAGTAAATAAAAATGAGGACTATTAGTGCTCCTTACCCTGTACTTCTGGGCCACGAGCCCAGACCATGCGCTGTTGCCCCTTTCCTCAATAAAAGGCATTTCACCTCAGTTTCTCAAAGACTACTTCACAAGAGCTTCCCCCCCTCCTCTCCAAAAAACCAAACTAACTAAATACTCCAAAAGCTTTCCCAACAGTTGACCCGTGGCATATTTTTGCCAACCAGGAGCGTAACAACTTCTTGCCATTTTACCCTCCTCCACCTCTTGTTCCTATCACAAGACACATGCACTTTTCCTCAAAAGCAGGCTGCCAGATTCATTGCTCAGTGCCCTTATTACTTGTCTGGATTCTCCAAGCCTGTAAACACGGATCCTAAAGAGCCAATAAACAGGTCAACCTATAAGGCTGCCCCACAAGAAGCCTAGAGAACTTCCCCAAGCCAAAAATCCATCTTTTACTTTCTAGGCTCAGCTGTTGGGAACTTGAGTGTGTCTGTATTCTCACACTTCCTGCAGAAGTACTCAAGCAAGACCAGATACTGCTCACGGATGAAACATTACCCTAGTATAGCCCTGTTCCTTTCATGACTTACTATTTCACTGAAATCATCCTGATCAAAGTCAGGGCAGGCAGGAGGTCCCACCCAGTGAAGAGGTGGAATGGCTCCTGATACTCTGCTAGGAGGGAGGCAGCAGATAGAAGAGGCTGTCGAAATTGCTGGCTGTAATTTGTGAGATTTTGACAGAAACAATGCATTGAAGGCTCTGGCCTGGGGATCATGCTTTGCTCTCATGGGTGCAGCTGATGGGCCAAAATGGCATTATCACGTCTGGCAGCTGTACCATACCAGCATCCTTTGTGCCTAAGCCCAGTCAGAGGTGCACAGTGCAAATGCGAAACCTGTTCTTGAACCCAACCTAGCAGCGCACCTGCCATTGCCAATTTGTCTCTTAAACTGTCAATAACTCAAATATGTCTTATAACCCTCCCTTTCTTAGGCCCTGGCTGCTTCAATTTATAAGATCAGGCAGCTCAGAAACTGAATCATGCTCTGATCATGACTGATGCTCTGAATCTGGTTCTTGGGTGACACTGGGAAAATTTTCAGGAAAGGTTTAAGATCAGTGCTATGAACAATTCACGGCAGAAAGACCGGTGGATTCTTCCCCATTAGGGATAGTAGATGTGGAAGACTCCAGAAAACTTATTAGATGCTGCCATCCACTAGTGAAGTTCTGGCTGCCATATGATGCCAGGAGGACACTGACCACTCAGTGTTAGTAAAAATCAATTTGTCAGTGAAGGAAGCTAGAGAGTCCCCAGGGAGGGACTGCTACCATGACTGCTGTAAGAGTTGAGTCCAGTGCAGTACCATTTGAAAACTGGTGTACAGTAGTAGAGATGATCCCACCAGACCAGTGTTGGTGGCATACCCTTTGAGAAAGGCATCTACCTACTAAGAAGGGGAAAGTGTGACCCTAGTAAAGCTGAGGTTAGAACTCTACCTGGAGAATACATGACTGTTGGTGTGCCTATAAGAGAATGTGAATTCTCTCATGTGAATGTGCCAGATATTTTGCTGTCATTCTCTATGAAGATATTCTTGGACCTGGAGGTCTGTGTGTTTTTAATTTTTCCCCTACTTCTCCCAGTAGTGGATGATGGCCACCTCACCCCAATTCCCAAGCCTCTCCAAAAGTTGCCATACACCCAGCATGCCTGGCTTGCTACGAAAGTGTAATTACAAATAAAAGGATTATCAAGCAGCATAACTTCTGAAGACCTTCCTCAGGTATATGGAACCATGAACCGGGAACACAGTGACACAGACTCTGCGTTGTCACTTTTGCAGGCACTTAGGAACATGAATCATTTAGATTGTGTGTAATGTCATGCTGGAGAATTCTGCAAAATCTTCTACCCACAGTATTTTATTTACAGTGCTCTTGGCACTCCCCACAGAGTGCTCCAAGATCTAGAGGGTATAGATGATCATGGAATTTGTCCTTAGAAATACAGCAACAATGCCTCTGTAACATAGCAGAGAAGGTACAGCATTACACTTCAATCTTGAAGCTGATAACTGAAAGGCAATTCAGCCTCCACAGTCAGCACTCTTTCCCTTGATTACTACAGGCTTGGGAATTACAGCTATGGTGTTCTGGACCAAAAGAAACTAGGTTGAGATGCACAGGCTCATTTCCCACATGCCACCATAAAATGAAAAAGTTATCAGGACTCATCACTGTGCCAAAAATCAGTCTCAGATCTGGAAAGATAGGCCCTGTGATCTCTCACTTAACACACACACACACACAAACAAACAAACCAACCACAAACCATGCACACAAACCTTTTATTGTCCCTACTCGGGCAGAAAAACAGGAAAAAGACGACTACGTTGCAGTTTTTAAAAGCCTGAATCAACAGCATCACCTAGTGGTGAATCAATCACCACATACAAAACCTAATCTAAAAATAAAATAAAATAAAAGCTGTTAGTTTTTCGTTGAAGGAAACATTTTAAATCTACTCTGTCTATAAAAGCACCTACTGGGTGTTCCAAATAGCAAAATTTATTTCAAAGAGATTGCAAGCTATTTTTCATTTGTATACAAACATTTTTCATCTTTTAAACTTCCACTCTCTAGGTATAAATTAACTACAGCAACTGATTGTCACATTCACAAACTTTAAATTCCACAACTCTCAACGTGAATATTAAGTTACCAATATGTCTTATATTACTATTCTACATTCTATACTGTCAATTTGTCAATTTGAATCACTGAGCATTTCTAATCTCCAATGGATGTTTCCTCTTCAATTTTTTAAGGGGGAAAGTGGCTTGTGAATTTACTCGGAAGCTTTAGAAATTCTATTTCCACCTCACATGTGAATCTTGTGCACATGACAATGTATTACTGTAGTTAAACCTAATTTTAGTTTTTACTAAGTTGAAACACCTAATTTTATCTGAGAAAAGATCATTGTTGTTCTATAATCCATTTCTCCACGGTTATTTTATTTTGTGAATACTTTAAATTATCATCTGGTTTTAATATTTCTTTCAGGGAAAGCAAGTTAAAAGACTGCAAAACCAGATATACTTCACAGTTATGTTTCACAGTGCATTGTGATGGAGATCTCCCTCAGCTGACATTGACCAAAACCAATAAGCCTTAGACAGTACAATACAGCATTGTATGGACCCAGCAGTTCACATCTGTAGGAATACAGCAAGGAGACAAACAATATTCAGGCAGACTGAGTTGTTTTCAAATCTTTACTAGCTTAAACGCAGCCTTGTGGGTATCACCACACCACTCCACAACGCTCCCTGTTCTGGTTTGCACACTCTGTAGAAGTTAAGACTTCTACAGAGAAATATGCTAGCACAACGGAGAAGATAAAGGAATCCCAGGGATACTGGCAATAACTTGAGTTTCACTGGAGACAGAAATGAACACAAGAATTGCATATGGACTCATACACTGAAGGAGATACAACAGCACTGTATGGTGCAAATATTAAAAATGTATGTGTATTTGAATAATCAACATGGTTTTTAGTGACTCAAATCTTATGGAGAATGTCTCATTTCATTGAGTTACCTAATACAAGAAAACATAAAGAACAACAAAGTACATTAAATAGCTAGAGACATCAACCTCTAAGGAAAGAATTTAAAAAGCGTGTGTATTACAGACAAGCTACACAATGAAGACAAAAACATAACTAAACCTGAAAAACAAACCTGTGGAAAGCTAGCTGCAAAAAGGGAATGGAAAATTTAGGACATGAATGATGACATTTAAAAGGGCAAATGAGGTTACTGAGCCTAGTATTAAATCAGACAATAGATAACATTTTAAAAGGTCTATTTTCATAGGCAAATACCTTTTTTTCCCAATTCAAACTGCTTTCCACAGCATCTGCTTTACTACTATATATTCGTACTTTAACTGGCTGGCAGAACTGTTCCCTATTACAGAACCTCGTCCTCCTGTTGTCATCGCTTTACCGCAACATCCCGATTTCCAACCTCGGGGAGCAGGATTTTCCCACCTTACCTCCAGTGCTCTCTTGTAGTCACCCAAATGAAAGGCAGAGTATCCAATCCAAAGGTCTGCATTCTCCTCCTGCTCACCCACGTGCCGTTTAAACTTTGTAGAGAAGGATGTACGTATTTTATCAGCTGCCACACAATTTGTAAAGCCCCTCAGATAATGAAAGCGATACTGGGGCCATCTTATATTAGGGGTGGTTTGGCAGCTGGGGATGGGGGCTGCTCTCGCGTTTCTGAGGGAAGCGGCAGGCAACCCTCCCATGCCAACCCCAGCTCTGCGACGCGAGGGGAGAAGCTGCCGCAACTGGGCCTAACGGGTGCGGAAGGAGGCGAGGGGGACACGAGGCAGGGGAAGAGCCCACCCCCCCGCCCCAGCCGGGTCGGGCACAGCCCTGGCGGTGATGGCACCACTCTCCCGGGGGGACCGGGACAGCCAGAGTGCCGCCGGCGCCCTCGGGCCGGGGCCTCCGCCCCCGCCGCGACCCGTTACCTCCAGCAAGGCGATGGCGCCGGTGAAGTCCCTCAGGGCCAGGAGCTCTTCCAGCTGCGGCACCTTCTTCCCTTTCTTCTTCCGCCGGTCTCCCGGCGGCGGGGTACCCCCCACGGCCGGCTTGGCCCGGGAGAGCATCTGGGCAGGGAGCAGAGCGAAGCCGGGTCAGAGCGGAGCCTCGGCGCGGCCACCCCCGCCCGAAGTTGGGGGGGAAGCACCGCGCCCGCCCTACAGCCCCCCACCCCGCCGCCTCTCACCATCCTGCCGCCGGGCCTGGGCTCCGCGCTCCGCCGACGGCGCCGTTGCCAGGGTAACCGCGGGACGGCGGAAGGCAGCGGCGCGGGCCCGGGCGCGGCGGCGAATAGGCGCCGGCTGGCGACAGGCGCCGCCCCCCGGGGTTCCGCCTCCGCCGCTGCGGCGGGCGTCGGTCTCCGTGGCGACTGCGGAACGGGCGGGCGGTGCCCCAGTCCGTCTGTCCAGTTGTGGCACCCCGGACACACAGGGCCCTGTGGGTTGTGGTCTGTGCCAGCTGCTGGCGCCGACACCTCCGTGCACGCACCCACATCCAGAACGTGGGTGAGTCCCCTCACCCCGGAAAACAGTTAGAAATGGGCTTTAAGAGGAGGGCAGGAGGCGCGGCCCTGGGCAAGTGCGGGACACGGCCAGAGGAACGTACAGACGAGCAACCGGCTTGCACGTCACCAGCCCCTTTTATCCCATTGCCCCGTGTCCCATTGTTGAAGGTGAAACTTTTAGAACAGTGTGGCAATATTATGCTTAAGTCAAGAAAGTAATTCAATGTCCTTTTTGTAGTGAGGGACCCAAAACTGAACACAGCAATCGAGGTGCAGCCTCACCAGTGCCGAGTACAGGGGTAAGATCACTTCCCTGTCCCTGCTGGCCACGCTATTTCTGATACAAGCCAGGATACCATTGGCCTTCTTGGCCACCTGGGCACACTGCTGGCTCATGTTCAGCCGGCTATCGTTTGCGGGAAGCCATGGAGCACCTAGGCTTGCACAACCCTAAAATAAATAAGCAATGTCTCTCCTGAGGGTGTGATTATTGACCTATTGCACACCAGGCGATGAATCTTCTTTTTGGACAACACCATACTGGTTCCTTCCCCAACCCCCTTGATCTCTTCCTTCCCCCACCTTTGGTCCTTTGCCAAAACAGCCCATAATAAGTCTTGTGCAATCCCAAAATGCTCTTCCCTGGCATGCCATAATGAGTCTCATATGCTCGGAGTGAACAACCCCCCTCAGCCTGTGAGGTGATCCAGAGACCTTCATCCATTGACCAGAGAGCTTCTCACATTGATCTTGATGGCTTGATCACCCTCCTGTGACAGCCCAATGGAAGGGAATCCCACAGATGTTTACACTTTTCTGGTAAACATAGCCATTCCATCTGTATTTCTATAATTATAAAGATGGAGAGCATCATAAGAAATGTTAGGTATGTGGGTTGCTTACATTTTAACTGCATACAGTAGCTGATCTTTCTGGCAAACTCTGGATAACTTTCAAGCACAGCTTGTTTCCAGTAGCATCTCTGACATTGCAGTTTGCTGTGAATAAAACAGACCTCTCTGGGTTACAGAGGAACACCATGCAGTGGAATTCTACAAACTTTCATTTTTATATTGCTTGAATTGCACCATTAGCAATTCCAGTGCAGAGGATCAATACATTACACTACTGCTGACAACTCAGCTAGCCAAAATATACATGTCCATGGACAGTACTAATAAGGTATCTGTATTTCTACCATTTTTCCTTCTTTGAGAAGAAAATTTTTTTGCACTCTGTCAGAAAACCAGAGAGGCTTTTTTTGTATGAATAAATACATCATGTCACACTGCAATCATCTGTAATACAGTCCAGCAGTAAAGAACTGCATGCTGCTTCTTCAGAGCATGGGTTCCACCTTCACCTTCTCCCAATCACTTCAACATGGCCTGACCCAGGAATGATACACTCAGCTTGCAACTGTCCCCAAGAGGTTACTCTGCAACCAGGGACCACAGGAACACAACAGCACCATGACGGTGTCCCTTGCTTATGAATGTGCTTTCATACCACAGGCCATAAAGAAGGAAGGCAAATAAGCCACTCTTCCACAGAGGATTTCTCTGCAAGAAATTAAGTTTGAGTTAGTAGGTCAAAGTGATAAAGAATGTATGCCAGTGATTTGGTCTCCTTTTATAGCTCTTCTCTATTAAGTATTATTTCTGTCAGGAGAAAATTAATATTCCATAAAGAATTCTGAAATTATTTGCCTTTTCAGAGATTTGATTTTAAGTGATTATGTTGTCGATTGTATATATAGACTAATTAATACGATACAGATATATGTCCTCTTATCAGTTGTCTATTATCTAACAGAAAAAAAAATCAGCAGGCGAGAATGCTTGAGAGTGTCCTCTGTCAGAACCCTGTGAAATCAAGAAAAAAATCTAGCTTGACAGGGATATTGTAAGATGCCTTTTTCCTTTTGGATCTTAAACAATGCCTCAGAAGTACTTAATTTTAAACTGAAAGAAAATAATAATTGTTGTCAATACCTTGCAGTAATTTTCAGTACTGTCATAGAATATTCTGGCTCTGTACAGTAAGCTAGAAAAACTGAAGATTTTGGTTTGATGTTTTTTTTACTATAGAAATGCCAATGTAAACTGGGTAAAAGAGAAGAAACAGAAGGAGCAGAAGGTGCCACTGATGAAGGTGTTGTGTTTTTGACTGAAATGCAAGCAAGCAGACAGTACAATTAGGCAAGATTCTTATTTTTCAGAAAAAGTAACTGAAAATATAATTTTGCTACATTGCTTTCTTCCATTTTTTTATACAGATCTTTCACAAGATCCTCCCATTCTAAGAATCAACATACTAAATACAGCTAGAATATTGACTAAAATGGAAGAAAGCTCTCAGCTGCTCCACTGGTTTCTTCCTTTTCCCAGTGGCTTCCTGAATTCTTCCACGGTGGGTCCAAACCTGGGGAATGTGTGAGAGCTAACAGATGTGCAGTGCCAATCTGTTAGCTGTGGGTACAAGGATAGTGTCACCTGAGATAGAAAGTAATAGCAGGCAAAGCAGTTCCTTTTGATTTGCAGTGTTTTGCAAGGACCAGTGGGATTCCAGCATCTATCTGCATTGGGGAGTGGTATTTTCTTGACCGAAAGTTTTACGATCATGCGGAGCGGGGACTGCTCAGAAGCATGACATGTCTCTCTGCTGTCAACTCTCTGCCTGTCAAGGGGAACTCAGATGGGGGACATCTTCTAACCTTGACTGTGTTTTGGAGGCAAGTCCCCTAAGCATTGCCTGTACACACATACACCTCCTTATGTGTAATTTCATTGCCTCCAAAAAGATAATGTGTTCCATAAGGGTTAGCTTCAACTGAGCTTCAACTCACCTGCAAGATGAGAAAGTAAAAATTTATTCTGACTGGACGTAATGGTCTGGCTTCCAATTACAAAACTGAAGACACATTACATGTAAAGTAGAACTGTAGGTTACATTTAATAGCAAGGATCCTTCTTAGCTGCTTCAGAATGACTCAAATGGAGTTCTTCTGGCACATTCTCAGCAGGCAAAGCTGTGACTCTGCCTGTCAGATCATTCCCTCATAGATGGGGTCTACAGCAGTATTAAAGGACAAGGTGGTGACTTTGGTTGTTATTGTAATGAATCAAAACCATAAAATTTGCCATCAGAAGGGTTGCTAATTATAAATCGCACAACTCAACAGGTGAGCCATGGATTGAAAACAGCATAAAATTAAGTTATCTCCTGACTTGTAGAGGTGCTAACTGTACACAGTGTGTGAGCAATATAAGTAGGGGGCAAAATGCTAGAATTTGGCATTATGGCAATTGGTGTGGACTCTGTGTACATGAGCGGTCTAAACCCCATTCAGAGCAGTAGGAGTCTCCATTTATATCTAATGTTCACTAAAGACAATTGTGTAGGAGGACACATGTAATTTAATCCTGTATTCTCACCAGCATCAAACTGACCAAAATATTTTTAGCATCTGGTATAGAAGTTGTTATTAAGATGCAGACCAAAGTAGGTAGAGATGTTATAATGAAATGCCAAGATGACACTTCATAAATTAAAGACAAGTCAAGAAGTTCAGCTGCTCTATTAATAATGCTGCAAAACTGCTGCAGTTCTTACCATTCTGTTAGCTAGTGGCATTATCTTGGAGGCTGTGAGCTGTAAAATGATTAATGATCATGTTTATTCCCACACAAAATTGCTGGGAGAGACACTGATAACAGTAAAAGAGAAGTCATGCACCAGTGACTAAACACCAAGATAATCATCAGAGAGTGTAATGAGTGTTTAAATAAAAAATTAGAGAGTGGAAAGTGAGATCTAAGAAAAGGAGAGGAAGGATGCGAAGAAAAGAAAAAAGGTAGAGAAAGGAAAAGCAAGAAGTGGAAAAAAAAATATAACCAAAGCAAGAGGTTAGGAAGTGACCTCTGCATCAGCAACAGTCACATGCTTCAATTTCTGTAATGTCTGGGTAAGATCGTGTTTTTTCAGTAATGATGCTTCATCATGTTCTGCCTCTTGTATCTTTGAAAATGCATCTGACAACATCTCAAGATAAATGATATACAAAAGTGAGACCAATGAAAGGCTCTCCTGCTAAAGCTACAAAGACAGTGCCCTGAGATGAGTAAATGGGAAATGATTTAAAAGCAAGGAACTTGAAGAATATTTGCTTATTTTTTATGGAGACAGCAACATCTGAGCCTTAATCCACTCTGGATAGACCACCCGTGGTGAGAGAAGGTGACATATGTAAGTTGACAGCAAAGTCCAGCCTGTAGAGGTGACAGATTATGTGCGTGTTTAATGGTCTTGTCAGGTCTCTGTTGCCCAACTCAACAAAGCAAACAGTCATGTCAATTAAAGACCTCCAAATGGTAAAACAAAAAATAATTTTATCTTTATTTTGGTAGGGGAACCTCTTTCTTTAGTTTTCACTTATGTTTATGTCTGTGATTGTATGGGTTTGCAGGAACTGCACCTTCAGAATTTTCCTGATACTTCCAGCACCCAACCTGTCATCAAGATTCAGCCAAGTTAATAAAAGTAACTTAAAAACTCTCCTTGTATTGGATTTCAGCATCACATTTAGGTAAGTTTTTGGACGTTTATGTATGTAGAACCAAGGGAGGGGAGGCGAGGCCGTCTGCTGATCCAGCACAAGTCCGTGTCAGAACTGAAAATGCAATACATGATTAGCTGGATCCACACAAACTTAACCAGCCCAGAAAGCCACATCATTTCAAGTGCTATGGCCTAGAGAATGCAGCTGTACTGGTCCAGGATGTGTGCTGTTGTACCTGTACAGTATTCCACTGCCATATGGATTTACAGGAGCAAGTGTGCACTAGCTTGAAGATCTCATAACTCCATCCCGTCACATAGTATAGATGTGTATAACGTTTAATAAAAAGAGTTTAAGGAAACTGAAGTATGTGTCCAAGATATAAATTATTACACACTCGAGCCATTTACCTTCGTAAGGAAAAACAGAACAGATGTTTGCACATTACAGATAGCTGACATTCGTCACTTGACAGACCTGTATCCTGCTGAGTCTAGAACAGAGGCTAACCCTTTCACTGAAAAAAAGAATATGTCCTGTCACTCTGTAAACAAAGTCCTTTAGAGAAAAAGAAAGCAGTTAATAGGAAAAATTTATCACTATTTATTTTGGTAGTATACAAGTTATATGGATGAATAATATTCACTTCAAAGTGTGTATGTGCTGGGAAAGGGTTAAAAGGAAGAAGACTTTCTTAATTGAGCTATATATTTATGATACATCACATATTTAGCTTCAACTTCTGGTATGTGGCAACACAGATCTATGGGAAGATGGGGCCGCCACCCAAGCTGCTGCTAGTATGATGCAATTCCAATTACAACTTTTCTGTAGATTGTCTCTTACTAGATTGATTATTTCTGATGAGAACAGTCAGTGCTTTGCAGTGTAATTCCACTCTAATCTCTGGCAGCAACTGTGAATTCCACAAACAGACCTAAACTTTCGATAACCCATGGGAATGGCAATATAATTAGGACTTCTACTTTATCAGAATCTGTACTATCAGGATCATGAAATGCATGACCCACATATTTGCATGCTGTTTTAGAGGCTTGTTGTTTATCAGTAGATAGTTTGACTCTTAAAGAATAATGTTTATAAAGTCTTTCTTTATGTTCTTGTGTAGTAAATGAGAAAAAAAAGATCAGTTCTGAAAAGTCAACATAGCTGCTATGCAGCTGCTATACATGTATACTATATACATACATATACTATATACTATCTACATGTATACAGCTGCTATATATGTATACTATACAGCTATATTTGTCATCATTTCCCTTACTGTCTTCTAAATCTGCATAGTAGAAATATTGTAAAAATAATTTAAAAGACAGAAAAAAATAGTTTAATGTCCTTAGTCTTCTCTGGAATATTGAAAGTTAAAGAAGAAATCTTTATACTATACAGTCTAGACCTGTAAGTTACTGACATTAAATAAACACAGACATTACAGTACTGTAATCTTTTTTTTCTCTCTGTAATCACAGATGTGATTTCAACCTCTAACAAAACTGGAAAAAAAAGGAAATTGAAACATTATATTTTATTTTTCTTCAACGTGATTTTCTAAATCTTTTTAAAGACAAGGTAAAAGCTGCTAAAGCCCCGGACAATCAAAATAATTTGGAATCAGGCTTAGTAATAGTGGGTAGAACTCAAAAACAACATTGTTTGAAGTTTTTCTACATTTATCCTGTTGGCTAAATATGATCAACTACTACAACATATAATGTCTTCTGCAACTTGCATATTAAAAATTCTGGAAAATTATGGAAACAATATTGACAACCTCATTTATTCAAAAACATAGTCATGGCCACTGAAACAAAGGAAATTTGTTTTTTAAGTAAGTGAGAATTAACTACATAAATGTATCTGCTGTTCTTTTTATTTACATATCTTTTCAGATTTTTTTTTTAATATCCTTTCTTCACATTTCCCAATTCTGCAATGCTGGAGACTTGTGGCATCTCTTTTATTTTAATGGAACCTCAAATTCTTGTGTACTATCAAAGTTCCCAGCTCTGGGATCATAACAAATCAGAACTAAAAGTCATTTATAAAATAAATAATTGTAGCAAATATATAGAAAATAATTCCATTTTAAAGGACACCGTCAAAATAATTTATTCTGCAAAATAAAACTGTATCAGAATGCAAGTTTCTTTACAAAATAGTTGCTTGAAAAATGCCACATTGGTTGTCTTTGGTACCAAAAAAATTGAAGATGAGCTGACAATATATCTACATTTTCTTTGGACTTACTAGGACTTTTAATGCCAACTTCCACATTAGTAGTTTGACAACTGGAGGCAGCTGATACTTTCACGTAACTCTTTGGCTCTTCTGAGCTTTCTGAAATTTTCATTCATATCTTCTCCCTATTTTCTCTTTTCTGAGTAGTCAAGTGGAATAATGATTTATTAGGAAAATAGTGGAGTTATGCGATCTTCAATAGGAAAAAAGGAAATTAGTGAATGCCAGTGAAAAGATCCTAAAAATTAATACAGTAAAGGTATTGGAGATACACAGAGCCTCATTCTGAATACAGGTGCACTTTTACAATATGAGCTGGATAGGCAAAGGAACTCTGTGATGCCCAGGTTGGCCTATCATTCCATTTTTCCAGGACTCTCAGACTCTGCAAAGAAGAAGCCATTGAAATGACACTGTCCCATGGACCATTAAAAAAGGACTGGAAAAGGTTCTGCAGAACATAATCTTACATAGGCTGAGAGACTTAGAGGAACAACTCTGGGTTGTTTTTCTCTTCTGGTTTCTTTTTCTCTGTTTGAGTGTCTTTTAATATTCCAGAAGACTGAGAGTACCTCTCAGAGTAGTTTTAGATCAGGAAGTCAGTACTGATTATGTTTCAAATACACCCTATAATATCTGGTTGTTTATTATCCAATAAAACAGAGGGCAGAACAAATAGTGCTGTAGAATGAGGCACTAAAAATCATTTTTCACTAAAACCAATGACACAGTTCTCCAGTGAGTTACTTTGAGTTGGTATTTCTAATCTAACACATATTACAGGAACACCGACAGAGACCTATTATGGTGTTTTGTAGCTATGCAATATATGCACAGGTATTATTGTTGTTGGTGAGGGACTGAATTTTGTCTTCAGACAAATAAATACAGGGCCTGCCTATCTGAATCTTAATTATCACTGTGCTTCTGAAGGCGGAATAAGTGATAAACTACAGAGTTTGTATTCAGTGATTCAAGGGGAGACCTCCATCAGCAGTTAATAATACTAGAATTACACAGGTGTGGCACTCAATTGGATGTACACCTAAGAGCTGACTTTTTGGATAGATACTTTTGCATAGTGAAGGCATTTAATACTGAGATCTTTTTTACCTTTCTGACAAGATGACAACAGTAGCCACAGCTAGGAAAAATGCATGGGGACGTCAGATGCAGTTTCATAGCACCTTGTTCATTAGGTGATTAAACCTTGACTCTTTTAAGAGAGAATAAGTAGTTCTAGAAGATGTTCATTAAAGATGTTTTTGGGATAAATTTTGTGGCTTATCCTGAGGGTCTCAGGAGAGGTTACCTTAGGCAAGATATTCCTGGTGTTTGAGGCTCTTGCTTTGCTTCCCCATGTCCTCACATTCTTTCAGTGGAAGGCAGAGTCATTTGCATTGCCTTCAGGATGCTCCCATTACTTGTAGTTCTGTTGTAAGACAGTATTTCAAATTAAAGCTGTAGGAGTCAAAAAAGCTTTTTTTTTTCTTTCCTCTGACACATAATTTGACTTCTAGGTTTCTGAACTGTATCCCTCCCTGACTAATCTTTGAAGTGTGAGAGCTGGCTCGTGGTTGGAGAACAGTTACTGAGGTAGCAGGGGCAGTGCCCTGAAGAGATATTGAAGATTTTTTGGGGTAGCTGGCTGGTTTGTGTCACTGGTAACCTCTTGGTTTTATAAACTGCTAGACGGGACATTACAAAAGAATTAGATGAAATTGGCTGGGATCCTTGGGAGCTTAGCTTCATTCTGCAGCCAGGGCACTATGAATGGACTGACATTGGTGTCTCACCTCCTCTATTCCCTGGGGACTAAAGATCCCTCAGCCACAGGCAGCAACAAACACAAATATACAAACGTTTTTGCTTTTGCTTGTGGCAGGCCCATCAAATTTTGTGCTTTACACATATGACTCACTCGTTTACTTTTTCTTCTCTCCACCCTCATGATCTATAGTATCAGTAACTCTCATGTTTACAGCATGATGCCACAGCTTTTCTTTGTCTCTCTTGTGCCATCAAGCAGATATTATTGATCCGCCGTGTCTGAAGTGCAAAGCCCTGGGATACAAGGAAAAGTGTGGTTACAGGTAGTGCTTACTTCACCCCAGCTGCACTCCCTCCTGCTCCATGTCACCCGATGCTCAAGGCATGCTCTCATCATGGAACTTGACACTGAGAGACTACACACATGGGGCAATTAAAAAGTTGAGAGGTCAACAACTTATTGATAGCATGTTCTGGCTATAGTTGATTTTACTTTTTGTTTTTAAAGGACATTTTTAAGCAGCTATGAAAACCAAATAAATACATTAATAGATACAAAACCAGGGTCACCTCAGTGCCATTACATACTCCCTGTGTGATCAGCAGTCAGCAAATAGTCAGTTCTATTTGCATTATCCATGCTGGCTAACTGTTTCTCTCAGATAGGCCAAGAAGAGTATAAAAATGCAAATCTTGCTCTGCTGGAGTTAATGACAAATCTGTTATTGACTTATATGGGATAAGTTTCAAGGACTTTATAAATACCTATAAAACAGGGCAGCGATGAGCAGATGATCTCAGCATGAAAAGCTATATTCCGTTCTTAGTCTGTGGCTCTAGACAGTCCTACTAGTCCAGATATTTACGTGACAGACTGCTAATTTAGAATTACTGTTTTACTAATTACAAATGCTAGATTAGATATGCTGAAGTGTTCAAGGTTTGCTTTTAAATGCTGGCTCATGCTCTCCTCTGTTGTTGGGTACAAAAATATTCAAGCAATAATATTTGGTATTAAAATAGGATCATGTAAAAAGTCTGCGCAAATATATTTGAAGTGTATTCAACACCTTTTAAATATAGGCTTTGAAAGAAACCATGGAATTGTAATTCTGTTTGATACCAAAAGCACTAATACTTACACTGTTGTTGATTGTTGTTTGTCTTAAAATTATTTCAGGATGGTAATAAAAGTAAACTGAATTGTCTGACAGCTGCAGTCCAGGTTTCAGCAGAAAAACAGAAGCTGCTGTAGGTGTGCACAAACACCCCAAATTCAGACCAATCACACTCAGTACTTTATTTAAATTTGCCTGTTGATTCCTTTTATCTTGCAGTTCTCCTTTGTGCCCAGACTTGCCCATAAGGCTTGTGGGTTTTATTGTCTTCCCTTCATACTACCTACCTTCCCTGACACCATTCTCAATAAAAATACTCAGCAAAGCCCAAGAGCCCTACCCGGGAACAATACCAAATGTCCTATATTGCATGCTTCTGGTGATGCCATTTATAATTTAGCTTTGATCCCACAGGTCTGAGATGTGGCCTTCAGCTTTCCTAATCCTTACCTGACGCAAAAGTTTGCATCACATAAAGTACGAATATGTTTAGCCCCCATTTGAGGAGCCATCTGACAAGGTGGGAATGGTCAATGAGACCTGTGCTGCCTGGAAGCAATGAGTCTGGGGCAGGCCTGGGGCACTTTGGTGCACAATGCTGAGAGATTACAAGCAGACAAGATTTGTGCTGAGTCTACTCTGTAAGTAGAAATTAAGGCTTTGGTCTGGAGGACTGCAAGTCAGATTTTTTTACCAACACAAAAAATGCTTTGATCGTAAAAGCTAAAGGAATTAAATTGGTAACTTATAACAGAAGAAAATATACCCTTGATTTATGAGCCCAGCCAGCAGAGGTGGTGTGGCCATGTAACCAGAGATGTAGGGCAATGCAAACATGAAGTAACCATCTGTTTTCCTCTAGGCTTTAATGGACCTTGTATTTTATTTCCATTTTAAAGAGTTGTCTTTGCAGTCCACTTGTCCCCTCCCCTTCCTTCTCTCAATTCATCCCTGTGATGAAGAGTTAGTGCCTTTATCAGGCAAGGTTTCAGGTAATGCTTCAGTTTTATAGCCTTAGCTTTTCTGTGAGCAAACATTCACAGCGACCTTCAGCCTCTCTCCTTTCCTGAGTTTTGCTATTGCTAGTTTTTCACAAACAGAAGTGCCACCTAGTACACTGGAGTGACGGGCAGAGGTGGAGGCAGGGAGTGGGATAGGGAAGTGCCTGAGAGAAGGATCATACAACCTGCCTTTGAATCTACGGGGTGGAGAGCTCTTTTGACCTATCCAGGAACAAAACCAATGTAGAGTATCTGAAAGAAAGAGGGTTGGAAGAGAAAAAGAAAAGAGAGAGCACACACAATGGGTCTAAACTGAGCAATAATGAAGCAACGGATATTGTGTCTGGCACTTTGGCCTTTGTTTTTCTCACTCCAGCTGCTGCAGCAAGTTTGTTCAAATGAGTGTAACAACAACAGTTATGTGATCAATGTGATGCTCATGAATTACTCGGACTTCCCATCAACTACTGATAATTTGAAATTAGCTGTGAAGCAAGCCTTGAAAAGGGTACAAAATGAATTCCAGATGACAGGTAAGGCAACAGGTATTGGTTATCCCTCTCCTGATGTGGTTTCTTGTCAGACTTTGTGCCACAGCTTTCTACTCATCTGACCTTCAGCAAACTGCTCCTCAGACAAGCTCCTTGCCTGTCCATTGATCTTATGTAGATCTTACAGAAATAATGATCTCCCTCTTTAAAAACAGAAGTGCTTGACAGATGGGCAGAACCATATCTGCTTTCATGGTGTTTTGTTTGGGAAGACTTCCTTTGTGATTTTCTGGAGATGTTTAGTTGGGATTGGGAACATGGGAATTGCTGAACTGGATCAAACAAGACCAGAGATCCATCTAGTGCAGTAACTGGGATGCCTTTGCTTCCTCTCCTGGCTGGATTAGCCTCTACTTTCTGAAAACAATTTTCCTCAACTCACTCTGTTGATCACATTATGGCTTGAAGTGTGAAGAATCTGCAGTCCATATGTTTTTCCTTCATGTAGAGTTACTGCAGATGCTGCTTTTATTGATTTTGATATTTTACCTCTCCTTTCCATATCACCAATCTACTGTAACTCTCTAGAATATCATGGGAAAAAGAGGTTCCAAAGAAATGATATCTGTTCCCTATCTGCCCTCTAGTTGAAGAGATTTTGACCAATTTTATTGGAAAGTGGTCTCTCAGTTACTTCCTACAGACCCTTAAAAAATGTCTCTAATAATGGCCAACACTAGAAGTACTTTGTCCTGAAAGTACTAACACTCAGCAGAATTCAGCAGTCCACAATGGAGCAAATTTTACAGTCTCATCCTAAGTAGTGGGGATTAGGTGGTAGGTAGCCTTTTGGTGGGAGACATCCTAGCATAAGACTGCTCAGACCTGTGTCAGAAGAAGAGGGATACAGTGTATTAGAGGTTATCTGCAAGTCATGATGCTGTTTATTTTTATGTTTGAGTTACAGCAGAAAATGTTACAGTCGATGCCACCTTCCACAGCTTTACCTCATCACTGTATGTCTCACAAGGCTGTCGTACCAGCACCTGTGAAGGTGTGGAGCTCATCAAGGAAATTTATGTGAGTAGCAGGCTTCTTTAAGTTGATTTCCTAAGAAGACAAGACTTCTTTCTTTCTGCGTGTGTCTGCGCATGTGTCTCTCTGTCTTTTCTTATTAACTTTTGATCCTGTTGTTCAGTTCAAACAACACTTGACAGGGAAATGAAGTTTTCAAAGAGAAGATGTTCCTGTAGGTTTTGTGAAGACAAGCAGCCAAATACTGGAGAGAGATTCTATGAATGCTTCCTGGAGGCTGTCATTAGACATTTGGTGGCAGTGTCAGCTAAAGCAGCCTTCCGCTTCAGGCTCCTTTTTCTATGCTTAAGTTGTCCTCTTTTTAATATCTGCACGGTTCTTTGTGTGGCCACATAGCCAAAACAATCCATTAAAAAAAACCCCAACAAACCAGAAAAAAACCCCCAAACTCAAACTCTCAAATGGCCCAAGCAGAGCAAAAAAGGTCAGTTTCCAACTGGAACAGACCCTGATCTGGTTCACCATCAGTTTACACAAATACACAAAGGAGAGAGCTGTGCCAGGATGGGAATGTTCGGGCAAAGAGATTATTAGGCTGGCACTGATACCACAGAAATGCATATGGAACTATGCCCAGAGGGCAAAGATGAAGTGCTCACTTCTCACTAGAAATCACAGAAGTCACATGGGAGAAACTATGTGAATACCCTAATATGGGGAAAAGCTTCAGTTAGAATTTGTGCCTTACAAGGAGCCATGTTTGGGTGAATTTTCTTGTGTCTAATAACCGTCGCCTTTAAGTGAAATTTTGTCAATCCAATGTGAATTCTCAAATCTACCAATGTATGAACACATGCTGTAGTCTTTGTTAAGACAAGTCCTCATGACACATAAAGCTACTGGTCAGGCTTCATTTGGTGGTCCTGAAAGGATTTTTTTCATAAAAGCCTCATATAGACGTAACTGATCGTTTTGCTGATACACAGTACACCCCTCTGTCTTCTGCAAATGGAAGCATTGCTGGGCTGTGTAATTTCGAGTGTTCAGTTGCAACAACTGCAACATTTTAATCCTAACTCGCAGTATGTCTCTTAAGGAAGGTCATACTCACAGGCATCATTCTGTCCTCTGCCTTTTCTTAGCTTTCTGTGATTCTTCTCTCCTTCACTCTAGGTTTGTTCTTTTGACCTTTCTCTAGCTCCTTTGCTACCTTGTTCTTGCTTTTGCTGGGTAAATTCTGTGACTCCTTCTCAAATCCTAAAGTTTTCTTCAATCTCCTGTCCTCTTCTCTCTGCCAGTCCCCTGCACTGTCCCCACTACTGACCCCTTCTGATCCATTGCAGGATAGTGGTGCCCTTGGCTGCGTTGTCATAGGACCTGCTTGCACTTATGCCACCTACCAAATGGTCTCGTGAGTATCACCTCTTCTCCCTAATATTGTGATGTTACAGATATCAACTGCTGAACAAAGTTGTTTTGGGTACAACAAACCAGCAGAGACATTGGCGTTTAGGATACATCAGGAACCTCGAGGTCGACAGTCAAGGAAGTAAGACTCTTATGCACAGCCACTATGTTTGGTAGGGAGAAGAAAATCCCCTCCCAAAGCACATTGATGAAATGCCATTGCTATCAGGGAAACTTTTTAATTGCTGGCAGTAAGTTGATTGATTGATTAAAGGCTCAAAACACTTAACTCTTCAGCAACAGCAGCAGAAAAGAGATGATGGCTTGAGGCATGTAGACATTGCAGTACTACAGCAACAGGGGTCCTTCTGGGTGGGTGTTCAGTCATTGAGAGGGGCCTGAATTAAATGTGTCAAGAGACGATCCAAAACCCCTAACCGTCTTCAGTAAAAGAGTGTTTATATAGGGAGCTGCCAGTTTCATCCTGACTCCTCTGCCTGAGGAAGCATTCCTGAAGAATGAATCTCTCTACTATCATATTATACATGAACATGTATAATTCTATTCAATATATATTAATATGTTCATTCTCAGATATTAGGAAAAGTGTAAGATGAATCTGCAGACTTCTAGCATAAATCAGTTAAAAAACCCCCATCAGTCATGACATACAAAGCCGTATTGTTACCCATGTGAATCACTTCCCTTTTTAAACTTTGGTAGCCTTTTGTTTTCACTCAGAGATACTGGGAAGATTGAGACACTTTTACCTTAAGATTTATTTGTTTTTAGCTCTATACTTTTCTTTGAGTGGCATGACCAGAAGTGAATACAATGTTACCAGTGAACACATGTGATTGATTTATGGAAGAATCAAAAGAATAAGTCTTACATATGTATAGGACCATGGTAAATTATGCAATATATGTAATTTTATTAATTGTGCCTCCTAACTTTGTTTGCTTTTCTATCTGTTGGATATGGAGCTGCCCAGAATGATGCCGAAGTCTTTTCCTCGGACTGTGACACTGTTAAACCAGTATAAAGTATGAATAGTGGAAGTTTATGCAAAGCAATGAAGAACACTAACAAACAGGCAGCTGGCTTTTTCATGGTGCAACAGCTTTGCAAATCTGAACCAAGTGCCTTACATTACAGCACTTTAAGTGTGGGGAGGATGCTCCATGGGCAGCGGGGCAGGAGTGTGCAGGGCCTGTGGTGGCCCAGCTGCTGCCTGCACTCGGCTGCTGCTCTCTGGGTTTCATTTTGGGATTATCAGATGGACATTAAATGACACTGTGTTAACTGCTAGAGCTCTATAAGCACTATAAGCTCTATAAACTTCTGGGATGTTGTGACAGAACAGTGGAAGTAACAAACGTGGTCTGGGATTAGCCTGACTGTCCACCTCCAACTTCTTCACCATCTCTAATTTAGGAGACCATTGGGCAATGATTAATGGGATGAAATTTAACAAGTCCAAATGCCAGTCTTTGCACCCAGGATGGCATAACACTGGGCACAAGTATAAACTGGGAGAGTAGTGGCTGGAGAGCAGCCCTGTAGAAAGGGATTTGTGGGTGCTGGTCAACAGCAGGCTCAATGTGAGTCAGCGGTGTGCCCTGGCAGCCCAGAAGGCCAACTGCAGCCTGGGGTGCATCCAACACAGCATAACCAGATGGTCAAAAAGAGTAATTATCCCGCTGTATTCAGCATTGTTGCGGCATCACCTTAGGACTGTGTGCAGTTCTGGACTCCACAGTTTCAGAAGGATGTGAAGGTCCTTCAATGTGTCCAGAGGAGGGCACAAAGCTGGTGAAAGGGCTGGAAGGAATGTTGTGTGAGGAGTGAATAAGGACTTTGGGCTTGTCTAGTTTAGAGAAAAGGAGGCTGAGGGACAACCTCATTGTTCTCTACAGATTCCTGAGGAAGGGAGGTGGAGAGGGATGTGCTGATCTCTTCTCTCTGGTACCCAGTGATAGGATGCATGATAATGGTGCAGGAGAGGTTTAGTCTGGACATTAGGAAGCATTTCTGTACTGAGAGTGAGGTCAAACACTGGAAGAGGCTTCCTAGAGAGGTGGTCCATCAGCGTTTAAGAGGCATTTGGACAATGCCCTTAATAACACGCTTTAGCTTTTGGTCAGGCAGTTCGTCTAGATGATCACTGTAGGTCCCTTCCAATGGAGATCTATTCTATTCTATTCTATTCTATTCTATTCTATTCTATTCTATTCTATTCTATTCTATTCTATTCTATTCTATTCTATTCTATTCTATTCTATTCTATTCTATTCTATTCTATTCTGTCAGAAAAAGGTCTGTTTCATTAGTGAAATACTCTCCTTGGCATTACTTATTACATCATCTGCGTCTGTTTCTGTTTCAACAAGTATAAACCCTGTAATTTGGTAAGTGGCCTTTACCTGGAAAATAGTTTTGTCACAATAATGCCAACAATTCTAATGGCCATGTTTTTTTGCAGGGAAAATTCCCTGTCATAAAAAAACACTTACCATAAAAGAACTAAAATATTTTGAGTCTAGTCTGATAAGATGGCAGCATCTAGGAAAAGACTTTTATTCTTAAAAACTTACTGTCTCTGTGGATAAAAAATTGTTTGTTTTACAAATTCCCTGCCAGTAGGGGTTTGTCTTAGTTTTTCTCCCTGACTGCTGCTGTTGTACAGCTCCTAAAATATGCCATAGTGAAACTAAGACTTCTTCGAGTTGTAGGAGTAAAGCTCTTCTGATGACAAAAAGCTGTCAGCCTCCAGCACTGCCCCAATAAAGAGATCAAACCCATCCCATGTTAATGGCAGCCACGGAGCAGATTCAGATGGGTCCTTGAGTCTTTGTATTCCTGTCACAGCTCTTGGGCTGAAATGATGTATGGTACCCAAAAGGGCTCGCGGAACTGGGGGCAGTGAGAGGAACTACCTGGACCAGTTCAACAGGTCTTTTCGGTGCTAATACTGACTTGAAATCTGCTTCTGTTGTTGAGGAGCCTTCTGTTTCAGGTTCAGATTGCTGTTAAACTAATGCAGGGCACAAGAAGAGAGGGAGCTGAGGATGGAAATCGTGTGGTAGCTGCTTTGGTGTGACAGCAATCCATTCAGACTTGTCCTCTTGTCTCTCCTTTCAGAGTTGAAACAACACTGAGCCTGCCTCTGATCTCTGTAGGGAGTTTTGGACTGTCCTGTGATTACAAAGTAAACCTAACCCGCCTTCTGACCCCAGCCAGGAAAGTGAATGATTTCTTCTATCATTTTTGGAAAGAATCTCAGCTACCATTCAAAACCACAATCTGGGAATCTGCCTACATTTACAAGAGGAATGAAAACTCGGAGGCATGCCTCTGGTAAGATCCGGATCCACCTCTGACCCGGCTGTTGATAAACTCCACCTCCATCCTCAGACATGGTTCTTGCAAGCTATCCTTCAAGTCCTACACTTTGGGAGGTGCCTTACGGCTACCAAGGAATGAGAGAAGGAAAAGATGAATTATACTCTTTAGCTGTACTGCATATCTGAATGTTTTACTCAGTCTACTTTGAAGTATTCTCAAGCCTTGGCTTTTCCTGTGGACAGCATAGCTCACATGTTGTCCTTGCTGAAAATACCTTTTTACTGCATCCTTGATGTAAGTAGTGTGATATGAAAGGCTCCTCCATTGGGCTCTGCAAAGATGCCTTTTTAGTTCAGGGGTCTTTTCAAGCTCTTGTAATGTTTCTCCACATTAATGGCTTCAGTCTGTGGTCACTATTGTTACTCCAAAACATTTCCAAAGTTCAAACTGTATCTTTCTTTGAACAAAATGACCCCGATGATTGCAGAGTTTAAGCTGTGCTCTCACCAATTTGGAGCAAAGGAGACAGTTTTCACTTTGTGACCTGAAACATTAGCCTATGCTTGATTCTCAAGAATGCTGGGTTTTCTCCTTGCCTAAAATCAAAGGCTGTTTTTAGTCAAATAGGCTCTTTAATATACTGATATTTATCATTATTCTTCTATTATTGACTCTTATTCAATTTTCAGCTCATGTGAGTGTTTCCATGCTCCTTTGAATTTCTTTTCAATTTTGGGACATAAAATGTTGATAAATGAAAAAAAAAAATCTAATTTCTCCTACCAATTTTATAGATGTAGCTCAGAGGCAGCCAACAATTCATGGAAATAACTACAATTTTCTTTCCAATTCATAACCTGAGAAACTTACAGAATTTTAAGCAAAATTTATGACTGTATTGGCTTCAGAGTGATATAAGCATGGACTTACAGAATATTTTGTATACAGAATTTAATTTTCTTTTCTGAATTAAAGGGTCTAAAAACTGATCTCCTATTCACCATTTTGTAGATATTTAGGGACTGTTGTTGTTTCCTCCTTCTTTTTTGGTATAGATAGCAACTTGAACACATGATTTAATTGCTATGATTACCTCTCTGATACTTTGAAACATCCGTGCACTTTCCTTCTCTCTTACTACAATCCCTATTTCTCCATATCTGCAGCTATAATTGCCAATGCACTACACACACTTTAGCTAAATCCCTTTAATTCTGCAGGTTTCATACCTTTCAGGGAAGTCAATGCAAGTGCTTCTTACCTTGTCTTTATTAATACTTCTGTTCAGGACGTTTTTTATGACTTCAAAATTGTTCAAGCTTCTTTTCTTTATTGTTGAATTAATAAATTTAAAATAAATTTTGTATCTCTGCCCATTTTTCACCCTAATATAGTTGTAAAAATGCTTCTCATTCTGCTTTAATACAAACTGTCAGCTTGAAGGTTTTTGAACTAATTTTAAAAATCCATTTTTGCTAAAGCACAAGTTATACTGCAAGGGATAAATTTTTTCCCATATATGTATGAAAATAAGTGAATACCCACAGTGATAGCAAAATCAGGTTACGTCTCAACTATGTATATGTTCCTGTAAATTAATGGTTAATGATTCTATTCCTGAAAAAAAATGGGAGGCAAAAGATATTTAGTAGTTTATAGGTATGGGATCTCAGTGTTGCTAGATCAAAAGTTAAGCAGTTTGAAAACAAAGAGATTTATTCTGTTTTTCCCTCTGCATTAACTTTCAGACAGAATGTCTCTTCTCAGACACAAGTTGAGGCAAGAACAGGATTTAGGAGTTGGCTGGTTTTGCTTAGTCTTTTGGCTAGCTTTTACTCAGTTGGATTTTTTTTGCTGTCCTCATTTTTCCCCTTCAAGTTTTAACTGCCTCAGTATAGGGACTTTTTTGTTGCTACTTTCCTTCCTTTGCTTCTCCACAGTCAGGGTAGATGTGTGTTTTTTATCTCAGTTCTTTCTGCAGCTCCCATTTACTCCTTTGAACCTTCACATGTGTCTTTTAAGATTACCACTGATGTCTTAGAGCTCCTTGGCTCTGCCTCCCACTTAGTCTTACTTACTGTAATTTCCTCATATCCCTGATTTATTTTCTTAATTGTTAATGTCTTATTACATCATTGTATTCTCCAAACCCATCCTTTGTACAACCAGGCTCAAATACCTCTGGGTGACTTTCCAAACACTTCTGAGTCTTTCATGCCCTGTATTGATTTTCTCTCTTCTATTGCTGCAGAAAAAAGTGTTCCATACCGCCTTACAAACACTCTTGTGTGCTGTAAACATCCTATCTCGCATTTTGGCTTACTTAGGAGAATGTGAGGAGTTGTTAGCAATTTTCTGACAATTTCTGTGCTCCCTTGTGTCAGGTACATAAATGCGCTAGAAGCTGGGATCACACACTTCTCTGAAAAACTGAAGTTCAAGGAGATTTTAAGGACTCCGGAGCAGCTTAAAAATACTGTGACAGATCCAAACCGGAAAAGCAATGGTAAGGGGGGGCTGCAGGTGCATTCTCCCCTTCAGGTAAATTGTTCTTCCCAGGAAATCAGACCTACCCCTTAGCTATGTTTTAAGGATAGTCTTTCCATGGAGAAATGCAGATATACCATTTCACATGGATGCAAACACAAAATGGCACAAAGTTCCTAGATTTCTCTCTCCATCCCCATAAAATATGGGGGAACATCCTGGTTTCAGAGAGCTTTTGGGATGAATTATCCCATCTAGGCACAAGCTCTGTTTTGTGAAAGATTCAGAAATCCAGGAATCACAACTCCTCATAAGAAGGGCCTTAGATACTACAAGAATGTTTAGCTCTCTACCATTCCTGTGTTTGCAGCCCTGGTACATATATAGGCCTCATTGGTGCCAACAAGTGGCACTCCAGAAGTGATCCATCTAAACTAGAAAAGAGGATGAGTAAACACCTCATCTTCTCCTAAGACTAAGCACCTGACATCAGCAGACCAAGTGAATGAGAGAGTAATAAGTAAGCCAATAACACTATTACTTGAATGCCATTTAACTTAGAAATGTTCATATTCAGTAGCCTGTATTGCATCGGAACTGCTAATGCTTATTTGAGTGAGATAATGGTAGTGCTCTGGTGCAATCAGACAGAAAATGGTGCAGACATTGAGCCGCCTTTTACCACTTTCCCTCAGATACCCCAGTCTTAGGGTAGAGAGGCTGTAGCTCTGTGCCTGGCTCTCAGCAGAGTGCAGGTAATGTGCCTTAGCCCAGCAATGTTCTACTGCCTGCTACTCAAGCACGGAGGAGCAGCCAAATGCCCTCTTCTTGTCTGTACCTTTCACAAATCTGTCCCCATTTTTGCCCAATCTGTAGTGATCATCATGTGTGGCTCTCCAGCTGATGTGAGCACAGACCTGGGGACGGCGGAAGTGGATAAGGACATTGTTATCATCCTGATAGATCTCTTCAAGTAAAGTATCACCTTTGCTTTTCCTCTGTTCTCTGAAGTTTGCTGAAGGATAGAGATGATGGAAATAACCTGAGTAGAACTGTTTTGTTGAAGAAATGCTCTCTCAAAAAATGTTTTCCATTGCTATCTTTCCTCATATCTTACCATTTATCTAAGTTGCCTAGTGTTTAATTTGTGGCACATTCACTACAACATCCTCTACAACATCTCCTTTAGTTCACATAATATTTTTCTAAGGCAGTGACAGAGCAGGTAGGGGTCCACAGGTCCATCTGTGGACTCCTCAGTGCAGGAAGTCATGAGAGAACCACAGAGTCCAAAGTCAGAATGGTCGTGAGTTGTTCATATGAGATATTGTACATTTTTCATACACTCTGCCCAACCAGACCATTATGTAAATGTGGCGTATAGTATATATTTCTAGGCTCCATTTATTCAATTTTTAAATGATTCAAGAGTGGTACAACTATCTCTTCCACTTTATAACTCTTCCACTTCATAACCGTCTCTTTGACATCTTTGTAACTACATAAATCTAACTTTTCAGAGACGTTTCTTAGTATACAACCTAAGTTTTCTGTTGTTCAATTTCATCTTTATAGATGAGGACTGATATAAACTGGCCTTATCAATGGTAGCCTCAGAAGCTTTGTCTGCATATGAGGACTTAGAGATGAACTCTGGCGGTTAGCCTAAGTGACACAGCACAGCTCACATCGTATGGCTAAATGTAGATGTCCAAACTGCTTTTTGGGTATGGGTCCAGTCACCATAGCAAGTACAGTCTCAGAGAAAGCTAGCTGGCCTAGAACAAAACCATGTCTGGGACTGTGCTGGCAGCTTAATGGTATGGATGATCACAGGGCAAATGTATGTGCCCATGTCTCAATCCTACTTATTTCACTGGTGATGTAGCAAAAGAATCCATGAACTTCCAGGGCCTGTGGGACTGCCCAGCCCTTGTGTCTAAAGCTGACCTCGACAGGGCAGGGCTGAGGCACTGTGGATTCATGACTTTAGTCATTTAACCTTTGGGTCCAAACTGGAGCCTGTAGTTCAAGTTCTAATAGGATCTTCTCTGTCCTGTTCACCTTCAAGTTCATCATATATATTTTACAGAAGTGCCTCTAAGAGCTTTAGGCTTTCCACCACTTTATCCAGGCACTAGGAATCCCCAGCTGCTTTTCCTGAGGCAACTGGCCACAATTCCTGGTTCTTTATAAATGCACAATGGAGACTTAAGTGCATGAGTGCTTTTACTTACTGGTCTTGCATGTATAATTGTGGCCTCACAATAGGTGAGGGCGATTAGGGGCTTCTCTGCTGTGATATGCATCCTTCTGATATACACAACTGCCTTATCCCATTTTATATGCTGCCCTCTTTAAATTTGCTATATACCCCTGGTTTTGCTGAATATCTCAAATTATGTTCTTCTTAAAACAGAAACAAAATACAGTCACATATTAGATCCAAACTCAAGTTGTAGGAGAAGACAGTAGGCAAGGTCCCAACCTTCTCCAGGAGTCAGGTCCCTCAGACAAAGTGATGGATTTAAATTTTGTTCAGCTCTGAGCCTGCCAGCAGCCAGGACACACAGTGTTTAAGCCTCCCTCAGGGCAGGTGGGATGCTGTAGGATTATCCAGTCTGGTTGAGTCTAAGGAAGTTTCTTTTTCACCTGGCTAGTTCAGTCCAAGCCTGAATGAAAAGCACTTTGAAATTCGTCTGGGTGAAAAGCGCAGTGTAAAAGTCAGAAGGTTCAGGGAAAGGGAGGGACAGGGCTCTGGTGTCAGGATCCCATCTGATGGCCGTGGAGCAGAGCCTGTGGTCTTTAAAAATTCTTAATACAGTACTAACTGAAAAAATAAAAGGACGATCAAACATGAATAATGAGAGAAGGCTCATATAATGATTTTTTAATCAATCTAGCTATAGCAATGATAGGTGCTGCCACTTGACACTAATATCTATTGCTAAATTCCTCTGTAACATGTGAATCCAGTGGTTGCTGGTCTGTGAAACACTTCCAGATGGCCTGTCAGGGTGATGAAACCAAAGGTACTTGAAAGCTACAACCTTTTCATAGTTTTCAAGTTCAGATAGTTTCCTCTGATTTTCCTAGCTCACTGAATTAAACACATAAATCAATAAGCTTCTCTCTGCACGTCTCTTGATTGTTTCATGCCTTCCTGTTAAATGCTTTTAGTGCAAATCCTGCTGTGATCAATTCTAGCAGGAAATATCAAAATTAAGAGGAACATGCAGAAGAGTGCAGAAGAAGCCGGAAACATGCACAATAACACAAAGAAACTACAGATCGTGGTACAGTGGATTCCAAGAAGAGACTTGGTTTTAATAAATATAAACTCCTGCTTGAAAGAATAGGAAATAAAAAGGACAGAAGCCAGTTACAATAATAACAATAATTCACTGCAACCTTTGAGTTTCAGATTGCCAGATCTCTTTGATATTACCTTTTCATGTAGTTAAGCATAGAAGCTGGCATCAGGGAATGAAGAACTTAGAGAGTTTTGTCCATGATGAAATTTTATGTTTAGAACTACTTTTTTAACCTGTTAAGTAACAATGCTGCTGGGGAGAGGAGAGTGATTCTGTCATGGTTACCACTGTCTCTCTTGCTGATTGTTCGTGGGGTTCTTGTGCTTTGCTTTTGCAGTAACATGTACTTCGGGAACAACAACTCAGCCCGTTACATGCAGAATGTACTTGTCCTGACTCTGCCACCAGCTAATTATGACTTGAATACCACAAAGACTGAGGATGCTGTCCTGGTAACCACACTATTTTATATCTGATTATTGCATTCAATTCATGTTCATAAACTAGGAAATGAAAACTAAAAATGCAGCTGTAATCATCCCCCATCATGCTTCTATGCTGATATTTTCTTACGTTATTGCAGGATGACATTTTGTCCTGCTGTGATGATTTAAACTAGATATGAGGGGGGAGGGGAAGATAACTGGGCCTGTTAGGAATAAGCTCAAGGGAAACATGCCAAGGCTTGAAGGATGGTGGACTGGTGAGGGCTCTCCCTCTGCCATTTCATCTGAGAGAAGGGATAGATATTTAGAAATCATGGAAGCACCTGAGAAGGGACTGGTAAGAAATGGGGCCCACACTCACAAAAAGGTGTAGGATTCATTAGCTCATCTCAAGTACATCTATACCAATGCACGCAGTATGAGCAACAAACAGGGGGAGCTTGAAGCCATGATGCAGCACGAGAAGTATGACATAGTAGCTATAACAGAAATGTGGTGGGATGCCTCACACAACTGGAGTGCTGCAATCAATGGCTACAAGCTCTTCAGGAGGGATAGACAGGGAAGGACAGGTGGTGAAGTGGCCCTGTATGTTAGAGAATGCTATGAGAGCTCAGAAATCTAGTATAGTGATAACGGGGTTGAGAGTGTGTGGATTAGGTTAAGGGCCAATAAAGCAGATCTTGCTGTGGGAGTCTGCTATAGACTCCCAACCAAAGCAGTGAGGTGGATGAAGCTTTCTACAAACAGTTGGGAGAAATCTTGTGGTCACTTGCCGTTGTTCTTGTGGGGGACATTAACCTCCCGGGTATCTGCTGGGATCACAACACAGCAGAGGGGGAATAATCCAGGAGGTTCCTGGAATGTGTGGAGGATAACTTCCTCACGCAGCTGGTGAGTGAACCGACCAGGGAAGGTGCCCTCCTGGACCTGCTTCTTGTGAACAGGGAAGAGCTTGTGGGGGAGGTAAAGGTTGGAGGCTGTCTAGGGTGCAGTGATCATGAGATGATTGAGTTTTCAATCCTTGGAGGAACAAAGAGAGGGGTTAGTACAACTGCCACCTTAGACTTCTGGAGGGCAAACTTTGACCTGTTCAAGAGACTGGTTAACAAAATCCCTTTGGAGGCTGCCTTGAAGGATATGGGAGTCCAGGAAGGCTGGTCATACTTCAAGAACGAAGTCTTAAAGGCACAGGAGCAGGCTGTTCCCACGTGCTGAAAAACAAGCAGATGGGGAAGGAGACTGGCCTGGCTAAACAGGGACCTTTGGCTGGATCTCAAGAACAAAAGGAGAATCTATGACCTTTGTAAGAGGGGCCAGGCCTCTCATGAAGACTATAAAGTTGTAGTGAAGTTATGCAGGGAGAACATTAGGAGAGCCAAAGCGCAGCTAGAGCTCAACTTAGCTGCAGCTGTTAAGGATAATAAAAAATGTTTCTATAAATTCATTAACAACAAAAGGAGGATTAGGGAAAATTTATTGGATGCAGAGGGAAACATAGCAACAAAGGATGAGGAAAATGCTGAGGTGCTCAACGCCAACTTTGCCTCAGACTTTAGCAGTGGAACTGGCTGTTCCCTGGACACCCAGACTCATGAGCTGGGCGATGGGGAGGGGAAGCAGAATGAGGTCAGCACAATTAAAGAGGAAGTGGTCAGAGACCTGCTACACCACTTGGATGCACACAAGTCTGTGGGACTGGATGGGTTACACCCAAGGGTGCTGAAAGAGTTGGCAGATGTGCTCTCCAAGCTGCTTTCCATGATTTAGCTGAAGTCATGGCTAACTGGGGAGGTCCCATTGGACTGGAGGGTGGCAGATGTGACACCCATCTACAAGAGAGGCAGAAAGGACGATCCAGGAAACTCTAGAGCTGTCAGTCTGACCGTGGTGCCAGGGAAGGTCATGGAGCAGGTCATCTCGAGTGCCATTAAAAGTCATATAATGGACAACCAGGGGATCCGGCCTAGTCAGCATGGGTTTATGAAAAGCAGGTCCTGCCTGACAAACCTGATCTCCTTCTATGACAAGATGACTCGACTATTGGATGAAGGTAAAGCTGTGGATACTGTCTACCTGGATTTTCGAAAAGCATTCAACACAGTTCCCCATAGGATTCTCATAGAAAAACTGGCTGCTCATGGCCTGGATGAGTGAATGGTCTGCTGGATCAAGCACTGGCTGAATGGACGGTCCCAGAGATGGCGGTCAATGGAGCTAAATCCAGCTGGTGGTTGGTCACAAGTGGTGTTCCTCAGGGATCGGTGTTGGGACCATTTCTGTTCAACATCTTTATTGATGATCTTGATAAGGACATAGAGTGTATCATCAGTAAGTTTGCAGATGACACCAAGTTAAGCGGGAATGTCGATCTGCATGAGGGTAGGGAGGCTCTACAGAGGGACTTGGATAGATTGGATGTGTGGGCCAACGTTAACAGGATGAGCTTCAACAAGGCCAAGTGCCAGGTCCTGCACTTGGGCCACAACAACCCCATGCATTGCTACAGGCTTGGGGAGGTGTGGCTGGAGAGCTGTGTGGAAGAAAAGGATCTGGGGGTTCTAATTGACAAGCAGCTGAACATGAGCTAGCAGTGTGCCCAGGTGGCCAAGAAAGCCAACGGCATCCTGGCTTGTATTAGAAATAGTGTGACCAGCAGAAGTAGGGAGGTGATAGTCCCCCTGTACTCTGCACTGGTGAGGCCACACCTGGAGGATGGTGTCCAGTTTTGGGCCCCTCAATACAAGAGAAATATCGAGGTGCTGGAACGAGTGCAGAGGAGGGCAACGAAGCTGGTGAAGGGCCTGGAGAACAGATCCTATGAGGAGAGATTGAAGAAGCTGGGACTGTTCAGTTTGAGGAAGAGAAGACTAAGGGGAGACCTCATCACTCTCTACAACTACCTGAAAGGACGTTGTAGAGAGGTTGGTGCTGGTCTCTTCTCACAGGTGATTAGTGACAGAACAAGAGGGAATGGCTTTAAACTGCAACAGGGGAGGTTCAGACTGGACATTAGGAAAAAATTTTTCACAGAAAGAGTGGTCAGACAGTGGAATAGGCTGCCCAGGGAGGTGGTGGAGTCACCATCCCTGGATGTGTTTAAGGGTCGTTTAGATGAGATGTTGGGGGATATGGTGTAGGGGAGAACTTTGTAGAGTAGGGCTGATGGTTGGACTCAATGATCCCAAGGGTCTTTTCCAACCTGAATGATTCTGTGATTCTGTGATGATGTAAAAATATAGTATCATAAGGCAAACATGCAGGGTCTCCTATTCCTGCTTCGTGAAGTTCAACTCAAGCTTTTAATTTGGTCTGCAAGTGTCATGCTCACAGGGCTTGAGAGAGACTTATTAGGTACATGGCCTTCTGACTCCACTTCTGAGTGACTGACAATCTTTTATGTAGCTGCAATACATCACTTAACGAAGATCTATAGGTGTAATTGAGATGTGAGCATGGAAAGTTCAGAACTAATAATTGTTGAGTGATTTTTGTGTGCAGATATGTATAAATGGTGGCAACCATTGCTGTTTCTGTCCAGGGACTTTCCAGTTAAACTTCAAAAGCAGGAACTTTTTTTTCTGTAGGAAATATGTATTTTTTAATTTCCTGAAAAGCAGAAGCTATGCAAACCCTGTATCTACTTACTGAAACTGATACTCCTACTGTCTGTCTGGGAATCAGACTCTACATGTAGATTTCCTCCCAGGATTTGTGGCTTTGAGTTCCAGCTCTTCAGCAGGCAGCCTGAAGCTTCTGGCTGGATTTACAGGGATTCCAGATCCCCCAGCCTGAGCTCAACGCTTTTTGTGTGCCAGCTCTATGGCAGGCTGCTGGAAATTCTGGCACAGCTCCTTGCCCCTGAGCTGTGGCCATCTGGAAGCCCAGACTTGCTGGCACCACACTGGATTATCTGCACAGAAAGTCTAATCTAAAGCCAGGGGCTTTGGGTGCCATTGAGCAGACCTGCCTAGAACCTACAGTATAGGATTTCTTGAATCCTTTGCACCAGGATCAGCATGCCAGAGCTCTACATTGGCCTCTTACAAGTCTTCACCACTTCCCTGTCTTCATACACCAAAAGTATATTTTGTTTACCTTTATTTTTCCAAGACAGAACACTGATGTGGCATTGCCCATCTACTCACTCAGTGTTTAGCGCATTCTGGTCTTCAATGCTGGAGTTTTCGCCAAATGGAGACCACCAAAGATATTGTGGTTTTAAGGCAGAAGCATGAACTCTCAAATTGCTGTTTTTCTTTTTCTCCTGTTCTAGATGGAAGATGAGTTTCTTGTTGGCTATTTTAATGCAGTCTTGCTGTTTGGACATATTCTGAAGAAATTTATCTTCTCCCAGAGTCCAGTGTCACCTCTCAGTTTCATCAATGAATCCCGAAATACCACCTTTGAAGGTAAAAAATGTAGAGTCCTGTGCAGGTTCACTAAATTGATGAGGGGAAAGAAAATTGTTTTTAAACACTCTTAGGGTAAGTCACTTCTACACTAAACAAGTCCAAGACCTTCAATGAGTTTTACTCTCACTTCTTTTTCTTTTTCTATTATTTTTCCCAAGGATGTTATCTTCAGTATTAGCAGAAGCACTACATAGCAGTCATTCAGAATCACCTTAGAAGAGATAGAAAATAAAAATGATGATGATAATCTGAAACACTGCAATTAGCAAAAGACTGTTTGAGAACCAGACCCCTTTCTGGGCTGTTGCATCTTTCCTGGTGCTTTGAAGTACAAAGCACATTTAAAGAATATTGCTGCCTATGGAGGGGTGGGGGAAGGAGGAGAGACAGAGCTTCCCAGCCATCAGAAATGGAGGACAGGGATGAGGACCTGAAGCTGGTGTCATTCTTTTGACAAAGAGATGAACTCTCTATAGGGAGACTATTTGGAGAATGAGAAAGAAGCTGGAAGAGTGAAGCATATAGGTGGGTTTCACAGTTCATGCTTCCTCCAGAGGCAACCTGACATTCAGGTTGTTAATTCACAACAGTGGTATTTCTAAGCTTTCCCCCAGAGGTCTAGTCTTGACTTAAGGACAGTATGTATGAAATATGATTGATGTTCAAAATTACTCTGAAATCCTCTTAGGTAAGCTTTAATTGAAGTAGTTTCAGCCATTTTCCAGTTTACAAAGCCATCGTGGGCCTGGGTGCCTGACAATGTGAGTGTAAGCCATATGGCAATTGGTTGGCTCTTCTTAGTCCACTTTCTTGTTCCTCTCACAGGTTGTCTAGCACTAATGGGCTTTTGTAGGCCATGGGCTTAAAATCACAGAATTTGATCATTAGAAAAAGACAGAGGCAATACTTAGACAAAGAAGTGACAACGCTACCTCTCTGGAAGGAAAGTCCCAGCTGTCACTTCACATCAGAGATCTGTACCAAAATGACAACCCAAAGCTTTGTGTTTATGTCCCATCCACTCTCAGCGAACACATGTGTAGAAGTTTCCCAGATTTTCCTAATAGGCCTAGCAGGTTTTAGGCTTATCTTTGAGTTAACCATGGTATTCCAAACCTAGCAAAATATAGTTTATAATTCCTCCTGGAGACAGCATCCTTTTTTGAGTATCAGTAAACTCATCTCTTTAGTTTCACTCTAAATTTGAAAGGTAAGTTGCACAAAATTTTCTACTTATCCAAAATAATCTTACACTCTAATGCTCCACATTAGCAATAGGTCTAGTTTTAAAAAAAAATCCTAAAAGTGAAAGATGTTGAACCACCTTCATTCTTTCTTGTGCTGGAGGCTGATAGTGTATAAATATTGTTCATACAATATTTATTTTGGTATTAAGAAGGTAGACCATGAAAAACTTAGCATCAGTTTTTGAGGTAGGAAGGGAGAAGGTAATTCCCAAACTAAAATGATGATGCTGAGCTTTAGGAAAAATAAAATAAGCCATCAGCAACAGCAGCAAAAGAGCAAGCTGAAGTTGATCAAAAAGACTCTCCTGAAAAAAGAAGGGAAAAAATGAGACTTTCAGAAGTGGTGGGTATTGGCTAAGCTTGTGCTTTTGTTGAAGTGACTGACTTCATGAGAGCAAAGTCAAGCCACACTGAGGTATTTAGGAAGTTCGACCTTAAAATCACTGGAATTTGCTACATAGGCGATTTCTCAGTCTGCACATTTGCTGACATACAGAGGCAGGAGGTTAAAGGGAAAAAGAACCTGGTTAAAATAATATTATTGGAGCTAAGCAGGTAGCTCTCAAAAGAGTAAGAGGAATGAAAGTATCCCTATATTTCCTTTCTTGCTGATAGATTCAAACTGTAGGTGGAAACAGGCAATTTCCCTTCTCACTTCTAAAATGGTCCCTTCAGCAGAGGTTACTCTGACATTCTTGGTATTCTGAAAAAGACTGACAAATATATTTTTCTATAGCTAGAGGGAGACTTTCCTCTTCAGTGCAGTCAATTCAATGTCTTTTATTGATTTTGTAGAGAAAATGTAGCATGTTATTAAGGGAGAAGTAGCACCACAATAAGCTGATATGTATTCTAGCATGTACATGAAGAAGAAAAATATCCAGAGCATGAGAAATCCTTTTATATATCCCATCCTTCCTGCCACATATTTGTGTTTCTGAGAATGCAAGCCCTCTGACTAATTCCTTGTGTCTACAGGTGTATTGGGTCCTGTGACTCTAGATGAATTTGGAGACATTGATACCAATTTGACCCTGCTGTATACGTCACAGACTGCAACTCATGTATGTATGTCCAGGGAGGAACTGTTCAACCTTATATGTGAAAGGAAAAACAAAATACCCTGTACTATTGCATAAGAATGATGAAAATAACTACAGCAGAAGTGGTGGCGTGCCAAGGCATGCTGTGCATGCCAGGAGGGGTCATGAGAGTAGTTCTGGAGACTGACAGGATTGATGTAATCTGGTGATTCAGTAAGTAAAGTGCAGTTGGTATTTTGTGGGACTGATACATTTCTTTTCAGAGAGAGGGGAGGAATGAGGAAGAATATGGCAACCAAACATATGGCTAAGCTGAGGAATGCACCACTGTAGCAGAAAGAGCAAGAATTAGTTTGAGTTTGGGCAACACATTTATTAAGGGTAGTTTAAAGCAAGGGACGGAAGAGGGAGAGCACAGCTGCTGACTGCATTTCTTCCCTCCTACACTCATAGTTCAGTATCCTTCTGTATTTCAACACTCAGAAGAACGAGACACGCGTGGCGACTGCCATTCCGGATTTTGTCTGGAAGAACCACAAGCTGCCCAGTGATACTCCAGGCACTGGTGAGACACCCATTAAACCTACCTCTTCTTCAAAGACAAGTCAACAGTTCTAAAATCCATCTGCTGTGCAATCTAGCATGCCACCTTCACACTGCCCCAGCCAGTGACAGCAGGACCTGAGGGCAGAACAGCATCTTTCCTTTCCTTGCCCCAACTGCCCATGTTCTCTGCGTCCAGCCCAGTTCTAAACCTGCATTTCTGTTTAGGCGCTACTAAGTATCTTGTAGACTCCATACTGTACCAGTGGTTGTGGGTACTACCATGGCGTGTTATGGAAGAGGTCACCCCTGAACGTATAACCTTCACTAGAAGATGGTGGGGTTATGAATTGCTTGAAAGACTGTTCAGGAAAGGCAGCAGAGTTAAGGTTATGATGAGTTATCTGACTCTGCATTTCTGTATTGCTGATGCAGCACAGGGCTTCTGCTTGCCCCTTTATCCTTGTTGTAGGGAACTGGGGAGAGGACACAGCACTGTGCAGACTCAGGGTGCTTCTCTGGACGGGTTTCTTTGGAGAGCTGGCTCTTTGCAGGAAGGCAATGGGAAAATAGGTTATTGCTCTATCTATACCCAAAGTTTAAATCTGAAATCCCAGAAATCATCACCTCCTTTTCTTCTGAGTTTTTGGTGACTCCTAGACAGAACGTATGAAATCCCTTGTTCTTCAGCATAGCAGAGTAGTAGCCTTGTCAGTCTGATCAGATTGGGATTGTTTCCCCATTTAGACTGCTGCCACGTGGTGATTGGCAATGGAAAGGCATATGCTTCAGGGTATGATATGCAGGATAAAAATTATTGCAGTGGTAGTGGTTGCAAGGGTTAGTGCATGGTGGGTTAGTGTTCACCTGAGTCATTCCCATCAGTGAGTGTCCAAAGGTGCCACTGTTAAAGGTCTCTGCTAAAGGCCTCCATTAGTCTGCTGTACTGCTTACCTAACATTAGGGAATAGGTAAAGCAATAACTGGAGAAACAAACACCTTCTGCTAAATAAGAGTCCATTCGCAGTAAGGTGGTACATGGATTCAAATGTTTTTATTCCTCAGTAAAGTAAATCAGATGACTTCAAATTAGGGTTTACCCCTCCTAAGAGAAGCAGAGGTAGTTGTTCATTGCCAGGGACCCATGGGAACTGTCCGGAGCAGGCAGCAGCACTGACAAGACTCCATTTAGACAGCTCTGGGAAGAGCAGAGAGAGTTCAGTGGAGCTTTCATTTCTCAAGTCTGGTCAAATCTCTGGTCTCCCTTGGTATCACCACAAGTCCTGCTTGTGCAGAGACAGCAATGCCGCACATGTCAGCCACAGAGTCTCCTTGCACCAGCTCCCTGAGCTGTGTACTGCTGGCATCAGTCTTCTCGGTGTGACTCCAGTCCCATTCTCATCCATCCCTTGGGCCCCACAACATGCTGTGTTGTCAGTGGAACTTCGTATCTTTTAAAACATTCCCTTGAGTATGTCCTTGGTTGAAGCTGCTGCAGAAGTGCAAAACAAAAATGGGAACTGCAGAATGCCAATGTCTACAAACCAGTAGCTTAACATTCAGCGCTTAATGAAGGCCTGACTGTAGCCAAACTATACTAAACCAAAGTAAAACCACCTCCCACAGGCACTTGATTATTTTGTTTTCACTTTTTTTTTTTTTTTTTAAATAAACCTTCCTTCAGTGTGATTCTGAATAAATATATTCCCCCAAAGGGCAACTTTTTATGGCCAAAGTTTAAGTAATCACCATGCCTTGCCAAGGCCAGTCAAAACTTTCCAACCAGAAATATGTTTTTTCCTCCAGGGAGGTGAACACACACAGCAACCAGAGCTCTACTACTTCCTAAGGTCTAATTGAGAACACCTGACCTAGTTCTGCTACCCTCCTTCCTCCTGGCATTCCGTAAAAAAAGGGGCTTCATCCACATTTTCCCATTATTCAGGAAGTTTTAACCTTCGCTCAAAACATGGATAAGGTTAGTCTTCAATACACAAATATTTCTGGTTCCTGAGGATCTGAGAACAGTTAATTTGAGATGCGTTCTCCCTTTGTGTGTTGTAATACTAAGAGCCAGGAGGTGGTAGCAGAGCCTCAGGAACGGGAAATTGTGGTCCCACAGCCCTTCCATGGGAATTTACAACCTGCCGACTGTTGAACTGCAAGCCACGATTCACAGACGTTAAGTTTTAGAGACTTCATACCAAATGGCTTTGCACATTCTCATGTATCTGTCGTTTTATAGTGGTGACTTAATGTCCCTTCTTGGCAGAGGGAAACAGTAGTACTGACAGTTTTCAGTGGAGAGCATCAGACTAATATTAAGTTACTAGGAGGCCCTGAGACTGATGCTGGGATGAGCACACAGAAAGAACGTGGGGAGAAGTGATACACAGAACAAGAAAAATCAAAGCTGGAAAGCTGGTTCCAAAATCCAGAGTTGTTCCTAAATTGAATTCTATGTCAGATGCAGACACTTACATCGGTGTGTTGAAAATCCCTGCTCAGTTGCTGCCTGATTCTTAAGGCATCTGGTGTGTGTCACGTTGCTTTTTATTTATTTATTAATTTTTACACTTTATCAGTTTTCTGTGTGCCTTTATTTCTGTTTCTGGGCACAGGCAGAAATGCATTAGCCCCAGTAAGGCTGAGTAGCCGGGCTCTTTCACTATCCATAACCAGCATGGCAATCTGCAAAACGAGATTCTCCTCTGCCTTCTTTGCCTGAGAGACTTGCTCAGTAGAGTAGGTACACTCTAGCTGTGTGGCCACCAGATGAAGCTCTGCACTGATGGCCTGTTGCTTTTCAAAGGAAGTTGATGGCTGCAACTTTCATTCTCAGTACTCCTGAGCTTCAAGAACTGACCCAAGACAGGCTTCAGTTTGCTTTTCCACATTAAGACAACCAAAATTGCAACCTCAGATAGTTCCCAGCCTTGGCTGTCCTGCCTGCCTGCTCAGGATTAGGACTCTTGTGTGCTCTGCGGTTTTGGGTCTAAGTCCTCAGATGCCTGAACAGCCTGATTTTCAAATTGTTTGGCACCTAAGAGCTTCCAAGGACACTTTACTAGCTTTGTGCTGCCACCATATTATTCTCCCTCTATAGGATATGAATTTCCTATTGAAGAGTACAGTCCACTCAGTAGCACTTGTCCCAACACAGTGTCTACAGAAGTGTTCAGAAATGATTCCACAGTCTCCAAAGCTCTGTCTACAGCAACTACAGGATGATATTAAACAACTGGGCCAATAAGGGGAAAACCCAGGTGCGACATGTTGAAAAGTCTGCGTATGTTAAAAGCTGTACCATGTTTTTCATCCTGACCTCTTCTTGGATAACAAGTTTTTGTGAGAAATGCCTTTCAAATCCACTACTGGCTGTACTCTATATGAGCTGAAATTCTGGGTGGAAGCTTTAGGTGTATCCCATCCTGAAGCAAATTATATCAGCAAAGACTCTGGTTGAAGAAGATATTGTGGAAAATTGTGGAAAATTCACTCTAAAGGGACATATGTCTTTCTCACTGGGTGGGTACCCTGAAGGACTGGAAAAGAAAGGACATACATTATAGAGCCTGAATCAGAAAGTCATCACTGAGTATTGCATTTAATGATAAAAACAGTAGGGATCAAACCCTTGTTCCCCATTTCAGAGAAAGCCTTATCCAAAGGAGTCAATGAGGAGCCCATTTTGCATTAAGCCGTGGGTATGTTGAGGGAAAACAGTGTTTCCTGCCTTCCAGTGACTCTGATTTCAAATTGTCAACTGCTTACCCCACCTACCTCCCTATCCCACAGAGACTTGTACCCAAGGTTTGCCTCCACCATCTTCTCTTATGGAGTTACTACAAGGAGAAGTCTGGCTGCTTCATTTTTAAGAATGTGGTTAACTAAGAAAAGCCAGCTTTTATTCCTGGACTATCCTGGTTTGCTTTTAAAGAGGAGAACACCTGGAAACTGCTGCTGAGCTGATGTGAGATTTAGTGTTGTTAAATTTACTTCCCACCTGGGTGTACCTACAGAGTGCCCATGCCTCAGGTGGGGATGTAAGACTGCACTGCTCTGGGTTATGCTTCATCCCGCAGTGAAAGGGGCAGGCACGTGTCATCTCTAGGCAGTGCTGGACTTTACCAAAGCGTCTCAATTTGGATGTGACCGAAGAATACCCCTGCTCAGCTACTGTGACTTGACATGTGTGGGTGAGGGTAATTTCTTAAATATAATATTGTTTTTCAGTGTCCTCTGTCAAGGTGTTTATTTTTCAATTTTTCTTTTCTGCAGGCCCACACATCTTGACTATTGCTGTCTTTACACTCACAGGAATTGTGATTCTGGTTCTCATCATCTCTTTGCTGATTCTAAGGTACCAACCCCTTTGGCCTTCTGTTTGTCCTTGAACAGTTTTCCTCCTGGGGCAATGCCTTTGATCTCTCCTTGAAGAGCCATTCATTAGCTTACCTTACATACCTGGGTGGTTGACCTCAGTGTGAACTCTTTAGTATATGCCAAGTAGTGTTTGCATCCATAGCATTGTTATGTCAGGTTAATAATCAAAGGAGAAGATGCAGCAAGGCTCAGAGTTTTTTTATCTGCTAACAAGCTCTGATTTCTATACATACACAGAAACATATGTCTCAGACTGATCTTCAGACTTTTTCCACTTTACTGCCCATCTTTAGCTTACTTGGGGTTCACTTATGTTTCTTTAACCTATTGGTGACCCAAAAATTCAATCTAGGAGGAGGTATTTGTCTTGAGTCACTGTTGGAGTCAAAACACCATGAGGTTTTGGTGTTTTCATTGCATGGATCCATCCTGTCTTTCAGTTTCTTCCAACTCAGCCCAATTCCTTGCATGTTGACTTTTCTAACAGCTGGAGTTTAATAAGCGTACCACAGTTCAGCTTTATTACAATGGAAAAAACAGTAATAGAAATCAATGATGTCTCCCTTTGCTGGAAGAAGTGCCACTGCATTTCCAAAGTATGTGATTTTCTTTCATTGTGTTTTCTTTACCTGTACATCTGTTTTCAGTAGCTCAGCATCCCTCCCTGCTATATATCAGAGAACTTCAGAAAAAGTGAGAAAATCAAGTCTTGAAAAACTTGATTAGAAACAGATACTACACAGGCTTTCTTATTTTGAGTGGAGCAATCTGCCTTGCTAACTAAAGCTTTTCACAAGAGAAAAATCAAAGATGAAGATATACAACTCTTACACACCCAGTTGTGTAAGAGTACTTGGGTTGTACTCAAGAAATGGAAGAGCTAATCATTGTCACAGCTAAACAGTAACATATAAACAGACAGGTAAAGTTTGTAATTGCTATGAAAATTTATAAAAATTTGTCTGGAGACAGTATGGACTTCTTATAAAAGGTTCTGTACTCTTCCATATTTGCAGATGCATAAAATGTAAAGATTCTGTTTAGATGATTAGATTATTGTATACATATCATTGTAATATTCCCAACCATCAAATATAGAAGATTCCTGAGGATTTTTTTTAGAATAAAGCTTACCTTTTTATTGTCAAAATAATAGCAAAATTCTCAACTATAATTTCAACCAAAGATTGTCTCCTAGCAAGCAAAGGAGAAGAGAGACTCAGCTATGAAAGTTAACAAAATGACTCATCATTCCTTCTTTATTTCCCAAGTGTCTAGGACACTTGAACTATCCCACAACTCCCTGTGTAGTTCTGACTGCTAAGTAAAAAGGTGAAGTCCTGAAAAACACATAAGTAAATATTAGATCTAGTAGATTTTAATTCAGTTTGATATGTACTTAATCACCAACTGATACCAGTTTGAATTGCAGTGCATCCTGGTGATACAACACAGCTTACGAGATTGAACTGAGAAAAACTGTTCTTACAGCAATTACTGGTCTTCCTTATACATATGTATGTTAAAATATATTGGAAAAGGAACATTTAGGTTCTTAGCCAATAGGACAGGTTCTCCCGTTTGGAGGATTTGCCAGCAGTCATCAGTGTGTTAGGATTCTCCTGCAGTCTCTCTAGTCAGTCCTGTGTGGTTTTTTTAAATGAGGAAGGACTTGCACAAGTAAGCAGGTAATTTGATGAGTAGTAGTCATCTTGCAGCTTTTCTCTAAGAGAAGACAGTGTCTGAAGTTCTGCAAGGGAGACAGCAGTTTCCTTCTCCCCATTCCAAGGGCTTTTCCCTCATTTTTACAAAATGTGCAGAATACAAGGGACACCCACAAAAAGGCATCTCATCTCAACACTGTTGTTACCTCCTCTCCTGGCATTGTATTCACACCAGTTCTTATCATCCAGTGTTGATGGCAGGACTTCCTTTGGCTTGCATTTGTTCGTGGGACCTCCCTTCAGAGTAGGTTCAATATCATGGAAGAGAAAACTATATAAAATCCAGACGGTCCTTTGTGCTTTAAATTGTTCTGACCTCCCTTGAGACTCTGGCAATTGCCTAGTAGTTGTTCTGCTAAATCAGTTCTGTTCTTCTGCTATGTCTATGGAATTGAATGAGCATTTAGGCTTTCCCAAAGCTAGGGGAATTAGAGCAGGCTCAAACTGGAAAACTGTACGAGAGACACAGGGCTTGTGCTCAAGCCTTGCCAACCTGACACCCCATCCTTGTGTCATCCTGACACTAGAAGCTTCGCTGTCCTAATCTCCTGTTGTGAGTTTCGGTTCACTGGGAGGATATTGTGAATGACTTTGCTCGTTTTGCAGGAAGTACAGGAGAGATAATAAGCGCCGGTGGAAGAAATGGTCCCATATACCGCCTGAGGAAATTTTGCCTCTGGAGACTGGTGAGACAAGTCATGTTAGTTTGAAGGTAAGAAAAGCACAATGCCCAAAGCTGGGTCTTGGATTTTGTCTTCTAAAGACCACTGGTGCTGGGGTATTGGCATGTTCTAACTACAATGCAGGCTATGGCTTTGGGAGAACTAGGATCTGTTAAACTTAATTTTCTAAAAAGTTTTTGTAACCCTCACTTGCTGTATTGAAGAAAAAAGAGATTATTCTCCATCTATCACTCCCTAATAGAATCTATCTGTTCACCAGCTTTAAAGCTCATTTTGTGATGGGCAAATGGGCTGGGTATTGATTTCCAGTCTCTTCCTGATACAAATAATTTCCCTGTACTTTGTTATGCCTCTGTAATGCCCAAGAACATGAAAGCAGCAGGTGGAGGCCCTGGCAGCTGTGGGAGTGGTGTTGATGTCCCACACTTTCTGTGGCATATAGTGGCCCTCCCTAGAGAGAGTCTTATGCTTCTCTGTGTGGCACACACTGTCATTACTTATCTCTCTGGACCTGCCAAGAGGGGAGTAGGTGATAATTGCAAGTTAATTAATCTTCTTTGTTCTCAGATTGATGAAGATAAAAGACGTGACACCACCCAGAGACTGCGCCAAGGCAAATATGACAAGAAGGTAACCTGACTGCCGTGTCCATGCTCACTTCCTTGGCTTAGGAGGGCTCTTTCTGTGAGGAGGTCATTCCTCTCCAGAGACAATTCCACTTCCCCCAACCTTACAAAATGGCTTAATCTTATGGAAGGAATAAGCCATTTATTCCCTATCAGGTTCTTTGCATTTTTCTTACTGACAGGAGACAAAATATTAGACCCATGAACCCTTAGCCTAGTCCAGAAGTGCAGAAGCAGAAACAGAGGGATCAGAAATAGAATACATTTGGTACTGGGGAGATGAACAGATTAATGGAGGACAGGCCATTTACGTGGCAATTCTTGTACATTAAGTAGAGCTATCTGCCTGCCTGAGATATATTCATGTTGAGTTAAGATCTGCATCATTGACAGTTCTAAATATCTTCTATTTATTTTTGAAGGAAATATGACTCTGTTACTTATTAGTTGATTAACCGAAACTCCAACAGTGAAGCAGTAGGCAGGTGTTTCTGAAGTTTTTCTTTGTATGGACATTTCTTGGAAAAGAAGGATGAATTGCTGTTGTACTAAACCTATGATTTTTTTCCCACTGGTATTTTTTCTTCAGGTGGTGATCCTAAAGGATCTCAAAAACAGCGATGGTAATTTCTCAGAGAAGCAAAAAATAGAACTGAACAAGGTAATGGTTGCATGTAGCAACTGGACACTGCAGGGCAGGATGGAGCCTATGAATGAAGTCATTGCTTCCCACTGTCAGCTCCAACAGCCATATGCTTGTGCATGTTTGTGAGGTGGATGGGTAATGAATTCCTCAAAGGATATTGCTTGATGAACTTTCTCTTTCTGTGTGTGATCTTATCACCAGTTCGGAGTTGAATTGTATGCCAGTGAAGCTGAAGATGAATGAAGTAATTCATACTCTGTCATATGGCCTTGCTAAATACATTTTTATAGCTGATGCTAAAAGGCAATGCACTCTTTTCATGCTAATTCATTAGTAGTGGAATGTTGTAGTTAAATCTTATTATCGAATGCCAAGTGCAGCTTTTTAAATATAAGTAACTCTCTGCTGACTCGTGCATAGAAACTCTTCCAACATGAGATGAATTTGGCTGCAGTACTGCATCTTTTTTGAATGGTTTTCCTTTTTACTCAGCACAGCTATACTGTGAATTCAATAAGCTCTAAAAATACCTCAAAGTAAACTACAGTTGTCTATATAAATGGGCAAGTCTTTAATATCATGCGGTGTCATTAAATTTTTATTACTTGCTCATTTACTGATGGATTTGCAACATTCTGTCACTCATAATGGCTACTCTGGTCAACTGGGAGGTTTGAATGAAGAGGCAATTATGGAGACTAGTGGGCTCTGGAATTAACTTGTAATATCCAATGGCAGCCACTCTTATCTCCCTAATCCAGAAGGCTCTGGAATGACAAATGTCTCCAAGTTCTTCACTCAGTGTCTTAGTACACACTGGTTTAAAGGAAACTCATACATTTTATCAGGGCCTGAGATAAAAAGCCACGTCACACAAGTATCCTTGACCTGTGCTTCTGTACTAACAATGATTGCTTTTAACAATAGATGCAATGTTTCTTCTCTAGCTCCTACAGATTGATTATTACAACCTGACCAAGTTCTATGGCACTGTGAAGATAGACACCATGATCTTTGGGGTGATTGAGTACTGCGAAAGAGGTTCTCTGCGGGTAAAGAATTTTGCAGGTCTCCTTCCACCCCCAAATTATCAAATTTCAAAGTAAGAAAAAACTCCCCATCGATATGTCTCTGGCCCTCCTGCAGCAGCCATGGACTGAGGAAGTCGTGGCAGGTTTCTGGCTCCAAGTTTCCTTTCCCTTGCTTGGCTCTCTCCAGCCTTCCATGGGTGCTGCTGCAGCTGCCATCAGTTTGATGGTTCTCACCAGCCAGAGGATGACATGAGGTGCAAGCAGGGCTCCGCACCTCATGTGAGGTACAGGAGAGCTCTGCCCAGGCAACAGCAACATCCAATATTTGTATTTGTCCCCTATTTGGAGCAAATAGGATATAACTTTTTCTTTGTTCTCCAAGCCCGTAGATGCTGTATCTGCTGATGCCCTTGTGGGCCCCACTGAGGCCGCAGAGTGTGAAAGGATAGAGAAAAGAATATATTCCATATTAATAAGGGACAAACAGTATGAGACTGGAATATGGCAAATCCTGTGCTGTAAGAGACAATAGCTCTTAATTTTTGTTTATAAAAAGAAATGGTAAATTGATGCCTGGCAAAAATTAGGGAAAGACTTACGCTTTATTACGACCAATATTATTTCAGTGCTAATCATGAAGTAATCGTGGCATCAGCTCTTCTGCAGGCACACATTGTCTCTGCTTCTGAGTTCATACAAAGACTTTCATCAGTATCAGTGGTCTGTGGAGCAAATTCACAGCAAGGCAGCAAAATAACAGCTCTATCTCTAGTTCTTTTTTTGTATACTGGCATACTCATGGAGGTTTACTTTTAGCAACAGAAATCATAGTGGCTGGAAGAACTGTAAATGACTGGCACTATAAGATGAAGAAACAGTCTACTTTGAACATACAAGGCCATGAGTAAATTGGTAGGAAATAGACTGTGAGCACAAAACACAGAAATTCCTCTCCCTTCCTCTTGCACACCTACCCATTTCTGTCACAGCTATTTTGCTTTATTAAAGGCTCAGCTTTAAGAGTAAATTCCCAATTTACCTTTAATTACACAAAAACCTCTTTTCTGGAGTCTCCACTTTTCTAGTTCTCTGTAAACCTAAAATAAATTCCATATTCCCTGTTTTCTGAGTCAATTCCTGCTCTAGCGCATGTAGTCCCTATAAAAAATGAAGGGCTACCTCTTTCAGACGCTGGTTGAAAGGCTGTGCGATTTAGGTACCCATATCTCATCTTTTGCTTTTTCCCTGATGTAGATTAGAACCATTCTTTTCTTCTCTTGACAGGATGTTTTAAATGACAAAATCTCCTACCCTGACGGCACATTCATGGACTGGGAATTTAAAATCTCTGTCATGTACGATATTGCCAAGGTAAGCAGGCTGCTGACAGTGCAGTGTTAATCAACCTGTCCTGTCTTGCAAAAGTGAACCTCTGGAGAAGGGCAGCTCTCAAGGTCTTTTCCTTTCCTTGATAAAGCTGTATGCCCTTCCGCTCTTTCCTCCTCTGGGTACAGGTATATGAGGCAGGAGAAACCAGTGGCTCTCAAACTGAAGGAGGAAATATGGGCCAGAATGGGTTTTGGACTATTTATAAATAAACAAATAAAGTATGTCCCAAAGAAATGTGACCCAAAGATCAGAGGGTTACAATCTGTTGACCAGTGGCTCTGATTATTATGGCTTGTGCAGTCACAAGACCTGCAAAACACACTGCTTTCAGGTAAGGCATACAAAGGAAAACTGTTTTTTCAAATGATGGAATTATTCTAATTTGTATCCAGAGATGGGATCAACTTTTTTCTAAACAAACTGTCTATTTTGCATCCTGATTTTCTCACTCACTAGAGTGAAAAACTGTAGTTTCTCACTAGAGCTATCCATTTCAGGCAGTTTGAGAGGGAAGAAATTAATCTTGTATAAATACCAAGATTGTTTTTCAGTAGCTTTCAACAGATTTTGCATTTTAGGTCCTTGTGGTAGGAAGAATCAATATGCACAGTAAAGGAAATTCTATCCTACATTAGACACTTGTATCTGTTTAGCTGGTAGTTAAGGAGCTTTTCTAATTCACAGGTATAATAATTCATTATACCTCTGCAGGTAATGTAGAGAATTACATCTGCCTTTTTGCTAGTCCTCAACTGCTCTGCTCTTCCTGTTGCTGGTTTGCGGTTGGACAGTCCTCCCATTTCCCTACATGCATCAATTCAGATTTGGTCTCCATGATGAATGACTTCACTGTGTCTGTTCTAAAGAGATATTGAAAATCTTGTTCTTTATTAAAGCCCCCTTAATCCAAATTGTCACAGTTTGTTGGCCTTGTTAATGACTTTCAAGTTCAGTTAATGTTCAGCATTAAGTTTCATTTTAAACAGCAGCAGTGGAGTTTCCCTTCCTCCTTACAGCATATGAAAAACCAGGGTATTTTTTAACTCTTTGCAGTTCACCTTCAGATGTTTCCTTAGAAAACAGGGACTAGTACTGGCTCTGTTCACGAGAAGGAGAGAGAAATCCCAGTCCCTCTGAAGGGAGTAACAAAATTCCCAGTGACTGCACTGGGACCAGGACTTCACGACCAGTCATTCACTGCACCATCAGTAATGGGGACATGGCATCTAAGGAGCGGTGGCGCACTGCATCTGTTCTGTGGAATGGCTCCTGAGCATTATTAGCCATGTTAGTAGAGATGGTTCGCACAATCTTCCTGAAAACTTGTATGTACCTAGGAATATCAGGAAACTTACTGTCATTTGGATGATCTTCCAGACTCTCCTATTCCTTGACCTGATACTGTGCTGAAGCCTCTGGGACCTAGACATTTCCATGAAATTCTTGTATTGCTTTTCCCAAACCATAGCTTCCAAACCTCCAGGCACCCTGTCTATTTCCACTTGAGCAGTTTCTTGCTTTACATAAGTCACTTCATGGCTCCAGTTCCTCTTATCTTAGTATCTGCCCTTTTAAAGCCCAGCCCCAGCTCTCCAGGCTGTTAAAATCCCTATGACCAGCTCCTGCAGTTCCCTTGCCTTCCTTTTGATATGCTTCTCCCTTCCCACACCACCACTTTCCTACACCTTGCTTTTACCATTGCCCAAACAGCCCTTATACTTCACCTACTCTTCATCTGGCACAGAAGCTTCTGCATCAGTGTTTCTGAACAGAGGTTGGATCATTTCTATTCGCTAGTACAACTAGCCAAGTAGTCACTATTCCTAGAGCAGCCCCTAGTTCAGAGGAGGTAAGCAAAGGGAAGCCCTAAATCTGCTCCATTTCCTTTTTTTTTTCCCTTTTATTTTGCTATCTTTGCTGTCTCTAGGTCTGATTGTACCACCTGTAGCTACATGGATTTGGCTACATGTGACCAAAGAGCTCTAATGAAAGGTCTGCTAAGAAGGAATTGCAGTAATCAAGCCTTGCAGTTCTTAGTGCATACACTGTTGTTGCAACACTATTTATTAAATGAGGGGCTGCTGCAGGATATTGTGCAAGGGATTGTAATATTCTTGCATTGTGTCAGGAAAAGGGTTCTCAGTCAGAATGAAAGCTTCAGAGATTCAGAGCAAAGCTTACAAGAATGCCTCAAGGATTTAGGAGTACTGCACTGAAGTCATTATAAATTTTGAAAATCACATTGTGGGTTCTTAATAGGTTCTGTGTTCTCAGGTAGGTGCATAGGATAGTTGGAAGAAAAGAGAAAAATTTTATCAGCACATCTATAAGACTTCTGCCTCCAGAAATTGTTAACAAGCAAGCCCTGGTATAAGGAAATCAAAATTACCTTTGCTGCTATTTGGTGCCGAAACTGATTGGGAATTCCGCTGTAGCAGTGGGTATATTTCCTGGCTGATGAAAGCAGAAGCTAGAAGAAGGTGCAGCTGGAGGAAATAGGACCTAAAGCAGGCAAAACATCCTGGATAGTATCATCAGGGCTGCATGATAAAAGCTGCTTAATCAAGAAATGTGTTCCTTGGATATAGCATGCACAGTCTCTGTAAATTTGGCATGGTCTAGATAGGTCCAGGATAACCAGTCCAACAACATTCTCCAGGGATTGCATCCTTGTAGTCTGCTTGTGTCTCAGACATACATCTACTGTGCCCAAAACTCAGCTCATGTCTCAGTGATCTCTTGTAGCATTTGCTGATCCGTTCCCAATTACAGGTACCCAGTATTCGGAGAGAGAAAACCCAGCATGTCATGACCACATGAGCTATGTAACCCTTATTAAAGCCTATCTACCAGTTATCATACAAGAGGATGAGCTATACATGTAGTAGTCTAAGTGGAAGACCATTCAGAGAAGAAACTAAACAGATATGACATACCTGTTCTGGCTTCCACAGAATATAGATTATGCTTCATATACTGAGCTACAGAAAAGAGGACTATAGGAAGGAAAACAACCAGCAGTATGCTACAAGTAGGTGTGAGCTTAAGTAGCTCAAAAGAGAGAGATGAAACAGAATAAATAATAGCAAGAGGGTGCAAATTAGCATACCTACTCCCTTCTTCAGTTTTCGCCCACTTACCAATGTTCTTTTCCTGCTATGCCTCAGTGCTGCCCCCTTCTCATGTATTGCACTGTATTTGAACGTCTTAGACTAAACAAGATAAATTCAGATGTGATGAGTAAAAAGGGGCAAACTACACACCTTTTTACACCTGTGTGTGTTGTGAGTCAAGAGGCTGAATCTCAGACTTCAGCTGAAACTACACTGGCTGATCCTCATGGTGCCCACTTCTGAGTTTAGCTCATGGGTAGCTGATATGTATTGATTAGTACAGAGAGAACCATAATCAGTCACGTCAGAAGAGACCTTTATGATTGTCTAATGTGACCCCCTGCCTTATATAAGCCTTTGTGCATCATCTGACACTCTGTGCATTGACCCCTCTTTAGCCCTCTGCTTTGCAGAAGAGGATCTGCTGCAACGTTTCTGAATGAAGTCTCTGGTCTCTGGTAATCTTCAAAGATGATACAGACATAAAGATCAATTCCTCTCACACTTATGGTGTGATGAACATGTAGTTGGAAGCACTTTTTTTATGTGACATTCCAACAAATCTGTACTAAATTTACCAAAAAAAGCATTTATTGCAGGTGAAATCAAAACTTCTGTGGGAGGAAATAAATGTTCCTAATTGCTTAATTGTGTTCTAATCTTATCAAAACCCAAGGTGCTATGTCAGACTTTTGTTAAATAAGAGGAAGGATGGTCTTCCATGACATGATCCTTCTAATGATCCACCTCCTCATTTCTTAATATTGACTGTTCCTGTCATCTTAGAAAGTCTCCTCTGTAAAATAATTTTTGTTTCCCTCTGTGACAGCAAATTCTGATTTATGCATATTCTTTGCTGATGAAGGCCATTTAACTGCTTGGACAGATATTACACTAATATGTCATATTTTTGTTGAGTCTGGTAACAACTGAGTGTCTCACACATAGTCTTGCTTACTTTGTCTTTTATTATCAACCACAGGGGATGTCTTATCTGCACTCAAGTAAAACTGAAGTCCATGGTCGACTCAAATCATCAAATTGTGTAGTAGACAATCGCATGGTAGTGAAGATCACTGATTTTGGATGTAATTCAATTCTGCCTCCAAGGAAAGGTAAAACCAGTACCCAACTGGGCTCTTCTTCATGATTTCCAACCCAATAGAATTTTCTTATATTCATAGGTGGGGATATTCATCCAGTAGGGCCTAATTACATCTTGTACACAGCACAAAACATACAAATAATTTCATTTCATGTAGCAGTCATCATACAAATGATACCTCAAAACACTGTCTTATCCTAAATAACACAAAGAAAGAGAATTATTAGCAGGTAGAGAAAGAAATTAGGCAGTGTAGGTGAGAAGGAAGGGAAAGATGAATTTTCAGCTTATAGTTTAGAAAACAGAGATTTCACATAAGGCTGGGATGCAAGAAACATTTTCAGCATCCAAGGCCTTCATGCAAACAGCTCTCCTCAGCAGTAATGCTGAATTTGTGTGAAGGAAAAAAGGAGTTAATGACCACACGATCTTGTCATTTATCAGATGCACGTGTTACCACAGTGCTCTGTGATTGAATTTAGACATTAACACCCATGACTCTGATCATCCTTAAAAAATTCTGTAATGATATGCAATGATAACCTCAATGTTTTTCATTCCTTAGGTAGGAATCTAGTACTATGTGTTCAATCAGATTGGAATAATTTTAACAGCTTTTCTTTACATTTTCTATTCATAGGACATTTCTGTAAAACAGAGCACTCCTTTCTACTCATCTTTTCCTTCTTACTTGATCTTGAGTGAAAAGACAAGCCCATCTGAAATTATGTCATCTGAATCTGTATAGTAGAGCTTGGGGTATAATAAGCACAGCACTGTGCCATAACTGCAGTATATGATCCGAGAAGAAACTGGTTGCAACTGGGTTGAAAGAAAATTTTTACATTCAGACACAAACATGCTCAAGAGTAGCAATGAGAACATAAAAAAGAGTAAGAAAAGTGCACTGAATGTAAATGCTCTATTCATTCTTCCTTTTACAAATTTTATATTTAAATTTATATTATTATTACATTGTAATGTATTTCTCTTTTTTCATTGCTCATAAGCAGCCTCAAAATTTCTGGTTACTAGATTTCTTTCCTTGAAGAAAACTTATTGTTTCACAAGAGATCTGCAGATTCATTGTGGCTGGATGTTGCAGTCTGGTATTGTAACAGTCTTCAGGGCCACTGTTATGATACATCACCAGCATGTCATAACAAACTGTCATACCATGGCAGTGTTCTGTTTTTGAGGTACAACAGTGCTTGTTGCACTGAAAATACAGATTAATAATTTTTGTAGCAAGAAAGTGGTTATGAGCAGGTAATACTATGTCAGGCTCAAAAGCACTCGAGAATTACTTAAATAGATTCGTGGTATCAAGGCTGCTGGGAAATATGACAGTCTTCTCATCTGACATTTTGTATAACAAACTCCATGCATCTAGCTCAATAATTTACAGCTCAGTGGGTTTTTTTTATAGCGCTGTCATTCCTTGGTCTTACACAGATGCATGGGCTATTTCTAAGAAGCCCATTAAAAGTAGCTAAGAAAATCAAGTTCATTGCCAATAACCATAACTTTTTGGGAGTTGTGAGGGTCTGCATCTACAGTGGAAATAGTAGGGTCAGCAAATCCCAGATAGTTGAAAACTACCACATAAGAGGTTTATCTAACGTGTACTAATGTCAGCTTCTCAAGAAAAATGCTAAAGTAGGAAATAAATGGTACCAGTGGGCTCTGGGTTTGATATGGAAAGAGTAAAAGGAAATATCACTGTAGCAAATGGATGCTCTGAGAAGCACCATTTTTCAGTTAATTCTCTCCCTTTATCTCATCCCCTGTTGTTATCTGGATCTTCAGACCTGTGGACAGCTCCTGAGCATCTCCGTCATGCTGATGTATCTCAGAAGGGTGACGTGTACAGCTACGGGATCATTGCCCAAGAAATCATCCTACGTAGGGAGACCTTCTACACCGGACACTGCCAGGACAACAAAGGTAAATCCACAAACTTCTCCATTGCAGCCTTCTGGGATGGTATAGCTGTAACTGGCCCATTCTCCATGTTTTTTGTGAAAGGCACTGTCTCTGATAGCTGCTTGAACTGCTGCTTCTTTCACTGTGTGATGAATGAAGAGCCTATTTGAAGGATCTCACTGTGGGGGCAAGTGTCCTTATTCTTTTTGTAAATAAAGTTTGCACTTTAGTCTCCTCCCTCCTCACCTTGTCCACAGCATTACAGAAGTTAACATTATACAGTGCTGTCCAGACTTACTGTAACATTTAAAGGCCACAAAGGGTTTTCTATTATGAGTTGTGCACAACATATAATAATTCACTCATATTAGGCATTGTAAATCAGCAGTGTCAACACAGAACAACAAAAACTCAGCAGCATTACACAAGAACAGTTGGCATTTAAAAACTGGCAATTCAGACTTCATTCAAGCCTGTCAAAATTAACTTTCATCATTTAAGTTCGGTCAGAAAAAGCATCTCCTCCTGTAGTGCATCCATTAAACCCCATTTTGTGCATTTTGCGACATTGTTTCTGAGTGGCTAACAGCCCAGTCAATGCCATTTCCCAGAATCCAGGCATTATTATATATTAGAACTGACATAAAACATGTATGGGTTTGGGATTTTCCTAGTGACAGTTACCAACAACAAGTTTAGATGTTGCCTTTACCTCTGAGTCATTCTGATAGATCCGCCTCACATTTGTTAAAACATCTAGAGCAGCAGGTGGACAGCAGTTACATTTGAAACAACTTCTGGGGCATGTTCATTATCATACATTATTGCAAATCTATGTTCATATTTGAGGAAACACAGTATTTCACATCACCAACTCTTTAATATAAATGTAGACCTAAAAGGGATTAGAAATGCCTGTTCCCCTTCAAGCAAACTCTTCAGGCCTCCATGCCTAAGATAAGGTAGAAAAAATAAAGTTTTTCTATTCCTTTTTCTTGGGAAGAAGCAGGCACAACCCTCATGAATGCAAGGATTTTACAAATATCACCAAAATAAATGGAGAAAGGAAAGAGCAATTCTCTTCCTTGCTCATTTTGACTTGCAAAGCAAATCCATAGCAAACTACATTCTTTTAACTGTTTGTTGAGGAGCTGCAGTCTTTCTGTGTTATGTTAATGGTTATTAAGTTAGCCTCAGACACAGTGTTTCTGGGCTCTTCTGAGATGTGGTGGCATCCTCACTGCTCTTTGTTTGACCCTGGCTGTCATAGTCACAATCCAGTTCCTTGTTTTAACTTTGACCTGTTTCTTAACACTGCATTTTTTTCATTTTAAAAAGACTGTTACATTCAAATAGCATTAGGTTAATCCATTCAACTGAAGGAATTTTTAGCACCTCTAGGGGCTGTTGCTGGAGATGGTCACACATTATCAGCATGTTTAGTAAGACAGCAATAAACTTACTGGGCCTGAAGCCTGTTTGGCAAGTCTGGATTCAATGCAACTTAAAAAAAAAATCTGCTTTGTTAACTTCCATTGGAATGTTAAGTTTTCCATTCAGTGAGGAGATTGTTTTCTCCCCAAAGCTTTTTCCTTAAAAAGCATTAGTAGATGTCTAAGATATATATTGCTGATCTAATGGCTTTTGGTATTATTCTTGATTTTTGATTATGCAATTTGAGTAAATGTGTTCAGCCTAGTTTCAGCAGTTCATCATGTAACAGAAAGGAATGAGTGTTATTATATATTGCTGAAGTGGCTCCTCATTTAAATGTCTGGATTCCTTCCATTAGCCAAGATGAGGCAGCAAGAGGGTGGGCCATACTTACTCAAACACCTTTGAATTTTGTTTGTGGCATCATCTAACTTTGGAAGAGAGTAGTTCAAACTTGTGTTGACCATTAATTTACAAATATCTAAGATAAAAGGAGGGAAAAGAATACCGAATTAGAGTCAGTGGTAATGGGCAAAGAAATGTCCCTCTTGCATGTTAGATTCATTTGGTTTTTAAGTCTCCTGCAGAAAGTCTTTTAATGGCTAGGCTATCAAAAGTTAATCTCTGCAAGTTAGAAGACATGATACTAATATTTCAGGACAACTGATATAACTGCTTCTCCAGGACTTCATTGGCAGCAGCAAGGACTGTGTTCAGATTTTAAAAGAGTTGTTTAAAAAACCCTGTACCTAGCCCCCATCCACCAGTTTAGGAAAATTAAACTCAACTTCCAGGTAATCAGCCAATTTTCTCAACTTGCAAATATCTATCAATCAACTCAACATACAATAATATTGCTACTAATGACAGAAAAGAAGTCCCACAAAGATGATGGGCATACAGAACTCGATTTCTAATGTACAGAAGTAACTAGGTCATAGTCCTCTTCACTGACTTCTCTGTGAGACAGCTGTTAGGCCAGCTGGTTGCTCCACTCTTCTGCAGAAACACCTCATTCACTGCTGAAGACTGAAGTCTTGTCACATACCAAAGCTCAATTCAAGCTGCCTCCTTGTTCCACTACTTTCTGCCACTGGCTAATTGCAGTGTTGCTAATAGTTGCTGTTACTTCCACTCTCAGGTATGTGCACAGCATGGAAATCCAACACATTCCTGTTGCACACAAGTTTTACACAGATTCTTCTGTCTCTTAGCCCACAGAAGACTTCTTAGCAGTCTCTCCACTACATGGCATTTGGGAAACTCAAGTCTCCTGCTCCTTCTCTAGTCTGTAATTTCTATACCACAAAGCTGGAAGCTACTGCATCTTTTTAGAAGATCATGTAAACTTGGCATGCTTAGGCATCCCTAGGTGCCCTAGACTTACACATACCATCACGATTACAAATCTTCCTCATCTTGTTATATGCTTCCTTCATTAAAATTGTCTCCCAAATATAATCAGACATTATTAATAAATGTATTTCATGCCTGTTCATGGATCCTTTCAGTTTCTCTTTCTCTTCCCCAGAGGTAAAAAATTGCTTCTCTTTTTTAACTCCCTCCCTCTTGAGGTCTGGAGGAGAAGGACAAAGAGGGAGATTTCACTTCAGCTCACTCTTACTGTGCTTAAATTGAGTTGCGCAAATGCATCCTGCATTCTGATGTGTTCAGAATCCAAATAACTTTCATAGGATGGATTTCATTAATAAGAGTACGAATGAGCTAACAAATGCAATGTTTTTAAACCATATACCTTAATAGCCTAGTTTTAAGGAAGCTGAGCATCTGCAGGATGGTTTGAACTGCTCTGATGAGAGTTGTATGTCTCCACACTTTTGATCAAGTCACAATGGGTTTCACATTGTTTTTTACTATAGCTATACTTTATGCTGAGAGGCACACTAATAATGCCTAATGTTCATTTGGGAAGATGCCATAACCATGTCTACCATGACCAATAAATACTCATGTACATTCCTATTCATTTTGCTTTCAGGGGCCTTCAGGCCAGCCTGTTTTGATCTTGTGCCATATATTTAGAAAAGCTTCAAAGTTGAAATTCACATAAAAATGAGGGAACTGTCTTCAAGGCTTCTGTTTGTATAGTAACTCGTAACATCATAGGATGCTATCCACAAGGAATGTCCTTCTTATGCTTTTTTTGTTTAAAACTTTGCATCTTTTTCCTGTGTTAGAGAAACTTTACAGAGTGGAGAGTGGCAAAGGAGTGAGGCCTTTCCGACCAGACCTGTCCTTGGAAACAGTGGGAGAAAGACATGTGGAAGTAAGCTAATAATTAATTAAGCCATTTTCTGGGTGAAGGGTGGAAGTCCTGGCCAAACGAGATCTCATGATCATGGGAGGATGAAAGTTATTCACATTTTATGCCAAATGCCCTAACTTCATGGGAAAAAATGGTATTCTATAGTTGGTACCAGTGAAATGAATACAGCTCATGAAAACTATTTCACTGGAAAGAAATGGATGCTTATATGGTGCCACTCTTCTGACCTATTTTAGATATTTTTAAGATGAGATGAATCACACCTCAAATATACCTCTCTCCACTGATTATATAGCACCTAAGGCTTCTTGCTCAGGTGAAAAGGTCTGTATTGTAGACATCCACACATTCAGTAATGAACCCCAATCTTTTTGGCTGAATCATCAGTTTCAGAAAAATCCCAAACTTAGGTTATTGTATATATAATTACCTTGGCACTAGCTGCAAGTCTGGATCCATTTACTTGCTTTTCATTTATGTATTGCAAATTCAAGTTAGGATCATGTCACTAGTCACCACAGAGTTAAGTTTAAGATGCCTGCAGTGAGTGTCCTAACCATAGATCCAAAACAGTTAGTCACACATTTGAATATGTTGCTGGTCAAGAGTAACCGGAAATTCCCTAATGAACTAGGACTGTTCAGCACTATTATCCTTCTATATCCATTACTCAGGTGGACTTTCCTTAAATTTTTGTTTGAAGGTGTATACACTAGTGAAGAGCTGCTGGGAGGAAGATCCAGAGAAAAGGCCTGACTTTAAGAAAATTGAGAGTACTCTGGCTAAAATATTCAGGTGAGCAGCAGGGTTTCAATTTTTTAAGATGCTCCAAACTCCTCCTAAGTGTTAGAAAGCTCATACTTTAAGTGTGTAAGCTGATGTGATTATGATTCAGTGGAAAAACTGAGTGTCTTCACTTAGATCCTCTTTTATTCTTTGGCGGAAAAGTAGGCGAGCACGTATACGTGCATGTGTGTACATGAGCATCTATGCATGTATTAGCTGAGTGAGGGTAAGAAAGATGATCACCATACCTCAAATTGGTACATTGTGAAAGTAGCAAGCTGGATAATTAGAGATTTAAACCATTCAAGTAATTTACCCCCTGTCTCTAGTCAGGAGTTGGATAGTGACTCATGTCATCTAAGTTTCGGGAAATGAATGCACATAAATGTTTGGAGGATGATTAGAAAGTTTGGATGAGCTGGGTTGTGCTATAAATGAGTTTGGATGGTCCCAAATTAAGCTGACTAGAAGTGTTGGGTTGTAACTCACCAGAAGTATTAATTACAGGGTTTTGTTGGTATAAAGTTCTGGGATAATAAGGGCCATAGCTGGATAAACCCTGTACGGTTATACAGGCCTTTCACCTGGCCAACGCTGTATTGCTCCTACAGAGTTTGGTCTGAGTTAATTATTTCCATGTCCAAACAGTGAGATTTTAATCACTTCTCTTGGGAAATTGCTTCCCAGTTTTTAAAGCCCATCAACAAACCCCAACAGTACTCACATTTTACACTTCACACGTGCAGAAGGACAACTGCACTGTGCATAACTGAATGTATCAGTTGAATAATGTTACTGCAGCTGAATAGAAAGACATCCTGGTTCAGCTCCTAAGTCTCCATCCTACAAAAGCAAAGAGGTTGCCTCTTGCCACATGCAACACAGTGGTCTCCTCATGGGGGTTCTAAGATGGTTCATCCCTGACATAAAGATTTGTTTAAAGTTAGAGTGGTTTTAAAGTCCAGTTGGGTATAATACTAATCCAACTCTCCCAGTCAGTCTGGCCCCATCTACTTTCAGACTGCTTTGGTGAGCACAGGCTGCCCAGACAAACAGGAGTTATGAATGGCTTGTGTTACCATACTTCTGGAGTCTGCAGGATCTTGTGAGCAAAACTAGTCCAGAGGCTGCTAACTGTTCCATTGAATTGTTCTGTCTTCTACACAGGCAGCCCCAACTTGCCTTAATCCTTCCGGCTGAAGTCTCTGCCTGAATGCTAAATGCAATTTTCTACCTACTACCTCTAGCTTCCTCTCAGGATTCCAGCTTGACAGTTACTTTTTACAAATGAATGTTCATGGATTACCCAAGGTACCTGGAAATAACAATACTAGCAGGGCTAGGTGATTTAGGGGTGCTTTAAGAATTACCAGCTCCAAGTGACAGCATGGATCACAGACTTTCAATTCATATACATAAGGCCTGCAAGCAAGAAAAAGAATGATGCACTAGAGACACTACATTCTAACTACATGGAAGTCAAACACTGGAGAAGTTTTCCATTGCTCCTTTTTTGCCTCTTTTTTGCCTCTCTCAACAATGGGCTTCCATCAACCTTTCTTGTTGGCTCCTGTATATTTCTGTTATTTGCAGTAGCTACCATGGCCAGACCAATGAAAGCTACATGGATACCCTCATCCGGCGTCTACAGCTGTATTCCCGGAACCTGGAGCACCTGGTGGAGGAAAGGACAGAGCTGTACAAAGCAGAGCGAGACAGAGCAGACAGGCTTAATTTCATGTTACTTCCAAGGTAACTGGCTAGGAAGACTTTCACGGGCATTTTATTTACATATATCACCTGATTCTTGGAGAGTGGGGGTTGGGCTTAGTATTAATCTTCTATTTCCTTCCCGGCTAATCTGATCCTGCTAGGGAGGAAAGAAGAAGAAGCTGTCCCTGAGGTCTCCACCTTATGGTCGAGTTTCATGCCAAGATGGTACTGGGACCAATTATCTTCCTCAACCTCTCTTCACACACAGGATCCCCCTTTCCAGCACAAACCTCTTTTTCACCGCCTTCCTGGGACCACATAGATCTATAGTGATTCCACATGACAGAGCTCTATTCTGCTCCCAGCACCTTGCTATGTAGAAGGAGTGTCTCCAACTGGAGAGCAGGAGTGAAGTCCAACTTCAGGCTGGGGTTTAGCAATGTAACAGAGGGGCTGAGGTGGACTGGACTATACTGGGCCAGACTGGGCTAGATAGATATTTCAGAGTATGGTATAGGACAAGTATTATTGATATTATAATACCAGTAATTTTGGTATTGCATACATTTGGAATAGTAAAACTATCCTGGTATGTCATTACTAGTTTCAAGGGTATTTAAGTAGTCATTTTATGACTCATCTTAAAAAAAAAAGTCTGTTCAATCCAGTTTGGGGGAAATTTGAAATGATCTGTCTGTGCAGACTGTGCGACAAGGAATACATGTTTCCTTCCACTCCATCTTGTTCCTACCACTCTATTACTGTCTCACTGTACATGGAGCACAGCATTGTGCAACACCTATAATTTTCTGGGTCTTTTTTTATTCTCTTGTAATATCTCCACTAGGAACAGATATATTCCTGGATTTAGAAATGCAAGAAAATGAAGGTCCCTCTGAATAGATATGGACTATCATGGTATTGAATTTTTGTTCCATAAAATTATCAGACTACGATATCTGAAATCAGGATGAGGTGATGTAATTATCAGGATGAAATTACTTCTGCATTGGGAAACAGAAAAATGTCTGTTCTTACTTATTTTGTGGGTCGAGTGTAGGTCTCCATGTCAGAAGTTTCAGAATTTCATTTTAAGTTTGACTCAATATCCCTATTTCTGACCTTAGCCAAGAAGCTCAGTTGCCTGTGCCTCATGGCTATTAACACACTTGGATTTTGTAAGGCTGTAGCACATTAATTAACATTAGTAAGTGCTTTGAGGTCGCTGGCTGAAAGGCATCATGGGCATCTAAAATGTGATGACAGTGGCAGTTTTCAGCAAACTATTTGATGTTTCCTACACAGAAAGCAATGACGTGGTTGGGTTGCATGAAAAAATACCTTTAATATTAAACACTACTGATCTGTCTTCCTGCTTTCTCTATTTCCACAGGCCAGTAGTAAAGTCTTTGAAGGAGACTGGCCTGGTAGAGCCAGAGCTATTTGAAGAAGTCACTATCTACTTCAGTGACATTGTTGGCTTCACCACTCTCTGCAAATGCAGCACCCCTATGGAGGTGGTAGATATGCTGAATGATATCTACAAGAACTTTGACCACATTCTTGACCATCATGATGTTTACAAGGTGACTAGCTCCACACTTTTGCTCAGTTAACAACCAGGGGACATACAAATCAAATGTGGATGATGTGGTGGATTTGGGAATCTGCCTTCTGAGCAAAGACAAAAGAGAGGAAAACAGGTCAAGATTACCTCATTTCAATCTGCTTTCAGTATGCCTGCTTATACCAAATTTTCTATACTAGGTGGTCACAGATTCATTAACTGGAATGCTGGGTACAGTTATAAACACTCATATACCAAAAAGGTGTCAGCTACCTTAAACTAATCAATCCTGCTGTCCAGGGAAGAAATGTTTAATCATGAACAAGGGAATCAGATAAAACCTTTCTGCTTTTAACTAAATATGTAATTTGCTATGTCTGCAGGTAGTGAGTTCTACTTTTGTTTCCACAGGTGGAGACCATTGGTGATGCTTATATGGTGGTGAGTGGTTTACCAAAGAGGAATGGCAACCGGCATGCAGTAGACATCTCCATGATGGCTCTGGACATCCTCAGCTTCATGGGATCTTTTGAACTGAGACATCTGCCAGATCTGCCTGTTTGGATTCGCATTGGAATTCACTCTGGTATGCAGTAATGCTAGAGCAACACTGACAATGTTGTTACCTTGTTTTTGAACAGAATAGACATCCATAGAAGATCTGGTAGTACATCATACGCAGCTGCTCTTCTCATGAAGAATCAGGTTGAAAACAATGTAGCTGGAGGAAGAGCAACAGAAGTAAATAAGCCACTGGTTTGCTCCCTCGTATTGAAATAGCCCATTCCCATTCATTCATAGCTTAAGTCAGTAGCTAGGTAGAGCAACTGCTATTGTTCCTGGTATTATTAAGTCAGCTGTAACAAATAAGCCTTTGCAGATCGCTCCTCCTTGACTGAAGTGGAGAACAGCCATGGCCAGCTGTACTTGTTTAGCCAAAAAATGCAGGCCTGTGTTTTATGCTTTTGGTGTCAAAAGTTCTGTCAAGCCTATGTGGGAATTAATGTTTTAATTTATCCATAATAGTACTTTTTATCAAAGGAGAACTGCAGATAGCTCAACAATCCCAAGTACTTTGGGAAATTTTATCTTTTTATTTCTGCTTGTTTCAACAACCACCTGAACACCAGCTGCCAGGGGAGGAACATATTGGTGAAAGTGACTGAGGCACTGGGAAACTGCTCGAGGCACCACAATGCAGCCCTCCATAATGAAGCTTATTCTCTTTTTCTCTTGCTTCCAAAACCGACAAACACAAAGGAATAGTCTCTTGATCCGCCTTTTTTCATTCTCTACATCCCATTTGTAGGTCCGTGTGCAGCTGGTGTGGTTGGAATAAAAATGCCTCGTTACTGTTTGTTTGGAGATACAGTGAACACAGCTTCGCGGATGGAATCCACAGGCTTGCGTAAGGATTTAATTTTAGCTGTCAGTGTAACAGAACCAAAGGCTGTTGGTTAGTTTGTGACCAAAGTGTCTGTTTTCAGCTGAGAACAATTTATTAACAGCTTGAAGAAGTTTTAAAGATGAAGAAACCCTATTTGTTTTGATTACCAATTATTTCACTGTCTTGCTGGGCAATGAAGGGTTGTTCCTTGTTCATGCTTCAGTGCTGGTAACGGGGAGTATATAGGCTGGATCACTGGCTGAGTTCCTCTGGAAGATATGATACTTACGTGTCTGGAATTTAATTTTACTCTATGAATTGTAGATTTCAGTTCAACCTAGAATTGTACTACAGCTTTGTGTAAATACGCTGACTGTATATTTTAAGTTGAAGCAATTAGTAAGGTCTTTGACACTGTTTCCCACAGCATTCTCCTGGCAAAACTGGCTGCTCGTGGCTTGGATGGGCACACACTTTGCTGGGTAAAAAACTGGCTGGATGCTGGGCCCAAAGAGTTGTGGTGAACGGAGTTAAATCCAGTTGGTGACCGGTCACAAGTGGTGTCCCCCAGGGCTCGGTTTTGGGGCCACTCCTGTTTAACATCTTTATTGATGATCTAGATGAGGGGATCGAGTGCACCCTCAGTAAGTTTGCAGATGACACCAAGGTGGGTGGGAGTGTTGATTGGCTTGAGGGTAGGGAGGCTCTGCAGAGAGATCTGGACAGGCTGGAGCGATGGGCTAAGGCCAACTGTAGGAGTTTCAATAAGGCCAAATGCCGGGTGCTGCACTTGGGCCACAACAACCCCCAGCAGCGCTACAGGCTTGGGGAGGAGTGGCTGGAGAGCTGCCAGTCAGAGAGGGACCTGGGGGTGTTGATTGACAGCCGGCTGAACATGAGCCAGCAGTGTGCCCAGGTGGCCAAGAAGGCCAATGGCATCCTGGCTTGTATCAGAAATAGCATGGCCAGCAGGGACAGGGAAGTGATCTTACCCCTGTACTCGGCACTGGTGAGGCCGCACCTCGATTACTGTGTTCAGTTTTGGGCCCCTCACTACAAAAAGGACATTGAATTACTCGAGCGTGTCCAGAGAAGGGCAACGAAGCTGGTGCGGGGTCTGGAGCACATGTCGTACGAGGAGTGGCTGAGGGAACTGGGGTTGTTTAGTCTGGAGAAGAGGAGGCTGAGGGGAGACCTCATCGCCCTCTACAACTACCTGAAAGGAGGTTGCAGAGAGCTGGGGATGAGTCTCTTTGACCAAGTAACAAGCGATAGGACAAGAGGTAATGGCCTCAAGTTGTGTCAGGGAAGGTTTAGACTGGATATCAGGAAGCATTTCTTTATAGAATGGGTTGTTAGGTGTTGGAATGGGCTGCCCAGGGAAGTGGTGGAGTCCCCATCCCTGGAGGTGTTTAAGAGTAGGGTTGACATAGCGCTGAGGGATATGGTGTAGTTGGGGTCTGTCAGTGTTCGGTTAATGGATGGACTAGATGATCTTCAAGGTCTTTTCCAACCTAGATGATTCTGTGATTCTGTAATTATTTCTTCAACGTCACCATTAGGGAACAGTGCCAAGAGCCAGTTTGTCTTCCTTCAGCCCCGTGTCTTCACATGACTATTCTCTATATAGGTCACTCCCAATTATTCTTTTCCTTTTTGGCATCTAAATACTATGGTCACCCCTATTTCAGATCAATGGCTGTACCAGCTATTCCTCCCTAGATACAGTGCTACGTACTGGAGTCAGATTTTTCATACAGCAGTGTAATTGATTCTCATTTAATTTGACTCTCAGAATTTATGTTAATAATAATTGGAGAAGCTTCTGCTATAGCATCAGTTTTCACATGTACTTAATATGATTATGTGGTACATTTCCAGATTGAGCTTTCATTGTCTATTTTTTTTTAGCTTTAAGGATTCATGTAAGTGGTTCCACTATTAACATCCTGAAAAGAACAGACTGCCGATTCCAATATGAAGTGAGAGGAGAAACAGCCTTGAAGGTAACCATGCACATGCATGAACACAAAATAGAGGGATAGTATAAAAGTATTATATAGCTGAGAGTACCCCACAACTTAATTAACAGCTGGGGATCAAGGGTTACAGATCAATTGCTATCACAGTCTCTAGTGGCTGAAGACACTTCTATAAAGACAATGTCGGCAATGAAGAGCTCCCTAAGCCATAAATTAAAGCAACATAAAGATGTGGAGAATAAATGAAACATACCATTTGTAACAGAAAATTGCAGAGTCAATTAATCTGATGGAAGAGAAGCTGAATCTGTTGACAATTTGCTCATGCTCCGACATCTGACTGTCTATCTACCAATCCATTTGTTTCAGTCTATTACACTTGGCAGATGTCTGTACTTGGGAGCTGATGGCAGGCAGCACAGCTCATCTTTCCCAAGACATGTGTTTCAGGTCATGGAACATGGGAGCGGGTGTGCAGTATCTCTTCCATTACTCTTCTTCTCACATCTGATTTTTAACCCTTTGCTGTAACATCAGTTACTGAAAACAAAGGCAAACATGGCAATGTGTAATACAGTATTATTTAAGTAAATTAACTACAGGAAATTGCATTTTAATCCTGAAATCTCTTCTTTGTCATACATATTTAGGGCAGAGGAACAGAGATTACCTACTGGTTGACGGGTACTGAGGACAAGAAATACAATCTCCCAACACCTCCTTCTGTGTAAGATTGTCTTTATATGTGAAAAGGGAAGAGAAATTCCTAGTCTTTGTGCTTTAGCCACCACTGTTCCGCCCTGGCACTTGTGGTTTTTTTATACCACTCAACTTGCCTCCAGTAGTTAAAGGCTTAACAGTGTATGTGCATATAAACATGTGCAAATACTCACGACATGGGACTATGCAAGTGCTGAAGGTTATTTGTATATATAAATGTTTAATGGGTTCATTTCCTTGGAAAGGAACTAAGACAGGACAAGTTGCTGATATGGTAAGTGAAAGAGATGGACAGAAAAATGAAAAACGTGAATACTCCCAAAACTTTAGTCCTAATGTCACCTCTGTGTGACAGTACGGTGAGAGGATAACCGCAAATGAATATGCAGCTCTCTGTAATACCATGTTATGCCTGTGAGGTCTTGTGGGGGAATTTGTAGGAGGAATGAAACTTGCAGGATTTCGAGCAGTATTCTGCTAGAAGAGATGGACAAAGTTACTGTAGTGTTGCACAGGCATAAAGTCTTTAAAAATTGAACAAAAGCTTACTTTCTAACACACAGAGTTAAGTTATCAGGAAAAAAATATGAGGTTGATGTCCTGGAACTGAGCTATCATTTTGCATTAGTATTGAATAAAATATAGTAATAGTGGAAGTGTTGTTTTTGAGAAACTATGCGAAATTGAAGTCAGGATAACTGGTTGTGTTTATTTCATGTGTATTTCACATACAAGTCCTGCATGATTTCCTGCAAACTCACTAAATGTGGAAGTTCCTCACTTTCTCCTCTAAACTCCTGTGTACAGTTGCTCTTTACTAAGTGGGAATTTGCTTCCATCTGCTTTGAAATTACAGTGTTTCAGTACAACTTGAAGCAATTATAATGCAAATTGTAATTTGCCAGATACATTGGGATCCCTTATGGTGAAAGGCATAAGTAAATGTTATAGCCTACTTCTATTGCAAAAGTTTTGAATCTTACACAACATGTTCATTGCACAAATAAAAATTTCTGCCCATTTATTCCCATCTACTTAAGAGAAAAGAGGAGGCTAAGAAAAAGATAAAGGTTTTCTCAGGACATTTGCAAAAAAACAGTCAAACTTTTAATCTGCTACAGAATCTCATGGACTTTGATTTTTTTTAATGGAAGATACCGGTGTTTGTCTCTGGGCTGAGCAGGAAATACTGTCAAGCCTACTTCTATGGTACATCTCTTTTGTAAACTCAGAACTCCTTTTTTTTTTTCTTTTTGTTTTGATTAATGTGATCTGTTGAGACTACCAGAATTATCAAATTGGCAATTCTTCTGGAATTCAACTATTTAAAGTACTTCTTGAGCTGGATCACTGTGGTCAGTGATGTTTTTGTTTTCACTTCCTCATATAGGCTGTGACTGATAAAATTGCCCCTTAAAATTGTCATATGTGGGGTATTCCAGCAAAAGCCAGACACACTGCGGAAATTTATGAAAAAGTGGCAGCTGTGTTACTGAAGGCCATCTGAAGTTGAATAGTGGAAGTGCTGGTGACAGTAATGGTGTTGAGAGCTAGAACATACTTTGATTGGGAGTGAATCTAGTTCATGTCTTCCTTTTCATGCAAATCATCATGATTTTTTTTAAGGTTGATAATGACACTGCTACAGACTTCCTGTGCAGAGACACTAATCCATACTATCTGAAAAAAATCACATGGAAATCCTGAATGTATTCCCAAATCCAGAACCTAAATTTGGTTCTACCCACACTTTTTATCAGCAGCATGTGATGTCATTAAGATAAACACGGGATAGAAATGTTCAAAAACCACTGGGGATCACTAAAACTGTGTGAATCACTGCATCTTTTTTCCATCCTGTTGCTTTCAGGGAGAACCAGCAGCAGTTACAATATGACTTAGAAGAGATGATAACCAATGCTCTTCAAAAAAGGGAAAGTGAAAGATCCAAGACACGGGAACTTTCACGGGTAGCTAGCTACCAAAAAAGTACCCTGGAATACCTGCAACTGGTCAGCACAGAGAATTCTGCCACATATCTTTAAAACTGGATGTCTAGTATGACTCAAAAAGCTGCAGCAGCTCTCTGGACTACTTCATGTGAAGGCTGGAGGCTTATGCTCTCAGCTAGAGGAGAAAGAATATACCTTTTCAAGCATCCTTTCTACCATCTGACCTCCTACCAGTAAATCAAACCTGTCTTCACTGTAACACTGAAATTGTTGGATGACTTCAGTAGCGCACATGCAGCCTGATTTGAGGTAAATGAAAATATCTGCACTTGAGTCTGGAAAATATTTTTTTTTGTTTTGGTTAGTTTTTTAAATGTGATAGCCTGTTCAATAATCCACTTCTGAAAATATGCACAGCAAAACCTTAATTTCTCATGATTTTTAAATGTTGTATTTAATTTGTATTTTTTATTTGAAGAAAGATTTGCTGTAACATATTTGAAAATAACATTAAACAGACGTAAATCCTGGATATGTTGCCATTTTGCTGCTTCTGTTGTTTTCCTCTGTGTCTCACATGTTTTGTTTAATCAAGTCGACTTTGTTCAAGAGACAACACTTCTGTTATTTATCTTGGGAGATTTCTCCAGAAGTTGTATGGTTTCTAAAGCTCATCTGAATCTCTTGGGCATGCAAAATGAAACTGGAAATCTTGCAAAACCAGACACTTTCATATCTTTTCTCCACTTCTGCTTCTGCCCCCAAACCAGAAGTGCAACAGAAATGAAGGAAACAAATTTATCTGAATTTCTTAAACCTCAGAAACTTTCAATTCAGCTTTTGGATGAAGTTTCACAACCAGGCAGAACTCAGATTCTACTTGGATGACTTGCTCATTAACTGACACCATGGCATTTATATTAATAAACAGCTTTAAAAAGCAACCAAAGCACAGGGGATGCACATAAAAGAAAATCAGCATTCACATGAAAAAATAGCAACTAGCAAGTGAAACTTTTGCAAAGGCATTTTGTGCATTGGTGGCTTTCAAAGCAGAGCTACTTCTTTCACCATTGTCAAATATAGGTCAGTATTCAAAGCACAAAACGGTGCAAAATCATTCTTTTATGGTTTTGAACAGTGTTTTTGTTCAAGTAAACAACTTAAAAATTTTCAAGAAGAGCAAATCAGCTGCCTGTGTTTTTCTTTTGTCAAACTGGCTTTGTAAGAACATGCACACAAAAACCAGAACAACCTAGGTGTAAATAGACAGATCTGAGGTGCAAAGATTCCTGGAAAAATTAAATCAGGAGGTGCTGTAGGGCTTACACTCTTGCCTAATGAATGCAAATTCTTACACCCAGGAACACGATATAGACAGAAATAGCAGACAGCATGTAACCAACAGCCACAGCTTTCAGATCATATGTAACCAGTCTTAAACTTGGACTGGCATTAATGACCATACCATTACTTCTTTGGTCTGCATCCTAAGGGAAGTGTTCATTGGGATAAGGATAGGAAAAAATGTCTGGTATTCTAAAACTGGTATGTATTAAGAAGACCACCAGTACCATAAAAAAGTATAAAGTCTGCTATTTCCTGCCCTGTGGTGCCAATCAACAAGCTTTGTCTCTATGCATTCTTGGGTGCGACTGCTGTGCTTCTTGGCACCACTGGACTATTCTAGTTGCTGTATCTGATACACTCAGCAAGCATAGCTGTAATGCAGTGACAAGCCCTGGACCCCTCAGGCCTTAAGAAGCCCACTACTACTTATGCAGAGTTGCTCTTTGAAGTGATGTAAGTCTACTTTTAAAGAGTTTTATGGGTTCCATCCTTTACACCTCTGAGAAACATATTATTTTAGAGCAAATGTCTGTGGACACTGAGACAATTAATTTAAACAGTATTTAGCTTTCAGTAGCCCTTTTCTTTTCTGCATTCTTCAGGTCATAAATTTCATATAATTCTTTGAAGATAGATAGTTACCTCAGCAATGAGTTGATGGACCCACCTTCTGGTAGCTTTGTTTTCTACATGGTTCTGTCCCTGCCTATATCTGTCATGCATACATCACAATAAAATAAATTTTGACTACTTTTTTAAAATTTGCTCCTGGTTTCTGGTTTGACTCTTAGATTCAATGTCTTACCATTGCATCTTGTTATCAAATGTTAGATTGAAGAGCCCTCTACCATCAGGAATCTGTCACTGAAGGTCCAGTCATTCACCTCTCCTGTTTTTTTTAGGCAGTGAACTCTTATATTAAAAACCTAGTGTGAGATATAATTTTGTTTTCCAAGTGGAAAGGATTTTGGCTGCACCGTCACCATTCATTTGAACTTAACTCACACCAAAAAAAATTCTGTGAATCCCTGGGCTGGGAGTATGTGGGAGTGAATCTTTCCAAATACACATCAAGAACTTTGCAGCTTTGGTCATACTCAGACTCCCCCGTTGCCTCCATCTCAATTTTGCATGCATCTGCACTCCTCTCCTGTTTCAGCACTGTGTATTTGTGCTCTCTATCCTAGTTTGCACGTGCCTCAAATTCCTGGCCATGCCCATCACTTGAACACAGACAATCTTGTTTTAAATTTTTTTTTTTTTTTATTCCTGTGGTAACCCTATATAGGGAATTATATGAAAAATATAGTTTTGTATTTTACTTTGCCAACACAGTCAAATTGAGAGCAGCATGTGACAGAGGTGAATTTCTCATTTGGAAAAAACTTTGGAAAATATTCCTCCAAAGCAAACACAGTGTTCATTCATAATCAGACATTTAAGAGTTGTTTTTCACTGGGGAGGCAAAAAAAAAAGTATCAGTGTTTCATCCTTATCTCTTAGTGAAAAGTAGCCCAGAACAAAACAGTGATAGGTATGGAAGGATCCCTGCACCTGGCAGTAGTGGTGCAGTGCTCTCACCCCGGGCTTGAGGCCAAGTCTTGCCATTTGGCCTGAACTGGTTGGCATGTGATCTTGTCATATGAGGCTATTACAGGCACCAGTATCAAATCTGAACTATCTTAAACAATTACCGAATCACAAAGTCCTAATAATGGCAGTTTTACAACGACACTGGTAGAATATCCAACACCGGCTGAGAAAAGGCAGCATCTCAAAATGATCTGAATCATGGGGGCAGGGGAAGACCCCCTGGGAAGTTGTCCCTATCTATAAACCCCAGGAAAAGGACCATCGCTCAGCTTTTCCGCTGGGACAAGTGCAGCAGTTGTTCTTCTCAACAGGGCCAAACGCTGCTCTTCATCTTAAGTAAAACGCATAGTTTGGTAAGACACCACACAAGTCCTGTGGCTTTACGGGGGCCCTTCCTGATAAACTTTCGCCCCTTTTCGGATAATCACCCTTGGCAAGCCCAGCGACCCAGCAGCCATACGAGGCCAGCCAGCGTGGTGGCGAGGCCCGACCTCGGCCCGGAGTGAACCCCACCTCCTGGCCAGGCCTTGGGGGCTCCAAACAAGCGCCAGGGTGAAAACAACGCCAGGGCCCTGGGCTTGGCACCCAAGGAAGACTCCAGACTTCCCCAGCGCCTTCCGCCATCACAGCGGGCTGCGAGGCGGCTGGGCGCAGAGGGCAGCGTGCAGGCCGGGCCGGCGGCCCCGGGCCCGACGGCCCCGGGCCCGACACTTTGGGCGGGAAGCGCGGTGTGAAAAGCGGCCGCCGCTGCCGGCATCCCATGGGGCACAGCCCGGACCCAGAGCGCCGAGGGCGGCCGGCGCGGGGGGAAGCCCTAGTCCCGGCAGCGCCAGCCCCAGCCCGGGGCGGGCACCGGGAGGAGGCGGGGGCAGCGACGAGACCTGCCCTGAGTGAGGGAACTTCTTAAAGTCCCGCCGCCTCCCGGTGCCTAGAGGAGGTGCGGGGGAGCAGCAGCATGGCCCGGCTCGGCGGCGGCGTGTGCTGCTGCTGCTGGGGTCTCGCCCTCCTGTGGGCGGCGGCGGGGGGCCGAGCAGGTGAGGGGAGTGGGGGGGCGGCCTCGCCCCCTCGCCGGGACGGGCGGGAAGGGAGGGCGACAGGGGGGGTACCCCCAGCGCCGGGGGTGCCAGGCGACCGGGAGGGGCTGTCCGGCTCGGGGCTCTGCCGCGGCTCCAAGGAGGCAGTGCGGCTCGTCCGGGCCCGCCCTGGGCACGGCGCCTCGCCTGGGGCAAGCTGCTCCTCGCTGCGCCTGCTCCCCGGCCGGCGCCGGGGAAGGACGCCCCCCATGCCGCCTTGGAAACGGGTGTGAGGCGGCGAGGGGCCTCGTCCCCCGGCAGTGCCGGGGCCGTCGCGTCCGTTAAGGCCCCCCACCCCCCGAGGGGCCCGACTGCCTCATGGGCTTGCCCCGGGAGCACCTCATGGCCCGGCGGCTTGGCCCTAGTGCCTCGTGGGTGTTAAGTGCTGGCTCTTAGTTCCTGCATGTTTTCCAAACATCTTTCCTGTTCCCAGAATGGGCGAGGGGAACCAAACTATAAATTTAACAGATGGGAAGCTGCCTTGAGTACCCAGTGGTGCTGGGTTTTAATGTAATATGCATGCACGGGAATCATTTAGGATGGACACTTCGTTTTGGTGCTGTGGCCTACGGCATGCTGCAACTTGCATCTTTAACAGAGTTTTAGTGCTAGCTTGTGGGTGAAGATCATCGTCTGTCTTTCAGAACTCATACCTATGCATGATCTGATGTTTTCTGAGTAGCTTAGCTTGTGTTGCCATTAGAGTAAGTACTTTACCAATATCTGGTTAGCTTTTAAAACTTGAAGTTGCTTTCTATGGTACAAACACCACTTCATGCTAATTTTGTGCTCATGATTGTATTTCATTTGTATAATACACTTTTTCAGTCAAAGTTGTAGGGCTCCAGTTAGGGTAATGCAATAAATGAAACTTTTGTAGCGCTTTTGAGTTTTCTCCTGATGACTGCTAAGCTTTTCTGTCTCCTGATTTTGGAGCTTTATTCTCGTTGCAGCTTCAGACTCAGATTTAGATGGAAACAGAATTTGGCAAATGCTGAAATTGCACATTTTGGTGAGCTTCACAGTTTTCCATAGAATCTTGGCTTCCTGCTTAAAAATTGAGTTTCTGTTTTCTTTGAGAATCATTGCAGCTGTGGACACACACTATGCTATCTAACTATGTGCTAGAAAAGACATGCCAGTGAGGTATGAACATAGCAGCATTATTATTTTTTTTCATTTCAAAGTATGAAACTGGTTTACTGTCAACGGGAAGGGTAGGGAAAGGAGTCACTAAAGGAGGAAATTTAAGAGATGCTGAGCAAGTGTGAAAGTGAAGCTGCCTCTGAAAGATCAGTAAAGGTTAGTGACAGACAACAGCAGTTGGGAGCAGAATGCCCATTAGAGAATCCTGGATACCATTTATACTGATGGCAATGGTAGGATTGTTGAGGACCCCACATCAGCAGGAGAATATCTCCTCCTTCTGCTGCTTTTGATGAATTCTGAAGATCTTAAAGACTGGATTCAGTGCTTATCTTCTAGGGAATTCCTAGTTAATTTATTAATTGCCACAAAACAAGGAGAATTTCAGGTAACAGTTGCTTTAATGTGTCCAACATGTTACAAGCGTATGATTTTTGTGGACAGTCCTACCTCATCTTGCAGACCTGCATTTCAGACTTAATTGAATTGTCAAAAACTTTAGTACTACATTAGCAGGACTGAAGGAAGGGTCAACTGTGAATCATGCAGAGGGAGTGAAAGGAAGTTCAGGGTATAAAGTAGTTTCAGCTAATACCTGACTGATTCCTCACATCATAATTGAAGTACTGGTAGAAAACTACCGAGGAGCAAATAGAAATGCCTTTAGGTTATTTAATGGGGTAAATTTGGCCTTCAGCACTGTGAATTGTCGAGATTTTTTTTTTTAAGAATTGGTTCATTGTTCTTTAGCATTTTGAACACCTTGAAGAGTCTTCATCATAGTGCTTGGAAACTGTTTCTAGAGAATGTTCTCTGTTAAAAATAACGAAAAGCATCTGTTGCATATGGCCAAACAAATTTTACTGACATTCTTAAGGCATGTGAGGTGTTATTCTTGTAGGTGTAATTTATTTAATAAATATTACTGGCACTAATCAAATAGTGTGTTTGTTAGATGGTCTGGGACCATCTCACTCTACTGCTCTTCATTTTTCTTCCTCATCTTCTCTGTCCGTTCTGCTCTTTCATTACAAGTTACTGCTTCTCTTTCATGTCCTCTTCAGCAACTGATTTCTTCTGTTTTTATCTTGCCTCAGTCCTCTCACTTAGTATTTCCTTTAGTTGCTTTCTCTAGATTCTCATGAATATGTATGTATTTCCACACTCCTGCTGCCACCAAATAAAATCCAAGCTCCGCTTTTAACATAACCTTGGCAATGCCTGTATTGAACCAAAACGGCAGAGAACAGATTTGGCGTTTTGGCCTGAAAACCAAGGGGACTGCCACTACCTCCTAGCCACAGCTGAAATATCTTCATTTTTCCATTGTTTAGGGTATAATCTTGGCAAAAAGCAGATACTTCTCATTTGTTGAAGAAATTTCAGCACTCTCCCAACTATAGTCCCAGTTTCTGGATCTTTATTTGACACAAGCATTGATGTATCCTTAAAAACAGGCAATTTGAGGAAAGGTTCCTCCCAGTCCCTGCTGACTGCAGAAAGGAGAAGGAACACTTGTTTATTTCCAGGCTTGTTTTGTCATAGCACTTCTCCACTTCTGTCTTGCACTACACAGTGCACTGGTGATTGTGGTGGAACTGTGCATTGCTGATGCTGTGCTGTTCTCATGGCTGGCTGGCTGCACGGAGGGGAACAGTGATTCCACTTGACCTACCCCTATCCCCAGGGATTTTGAGTAATTCATCGCAGTAAATAGTGTGTGCTCTGGTTTGTTATTTAGGTTATTCTAAGCAATGCTGTTATGGAATAGCCACAGGTTGCTACAGTCTTTTGTGTTCCTGGAGTCCTAATAGGCTGAAATACTAGGCAGCATTCTCAGCTACATCCCGGGAAGTCAACTTTCATGATAAAAAGATGATTTGTAGATTCATGGAGATGTTGCATTTGATTAATATGTAAGAAGTTACCAGTACAACTGCTGGGATAAGAGATGCTAGGGCCCCTGCCTCACCCATCAAAAATAAATATAAAAATGCCAGCATTTGTCAAGGGGAAGGTTCCTGTTGTTGCAGGACACATGGGATTGTTTGGAAATGTGCAGCTGCTTCTTGTATATCTGTGTTCCGTGTTATACTTTAGTTCTGGATAGTTTTCTTGGCAAAGGTAGTGCTGCTAGTTTAGATGAACACATTAAAATTGTAAGACTGGGTGATAGCAAATGCTTCGATTACATTATAGGTGTAAGCGTGTTTTAAGTGTACACAGTTTTATAAGCTTGTAGTTTTAACTCCATCTGTAGCAAGATAGAGTTATCTTCTAAATTATAACAATTACTATATGATTATATAGATGTTCCTTGAAATAAACATAACAATTTCATATGTGGGAATTTTGACACTTTAGACCAGGGTAATTAGAATTGCAGAAACTGACATAAATTAATGAGGTAAAATGGGATGATGAGTGAATGAATTGGAAAAAAATAATAAATAAGTAATAGGAAGTGGTCTTTTCCAGCATGATTGTTAAGCCACATCTGACGGCTACTTTGATGCTGTTCCTCTAAAGGCCTCTTCAGGTTTGTTGCAAATTGTCCTGTAATTTAAAGTTTCCCCTTCTCTCCCATCCTCTTCTAGTCCTGGTTTTCTTCCGTTTAAATTTGTCATGTAGTGAAGTTGGGGCAGGGAAGCTCCAAGGGTAATTTAAAAGTTTGTTCTGACTTTTGAAAATAGCTCTGCATGTTCATGCTCTGGCAGAGCATAAAACAAAGAAACAGAGCCTACTGTGTTAGAGTACCTGTGTCAGATAGGTCTGTCTGGCATTGGGATCAACCTTCTTTTACAAAAGAAAGCAACAGCTATTTTGCTTTAGGCAGAAGAAGGTTTCTTTGACATAACTATTTAGTCTGTGGACACTAATAACAATACCCAGCTGTCCTGGTTCCTCTTGACTACTTGCCACCTTTCCACAGCCTACTGAAGAGGTGGGAAGAAGATCATCTTTTGCCCTACTTTGTTCTTGTTTTTTTTACCCATTCCTCAGCTGTCTTTGTGTACTGGGCACGTGGCCTGTCTCTCCTCTGCCCCACCCTGCAGGGGGCTTCTTGATTGGAATCAGCCTTCCCATTTACTGCTGGACAGGCTAGTTCTGCCCTGACCCCTTGCATCACTTTTTCACAGGATGTTCCTTTCCCTGATCTCTTTGCCTCTGTGAGCTTTAGCTTTGTAAGGTGGCCTTTGGCTCTCTTCAGTGATGACCCTTATCAGCCTGCTCTTTTTATAGATTTTTCAGTCTGAGTAATTCTTATGTTTATCCTTAACCTAAAGGAGCAATTACTGCATGTATTACTAGAAAGTAGTTAAGGAGACAACAAAAACCTGAGATTAAAGCTGCTTGAAGAGTTGTCCAAAGTCTGTCATGTTTCAGTCCTTTAAATAGCCTCAGTACCTGGCAGATGAAAAACATGCTTTTAAACACTGTGTTCCAAGTCCCTGAAATGACTTCCTCTCTAAATAGATTCATTTAAAAACTTCTATTCATAGAATGGCGGGGGGGACAGGACGGACGACACACCACAGTTCCTTCACTACTAAAATTCTGTTCTTGCTAACGCTTTTCCTGTTCATGTGAGAAGTGTCTCTAGTACCATGAAGACTGACATAGTGTGTAGTGGTATAAAGTCTAGCTGAAAGCCAGTAACTAGTGGTATATGGCAGTGGTTGATGCTGTTTGGCATCTTCCTTAATGATCTGGGTGATGGGGAAGAGTGTACCCTCAGCAAGTTTGCTGATGAAACACCAGAGGGCTGTGCTGCCATTCAGAGGGACCTCAACAGGCTGGACAAATGGGCTGACAGGAATCTCATGCAGTTCAACAAAGGGAAATGCCAAGTCCTGACCTGGAGAGGAATAGCATCATGTACCAATATATGCTGGGGGCTGACTGTTTGGAAAGCAGCTTTGCAGAAAAGGACCTGGGAGTCCTGGTGGATACCAAACTGAACATGAGCCAGCAATGTGCCATTATGGCAAAAAAGGGTAACTGTCTCCTGAGCTGCATCAGGAGGAGTGTTGCCAGCAGGTCAAGGGAGGTGATCCTTCCCCTCTGCTCAGCACCAGTAAGGCCATGCCTGGAGTGCTGGGTCCAGTTCTGGGCTCCCCAGCACAAGTGAGATCTAGAGCTACTGGAGAGAGTGTGGCAAAGGGCTATGAAGGTGATTAAGGAACTGGAGCATCTCTCCTGTGAGGAAAGGCTGGGAGAGCTGGGACTGCGCCACCTGGAGAAGAGAATGTGCAAGGGGGATCTCATCAGTGTATACAAATACTTGAAGGAAGGGTGTAAAAAAGATGGAGCCACACTCTTTTCAGTAGTGCCCAGGGACAGGACCAGAGGCAGTGGGCACAGACTGAAACATAGGAGGTTCCCTCTGAACATCAGGAGACGCTTTTTTTTTTACCATGAGGGTTAGTGAGCACTGGCATAGGTTGTCCAGAGAGGTTGTGAAATCTCCATCCTTAGAAATACTCAAAAGCCATCTGGATATGAATCCTGGGCAACTGGCTTTAGGTAACCCTGCCTGAGCAGGAGGGTTGGACGAGATGACGTACACAGGTCCCTTCCAACCTCAGTCATTCTGTGATTTGCAGTAAGAAACAGTTTTAGCTATTCTTGCTGGAACACTAGGAGAGAAACAGCTTTCTGGCTTTTGAATGACACAGATTATTCAACAGCCTGGTAAAATGGATGGAAACTGGCTTTAAAGCAACTGAGTAACTGCTATGTCAAAAAGAATTTAGTTCTTGGAAAATGGTTTTGCTTTGTTATTTGAATACGACATGGCTTTTCATAAAAATAGCTGCTTTATGTTATGTTTTACAGTACTGAATAAAGTGGGTACACTTAATTTGAAATCAAAGTAGCTGCTTAATCACAAACATTTTACTTACAGCTTTTTGAAGAACATTAGGTATTGTGTTGGCATTATATTGCTTTTTTTATGGTTCTATTATCATAGCATGCATACTAAGTATTTTGTGTAAGATCATCCAGAATTAGATGTAGCTTTCTATTTTGCAGCTGTTATGGGCATGATACACAAAATGAATTGTTGTGAGGAGTAGTAACCAAATTGTAACTTCTTGATATAAACTGGCGGGACTAGTTGTCACACGCTGGAGAAGGGTCAGGGAAATAAAAACATTGCGGGTTTCTCGGTAGTTTTAGGTGTTTGAGTTTATCCCTTAAAACTTTTCAAATAATTCTGGAAACTGATTCATGATTTTTGAACTGTAGTAGTGATTTGATCAGTCATCAATAGAGATCTGGTGTAATCAGGTCCCATTTTAGGGAAGGTTGAATTAGAGTTGTAAGGGTGTTTTTTTACAAAGCAGTTTACCTTGCTCTTTGTTCTTCAGCTCAGCAGGATTAAAACCCAACTAAAGAAGAATGTTTCTTAAAGAGCAGTCCAAGCAGAACTCTGAGCAGTCTAGTGCCCTTCCTTCCTGTTCATTCCACACTTGGGATCGATTGTATTCCAGCTGGGTGATAGGGATTGTGTGTCTTATAAAGGACCGCATACCTGTGGTGCTTTTGTATTTAAGCCTGTAATCCACTGAGTCCTAATGCCACCTCCAGGGATTGGTTGCCCAAAAAGATAGTTTAGAAAAATTTTCCAGCCATTTGAGTCTTTAAGTGGAAAACCAAGTCCACAGTAGCTTATAATCCTTTGCAGTTGCTAAGGCATGCTGTCTTCTAAAGTTACTCTCAATAAGATTTGTATAGATTTTCTTCTGGGCCAAGTAAGGAAATACTTTCCTGAATTTTATGTCATGACTCAGCTACACTGGAGCTCTACACTGGAAGAGTTGTAAATAATTTCCAGAAGTGTAACATGAGAATATTTAGCTGTAAGCCTTTGTCTTGGTAAAACTTCAGTTAGTTCTCATGTCACCTTTCAGTATGTTAACATTAGTGTGGCTCTCCATAGTAGAGCTAAACCTGATGGAAAGCTATCAAATTACCTTTTTTAAATTGCCAAAATATTGTCCTGATGTTTCCGTATTGGCTAGGAAATACCTACTTGTGTTTGTTTCCCTTGTCCCCTTTCTTGTCTACCATAGAAATCCGCTATGCAACCGTGTACTGGAATAGAGCTGAAAAAACATTTCAGGTCAAGAATATATTGGACAGAAGTGGAGATGCCTATGGTTTCTACAACAACACTATACAGACAACAGGTTGGGGAGTTCTGGAGATCAGAGCAGGCTATGGCCATCGGACCTTAAGCAATGATGATACAATGTATGCAGCTGGCTTCTTGGAAGGCTATCTCACAGCTCCGTAAGTACCTCAGGAAGCAACTCAACTTATGACACTTCCAATGGATTTCTGTACTTGTGAGTTTTTTGTTTGTTTACTTTTTCATTTCCCTTAATTCCCATTTATTTAAACTAACCATACATTTAGCAGTAGTGTGCTGTTCTTTTAATTAGAAGCAGGTATGACGTACAGCTGTTTTATTATGGGATCAAGATGTGCCCTCTCCTTGTCCTGCAGACTGTCCTAACATCTTGGTGAGATAGAGGAGTATTGTATCTATATTACTGATTAAGTAATGTAATCAAATAATAGTGTATGTGTAAGGAAGTGCATAAGCTGTATGTTGTAAATAATTACAAAAGGGGTAGCAGAAAGAGTAGTTACTTCCCCAGCCTATAGTTAGGTGACTGACCAACAACAGATGAGACAATTGAGAGCAAATCAGGCAGGGAGAAACCTTTTTAGCAAGGGCTGTAGAGCTTCTTTAAGGACCTTTTTCGGCAAACACTGTCAGGAAACTGCTGGGGAGCAGATACTGAAATTTCACAGCATGGGGAGTTTAGTCTCTCTTGCACAAATTAAAAAAAAAAAAATAATACTGATAGGCCTGAAAGCAGACTGGTGTGTGTCTAGAAGGGCCAGTGTACTCCTGAAAGCCCTTTGAAGAGAAAGTGAAGGACTGAATCTCTCCCATAATGCAGATCTATGAAAACTGACAGAATTTTGTACTTGTTATGAATCCAGAGCAGTTCTTTTCTAAAAACAAAAAAAAAACCCCAAACCCAAACAAAAAAACCCCTAAACAACAAACCCCAAAACCCCACAAAAAACCCAAAACACCAAATAACAACCAACCAAAGAAATAGCCCCCAAACCAACCCTGTTCTCTCCTTGACTAAGTTGGAGGACAGAATGTCACTATGACATACTAACTGGTAGGATATAGCTGGCAATATAGCTAAGAACATGACAGGTGGCTTGTTGTTGACCAAGCTCCATCTTTTTCTCTATCAGCTTGGTCAGGAAACAAAAAATTCCCAAATTCTGATGCATGGCTGGGGAATACTTGGGAGATGCTTGTAACAGATGTGGTGACATGAATTTGGTTTCGTCAGCTTTGCTTCCACAACACTGAAATAAATACCCATAGGCTGTGTTGCACAGGCCAGCAGGGAAAGGTGGTCTGTCAAACAATTGTCAGATATGGCTGCTGGACAAGATAATATTAATTTAATTAGTAAGACATTTTAAGATCAGTTAAGATTTATGGATAGTTCTCTGATCATATGATATGATAATGTGACTCTCTAGTAGACTTTGCAGGAGAGGCAACTAGGTCTCTGAAGAGAGTATAAAGGAAATTCAATAAAGTAATATTTTTCCATAACAAAACACTTCTGAGGGAGAAAGTAAAGAAATCCTAGAGTTTTGAGTGCACAACCAGTAATCCAGGCAGGAAAGGAAATGAATACATGAGAGATCTGGATGTACGTTGAATTATTTGGCATGAGAGGTTGCTGTTATGCGCTATTCAGTCAGTTTATGTAAACTATGGATCAGGGGGATGCTAGCATTACATTTACAATACTGTTAAAACGGAGTATTGCTCAACAGATTTTTTTTCACTAAGGCTTTACCTAGGTGTATTCCTCTCTAAGTGGTTAAGCTTAAGCTTTGTCATACTGCAGAGAACTGAATCCATGCTAGACCCAATTAGATGGCAAGTACTGTTCTAGTAGCAACAACCCACGCCCTGTTCCCTTCTGCCTCCACAGTAGATTTGTAAATCTTCCTGGCTTTTAAACAAACTTAAGTATATGCCCATTCCTTTAAACCTGGTTTGAATTTGAAAACAGTGTCTCCAGGCACTTCATCTGATGTCTTGGTCTGTGCTTAGGTTTAGGGGAGAAAGATTTTCACCTTTATTTTTTCCATGGGTGTTAAGTGAAGATTCACAGAAATGAGGGTACTCACAAGTTATTCTGCTCAAGGCTTTTGCCTTCTCCAGGTCAGGTGCTTACTGAGGGTGGTTCCTAGCCCTAGCTGTTGTTACCGTAGGGCTACCAGCTCTGGCACTGAGTGGCCCTTTGTAGAGAAGTGGATATAGCAGAAATAGTAATGAACAGAGATCTTAAAGTCTGTGAAAGTGGAGCTGAGGGGTTTTATCAATGTGGAAAAGTAGGATTTGAGACTTTGACTTTTAAGCAAAGCGGGAAATTCAACTCTTTTAAAGGAATTTAAGTGTGAGAGTGGGTTAAGATGCAAAACCAGAAGTAACCAAAGCCTTTCTTTTCTGAGGAAACGTTTTGAGGAAATCCACTGAGAAATCCTCTCACAGTGCAAAACCTGAAAATGCTTACCATCACTAAAATGAAAATCAAATCTTATACATACCATCTGAATTTGGGTTTTGGCTGTGTCTTTTCTCCATTGTACATGTGTAACTGCAGTGGAAGCATATTTCTCAGTGGGGGTTATGAATATAAACATTTTCTGTCAGGTCTTGTAAAGCTATTTGGGATAAAAAAGGGTTTCTCCTGAAGCTATGAATACCTACTGAAAATGCTCCAGCTAAGGACCAGAGATGAATTGGTGATGTACTCCCTTGACCCTTGAGAAGACAGAACCTATTACTTCAGGTTTTAGCTGCGTGACCTTGGTGGGTTTTTTTTAATTCAGCAAACTGCAACTAATGAGTCTTCTTACACAGTGTGTTTGCAATTTCCTGAATTGCAGGAGTAGTGAGAACTCACTAAGTTTGCAGATGTTAAGATTACTCTGAGCTCCATTTCTCCTTCTTTATCTTGCCTAGAGATTCACAGAATCCTAATTAACATGCAGGCAGATGTTCTTTCTTTGGGACAGTCACACAAGTCTTCTGAAGTAAAACTGGGAAACAGTCTTCCCCAATCTTTAATTCTATTCCCATAAGACAGCCTGGCCCATCCAGCCTGTTGTCAGGGAAGCTGTCTAGCACCATCATGACTTCTCTTATGATAAGGTGTCTCTCAACTCTCTCATTCTGCTTTTGCACGCATCAGTGCACAGCTCAAGCTTCCTTTTTAAGCAGTTGGTAACAACAAGGAAGAGTGTAACAATGTTTTTAACTGTAGGGAAGGTTTATTTGCATCAACAACCATGTAGCTACCAGAGTGAAGATTCCTGTGTCACTTGCCTGTACAAGCACCACCTGGAGTGGCTCAGGCACAGCCCTGCAATGTGGAAACATTGGGTATGCCTGGTAATTGAAGTGCCCTCTAGCACATTGCTACCTATAACCTGAACAACTCCAAGGTCTCCAGCTGTCTTGCATCCATTTGTGGTAATGACTCCATGAAGTAGAAATCATCCAGGGTGGCTCTTCGCAGAAACCCTGAAGTCCTGCTAAGAAGAACTCTGATGTGGTGCATTAATAGGAAGGATACGTTGCATGCCCATTCCCAGGTTGAAGTACAGGTTCCTGTAGATGTCTGGTGAGCAAGAGCTCCAGCTTGACATTACCTGAAATTTGGACACCTTCAGGAATTCTCATCTAGCTCAGTTCTTGCATCATGCTTGGGGCATGAAGGAGGGTTTCTAGACACAGCTAGGCCTTATCATGTAAGCAAAAGTGACAAAATATCTCCCATTAAAAGGGTGCACTTTGTTGTTAGTAGGAACCTAAGCAGAATGTAAGACAACCAGATCTAAAAAAAGAAAAAAATCATGATATGAAACGTGCTGGGACTGTCTTATCTCAGATTACTGGGGAAGAATTAATCTCGGCTCTAGATATATAGGTCTGTGGTAGAAAAAGCAATTGCTAAGGTAGTCAGATATGTTTACCAATGAGGTTAGAAACACAAAGAGCATGATTCATCTTTCTAGTGTTGGCACCTGATTCAGATAGTAGCTGTCTATTTTGGAAACACATAGTTAGGGGTTGGATAAATCTAATTCTAGTGTCTGGAGATCCAGACATTTGTTTTTATCCCCAGTCTCTCACCTCTCTGTAAGGTCCAGTCCTATCATCCAGCCAAAAGCGTTTGCTCTGGTTTCCTTGGGTATGAATTCTCTTACCCCCATTGCAAACAGAGAAGTGTTAATGAGGCCTTGCATTACTTGGGCAGTGCCAGAGCACATCCAAATCCATGACGTTAAGCACATACTTTTAATCATTTCCAGTTGGGGCATGCCAGGTGCCTAAGAACAGCATTTAAATTTGAAGCAACATTAATTGTACTCTTTTCTGATATAACCTCAGCTGACCTGAGTCCTGTCATCTTCCTCTCTAATTTGAAGAAGTATGGCTCTGCTTTGCTGTTTTTAGACTTTGAATTCTTGTCCCAGCTTTGTAATTGCCTTGCATTTGGCCTTAGATCCAGTTGCAAAGCCTTTCCTTACTATAATGATCCAATTTACTTCAGAGGATAATACCCTTACAAAGCATGCAAGCCATGCACATAGAAGCTTTGTTAAAGCAAAAAAATTAAACAGAGCAACTAGGGGAAAAATTCTCAGTGATGTTGGACATCTAAAAAAGAAAAATCAATTCCACGAATTGTCTGTTCTCTGTTAGCATATACAAGAGGGAAGGCCATTAAAGAAGCTGTGTTAATTCCCCTGATTCTGAACTAACCAGTCTCTACATCAGTCATCACAACTTAAAGATACTACTAGTGTAAAATCTGCCTTGTGTTGCATAACGCTTCAGTGCAAAATGCAGAGAGTAGAGCTGATGGTTGAGCCTGGAAGCCTGGTCATCTATCCTGGCCTAGTCAGTGATTAGAGTAGTATCCTGCCTGTCTTTATCCTACTCATCTGGTTCTCATCCCTAAAAGACCCTCTGTCAGATGGAGTGACTTATGCTGTTTGCTCCTTTTCTCTAGTGCCATGAGAGCTCTGGCTTGTATGGACTATGTTACACTATAATACACTATAATTTTTTTCCTAAAATTGGGATTTTTATTTGCTAAACTCTCTGTGACTGCGGGAGTGGAGAATATTGATCTGTCTCTTCAACTTGCTTGTCCTTTTCAAGAAGTAGGTTATGATTGTGGCATGTAATCTTGTGTTACATGGGAGACAGGAAACTCTAGAACTAAAATTGATACTGTATTTGCAGTTTCATGAATGAAGTAATGGTGCAAAGCTGCTGCATGTTCCCCTCTCTTGCCCCAGCACCTCCCTCCACAGATCCAGTCCCCCCAACTGGTGTTTGCCCTGGCACTGATCAAGCCCATTCATGCATCAGTTCATCTACTAACACAGTAGAGTGCTGCCTTCTTGTGCACCAGCTCTGTTGCCTACCTGTCTGTGTAACAACCTAATTCAAACTACAAACTGCCAGAAAAATATTTAACTTTTTTTTGGGTTAGTGTTTTCCCTGAATGAATGCAGGCAATTAGATTTGGTAGTCAGAATGGCACCAGAGCTGAGATAAGAAGCAGCAGGGTCATGCAATCAAGTACTTAAACAGCTGGGAATGGGGCAAGGGACAGAAACAGAGGGGAGAAGGTCAGTGGATGATTCTCTAGTCATCAGCAAACCATTCAGTCATCTCTGGCTGTATTCTCTAATTAGGCACTGAGGGAAACTGGGAGGAGCTCCTGTCTGCATCCCTCCCAGAGGAAGTTGCCCTCATGAGTTTTAATACAGGGAAATCTGTCCTCCTGGGCATGCTCTTTCCTTGAGGCTGGTTTCTGTTTCTTGTTTTTTTTCTTTCTCTCAGCACTTTATAGGAGCTAACTTTACTGATGGTTGATGTAGCTCTGTCAACTCCAGACCTCAGCGAAATCATTATCTGCTGATTTCCACCTAGAACTAAATATTCCTCTCCCCTCCCCTGTTTTTTTTTTTTTTTTTTTTTTTTTTTTAATTCAGTGGCTGAAAAAAATATTGGTTAAGTTTGACCCAAATTAAGAAATGTTGAAGTTCTGTTTTGGCTTGAATCAGACTATTAACATTTCACCTAAAATGGAAGGGTGATTTTAACTTCTGGGCTCCTGAGCAAATTTTGGCAGTGGATTTCATCTTGAAATGTAAAGGACTTCAACAAAACAAACAAAAAGGCCCCAACCAACCAACCAACCAAAAAAACCCTTACCACTTTTGTTTTTATTAGTTAATGGGGATGAAAGAGCTAACTGAATTAAAAAAAAAAAATCACAATAATTTTGGTCTCCATAAAGCTGAATCTGTTTAAGGCTGGCATGAGCAGGAGTTTCTATAGGATGAACTTATATGCACTTTAAAATGGAGATATTTAGCTTAAATTTAGCTTAATCAGAAAGGAAGGAACATGGTTAATGGTAAGTAAAACCTGCTAGGTATCGGTCTGAAATTCTCTCTCACAACTGAATTGGCAAATTATGTTCTCCTCACCTTTGTGGTTTTTTGGTTCCCAAAAGAATAGTTCTTCAATAAACTATTTCTGTTGTGCTTTAATGTGCTAACACTTTCAAGATGCTTCTGGCCTACGAATATCCCCGGAATGTGAAGTTTTGCTATGAAGTAGTTCAATCTCATTCTTGCTTATCTTCCCATTGTACAGCAGTTTGAGCAGGTATTAGCAAGGTTTATTTTAAGTTAAATTTTAATAATCTATTTGTGTTACCTTTGCTGTTTGTCATGCACTGAAGTAATTTCTGTGATTAAGTAAAGCTTACTTTATGGACTGTGCTGCTTGTCTATCAATGCTTGTTGATCAACGGGTTGGTAAGCAAAAGGAAGGGAAGATGCAAAAGAATAACTTCTGCTACTCTTGTTCTTTCAGGCACATGTATGACCATGCTGCAAATATGTATCCACAGTTAATTAAGAATCCCACCGTTCGAAGTGGAGTTCAGAATTTTATGGCGTATGTATTTTAGTTATTAGAAAAAATTATTCAAGACTTGGGGTTGGAGGATGACAGAATTTTCAAGGGTTTTTTATTGTCTTCCTTATGGGCTAAAGAAAAGAAATGCTTCCTTTCCCTCTGATTGAATGTCATTAGTATGATAAAAACCTCTAGATATACATGAAGGAGGGCGTATGCCCTTTCCTAATTCTGATTCTTTCAAATAAATGTTTAAAACCGTTGCTGCAAAGGGGTTTGGATAATGCCAAAGAATTCTGAAGGTCTTCTAGTCAAAATACTTTTTTAAAAAGCTGGTATTGTGAATGTTACACTGAACAGTGTGGTCTCTTGGCACCTTAATCTTTTTAGTATTATGTGTCCTTTCCTTCCTTTGTTAGGTTAGCATTCTGTTTATTCTACCACTGATGTAAATTCTGTTCAAATCACAAAAGTCCCAATTCCATTTTCTCTTCAGCTGTATAAATCAAAAGTAATTCTGCTCAAATAATGCAGCTACACTGGTGGGAAACTACAAGTGGGAGAAGAACCCAGCCAGGTACTGGGAAACTCAACTGTGATTACCAATTATTTAAATCGCCTTAGGCTTATGTTTTCTTCCATTACAAATACTTCTGTGAAACTTTGGTCGTTTCTGGGGACTATTTTTTCCATCTTTCCCTTGTCTTGTGCCTTCTACAAGGAGTTATATATCTGACTAATACTGTTATTGGTGCACATATGTAGAGTTGATTGGTTTTAGCTTATCCAAAAACAAGAAAAAAAAAATCTTAGCACTCCCTTGCTATCATTTTTCAGCATTGCTCTCTTCCTTGTGAGAAAAATGGAATAGTTACCATATCAATGTGTATGGGTCTTTTCCAGAATGACTCAGCATAGCAGCTGTATCCCCATACAGTGCATTGTTGGATGGGGGCGGGGGCAATACTAGGTGGCCTTGTATCATCTTTCTATTTTCTGTATCCCGGACTTCTGCATTGCTGCTTTACTTCATAGCAGTTTTGCAATATGGGCTGCTGTGTTGTCCTGGAAGTCTTAGCCCTGAATGCTCTGACCATATCCCTGTTTCCTCTGACATGCTTCCTGTATTTTGTTGCTTCCAGAAAGCTAAATCTGCCTGATTTTATCACCCATATACTGCTAGAAGAGTTTGCTTCCTTGGCAGGTTCATTCTCTCTTTTTTGCTGCTGTACATAATGCTGGATGGATACTTACAGGAGCATGGAGAGGCCAGAATCTGGTTCTGGCCTGTTCTGTCACCTGTGGTTCTTCTGTGGCCCTTTGCACACAGCAAAGGAGGGAACTCTGAGAGATCCTTATAATGTTGGCTGTTCTTGCCCTAAGATCTGTTCAGCTTGTGTTGCCTCATGCTCTCAACCTGGGTTATTTGGCTAGTAACCTCTTGATTGGATTTGGCACATGGGATGGTTGTGTTTGGCTTTTTCCTCAGAGGAATGTAGTAGTGGTTCTTAGGCAGTGTTTGAGTACCGCCAGCAGAAAGCCTTCATTGCACTTGTACCTAGGGGAGAGAAACAGGCTTTTCAAAGGTCAGTGTATTTTGTCCTTAAGTAGGCTTTTAAAAGGGAGTGGTTCGTATGACCTATCAAATGCTTGTTTCCCTTTTACTGACTGTAAGGGGATGCTAGATCTGATGTAGCAGAGTCCCCCACAGAGGTGGAGTCCAACTCTTTCTTTGATACTAAAGTCTGGTAGACTTCATAGGTTGATACTAAAGTTTGATAGAGGCATAGGGTACGTTGTATGGGTCTGAACATTTACACCTAGAGGATATCATGCTTATGTCTGCAGGATTTCCAAAGCATGATTTGCCTGAAAACACTAGGGAGGTTGGATTATCTGGATCATAATACATTTGTTCCTTCCCTGCATTATCAGTTATACTCTTAAAACAAAAACAAGAAACCCCCAACCTGTTTGTTCCTCTGCAGGAGACAAGATCAATGGACAAGACAACAAATCAGAAATAATAAGGATGACCCATTTTGGAGGCATGCTGGCTATATTATTGCACAGTTGGATGGTCTGTACATGGGAGCCCTCGAGTGGGCTAAACTACACAAACAAACAGTAAGATTACTGCATCTCTTTTTCAGAGCTGGGGATGGGATGTCAGAGGACAAAGATGGGAGAAAGGAATATCATATTAAAAAAAGAGGATAATTAGTGTCAAGTACTCATTCTGCATGCCATTCTACATAAACTTCAGTGGCTCTTCAATGTAGATAATGTGACTGAGCACTTGGGTCATGTCACCACAGATCCTTTGCATTGGACTTGGAACCGTAGGTGCTTATGTATTGATTAGATAGGGGGTGGCTTTTGTATCCACATGTGAATGTGGGAAGGACAGAAACTTCTAAACTGCTTGCTGTTGTCACTTTACAATTGTTACTGAGCAAATGACCCTCTAGGTGTAAAGAGTAGCCGCAACAGCATGAATCAGCACGTAGAGGAGTGTATTAAAGCTTTCTTTCTTATTTCCAAGTATCAGATTTCAATTCTTAGAAGTGTCTCTATTTTGGAATATGTTTTACATTGCTAAATGTTGTCTTCTTTTCTAAGTCTCCTATTAAAAAATATATGGTCAGTGCTGTGGCAGGCCAGATGGAGTAGGTTTTGACTTTTTTTGGGTTTGGGCTTTTGTTTTTTCTAAATTCAATGAGAATTGTGTTCTGGATCACCAGCTTGTGTGTAATAGCTGAGCTCCTTTAACTCCAGTACAGCTTTGGTAATTACATTGCTGTCCTTAAGTCTAATAGGTTTCTCAATGTCAGAGGGAGGACTTGAGTAATTGTAAGTTGACCCTTTTTGTCTTGGTTTAACCATATCAAGAATTTAGAGAAGTTGGGAGTCCTAAATTATAAAAAAACTGGGTTTTAGTAAAATGCACATCTTCCTTGTGTAGAACTTGCTCTGGGGCTTTCATGAATGGGGAACCAGCTCAAACTAAAAAGAAAAAGCGTGTTTACAATAATGGAAAAATCCATCCTGATGGGCCTGAGTTATAAGGAAGATACTAAGAAACCTTGACATTCTAGGAAAAAAACTCATTCTTTTCCTTTCAGAACACATGTACCTGAAGAGCCCTGCAAAGCTCATCAGTTTTCTTTGCTGTTTCAGAATCCTTTAGATTCAGATTGGGGCGAGGGGAAAATGCTAGTTCGAGCTATTTCTTTGTAATAGGCGTGTCCTACCTGCAACGTGTATTCCCTGGTACTTATTTAACTGTGTATTTGATACTAAAAAGCACTGACCTCTGAAGTGACAGTCATTTTTATCCTCTTTTTGAGAGATCTCATCAGCATGCCTATAAAAAAAAATGGTGCATTCGGTGAAAGTTCAGACATGTGGTTCAGTCTGAAATACTTGTGTCATCTATTCTTGAATTATATGCAGTGGATGTATTTATTTATTTTCCCAAATGTGCCTGGAGCAGTTGGTGGGATTTATTTTGACTACTTCCTATGCCATTCACAATTTTAGCTTTGGGCATTATTACCTATGTTGAGATCCGTATCTTTTTATTCAAAGCCAAAATGTTCCCTGTGTATGTATTTCTCACTTGAGATGGTGCTGCAGTTTCCTCTGTTTGCCAGAGCCAGTAAGTTAACATCAGTCCGTCAGCTTTGAGTACAGTTTGGACAGCTGCTCTGGGACCTAGGTGTTTGGTTTTTCTTAGCATCAAAATGATACCTGAGAGCTCTGCAAAAGTACAGGCAGTTCACTTTGGATACCATGGTGCTTTTCAAATACTTTTGGGAGATTAGACTACAACAGTGCTATTTGTGTACATACTTATTGCTGATAGGATCCTCTTCAGAAAATAGAAGAGCTTGAGGATTGGTGTTCTGAGCTTCCATGGACAATAAAAACAGGTGCAGATGCAAAGTTACTGACTAGTATTCTAGCTTTGACACATCCACTTACCTGAGAATCAACCCAGCTTCTGTAAACTGTTGGGACTTAAAAAACCAAACTAAACTCTCAAACAAAACAAACACCACCACCTCTCCCTGAAGACCAACAGTATCTTCCTTACTTCTTGTGATTAAAGAACCTCTGCCCTCCAAAGAGGCTGTTTTCAGCTTTGCTCTTGCAGTACATGTTACAAGAATGTTAAAAAGGTTCTTTTATTTAATCCCTTAGATTATTGGTGAGTGGAATGTTTGACAAATAAATTCAAATAATAGATAATTTTTTTTTTCCTTATTTCGAAGTATTATACTTTGATTCAATTCATCCAGTGCTGTTTTGATCATTCTTTGGGCAACAGCTGCAGTAACAAGTATTTATTATTTCCATTACTCATTTCTCACCTCCAAAAAAAAAAGGAACTTGTTACTGAAAGCCCCCACAACAAATTCTGCATGTTTTTAAAAGTAAATCTCATACCTATTACATGTTTTCCTTAGTGCTTTGAGAGTCTCTTCTTCCCTCTTTCTTTTGGTAGATACTACTTTTGTTTGATTAAAAAAAGAATCCTTTCTATGTGTATTGTCTTAGTATTATTATAATTGGGAACAAGTTTATCTTCTGAACTCTAGTGGTGCAGTAGTTTGGATTCATGGTGAAAATGAATGTTAGAAACATTGAGAATATCTTGTGTGGGGGTTTTGTGGTGTTTTTATTTTATTTTTTTTTACATCCTCCCCCCAAACAAAACAAACCCCCAAAAAACCAACCAAAACTGAGCCAAAACGCAACACGTGACAGGCTCTGTTTTGTTGCCTGATGTTCTGACTGCTATTGGGAAAAACTATGTGTACTTCTAAATTCAACTGATTGTTTACTCTGTATGTGCAGAGGGCAATTTCCCCCCACTGCCCTAAGCTTAAAAGAAGAATAAATGCTGCAGAAGAAAAGCTCGGAAGCCTTTTTCTTTAACTCCCAAAAGCTCAAAGGCAGGGGGAGAAGGAGATGGATTTCAAAGTTCTTACATTCCCCCCCTCCTACAGTGAATGCTCATACATGGACAGAGTGCTCTCCTGAACACTGAGAAGTTGACTGATTGACAAGGATAGGCCAAAAGATCTAATGGGGATGGGGAAGAGGAACCGTGTTTACAGAGTCTGTGAATTTCAACACTGAGCATTGGTCAAAGTTGAATAAAATCGTTTCCTTTTCAGGAGAATGGAAACAAGCTGTTTCAATAGCTAATCTGCTTTTAATTTCACACATTTCACATGTCAAGGCTTCTTATCAGCACTACCTATACTTTTCAAATTTACAAGTAGTTGGAGTTTTACATTTGGTGGATTAGTTGATGTGCACTTATTTGAGGAAGACAAGTGAAAAGATCTGACTTTCCGCTGTCCTGTACAACACATAGTAGTTTGATGCTATGCCAAAACCACATAGTGTTTAAATGAGAGTTGGATTTTGTGCACACAGGTCACTCTGAAATGTTCCATTTTTTTTCTCCCTTAAACTTCAGGTCTGCTTCACTTGAATATTGTAGAACCACTCTGTCTGCCACAAATAACTGAGTCTTACTACAGGAAGAAAATTTGGTTTGGACTCTGAACTGTTTGATAGTAGTGATAGTACATATTTTTTTTTTATTTCTATATGTATGAAGTAAATGTTTTGTAGTGTACTGTTCTACACTTTTTTTAATTGCATGGAGTGTGGTTTCCTGCAGGGCTATTTTAGTAGGTGCTTGCATTAAGACCTGCATGAAGGCAATGTATATTGTAAACTTCTGTATTATGAATTTGATATTTACAGGTATCATTAAGAATGTCAAAATCTGAATACATTTTCGTGTTAAAGTGTGACATTATTCCATCTGGTTTAGCAACATTTTATAGCCAGTAAACAAACCCAACCCTTTTGTCAAGACAATTTCTGAAGGAGGGGCACTCAAAGAACATTAAGCCTTTTCATCTGCCTAATGCTCTACCAAGCTGTGATTAATCTTGGGTTTGTCTACCTAGGGAAATTACTCTTGAATAAGGAGGTGTCAGAGTTCTAAATACTACAATGATACTAGGACAGCTCTCTATTTGTACTTCCTTATTTTGTATTGAGAATGCTCACGCATAGGGAAGTTACTGGAAAAACAATTGTTACAGAATAACTTGTCTATTTTAATGTCCCATGTAGACAAGCCTTTAAGGTTCGTTCTATCTGCTACCCTAAGTTTATTTCTCCTTACAGCTGATGTAACTCAAAATCAGTTTGAATTTTTTTTTTTTTTTTTTTGCTATTCAGGACGGTACCCTAGAGGAGCCACACATTCTAGCGAAAGGACTTTTTCTCTTGTCGTGACTATACCACCTCTCCACTTGTCTATTTAGCTCATTCATTCACTCTTCAGGATGTAAACCATGCATGCAAGGAGTTTTCCTGACATTGCTGTGTCAGATAGGAGAAGGTGATTACGAAAGTTTCTAATATGCCCTATATTATGCGCTTGTTGTGATGCACACTTTTTTGTCTAATTCTTGCTAGTGGACCCTGATTAACTCCTCATGGAGATTTCTCCATATATCCTGGAAATCAGCTGTAGTTATTCCCACACTGCCTTGTGGTAGATGCCTTAGGCCGTTCCTGAAATTCCCAGATTTGGCCTGCCTTGCAGATGCTCAGGTCTTCTGTTTGAACCCATTGTTTTACTGAGACTCCAGAGTAGCACTGTGCATGTGTGATTTCACTGAGCATCACACAATTTTAAACCCAAAACCAGGTTTATCCAAGCAGAGCAATGAGTTCTTGGAAGTAAACTTGAACAAAATTTGCCTGCTGCTCAAAAGGGGAATGAAAGCAGAACCCTAGTTGGTGCTTAACAATCTAGTTCCTCTTTTACTTCTCTGATAGTTTGGCTGGGTTTGGGAGCTGGGCAGCCTAATCTCATCTAGTGGAGCCCTAGAAATTTACATAACCTTTGCTGCTTTGTTTTTCACGGGCCTTTCTTCCTGTTCTCTGGTCACCTTCCTGTGTGTATAGTTCTGATAGCTTGTTGCTTGGCACCTTTGTTCTAGCTTGAATAGACTTCTTAGTAGTTACTGAATTTTTTTAATTGAAATGACTGTAAGATAGCACAGAAATGTGCAACTTTTAAAAAAAAATATACAGGCAATTCCAAGTGATGCTGCAGCACTGTCAGTGTAGCTAACTGTAGGTGTTGCAGTGGAGGCAGGTTTTATGGAGAATATGGAGTGGTAGCAAACGGATGATAAGTACAATTAAATTGTCTTGGGGCTGGCTGAGCATTCTCATGCAATCCTGTTTGCTCCCTTCCTGGTGGTACTGTATAGTAATGCCTGCATAAATCAGACATTGGAAAACAGCTTCTCATTGTGTGGTGGACTTGCAGACCTTTAAGTGCAGTTGGATGGGGAAGCATTGTGTTGAAACAGTGTCAAGTCTCTCTATGCGGATTCCAATGAGATGGCAGTTGTTAGGACTGATTTGTAACTTACTCATACCACTGAGTTGCTTAAAACTATCCAAAGATACATCTCTTGATGTTTGTCAGTTGAGGCCTTTGCTCCCTGTTTGGGTTCTTACAGCAAAAATAAGATGAGCTAAAGCAATGTAACATATATGAAAGTTTGCTTTGGATTTCTTCCTCAAACTGTAGCTGCTGTTAGGACCTTCTGCAATGCGTGGTTTTAGTTGTGAGAATGGCTTATTTCCCTCACTTGTCTTAGCATTGTAGGAAGTTTTAATTCCTTTCCCTGGTATATATGGACTAGTTTACATTGTTTCTAGTTTTCCTGTTGGTTATTCTCTCTGCCAAAACAGCAGATGGGTAACACAGAATTCAGCCTTCTGAATAAAAAGTAAATGGATTTGGTGCTGTTTATTTTTTCCATGTCCTTGTCTCCCCTTTATTGGGATTTGTGGAGAGATCAGCTATATGGTTTAACAACAGTGACTTATATTGCAAGCAATGTGTTTCTTTGCTATATGATTATGTCCTGTTCTAAAATTACTATTTATAGCCCTACAGTGATGTACATTTTGACTTCTTTTTCTTAAGCTTACCTTAACTAAAGGCATGGTGCAAGCAAGAACAGGAAGGATTTAGAAAATGGTCTTTGAAGCTTGAGGCTAGACTACTGTTAAGTTCTTATTTTTGAAGAGGCAAATTAAGAGAAGGTTCTGAAGAGCATGTTGCACAACGAGCTGTGTGTAGTTAACCCTGGCTAGTTCCAGTCATAAGGGGTTTTAGAAAGGACATGGTGGAATGCCTTTTGACTGACTTCCTTTCTTCAGCTAGTTCCATACTTGATTAGTATTGTTAACATATCTTGCTTCCCTCGTCGGTCCTGAGGATGTCTTAAATTGCAGTCTTTGTAAAAATTCAAAAACTCCCAAGAGTGTTTGTTAATGTAAGGCTCTTCAAAGATATCTAGATTAAAAAAAAAAAAAAAAATCTTACTATTACCCCAGGGTAACAGTAACAGCAGACTGATTGATACGCTGTTTGCAAAGACACACAAAAGTTTCATGAGTTACTGCTAGCGTCTCCTTTCCTTCCTCAGAAATGTTAGTATTGGTAATGCCACTACAATGGCCAGACCCTTAAAGATACCTAGGTGCTTAATGCCACACTGAATTTGAGCACCTGGGCCTTGTGAACAGGTATTTCATAGACCATAGAAGAACTTCCTTTGAGAGCAAAAGAAAAATTCTAACAGCTGAGCCAGTCTTGATGCTTCTCTGTCTGAAGGTGCTTTTTTGTGGTCTCTTTTCTCCCTTTCCTCAGCCACTGAGCATCTTTGATGTCCAGTTTCTGAATGCAGTTGGAGACCTGTTGGACCTCATTCCTGCATTATTTGAGTATTCTGCACGGGGTGGACAATGCAACATGGAGCCAGGAAGCCATGGGAAATATCAGTGGGATATGGGTCACTGCTCTGCACTCATCAAGGTGAGCACCAAGAACTTCATCTCCAGTGACTGTGTTGATTTGCAATGTCATGAGTCTGCGTTTCTGGAGAAAAACATAAACACTGTTTATGTTGTGTGTGCATAAAGAGACTCCTGTCAATCACGATGCTTTTATGCAGTTGTCATTTCTGCTTCCATAGGATTTTGGGTTCAGTTTTGCTCTCTTGTGTTCAGAGGCAGGGAGAAAACCAAACCAAACCAAAAACACAGAGATAGACAATTAAAAGCTACTAGAATTATTAGGGAATGGGGAACTACCATGGAGAGGAGGCTGTTAGAGAGTAATTTGTTCCACCAAGCCAAGTGAAATCTAAAAGGGGAGGTATTGTGAATGTCTACAAATACATTGGGCAAATGAACAGGGAGGAAGGGAAGAGGATTGCTTAAACTAAAGAGCAGTGCTAGTGCAAGAACAAATGGGCGCAAGTGGCTGATGTTTTCTAAGTGTTAACAGTGATACTCTGGAACAGCTTTCCAATGGGAGTAATGACAGAAAAAACGCTTTTAAGATAAGTGTCTGATACATCATAGGGGCAATTAAATTTTTCAGTTAAAATTATCAAAGATGTAGTCAGCATATGGAGACTTCATGTACCTGAGAGCAACAACATTTACCTTTAACTGAGAAGCATTCATTCAAGCATTTGCCTACAGCAATAGGTTTTTGAGCTAACAAGAAATCTTAGAACCAGGGAAATACTTTAAAAAGATGTACTATCAATATATGTATTTACCTTTTCAAATTTAATTTACTTGCATTTGATTCTGTACTTTAAAGTCACCCTGAGGCATTTTCACATAAACAGCATGTTCCAAGTCAATGTTGGATATGTTTGCAGACAGCTGATCTGAATGTGTTTGAGAGGAAATTGAGGAAACAAAACATACAGTGTGATGCAGGTGTTCCAAAAAACCCTAAGCTGTTTCATTTTGAAAACTAGCAATTAATTATTTGAAAACAACACAAGCACAAGAATTATTTCCAGAGGTTTCAGAAATTCATTGTTAACTTCACAGTTAAAAGCACAAGAATCTGCTCCTTCTTGAATAATGCAATTAATCAAACTACTTAAAACAAGTTGTTCTCCTAGTTTCTATCAAGTACAAAACATGCAGAGTATAGTAGGGTCTGAAATTATTCATCTTTCTGGTTCTGTTTTCCAGGTTCTACCTGGATATGAAAATATATATTTTGCTCATTCCAGCTGGTTTACATATGCAGCCACACTGAGAATATATAAGCATTGGAACTTCAATATAGTTGATCCAGACACTAGCACCAGCCGTGTCTCATTCAGCAGTTACCCAGGTAAAGTCAAGAAAGCTAAAACAATGTAGATATCCAAGATGGCCTGGACCATCTTGCTGTCTTGCAGATGTCTTGCCTATAAAAAGGGTGATACCTCAACAAGCACTGGCTTCAATCTACCTTAAAACTTTTAGCCACCGGGAGGACAAAATGTCATCTTCAGTTTTCTGGCTTGAACAAGATATTGTTGTCATTGTCTTTTGTTTTTGATTAATCACCTTCAGTGCTCTGAATAGTACTAGTTAAATATTCTACCTCTGGCACAAACATGCTGCTTTGAATTCTGCTTGTGTAGTCTGCAGTCATCTGAACTGTTGAACTCCTCACCTTGCCTGTAGCATTTGCATGTTTGGTAATAAGTTTTGAACACTTCTGTTTGCCACTGTGGTATGATTTGTGTGCTGTAATGGGATTATTAGAGAGTATCAGACACTAGCTATTTAAAATTGTATTGACTTCTTTGGTGTTGGGTTAGCAAACCTCCATTTCTGATTTCTTTTCCCTACATCTTCCTCTTCCAGTTTCTCTATAAGCTGTTGCAGAGGGGAGTATTTTTTTATGTTTATTTCATGTGCTAGTGATATAGATAGCCAGAATATTTAAAATCTCCTGTGGGAAGGTTAGGCAGTGTATCATATTCTCAAGTTTCCTAGAAGAATGTTGGAAACTGTCAACAGTTAATGTTCGAGGTAAAATATGTGCTCTTGCTAGAGTAGCACCAAGAAATGTGAACATGAAAAATCAAAGCTAATCTAAGACTCTAAGAGTGAATTAGCATGGCATAAGTTTTAAAGGTGGGATTTCAAATTCAAAAATACACAAACACTCAGGAATCTTCATAAACTTTTTAAAGTGAAGTACGTGCCGTAGGAGACGGTCTCATTCTGATGAAATTTTGTTGGTGGCTGACTTCAAAATGTGCTTTGAATTACTGTGCTTGCCTTACCACAAAGGCAAGGGTCCTTCATGGCAGGGAATCCCGAGACTGCCTGGGAAACTGTTTTGAAAAGCAGTTGCATGCATTTTGTGTCAAAAGCAAGTATTTTTTTGGGGGGGGTTCTGACCCTCCTCGCTGACCCTCAGGAACGCGACGTTTTCTGACAACTGAGATTTTTGCTTTGAGGAGGGAGTAGAGGTATTCTGGTGAATGCCTGTTAAGTGTACAGCCTTTCAAGAGCTTGGGTTATCTCCAATTCCCTCGGAGGAATTTTGCTTGCTTGTTGCAAGGAATTTTGCCGAGCCTGTGTAACCTGGTAGAAAGCCAAGGTTTCTGTCTGAGCTTTGTTCATCACCTGAATGTACAGAAGGTTATTCTGGATCTCATATCTCTCAGCAGAAATACTAGTGAGGATAGTACTACCCTTCAGGAGAATGTGGCTCTGTTCAGCAACTGTTGCATGCTGCATTGTGCTGCAGATTCAAAACTGGGGACCAGGATCAGCCATGCAGAAAATTTATTATTTTATTTTTAGTGTCTATCTATGGTGATGTCTCTGGGTTTTGTGGATTCTTTGTATAAAGTGAAATACAAGTCTTCTGTTTTGATGAGACTGACAAAGCATGCTGTATGGGAATCAGCTGCTACTATGCTGAAATGGTTGGGGTCTGTTCATTAGTGTACAAAATCCCAGTGTGCTTCCCTGAGACTATTGAGGTCTGCAGAGATAGCTTATTTTAAAGCTTGCTTGTGCCAGGTAGACTCTAACACAGTGATGTGGTAAGGTGTACTTCTACCAACAAAATTGAGTGAGAACTGTTGCAAAACATAGTTCCCATGGCTACAGTGAAGTTTGAGACACCTGTGGTATGCAAAGTGTACTCACTGACTGCCTAATTACAGGATACTATCACAAGCACTAAAGGAGTATGATCCATTGACTACAGCAGATTGCATTAGCTGTGGGTGTAGTTCACAAACTTGCAGTTTTCCAGGTGATGAGTAAGCTCTAAAGCACTGGCCTGGTAGTGATCTAGGGACATCATGCAGGAAGGAGGGAACTGCCAGATTTCTGTGCTCCATGTTCTGATGAGATGAAGCCTTATATTTTCAGGGCATCTGACCATGCAATCTGCAGGTCCTGGCCACGGTTCAACTTGATGACTGTAATTTCTCCCTGCATGGAAGTTCCCACTCTTATTTTCCATCCCGATAGACACTAAGAACCAGTAAGAAAGACCAAGTTGGTGAGCTCTCCTGAATAGTAACATGATCCTAGTGTACCTAGAAGTATTGACTTTTGGAGGAAACAAAAAACATTAAAATATGTGTCCAAAAGCTGTGTCCGAAAAGCTTCAAGGAGTCATTTGCCTTCTGGGAAAGAATGTGCCAACTCCCTGATTTCTCCTGGGGTCACAGAGTATAATTGTCCAGATTGTTTGTTTATTTACTGAAGTCAAAAGACGGGCTACTACACTGCAAAAATTAGTATTTGTTGTGACTCAGTTTAGAGGATCTAAGACTACTCACTAACCATGATGCATGTCAGCATGTGCATTATGATACAGCTAGAGGGCCTTGCACTTCCTTGCTTCTGCTGTGACTGAGCAGGTAGGAGGACAGGCAGGAATTGCAGTCTATCCTACATCCCCAGCTGTTCCCCACATTGCTGCCAGCACGCTCAAATGTCCACTGTTACAGCATGTCCTCTCTTTGCTGCTTTGTCCCTTTCAGAGCAATAGTAGTGCTGGAGAGGCACAGTCAAGTGGAAATGAATGCTAGTAGTAATCTCTGATTTTGCAGAATGATTTAGCTACTTGCTGCTTGTTTCCGTGCTAGTCCTAGTCCTCACTTGAACTCTGCACACAGTCTTAGCTTTGTTGAAAGCATCTGTGCAGAGCTGCATGTAGGACAGCTCTGTAAACATCTGGAAAGGAGGAATGTCACTGAGCTGGATGCTTGGGCACTCCTGACTTCAGTGTCTTGTTAAAGCTCTGGACCGAGTACTTAATGTGGTTGGTGAATCTATGCACAGCAGAGAGAACTTAAATTGTACAGACACGTTACACTTGCTCACAAATGTTGAGTGAAGCAATGCTCATTGGGGGGTGATGACAGAGACTAGGTAGGTGCTGTGTTTTGCAGGACACATCTAGTAAAAGATCAGAGAGAAAGCCCCCTGCCTCCATGCAGTCACTGCTCTACACTGCCCCGTTGAGGCATTCAAAGAAATGAGCCCAACTAACTGATGAAATTTGCAGTTTTCCTTGGACAGCAGCTCCCAAGATTTCCATCCATTTGGATGGACCTCTTCTTGAACAGTTAGTTTTGAACTCCATTTTAGAAAGGAAATCTACCATTTGGACCCAAGCACTCTGGTTGGGGTAGTGATCTACTTTCTCTGGACTGAGCCACAGTCTTGTATGTTACTCTGATTTTAGCTGTTTAAGTAAAACAGTTGAAAAGCACTTTACTGCCACCTTCACGGCTCTGGTTTGCTGTCAGGATTTAGCGTGTCTCAACCAAGCAATGACATGGGAACAAGATGGCATCAGTTGTCTTGATGGATGGCTGTATGTGTGCTGCTAAGGCAGGAGAGAGAAGTAACATGTGTCCCTTGCTTTGAAGTAATTTGGTGTTAGCGCAGAATCAGAAAGTGCAGCATTATCCTTCCCTGCAGCTGGTGCACAAGCTAGGAGGGACAGAACACGGGAAGGGCAGTAGCCCTTGTATTCAGGGGGCCAGCTTGCTCATGAGGTATTGCCAGACCATTTTTTGCTTCCCTGCTCTCTCCAACATCTGTCTAAAACCTGGAGGGAAGCAGAAGAAAGTGTCTGATGCACTTTGGAGATGAAAGGCCAGAGCTGTAGTGTGGGATGTGCTATTTCTTGGTGCGTAGGAGAGGTCTGCAAGTGGAAGGCAGGCAGCTGGCAGGAGTTCAGTCTTGGCATGAGAAGCAACTGCTGATGGGATTAAGAAAACTAATCCAGAGAAGACATCTCCTTTCCCATTGTCAAGTGTGTTTATAGCTCAGAGCATTGAGCATCTCAGCTGGGAGCTACTCTTATCCCTGTGAGGGGATGGCTAGACCTCATGGCTCTGACTTCCAGCCAGTAATACTGACCCCTTCTGTACTTAAGTGAGCATGACCTTTTAAAACACCGGAAAAGCTGATGTCATCTGGTTGAGAAAGCAGCAGCCTACCTCTTTGAGAACAATAGCTGCCAGGAACGAACGGATTACCCCCCCACATACTCTGTTGTGCTGACTCTCTGGAGAACACTGGCTCAGATTTCAAAAAATATTTTGCTTTGCTTGGCAGATTAATACTGTCATGATGAATGAAACTCCGGGCTCTGGAAACTTCAGTTTTCCAGTGATGATTGGAAACCGAATCTAAACGGCTCAGACCTGGAAGATGCAATCGGAAGTGCTTTTGCTTCTTTCTGTGTAGAAAGAGTCAGGTTCACTGGAGGGAGGGAAAAAAAAATAAATTGATTGAGAGTTGCTGATAAAAATGGGAGATGGGTTTACAAGAACAGTAGGTGAACTGTACAGTGAGATAACAGTTGACATAAAAGGCATTTTCAATCACAACAGAGTCTCATACATGCTTAAAAAGCAAAGAATGACACAAGAGGACATAAAATAACTGCTGATATCTCTAGTCTTTACCCAGGTTTTATTTTTGTGGATGTCTTTGCCCTGGGTAAACCTGTTGTATATGTTCGAACTTCCTTTTTTTTCAGGGGTGCCTATGCCTTAAGTTAAAATGGTATATATTGTTTTGGAATAATTAGGCTAGTAATAGTGCATCATGGAGGGCACTCTGTATTATAAAATATTCCAGGATAAAATTTGGTAAATACTGAGGCCCAGAAGCAAATCCCCTTGTTTTCAGTTTGGCTGAGCTTTGCAGTTTATGTGAATTACAGAGTTCAAGCTTCAGTTAATTCAGCATGTTCCTTGTGTTGACACTTGCTTTGAGTTCAGTTTTTCTGTTTTAACTCAGCTGTTGATTGAAAACGAAGTAAAAACCTATTTGGTTTATTTTGAAGTAGGGTACTTGGGAACTGACATTCAGTTTGAATCACAATTGTTTAACAATTTAATTTCTTGTCTCTGTTTGGGCAAGCACTCAACATGTCAACAGTTTATCACTGGAGTATCCCATCTCTTTGTATAAAAGACTGGCAGAGCCAGGTTTAGAGTGTTTATCTTCTTGTCCTTATTTGAGAGAGAACTCTGCTGTTGATGCACATAATTTATTGACACTCTTTTTCTGTCTCCAAGAATAAAATACTAGGAACCACAAGCTGCCAGGATGTTCTGCCTGTTCTATACTGACATATTTTTAGAGAACAGGTGACCACAAAGTATATTTTCCTGGATCTGTTCTGATTCGAGAACTTGAGACTTTAAAGAAATCTTGCTGAAACAGAGCCCTTAAACATTACTTTTGCTTGAAGGTCTGTCTTTTGGAGGAAGCCCAGGAATAGGAGGCAGACCTGAGTTGTCTTTCTGGCTGCTGTAGGTTGCTAACCTTTGTTTGCAGAGCACATTAATAAAGCTTGCTGTAGAAGATTTCATAGTGGAACTCAACTATTATGCTGTTGCACAGCATTTTAGCATTTTGTGCTCTTTGAAGAGTGATACCATTATAAACTCGTTAGCAAGAGACCAGGTTCTGGGTGACTTCCCCCATCAGGAGCTCAGTTAACAACCTGTCTTTCCCAACCTGGCAGCCTTGTATCTGCTAGGGAATCTCAAAGTCAAGTTATTTCTGCTTTGTAAGTAGTCACCATGCTATCCATGGCATTATAGCTGACCTTTGCAGCTCTGTATACCACCTCCTGGCGTGGGATCTGCAATTGGACCTAGTACTTCTGTTTGGCATGTAGCCTGGAAGGGAATCCTGCCCAGAAAATCCACTGCTGTGTTGAGTTTGCAGGGCTGATAGGCATAAAAAAACCCAATGACAACATGTCAGAAAGAGGAGTAGGCAAAACTTTCTCTCATATACAGGATGTGGTTTATGATTTAAGAGGTACCCATTTCTTGGAGATGCTTTTAAGAATAGTTAGACGGGGAAAGATCAAGCTTGAAGGAAGATTTGTCTGCTTGGCTTGATTTAGTCCAGAAGGGATTAATTTAAAGGAATACCTGTTGTTCTTACAGAATAAAAATCTAAAACTGAAACTGGTTGATGAAAATCTTTGTGGAGTTTGTACTTTTGGCATTTCTTTGTTAGAAACAAACACTCACTAGGCATTTATAGTATGTAATTGTCAGCATAAGAGTAAGATGCAGCTTGCCATATGAAGGAGGAACTTCCAAGCTTGGGATGCAAACATGAAGCAAATGCTCTAGACAAAGGATTAGGTTGTGTGTTGAAAGCATGACAAAGCTGACAGGTGGGCTTAAAGCACTTGCAGAAGTTGCCACCTCATCTTCAATGTTTGTACAGTTTGATTTCAAACACGCACACGTTGACTCATTTGTATCCTCTTGGCTTTTCTCTCTGTTCTATATCAAAGGTTCACAAAGATAACGAATTTTGTATTATTGCTGTTTAAGGCTTTTTGGTGTCCCTGGATGACTTTTACATACTAGGCAGTGGCTTGGTAATGTTGCAGACTACCAATAGTGTGTTCAACCAAAGCCTCATGAAGCAAGTGGTGCCTGAATCCCTGTTAGCTTGGCAGAGGGTCCGCATTGCTAACATGATGGCAGATGGTGGCAAAACTTGGGCAGAAACCTTCTCAAAGTGCAACTCTGGTAAGTACATTTTCATATGAATCTTAGAAAAAGGGATGTGTTCCCTCTCCCCCTCGTACCTTTTTCCTGCCCCAGGCAGGACATGTAACTCTCTCTTTCCTCTCATACCTAGGGACCTACAACAATCAGTACATGGTGCTGGACCTGAAGAAGGTCAAGCTGCAGAAGAGCCTTGATGATGGTGCATTGTACATTGTTGAGCAGATCCCAACCCTTGTGGAGTATTCTGATCAAACAAATATTCTCCGGAAAGGTAATAGCTCCTATAGTAGTTACTGACTTAGGAAAGCCATCTCTTTGTGCCAGCTGAATGGAGAATTGTGCTTTGTACCTGGGAAGGGTATACTGAACACCACTGAGTATCAAGTTAGGAAGCTTTGTGTGACTATCCCTGTGTTGCCATGTCTATAACGTATTAATTTCTCCTATATGCTGTGGCAGAAATGTGGTGAGGATCTGTGTTTCTTAGAAGCAGAGGAGGGAAAAATAGACTTTCCTTCTTTCTTTCTTCTTGCCTTTTTTTCTGGTATTATTTTGCCCCATCTTAGAGACTTGTGAGGAAAAAGGTGAGGTCTATCTGTAGCAGTGCTAAATAGCTGATGCTGTGGGCTATTTGAAATGTTTGAGTGGGTCACCCTACAAGAAGATGAGCTTTTAAATATACAACAGAAGTTCTCTGTTAAACTCAGCTCCTCCGCTTTTCTGGAGCTCTGTTACCTGATAAATATTTACTGTTTAAAAGATTCCTTAACCCCCCAGCAAGACTAGCAATGGAAAACAAGCAAACAAAAATATAGGTGAAGCAAACCACCCACTGTCAAGTTTCATTCATAAGTGTTCTTTAGACACTTTTGTCAGCATCCAAAAGCCTGAGCTCATTCCACAAATTTAAGTGTATGTCTTGTGCTTTGTGCTTCCTCCTCCAATCACATGCTCAGGAAGGGAATTAATGAATTGCTCATCATCATCGAAATGACTAGAAATGCATTTATGTTAGCAGCTGGGGTTGCTTCCCTTTGGAATTTTTCCTCGTGTCTCGCTCCTTGGAAAGTTCTGGCTTATTTTAGGCATTGCCACAATGCCAATATATCTCTCCCTTATGCTTCTCTGGCTCCTTTAGGAAAGTAGGCTGGTGCACCTTATCTGCCAGTGTTTGTGTGTGCTTCAGATGGTGGAATGCCTTGGGCTCTTCTGTGCTGTGTTGTGGATTGTGGTGCAGACAAAAAAGCTAATGGAAACCTTCTCTAGCTCTGGCACTTGAAGCAGTGCAGCCACACCAGAGCAGAGGCCAGGCTTAGAGGGTTCCCTGAGTTCCTTTTCAGCAGTGACTTGAGAGCTGCTGTGTGGCATTCCCTGTAAAACTGAGCCCAACCCCTGGGCTTGGGCAGAAAGTGGCCACTTACTCCCTCCTAGGAGATCCTGTGGCTGCTCCACTCTGGAAGGCGACTGCATGAATTAGACGTTATATATTATTTTATGTTTTCAGTATGGCTTTTCCCAGGTATCTAAATGCACCTTGTGTGTATTGGATAATGAAGCAGTCAGTCTCTGGTAGCTTAAATATTAGAAGGGCAGCCCTCAGCACACAGGTGGGCTAAGCACTGCAGGAGTGCTGCCTTAGAGACCTCAGCTGCTGTAAGCCAGCACTGGTCCTGTAAGCAGTAGATTTGGACTCCTCCATGCCATGCAGGGCACTCACTGGACAACTGCCACTGGGGCCCCTGCTCTGTTCCCTGGTGTTCAGAGCAGCCCACAGGAAGGAAGTTTGCCTTTCTCAAGAGCAGTGTTGGCTCAAAGTGTTTGTAGAGTAGCTGACCCTGGCATACTCCATAACTGCATTGTAGCTGGTATCCCAAGATCATGCACTTCTGACATTCTGGCATGGTGAGAGTGAGTTTGTACCACCATTGGCTTTTAAGTCTGTTTCAAGCATAAACCTAGAAACAACAGAGAATGTGGGTTGAGTTCTCAGGTGAACAAAGGCAGGCATTGCTGTAGTAAGCCCAATATCTGAGGAAAAGGAAGTATTTTGTTATATGGGTTTGAAAATTGCAAGATTTTTTTTTTTTTCACTTCTGCCAGCTTGTCTCTTAGGCCAGTGCAGGTGAGTTCTGAAAACCAGGAATCTCTTATGTTGCCCTTTCCAGGCAAAGATGTCAAGGTGCTTTCTGTATGTTGACAAGGAAAAACTTTGGAATCCTTTAGAGGAGGTGGAGGAGAACAGTCCTGCCTCCAGTATAGGGATAGGGCACAGGAGCGGGCTGCAGTTCACATTTCCTGATGGTGAGTAAACAGTTGCATCCATTTTAGCATCAAAAACATCACATCAGATCAGAACTGAGGATCTCAGTCCCTTCCACCATACACTGTACACCTAATCTCATTGCTCTATCTCTCTGTGGCTGAGATCTCTTGCTCTGATGGGCAGAAGAGGAAGGCATTTTGTTTCAGAGAATTTTTGCTGCCTTCATGTCACCTCCCTCGCCTCCCCTTTCAACCTTACACCATCTCTGACTTGTTTTTTTCACTGTTCATCTCACCAGACCTAATGGGCAGGTTTCAGTGGCTTATAGCAGCCCTTGGGTAAAGCCTGCCTTGGGTTGGGTGCTGCACTGTCTGCATGGGATTTGCGGTCTTGCAGAGCCTGAGACACAGAAGAGCTCTTGCTGGAGGAGAACTTCAATAGCTTCCTCTGTTTTAGCAATTTAAACACAAAGTTTTCTCAGGTGGGCTCCCTGCATTCATGTGAGGCAATAGCACCTTTCTGAATCGCAACTAAACCCTGCTGGTTTGGAAGCTGATGTAGCCGTATCCTCTGGCCTGTGTCATTAGAGGCTGGCAAGTGTGCTCATTTCTGGAAGATGCCTGTATTACAACACATGTACACAACCTGTTTCCTTCAGGTAGGCTCTAGGTCACGTAAGCAAATGCCAGCAGACACGGTATTCCTGCCTCTGCTGCCTGCTGGGCAGAACCCGAGCTGGTTAGGCCTCCGCTCAGGCAGCGTTCCTGTGCTCCTGCTGTCTGCATAGCTGTTCTTCAGGAAGTTTGTATCTGTGTGTATCACTGCCAGTGAGTCCCACTTTCTGAGAATTTTACAGTCAGACTCCTCATGTTGTGCTGGCCTGATGTTAATACATGAAGTGCTGCATTTACCAGTGTCTAGATAGTAAATCTCTAAGTCAAATCCTGGTGTGTGTGATTTCAGAAGCAACATTCCCCACTGACAACAGGAATGCTAGTGCTTTGGAGAGAACCTGAAAGTGTGCTGCTCTTGGGACTCGCTCATGTTATATACTCTCTGCCTAAACACTCCTTGGTGCCTGCCTTGCAAAAAAAAAAAAAAAAAGTTAAACATTAAGGTATAGGTATCTAATTTTATTTCTTCCAGGACTTGCTGTACCCAGATCCTGACCTGGATGGTCTCCTGGCTCTTCATAAGCTTTTCTGCTTTCTAGACTAGTCTTGTTTCAGGCACTTGTATGTCACCTACCTAAAACTCTCTCTGGAGTTCTGGCTGGTAAGCCTGCTCTTTAGAGTTAACAAAACTGCAGGATTCACATTTGCTCTTGGAAAAGTTAGGGCAGGGCTCTGCTCTGCTGGTCAATCACTTCCTTACCCTCAAAGGCAGATACTGGCAAATGTGCAACTCTTTCCCCATCTTTCCTTATCACTGTGTGCAACCACAGCTTTCCAGTCACCACTGCACAAAGCATGTGCACGCGTTCTTTGCTGGCCTGCCTCCTGTTCACCCCTGCTGGCTCTGTGGTCCATGTGTGCACGTCCGTCCATCCTGACATCTCAGCACAGTGCATTACTCTGCCTTGGTGAGATGGGAAGATGAAGGAAAAAGGGACTGACTTCAAGCTTCTTGCTGGGAAGTTTAGTGGCGGTAAATGATCTTACACCCCTCTGAGGCTGAGCAGGGAAAGCTCAGCAGGAGGGCTGTGGCTGCCCTGCGTGTTCACCTCAAGACTCCTGCAAGTGTGATCTCATCTGTTCTGCAGGATGAGTCCTCAGGGTGGAAGTCTGGGGGCGGGTTGCCTGGGTACAGTCTCCAGTGGTGTTACACTGGGAGTCAACCCTGGTCACGCCAGTGACTATTGCCTTATTTTCTTGTGTTCAAACCAGTTTGATGTGTTGTTCCTCGACATGCTGTTAAGGCAATGCAGCATGGAAAATGGATTATTTTTCTTTTTTGATACAAACAAGAGCATTCAGCTTTTCTAAGTGATTTAACAGATGGGGTTTTGTCTCTGGCAGGTTACTGGCCTTCATACAATATCCCTTTCCATGAAAAGATTTACAATCTCAGTGGGTATGCAGCATACGTTGAGAAGTATGGCATGGATTTCTCTTATGAACTTGCTCCAAGAGCAAAAATCTTCCGTCGAGACCAGGGCAAGGTGACCAACTTGGAAAGCATGAAGTACATCATGAGATACAACAGTAAGACACATGTTCACATACTGTGGAGCTAATCTTAATAAAGAAGTGTTCATTTTATTTCTTGGATTATAGTGGGAAGCTGCAGCCTCACATACAGATCAGTTATATTACACTAGGTACAGAGTACACACAAAGCAAAAAGCTAACACAAGCTTGCTGTCAAGGTAGGAAACCAGGCTAAAATTACTCTTAACAGAAGCAAGATTGGGTTCCTTCTAGAACAAGGGCCCCGGGCTTGCTGTTTGACCTTTCCAGAGAGCTGCTGACACTCCAGGAGACTCTGTGGACTGCCTTTACCCAATGCATCTACAGCCTGACAATCTTGAAAGCCTTAAATCCTAAGCAACAGTTAGGTCAGATCAGGCAGAGAATTTAGTGTAAAACTTCAGGTGTTTTTTCCCTGTTCAGGCAAATGGTCTTTGGTAGGTAATGCTCTGCTCTGCTTTTCCTTGACAGGGTTCTCCTTAACTGGATTAAAACCAGCTTAATTAACTTCTGGCTAAGCCCATATCTACATACAAATAGCTTTAGATGCTATATTTTTATTCCCAATTATAGGGAGCATGCTGATTGCTGGGTTTGGGAGGCCTCTCCCAGGGTGGGGTATCGCTACTATTTGGGCTGTGAGTAGCAGCATGCTCATAGATGTTGAGGCTTGTCCACCTTCCCCTCCTAGCTTGCAGCTGCTACAATGGGTGTTCAAAGGCTTTGTTTCTTGCCACTTAATTTAGTCTGGAACAGGAAAAAAAAGGTTCTAACTGTTGTACTTCTCCCTTCCCTTCCCTTCCCCCTCCTTCCCTTTCTCTTCTGCTTTTCTCTCCTAACAAAGTTCCTGCAAGGTTCATCATGTCATGTGGAGCTGCAGATATCTGTGGTTAGAGGTTGGCAGTGGTGCCCCTGGGATGCAGAAATAGCTGTATGGACTTGGATTAGCAACTTGTCTACTTAATGTCCTGTCTTGAGCACTGACTTCTAGCTGCTACCTGGGGACAAGCATGAGAGCGATGTTATAGATCTGTGTTTCTGCCAGCACACTTTCCCAGCTTTTAGTGGCTTGGGCACTTTGCATCAGCATTTTGTGAGGGCACTAACTTGGTTTTGTTTCTTCCTTCCTTCCCTCCCCACCACATTTGTCCCCAGACTACCAGCGTGATCCTTACGCTGAACACAATCCTTGCAACACCATTTGCTGCCGGGAAGACCTGAATCCTTCTTTTCCAGTGCCTGCAGGCTGCTATGACTCCAAGGTAAACTACCTCAATTCCAGCATCTGCTGAATATTTGCTGCAGCTTGTTTGTGCTATCAGACCTGTAGGATGTTTCCCTGCACTAGGGCAGGCGTGGCCAGGCCTGTCTGTTCCCTCTTTTCACACCATCCTGGTGCTTGGGCAGATCCTGAGATGGCATTCTGTGCAGAGTCTGATCTCCTGTCCCTGACACCAGTCCTGGCAGAGGATACAGGGGGAGGTGTAGGAAAGAATTATGTCCATGGGAATTTGTGGTGCAGGGGTTTAAACCCTAAAGCCTTGCAGCAGGAGGAGCCTAAGAGAAGGCTGAAATGAGTCTCCACCTCGGGACTGTGACAGTTGCACAGCCTCAGCTTCCTGTTCATGGGGATTGTGTGGGTGCCTCTCCAGAACCCACAGGAATGTGTTTTCAGCCTCATTTTAGCTTTACCTTTACAAAAGCTTGTCTCTCCAGTGAGTCACCCTGCTCCAGGGCTCCATCTCTCTGTGAAACTGCTTTGAGCAAAGTTTGGTAAAGATCACTTTGCTTTCTGAGGGGATGCAGGGAAATCCTTAGACCCACTGTCCTGGAGAAAGCAGTAGTTTTTCTAGGCAGCTTGTATGGTATTTTCACTGTGAGGGACATTACCTGAGTAAGTCCTGAGTTCGGCCCTGGTGTGCTGGGAGGTCATACGGTGCTTTATCCCATGGGGACCGACCTGCTGCATTTCTGGATTGTGAGTTTGGCTGCGAGGATGGGCCTTGTGGAGGCTGTTTTGGCATTGCCAGTGCTGTGTGTCCAGTCAGCCTGCACAAGCCCAGGCCAGCTGCCTGCCATAGTGGCCAGCAGGAGCTCCCAGAGCTGGTTATTATGAGGTGAATCCAGAAAATTGCTGTGTGGTAAGGGAGTAGGTCAGTGCATGTTGGTTGTGGTGCCTTTGCCAGCACACTTAGGCAAGGGGAATGGGCTGGGCTGGGGAAAGACAGGGGCTGAGGGGCATTGAGTGAAATAGCCCAGGGCAGAGGCAAAACCTGGCAGTTATAAATAGTAAGGACAATTGTAGTGTCTCAGAGGTTGGGAAGATGGAACAGGCTGGGGACCTCTTGGGAGATAACGAAGGAACAGGGCAGAGTCTGGGCAGCAATATTAACTCTGTGCTGCCTTTGTGCTTTCCTGAATTACCCTGAGAGTGCCCCAGGGGACAGCCCAAGTGCTTAACACACAGCAGAGCTTAGGTCAGACCCTCTAGGCTGCCTGCTGCAGCTCCAGCTCTTTTGGAGAGGCGCAGACCCAGGGAGGATCGTCTCGAGGGCAGATGTGCTGCCTCTCTCCCCCCAGGTTTGTGCAAGGGCAGCGTGGGCTTGTGCTTTGCTATGGCCCTTCAGTGCTGACTGTTTAGTGGCTGAAGATGCCTCGGTGCAGGGGAGGAATGCTGCCTGGCCAGCATGCATTTCCCCTTGTGCACTTTCTTTGTTGTTATCAAATCTCCCAGAACTGTTCCTGCTCCGTGGGATGGGTGCATGTCAAACACCGCGCCACCTTTTTGCCCTGAACTCTTGTCCTTTATTACAGGTGTCAGATTTCCGCCTGGCTTCAGCGTTCACAGCCACTGCAATCAATGGCCCCCCAGTACAGGGTGGTCTCCCTGTCTTTACCTGGAGACGGTTTAACCATACGCGACACCAGGGCCTGCCAGAATCATACAACTTTCATTTCATCACCATGAGGCCAATCCTGTAAAACCAGCATCAATATTCCCAAATGGGATTTTTTAAATGGAAATTTTCATTATTGTATGTAATAAATCGACCTGGATGTCCACATCCTTGTGCTGTACCTGCTTTCTCCTGTCCTGCCTGCTAGGCACTCTACAGACCTTGGCTGCCTCGGTGGAGCCCAATGCCTCTTCTGTTTTTCTGAGCCATTTGGGTGGCCCTATGGGAAGCCCCCATGGCACTGAGACATCATCACCGCTGTTCCCCGAGCGGGAGTGAACTGCACTGCCATCAGAGAGTGATCTGGCTCTGGTAGCACCCAGGGACCTGCCTCCAGTGCTGGGCCCAGCCAGGTGCCTGCTTTGGGCCACAGTGGCCTTATCTCAGCGCTGGCTTGATGTCTGCCTTTTGTCTGAGCAGTGCCTTTGAGATGTGCTGCAAATTGCTTCTCATCCAGGAATGTCACTAGTGGAGAGAGTCAAGGGCCCTGTTCTCCATGGCACTCCAGCGTGCCAGTTGTCTACAGGGCATGGCTTTCAGTGGTGGATGCAAGGTTTCCCTTGTCTCAAAGCACCGTGCAACAGTCAGGCTGCAAAAGGTAGCAAAGGGATCACAGTGTCTGCTGACTTCTGAAAGCAGCCTGCTGCTTTTGGATTCCCACCCTCCTGCCCCAGGCTGCAGCGTAGCAGCAGGGAAAGAGCTGTGTGTGTCGGTGGGATGGATCTCGTCCTGATCAGCCCACGCAGTTGTTCAGTGATCTCTTTGCCTGTGACAGCGAGATGGCAGCGAGGGCCAGGGCTGTATGTATTATTTTGTTACCTGTGTTCACACTGAGGAACTGAGTCACTGAGCTGTTTTGTGCTAGATGCTCTATATGTAATTAAGTTTGGGGAAAAAAACCCACCAAAAACCAACCAACCAGCTCTTTCCTCCTGGCCTTGATGGTCCAAGTTAAACAGTGCACTGCACTGCCCTGTATTAGGAAGGTGAGGAATGAGCAGTGTGAGGTTTTGATCAAGCCCCTGCAGTTCAGCTTGTGTGATGGGGGAAGGGAGTGAGTTACTGCAGCATGGGTGAGGTTCCTCCCTAAATGTTTGGCTGTGTCAGTAGGGCTGATTTCTGCCAAGGGAAGAGGGAGAACAGAAGTTGCTGCAAAGCTTTTGCAGAGGATGAAAAATCCATGCAGGGCATGATGTGACTAGTATGCTGGAGCAGAAGGAGAGTGTGAGAGGCAGGAGAGAGCATCTGTGCCATGTGTTGGGGTGGGAGGAGGGGGTGGGATACAGGGGCAGGAGAGCACTGTAAAATGACTGCCTAACTACTTGCCACAGAGCTGGTGCTCTGCAATACAGCTCTTCGTTAAAATTCGCTGAGCAAAATTACTCAGCTGTGGTACCCAGAGGCCCACAGCCACACTGCAGGTGTATGCATTGGTGCATGTGCTAGTTGCAGCTGTGCCTGCATTAGAGGGGGATGAGGGTGATGTTTGCTTGGTGCCTCTTGTGAGCCAAAGGAGATGGCAGCAGGTGCTTTCAACCAGAGGCGGTGGCGGGGGAGGCAGCCCTAGTCACAGCTTTAAACACAGCATCCCTCCCACTTTCCTCCTACCCCTGAGGTTCCCCATCACTGAAGGTGTCTTGCTCCCCCACAGTGGGGACAGCAGGGCCCTCAGCCCCTGTGTGAGCCCTTGTCCCCATGTGGCTTGTTCTTGCCCCAAGACCATCTCCTTGTAACGTTCTTCAACCCCAGCCAGCCCTCCCTGCGCTGCTCAAGCAGCCAGCCCTACTCTGCAGCACGCCCTGGCAGCTCTGCCTGCTGGGAAGCTCTACTGGTCACGTGGTGGTCACTTGGAGCCTGCGAAGGCCTGTCTGTTGTTCCTGCTGCCTGGGGTGGCTTAGCCTCTGCCTGGTTTGTTGGCTTTGTGAGCCCTCACCGGGCCTCTGAGTGCAGCTCCAGCCTTACAGGGCAGCAATCCTGATGCTTTTTGGCTAAGCACCAAATAGGAACCAAACACTTTTTGTGTAACCCTCAGGTCTTTGCTGCTGATCACTGCCTTGAAGGATATATTTTAAATTCCTGTACTGGAGGCTTGGCAGCTGCAGAGCCACTGCCACAGATTGAATTGAATTGAACAGGCTGTAAAGGCATTAAAGAGCACACTTCGAAGAAGAAATCGAGCTGGGCCATGACGGGCAGTGCAGGGATCTGAGCTGACAGCAAGCAGAGAACCAAGATTCAGCTGCTTGTTGAGACTGGAAGCACAGAGTGAGTGGCTGGAGGATGGCTGTTTGCAACTTGACTGTCACTCACAGGCAACATTGCAGGTTGTATTTACTGCCTTTCCACCCAATCTCACATAAAAATACTAATGGAAAAGTATTGTTTAAAAGCTGATCCCCAGGGACCAGGCAATTGCTGGCAATTACTGTGTTGGACAGTGTTCTTGACCCCGGGCTCACCTGGCTGCTTCCCCCTGCAGGGAGTGGAGGCAGGCACCAGCAGATGTGACCTGCCCCTTCGTAAATAAGGGTGGGAAGGGGGGAGCTGCCTTTCTCCCACCTTGAGCCTCCTATACTGAGGAAGGAGCTGGTTTGTGCTCAAACCTAGAGCTGTGGGAAATCTGAGCTCTACTTTGAAGACCCCTTTTCTATGAGTAAATGTTTACATCAGTGGGACCTTATGAGCCTTTTTCTCCCCCTCCCCCCCCCCCAACAGCACGACCTTCAGCGGTCACTGCATTCCTCTTACTGTGCTCCCTATGTCCTTCCTTTGTCAGCAGACCAGCCTGGGTTGATCTGCCAACCACAACCCCAGCAGCTGGGTCCAGGTCTTCTCCCAGCACAGCAAGGTCAGAGACCAGAGGAGAAGGCTACAACTGGGAGACCTGGAGGCAGGGCCCAGAGAACTGACAGTTTATTTCTCTGGCAGCTGCATAAAGTTAAAGGGTCTCTTTCAGTGTCTTATTTCCCTCTGTGGGTCTGACTGGGGAAAAAAGGGGAAGGTGTGCTCTACACAGGGAATTTGTGGTAGAACCTGCCCCCTTTTCCACACCCTGCTTCTAGGTTTTTCCAAGTTCTGTGGCTTCTGCCTTTTACTCTTCAGGTTTTCAGGCTTGGCTGGAGAGGGACTTATTTGGTGGGGGGGGAATGGAAGTGGGAGGTGGTTGTGATACATGCCTCTTGCAATAATAAAAAGAAACCTGCTGCTCAGTCGCTAGGAAATGCCTACAGAGGAAATGAATCCTCCCACCAGGATCACCGGAATTACCACACTGAATGCAAGCTTTTGCTTTCTTTACCATCCCCTTTTTCTGAAATCCAATAACAGACTCACCCCCTGCTCACTCCTCCCCGTTCAGCCCATAGGGGCTACTGGTCATACCCTGCAGGGGTGAGATCTGTCAGCAGCCCACTCTGCCCTTGGAGCAGGAGCCACCCCTGCAAGGTCCAACCAGTGCCTGGCCAGGCATGACTGCACGCTTCTTCCCAGGGAGACACCAACTTCCTTTCTTTGTCAGGGTCTGGTGCTGTGCTGCCAGGTCATATTACTTCTCTGCCCCTTCATATTTTTTTTTTTTGTAGTTTCCTTCTGTTATACAGTAGATGCTTCAGTGCACTTTGCTCCGAGGTTGTAGCACATCCTTCCAGACATACATAGCATTGTGTGTATGGCAAAGCTACCCTGCAGCAAAGCAGGGATGTTCACTTACTTTGCTTCATACCAGCACAAACTGCAATTACAACAGCGCTTGAGCAGAGTGGTTACACTGTATTTTATGATAAAACTAAGGGTCTAAACTAGGTGCAGTATGTATACTCTTAATTCTAAATAGGCAGTTTGAGAAACTCAGGACTTTCAAGCATGGTTGTGTTCAGGCATCACTTCACAGAGTCAGTCCACCATCTTTTGGTCAGTGACTCGAAGGAAGTTTTAGCAAGTGCCAGGAAACTGTTACCATCACAAATTAATTAACTGCATGCCCTTGAAGTAGGGGCTCAGCACTAACTCCATGTAGGCATGTCAGTAACTCCAAGTTTTAAGTACTTGGACTTCTCTACAGTTTGGCAGCATGCCAAATGAGTTGGGTCCAAGAGGCAGCTTTTACCATACTGCCTTCTAGTAAGGCAGTTCATTGGTTCTCAACTAAGTTGCACAATATATTTCATGGTGTTATACCTGGCTTCTATCCTTGAAAAGCAACAGGGTGGGGGCCAGAGACTTTTTTAATCCCTGCACTAAACCGCCCTGTTTATTACTCCTGATTTCATGAGAAGCACGGCCAGTTGGGCACGCTGAGGCTGCCGCTGCAGGCTCAAGGCTCAAATGCTTAATGGTGCTGTGAAAAACCAACAGCATCTCCTGTGCTTTGTCCAAAGCCTCGTGCTAAAAGAATGACCATTTTCAGAGGTCAAATCCAGGTCCTCAAAGGGAGAGAAGAGTAGCACCAGCAATCTACTTTCTATTCCTGTCCCCCTCTGGGGTACAAGTTACTTGATTCTGGGTGTCCAGGATACACAACTCCTCTTTGCTTTGTGACTTCGCAGAAGTTACAGCATTGCTTCAGTTTTTTGCTTCTGTGAGAAGGCTGAGAGGGCAGCATCATGCAGTTGACTTTCTGGGAATGATCTACAGCCAAACTGCTACTGCTCAACATTACTTGAGCAAGGTGGCAACACTTCTGTAGAGGAAGAGCTGGGCTCTTTTTGAAAGAGTTGTCTCCTGAGATGTCTGGAACTAAGCACAGATGACTCAGAATGTTAAAAACCCAGTAGTTTATTTCAAAGTATAAATTTCAGGCTTGTCAGACAAAACCCCACTACAGTTAACAGACACACTAATCTACAGTACATATAAAAATGGGGAGAGCTTGCAACTGCCCAGATTAAATTGGACATTAAATCAGTCCTATGGGTTTTTTTTGTATTTACAAGTCCAGCTGCAAAACAGAAGAAGAAATCAGATCTGAGTTTCCTAACAAAGGATTTTGCACATTTGACTTCCAATAGCCAATAAATTACTAAAGCTGAACAGGACTCCCCAAACAGCTACTACCCAGTTATCTTTATTTACAGCTATACCTCATTAAATTAAGACAGCGCTTCAAATATATATATGTGTATGTATATATATATATATAATGAGAGAAAAAAAGAATGCTTAGCCTGCATAATGACAATGAGAAATAAAGATGCATTTTAACAGGTACTCAGAAATCATGAAAAGGAAAATTTGTTAATTGGCTCTCTCATAGCTATCATTTTTTTCTTTCTCCCCTCAGAAGGTGTGTGAAAGGGAATACAGATTTTGGTGGCAGGGCTGGCTCACTGTCATTTGAATTCCTCTCCCTCCAGTGTTTTCATGCAATTCATACATACAACACCCCTACCCAAACCAACAAATTAAAAAAATATATATTTAATATATCAAGCTTCTGTTTAAAAAATCTGGATAGATATTTTTGACTAAATGAAAATACTCAAGAGTTCGTGAGAAGGCAGAATCACAGCTTGATTTTGTACAGTGTATGCAATACTCTAATACTGGGGAATGGCTGTTTGGGGAGCAGGAACAGATTTGACCTGTCCCTACATATAATACAGATTCTAATTTATTGAACAGTTAAGACAAACAGCATAAAGCAAGGGCTGAAGTGACTGTTTTTGTTACAGTACAAAACGATGCTCAGATCCTACTATCGGGCCCAATCGTGCTCCCACTGAAGGCACGAGGGGTTTTGCCATTTTTCAAAGGAAGCAGGGTAAGACCCCTTATTTTTACAGGGAAGACACCATGGGCCTTTCCAGCCTTGTGCTAAAACCCTTGTGATGGGTGAGTGTCTCAGTGCTTGTGCTCAGTGACCTAACATGGCCAACGGTAGCACAAATAATTCAAAGGAGCAAAGTCCAAGACCAAACCACTACTCCTAGGGAAGCTGGTCAGAGCATGGAAATAAATACGGGCAGAGGGGAACCTGCCTCTGCACCCTCATGTTTTCTGAAACTGCCCCTGGAGTTGCAGTACAGAGGCTATACCTACAGTCTGCCCCCTTCCTAGGGTTGTTTGAATCCAATAAAGCTTTTTTAGACATATACTGAAATAAAGGAGGCCATGAAGCTGTAGCTAGGAGGAAGGCAGTGGAAAGGAACAGCAGTTTGCTGTCAGCAGTCCCACAGCTGGGCTCCTCTCCAACCAGAAACTGAACTAACTCAAATTACTTTCAACCCCAACATCCAGATGCCCTTGTATCACAGAGAAAACAAACCAACCCTAAAACAAACCAGGAAGTTAATGAGGATGGAAAACAGCTGTAGAATCAGTGCTGTGTTTGCTAAAACACAGGGAACTGGATCCAAGGTGGTACTGCTGAAATGTCATGTACCCAGTGGCAACAGCAAAACAACTTTATGCCAGGCTACTGAAAAGAAGATGGAAAAACTTGCATAAAGTGCAAAGAAACTAAACCCAACCCTTCCACTTAAAAGCCATATAGAGATTTTTAGCATATTTAGAAGTGAATTACTGGAAACCTCCAGCAACTAACATTTTTATGAAGAGCCCAGTCTAGAAGCACGGTGTTAAGAGACCTGCACTGAATGTTCCAAAATATTTTGGTAATACTTTCAAATAAAGTCTCCTAAATTAAATCAATTATTTCTGAATGTTTGTTGCTAGCAGAAATTTCATTTCTCAGTAGTTTTATTGTTTCTGGAAGGTAAAGGATAATAAAATAATCAGCCACCCCACAACACAGGGAGAAGTGCCATGAGTTAAGGAATTAAGCAATACTCCTTTTTGTTACCCACTGCAGAGATCTGCTCCACCATGACAATGATTTTGCAGAAATGGCATAATTCTCTCTGTATGTCAGTGATTTAAGGACCAGCTACCTTTAAGGTCTCCAAACAGAGCTAGGCATTCGGAAGTCGTGTTATCACATACTTTGCCACAGCTGCTTGCTTAAGAACCTGAAACTGGACATTTAACAGCTCTGCTGTGATGAAACAAAAGAGAAGTCAGATTTCACCCCACAGCTGCAAAAATCAACTGCACTCTGCCATACATAGCAGAAATGGATCTATTAAGCCAGAAGCCAGTTTTTACAATCAGTTCAGTTGAGAACTACATCTTTCTTTAGTAAATAAAGATGAGTCTTCTTCCTCTAAAGATACAGCCCACACAACCTGCAAACACAATACCAGACCATCCCTAAATAATACCTCCATTGGAGGAAAGAAAAAAATTCTAACACAGGACTCTCACCCCCCGCCTATCCCAAGCAAGACAAAGCTAAGAACAATTGTGACCTAAACATAAGCACAAACTATAGAAAAGGTCATGTATAGTTTGGGCTGGAATTACAATTAAATAAGCAGCATAAGTTCTAGGTTTTATTCTAACGTTTAACTTTCAAGCTATAAAATCTCATTGTACTGATATGGCCAATGGCCCTTTGGTACCACCTCAAAGACACATTAAAAACCCCCTCTTTCCCTTCTAAATCCACTGTTTGGTTCTGCTGGGCAGGAATGAGACTGAAAAGTGCCAAAATAAAAGCCTTACATATACTTTCTTGTCCAGGTGTGTTACAATTTGGTTCTGCAAAAAGCAAGTTTAACACGTCAACAACAGTGGGGCAGATGCAGCAATTTCTTTTCTCAGCTCGGAGGCATCATGAAAGCATCTATTAACCTTTACAATTGCTCCCAAGTTTTAGGCCAGTGTCTAAAATAGTTTCTAAACTGCTTTGGGTGTGTTCGCTTTCTGCAGAGGCAGGCAGGTGATGAGACAGAGGACTGGGAAGCCAACTTCTTATCTTTTTGTACTAACTGAACATCCAAACCGAGCGCAAACAGCTAGAAGCTTTCATGGTGCCACACTGCGGAGGTTTCTTTGGCTGAATTGCAGCATACAGCTTTCCCAACAGAACAGGGAAAGGCTCTGGTGGAAAATACTGCCTGTATACTCTTTAATATTCTTGACAGGACAAAAACAACTACTCAAGAATTACAATGAGGAAAGGGTTGAATAATACTTCAGATAAAATCAAATCCAGCATCAAGCAGATGTTGCACTTCCTGGTCTTCACAGAAATAATAATTACTGCAGGCCAGGAAAATGAGAAGCAGTAATGAAAGGCTGGAAGGGTAAAGGGAAAAATAACTCCAAACATATAAAAGAACACCACAAGGTATCTGGCTACATTTTATTTCTGAAATTATTCTTTAAGGCACAAAATAAATCTAAAAAATAGGGCTGAATGTATGAGGGGAGGGGCACAGAAATTATCTGAGCTAGAGGTGTGAATGCAGTCTCTACAATCCAGTTTCAGATCTGACCTGGGAATGCTCCGGGTGTGAGTGGGGGAGGATGGTGAAAGTAGAGGAGCGTTTTTAGGAGAGATAGGAGGTAGTGGGGTGCTTTATTTTTTTCTCCCCCACCACCTCCAAGTTTACACACATATTCGTTTCCCTGGCCAGACTCAAGTCCCTCCCCTCAGAGAGCTCATTACAGTTTGTAAAATAAGACCAGACCACTCAATATTCCAGTACAAGAGTGAGGCCTTGAATCACCCTTCATATCAGTCTGCCCACAGAGTGGTGGGGGGCAAGAGGCAAATCTGTTCTTGCCCTCATGTTGGTGCCTTGACAGATGTTACAGGTGTGTATGTTTTGCGTCACAGAAACTGTAATTTATTATTTTGTTCCCACTCTGAAGCAAAATCCCAGACACCCAGGGTGCCCTTGGATAAAGGGTAGGTAGGTATCTAGGTGGAACAGCTGTCATGGAAGGGAAAATGAAATTTTCAAACGGCCCATGACTTGAGCTATCCAGAAAAAACAGGCTCTCTTGCTGCAGGTGAGACTTTATTTTTCTTTTGGTTCTGAATGCACGTAGTGTATCACACAGCTGTCTAAAATAATCCTGCTGAGAGTGGATTTAAAAGTGAATTTCATGCATGGGATCAACCCCCCAAAACTGGGGTAATTCTTGGTAGTAGGACAGGTTAAAGGCTCCAAAGATCTCTAGTTTAACTGCTCTGGGAAGAGATCACATCTGTGGACTGGGGGTCACAGAAGGGTCCAAAACGTCCATAGATGTCCTTAGCCCGGACCGCGAAGTAGTATTTGCTGCCAGACACAAACTGCGTAAGAGTGCATGCCATGGGCAGTGGGAGGGCCTTCACCTCCCCAATCTTCTTCCACTGGGAGGGCATAGTGGCACTCGGGTCCTCGTGGTAGGCATAGAGATGGTAACTGTCCACAGTGGCACAGCTCCGGTCCACCTCCATGACACTCCATGACAGCACAATACCATTCTGGCTCTGTACCCGTGCCAGCTTCAGCTGTGGCTTTTGAGGCAGAGAAGTGTTGGCAGCTTCAGGGGGCAGACGTGGTGGCTGTGGTGCCTCTGGGAGCGCGGCAGGATGTACAGGACGTGGCGGCTCCTAAGCAACATAAGAGTGAAAAGAATGGTGAGCCACCTTGTTGGTAGTATATTTACCATTCCAGGACATCACAAGCGATGAGGCTGCACAACAGCGAGTATGCAGGCAATGTATCTGGTTCAGTCTCAACAACAAAACCACGTGAAATGAGCCAGAGTAAACTCTCAAATACTTACGAAGAGGGGTTTGAGGTGATGCAGAAGTAATCACCCCCAACAGTGGTAAGACAACCCTCTGAAATTTGGGAGTTGTCAACCTTGAGGATCTTGTCTGTACCTTGTTCTCCTACCTCAGTTTTGCAAGCAGCTGTACTGAGAAATGGGTCATTCAATTCGTAGCCAAACCATGACTAAACATTTTAGCGGCAGTTCTTCTGTACCCTTGGCTCCACAAGTCACCTGCAGACAATTCATGCACCATTTTTCAATATGTGCTACTGGCGATCTGAAGAACTCTGGGGTAAGCTAACAGATTGCATAACTTTTACCATTCTTGGCAGAAGTTGCTGTAGCTGATAGGGTGGTGCTACACACGTGAACTGGCTGCAAAGTGTCTACAAGGCATTTCACTATTCTGCAGTTCAACACTAAGAAGCAATCTGAAAGACATTAATGCAGAGACCAGCCTGTAAATTGCATTAAGTAATTTCAAAAGGACTACTCACAGCATGCACTTGTGGTGGTCGATGATGCACTGTAAGCTGAGGTGCTCCAGATCCAAGAGTAAGTCCGTTGTTCACAACATATGCAGTTGTTTGAGGCATTCGTACTGTCATACCTGTAAGAAGCACAGTGAATACTGTGAGTACGCAATACTTAAAATCAGCTAAACAGAACACTGGAAGACCAACTCCTTGGTTCAGCTGGATGACACCAAACTTCAAACTGACACACTCTTCTCAAACTGCCAGCAGGCTGATGAAGTACTGCACAACAACAAAACCACCTCCCATCCCCTGAAGCTGTAAAAGTGAAAGAGAGCAAGTGCTTATGTATGCAGAGGGGACAGAATGATGTTTTAATAATTTGAGGCATGAAAGAAATGGGTGGGGATGGGAAGTGTGGGTGATACAGGGATAAGTATGAGAAGAAAAATTACATGACTTTGGGATTCAGAAAGGAGAAGATAAATGCTGCTGCAGCAGAATGATATCCACTCAGTATTCAAATACCAGAAGGCTGTGCAGTGGTTGGCACCAAAACCAAAAAAGGTAAGTCACTGTCCAAGAAGCTTGTCCTCCCTCACAGAATGGACACCACAATGGATGTTACTCACAGGTAACTTGTTGTTACAACAGGACGTTACTGACATTCATTCCCACAGCAAACTGATCTGACTGGACGGAATAAACTAGGTAATTTTATAGCTTTGTAAATAACATCCCAAACTCTTGCATACTAACAAGTTTTCATTCATTTTATACTACATCTCACTCAAGTAACATTTTGTCTGTTTACTATTGAAACATGTATATTCTGTGAGCTCAAAGCTTTTGCTCATTGCTATAGGTTGCCTAGGGTGTCCCTCTATTTCTGTCTAGAAATGCAAGATTTGGGACAATCCCCACCATCCCCTAGTTCCACACTTGTAAGAGACTGAAGGATTCTAATACTCCAGAAGAGAAGCTCACAGAGTGACATATGTAAGGAAACCACAGCTATTGTATGGTAAATTTCTTCTCTGTAGAAACAGTCATCAAGCTATAATCATAGGTGATGAGTGTCAGAAGTCTATGTAATCTATGAGTCGGAGGCAAGGACCTCAGAGTGCTAAATCTTAACGCTTTTATTATGAAGTGTTGAACTCTCGGTAGCTGCTTCACATCATCTTCTCTTGTCACATCTAAAATGCTAACGAAGCTGTGCAAACTCCTGTAAGATAGACAGTGACCTGAATTGGATATTTCTCATCTATAAGAATCCAATCAGATACGCTGTTTTTAGCATGACTGTGATTCTATTTCAGGAAATTACAATAATCTGAAGATGGACAGAAATGCCTTGATATAAAGTACATATTTAGCATTATTTCTAATTAGGCATACTACTTAGTTGAGGTAGAAGCACAAAACTACAATTTGCAAAACACTTCAGATGCGTTCTCAAAGTTAATCTTTAGAAGACAAAAGTGCAAAGATCTTACTCCTGAAGCACCTGCTACTAACACTAAAGACTCTTTCAATGATAATATAAACCAATACACATCAGTAGCAGCTTTTCTGAAAGCTGTTTAACAAAGTCAGTGAAAAATGTAGAATGGACTACAGGATGAAAACTCATGGCAGCTAAAAGGGATCAAGAAACAAGATTGCTTTATTGTTAACAATACATGAAACCTGCCTACCCAGTATGCAAATATGAAGCCTCAAAATAACCTGTATTCTAACTAAATTGGTCTTCCATCTACTCAGGTTAACCATCTGGCTTCCTTGTCCTGAGACACAGTGAATGCACAATACTTTGGAGGAACTGTCATTTTCTTATGTGTTATGTGGCTTGTCAGACAACAGTACTACATAATACACAGACATACTTTCCAAGCCAGCGTAACAGAACGGCCCCTAACAGAACGAACGGCCCCTAACAGAACGAACTGCCTCTAACAGAATCACAGAAAAGCCCAGGTTTGAACGGACCTCTGGAGATGATCTGGCCCAACCTTCTGTTGAAGGTTGGTAAAGCTGAATCTTCATTATTTTGGTGGAAACCTGACATGATTTCTGAGAATCTGTAAGCAGACAACTCAAGGATAAGCATTCATTGTATCACTGACCATCAGGTCAGAAGCACAATACACAGAGATCTGTTGCTGGATGACCTTGCGCAAAAAACGTGTAAATTCCCTACCTCGTTGATTGTCCTAGAAAAGGCCTTAAAATAGTGTATTACCTATTACCTTCTTCAACAACACATTAATTATCTTGCATGTCTAGTGCTGAAAGGTATTCTGCAGATATTAACACTAGTGATGTGTATTTAGTCATAATAACTGCTATAAGAAGTGGTAGATTCTGACAAAATCATGTATTTTATATTTTGGGACAGAAGAAGAAAATACTATTAAAAATTATTAACATAGGTGAATGCATGGTTAAGTACTCAAAACTCCTTCCAAAATAACAGGTGGATCACACACATCTAACTTGTAGCTAAGGGTAATGATGAAGAAAACTAATCATGGACTGAGGTTGCCTTTTATGGCCTTTTGCCAACAGAAATGCAAGATGCAGACATGTCCTCAAAAGATACTGCTGGTCAGAAGAACCCGAACTCAAATGCACGTGGCACAAGAGTGTAAGAAGTTTAAGAAATGTGAACAAATCTGAAAAGAACAGCAATTTCCTCACACCCTGACATTTCACAGAGATAGTTCAAGAACTGTCTGATCAACTTCTGTTTAGCTAGCAACAGAGTACAGTCTTACGTGGCTCAAGCATGCAGAGTTCCCAGTCTGTCTTATACAGATGGTGTCTAAAAAAATCACTACCTAGATGTCACAAAAGTAGGCTCATGCTCAGTGCACTAGAAGAGGGAAATCTGTGTTTAACATAAGGGCGTTTAAAATAACCAGAGAGTAGAAATTGTGGGGAGCTAAAAACCAGGCAGTTAAGATCCACCACTTTGTAACAAAATATAGACTATCATTTAAGTTTAAGGTCTTTATTTTTGACATCTACTAGTCATTTCAGAAAATGAGTTTACTGTTATGGGAAGATACCAGCTACATATCTGCAAAGCCAAGATGAACTTGCTGACATCTCTATTCAAGGAAACTCAAGCACACATCAATTTCTGATACATTTGGTTAGAAATTTAACCTGTCCAGGCCTAGAGAAAATAAGGAAATTTGCTGGGCACAGGACATCAGAGATTGTTAAGGAATTACATTAGGATACCTGATATAAATGTAACTTTTAGACAGAAAATCGAACTCGATTTATTACATACTCACATGTTTTAGTCTTACTCCATAGTAACAAAATGGTCTCTATCTTTCTACAAAACAGTGGTGCTCATCACATTACGTTCTGCTACCTTGTATTGGACATGTCATCCAGAGATGCTTAATTGGCAGAGCTAGGGCCTGAGATGACTTAAATCCAGTTTTTCCTCATTCACATATCTGCAGAAGGTATGATTTCTTAACAGCCTGAGATTTTCTCATGTCTGTAAGCCGGGAAAAAACCCTAGCCTCTATAATTTGGACCAGTATTGTAAAAAAACCAAACAACAAACCCAAAAGAGAAAATCAAACCCCACATCCATCAGGTATCAAGCTGTTCCATGCTAAAATGTGCACGGAAGAAAGCAGCCCCTACCTCCAGCCTGTGGGTTGACTGGCCTTAAACCTGGGCTTGGCATGGAAGCTCCTCTTACAGGATTCTGAGCTGGTGGTGCAGGAAGAGGGGTATAGACCACCTGATGGTTAGGAGGGGCTCTTGGTATAGGAAGTTTTGCAGGAGTTTGAGTCGCTGGCCGTTGAGTTACATTCACTGTTGTCGGAGCTGGAAAATGATAGACAGATCACAACCTAGAATGGAATTCCATGACATTAAGCTGATATGCCAAAGGAGTACACACCACCTTTGGAAAACTGACTCGTTTGAGCCATGCAAAATAAAAACGGTCTCTGTGAATTTTATCTGCTTTTGATAATGCAAGAAAAGAGAAAACAGCCTAAACAAAAAGTAATTTTCACCTGAAATAATGATGCCAATATATATACAAATTCCAAACAGAAAAGATAAACATAATACCACCACCCACCAAAAAAAAAGGTCCTGAACATAAGCATAGCTGTGGAGAATATAAAAGCCAGACCACCAGAGTCTGTAGAACAGATCAGTCATAAGACTATTCCAATGCCAACTAATCTTCAACAATCATCTACAGAAGGAGAGTAAAACAAAGAAAGAAAAAGAGGATCCATGTTTCTTCATGTTAGAAAGGGGGAAAAAAATCATACTGTAGATAAAACAACATTTAACTACGGATGAAACTTCAGTATCAGCCTTGCCATTCACTCTGCCAAAAGGATTAATTGCAAAGTGCAGGTGCACAGACCTAGGAGCGATATTCCTAATGTTTTTTTCCCCATTACTTAAATAATGCAACTGCTACAGGCTTCCTCTCCTTCACTTTTACAAACAACAGTATATTTAATGATTTCCACGACCATCCTCAGCAGGGTTTCTTCCTCTCCATGGAATTAATTTGATCCTGAATTCTTTCCAAACCAACAGGACTATCTTTCCCTTTCACTTCATCAGCTTAAAAAAAAAAAAGTTATGGGAAACTGACTAGAATGGAAGATTAAAAAGTGACTCAAACATTCTGAATATTCACCTGAAAAGATCAGCACCATGGAGAACACATGAGTCTAGTATAAGAAAAAAAGCAGTCACTGAATTCACATGATGATGTAAAATGAAGTTACCTGTAGGTAATACATGTATGGTGGTCTGGGAAGGTCCACTTGTTGGCACACCTGTTGGCTGCACAGGGTTTGGCTGCAAAGGTCGAGTCAAGGGCTGGGTGGGTATGCTCAGTCCTGTAACAGGTATCTGGTTCTGCTTCTTGCCATCTGCTTTAAAACAAAATGAAGTTATAGACAGTAGCAAACAGAAATTAGAACATCAGAGTTTTAAAATCTTTTTTTCCCCCATCATTCACAGATTAGCAAAGAATATTTCCTAGCATGACATTTCTTTGACCTTCTCATTCTGCAAACAGAACTAGAAAATTCATTCAATTCCCCTCACTTTCATCATCTCCCCCCCCCATTTCATTCTATCATCATGAAGTCTGTGTAGTTCAGCATAATTTGGAAATCTGAATTTAATGGAACATTATGCCAAAGTCTTTAGAAGTTTCTATTAAAAAAAGAATAGCCTAAAACCTTAAAAAGGCCTAAACACTGTGGTACTCTGTTTCAAAAAAGTCATAGAGCTCCCTAAATAAATCTTGTCTACCTTTGATGCTTACATCCTGTTGTTATTTGCTGACTCTTTCCTTTGTTCAATGTTAGTCAGCCCTGTTTGTTGCTCTTTTGAATTTTCATGAGATTTTCTTAAAAAAGGGGAATCGCATTATTTATAGAAAACTTTAAAAAGAGAATTTGTTTTCTCACATTGACACCCTCCTCAACATGACTTAGTGACTTATGAAAGTGACAAATAGTGTCTGTACCTGTAGTTTACTACAGCAATATTCTTTCCTGCTTTAGTTTATTTGTGACAACATAAAATATTCGAGTGCAAGTCTGTATGTAATCAAGCCTGTGCACAAGCTGAATAAAGAAGAATTGAGAAGCTTTTGCCTGGATATTTCAGCTAGGTTAGAGTAGTAGTGGGCAGAGAAGGCATCGCCAAAAACTAAAAAACACAAGATAGAAGAGTAGGTTTTAAGGGCACTCATTCAAAAAAGATCTGCCCTAATAAAATTGTACATGCAGCAGCCACTAATTTACTAAAAGAGCGCACAATATAAAAATACAAAACATGTTAATACATATTTTACTCTTGAGAAAACGTATCAACAATATATTGAAAAATACATTGAGAAACTATCAAGTATACTAACTAGATTTCAAAGCATTAAGAACATGGTTAATTGCAGTATAGTTCAAAATGCTAGGGTTTTTAGCAGTTGGAGACTATTTTGATGGACTCACTGAGCTGGTGTCTTTAACCGGCTACTGACAGCTTGAAATAGCAGTACCCTTCACAAACTGCTATATGATAAAATAAACACAATTCAAGACCTCAAAAATAAAACACAATATAAATTGCAGACCATATTGTCTTTCTGTAGACTGAACAGCCGAGCTACTTCACTGAAGTAATTTGATGAAGATAATTTTCTTTTTTTCAAAGTCTATAAAAGGAGCAGTACAGGGATGTTAATTTTGAAAACAGAAGGTGAGATGCTTCCTGCTTTCATCAACTAACGTGTCTTGTGATTAGTTCAAGCTTCTTTCCTTTTCTATGAGAGATTTCATGGTGTTCAGCTAATTATCTGACTCTGAAGAGATTCCTACAGAGATGCACACACCTGTTTTCTTTGAGTATTTACACACTGATTGATGCATATTTCAACTGCCATTGGATAATTTAAGTGATGTGAGTGCGTTCTCAGTGATGACCTAGAGAAGATGTGCTCATGATCCAACTAGTAAAAACCCAGACACGCTATTGCTGTAAAAGTGTAGTTCAAGTACAAATGACAGACTAGACACACGTGAGGGACTTTTTGGTTTTGCTTTTGTTTTTAATCTCACACAGAAGCAAGTGCATTTGTCCCTGATAAATCAAGAGCCCTGCTGAGCTTCCAGTTGCTGGAAACTACATCAGGAGTGCACCAGCCACAGTAAATGATGGAAGATAACCAACTAGACTACTAAATAAATAGAACAAATAACAAAGGCTAATTTAGCTATGTAAGTGAAAAATCAGTAAGAAAAACAGGAGGACTGCCATGTATAGTAAGCACAGGATTAAGGTTAAAAGTAATACGGGAACAGTTCGAATGCTAAATGAACACAGCAACATATTCATTAAAAATGTGGACCTGGAGAAGACAGGACAATCAGATTTATGGAAATGAGCATAAAGTGGAAGTCATTACTACTGAAGGTATAAGCAAAACTCCAAATCTAATACATAAAATGGAAAAGAAGGGCGGCTAATCTCCATGCCAGAAAATGGGCCTACAACACTGGAGTTATAGTAGGAAGGAGTTTTAATCACATACTAATTCACATGTGGTATAATGGGATTGCAGAACAGCAAACATACCATACGCATGTTCAAGAATAAGACAAAAAATGATCCACAAAACTACAGATTTGATCAGATAAAACAGTTTATAAACTAAAAAACTGATACTGTACATATTTAGTAATTTTTCCTACAAAAAGAGAAATGCAAAAAAACCCTGGAACATGGCTGTGTGCGAGAGTACACTTGTGTGTCTTTCTTAGTCTAAACTCCACTTTAGACTAAGGATAGGTATCAGCTAAATCTATTAATTGTTTTAGTATTTTTATGAAATAGTTTGATGCAGTGCACTACACAAATATTTAATAGAAAGGACAGGAAGGGGATTGTACAATTACTGCAAGATACTTGCAACAGAAAAGTATCTGGATTACTCTCTGATAAAAGGATGACAACAATTGTTCTGAACAGAAATCAACAACACAGTTTTTCAAACGCTATGCAACATTTTCATTAATAATTTCTGCACACATCAAAAGGTGTGCACTAAATTTAGTTGCCAATGCACTAAACTGGAAGATGCCACCAGTATGGAGGTGGACCAAAATGTCACACAGGAACAAAGCTAAGACTTGAGAACTAGAAAAAAGAAGATGTAGTAGAGAGTGCAACAGCGCTATTTAGGAATTGGTACAAACTTCTACTATTAATGTCGGAAATCATGTGTGGGGCAGTAAAGATGATCAAGAAAACCTGCATGTATGTTGTTAATTATGGAACGTCTGTGCGCTGCTTGTCTGATAAAGTAGAGAGGAAATGCAAATCTAGGCTGTATCGGGTGAGTGTCTCCACACTGTGATAGTAGGATTTTTCTCCCTACGTGAAGAACTATTTGAATGCAAACTTCATTATGTAAAAAAAGGGTTGGAAGTTAGAGACAATGTGTTTCTGTGTTAACAGAGTGAGGTTTCAAAATGCCAAAGCAACAGCTGTTGAAGGACAGCTACTCTGTTTTGTAGGGGTACTGTGTCCAAACCCAGTGACTCAAGCACATGATTAGAGGTCCTAGTCACCTTGACACTAAAACAACCAACCAAAAAACCCCACCCTAAAAAACAACCAAACAAAAACCCCCCACCCTCAAAACATGATTAGCCCTTAAAAGTAATGCATAGGGTTTTGCCTGTCTACCATGACTGAAGACTGGGCTTGATGACAGTTTATACAGGTCTGCTCTTCCATGACTCAATACAGAAACTCTGATTTCAGTTTAATAACCTCACAAAACATCTAAAAATTCCATAGTTCTTAACTTAAAGTTTAAGTCTAATTTACTCTATATGCATACTTTAGTATACAGTATTACAGATATTAATCATTGATCCAAGCGGAAACTTCATTGGAAAAAGGAAAGTATGGAGAGTAGATTACATGAAGAAGTTTAAAAATCTACCAGAATATTCAAATTTACTCTCAACCTGAATCTTTAGTAATTTCAATCAACAAGGACAAACACTGTAGTTGTATACTACCAATCCAGTGTAACTTTGTTTCCAAGTTGTACCAGGAGATATTTAAAGGGAAGCACACAATAGACATCTCTCTCCAGATACTATTTAAATACCTTTGTAAGTAACAGAATTAGGTTTACTTAGTATGCAGGCGCCAGGGCTTTAAACAAAATAATTGGGATCTGTGTGTTCCCAAGAACACTATGTAAGTGTTGCTCTTCTATTTGAATCAGTACTGAACCGATATTCCAGCATACCGCAGTAAACACTGTAATGCCAGGCTGTGTACCTATAAATCTGTAACAAAATAAAACTTGCTCTGCATTTGCCGGAAACAAAGTGCAGTGGAAAAACTAATTGGCCAAAGGTATATACATGAATATGATTATGCAAAAGCTGTCAGAAATGTTCTCTTCCTTTTTTTTAACCTTAATGTTACTATCAGAACATGTGAATTATTTCCCAAGAAACCTGCTCAAAATCCTAGAGATGTGTTTCCAGTGCATGGTGAAACTCAAGCTTTTATTAGGGTTTTAAGTCCATACTTTTCTACAGCTTATATGAAAAATACTGACTCCTCTCACAAACTCTAAGCATAAACTAAGTCTGTGGCCTTGCAGATATCAGGGAGACTCTGGCTTCTGCTTTGCAGTGAAGAGACACACAGGAGCTAACCCAGCCTGAAAGCACCCCACTAACCTTCCTCCTAACCAAAGGACAATTTTCTAAAATCTGACAACTAAAGGGAAAGAAGCTCAGAATATCCCACAGTAGAAAATGGTAAGATACTGGCTCAAGCTCCCAAAAAGAAACTGCGTAAGAATGAACTTACTATACTGTAACACAGCTACAACTCTGCCGTGGCTGCTAGCACTTCTACTTAGAGAAGCATTCTTATAGTTGCACATGTAACCATGGTGTCGATCTTTTATGGTAACTGAGATGAAGACACACTTTATGCAATCAGGGAAAAAAAAACTCTCTGAAAAATGTTACTTTTGATAGAAAAAGATTAGCTGAAATTACAATACTGTGACATGCTACTTTAAAACATACTATAAAGCCATTTAGATCTGTTGATGTCTTTTACAGAATATTAAATAGGACTGGAAGCTTAACCTTACCTGACAAATTTCCACAGTGCAAGTGCAACCATTTTTTTTTTCTTTTTAAGAACTAACCCTCGGAAGAGATTACAGTAGTAAAAACTCAATTCCCTATGTTATTCTGACACTCAGCTAAGCGATTCACAGAATCGTCAAAATCCTGGCTGGAAAGGACCTCTGGTTGCCATGTAGTCCATACAACCTCTTGAAGCTGGACTGTCACCAACACTATTCAAATGAGTTGCTGTCTTGCTCAGCTGAATCTTGAGAACATTCAAGAGTGGAGTTTCTACATCCCTCTGTGTTGCACTACTTTCCTACTGCGATTTCTTTTCCCCTCAAGCTCAGCTTGACCCTCCTGAACTTGTAGTTCATGGCCACTGCCCCTTGATGCATCATCTGGCACTGCTGAGAAGAGTTGAGCTCTGTAATCTTTGTAACTATCCTCCAAGTAGTTGGAGCAGCAGGCTGCTATTTCATTGTCTCTCAGTTTGCTCTTTGCCAAACATGCCTGTTCGCTGATCTCTTCTCACAGGTCATGTTCTCTAGGCTGCCACCATCCTGACAGCATCTATTAGGCTCTCTCCAGTGCTACCACAAGTCTTCTGAACTCAAATAAGGGGGAGCCAAAACTGGACACTGTATTTCAGGTGTGACCCTGCTAGTGTCATTGTGGGGGGAATACTGACTTACATCAAATGAGGACATGCTGTTGGCTCATACTCAATTCCATGTCCACCATACATCCTCCAAGAACCAGACTGTCAGCTATCTGAATTGTATCATGCTTCTCTAATACTTGTACACCACAGGCACTCCCCTTTTGGTGGTAACATTACATTTCTTCCTCACTGAAAGAAATGCTACCACAAGCCAATGTGATTTTCTACATTTGCATAATACAAATACAGAGCAAGTCAAGCTAGTAAGATTGTTATGTGTAGAACTTGGACGCACTAGCTAGAGAGATAGCTACTGAGGTTGTCTAGAGGAAACAAAACCTCTTGGTAGCTGGACTTCAGAATGCTGATCAGGGGCATGCATTTAGAGACCATGCAGAACTAAAATTTTATCTCTAACAGTAGAAATATCATTTTTTCAGTTAAGAAGACCATGTATTGTGCTGCCGTAAGTACAGACTCTTATTACTTCTCTGAAATACTGTAATTCTTCATTAATCCAATGCTAATTATAAATTGCCTACAGTTATGCAAGACTTATAAAAATGTATTCTTTTAAAAGATAAAGTGCATCCAAACTGCCAAAAGATGTAAAAGTACAACTATATTTACCCTAATCTTGGCATACAGCCCCAAAGCAAAGAACAGATCTGCATTTGGTATTTAAACTTTTGCACACAAACTTTTTCAGTTAAACAAAAGATTAGAAGCTGTAATAATCTAATGCCTGAATACCAACTGTAGAATTAAAACGTCTTTAATTAATCAATAAACAGAAAAATGATACATCTAGAAAAACTTCCCAAAAGATAATGAAGAATTCAAACAAATTATTCCCCAAGCCTAACAGATTTAAGCACAGACACCAACAATGCCTGAATTAAGGGAAAGGTAAAAATCATAAAGACTTTTACAGTAAGTATGATTCCTTTTATTTAATGCTTATCAGAATTCTTTAACACCAGTCCTGTTTAACTGAAACACCAAGGAATAAAATACACTAAGCAGAAACAGAAGGTTACTCCTCTGTCATTCACAGGATAAACTAATACTTGTAGCTCGATTACCCCTGTAGCTAGCAAAATCTTTTTCACCTACCTTGAGAAGAGCCATCATCCTCTTCATCCAGTGTAAGATCAATGACACCTCCTGAATCACTTCCTGTGACCTTCCCGCTCTGAAAGACAAAACTCTTTCATTTTGCAAAAGCAAATCCAGGGAACACAGGCGGAAAAGGGATACGAATGGAACATTCAGAAGGAGAGGTCTCAGAATTTATACACTTATAAGAAAGGAACTGATGAAATGAGCAGGAGGAGGAAATTTCAGACAAATTTCCCAGGACTTGAAAAACAGGCAATAACCAAATGACTGTACTGCTGTATCAAATACTAAAGTATTTTTAGCTTTGTAAGGAATAAAAAAGCCTGAAGACCAGTAACATATTGTTATTTTACAAATAAATAAATAACAATTTGGTGTTATAGAGTATCTTTCAATTATGACTCTTAACATTTTAATCCAGTTGTAATCTGTGCTTTCCACTATAGTAGTACAACCTTTTGACAGAGCAGTCACCAGGGCAGTATATTACTTATCTTGAGACAGCTCGGCCTATGTGCCTATAAAGAAATTGACTTCACAATAAGAAAAAGGGAAAGCTACACTTGAACTTGTATGCTTACAAAACATGTCATCAAAAGCCATCAGAAACCTCCAACTGTATCCAGCTTTTTAAAGTAATTTCACTACTGTATTTTAATCCATTATCACAAATTTTAGCATTCTATTCTACATATGAAGCCATTTGTAATCATCTCTTTAGAGTGGATAAAGGGATCTTTTAAGCTATTGTGGAGGCTAATGAAGGCTAAATGTTATAAAAAAACCCAGAGTACCATCAAATAAGATTTATCTTCTGGATCAATTGCTGTCCCTTGGCTGTTCAGACTGGAGAGACCACCAACACCTTCCTTTAAGTGATGGAAAAAATACTGGGGAAGGTCCTATATATTTCTGTGTTTTAAAATATACTTTCTAGAAAAAATCTTGAATGATGTCAATTTGTAGTTCCTTAAACTTGCTGCAAAAAATAGGATTTTTTTTTTTGTTTTGTAGAAGTGCTATCGATTTATGGATTAGAGTAAACCAGGTTCCTTAGGACAGACAAAGCGTTAGGAGAGCAACATAATCATCAAAATCTCTGAACAATTAACATGGGGAAAAGTGTAAGAGTTATCAGCCCCACATGGCCTGTACAAATGTCAACATGGTAAAGTCTAGGAAGATCAGAGCTTTTTCGGTGCAGTCAGATGGGGACAGATGCAAAAAACCTAAGCATTGAGATTACCTACTCTATGGCCTTTCATTTGGGTAAAACTAAGCCTTCAAGGAGGGTCCTGAAGACAGTTCTCACACAGGCAAGGCTTTGACAAGAGGGAAAAGAGGTATTGTATGATTACTAACTGCAAAAGCTGTGTCCAAATTCTCTGTTACCATATTCGGAGTGCCTGACACAACTGATCTCTTCATTATGCATTATTACAACCTGATTTCTTCTTGCCTTAAGTTTTGATTCTGCCACTGATGAAATTCTGCTACTAACCTACATGATAAACACTTTGAGTAAGAAATATAACTACTTATGTTCACAGGCGATAGAAGGACCCTATCTTTGCTATACATCAAGAAACATCTTTCAGATTTATTAACTATGGAATTCTTCTGTTAAGCAATTTTTATTTCAAAGACCTTCCAGCTTCAGTTTTCTTAGTATGATGATCTGATTTATCCATGTGAAGCTTAAGATAAAAGGCACATTTAAATAATCAATGATTACTTGATTAGCATAAAGTCATGAGGAATTTCATTCCAACTTGATAATCTTCCCAGTCAGTGATGTTTAATTTTGAACTATGACACACTCTGCCAGGAGAAAGCAGACTGAAAAGTGGAGGGGGAGATTTATAAGGAACTGGAACACTAAGCTATTCACTTCTCCACATTATAAAATACATTAGTCTGAAGTAATTTCAAATCTTCCTTTGCAGGGAAATCTAAATCCTTAGAAAAATACTGTGTATGAGAGCTAACTGTTTTGCAGCCCTGCTTAACTGTGCCAGTCAAGGAAGTTCTTTTAACTTCCAAGTCAGCAAGTGTCACTGCATGGATTTTTTTTCTTTGGCATGTCTGGAAGGCCAAAATCTTGCGTTAGTTAAACAGGCAACTATTAAATGATAAATCCAATCAGCCAAGAAGGTCTCATACATGTACTTCTCGGGAGGAAAGACCTTCTTGCAGTTAGCCACACTATTCAAGGTTTTCTACTAAACAACCCTCGTAGCAATCTCCTCAACACGAACTATCCATAAGTAGTTAGGTTCTTTCTACAATCCACATCAGAAGTCACAGATCTGCAGGGCAGCGTTTTGAGTGGTGCTCTGTGGTACATCCCCCAGTCCTAGTTCCAGGGCATACACTTCAGCTACTCAAAGAAGATGTTGTAGTCAACACACCATAACTGAAGTCCTGACTCCCCAGCCTTTCCAACTAGATTCCCCTAGTTCATTAAACATGCATCTCCCTTGAATGAAATTTAGTGGTACAGGAACATTTTAAAGAATCCTGAAACGCTGAAAAATGCTGCACATTGTGTTTCCTACCTAGGGGGTATCCCCACACAGAACAGACTGCTAGTTATGCCTGCCATAAAGGTCAGGATTTTGACTATTCAGAGCACCCACCTACATTCAAAAGGAGAAGTATTAATTTCTATATCCTCTTAGTGTTGGCACACAGTTTTCAGATACTTGTAGGTATCTCAAATCCAGGAGAGAAAAGGGAGATTCAGGAAGAACTGGAAATTGGGTATTAAAAGACTGGTCCACACTACTTTCTCATGGTGAAATTAAGCATCTCTATGATCTCAGAGAGCAGCTTTATCACCCTATCCCAGATGCTTCTGGAGTGTTGTCACTTACCACCTGAATGGTTAAGACCTACAAATGTAACCATTTGGAATCAACTCTGAGAAAAGCAAGTAATAAATGGTTTTCAGAAAATCCTGTGCCCAACCCATCAAATATACACACCCCTTTTGAGTATCATGACTATTTTACTCAGAAATTCTCTCAGGGAAATTTTTGTTGCTACAAGGACTTGTGAAAACTCCAGTTTACAACTCAGGTATGTTTGAGGAAAGGATAGAGAGAAAAAAACTGCTATTGCTTCTGTGAAAAGAAGGGAATATGATTCTGAGGAGGAGACTGCCATGTCACACATCAGAAGAGGAGATTCAGATGTGCTGCTCTAAGTAAAATTAGAAACCAGCTTAAGAAGACCTGCAGCCCTGATGAAGGCAAAGGGAAGCCTGACATTGGACTTTCAGTCATGTATGAACAATATTTACATTTATGTCAAAAACTGAAATAAGATAACAAGTCTCTCAGCTCCTAATATTAGATTTCAGCAAACATTTGGGCAGAAACTGGTGATGTAGAAAAGCAAAGTCAAGGCATTCTGGTCCGCTATCAGTTTTCAGCTTTCTCTAAACACAGGAAGCCAAGAACCTGAACCTGCTTCAGCTGATCTCTGCAGAAGAGCAAGATGATGCAATCATAACACCTCTTCATCAGCACAGTCACACTAGTAAAATAATGAAAACCAAAACATGCCTGGTGGTTTAGTTCATATATTGCCTTGCAAGTCTGAGTAACAGAAGATTCAGTTGCCTTACAATATCAAATAAGCTGGAACAGAAACAAAATAGTCACAGCAATACAAAGTGATGTCTACTTAAAGATTAGTTACAAAAAACCCAAAGCAAACAAAACCACAACCACCCAAACCACCATTTCATCATTTGTCAGAACCAGAGCACCAGTCTCCAAACAGACCAGAAACTGCACTTAAATCTGATTGTTTACAACAGCATCTGGGTAGTTTCTAGTAATCAAACAGAAAAAAGTTTATATTGAGATTTGAAAGAAATGTTAACTGCCAAACTACCTTTTCTATCCTTCTTAACAGCTCACATATCTTAATGTGTATGCCTTTAAACTGCAAGTACAAATCCTCTGAAATACTGTCATTCACACTACCATTTTGGACCTGTTTTATCCACAGCTGATGAGATTAACTGTACAACCTGGAAGAAGCAACATCATGAACTGAACCATCCAGTTTAACCACAACTGTACCTGAGCTGCCTTAGTTTAAATCTTTCTCTGCTTTCATATAGCAGTCAACAGTGTAACAATCTTTACCACAAAACAATGCAATGAAAAAATCAGATTAAAAATGGAATTAAAAATTAAACCTAACAAATCCTACTCTGAAATGTCACAGTTTTAAAGATAAATGTGAAGAAAAATTGTAGGAAGAAAGCAAGAAAAATACAAGACTTCATCTTTTCCTGACTTCCTAATTTTAGTATAGCCACATCTTTATCCTTCATCTGGTTGGTGAACTTCCATTTGCAACTAAGATGTTTTGCATAAAAATGATGTGTCCTGTAACTGAACATTTCATACTGAAGTCTAATGTAGAACCAGCCCAAAAAGATGCATGCAACTTCGAGTTGAAAGGCAAAACACTAAGTGAAGTGGGGGAAGAGGACTGCAAAGTATGATTAAGAGCAGAAACAAAGGTGGAAAAAGGAAGCAGAAGGAGGAAAAAAAAGCAGCAGGGGAAAAGAGGATTACAAGCCAAGCAGCAGCCGAGCATGCACCACCACAAATACAGAAGGATGGTGTGAGTGTACGGTAATGCTACTCTGCTATTCTTATCCAGTGTTGTGTGTTGTTCCTGAAACAGCCAGCTAAGGAGAAGGCACTGCACATTTACAACCCTGATCTGTTTTGAAAAGTCTGTTCTTTAAAGAATATCTTGCCAAATTGCAGGCCCTCTGCCCCAGCTTCTTCAGTTTGCAAAGTTATGTTCACACTTACTGCATTTACCAATATGTAACTATCCCTAGGCATGTTTGCATGCCAAATGCCCCAGGCAAGCATCTAACTTGGCAAGTGTGAAGGAAAAGTATTTTAATGCCAGCACAACTCGTGAAAGCAGCAACTGAAAAACCCTAGAAGAGGGGCAAAACCAAGAGAGTAAATCCTCATCCCTTCAAATACCTGAGTGAAACCTGGTAAGTCCTGAAACAGAGGCTAAGTCATAACCTCTTCTAAACACCACTTTATCGGTTAAGCGTAAACGGCTTTATAGGGCCTATGGAAGATAAAATAATGAAAAGTATGTATAAAATGAACTGCAACTATTCAATTGGTGCATTTTTCTCAATACCAGAAATTGGTATTTCTAAGTGTTCTGCTAGCTACAAAACCTTTGCTGAAAAGTGATCTATTGTAGTGATTCTTCTGAGTAACATTTTTTTTACCATGAAAACTACTAGAAACAGACTTTGTTTTAATTTCTTACATAAAATCTCTATTCATATTACAGTAATTACACTTCAATTCAGGATTTTCTACAAAGGACTGGTAAAAATGACTTATACTCAGAATTCCAGGCATTTTTCACCACATATACTATGACAACATAACATCTACTTTCTTCCAATCCCAACCACTGATGTCTTTTTAACAATTAAAGAAAGTACTGAGAAATAGATGTACTGACAAAGAAGATACACTATTGGGAAAAGTGCTAGGAAAAAGCAGCAATAGTACAGTTTTCCTTGAAAAAGAAAATAATTATGCAGTGACTTTCTAGAACCAATGCCATATGGATATTACAGAAATTTTAAAAAGTGTAATAGGAAAGGAGTTCTTAGAGGTAATAAAAATCCTGGAACTTGTTAAAAATGCATAAATACAGTGAACAGGATTACCTGAATCTGAAGTCACATTTAAGATTTTCAATAAAACCAATGTAAATGCTTTATAATCAACAACTTTCTTTTGGAAGACTGTCATTATATTCCGTATATCATTGACTGCAATATCTAATAAGCTACACACTAGTCAATAGTAAATTAATAATGGGAAATCAGAAAGGAATCAGCCTTGCATTAAAATGAAGTGCTGTCTCTGGTGTTGAAGTGATTCTGAAGCAGTTTCCTCATCTGCCTCTGAAAAAGTAGGGACATTGAGACAGGCTACTATCTTTTTATGTTTCTCCACATGCTAAGACCATTTCACACTGTTGTAAAATACACTGTAGTGGGAGAAAGAACATCACCTTAGTTTTGCTATCCAGCAATTTTTTCAGATCAGCACTGCTGCAAATTAGGTTGATTCATCATTTGTAATTTTAAAAAGAAAGAAGAGAAAAAAAAGGTGTTGGGAGGGAAGCTATTCCAGTTCCATGTGGAAAACAAATACAAGGAAGGAGACTGAATTTAAAGGCCAAAGCACATATGGTAGACATGATGTTGGGAAAAGGGGGTATCTCCCACCATAACTACAAATTGTGACATTTAACACAGAAAGAAGTAGTTACAACATCATGGCATGTATATGTCAATGGCAAACTGCTGAAGAAAACTAAGAAACAAATCTCTAAAACTCAAAACAGCAAATGTTACCTGTTACATCATTTTGTGTAACAGCACACATACACGCCAACATGCACATGTATTGCACCACATGAAAAACCAAAATGTTGGTATTTTGAAGAAAGTTCTGAATATGCACTTCTCTATTCACATGAGACATATGACTAAAAAAAGGTTTTGGTATTATATAACGCCATGGTTCAGTTCATCACATAGAGATAACTATGTTATTCATTGTAATGCCACCTGCTTTTCATAAAGGAACATTTCAGTATGTAAAAGTGAAAAATGAAGGGAAAAAATGCAACAAAAAATACAGTGCAAAATAAAAATTAATTCCAGGGTAGTAAAGATAAAAATTCTGAAGATTACATGTGGCATACCGACACAGTGCAGACAACTTTATTATTAACAGCTTCTACAGTAATAAAACAGAAAAAATTCTGGGGGTTGTAAAACAGACAATCAATGAAGCATCACACCACCACAATCATACACGACGCACCAAGGCGTTATATAATAGCAAAATCAATCTTAAATATGGGGAGTGATGTTAAAAATATGTTCTGGGAACGGGGTGTGCATGGGGAGGGTGGTGATACTGTCTCTATGAATAATTGTAAGGCCCATATTATGTTTTTAGTCATCCATATATAAAACTACAGATTTCAAGCACAGACTAAGCATCTGTGAAAATAATTTTTTTAATACATTTTTGATCATATTTCAGTCACTAACTGCTTCAATATCAGACTTATCACTCCTTAAATTATTTTTTCCAATTCAGTAACTCCCACAAAACGGAAGTAATTATTCTAACCTTGCAAAGCTGTCACGAAAATTTATTTGACCAGGTGCCAACTGTATTTGTCATCTCTTACCAAGATAAAAATGAAAATGATAATGCAATAAAGTTAGCGGTTTACCAAGATTACAGTTTGCACAAAAAAAATTTCACAGGGCAGCAATACACATTTTGTTAAGAGCATGGTTGCGTACTTGTATAATTCTCAAATATTATTAACAGACTTTTATGTATTGCATTTACAAGATTGCTGTGTTCCCCTTACCCTTAATTGGGACTGTGCAACACTTCCTACAGAACAAGAACAATGCAAGCATGGAAAAAATGAATAACCAGTCTTCGTAACCCTTATGTATTATTTACCCTCTCATTTCTTTGGTGCAAAGAGTAGACATTGGCTCTGCTAACCCTATTATTAAAAATCATAGATCAAGAAGGCTGAGAGACTGGTTGCCAGAAATTCTGGTTTTAGGCACTAGCAATCATAACTCCAACTAAAAGCCATAAAAGAACACTTGACACAACGCTTCCAAGTATTTCTCTACTGCTGTCATTTTGTTTTTCCTTAATCGAACAGTTAAAAGGGTATATAATAAACACACACATGCATGCATGCACACACACGTCTCCTCTTCCTTCTTACTCTTTTAAGGTGAAACATCTACCTTGTTGCCCCAAAGCCCAATGACAGTTTCCCAACAGTATTATGTGGGATGGCTATCTTGGATGATGGAAGATCATCTTATTAATCAGTAAATACATTTATAGTACTTTTCAGATTAATTTAATGCAGCTTTTAAAAGGTATTATCCATGTCTGGTGTAATAACGTATTTAATTAGATTATTTTAATATCTCCCAATTTTTTGGCCCCAAATCACAAACTGGAGCCTACAAAACACAAGCATATTTACTCATTGAAAGCTGCTCTCCGTAACCGGGGGTGGTTTAAGTAACACAGTTATGGTCTCAGGGGAAGACAAACAACTTTAGAAGTCATACAAGAATGGATTCACTTGGATTTTGCTCCTTGCAACAGGCACCCAATTCAGCTACATATCATCCTATTGGGAATTTTTCAGATTATTTTTTAAATTCATTTTTAAACTGTCCTCCTGCTAACATCTTTATAATTTAGATTTCTAATTAGTCTCAGGTAAAGGTTCCACCTCACAGATGAAAGCTAGTTGTATTTTAAACAGCACAAACATAACCCCAGGGTCAGAGACAAAAATCAAGTAGCCCATTTTACATATATAATTATGCATGTTTATTTTCAGTGACAAAACCATGAAACGCAAGGGAACATATCAATAATGCTTCAACAATATAGAATAGTTGCTTATAAATTGTAAGCTGACATATCCACTTTGTTCACATTGTTTCCCAACAGACATTCACAGAGTTTGTTACACATTGCAAAGTAAAGGGATAGGAGTTATAAATGTACTTTATTAACATTTTACCAGATGAATTTCCAATAGTCAGCAAAATAGCTTGAATTAAACTGTTTTCAACCAAACTAATCAAGGCATGTCAGAAACAATGGGAAATGGATAGGACACTGGTGGATTTAAAAAAAAACAAACAACCAAAAACCAAACTAATATTAGCTGAAATGTTGAAATGCACAGATGAAGTTTAGACTGAAAAAAAGATTTACTCTGTAAGAGGATAAGGTGCACCTGGAGTGGGGAACAGGGAAGAAAAGAGTATTCACCTGACCTGGTGTTTTAATAAATACAACATAATCATTCTTGAACAGATTGACTTTATGCCAGCCATTTTTAACACATCTAACCCCATTCAATTTGTTCACTGTTATTATATGTCACAATGTAATAAAAGCTGCTTTCATAGATTCTCTCAGTATACCATAGCTATATTTATATATATATATAAATCCTGTATCTATAACTGGGATTCATAATAAAATACTTAAAAATCATTCTAAAGATTTGTTATATAATTAAAAACGGCTTTGCCTCTGTAACAATAATATTTAGCTCAATACATTAAAAGTACTTGTCACGTCTTCAGAAATGCAATCCTAGGACCTGAGGCACTGGAATGGCCATTGGTAAAACGACTGGGACTGAGTAACAGCTCTTAAATTTCTGTGTACGCAGGAAAAAGTTGAAGTTGAGAGACTAACACAAACATAGTAAGATGCCCCTCTCCCACATCCCTGTGGCCATTCTTTTTGGAGGAAGAAGCAGAGGAAGGCTGAAAAAGGAGAAGCAGTCATACAGCAAAATCATACGTCCAAAGCTGCTTACTGAAAACTTTGACTATACTGACCTTAACAGTATGGAACTATTGAGAAGCTGTACACTTCAGGATAACCAGAGAGATGTACCAGACTAAAAACACAACAAAGCCAGGAACATGTTCAATTTCAAAGCATCCTTCCAATGCCTTCAGGATTTGACATTGTGCACACTGGAGCTCTTCAGGGAGCAAAGAGAAGGCGCATACAGTGAAGAACATTTATCTCCCACACTGTAGATCACAGTACCTTACAGTGGGGATGAATTACTTAAATAGCAATAAAAGAATAAAAAATTTAACACACTGTAAGATACTGTGCCAACTTCATGAAAATAAAAAATAGGGTACTCCTTGAAGTAACAGCAGAGATTTCCAAACTTACCAGGAAAAAGCAAAGAAAAACACAAATTCTAGGTTCACAGCACCAGTACCAAAGCCTCATTATGAAAATGAGATGCAAAGCTAAATATATGGATATATTATATAAGCTTCCAGTCATTCACCACTGTTTTCAGAGTCATCACCAACAAGGGAAATGGAATTTAATCAATGACATGACAGCCATTATTAAAAAAATTAGCTCAAGTTGGTTTAATTAAGGCTAAGTGTTTTGTTTTTTTTTTTAATGAAATGAAATATTCTTATTTTAGGAAAAGATCTAATTAGAAAATTCAGGAGTGAAAGATTATAAATTTCTTTCAAAGTGTATCTGTTATAGTCAGATTTTTAAAGTTAATTTTACATTATTATTAACAATTTTGTATTAAGTTTACAGCCAAAGTCTAAATTTAAGTTTAGACAAACAAGCTGTACTTAACCTGTTGGTCCACCAACACGGTTCACCCATAATGGAAATATAATGGAAAGGGAACAAAAAAACACCCCAAAGTTATCCTGCTGTTTGAGGTTCTCTGCTGATACTGCCACTGAGGAGTCCAATTCATGTCCATTTTGATAGAATTCATGATGTTCACACAGCACAACCTATACTGCAATGAACAGGATTGACTTGAAATTTTATCTCACATTTTAAACAAAAAAAAAAAGGGGGGGGGAAGACCCCCCGTTCCCCATATTACTGTACACATAGCCAAAGTTGACTTTACAAAAGCAGCAAAACATCCATTCTGTTTGCCTACCTCAGCTTTTCTAGAAAGGAAATACATGTAGGAAAGATTCATGTAACACTCTGGGTGGGAGGGGGAACAGGAGAAAGATTTTTCTGTTCTGGAAGGTTAGAAATATGTTCTATTAATCAGAATTAATTAAAATATTAGTGGAAAGCTTAGTGAACACTGACTCCAGCTCTTGTGAAGCAGTAATACTTCCAGCCCAAACCAGGAATGCTTTTTCTCATTTTCAAAAAAAATTTTTCTCATACAAAAATAAAAAGCTAGTAATACTGCAGTCAGTAGCTTTGAAGTATCAGGTTCAAACTGAAGGTAGTAAGAGGATATTGTATAGTTGGTGCCAGCAGAATTAGAATTTAACAAATGAGAAGCCAAAAATACCCAACTATGAGCCAACAAAATAGAAGTAATTAGAAGCCAAATGATATTTTAAAAGAATCAGAGAGACATGCCCAGATTGGCCAAAAGAGTCTCTTTTTCAATTTAAATCACCAACTAGATTTGTGTTAAGGAATGAAACAAACAGCAATATGCTGTTACAGTAAGTTACCTAGATGCAGTTAGGACCAGAGCAGGGCATGTGGTCAGTATGACCACAGTATGCAGCAAGAGGGAACAAAAAAGAATCATCTCCTGGAAAAATACTTTTCTTGTTTCTGCAGGATAAATGTTCAACACCAGTATGCTGGAAGAGAAGCAATTACCTGAGACTAAGACAGAAATATTTTTTTGGGGAAAAAATACTACATACCCATCTTGGTGAAAAGTTTAGAGTAAATCCCTTTGAACAAGAAATTAAATTTGCCAGCCTGGCTGAATTCTGACTTCTATGAATCCCTAAAATTTGGAAATCGAAGTTACTCTACAATATCCTGGAATAAGTTACTGCACAGTTCTCCTATATTCTGAGAACTGTTTGCCCTTCATTTTTTCAATTTTTCTTCTTTCTAGTCATTAGAAAGGATTACTTTCTTTACCATTTCCATTTGATTTACTTGAGGCTTGACAAAATAATAATCCTGAATTCATTATTTCCTTCCTATAGTCACTGATGTCATAAGTTAATGCTGCAACTAAGGAAGTGTAGGATTGTGCAGAGGTAATTTTTATATTAACAATTATATTGGATCAACTAGCTCAATTATTATAACAACAGCAAATAAAAGTGACTGTAAACACAATACGCAAGATGAATATAGCACTTTCAAAACCTTTTAATCTTTTAACATGATCCATCAGAAAATGGAAGACACTGTGCTGGTCTTAACACTTTGGAAAATTGTTGCAGTAAGCATGAATAACCTACCCAAGGTCACAAAGATAAACACTATCAGCCAAGATAAAAACTCCAAAGTTCAGGCATCAAGTCCTCTGTTCAGACTATAGCAAAGATAAACCTCATCTGATATTTGAAAGCCTTTCCCAGCAAGGAAGTTCTCCACAGAATTAAGTTTATCATGGTCAATTTGTTATTTCAGCAGGGATTTTTCTGTATTTTGTCCACTGTCGAGCAACATGAACAGTTCCAGAGAAGTCCTTAGTGTGATAAACTGTGTGCCTGAGCATGTGTGTACACACACATACACATGCATTTCAAAAGGACGAAGCCGTTCTTATTTCGTTCAGTTAATATAATGGAAAACAGTTTTAGATGCTATACTGTTTCTTCTTCCAAAGTGGACCTACTATAATTTGATTACCAGTTTTCCATTTTTATTTACAGTAAGATCTCTCGATTTGTCAGAATCTCTGATGAAAATTCTGGCATAAAATAGCCGAGACAGACCATGAGTTAAGATTCTCAAGTGTGATTCATTAAAAATGAACTATGGCTAGCCCTCCTAATTTGTAATCTTTTTTTCATTAAAGAGCCTTTTAAATTACAGTTTCTTTTTTCTGACAAAATTCACACCCACTATCCTGAGAACTTCCAACCTGTAAAAATCTCCTATGGAAAATGTAATGATAGGATCAGTTTACTATAGTGAACTAATCTAAGGAAGTTAAAATCAAAAATACTATTTTGGATAGGGTTTGGTGGGGAAGAACAGGATGCGCTTCTTGTGAATTATAACTATACTGACAAAGACTATCCTGACCTATTGAAGTTGTTCTTTACTGTGAGGGTGGTGAGATACTGGAACAGGTTGCCCAGAGAGGTTGTGGATGTTCCCTCCCTGAAAGTGTTCAAAGCGAGGGTGGATGGGGCTTTCAGTAACCCAGTCTAGTGGAAGGCATCCCTGCCCATGGCAGGGGGGTTGGAACTAGATGATCTTGTAAGGTCCCTTCCAACCCAAACCACTCCATGATTCTGTGATTCTATACTGCAAACACAATGTGAAATGTAATGGAAGGGGTAGGTGAGAGGAAATACAAAAAAGCCTCTCACAAGGTAAGCACGTACAGAGACAACACTTCAACTCTAATTACTTGCCATTTAAGCAACAATCCTGTTCTCAACTCTTTTGAGAACGTTTTCCCCATTTCATGCACAATTGAAGAGATCCCAATTTTAATATCATTTGTATCAAATAGTGCCTTTGGAGAGCAGAATGACTGAAAACTTAGCCAGAAATACTAAACAGGAAAAGGAAAGACCTGCAATACAAATCTGTAGCTCACAAAGAAAATCAGTTTAGAAGAATGTTTAAAAAAAGAAAAGGCACAATCCCCTGTAGGTCCGATAACAATATGAACAGAGAGGGTGACAGTGGTCAAGCAATTCCAGGTGTTTTCATGCATATGTATATATTTGTAGTGTATCTGTGTCTACTTCATTCAGCTTCTACTTTCTCCGTGCTCTTCAGTAATCAAGTATTTGATTTGTAAGATGCTACATTAGTGCCAGCAGGCACAAAATGGTATAATAAATACACTCTTCACAAAATATAAAAGCCATGCACTTAGTGAAGAAAGTGTAGCTCTTCAGCTAAGTGGAAATCAGCATCTCCCTTTCATTTTTTTAAAATAGCTCTGCTCAGACACTTAAAGAGTCCCAGCTGCCACAGAAAGTCATACAAACTCCAAGCCCTGCTCTGTTAAAGTTTCTGTTCCATAGCTCACTTCAGGAGTGCGAACAGGATACTTCTTGCTGAACTAGACCATAAGAAATTTCCTTAGTAGACCAAGTGAAAAAACAAATCTGATAATTTTACCATTTTAGCAATTCATTTGAAATCAGTTCTGTTACAGAAGCATCAAGTCATTGGTTCTTGTTTTATCACACGCTTTATAAAGACAGGTTCGTTACAACAGCCTTGAAGGGGACTGGCAGTTAGGTTCCCACTGGCCATGTTCTTGGGGAGAAACACCATGGAAGAACTGTGGCTCAACAGGATGGGGCTTTTGGAATTCAGAGCCGGGTGTCCCTCAGGGACTAAAGTCACAGAATTAGTGCCAGGTGGCACAAGAGATTTCTTAGGGAATAGAATTTTGCTTTGTTCTAGAACAACATGGTTTACAGAAGAGGTGGAGGCACCAGATAGTGATTCTTTTATCACTTCATTTGGGATCTTGCTATATAGGTAATTGGGGGTGTTATTCTCCATTATATCTGACCAAGCCCTGTAGCGAACTTCCGCAGCTCCCCAGTAGTGTCTAATAGCAGACTCAGAGCGATGGCCTGTCACTGCCATTATTTCTCTAGGCCCCAGTCCTGCTTCACACAGTAGTTGGATGGTAGTAGTTCGGAGAGAATGATTGGTGTATCGCTGAGACAGCCTGGCTGCCACACTTATCCTGGGCATCATGGTACCTAAGTAGTTCACACCCATTGGTTCTCTTTTGTACCAGACAGGCTGTTCTTGCATTTGCTCTGACGTTAGCTTTAAAGGATGCAGGTAAAAGGCAGGGGGCTCCGGAGGCAACTTAGACAAATAAAGCTCCAAGGAAAAAACAGGACAGTTTGGGTCCCCTGGCATATCATACATTTTACCCATTTTATGAGGATCTTCTCCATTTTTTCCTTTGCCAGGATACCTAAACATAGCGTATCGACGCCCGTTCTTGTCCTTCTCAACAACAAAAGCATCTGGAGCCAGATCTCTTAAAAGTTCCCTCCCTCGTTTGGCAAAATGCAACTGCAAATCAAACCACACCTTGTTGACGAGTGCCAGTGGACTGTGCAATCCCAGCACACCAGATTGTTTAATCTTACGCAAGTCCTCAGCAGCTATAGGAGGATGGTGGTGAGTCTCATCCTTTCCCTGCATGCGCAGCATCTTCAGCACACTCACAAATACCATGTTTGCACTAGCAAACTCTTTGTCCTTCATTAAGCAAATCTGACGATTATAAGGTGGCATTTTGAGATGCCGGTTTAAGCCAGCACGCATTGACTTGTAGCTTGCCACACTGTAGGTATTTCCATCATGATTTCTTATTGTGTAATAAAACTCTCTTAAGATATCATTGAGTTCACTTACTGGGACCAATTCAAAGCTAGGATCCTTGCCATTTTTGGCCAGCCATTGTTTTAATAGGTTAGCTGCCCAGCCAGTCTGCTTGTGGGTGTTTTTGATGCTCTTAGCATCCTCTTCCTCTTCCTCCAAGCCAAAGAGGACATCCTCAGGGAAGTTAAAATTCGTCTGTGCTGCTTCTACCGCTTCTTTATTTTCTGATGAAGTCTCTTCCTGTTTCAACTGCTTTTCGAAACAATTGATCAAAGTTGTACCATCAAATATGCCACAGGTATACGGCACACAGCGAACTACTTTTTGATCTGAGAGCTGTGAAGTGTGGAGTAATACATAATATTTTGGATTTTATGCAACAAAAAGCAGGTGGCATTAACTGGATTTTTCAAATGATATGGCATGTCAATTCCATACCTCACTAGCCAATTAAAATGCGTCAGGTCCTTCTTTATTAACCATGGCATTACACATGCTTTAACTGATTTGACTCAAAGCAAACCTAGAAACATACACTGTAACAGAAGACTGAAAACCGGAAAGCATCATGTGTCTTATTTCCCTCCTCCTTGCTCACCTTCCATTGCTAAATACCACTATCACACACAGTCTGTTTTTCCAAAATCTTTTCCGGGTTTCAGGCTCTACTGAAGAAGAAAAATTCCAAAATATGCACCTTATACTGAAAATTAAATCTTAAAACCATACATCTGTCATCCATTCTGGTACTGAATTTCCTACATATCAAGTACTGACAAATGTTTTAATAGCTATAATCCACAGGTATCTTTGAAAAATGAAGTTCCAAGTAACCATTCTTTATGAAATGCCTTAATAAAAACGTAGCGAGGCACAGTTTATAATACTGATTATCTTTGCCAGACTATTTCTGTGACAGGTGAAAACCAGAATCTTGTCCAGTATATTTTCTTCTTGCTTTGAAATACAATTCACCCTGAAACACTATTAAATATCGAAATTTTGGCTAGAAGAAATCAGTTTTTTTCCCCTTAATAAAATGGCTTCCAGTTAACAGCAATATAAGTAGGAGGTGCTTTGTGAAAGATCTGTATGCAGAAAGAAAACTAATTATGAATAATTGTAAATAGCTTAATTTCAACCTTTAAATTTTAAAGCAAGTTCAACAAATTTTAGATGAGGAATCCAGAATTACTGCAAGTTCTCCTTTGTCATGAAGTAGTTATTCCTGAAGAAAGTTTCTTTTCCCTTTTTTTTTTCCTATGACATATGGCAATGAAATATTAGAACTCCAATTCTTATTAACTTCTGGATTAGTGTGGAAATGAGAGAGCTGCAATAATTTACAAAATATTTGTAGCTTTAAGTTCAAGCCCTTCAGACAAAAACTGGGCACGGTTTTCTATGTTAGGTCTGTTTTATCAGACAAGTTTTTGGTGTGCTCCTGAATTACTGACTCATCTACTTACACAAACCGCACCAGAAAACTTCTGAAAAGGTTATCGGAAGCTCATGCTCCAAGTAATACTCAGGATCAGAAGAAGAAAAATACAAATGGACAGAAACTAGAAAGGATGGCACAAAAAAAGAAACTAAAATTGTTTCATTATGAGCAATAAAGGCAAAGAACTTTTCTCCTGTGGATTGTAACTTTAAAATTTTATATAGAAACAATCAACAACCTACCTGTGTTGTTCCCTCAGCAGTTCGCTTGTTTGCCGAAGTATCTGTTGGTGGCTTGCTTGCCTGGTTTTCTGAGGGGTCAAGAAATTGTTCATTTGCAGTATCTAATCAGTACTAAGTACTGCTATCCACTATACAAATTTGGAGGCAATATTTGAAAATCTTTGATACTAAACATTCAGTATGTGGCACATTTAACATTTTTCAGCCCTAATTTTCTATTGTAAGTATTCAAGCTTGATTACTATCATTTTTTCAGAGGGAACAGAAGATACGGAAAGGCAAAATGACACTTTCCAGCCTAGAAGCAGTATATGTTCCCTTCCTTCAAAGTCTGACACTGTATTCAAAATAATTTTATGGACAATTCCCTTGCCTATCTGAGGACAAAGCACAACTCTGACTCTGTTGGAGCTGACAAAGCACATCTCCTCCCTCTGTATGTAAACTGACAAGATATTAAACTGAAAAAAATTATAATTATTCAACATTTTTGTACAAGAAATTGACTGAACAACAGATGGTTAAACAGACTGCAAAACACGTAACTGGGACAAATTGTGCAGGGAGACTGAGTATTTTTATTAGCTCAGCCAAATGTATACCTAAACTAGTAACTTAAGCAGAAGGTGCTTGAACATGTGATATAAACATTTAAATCCAAATTCTCTGTTCTCATTCCTCTTAATTTTAACCAGAGCTTATCAGCAACAGTGCTGGCCTACAGTAGTGTTTCAGTTCTGGTGAGAAAACTACTAGGGTATGTGCTAAGGCTATGTGAACTGCATAAAGAGAGATACATTTTTTGGACACATAGGCCCTTTCTTTGGTCACTGTGCCTGATCTGTCACAACTCTTTTTATCTTCTGTTACATCATTATATTAACTCTAGAGCTAAAAATCAATACAAAGCCTGTAACTGTCCAGCTCTGTGGAAGACATATTTTAACCTAGGTAACTCAGAGATGAGAAAATGAAATAAAACTAGTTCCGGTGTCAAGCTCTGCTTGAGTTCATTTTAACCTTATATTGTACCAATGAGAAACTTGCTATAATTCCAACTGACTTAGAAAAAAAAATTCAAGGTATGTAAAACCAGAAATGCAGAGAATCATCATGGCATGGCCAAAGAGGGATAGAAAGTATTTTAAAATAGTTAATCTAGATACTGTTTGAACAATTCATTGTGTTCGAAGACTTTATATTAAATACAATAAATGTACTTTGCAACTAGGTTAGCGTTCTGCTTTTTTTCTCTCCCTATTTTGCTTACTTTTAAGTGCTGTGAAAATTACATTAATGATTACACTTTCCTTTCAGTATGTCTTTGCTTAGAAAGGAAGCCAGATTATTTTGGGAGGCTGTATTAAAAATAAATACCAAGTTGTTAATGGTAGGAGTTTCTGACTTCATGCTAGGAACGATATAAATCAAGTTCTGAATAAAACAAAGCTTACAGAGCCACACTGCTGACTTCTAAGGAGAGATTATTTTCAACAATGGCTGAATATTTTCAACAATGGCATATCTATGAGAGAGATGATTTTTATCTTGACAATTTCAACAGAAAGGCAATCCAGAAGAAACATCTCAGTAAAATATACTAACAAACAAATATCCACTGGAGGACAGTTTTGTGTTTCCCTTTGACAATTATTTTCCTTTCCCAGTGTCAACATTCAAGCACAACTTACCAACTCGGGGTGCTGTAATGGTGGGTGGTTCAATAGGAGCTGTACTACTAAATGCAGAGAGGGGAATCTTCATCTGTAGGGGGGCTCGACTGCTGGCAGCATTATAAAGTCCTGAAGTACCCACTGTGGGCAAAGAAGTCCTTGTGGCCTGGGCAACAGGATGTGCAGTAGAAACAGCCTGTACTGCCAACGTTGTGCCTATTGACCCAGCACTGGCTGGAGAGTTCCTCTGTGTACCAGGACTGGGCACAGATGGGCTGTTATTTGGTTTAGGTGGGTTAGTTGATGCCAAAGACACTGTAGTTTTGGTAAGGCTACCAACTGTAGATGAGCTTTGTACGGATATAAATTCAACGTTGCCTGACTGTTGGTTAGTGACCAAGGTCCCTGTGTGACCTTGCAGGATCTGAGGCTGGGATGACACTGCAACAGGTACGTGTAAGATTACGGGCAAAGACTGCAATGAGACAGACACTGATGGAGTGCTGCCACTGGGCAGTTGGTTAGTGCCTACAACTGTAGCTGTATTAGCTGTAGGAAGAACTGTTGTTGTCAAAGAGCTGGTGGAGGTCATTGGAGCCTGAGGCTTAGGAAGTCCACTGACAACTGCTGGAGGAACAGCAAGACTGGAAGCTGGCACTGCACCCAAAAAAAGGAAAAAAAAATTAAGTATTTGAACCAAGTGGGAAGTTTCACTCCAACACAACAGATGAAAACGATTTACGATGAGTGTGGCAAGTCACTGGAACAGGTTGTCCAGAGAAGTAATGAATGCCCTATCACTCTAAGTGTTCGAAGTCAGGCTGAATGGAGCTTTGAGCAACCTGATCTAGCAAAAGATGTCCTGGCCCATGGCAGCGGGGTTGGACAAGATGATCTTTAAAGGTCCTTTTCAACCCAAACCATTCTATGAAAAATGTGGTTTATGATTAACTTTTTTCAAAGAAAGGCTATAGATAGTATTTTTCTGTTGTACACTCTGATATTCAATGGTTTAAAGATACAGTCAATACTGTATTTCTGTTTGAAAGAACTATATATAAATGGCAAAAATTAAGATATACAAAGAACTATGACATCAACAGGCTTGAAGAAAACTTCAAGATTTAACCGTTGAAAACATGAAATACAACATCTTAAACACACATTACAGAAATGGTAGAACAACTGGTCCTTCAGAAAACACAAGAAAAGAAAAACTAAGACAGTTATGACTAACTTGCTTTGTACAGGTAGAACCTTGTATCCAGAAGGTTCTATTGAAACCAAGGATTAATGTGTCAGAGAAGATACTCACTTTTATGCAACAAAATTTCAGGATTAAATCTAAAGGTCACTACAGAAATATACACATAATACACTACAGAAAGCCAGTATATGCCTACTATGATTCTGTGGAAAATATTCAGCATTCAATATTAAGTAAACTACTTTTAAGACCAAGGATGGTGTGACTACAATGAATGTAATTAATAGTGGGTTTGATTCTACATTCCCTATAAAATTGTAATCTAGAAATTAAATTTTTCAACTTGATTCCCTTAAGAAATGGGGCTTATTACTTCTGCTCATTCTCTACTTATCTTCCCCTCTACCTAATGGTTACAGAAGTTATCAGCATCCTACTATGATCAAGTACAAGGTCTGTGAGCCATGTGTTTCACTTCTCGGCAGCTGAGAGACTGCAAGTTTTGCTGTCATACCCAGCAATCAGCCTGCTGAAGTACCTAGTTTACCCACATGTTCTGGTTGACCAAATCACCACTTTTTTTTTTTTCTTACCTGGTAAGTACACTACACAAATATAAACTGGGAATGTGGTAGGGAGCTAAAAATAATGATTTTTGATGTCAGAAAAAGAAAGTCATAAAACCCAGTTTTGTTCTGTTCTGTTAACGGAAAGCAGTAAAACTTTTAAGAAGTGTGTTTATAGTCCATAGGCAGTTTCTTACCTGCATTCACAGTGGCTTGAAAAGTTGCTGGCGTGCTCTCACCTACACTCCTCTTTGACTCCAGCATCTGCCTCACTGTGCCAGCATTTCTATGGAACAAAGTTTCAGTTAGCATTTCTCAATGAGCCACACCTGGTATAATTATGAACAGTACAATGATGAAAAAATCCCTTATTTTACAGCTACTTCTTTTCATTGAGATCTTCTAAACCCATTTATTTTCTGCCCCTCATGCAAATTAACTTTGGATATTCCCATACTAAAAAAAAGGCATAATTATTTGTAAATTTTCAAGTGCTTCCACCAAGTTTGCCTTTCACCATGAGAATTTTCCCTTCCTTGAAATTAAACTTCCATTTTATCCATTATTTTTTAACTACTGAAACAACACTCATCTCAGTTTACTTAAGAATGCGTTCGATACTGTCCATTTATGACTTCTGTGAATGAAAAATGAAATTTTACAACTGAAGAGCAATGAAAGAAAAGGAAGAGCACTTTAAATAAAAAACACTGGGATTATCCATTACATTAGGTATCTCAAGTGTCCTATTGTAAATTTTAACATTGTCACAGTGATGTGGTTTGCTTACCGATAAGTCACATTGTTTGTGTTTGCAGTGTCACTTGCTGTCTTCGCTGGAGACAGAGGTACATTTGGCGCATTCTAAAAAATACAAAAAAAAAAAGGGAAGAGAAAAGAAATAACAAAACAACCATAAGTCAGCTTGCAAACTTATGCTTTCATTATATTTCATATTCATTCATTTCTTTATGAGATATAAATTTTCTGGAGCCAATGCTGCAAGAGAACTTGACACATTTTACAATGCCTCAAAACGTCCTTGGTCCTACCTGCCTCCCTCTCCTACATCCTCCCTTTTTTTAAGTCTCTTGCTTTCAGGTTTTTGTATCATGAGTATCAATTTTTTCTTGAACGTTAATGGACTTTTAGCTTCCACTTCTTCACAGTAATTATTCCAAAATATTCATTCTAGACAGAGAAATACCATTGTTTGTATTCATTCCTCTCCCTCCTCCACCCCCAAAATCAAGGTACTGGGATTCATTCATTTACTCTGTACTCTTCATACTGAGGTAAATCAGATTTACTTACATACAGTTTGAGGTGCTTTCACACTAATAATGTCTAAAGAACCTTCTGTACAAACCAGAATTATGTAACACGTGTTAAAAGACCATTCTTTCATATTACTGCCTTTAACCAAACAAGACAAACCTACTTTGTGAACACCACTGAATAACCAGGTCACATTTTTAGGCATATAAAATTTCTTTATTTTTAAACACAAGGTTTAGGCTAACTCAGAAAAACGAACATAACAAATCTAGTTCTTACTTCCTGTCTTTTCTTCAGGTCCTCCCTGGCTGCTCCAAACCGCTTTGTCAATCTAGCAATTTTAGCCTGAATGGGAATAAGATGAAAACAAACAAAGACCATAAATATACTTCCCAAGAACCATCAAAGAAATTATACAAACTAGAAGATACATAATGAAGACATCAAGTCAAAGGCTATTTTCGTATCAGGGGAAATTCTTCTTCCTTGAAATACAGTACAACTATATTACTTCCGAGCAGCAGAAAGACACACACGTGTATCACAATCAAGAAATCTGAGAGACAACCTGCATTATTTTCCTTCCTATTCACAATTGCACAAACAGAATCCATCAGAGGCTCACATAATATTCTGCATGAATGAAAGCAACTGAAAGCATTTCACTCTTTCAATGCCTTAGGTACCAACCATACTGAGAAATGCACACCTTTTTGACTTTCATATTATCTACTCTTCCCCCATTTACCCTATTTCTCCCTCGCACTGATACACTACCTATCATACACACCTTACTGTCAGCTTTGTACTACTCTATTCTATGTTCAGGTGTCAGGTTCATTATCTTCTTAAGCACCATCCTTACATCTTGTCTTTTACCTGTGCTTCCCTCAAAATACTATTTGGTGACCATTCCTTCTGTAATTATCTCAGCATTACAGAATCGTAATTTACCCTGTCTAGGCTGCAGTTCTGATGGCTAACTTATCTGGAGGCAGTAGCTGTGCCACTTGTTCTAAGCAGATACTTTCTCTCTTCTTTTTTTTTTTTTGCACAGAAAGAAGAGTTAAATTCTTTTTATGAACTCCTCAAAAACTTAGCACTAGAAGAATGGAAGTTTTCTAAAAATCAGTGAGTTTCATATACTATGATTTCAGAACTTACCTAGAAGGAGCTGGTCCATTTAGAAACCTCACCTCTTTCACATTTTTACAAACCAACTTGACAGGCTACAATTATAGTCTGCCTTTAGTTACGTTTATATTTCAATTTCTGTTACCTTTTACAACATAGAGGTGTTTTGGAGCACCTTGCATAATAAAACCACATAAGCTTAGGTTCTGAGTATATTAACATCAACACATTCACAGCCTTATACAATGTTACTAATTTAACACTGTAGTTGATAGCTAAAGACACCGGTAAGTATGCTGAAAGCATCTTAGCACTTAAAAAGTCACCATAAAATGTCTCGGGCAGCAAGAGGGAAGAGTTATACAGTATGAACTGGTCTGGCAAACTTCATACTTTTTTAATGTTAAAAGTAAAATGGCCTTATTGTTTGAATTTTTTATGACATAAGCTTTTAATTGTCTTGTCCTATCAAAATTCTTTGATTTTTGTGATGCTCCTCAGGTCATTGCTATGTACATAGTTTCCACAGAGAATACAAGAAGGCTTACTGCATTCAACACCAGCTATTCACTTCCTTGATAGAACATAATTATTTAGTTTCTGGGGAAGTAACACAGGTAAGTATTATGTGATGTTGCTTGGTTTGAACATTCTACAACATCCCATGCTACTGTCCTCTCCTTTCTGTGCTCTTCCATTTTAAAGCAAATTTCTGGCTTCATAGAGGCATTAGACATTTTCATACTTAACATTTACTTGAATAATGTCTAAATGGAACAGAAGACTGCAAGAGCAGATTACTAAAAGCTAATGAATCAGTTTGCCAGAAGGAGGATTTGCTTTGGGTTTTTTTGATGATTAACTGATTGCTTTCTTCTTTCTGAGTAGGGCAACAGAATTTTAGAACTCAAAAGCAACATCAGTATTTGCTGCTTCCCCCCCTTCCCTTTGTGAAGTCAAAATGACTTCCCTACTGACAACTACAGGAGACTTACTACTAAATGTTGAGGGCCTTATTTTTAAATTTGACTCTAGTCTATAGTTCAACACAAACTCACTCACCTGTAGTTCAGTAAGCACAGTCTTATGCCTCTTGTTACATTCTACTTTCTCTATTCGTGTTTTCAAGTCCGCCAGAGTCTTGTCAAATACAGCACACTGTAAAGCAGTAAGTTTTTCTTCTAGCAGTCTCTGGATAACCTGCAAAATTATTATTTAAAAAAATGTAACAATGCAATTCCAGAATTTGTGAGACCATCTATAAAATATTCTCAACTTTTAACAAGTATCCTGCTACAAACAGAAAAATAACAGTTGTGCCCTGTCAATCAAATAAATCTGTAGTCACCAATAAACATGTGGTTGCACAGCTAAGAACATCTATTTTGGCAAATACAAATGATCATTCTTTGCCATTAATCCAAGAAATTAATTTCATTGCAGTATGGTAAGTGTATAAAACCTTACTGAATATCAAAAGAACCTTAACAACAGCAGGTATTTTCATAAAGTGCTGTGTTTACATAAATTAATTTTTCCTCTTACTTCTGTGTTCTTGAGAGGGACACTGGCATTCAAAGAACAAAAACTAAAAGACATTCAACAAAACGTTATTTCTGACATGCACCTTTCCCTAGCAAAAATGCCCTGTGTTGCTTTTCTTTCAGAAGCTAAAAATGAAAAAAGAGACTGATTCTGCAAAGTTTACTTGATACAATTATTTAATTTTTTTCTCCCTCCTATACCTATTGCAGGGCATTTTCCTTAGAAAACAAACATAAACAAGCAACAAACACAGTTCAGTTTTCTGCATCCTATTAAAGTTACAACATGCACTAGCTAACTAACTAATGAAAGTAGGGCACAATTTTTTTTTCTTCAACACCATAGGTTTCTTTACATGCTAACGGTGCAATCAGGCTATACAAAAATCTGCAAAATGCTATGCTGATTGCACTCTGGTTTGGAGACAGACTTTCTTTAAAGCTAGGTACATAATAAAGCGCACCACATATAAACATTTACCACACTGAAATACCTCCAATGCTACGATTCTCCACATGAGACTTAAGAGTAATATTTAATACGTTTCAAATATACCTCTTGCAGAATAGTTTTCAAATTATATTTGGTCTATTTTTAGAAAGTAGGGCTATGGACTTTATATGAATTAAGCCACCTTTGTTATTTGAATTGTATCCAATTTTCAAAACAAAACCTGAGAGTTTGGGGGGGCAGGGAGCATGTGGGAAAGGACAGTTAATTCAAAGATGGTAAGACAAGTGACAGGTGTGTATTTGCCATTACCTTTTCTAATTTTTGGTCAACATCCTTTCTGGCTGTAATTTTTACTTGGAGTTCTGCTTCATAATCTTCTCCCATGTACCGACGACGTTTAGAATGAACACTGTCCATGTCCTCAGATTTGGAACGCTTTCTCCTTGACACTTCACCTGGAACAATTAGATACAACTGCTCGTGAGGCATCTTTGAAAAAACAGGTATCTGCAGAATGCTGCAATTATTATGAAGTTTCATTTGTCCCCAGTTTAAGCTTTCTCATCCTAAATCAGTAAGAAGTCTTTTCAAAATATGTTTGATGGCATCAAAGCAGAACAACAGCCCCTTTGGTGTCTGTACATTGCTGCCCTGTTAAGGATTCTGCTTTGTGATTCACCAAACCACTGCTCCAAATGCAAAATGGCTACAGTATCACCATTCCCTTCTCCAGAGCTTGCCTCCAGTTCTTCCAGCTCCTATCAGCATCATCCTAGAATGAAACATGGCTTCTGAGAAGCAAAACAAAACCCTCTTCTGAAAAAGGAATCCTCTTCTCAAGAGTCCATCCAAGTAAGACTACATCTCATTCTCGCTGTGTCATCAAGGACCTTTTTTTCTACCTACCATGACGTTTTAACCTGTACCTCTAACCCCTGACTGAAATAAACATTCAAACCTTTTTCTTACTTCTTAGATAAGAACAACAGTAAAAATCTAACAAAAACCAGGCTCAAATCAGAACTTTATTATAAAAGTCATTTTCATCACAGCAATGAAGCACAAAAGAACCAGAAATCTCGCTCAGAATGCTAAATATTTGCAAGCAATATAAATGTCTATTGTACAAGTTTTTCATATTTTACATAACAACAGTAAATAGTGGAAAATTAAGAGGGGAAAGCTACAACTCCAGCCTTCTTCCACCCATCAGAAAAACTTGTAGACATAAAAAAGAAATCTGGCTAGAACACTATTCTCAGACTAGTGAAGACAAGTTTATTAGGAACTTCCATACAACTGTTTTCTAGTCCCTCTTTAGAAAAAGCCTAACCACTGAATAGTACAAGTAGTGTGTAACATGCAAGAGCTACCTACATATTTAACAGAACATGTTTAATGTTCAGGTTATTTCTTCTGAGGCAGATGCTACACACCATTTTATTGCAGTTTGATTCTCTCTGAAGAGCTTCAGGGTGCTTGCTACTAGTGGAAAGGCTATCGCTGTGACTTCTAGGAACTCTAGCAGCTTCTAATGAGCTGCGTCAGCTGTTCTTTACCAAAGGGTGCTTTGTGCTGATGTTCTAGCTGATTTCTTGGGGAAGCTCAAACACCCTTGCAGCAGGTACTTGGGAGAGGCCTTTACTATTGCTGGGCCTAGAGTACAGCTTGCAGAGGAGCTTACAGAGGACTTCCCACAACGGGATGCACAGATGGGGGATGGTCCCTGCACTCAGTAGCGGTGGTGATGTGCCACATGGTGTGGTCTGCAGCAGCCACCAGAACAACTCTTGGGTAATGTCAAAGCCTCTGCCCAGACCGAGTTATTTTGGGGAAGATAAGGCTTCAGTTGCAGGGATTCTCTAGGACCTCCCATTCTGGCTGAGGCTATGGCAGAGGGAGATGAGCTTCTTGGCTACAGAAGGTGCAAACCAGCAGGAGAGCTGTGTTGCCAAGTGTCATGGTTTGAGCCCAGAGGGCAAAGGAGCACCACCCAGCCGTTCACTCATCTCTTCATCCCCAGCGCTGGGAAGGAGAAAATGAAGGCTCAGAAATCGAGATAAGGACAGGGAGAGGTGGCTCACCCAATTACAGTCACTCGGCAAAAGAAGAAAAGAGGACATCACTCTAATTCAAAACACTAAGGACAACAACACTTAACAGACAGAACTGGGCAGTGAGAAGCATTACCACAACTTAAAAACACCTCCCCCCACCCCTCCCTTCTTCTCCGGCTCAGTTTTGTTCCCAGTATCTCTACCTCTTCCCCAGCAACACAGGGGCAGGCGATGGGCAGTGCAGTTGTTACTGTAAAAGCTGGTATAGGAACTCTTTTACGACTTGCTTTGGAGTTTCAGAAAGCAGGCGTTCTTTATTGCAGCCCTGGGTGCACACACAAATAGCTTCGCAAAAAGTGAGCATGCCCAAGATCTATAAGCAGCAGCTAATATACAGTGTGATCATATATATTAATAGTTTTTCTGAGAAGTGAGTTACATATACATTAGATTTCCTGGAACTAATCATAGTATTTGCATCCTAATTACACATGTGCTTTTTTGCTGGGTGGTGGTCTCAAAGGGTTTCTGGTGGTTGTCAGTAGTCTTCCTCACCATGTCTGCTGGTTGACCTCAGTGCTCACACATGCTCACAAAGGTCTGTTAGGAGGTGGTGTGTCTTGAGTTCATTTGTTTTAGTTTGTCCTGTCCTTGTTCCTGTTATCTTTAAGAATAGGCCCGACTGTCTTAGAAAACCCCTTTCTTCTTTATGAAAGCACCAAAATTCAGCTGTGTCTGCACATTCCAAAAGTTACACTGACCTACTCTATTCTCAGTAAAAAAAAAAAAAAAGTTAGCAAGACATTTTGGCTTACACAGTCAGGCTGCTGCTTCTTCCTGCAAGGAGGGGAAGAAGCACTCTTCTGCATTCTTCCCCCTGCTCCATGTGGCATCTCTCTCACGGGAGACAGTCCTCCACAAACCTTCTCTGTCGTGAGTCCTCCCCACAGGATGCATTCTTCTCAAGATGCTCTGGCGGGGTTCACCTCCCCATGCTGCAGTCCTCCCAGTGCCAAACTACAACAGCGGGGGCTGCTTCTTCGCACAGAGTCCTGGGGGTCCTCCACAGACCACAGGCAAATCTCTGCTCCCCCAGTGACCTCCATGGGTGGCAGGAGGGAGCAGCCATGCCCTATCACCATGGGATATAGGGGGGCTCTCTGCTCTGGCACACCTCCTCCCACATCCTTCCACTGACCTCGGTGTTCACAAAGGTGTCCTTCTCTGTAATGCCTCCTCACAAGCCTCCAATCCCCTCTCAATTTCCCTTCTTAAATACGTTATCACAAAGGCATGGCCACCACTGCTAATTGGCTCGGCTTTGGCCAGGTGCGGGTCCAACTTGGAGTTTTCAAGAAAGTTCTCACAGGAGGCCACCCCTGTAGCCCCCTCCCCTGCTACCAAAAACCCTGCCACACAAACCCAGCACACCACGTTAAAGGAGCTATGGGAGGAGGTCAGTGGATGGCACAGCATGAGAAATAACTGAGAAACAGATTGGATATACTCCAAGACACTGCAGCCTCTCCAAGAACTGCAACCCCCACTGTACCAAAGGAGGTACAGCCAGAGCCTGAGCTTATCCAGATGGGAAATAGACACTCCTATGATGACAAAGGCTGGAAGCACCAGGACAGCAGCTCCCACTCTACCTGCAGGTGTACAGGACAATGACAAATTTCGTTCAGTGCCCTCATAGCAGATATGGGGCTGGGAGATGCGCCCAGTGAAACATCTGAGCTGGTGAAGCCTGAGCCATGCAGTAGCACCGCATATGAGTAGCAAGTGACTCCCTGCCTGCAGGGGATGAAGGCCCCCCATCTGCTAGTGACAGATGACCCATGAGAAAGATAAAGGCACTATCTGGGTGGGAATTAGCTTAGGAAAGCCAAAATTCACCTTGAGCTGAATCTGGTGAGGGACATGAAGGGCAACAAGAAGGGCTTCTACCAGTATACCACCAGCAAAAGCAAAACAAGGAAAAATACGTCCCCCCTGCTCAATGAGGCAAGGGAGCATGTGACACAGAAAAAGGACATTAAAAAAGCCCAGGCACTCAATGCCTTCTTTGCTTCAGACTTTAATGAGAAGAGTTGCCTTCAGCAATGCCAGCTCCCTGAGACCAGTGGGACAGTCTGGAGCAAAGGTAGACTCGCTCTCAGTGGAGAAGCATTGAGTTAACATTTAAACAAACTGGACATACACAAGTTCATCCAAGACAGAGGAGTGCACTCACAAGTGCCGAGGGAGCTGGCTGAGGTGACTGCAAGGCCACTCTCAACCTCTAAAAGGTTGTGGCAACACCAGAACGTTCCTGAGGATAGGAGGGAGATTTGCTTTCTTCTAATATTCAAGAAGGGCAAGAAGGACCCAGTGAATTACAGGATGGTCAGCCTCACCTCAGTCCCTGAGAACGTGATAGTACAAGTAATTCTAGAAATCATTTTTAAACCTATTAAAGAAGGTGACGGTGAACAGTCAGAATGGATTATCAAGGGGAAATCATGCTTCATGAGCCTGACAGCCTTCTATGATGACATGACTGGCTTGGTGTGCAAGGGGAGAGCAGTGGATGCTGTTTTTCTTGTCTTTAGTAATGCTTTTGACACCCAAAACATCCTCAGAGACCATCTCATGATGTATGGCCTAGATAAATGGACTGGCTCAACTGTTGGGCTCCAAGAGCTGTGATTAGTGGTACAAAGTCCAGCTGGAGCTTGTCACTATAATGTACACCAGTGGATGATACTGGTACCAACACTAACATCTTCATTAATGACCAAGACAGTGGCATGGAGGGCATCCTCGGGAACTTGCAGATGATACAAAACTGAAAGGAGTGGTTGCTACACTAGATGGTTATGCTGCCAGAGTCACCTTCACAAGCTGGAGAAATAGGCAAACAAGAACCTCATAAAGTTCAACAAAATGCAAAGTCCTACAGTTGGGTTGGATTAAACCCATGTACTAGTACAGGCTGGGAACTGACCAGCTGGAAAACAGCTTTGCAGAAAAGGCCCTGGCGATCTTCATGCACGTTGAGTTGAACATGAGCCAGCAATGTGCCCTGTTGGCAAAGAAGGCCAACAACATCAGTCAAGCCTGAGGAAGAGTATCACCAGCAGGTTGAGGGAGGTAATTATTACCCTATAATCAGCACTGTGAGACTGAACCTTGAGTCTTGTGTCTAGTTTGGGGCTTCTAAATACAAGAAAAACATGTGCATACTAGATAGAGTTCAGTTAGGGGCACCAACACGTTTTACAGACTAGCGCATCCATCATACGAGGAAATAACAGCTGGCATTGCTCAACTGGAGAAGACAGTCAGGGGAGATTTTATAATGTGCATAAATTACCTGATGGGTGGAGAGTGAAAAAAGACAGACCAGGTCTCTTTGTGAATACCAGTAAAAGGATAAGAAAAACGGACGCAAATTGAAATACAGGAAATTCCATTCAAACGTATCAAAACTTTTTTACTTTGAGGGTAGTCAAACAGTAAAAGTGGAACACTGGAAGGTTGTGGAGTCTCCACCTGTGGAGATACTCAAAACTTGTCTGGACATGGTTCTGAGCTAACTGCTCTAGTTGACCTGGTTTTGAGCAGGGGGTTTGGACTAGATAATCTCCAAAGATCCCTTCCAACGTCAATGATTCTGTGTTTCTAGTATGTACCACCAGTGAAGCATAATAATTTTAACATTACGTACTTTTCTCTGTGTGTTTCTCTTCTTCTTTGTGGGTCTCTTCTCCTCCTTTATCCTCCTCACGTTCCTTTCTTCTCTCCTCCTCCACCTCTTCTATAAACAGAAGAAAAAACCCCATGTGTTACTTATGCTGACCTACAAAAGTCTCTTAAGAGTCCCACTTTGAATAGCAAACTCAGAATACTTCTGAAAAACCATGTTGGGGAAGGCAAGAGAAATAAGTATGACAGAGGGAATGCAGAGATTAAAAAAAAAATCAGAGGATACCTTCAGAGCAAAAATCTGAACTACCATATAACACAGTAAGATTCACTTCTGGATTTGCTTAGCTTTAAATATCAACAGAATGCCTCAAAGTTACCTATGAAATTAAACAATGTATTTTTAATGTAGTTAAAAGTTCCCAATAAGTTATTTTAGTTTATTTTTCACCTAGGAAAAAAGTATAAAAATTTCAGTAACAAAATGCTAATATGCTTCTCTATTTACAATTGGCAAATTCACCCATAATCTTTATGGTAGAAACAGCCTAGATTCTTCTTTTCTTAACAAATACGAATTTTCATTTCAAGTTTCTTCCTAATACAAAGTATCACAATTTAAGACTAATCATTTAAAAACATACACTTTAGGAAATTCTTAAATAAAGAAAAATCTGAAATAACACGCCAGAATACACACAGGTTAAAATGAAAACTGCTAACACTTCCTGAAAGCTTTTATTATATGTTCCATGAACTTCCATCATGTGTTTCATGCAGGCTGTATTTGCCACCTCCTATGCCTGCTAGATACAATGTAAAACTATTACTTTTAAGATTACATTAAATCTATCTAGAATATAACAGGTCAGCACTGCCATGGTACATCTTGATCTGTACACTTCTCCGATTTCCTATTTTCATTTTGCTATTACAGCAGTTTACTAGCTTTTTTAGAAGAAGTTCTGGCTGCAAAGATATGCTTGTTGCTCTCTTAACACTAAATTTAACTTCTACTATGAAGAACATTTGAATAATTTGAAATAAGTCACCTAATAAATCAGAAAAAGCAAGGTGTCAGAAAACCAAAAACTGAAATGATGAGGTTTTTCATTTTGTTAATTTATGCAAGGAATAATATCCATACCACATAAATTCTTCAAAACCAATCTGATTTATTTTTAAGGTGATAAAATAGCATAGTGCCTATGCCATGTGCTTTTTAAGACTTATAGATAAGCATCATGTAATTGTTATCAATAAAATAGGACTCATTTACCTAAAAATGTAAAGGAGTAGTTTATTAAGTTCAAGAGTAATTTTTCCACAATTTACAGATTTTAATATTCAGCTGAAAGATGCTGAATTTTCTGAGTTCTATGTAGAGAAAAAAGTAATTTCAGGGATGAGGAAGTCCCTTCCTTACAAACTTCCATCACTCTGTGAACAAATTTAGCTCATTTAACTAAAAGTGGTTTAAGCCTCTTTAGTTAGGAAGGCTCAAACCATAATATGGAGATAATTTTACAGTTAGCTATCAGCTTATTTTTCACTAAGACGCAATCTTGTTATCGTGATGCTAGACAGGCAGAAGCAACAAATGCAATCCTTTAAAAAAATGGTAATTTGATGATATCATTATCACTGTATTTATCACACAGTTACCTTAAGTCACACTAGTTGCCATGGATCTGAACACAAAGGTGTTTATCTTTTTTTTTTTTTATTAGGTGTTTACCTATCACTAAACAGTTGAAAATACCTTTTAATAATTTCTACATCTGCAAGCACATACATCTGCTTAGGGACTGACTAGATGCGTATTTGGATGTCAGTTCTGCCAAAATATACATGTAAGTGCAAATTAAAGAGAGTAATCCTAAAAGCATTTGAACAGTACTTCCAAGTTACTCTGGACTGCACAGTCATACTCTCACTATTCCACAATCCTGTAACTGCAACATTCTCTTTACAGATTGGCTAGAACTGATGTGCACAGACAGCTATCACAAGAAAGCAGAAATGCATAGCCTTTCGAAGTAGCAAATCCTTGATCAAACTCTACCCAAAAGTTATTATAAAACAGAAATACAGATTCTTCCTGTGAAACATGACAGGATTTGACTATTTTTGTTTAGGAAGAAATCACAGATTCATGTATTTTCAAAGGAATCATCACGACCTAGACAAGCTGGAGAAATAGCATGACAAATGCTTTGTGAAATTCAACAAGGACAAATACAGAAGTTCTGCACCTGGGAAGGGAGAGCCCTTGCAATGACACATGGCTGGGGAGCAGCTCTGCTTGAAGGACTTGCATAGACAGCAAGCAAAGCACAAGCCAACAGCATGTCCTGGCAGTAAAGGAGGTCCACAGCATCCTGAGCTACATTCACAGGAACAGAGCCAGTATAGCATAGGAAGTGATTATTGCCCTTGGCACTTGTTATGCCATGTCTTGGTGAGGAGCAAGAGACTGCTAAGAGGCTGGGAAACACAACCTCTAAGAGAAGCTGAGGGAGCTGGGCTTATTCAGCATGGAGAAGACAAATCTTAATGGAGATTTAAAAACAGCTTTTCAATACCTGTAAGGTGGCTTTTGAGAAGATGGATCCAGACTCATTGTAACAGGTGCACAGCAAAGGATAAGAGACAACACATGTGAGCAGAAACAAGAGATTCCAACTGATGGAATGAAAAACATTTCCAGCATGAAGAGAATCACTGGAACAGGCTGCCCAGAGAGGTTGTCCAGTCTTCATCTGTGGAAGTTTTCAAGACCTAACTGGATAAAGTTCTGAGCTACCTTGTCTAATCTCACAGCTGACCCTACTTTGAGCAGGAGACTGGACTAGAGACCTTCAGGTCCCTCCCAACCTGTACTCTATTATTGGTCACAAGTCCTCCTGCCTATCATAAAATAAAAAATTAAAAAAAAAATTATAAAGTGATTCAAACACAAGGCACAATAGTCTCTTCTTTAGTTATTTATTACCACATTTTTAGTGGGAAAAAAGCCATAAAGGACTTCAAGATTACAACCAATGAATCCAACATCCATTAAACGGTCCTCCAAAGTCTGTCGGACAGAAGTGTGCCCAATTTCTTGTTGGAAAAATCCAGTGGATCAAAAATGCAGTGGTTGTGTCTCTGTCTGCTGCAATAAAGAAATCTCTTTCCACCATATATTCAGCTGCCGTTTACAGATATTGTAGACCTCTTTAATCTTCCATTGGATGAACAAAATTTATGCTCTTTTAAGCTTTCTAGTATAAAGTTTGTTTCTGAAATGCTGAAATATTTTTTTGCAGCAACTCTCTGAAAGCCTTCCATTATCCCTTTTTGAAGTAAAAACCAGAAATAGAAAATTATTGCAGAAAAGTGGTTTCATCTGTGACATTTAAGTGAAACTTATTTTCCTGTTTGTGAATTCAGTAATTTTGACAGCCAGTTCTATCACAACACAGGAACAAAAGTTCATGTTTAGTTGTTTATCTGCCATTCATATGCTCTGAAGTTCTCTTCAAACACTACCTTCTAGAAGACAAGCTACATTCTTTTAAATGTTAACTGCACTTTATTCTTAAAAGGTTGTACTTGAGTGTGCTGCTTGGCTTCAGACTCCCTTAACAAAGATTAGTAACAAGTAAACTCTCTTTCAAACTATCCCTGGAGGGCATGAAATGCCGTTGTTGCTGTAAAGAAGCCTAGAATCAAGGTGTCTAGAAGGCACCCAAAGTGCTAGCAATTCTGAGAGAAAGACTTCAGATTTGCTTTGGTAGACATACTCGCCTGGTCAAACTTGAGAGTGTACAAATCAGGTATGAGAAAGAACACAGCAACAGCTGCACTACGCAAAACCAACTGTTCACCTAATCCAGGATCCTATGTCCAACACTTTCACATCAACAGTAGATGAGCAAATAGAGCATATGAGGAAAGAACATAGTTACACAGTCCCAGAAAACTTTCTCAGCTTTCTGAAAAATTGCTGGTGGAAGACCTCCAGAGCCTTAGGGTTTCTGTGCTTGATTGCCCTCAAAAAAAATTCCTCTTCCACAGAAGAAGAATGTAGGTAAACTTTTAGCAGTCACAGTGTTGCTAGCAAGGAGCTCCATAGGTTCTCCACAGGGAGAACCACCTCTTCCTTACATGCCTTGATCCTGTCTCTCATATTTTTCCTTTCCTCCATTTGATACATGAGGTTCTTGTAGAGGAAAAGATAGCAAATATCCATTCTTCACACCACTTACCATTTACAGATCTTTGTCACATTTCTCCTACATCTCTTTTTCAGGCTGAAAGATCCTACTCTAAAATACAGTCCATCCTTGCCTAGAAGTTCTCTCTCTGATCCGAGTCAGAAAGTGAAGAAGCTGTAGGAGGAGATGAGCTGACTGTACAGAATGGACAAAGAGGGGATAAACTATGACCCTGCACAGACAAAAACCCAAGCCCACAGTGCAAGGAAATAGGGACAGCTAGAGGCTGTATTCAAAATAGTAACAAAAGGAGATTTTTAAAATGGAGTAGGTAAGAAGCCTATGACTTCCAGCAACAGAATGAAGACTCCCTCTCTACCTGCAAATCTGCAGTTACTGAACAGATACAGCACTGATGGAACACATTAAGAGGAAAATCTTCTGTTAATGGAAGCATCAAAGCCACCTGCATCCAGAACCAATTCCCTGCATAAAGGAGAGACTAGGGACTCCTTCCCACACAGGAGGTACCCACCTAGCCTGAGGCCTCAAGACATTAGCTGCTTGCTGAGGGCCTGGATCCCCAATGTTGCAAAGAGGCTACCAAAGCTCATCTGGTCCTCAACCTATTACCTCTTGCTTTTTACCCACATGGGCACCAACAACCCTACCAGAATCAATTCTAAGCATACCAAGAGCAACAATGGATCTCTACAGAAAAGGGCGAGGGGCACAAAGGCCCAAGGTGGCATTATCACCAATCCTCACAATGAACTAGGACAAAAAAAAAAGGTCTAGTAAAAGTGCATGCATCCAGAAGATCAACACCTCACTGAATGACAGGTGTTGCAGGCAAGGTTCTTACACCTTTCACTGTGGTAATCTCTGATTATCAAGAATTACTGAGCAGGGGCTGAATCCATCTGACAAATTTGAACAATTGTTCTGCAAGCAGGCTTGATAACCTACTGAGGAAGAGCTGAAACTAGGCATGGTAAGGAATGGTTGTCGTAAGGTGAAGCTGAGGTATGGGAGGCAGTGAGGAAACATCTGGGGAACAGCATGACAGGGAAGGTGCTTGCTTGTCCTTCGTGAAAGCATCATGACTCAGGGTTCATCATCTCAAGTACCTGTAAACAAATGCAGCACAAGAAACAAGAGGAGCTACTAGTCCCTACACAACTGAAAAATTATTATTTCATTTGGATTACAGAGACTTAGTGGGATAAGTTAAACGACTACAGCGTTGCAACAGCCTCTTCAGGAAAGACAGGCTGGAAAGGGTGAGGAGTGGTTGTGCTTTATGCAGAGCAGTGCCCAGAGCTTAGCCACGGGACAGGTGATGAGCCCGTTGAGTGCTTGTGGGCAAAGACAAGGCAACAAAGCAACGGGCAATATTGTGCAAGGCTCTCACTACAGACTACTTGATCAAGGAGAGAAAGTCAATAGAGCCATCTCACACAATTGCAGGCCTTAGGACTGACTCCTGGATGTACCTTAACTGGAAGGGCTGTATGATTTGGCACAACACAGGTGGTTTCTGGAGTGTGCTGGAGACAATTTCTTGACACAAACGATTGATGAGTCAATTAGGAGAGTTGCTCTGTTTGGTTTGTTATTCACAAACAAGGAAGAATAGGTCTGGCACATGAAGGTCAAGAATAGGTTCACCTGCAGCAACCTGCAGGCTGTGGAATTAAAAATCCTGCAAGAAGTCACCAGAACAAGTATCATTACAATCCTTGCACTCCAGACAGCGTATTTCACCTTATTCAGGACCTACTTGGTAGTATCCCAAAGGGAGCTACCCTGGAAAGCAAAAGGATGCAGGAGAGTTGGTTGTTCTTCAAGGACAGCTTCCTCAAAGCATGAGAACAGTTCATTTCAATGTGCAGAAGAACACAGAGCCAGCATGGAAGAAAGCTGGTATGGGTGAACAGGGACCTCCTGACAGAGGTCTAGTGTAAAAAAGAATTACACAGAAGGAGGAAGCAAGAGGAATACTTTGTCCAGTGGTGCAGGAATGGAATAAGAAAAGCCAAAGCCCAACTGGAATTGAAGCCAGGGAGGCATGTAAAGGACAAGAAGGGCTTCTACAACTACAATGGCAGCAAAAGGCTAAGGAAAATTGTGGAGTCACTACTCACTGGGCCAGACAACCTAATGGCTGTGTACGTGGAAAATGCTGAGGTACTTAACTTTTCTGTCTCCATTTTTCACTGGCAAGTTTCCCTCCTAGGTTCCTGAGAGCAGAGGGAGAGACCCTGGCAGAGTCTGCATAATTGAAGTGCTATCCCACAGTCAAGAAGATAGAGCTAGGGCACACTTAATCCAGGTGGATAGAGAAGTCCACAGGAACAGATGAGATGTACCCAAGAGTGCTGAGGAAGGTAGGCCGGTGGCATTGTGAGGCCCCTCTCTACCATCTTCATGGCAACTAAGTGAAGCTCCTGATGACTGGGAAAAGGGAAATGTCACAGTCATCTTCAAGACAGTCAAGGAGGATGATTAATGGAAACTACAGGCTGGTTGGCCTCACCTGACATCTTAGGGAGTTATCAAAAAATATTCTTCATAGCAAGCCATTGCCAGGTTCACAAAGAAAAGAAAGGTGATGGGGAGTAGTCAGCTTGGATTTAGTAAGGGCCAATCGTGCCTGACAGACCTGTTAGCTTTTTATGATGGGCTTGAAGAATTGATATCAGTGGTTAATATAGTCCAGCCGGTGGCTTAGCACTAGAGGCAGTCTTCGGGGATCCATACTGGGCTGATGCAGTTTATTGTATTTACTAATGAACTGGACCTGTGGGCAGGAGATCACACCTGGCAAGTTTGCAGATACAAACTGGGAGGAATGGCAAATATTCTACAGAGCACAGCTGCTATTCAGAGGCACACTGGCAGGCTGGGAAAAATGGGACAACACAAAGTGCAGCAAGTGCAAATGCGAAGTCCTGCATCTGGGATAGAATAATCCTATGCATTAAGACAGGCTGGGGGTTGACTGGCTAGAACAGAACTTTGTAGAACAGGGTCCTGATTCCTGGTGGAAAACAATTTGAACATTAGTCAGCAGTGCGAAGTAAGTCCAACAGCATTTCAGGCTGTATTAACAAGAAATATGTCCAGCAGGATAAGGGAAGTGATTCTTCTCTGTTCAGCACTTGAGAAACCCCCATCTGCAGCACTATGTCCAGTTTTTTGATACCCAGTACTAGAAAGGCACTGACAAAATCACAGCAAGTCCAGTGGAGGGTCACCAGAAAGATCAAGGGGATGAAGTACGTGCTATATCAGCAGATGACAGAACTGGATTTGCTCAGCCTTAACAAGTGAAGACTAACTGGAGATTGTATCACCGACTTTCACTACATAATGGGATGGCAAAGACAAGATGAAGCCACTAGTCTTTAAAATGCACAGCAACAGGAGAAGCAGCAACGGACACAAGTTGGAACACAGCTGATTCCAATTTAGCAGAAAGTTTTTCACTGTTGAAGTTGGCTAAATATTAGGCTACCCAAGAAGAAGTTGTGGTATATCCATCCTTGGAAATGTATAAAAGTAAACTGCCAAGGTCCCCGAGCCATCTGATATAATTGGACCTGCATTACGTAGGAGGTTGGAATAAAACCCATCAAATTACTTTGCAATTTCATCATCTTTCCTGTTGCTCTTTCATGTACTCTTTCCAGTTTTGTGAAATCTTCTTTGATATGGGGAGGGGAAACAGAATTATACAAAACATTTAAGAGCTTGGTGTCCCATAGTGAAGTTTTCCTCAATTTCTTAATTTATTCCTAGCATTCTTTATTTGCTTTCTTCAACTGTTACTGTATCAATGTTTTCACAAAATTACCTACTATAATCCTGGAAAAATCGTTCTGGAGTGATGAGTCAGTTCTATTTTTCTATCAAGTTATGAACATTTTCATACTCATCTGAACCACTCTGTAGTTAAGCACAGTGAGTTTCACCTGCTATTTTTATACCCCAGTCATTCAGCACTTTAAGATTCTTCTACAGCTCTTCACAGTATCATCAGCAAACCATCACCTCACTAGTCACCCTTCATTTTAGGTACATTATTAATTCTGTTGCACAGCACAGTCTCTGGAACAGATCATCGTAGATAAACTTTCCATTCTTCAAATTATTATTTCCTCCATAAGGACTTTCCATCTTATCTGAAGACAGTTCAGTTTCCAAAAGTTCTTGGTAAGAAATTATTTGTGTTTGGATATCCAAAAGAATTCAAACACATCAATCAGGTCTTCCTTGTCACATGCTTGTTTATCTACCCAAAGAGCTCGAAGGTTTTCTAATGTATGATCTTCCATTACAAAAATCTTAAGTGCCAACACAGCTATTATATTTACAAATTCTACTTGAGAAAAAGATTCTATTAATCTGCCCATCTTCTAAGTAGCATTATTTACATTGTTGTTTAGCCATGCTAGGTTTTGTCTGAGCTTTTTGAAAACTGTACTTTTTAACTGAGCAGTTTGTACCTGTGCCTCCAATATACCATCTTCAAATCATCTCCATACCATCTCCACAGATTTAATTCTCAGACTCTTTCCAAAAGTTAACCTCTATCTTCTAAAGACAACTCTACCTGTTTTCTCATACAATTGTTTCCTGTTCCTGCAACCTCTCTGCTATTATCTTTGTTATTGAAAGACTGATCCTGGTGAAAGGACTGCAAAATTTTGTGTATTAATATCATGCTAAATTTAGTACAAAATTGGTCCCCAAGAGATCGGCTTGAAATATTTCACAGAGAATGTACTATTCAGAAAAATTCCCTTCTCTGCAACTTGATGGGCAAGCTTTATGAAGCTTAGAGCACAGAAATTAACAGGTGACTGCTGGTCAAGGACAGAACGTACTTCACAGTGGCCAGAGTTCAAGAACAGTCCCAGTTACAGTCATGCAACTGTAAAAGTCATAAACTGTTATAGCCAATAAATAAAACAACTACTCAAGAGAATTTGTCCCGTCACCAAAACTGAAAATTTGAAAAAAATATTGCTGGATACAATAATTTTAGACTTCTGCAAACTGTAGTCCAGTATTTAATATTCACTTCTGTCTTTCTGCTCCAGAGCAAAAACTCATCTGTGACCACAGTGTGTTTTCTCCTTTGCTAAGATGAGAAAACCAACCCTGCTATGCTGATTTCATTCATCTTCAATGAAAGAACCCTTAAACTGTGGTAAGAACAAGGATGAGCAATTTGTGATGCACGTTTTATAAATTTTGACACAAGTACACACGATGTTCTTTCTCCCTGCCACCCCCCACCTCCAAATAGTTTCTGGATGACTAATTGCACAACAGTGGTATCACTTTTGCAATGTCAGCAACACCTAACACTTAGATTCTTAGAAGAAACTATGGAACCTGCCTTTTCTCTGTTTAACTGGCACAAATTTAAAGGTAAATACCAGAAAAGGAGGAAGAGTCTGAAACATGGCTAAAGAGATGTATTCTTAGCTCCCTTTCTCTAGCTGTTTAGAGACAGAATGCCACCACACATTAGTGAAAGACAGAGTTTCATCATTAGTGAAACAAGAATTGAGAAACTATGGTTACTAACTTTGCAGAGACTGAAAGACACCTGAATCTTGTTTAATCTATGGGATTCCTACCCAGTCAAGCATGTTTAAACACATTTGTGTTAGCATGGTCATAATTTCGTAAAAAGCTATACAATGGGGAAAAAAATAAAAGAAAAAAAGAAACTATGATAATTTGAAGCAGCTTAATTACAGATAAAAGAGCAGTGTCAGTTTATCTGTAAATTATTCATCTATTTTCAGAAGTGCAAAGGTGCAATGAGTGCCCTATGTGAAAAAAATAAATATGCTTTTAAAACTGACAATAATACATAAGACATCCATTCAGTTTAACATTAAAAAATCTTCTGCTAACTACATGAAGAGACTACCAGCCTTCTACACTTTCGAATGTTAATCAGTTAGCATAGTCAGATAAAATTTAGATAAAAACCACTATGAGTTAAATGAATAAAAGGTATACAGCATGAAAACCATGACTTGTGTTTTTCCTGAAAACTTCCTAATACTGTCTTTTGGTGAAAAAAATAAATTTGAAACAAATGGGACTTGTGGCATGCCTGGATTACCAGCATGTTATTCTTGCTATCTATTTGCATTAAAAGAAAGTTGAAATGCTTTCTTCTGCTCAAGAACAGTAAATGAACACATTTCTATTCCCACAAATCTTTCTGTTCCATCTCTGGCAATTACTCATCTTTCCTCTTCTTCCACCACCACGCCACCCCAGTTTGCAAAGAGCATGAGGAAAAAAACCAAACCAAACCAAACCAAACAAACCAGATACCAAACATGACAGTTTTTTGGTGTTAAACTTTCTTTTTTTCTGGGCCTCAAATTCCATCCATGAAAACTGTAGACTACATAACACAGAATTGGTGGGTAAGACTGCCTTTTTAATTTAGAAACATGTCACAAGTGTGTCATTTTAAGAAATGAACAAAAACATGGACTTAAATCAAAACTACCAATTTCTAAAACTCTTACCTGGAAGACTTGACTTGTTTGGTAGTAGCACTTCAGCATGTTCCTCCTTCTCATCACAGGGATCCTCTTCATCAGACAGTACTAAGAAAGCCTCTTTTGGCAGACTTTCATTGCTTTCCTGCTTGGATGGTGAACCCAAACAGTTGTCTATTTTCTCTTCTAAATCTGGGACTGTGTCATCCCCTGGAAGCAGAGAACTTTTAGAAAAACAGCTCAGTTCATCTTCAGCAGGGGCCAGTTTTTCCAAAATTGGAATAATTTCATCTGTTTCCATAGTGTCAGTATTGTCCAAGGTACTTTCACTTGGCTCATCTGTCTTCTGAACAGTGGTTTCTGAAAGACCTGCAGTGCCGTCTTGTTTGTCCTTTGGTTCCTGGTTAGCTTCCATACTGCTAGAGATGGCGTCTTCTCCAACAGTGTCTTCAACAGTTACTTCTTCAGTCCTCTTTTCCTCATCAGATGAATTGGAATTAATTGTTAAGTCATTTGTTTCTCCGTTCTCTTCAGAAGAGTCACTAATATCACAAACTGATTTACTTTCACCTTCTGATGGGATGTTACTCTCTCTTTGGTCCAAATGATCTTTTGTATTATTTTCTTCATGGAAGTTATCTTTATTGCTACCAAGCACTCCATTTTCAGCTTCACAAGCTAAAGCACTATCAGTACTTTTATCCTGCTCAGGAGTAACATTCTCTGGAGGCAGCGTTAGAGGTTTGGGTTCTATGTCATTGATTATGTCCCCTGCCCTACTTTCAGGGCTTTTGGCTTCACTAATGTCATCAGAAGCTGTTCTTCCTTCTTCAGAGTTAGCACACAAGTCCACTAGGCCATTAACTTCCCTCTTGTCCTCCATACAGTCTGTACTGCTTAAAGAGGAATTTAAATCAGAATCTCCATTCTCATGCTTTCCATTTAACAGTTTAACTTCAGTTGTCTTCAACAGCTCCTCTTTAACCTTATAGACAGCTTCAAGTTGTTGTCGATCACTTGCTCTCATTGTTTTTCGTGCTTTAAAGACCTTCTTCTGAGGTTCATCTGTGCTATCCATCTTGACTCTTAAAAAAAAGTTCAGAAAGAATTGTGAAGGTAAAAATTACCAGATTACAGCATCCCTAAGACTGCAGCATTTAGCCCATTTTAAAGAAAACTGGTTTAACTGTTATCTATGAAAACAAACACACTTAAATTTTGTTTGTCCTCAGAAAAAGTGAATACAAGTTTCTACGTATACTGCACAAACACGTGTATGTGAAGATCACTGAGGTCACACCATAACATTATGTAGTAATAGTCTGACTATACATTTTACATCAGTTATCTTGTATTATTGCTATTATGCAAAGCCACATAATGAGGTTTTCTAGCTAGAAACAGATATTGTGCTAATGTAAGAGCCAAGCAGTCTCTCTTTTCGTAAAGAAGAAATACTCTTGGTCCATCAATTTACATTTATTTTATCTTTCCATATATCTTGCAGAGCCATTTGGAAAAAAATAGAAGATTCCAGGCTTGGCTAACCTTGAACAATTCCAAGAGATCCTAATAGGTGACTAGCTAGTGAGACTCTTCTGTTAACGTAGTACAAGGATACAAGGCCTTTATATTAAAATTAAGACAGACAAGTAGTTTGATCTCCCAGACTACAGTGCTTTCTTTTATAAGCATTTTATAAGCATTACCCAGAATTAAAAAATTCTTATATTACAAAATTCACAATTCTACCTTTCCTCTAACCAAAAGATATACTAACAGATTAATAAAATGTTCACAGACAACTTAAAATCAAATTCGTAAGTGAATCACCTGAGCAATCATAACAGATAAAACAAATTAGTATTTTTCTGCTCTGGTTTCCTTAATCATCTAAGCAGTCTTTCACTCATATTTTTAATATAAAACACAGTAAATACAAAGTAAAATGAAGGGCACTTCCTTTTTAAATTTGCCAAGAATAGCAGTCCTAAAAATCAAACATCAGAATACCCTTATATTGATGCATCCTTACTTTTTTTCTTTAAAAAAAAATACTGAATAAGCTTGAATTTCTAATATATTTCAAATTTACGTTTACTTCATATCTTAGGATATTACCCAAAATCTAGTTTTAAAAAAAAGCTCTAATACAGCTCTACAGTGAACCTGTACAAAAAAAAGGCTTCTCAAAATGCCACTGTTAGACGGTTATGAGTAACTCATGCGTATTTTCAGCTCAATCCCACAATCTTTTGCAACCAAAGAATATCCAATAAAAGCTACTGTAAGTGACAAAATTATAAGCATAGATGAGATTAAAAGATGAACACTAAACGCTGGTTAACAGCTAAATATCAGGTATCACTGCTGACCAGCCTTAAAGCGTTTCCAGCCATATCCACAAGGGAGCACACTGCAGCCAAGTAATGCATCTCCATGTGAGAGCCGAGTGAAAGAAAGAACAAATAAATCGGTAACCAGTCCAGACAGGTTTAGTCATACCGGGGCAAGCCAATCAGCAGCCACCTGATAAATACTGCCTTCCAGTCTTTCAAAGAGAGCAACTCCAGAGCAGATTTCAAGAATTCAGTTTTGCACAAATAAAACATTTAAAACTAGTAGTGTTCTAAATGAATGTATGTTGGTAGCCTCCCTTTATACTTAACTAACACAAAGTTTAGCTACATTTGCTATGCACTTCCCTCAACTGATGCCTGGGTATTTTCAGTTTTTACTCATTGTGTGACCAAGTCATAAGAAGGCTATGAGTGGCCCAGGCCCCAAGCCAATGGGCATCTTTTATTTCAAAGAAAGGCATTTGTACAGAACAGCACAAAAACGACTCCTGCATGCAGAGATAAGTGTGTAAGGGTTAAATGCTTTAAATATGGTAGTAGGTTTTGGGTTGCTTTTTTTGATTTTTTAAACATAAGCAATTTTGAAACCAACACACACAAACATTGTGTCTATTTGTTTAGGTACAATTTATGAAAATTCCCTTTTTCATTTTAAGCTTCAAAGTCATATATACTTCAGCATGAGACACACAAACACACCATTAGGCACCTCCCTTCAATAATATTTGGAGATTTCTTCCTCATGACCAAATGTGTGCTACCATGGCAAACCCAAAATGTGGCAGTGCAGCTAGGAATACATGAAGGATTCCTCAGCCAATTAGTTTTCCCTCTATATCTTTATTATTATTACTCTGTAGAGAGATCGCAGCTCTAAAGCAACAAAGCAAAATGTTAGTTTAGCTGCTATGGATTAGCCTATAATCGTGTACTCATATGAGCCGTCCAAGAGCTGCTTGAAACGTTAGCCAATCAGTAAGCAGCTGCCCGAATCCCGCCTGGTAACAGGCAGCAGACAAAGAGAAGGTCATGGAAACATGGAGGGGGGGTGGGGAGGGGGGGGTGGGGAGGGGGGGTGGGGAAGCTGGAATCTAAACAGTGCACAATGGGGTTTGCATGGTATTACCGGTCTAGAACAGCATCGGCACAGGGTTCCTGGCATGCACTCAGTGCTAGCCAAAAGCACCATAACCATAAGACATTTGCCAAAGCATAAAAACTACATGGAGGAAGTAAAGCCTTTGATCATGAAAATCAAGTGCTAAAATATGCAAGTCTACTTAAATGTAGCATAGCCAAACCAAGGAAAGCGAGGCAGCAAATGGTCAGGAGTATTTTGTTCTAGATGGAGAGTTCCAGAGAATGAAAGCGGTGAACAGAACCTACCTTTTAAGTAGCGGTTCATAAAAAGCAGTTTTCAGTTGAAATCCTTTTCTAAAGCAATGTTGATACAAGTTGTCAGAAATTTAAAAACTATTTTCAAAGAAGAAAAAAATAACCATTTGTGATCTATTCTTACAGAACATGCACTGAAATAACGTGCCAATTTTTTCTACCACTAATACAAGTCTACTGATCTGACTGAATGCAAGATACACACCACCAGCCTACTGAGATCCACATACAACTATGCCTTTATTTTAAAATGTAATAAACAACGCAGAGGACATATGGCAAGTGCAAATAATATTTCTTCTAGCACACCAGATGATTTGACTTTTCCTCCGTTTTAGGCTAAAATTATGTTAGTGTTGGCTGAACAAAGTGAAAGAAGAATGTGCCATTTTCTGAGAAAAAACTACATCACCATCCGGTCCTATTTCACCTAGCGCACATCCAGCAAAAAAAGGTCCACTTGTGATTAGAGAAAATCTTTAGCTTATTCCCCCTCTCCCCCGTGTTTAATATCCAATATCGAGGTTCGCGGTTTAAGAAACAACCGGCATTTTCCCTTGCGCAGAGCCTTGTAATTTCGCAGGCGTACCCGAGGGGGAGCCCGCTGCGGCCCCGCGCCCCCTCCGCGCCCGCACCCCGCGGGACGCGCCAGCCGCAGGTCCGGCCCTGCGCGGGAACGGACTCGAGCCCTCATCCGATTGGCTGGAGGGAGCAGCTGCACGGCAGCCAATCAGACAGCAGCTCCTTAAATTCTACCCAGCAACAAAGCCCCAGGAGGCCGGCAGCAAGAAGTCGGCCAGGGCACAAATACGAACACGGGGGGCCCACAGCGCAGGCGAGCCGGGTTTGCGTTAACTTAAAGTTTTCCAAAGAGCTGGTAAATGACGTAAGAATGAAGTTAAGGGTTTTCAGTTTGAGACCTGGTGCTGCACAAAAGCGGTAACCCACGAGTACAGTGCACAGACGCAATGAAGATTTGGTGTTTAATATGCAGAAGCATTTTTAGGCTATTTTAAGACTACCAAATTTCAGTGATGCTAAATGTTGAATCAAAAAACCTGCCGAGATCCAACCCGGGTTCAAGTATGTCAGCTGGTAACCTTTCTTCAAGTACTGTGCAGTGCCTGTGCTCTTCTAGTGTACTAACAGGAGCATCAAAATCAGTGGTTTTTCACAAGTGCAGTATGATTTGTGCCTTGAAAGTAGAGGCCATTCTTCCCCACCCTTGCAAACTGCCTTTTGAAGAACCACTTCAGTAAAACATTTAAGTCCACACATGTATCTATGCCCAAGAAAAATACCCAGATGTATGGTTACAGGTTCGGTAAAGCAGAATAAATTCACACTACAGTTTCAAACAGGTCATATAGTCTTGTGTACTGTACGCGATCAGCAACTTCGCGTACAAACCTGAACTATGCTCTTGTCACTGGCATTACAATGAATTGAGCAGTTGTCCTGTGCCTTCTCTACCTCCAGAAAATAATACCACCTTTGACTTTGGCTCATGAACCAGTTCCTCATACTGAATTAGTAATTTCAGAGTTCTCTTCCCATAAGGCTGCCATGCCTTGTGGGAAAAATAGGACTGTCAGGTCCATTTACACAACTAAAATCTTTGATCTGCTGGTGATTTTGCAGAATTGCCCTTACAGAGTTCATCAGTTTATGCCTTGATAACTACTACACATAAGATGCGTACTTTTGAAGATGGAACAGAAAACAAGTGCAAATCTTTCCTAGACAACTTTCAATTAAAATACATACTCTAGTTAGTCTCATACAAGCAACACAAGTGCCCTAAAAACATCTGCTCATTAGCATGTGGAGATTAAGCTCATTCTTTAAGAAAAGTTTTGTCTTTTTCTATAAACTAAGTTTTAACAGCCATTTAGGTCATTAAACCAGAACTGTTTGAGTAGAACTCAGAGCAACAGCAGTAGATACTTCCCACAAGTGTTAGAGATTTCAACTTTTATCAGCAACTCAAAACATAAGCTTTTGATTCAGCTGTGAGATCTCCAAACACTAAACAAGTACTGGTGTTTGAAATATCTGTAACAGCAAAATTCAGCTTTCTTACAGATTGATTTTTTTTTTTAGCACAAGCTAAAGCACTAAGTATATTTCTTTCTGTAAAAAACAGATTTATTAAATTTTACATAAAGCTGAATTTGGGCCTTTTAAGATACATTTATGGAATATTTTTATTATACACAGTTTAAATATTATACTACAGTTCCATCTTTGGCACAGGATTAACAGTTACCATTATCCTTAAATATGAGGAGCTAATAATTCCATAGAAGTGGACACTAACTGCCAGAATACATCTACAATTAAAAACTTACCCAACTGCCAATATTCAAAACTTAAAACCTGAACAACCTGAATTAATTGTTCATGTACATGCAGACCAAAAAATATGAGAAACTCTGAGGAAAAAATCCTTAAAAAAAAAAAGATGTTGTGTTCATGTTGAGGCTCTTCTATGCATTATAAAATACAGTATTTTTTCCTTTTATCAGTGAATTTCGAGTAAAAATTCAACAGGCTACAGCTGTAAAAAGATATCACTAATGTATGCAGAACTGCATCCTTTTAAGGCAGATCTCTTTACAAGTCTTCTGTTAGATAAAATGTAGAATAACACTATTCTAATAATAAAAATATATTTACCCGTAACATTCTGTAAAGAATTTTCTAAACTAGGCAGCTAACTGTAGTGATGTAACCTCGGCTTTCAAACACCTGCAACTTGGTGACATCAGACTTCAAGAGGTGAGCTGTCTGATGCTAATAGCGGTCCCCTGAGGTCGCTTCTCAAATGCCAGAAGAAACAGAAGTGAAAACCTGCAACAAAACAGGTGATGCTGAATTAAAATGTTAAGTGTCATGCATGCAAGTGCCTTTCAGAGGTTTTTTGCAGAAGCTACATTTTCTCAGTAACAAAAGATTAACAATTTAAAATGGAACCAAAATAGCCATTGATTAGTTGTTTAAGGGAACCTCCTCTTTTAGAAAGCATTATCAGTATTTCTTCTAGGGAAGATATCCTTTCTCAGGAGAGGCAGTGCACCTGCTGCTTTGCTTGTTTGTTCCTTGCTCAGACCAGTCCTTCCACACACAGAAGTCAGGGCTGAACTCCCACCAAGGGCCTCACCTCAGACTGGAGGAGGCAGGTCTTCAGTATGCAACGGAACCAGCTGTTTCATCAATTCAGCTAACTGAAGCCTAGGAGAAACTTTTCATAAATTTTGGGGGCAGGAAGACTATTTGCTTGTTTTCCACATGAAATTATGACTTTTCTTTCTGCGAGTGTCAGAGGGAGGCCCTGCAGCCATTTTGCTCCCTCACTAGCTCTCGGCCCGGCAGAGTCTCGCTTCTCCTGCCTGACGGCCGGGAACTGCGTGAAATTTGCATACCCGCTCGGGATTGGCTGCGGCACAGTTGATTTGCATACACCAATCCGCAACCGCGAGGCGGAACCACCCCAGGAGGCCTGTGCAAATCTGCCCAGCAACCGGCTAAAAATAGAACAGGCGCCCCGGGAAGCGATAGAGCGCGTCCCCGATGGTGACGTCGCGCACGTCAGCGACCCCGCCGCGGGTCGTCCTCCTCGCGAAACGTGCACCCGTGCCGCGGCACTGCGAGGCGGCGCGGCGGAACAGCCACCCTGCAAACACGAGGAACCAAGGGACACCCGATCTTCAAGTTTTGTGCCAAAAGCAGAGGCGTTAAGTGGGGGTACATGGCACACCTAACTCTCATAGGTTTTGGTGTGTTTTGTTGTTTTTTCAAAATAGAAAAAAATATTTCTTAAGTCATTCTCTTTTAAAATCAATACATCAACAATTTTAATCTGCACATCATCTTCCTTCTCACTTTCATTTCTAAGCAAACAGGAACAGAAACCATCTTTCTTACTCTGACTGTTTAATATCCTGTTATCAGTTCAGTGACATGAAAAGTGAGTCATCCACAACAGATGTCATGGAATCCTCATTAAATGTGGACTCTTATACCTGAAGTTACAGATTTCTTTTTGCCTCCTTGCCACACCTGTACAGTTTGTGCAAACTGAAGGCGGTGTGGGATTTGGAAAGGCGAGCAGGCTGTGACAAAGATAAACTCCGTAAATAGCAAGACATCCTGAGAATAAAAATTAAAAACAAAACGGGGTAAGGAAAGTACACAATTTTAAAAGGGTTATGTAAATACATGAATAACTTCAACAATGATCTACATGTACAGCATTTTACCATTTTCCACCTACAGAGCGGGTATCATCTACACAAATTTGATTTTCAGTACTACTGAACTGATGACATAAACTCTTCTGGCTGTAGCAGAAGCAACTAAAGAGGTTTCTGCACTTTCCCATCCATGACATCTGCCCCCAGGTTTTTGTTTCATGGAACCGGTTAAAGGCAGGCGAGAGCCAACAAAGTGAGATGGATGAGAACAGCACCCAATGCACATGGGACACATACGGCTGGCTGCCTAGTCCAGGTCTTCAGCAGCCTGAAAAGCACTGCCTCATACATAAGGTATACATAAGCACCTCTGGCATGTAAAAATTATTTTCTACGAGGCTGTCTCAATTAAATAAGGAGAGAGGGAAGAAAAGTGGCCAATGCAGATAGTCACAGAGTGACCACTGACAATGGTTGATAGCTTTTGAATGACTCCACAAAAACAATCACAAAAATTAACCAGAAATCCCAATAGGAAGGTTAAAGTGAAGGAAGACAAAAATTTGAATCTAAGAAATCTTCAAAATAACATTAGAAGGAAAAAAAAAAAAAAAGAACAAAAACTACAAAAAGAGTTTCTTGTAAAAGCTACAATGTACCAAAACTTTATTACCCATACCTACTGTTAGAACTATTTTTCGCAAGCATCCTTCTTTAAGGAAAGGTAGCTTACTCCATAGACGTTAGTTAGCTACTGCCAATAAATTTTGCTAGCAACTGTGCCCCCGCCCCCCCCCCCCCCCCCCCCGCACAGAAGACAGTTATTCATTCATCAGAGGCTAAATGTTTCCCTAAAGAAACTAATGTTGGGGAATGATGGGAACTGAAAAGCAAACTTATCAACCTAATATTCTATTAATTACTAGATACAAAAGAAAAATCAAAACGTGTGTTTTCAGTGCTGGTAACCCACTGCATTAATATGCTAAGAACCCTAGATAATGCAGGTAATTCACGTTTTTACAACAATAAGCAGTCACTCTCTAATAAATTTCTATGGCAGTCAATTTCTTATTATACCAACCATACAATAGAGTAAGATTTATTTACTCTAGTAAAAGTGTATAGCAGCAGATTAAATTCTCTTGGGTCAATGGGCAGACAATTACTTTTCTGTATTTGCTGCTAGGCAAAGATTTGTCATATGTCTCAAGCTTGTAAAGACTTGTAAGAAAAATTATCCGAGGTATTACCCAAACTACATGTTTCATAATCAAACACACAGGCAACCATCGCATAGATTATTCTTCAACTTAAGCTTGCTTAGAACAAGCTCTGCAGTCAGAGATTGCCAGACTTAAGTTTTTGCTAAATTGACCAAGGAACAGGAAGCAGAAAGCAGACAAACACAAGATGGTTTATGTAGTTCCAATCAAAGAAATAAACGTTAAGAAAAATAGAAATACTTTTGAAAGGGGGTTTGATCATAAAAAGTAACCTGAAATGGTATTAATTCTTGCTGTATTCTTCCTTTCTAGAACCTTCAACATATCCCTCTTTTCTCACTGTACTTGCTGCATAGTCACTAGACTTAAGATCTCGCTATACTCCATTTGCCCGAGTTGTTTTGAGATCAAATGCAACACCTTACATTTGTTACCATATATGACTCTCTTTTCTCATTAGTATCTTCTTGCCACACTTTCAAAATTCAGTGCAAGTAGATATAAATTTTGGAATAATGTCACATTAGTTTTAAGTGGCACAGTTGTATTTATCTGTATCAGCGGCACCTTAAACAAGCAGCAAAGCACGATATACCCTATTGATTTCTGAGGTGCTGACACACACCTGATGCTAATACACTCGTGTCAACTCAGTTATGTACTCTGGCAAACAAAGATATTTGAACAAAAGCAAAGGAGGACCAGAGGAATGTCCTGAAAGTAATCATTCAGTTGATGGGAAAATCCACAGAATCACAGAATCATCTAGGTTGGAAACAACCTTGAAGATCATCTAGTCCAACCATTAACCGAACACTGACCATTCCCAACTACACCATATCTCTCAGCGCTATGTCAACCCAACTCTTAAACACCTCCAGGGATGGGGACTCCACCACCTCCCTGGGCAGCCCATTCCAACGCCTAACAACCCCTTCTGGAAAGAAATGCTTCCTGATATCCAGTCTAAACCTTCCCTGGCACAACTTGAGGCCATTCCCTCTTGTCCTATCGCTTGTTACTTCATTAAAGAGACTCATCCCCAGCTCTCTGCAACCTCCTTTCAGGTAGTTGTAGAGGGCGATGAGGTCTCCCCTCAGCCTCCTCCAGACCAAACAACCCCAGTTCCCTCAGCCGCTCCTCGTACGACATGTGCTCCAGACCCTGCACCAGCTTCGTTGCCCTTCTCTGGACACGCTCGAGTAATTCAATGTCCTTTTTGTAGTGAGGGGCCCAAAACTGAACACAGTAATCGAGGTGCAGCCTCACCAGTGCCGAGTACAGGGGTAAGATCACTTCCCTGTCTCTGCTGGCCACGCTATTTCTGATGCAAGCCAGGATGCCATTGGCCTTCTTGGCCACCTGGGCACAACTGCTGGCTCATGTTCAGCCGGCTGTCAATCAACACCCCCAGGTCCCTCTCTGACTGGCAGCTCTCCAGCCACTCCTCCCCAAGCCTGTAGCGCTGCTGGGGGTTGTTGTGGCCCAAGTGCAGCACCCGGCATTTGGCCTTATTGAAACTCCTACAGTTGGCCTTAGCCCATTGCTCCAGCCTGTCCAGATCTCTCTGCAGAGCCTCCCTACCCTCGAGCCGATCAACACTCCCACCCAACTTGGTGTCATCTGCAAACTTACTGAGGGTTTACTCAATCCCCTCGTCTAGATCATCAATAAAGATGTTAAACAGGAGTGGCCCCAAAACCGAGCCCTGGGGGACACCACTCGTGACCGGCCACTGGCTGGTTAAATGGATTTAACTCCATTCACCACAACTCTTTGGGCCTGGCCATCCAGCCAGTTTTTTACCCAGTGAAGCGTGTGCCCATCCAAGCCGCAAGCAGCCAGTTTCACCAGGAGAATGCTGTGGGAAACGGTGTCAAAGGCCTTACTAAAGTCAAGGTAGACAACATCCACAGCCTTTCCCTCATCCAATAAGCAGGTCGCCCTGCCGTAGAAGGATATCAGGTTTGTCAAGTACTTGGTTCTTTAAAAAAAAAAAAAAAATTAAACATTTATTCTTCCTATCAATGTTTTTGAATGAACATTAGTAACAAAATTGCATCCACTCCACATAAAGTGTGTTAATATTACATGACATGGTACACAGTCATATTTGTGTATGAAGGATGAAATAAAGCAACAATATGATGCAAGCACTGGTGAGGTTACATGTGAATTCAGATCAGGGGCCTCAGACACGTTAAAGCTAACCGTTTAGTTTAACACAGCAAATACAAAAAAGCCAGCAAGTAAGAAACTCCTCAGCCCAGAACAGTTTTCTGATGCTATTAACCATGCAGCTGCTTCTTACACTTAAACCAGCATAAGACAGGGGCAGAATGGCAAAGGGAGAACAAGTTCAAGACTAGCATGTTGCATACCAGCCTTTTAATACCAACTTACATTACCTGTACAACTACAGCACTGAGCTAGATCAGGGAGCTTAACCTCCAGATACGAATTTAGTAGGATCAGTGCTTTATTAAACTCAGCTCCTTCAACTGCCTGACAAAACAGTCACAGGAATATCTGGGCTGTTGCACCAAAACATGCAACAGAACAGCTTTGGGTTTTCCGGGTGTCAAGGACTTGCTGTAATGGACAGGCAGACCTTCCAGAGGGTGACAAAGGTGTCCCATGAAGTCAGCTTCATCTGGTTATTCAGGCTTTTTAGGGACAGGGCAAGGAGGCTGTCTCCACACTGGTTTTGGATAGGGTATTAAGAAGAAAGGAAGACAAAATTTGCCTCTGCTCTATGAACAATACCAAGCTCCTAATGTGAATTTTTATTTAAATATTTCCAGACTTCCATACTCAATTACAGATGACAAGTGTTAATTATACTCAGTATTACAAATTCCATACCATGAGTATTAGTACAGAAAATATGGAGATCTGTACTATTCCATCCCTTTAAAAACATTTCAGTGAACATCCTGCAGCACTTGCAAACATTTTATTCTCTATTTAAAAAAAGAAAAAAAATTTTTGTGGTTGCTCATATACACGCTAAGCTTTTTGACAACTGACCTGATGGTAATCAAGTTATTACTAAACATTACTTTAAATCATATAACAAACTTTATTCCATAACGTTCTCAAGTTTTCCTGGTCACATGAAGCCAGGGTTACATGCATTTGAGCTGTAGAAATTTTCTGTGAAAAATCTCTACTCATTCATCTATTTGGATTACCCATTAATTTAGTGACTGAGTATCTATTTTAAACATCCAGGAAAATGAATTAAGAGTATATTTATAACCCACAGCTGGTTTGGATAGCTCTACTGAATATTCAGTTATCCCAACCAAACACAAAGTGTCATCATCACAAAGTTGAGTACTGCATCAACTAAAAAGGTCAGACTGCTGAGAAAAATCCATGTCTAGTGTGCCAGAGTATCCTCAAGGGAATAGAACTATTGAAGCTTGAAATGGCTTAGCCTAGAACTAATTACATTTTACATAAACATGATTTGCAAAATTCATGTGTCTGCATTTGACAACCAAAGAGAACAGTCATATGTGACAAGGACCAACAGGGAGAAGTAACCCCTTAAGGGGTCACAGATTATCCCAAAACTCAAAAGAAAATTTCTAATCTTTAGCAGAGGTTGACAACATTAAAGCATTCCCCACCTCAATCATTTTTGCTACAAAGACAGAAAACTGATTTCCTTGGCCCTATTCTTTTCTGAAAATAATAAACCAAAACAAAACCTAAAAGCTTAAGAAACCCTATTAGGAAAAAAATAAACAGAACACTTCCTTGTCCCCCCAAACACTAGTGCTGCTTGGCATATACCAAACAGTTGGAGTTTTTGTGCATCTAAACCTCTTCAATAAGCATTAAAGACTGCTTACAAGTAATAATTTGTGTTTTTTAATTACATAGTACAGTATGACTTCACAGTAAACACACATAATATACCTTCCTGTGCAGCTTATCATTTAGTATCTAGGTATTAAAATCACTTCTGGAGTTTCTAACCTCCAAGATAATTTGAAAATACACAGAACAACAAAGAAGCTAACCAAAGCAAACTGTAATGTAGCTGTATTAAGTTGCCAGAAGTCACCTATAAATACAGTAATTCAAATTTGATGCAGCTTTCCCGTCTCAGGAGAACTAGTCCAATGTCTGACCTGACCATTTGGGGACACACACTTCAAACAGTAACACATAAAAGTAGAGAAGTCTGGAGCACAACATTCCAAATACACCTACCAGCAAACCAGTTCGGATTAGATGACTCTCTCCTTTTATTGGTTACCTGCAGTCACACCTGTCTTCAACCCAGGTATCAAATGCTGATCTTGAACAAGGCATGCAGAAATTCTGTTACATTTATAATAGTGAAATAGTTTTCAATTAATATTCTAGATATGATCATTCTGATCTCAACTCATTTCATTCACTCCTTGAACCCCTAAGGAAGAATTTCACACACTGAAGTACCAAATCTGAAACCAGATACAGACAAAAAATTATGTATTAATTTAACAACAATTCAAAGATGCTATTAAACAGATGAAAATAAATTCTCATATATATAAAAAGCCAATAAAATTTCCAACAACAGTTTTAGACAAAGCTGTTTTATCTCATTTATCTTTTCTGTCTGCAGGCACACTTCATTGAGAACACCAATGTTTCCCAGACTTAAGACTACTGGAGAAAGAAAAACACATAGTTCATGCAGGGCAAGGGGAAACATGGTAGGGGGGAGGGAAAGACAGAAAAAAGAGAGTCAGACAGGAGATAGGAATCATAATTCTATCTGCATTATGAAAAAATTTAATTATGACCGGAGTCAGCAAGCAGTCAAATTTACTTTTGTTATGCTCGGTACTTTACAACTCCTTTTCTAACAAAGACCTGGCTTATTCCTCTACTGAATGCATGTATCTTGCACTTACTTTACCAATGGAGAAGTGAGCCATAGAGTGCTCACTGGCTTACTCAAGATCACAACAAAAAGCCTAGAAATAAAACCAACCAACCAACCACAACAAAAAAAACACCCTACAATTTGTGACTCTCAAGTCTCTCCTACCTTCATTTCATTTATGCCTTGAGTAAAAACAACAGTGAAACATCAGCAAACTAGCTACTTTCCAAACTGACTCAGTTTGTAAGATCAGGTCTCACATTAGATTAGATTCTTCTAATGAAAACTGATGTTGTCTGAAGAAGTAAGAGTGACATCTATGCTTTTTTTGCCCACATTTACATTAGTAGCCTATTACTATGACCACTTAAACTTGTATTTTGAATCTGTCCAGTACTCTGAGGTGGTTTGACAAATATAATGAAACTAGTAAGATCTTTTATTTAATAGAGTTAATGCAAAAAGGACACACAGCAAAAACTGCATGTGGCAACAGTCCTATGCCATTTCTTGATCTGTAAACATCTTTGCAGCTGCATGTAATAGAAGCCTAAGATGAACAAAATGTTTTCAATAGATTTTACGGGGGGGGGGTGGGGCATAGGGTGGTGTAAACTCCTATGCCCCTAGCACTTAAGCTTTTCTGAAGCCTAGTTCTTAGGCTATCCTACAATTATAAAAATTCCTAGCTCTTCTACGTGACAATTGGTAACATAAACTAACTATTTAGGTTTGCTTTTATTAGCCACTCTTTCAGAAAGTTCCAGCTGATAACCCAGGACTCAAAACAAAACCCCCCCCACAAAACACTAAATGCATAAATACAAAAGATCAACAGTGTGATCATTAGTACCTTTCCAGACTCATTTCTCAGTGAGTGAAACCTGTAGTAGAAATAACCTTAAGAACTGATCTCTATTTGTTCCATGATATGCCCAGATAACTAAACTGAGTTTTCTGTTCTTCAAACAAAATTTGTGTCTTGCACAGCTGAAATACAATTGAAGTAACCTGTGTATGTGCCACTAAGGCACTGCTGGAGAGCATCCTCTCTGGACAGGTCAGTACTAACCAGTTCTAAAGAGAAGCAGTACACAGATGAGCGTAGCGACTCCAAAAGACACCAACGCACGCATTTCCACTTCTAAACTCTGGTACCATCCAAAACAATAAGGCAAAATGAAAAAGCTTTATTTCTGTTGATACCATTGCAGGCTACCTTAAAAAAGTGGTTATGAGTAAGAAAAAACAATAAGCAGGCAGAAAAAAACATAAATACACACAAAATCAGAAAGCCTTTTCTACATATTTTCACATTAAAAAAATAAAAACAAAACTATGAAAACAGGAGATTGTTCCAGTTCTGCATAACATACTCTTGTCAATACATGCTTTAGAATTCTCCCAGGAGAGGGAAGAAAGCATCTCCTATGGCTTGTCCAAAGTTATACATGTGCCAACGGACACAGGTCTAAAGAGAAGCTACTGTATAAGAGCCCTGCCTCTACCTCAGTAGGAACACTAACTTGAGATTCCTTCTACTTCTATCCAACTAGCAATTCTCATAAAGCTTGTAGGAACCAGCTCCAAGGTTTCTATACCTTTAAAGTTTGGCTGAAATCAGTTGGTGGGTAAAGAATCATGAAAAGGAAGAATTTATGTCTCCATATAAGAAATAATTTTTTTTCAGTGGGAACAATGATTCACTGGAACAACCTCCCCAGAGATGTGATAAGATCTCCACTGCTGGAGGCTTTCAAGATGCAGTTGGACAGGGTGCTAGATAATCTCATCTAGGCTCCCTTTCCTAAGGAATGTTGGACCGGGTGATCTTTTGAGGTCCCTTCCAACCTGGGCTATTCTATGAACTTAGCCATAAAACTGCTTTTATGACTAAAATATCAGTATCAGCTGTCAGATACTAAAAAACCCTCTGAAACAGGACCTCTGAAGGTAGACAGATGACTAGTCCACCAGTCTCGTGAAGGAATGTTACATCTTTATCAGGAGAGCAGTAATTGCAGAGTTGAGGAGGTAGCTTTCAAGCTTCTAGCAATAAGCTAAGCCATTTGAAAAAAAAGTACTTCTCTTTGAATATGTTATATACATACACACATAAAAAAATCTGTTTTTATATACTTTAAATATTTTGTAGTTATACAGATATATATGGTTGGAGAAAATATGATCAGCTAGCTTACAGTAAGAAAAGTCTAAGAGATGGTAGTTAGGTTGTGAACATAAGGATCCAGTTTTACTTGCATAGCGTTTTAAGTATAATTCTTATATATGGAAGCTGAAAAATATATGCAAACAGTAGAAGATCAGACTGAAATAAGCAGAAGTGAACTTATCTTTAGCCACCTTCCTCCCAGGAAAATAAATTCAGCTTGTTTGGCATCTCTGGTCAGATATGCAAAAAATTGATACAATTGAACTAAGACTCTGCTTCTGAAATGTAATTTCTAATTTATATAAGACACAGACTCCTATCAGACCTGAGATAGGAATTCCAAGTACCTGACTTCCATGTCTTTGGTCAACCAACATGAGCTTCATTTTGGATCATCTTGAATTAACTTTTTGACTGTTTACTTCTCTGACATGGTGAGATAAACCATTCATTCAGTAAATGCTGCCAATAAAAATATAGAGAAACATACTTGAAGACACTGCAAGGAATACCAAGTTTAACAGGATCTTACAAGGTTCTTCAAGTTGCATGACATATTTTAGATGCAAACAGGTAGACAGTGGTTTTAATATTTGAGGGTGAAGCAGAAGTATAACAGTGTAGACAAACAGAATGTCACATAAACACTATTGTAAATGTCTTCGTTTTAAGGGCCAAGTACATTGCAATGCTTAAAGATCTCATTCCAGAAGGGGAAGGTTATTTTCAGAAGTTGAGACTAGGAACACTGAGCAACTGACAAAGACTTTAAAGTGCTTGTCAAAACCACAGCACTTTTTTGGGTGTTTTGCCGTTTTATTTGTTTGAATTCAAAGAATGCAGGTGAAAACATCAGGATAAACTTGAAGGACAATGCAATGCATTTTTGATTCAGATCCTCACACCTACTGTGCTGGGTTTGTGTGTGTGGCAGGGGTTTTTGGTAGCGGGGGAGGGGGCTACAACAGTGGCCTGCTGTGAGAAGCTTCTCGAAGCTCTCTCTGCTCCAAGTTGGACCTGCCTCTGGCTAAGGCAAAGCTGATTATCAACAGTGGCTGTGACTCCGCAATAATGTATTTAAGAAGGGGAACCTGGGATGAGAAGTTGGGAGTTGTGAGGAAAACACCTATGCCAACACAAAGGTTCGCAAGAAAAGAGGAGGAAGTGGGGGTGGGGAAGGTTCACTCGTGCAGAAACCTCCCCTGCAGCCTGAGTTGAGAGGGCAGGCTGCCCCCCTGCCACCCATGGAGATCCACAGTAGAGCAGAGACGTACCTGCAGCCCATGGAGGACCCCACACTGGAGCAGGCAGCTGCGCTAGGCCAGGACTCTGTGGGAAGAAGTCCCCGCTGTTGTAGTTCGGCACTGCGAGGACTGCAACATGTGGGGGTGACCCACACTGGAGCAGCTTGGGAACAGCTGCATCCCATGGGAAGGACTCACATCAGAGTAAATTCATGGAGGACTGTCTCCTGTGAGAGGGACTCCACAGCGGAGCAGGAGAAGAATGAGAGGAGTCCTCCCTCCAAGGAGGAAGGAGCAGCAGACTGACTTAACTCCCATTTCCTGCCCCCTGCACTGCTGGGGGGGAGGAGGCAGAGAAATTGGGAACAAAGCTGAGCCAGGGAAGAAGGGAAGGGTGGGGGGAAGGTGTTTTTAAGATGTGGTAATGCTTCTCACTGTCCTATTCTGTTAAATGTTGTTAAGTGTCTGAACTAAATTGATATTCTTTTTCTTCCCCTAAGAAGTCTGCCTTTTGCTGGTGACCATAATGAGTGGGTCATCTCTCCCTGTCCTTATCTCAGTTCCTGTGCCTTTTTTTTTCTTCCAGTCCTGAGGGGAAAAGGGTGAGTGAGCAGCTGCGTGGTGCTCAGTTGCCCTCTGAGCTCAAACACACCTACAAAACTTGATGAAAACACGTACTGCTAAAATTTCCAAAAATTTAGACTGTGTTTTCATATATAGGTTTCAACCTTCACATCCCATTTATTCATCTTCATCTTCCACCTGCAAAATTTCATTTCAGAAGAATGTTCAAAATAGTTCACAAGTTGTGTAAGACACATATTTGCACTAGGAAATCTAAATGAGAAGAGGAAATGAAGTCGCTGCCAGTAGGGTTTGCAGAACTTCTCTAAGAATGCACAACACAGTTGAAAAAATGTACAGCAGGGAACACTGCAAGGTCACAGATGATATTAGGGCTGATGCAACAAGAAAAAATATTGACAGCAATTTATCCTCAGGTGTAATGAAATTTTTTTTTCTCCCTTTCGGCTACTATAGCCTATACACGACTAATCCAGTATAACCCTGTCTCAAACTATGAAGACAAGTGAAGAAACAGAAATACTACAGCTTACTGCAACTATAATACAAAATATAATATCAAAATATTTGCTAGAAAGTTGTTTACGACTAGAGGAACATCAATTTGCAAAATCAGTTTTATTGCCAGGTTGTTGTTTCCCATCCCTAACAAAGGTAGTTCGAAGGTTCACCAAAATGAGGAAGAAATCATTATTGAATTTCATGAGGAAAACAAGCTTCTTCAGCCATCCTTCTTCAGATAGGCCCACTTTACAGCAGCACTGCTGCTGTAAACACTTACTGTATTCATCTATGGCCACCAGAGACTACTACAGTTGCTAAGCAACATCTCTTAGTTCCATCTCAATTTTGACATTTGCCATTTGGGAATATTCATTGGAACCTAACACTTTTTAATAACCTCATCTAATTTCTCTCCTTTTCCAAAGATGTATAATGCACTGATTGCATGACATCAGATACCAAATGAAAAAGTGAGCTTTTCACAACTGTTTTAGCAAATGCAATCAAGTAGATTTTTCAGGGACCAGTGAGTACTTTTCCTTTATATACAGGAATCTGCCTATACAATTCTGTTTTGGTGATCCTCTCCCATGAAGACTTTTTTCCCCAAGTCTACATATTAAGCCATCGAAGATCAGCAGTAGCAGCAATGAGTTTTAAAAAAAAAAAAAAAGAGAGGGAAAAAGCCTCTTTTCTCCTATGCTTTTCTAAATATCTCTGTGTATCTTCTGTACAGAAACTGCGTGACCAATTTTAAGTATATTATCACCTCTCTTGTTTTGGAATCTTCTGTATTGAGAGGCGTATGTGAACTGTAGCCTTCAAGGAGAGCGCTGTTTTAGAGACATTTCTGGATAACGCCCTGAAAATACCAGTCTGAGAACACTACCTTTCCTCAAAATCCAGATATAACGCCTCTCTGAAAGAACAAAGACTTGGTTCTTCCCTTTCTACGAATATATAAAACTCCCTGCTGTTATGCTGTCAGTACTTAGTTCTCTCATGGGAAGGCAGAATTGCCTGGCAGACCAACTAGACGGCCTTATTTCCCAGAACATTTTCTTAAGCATCTTCAGGGAAAATGAAATTCCATGATTGTAGAAGATGACATAAGCTAGAGTGTCCATCTCCACCTGGAAGTATCCTTCCCAAATGCCTTGATAAGGGTAAAGGATGGATAATATGCTGCATGTGTTATTTTTTCACCCATTTGACAAGAGAAGGTTTGACAGGATGCTTGCAGCTGAATGCTGTCCCTGGTCTACATACAATCCACTCTAAAATTTTTTTGCATGGAGGTGCTTTTCTGGAGGACTTCTGAAGTCTGGCATATTGCTTCATCCAACTGCATGAATAAGTCCAACAAATCATAAATATACTTTTGGCAATATCTCTATTAAAAAGCTTCCCTTTGGTTAGTCATTTCTCTTGCAAATTCATATTGATACTGATCCCTTTGAAGACTATGGTTTACTGATCAAAGAAATCCAAAGATCATTAAAATCATTCAAAGGAAGCCAGTTGCTTACAAGGATGATGTCACTTGGATTAACCTTTCAATCACCAGTCTCTATGAACAAGGTGCTCTAGCTGCTAAGTAGCTTGCATTTTCCTTTTGTGTTGCAGGATGATCAAATGTCAACAGCCATACCTGTAGCGAAACACTAGTATCAGGAATCTGAAATATTTTCTGTGAATTGCAGCTTATTGTTAATATTACAAAGGAATGTGGACTTATAAACATAAGAAAATGTAATTTAAATCTGTAGTCTGAAGACATCTCTTCTCCATGACCAATAAAAATCCATCTTTGTGTTTCCTCAGTTTCTTAATGTCCCTGAAGAAAGTAGAAAAAGAGTTATATGCAACATGTCCTCTTGAACACAGTAGGCGGCAGGTTTTCTTGGGCTAGGTTTCTTAGAGGATACAAATGCAAAATAAAGACTGCAGAGATGTTCCACCTGATAAATGAAGACCTCTGCCTTTTAGAATAAGAAGCTACAGCCCTCAAAATGAAAACAACTTACACTTCCAGAAGTATTTCTTGAGTTAAGAGCCCCAATGAGGCTTGCAATTATGCAGGATGCACAAGAAATACTCTAAAAGGCTTTAAGCTTCACATCTGGGATGATAAGTTTTAATTTTTTTTCCCCTGTGGAACTCATTTCAAAGACAGCTATGAGTCTCAGTTTGCAGCCACTCAACACCATCAACTGTGCACAGTAGCTGGCAGTGAACTTGTGGACAGAAGTCACCAGCCAGCAACGTTTTGTTGATGCTGACTGGTAAGAACATAGATACTAACCTGGTGAACCAGACAAATACATCTAGAGGTATGATCCTCCTAGGACCCATGCCTCCTCCTGCTCAGAAAGAGCAGGTCTAGAGCCACCTCCAATGCCAGTGTTGCAATCCTAAGTGGAGAGGAGGGAAGTAAACAAAAGCAACACACATCTCTTTCAGTCATGTGGTCATTGTTTTACTTGCTACTGCAAATCTTTAAAAATAAAGATATTACAAATTCATGAAGCATTGATAAGTCTTCATAAAACCTCAAACTCCTATTCACAGTAGTATACAATACAAAAAAAAAAAAAAAAAAAAGACTTGCAAGTTTAGCTTAACCGATACATTGTTTGGCAATGATTTTGCCATAACAGTCCTTAAAAAGATTTTGAGCCTGAACCTAAAAAACAATGGCCGGGCTATATTGATACTGCCAGCACTTTCAGTAGTGATTAATACCTGGTCTCTGTAAAACTTCTCCAAACTGCTATCTGAAGAGCTCAAAATAACTCTACCAAAAACATCCTTAATTTTACCATTGTGGGAGGAAGAAAAGCAGTTGATGAAGCAACAATCCAGAAGCACCATCAGTGCAAACACAGAAGTACATGAAGAATTTATACAGCTATTTTAGACTGCTTGTCTTCTCAAACTCCAGGGAAAATTACATGAAGAAAAATGCATCCACACAGAGTCACTCAGAGTGATCACCTACAATAAACTTCCTTTTTCTTGTCTAGAAAGCTTCTCGAATGCCACCCAGGAATTAGATGCCAGAAGCAGAAAGTATGAATTATACTCAGGAATGCCTCCACTGACAAATGGTATAAGATCCTCAAAGGAAAGCTGTCTTAAATTGTGACTATTGAAGTTTAGCTGTAATAGCTCAACCTCCAGAAAGGCTCTACTCAGAAACCTTTAACATCAAAAGGAATATTCTGAATGTAGCTCCTCCACAGGCTTTCGCCTGGTGAACCAGTAAGACACAATGCTTGTTCGCTTGCTTCCTGTAAAAAAAGGACTGCAGTTTCACCTTATTCCAAAAATCAGAGGCTAAATTTCTCTTTGAATGACTGAAAACATCAATATGTATCCTTTTTTCACATGCTGCCACATAACTTAGCTGAGCTGTTTCCTGATCATTTTGCAGACTAACTCCAGACTTTCCTGACAATTCTGCACGTGTGACCATCTGTCTCCAAGTCTGCATTTGTGATTATAAAACTATCTTATTTATGTACCCAAAAGGTGAATATAAACAAGGTCATATTCATTTGTCACCATGGGACCTTCCTGGGGAAGACCTTCTCTAAGTAATCAAATACTGAGGAACAGCAGAAGCGATTGAACTGGATAACCTCCTGAGAATCCTTCTAAGCCATTTTCTTTGGAACCTGTTACTAGCTTCTTTAAAACCTTGTACAGCTCCAGTGAAAGCTGTCTGCACAAGAAACTACTGATCCTTGAAGAGGCATTTAAAAAAACTATTTGTTTTGAGAGTTCCCCGTAAGTCTGTTTTCTCCGTTGAAATAAGGCAAATTTCTGTGAAGTCTTCTGTCAGTATTCAAGACTGTGCCAGGATGGTGGTAAAAGACACACCCCACGAGCATCTATAAGAAAACTGTTCACAGAACACTCTACAGCTGTGACATTTTGATTCCAAAACACTTCAAAAAGAAGCCATCCAAAAGGATGACATTAAGATGTTAACCAGCAATACTGACAACCTCCTAAAATGCTCAAATGGCAAGTCCTTGTAGGTATCATAATGGTAATGAACTGGTGTAAAATTCAGTTGACTATAAATACAGAATCCTCTGGTATTGAACCTAGATTAACAGTTAAATATTTCCCCACTTTTTAGCAGATCCTGGATTACTAATCTATGCTAGTATTGGTCCAAAAATGAAGTGGTTTTAACAGTAAATGTGACTACAATAGTGTAAATCATAGGTAAGCCTTGAAAAAAGAAAAACACCACTTTTTTTATTCTGGTTATGAGGTACTCTGGCAACAGGTCTTCTTTCTGTATCAGCATATTCATCTTACGGAGGGATAAAGAATCTTGAGTGAACAGTATAATTATAATACCTAGCAGTCTTTCCAAGTTTTGCCTAGAAGTCTTCATCCCAAATGTAAAGGGTTTTTTTATTCAAGAAAGAATGATACTGAGTAAGGATTCCACCTCAGATTGGATAAGTAGTATGCTTTCCTCTTTTGTAGAGATTTCCTTATCAAAGTGGTTTTGTTGGGTTTTTTTGTGTTGGGTTTTTTTGTTTTGTTTTGTTTTCTTTTTTAACACTGAATAGTTTGATAGGGACCACACACCCTCTCCTGCCAAATAGCTTTCTCTCTGGAACTACATCAGAACTGGACGTAGCTACGCTTTCTGATGGACAGTATTAGAATATTCTCTCCAAAACGTTAATAGAGAAAACCAGATTCTGCTTAGCATGTTTCAGCAACAGTGACAGAAAACTGGTTCCTTCGCTATTTTTCTCATTGAGTTTGTCAGACTGACAGATCTTCTCACTCTCCATCTCAGAATACTTAAAGAAAGGGACAATCCTTTTTGTAGCCTTTTTGCTGTGGCTGCATATTTTTTTGCTTCACAGCAAGATCCAAATATAGTTCTTCCCGATTCTTTTTATTGTGTAGAGCAGAATTTGAGGTAGGAGTTCTGACAGCAGGACTCTGGGTTTATTCTTTCAAGCAGACTTTTTAACTTGAGGCTTATGCATGTTTGAAATAGTGACTTCACAACGGGCCTCCTAGACACCTCTGTTTTGTTCAGTGGTGATCTTTTGTCACAGAGTGCGTTTAAGCCGTACCAGATTTTAAACCATGACATCCAAAACTAGCCATCAGATTTCTTTCTCAACTGAGATGCAACTGGGCTGACATTGCTGGCATGACACAGCTCTGGTTCAGTCTGAAACTGTGCAAAGATGATGAAGGTTGATAGAAAGAGTGAGCAATGAGCTTTAAAGCTTCTTACTCTGTCTCGGAATCCTGTTGGCCAATGCCTTATGCCACAGTAGCTTCAGAAGAGCTGAGTAACTGTTTCAGTCAGTTCAAGTTCTTCCATCTTTCCGCTCTTATCCAGGCAAGGAAGATTTGTTTATCTTTTAGTGGAAGAGGTTTTACAGCAGAGGGTCTGCCAACACTTCTTGGAAGATCTTCCTTAAAAGGTTGAAAAAAATCCTGCCCCAGTCTGAACCCTTTAGAGGACATGGGGCTTCTCCAAGAAAAAGAAAAGAAGGACCATCTACATGCTCAAATTTAAGAAAAGACAAAATCTAGTTTGCTTCTCTGTGGCTTGCTTCATCTTCTGCACTGAATTTGAGTAAGCTGAGGAAATGACGACAGACCTAAGTCAGGAAGCATTTCAATAGAAGTTAAGACTTGAAAATAGAAAGGTGTTCATTCAGTCAGACTAAATGACAAGTGTGCAAAAGAACCACCTCACGTTACACCACAACTTCCACACATTTATAGATCTTTCTCATTGTTATTCTACACGAACATAGCTTTCTGTAAAGCCACTTTCCAAGTTTAATGAGAGAAATTAAGACTCCAATCCCCTCTAAACTAAAAGCAAAACTTGTAACACACAAAAATTATGTAACAGCCTTGGACAGAGAAAAATGAAGAATTCTGTTTCCTTGTAAAATATGATCCTTCCCTGAAACCATCAAAAATTCCGCTCTATAATTACTGATTGTTGACACCGAAGTAAAGGATCAATGTGCATTTTTGCAATGACAAATGCTACACCCATATTCCTCAGCCCCTCATTTCCACCCTATGCTATTTCTGCTATATTGGCAGAACAGATTGTAAAACACAGCACATGGAACCATTAAATGAGCTGCTCTCCCAGTAGCCTTTCAGATCAGTTTTCTGATCCAGCTCCTTCCTGTGTCAGTGTAATGAACAGGATGGCAAAGGCTAGGAACAAATAGCTAGAACTAGGAAGTTACAAGGGCTGTTTAAGCAATGTTGATGCGAAGTGTTTAAATCACACCTTACATTATCTCCAGCTCATTTTCAATCTACTCAAGCCACATGGGGGGAGTGGGTGGGGGAGTGTGTGTGCATGCGAAGTTCCCTAAGCTACGCTATCTAGATGCGTTTTCCATCATGCATACCTACACACTCAAAATTCTGAACTCAGTTCCTTCCACCCTGTACATACAGCTGTGCACTCCCCTTTCCCCATGCTCAACAGCAAGTTGAAAAAAACAACACATGCTTTTGGCTCATCAGGGCAATTTTACTGCCGCAAGAATGTCTGAACTGTTCAACGTTATGAGGTATTTAATGATAAACCAAAACTAGCAAAAGATTTGTCTTGAAGGGTCACTGTAAACCAGAAAAATTCAGGAAGTTGTCAAGCAAGTAAAAAATCTGTGCAGCTGAACAACAGTGAATACACCAGCTGTCCCAAACTAAGCCATCCCAGCTCTATCAGTGACCTGTCTTCCTTTAAGACTCCTGGGAAGTCAAAAAGTGAAGCCAGAGATAGTGAAAATCTGCATCTCAAGGAATTTCAACTACGGATAAAACTTTTTAAAATGGTTGCAAATTTGTGTTTGAAGAGGTCCACAATCACCTCACCAGACCACTTTCAGAACACAATGTGGGGAAGTTTCTGAAAAGAATCATCTGTTCTACCCATCACAGTATTTTCTTTAGACATTTGATATTTAATCCAATTCCAAAGGGCTGCCCTGAGAAAACACTTAACACACCAGAGAATTGATTCAGCTTTCACTGAACTGAGAAGCTCTGACCATCCTTAACTGATTCACCTCTGCAAGCTTTGGCACAATCCAATATTCAACTAAACAGTTCTTGGGACAGATGCAATTTCCACAGTTTTCGGTAATGAAAACCAACAGTTGAGAAAACTTCCATAAAGTTCTGGTTCAGCACAGATAAAAATTAAGACTCTTCTCATATCAAATATACGTACAGATGCCTCAGTATGTGAAACTAATGCTCAAAAAAAAATTAAAAGAAACCTTCCAAATAAGATTAAGTACCGTGACCAAGAACAAAGCAAGCTTAGAATTATTCCTTAGAGATCTTGCTCAGTAAAAACCCAATATGAACTACATAAATGCCTACCACTACTCCCGCCTGCTCTCTTCAAACTAACAACCACACAAAAATAAGACTTCATCTGAAGATTTGGACTCAAGCTGATAAGCTATTAGGGCAGAGACTATGTTTACATCTACTAAACCATTACAATTAGAGCTGAGGAAGTAGGTTGGTTAAATACACAAAAGCAATTCAACACCACGTAGAGAAGAACTGATCTTCCATAGACAAGACAACATAGCAGTTAGCGTATTTTTTTAAACAATGTGGGTAACTCAACTTCCTTTGGCTTACCAAGTAATTTGAGAAAAACACAGAAATTACGAGGGATGATACCTATTACAGCAGCACACCAAAAATTTCATCCTGGAATGTCCCGTTATTTTTCTGTCCATTCTATTGCCAAAAGCTTCCCAATATCTAAGCTAAGAGAACAAAGTAGAAGACCAGTAAGCTGATCTACCTTTGAAAAAGCAGCATGGTGCTTGTGCCACTCCTGTGATGAAGCAATGAACCCAAACCACCTGTCTGCCATAAAAAAAAAAAAAATCTGCTCTCCTGCATTGTCTGGGGTTAGCAGGAACAGGCCTTGCCTCTGGCATTGTCTGGAAAGTGTGTGCACGTGCACAGTAACAGGGAAGAACTCCATATAAGTATCAGAATTGCCTTGAGGTAAGGAAATCTGAAAGCTTGAAATAGATAGCTGTATGTCTTGGTAACACATGGTTACTCCTCCAATCCCGGTTGAGGAAGGTACCACTGACAAGTATGAAATGGGACAGGACAGGCTGAAGTGGATTCTCTCTCACATGGGAGAGAAAAGAGGCTTCTTTGTGTCTGAAGCAGTACCTCATAATCCTCTCCACACCAGTTGCTTGGGAGTGACACATGTCCTTAGTCTGACCATTCTAGAAGATCCTTGAATGTAACCCTGAAGAACATCTGAGACATGTCTTAAGATGTGTATCAAGAGACTATATTGGTGTGATCCTTCTCTGCCTCAAAGTTGCATGGCTAGTGGAACAGTCAGAATGCTGAATGCACCTAAGGAAATAATGGTCCCTCATGCCAAGAACCAACTCCTAAAAAAAAAATAACAGAACATTTGGCACCAAAAGGCATTATGGAAAAGGAAGTATTTTGTTCATCAGGCTTTCTTCCCTTCTAAAAGTCCCAATTCCCAGAAAGAGAATCAATAACCAGGCTAGGCACAGAGGCAGTCTCACCAAAAGTTAAATAGAAATGCTCGGATTCTTGCATGATCATCTTGTTCTGTAAACCATGCTCTGCTTTTCAAGGTATGGCTTTTTCAGCTTCTCTGTTCAAGATTTCTTCAAATCCGAGGTTTCACAAGAAGGGCTTTAACTTCTCAAAGATCCATAATACTGCAAAATTCATAATCTTTCAGGTTATCCAGGCAGTGAAGGCAAGATGAAGCAGACAGCATACATACTGAATTCAGCTCTGAGTAGAGTCAGATACATTCTCAACATCTGTCAGTCTGAAGGGATGTGTGAAGATTTACACTAGATCCAGGTATAGAGCAGGCCAAAGGCCTGGAGATTCCAAAGTCTCCATATGTCAAGAGCAGAACTTCACTAGCAAAGATGCACCAGTCTGTAAAAGCAGAGAAGTACTGAAAGCAAAAAAGGAGAACAGAAGAGAAGTCTTTGGGACAAGAACATAGTAGCAACAAATTCTCTATGCCTTGCTGGACAACTGGAGTTTCAGGGCAAGGTCTGCCTGTTTGCTGGCAGAACACACATGCATCCCTATGGATACGTATGGCTTTGGCCAAAGACGACACCAAATGACTGTTCCTCACAATCACATAAAATTGCGGGGGGATGGGGATGATCCCAAAATAAAACTTTGTGATTATTCTAATACTTGTTTTCTACCCACAGTGCATGCGTGTTTGTGTGCATGCATATACACAATGACAAATCATGAAGGAGGATGTGTCGTTACCTTTAGCACAAGACACTATGACCTAGAGAATAAAGCACCAGACTGGTGGTGAAGATGATTTTGTTTCCATTTCAGTACCACTACTGATCAACAATTTAGCCCTGTCAAATCAGCATTATTTCCTGCCTCAGTTTTCTTGACTGTAAAGTGAGATAGATATGAGTCTTCTGTAAAATCTACTGCCAAAGTCAGGAATTGTGACAAAGTGGTCTAGAAGAGTCTTGCCTCCTGCATTTTCTTAGGAAAAAAGCTTCATTTAGTCAGCAGGTACAAATGAAAGACTCCATAACACATGTAAGTAAATACAAAAGCAAATAAATTTATGTTGTAAAGACAGCTTTTATCCAGTTTATGCTTTTAAGACGACAATACATTTCAAGTTCACAATGGATATGGAACAAGTTTCATAATCTTAACATCTACACCCCACAAAATCATTGCTTTTCAAGTAAAATAAAAGAGATTTCCCATACATCTGAAAATACAGATCATGCCATTTTGGAACAAAACCACCCAAAATGCTTTTCTTGTAAGATTACATGGTATTATTTGAGAGAAAAGGTAAGGTTACACAACTGCCAAATTATGAATTCCTACGATCTGGCATGATCTTCTGTGAAGGTTAACATTGATTCTGCGTATCCTGGGTTTAATTCTTGATCTTAGGGTCATTATAACTCTCCGTAGGACATATTTTACCAAGTAAGGGACTTCCCTATTATTTAAGAATGTTATTCAGATATTGAATTCCTTTTGAAGAGTGGAAGTTTTCATTAATAAAGTCATTGCTTCTAAGAAAATTCCACAAGTTACAAGTTCATTCCAAATGCCACTGTTTGTGTGGTCTTTTTTTCACAAGGATATTGAAATAAACGTAACCAACCCCCCCAAATAATCAAACAATTTCTAGAAAATACAAATAACCAAAAGTTTTAGACAGTGCTTCTACAATCTATTTCCTATATAAACTCATTCAAGTTTATGAGAGCACAGAACATAGACATCGTTGTATCTTGATGGGAAAAAAACGGAACTACTTGTGCTCCATTATCTGAACATGGGCACCTTAGTTTAAACAAAGTACAATGCCATGTTTTACCTGAAGAGTTCTGAAGTGTTCAGACCTTCCAACTTTAAGGACAACAGGATGCAGAGACAGAGGTTGTAGTAAGCTGTGGTAAATGTAGAGTTCAAGGAACTTAGGAACACACAGGATGAGACTCAGTAGCCTAAGCAGAGGCAACTAATGCTGCTTTGGATGCTCTACAGGAGACCAAGCACCCTTCTGGAATCACAGCCAAGATTCAGAAGTCACATCCCAGAACATGTAAAATAGCTCTACATGACTATGTCTGCCAAGTGAACTCTACCCTTGAAAACTAAACGATGATAAATTCCAGAATTGTAGGAAACTCAAAGCAAATGCCTTCTTCCTTTCTCCAAGCTACCAACAAATGGTTTGGCTGCTATAGAGAAAATCTCTTGGGGACTAAAACTAGCATTTTGCTGTATACTTTTAAGGGACTCAACCCCCTAAAATGTAATTTCCTTCATATGTTTAACACAGCAAAAGCAAAGTCCAATTCAAAATTATCCTTGTGCTTCACCTAAGCGCACAGATTACATAAGCTCTACTAGCTCGGTAACAGTTACAAATTAATGAAAATTTCATATTGTACATAAAGAGGAAGATTTCTTTAACCTCTAAGGACTGGGGTGACAAGCTCTTCAGTGAATCAGTATCATTTCCAGATTTTGACTCAAGTAAGAAGCGTGGCCCAGTTTTGCAGGGAAATAACTAATAACAAACATGGATTCTCCTATTATGTGAATGAGAAACATCACTACAGTTTTGTTCCATCTAATTTCTACAATGATAGCTCAGAATAACTTAGGAAGAGTCTGCATTAAAATCTTGAAGGTGTCAAGGTCACCTGCCTTTCTGAAACAGAATTAAAGGAATTTCATGGTGTTTCTAATAAAAATTAAAAAATCAAATCGCTTTACCTCTTGACTGACCTCAAGAAACTGCTCATCTGAAATACTGTACTTCAAACAATGCATTTCTAATTATGTAACACTTTTAACCTGGTGATTGATCTCCCAAACAAGTGATTTAATGCACAGTAATGAAGGCAATTCATGAAATAAACCACCTGCTTGATAGGCAGCAGAAAACAAGCTCCTCCTTTTCATCTTTTGTAAAATACATGACTTGTGAATCTTAAATAGGAAGACTGAAATCCAGCTATAAGTTCCAATATCCTTGTTAAATGAATGCTAGTTCTTTGTTAGAAACAGTCACGTCTCTTTAGTCCCCCTAAAGGAAGCTCACCTCCCATACTAAGTTAGAAATAATCATGGCATGGCCAAACCAACTGATAGCCTGCCTCATCTACTCTAAGTGACTCAAGTTAAATTTTAACATTTAACTTTGATAGTTCCTACGATAGCTGCATTTTCTGTGCCAAATGAACAGTCTTGGACTTGGTTTTGCAATGCCTCTCCTCTATTACTGAATTGACTGATAATTTCCTTGCCTGAAGAATGCAAGCTATTATACAAAATTTGCCATATACTGTCAGCATCGCTTCCTGGAAAACACATGCAGCTCTTGTGCTGGCATGCATAATACTTGATTTATCTTAGCCATTAAAAAGAAAGCAGATGCATTCTACAGCTTTATCACTTTGAAAAGTAGCTCATGAGACATTCACTTCATTCTCCCTCCTGCTGTCAAACATGTAATAGATGCCATTAGGATAGTCAGCACAAAATCCTGGGCTAAAGCATATTCAGAATTCTCTTTCCATGACGTCTTGTGCTAGCAAATCCAGGTGTGATAGACCTTTATAATTCCCCCTTCCTGGCCTCATAATGAAACCAACTTGCATGCACTAGAAGTTGCTGATGCTCTACCTCAAAGCTGTAAAACATTATAACTGTTCTCAGTAAAGGTAATAAATTAATTGTTTGCAGCACAGAATCACAGAATGGTTTGAATCGGAAGGGACCTCAAAGATCGTCTAACTCTAACCCCCCTGCTATGGCAGGGACATCTCCCACTAGATCAGGTTGCTCAACACTCCATCCAACATGGCTCTGAACACTTCCAGGATGGAGCACCCACAACCTCCTTGGGCAACCTGTTCCAGTGCCTCACCACCCTCACAGTAAAAAACTTCTTCCTTATATTCAGTCTAAACCTCCCCTCCCACAGTTTCCACCCATTACCCCTCGTCCTATCATTACAGTCCCTTGTAAAAAGTCCCTCCCCAACCTTCTTGTAGGTGCCCTTCAGGTACTGGAAGGCCACTATGAGGTCTCCCCGGAACCTTCTCTTTTCCAGGCTGAACAAGCCCAACTCTCTCAGCCTGTCCTTATAGGAGAGGTGTTCCAGCCCTCTGATCACCTTGGTAGCCCTCCTCTGGACTTGTTCTAACAGTTCTATATCCTTCTTGTGTTGGGGGCTCCAGAGCTGGACACAGTATTCCAGGTGGGATCTCACGAGGGCAGAGTAGAGGGGCAGAATAACCTCCCTCGACCTACTGACCACACTTTTGATGCAGCCCAGAACCTGGTTAGCTTTTCGGGCTGCAAACGCACACTGTTGTCTCATGTTGATCTTATCATCCACCAACACGTCCAAGTCCTTCTCCCCAGGACTGTTCTCAATCCACTCATTACCCAGCCTGTATCTGTGTTTGGGATTTCCCCAGCCCATATGCAGGGCCTTACACTTGGCCTTGTTGAATTTCATGAGGTTGGCCTGGGCCCACCTCTCCAGCCTGTCCAGGTCCCTCTGGGTGGCATCCCTTCCCTCCAGCATGTCAACTGCACCACACAGCTTAGTGTCATCGGCAAACTTGCTGAGGGTGCACTCCATCCCACTATCCATATTGCCAGCAAAGACACTAAACAGTACCGATCCCAGTACCAATCCTTGAGGGACACCACTTGTCACCAGTCTCCACTTGGACACTGAACCATTGACCGCAACACTTTGAGTACAGCCTTCCAACCAATTCCTTATCCACCAAGTTGTCCATCCATCAAACCCACATCTTTCCAACTTGGAGACCAGGATGTCATGCGGGACAGTGTCAAAGGCCTTGCACAAGTCCAGGTAAGTGACATCAGTCACTCTTCCCTTATCTATTGATGCTGTCACTCCATCATAAAAGCCCACCAAATTTGTCAGACAGGATTTTCCCTTGGTGAAGCCATGTTGGTTGCCACCAATCACCTCCACATTATCCATGTGCCCTAGCAGAGCCTGTCCTAGATTAGTTGATCTTTCCTAAGCAGAGTTCAGATCTATTCAGAATAGCTAAGCAAGGCTTCACCCTTCCCTCTACAAGGTTCCTGATGGAGAACACAAAGAACCTCTTCTTCTCCCACCCCAACACACACATACAGAGTGCAGGCCTATGCCACAACTGATAGCTATGCTTGTGACTGATAACGTCACTGAAGGTCTAAAACAAGGCAGTACGAAAGTCGCACTGTTCACAGCTTGAAATATTGTTCTCTGATTAAAAAAACCCTAACAAAGCAGATGTGTTCCTTTTGCACTTACGTAAGGTGAAATTTTAGGTCAGGTCTGACCACAAATTAAGAAGACGACCCACAACAAAGGCGAAATAAAATTATAGAAAGATAAGGTCACTGACTACACGCCACTAGGATGACTGAATACTATTAGGTATTTTACTTTTCTTGACAATAAGGGTTTTCATTCAACAGTTACAAGTTCTGCTGCATGAAGATTAAGCCTTTCCCACTGTCCATTCATGAAGGGAAGGGACAGGGGAAACAACAAAAGTATCCAGAACCACCACAATGTGTCTGGTGAAGAGTACCAAACATTGTAAAGCATGACAACAAAAGGAACCTTTTCTAGTCTCAGACCACTAAATGCTCTTAGCCATCCCTTTGCTGAAACTAGAAAGGCACTTGGCTAATGCAAAGTTGGCTAACTTTCTTGACCTCATCATCTAAATATCTTATCTTGACTAAGAGCCACAAGATGAGACAGTGCAGAAATTATTCCTGGGCAGAAGACCTAGACAACTTTTGTGGGGTCTCACCACATCAGTGTAAGGCTAGGCATGGTTTGGCTAAGTATGTAACCAGCTTCAAGTCAAACTAGTAATAAAAGGTTGTAGCAGTCCTTGCTAGGTAACTGTATCCAATAACCAGAAATCTAGATTACATGGAAGGCTTTATGCCAGCATTATCCCACATAACCCAGCCGCAGAGTTGCCACAGTGCGCAAGTCATACATCAACTGTTCCAAATCCATATGCCATCTAAGTGCCATACATTGGCCATTGTTTTAAGCCTGTCTTCAAACCAAGAATAGTGTCTTTCTGGAAACAGACAAAACACAAAATTCACTACTTCCTTTACTCACTGTGGTGGTTTAGCCCCTGCCGGGGTCTGAGACCACGCGGCCGCTACCCCTCCCCCACAGAGGGAGTGAAAATACAAAGCCCCAAGACTGAAATAAGGAAAGGTTTAATACAACAGTGCAATAGCAACACAACAAACAACAACAATAACAATAGCAGTAATAGTGATAGCAATGAACAGAGCAAAATAGCTACCAAATACAGCAGTGAGAAGCACGATGTACAAAACCACGAGTGCACCTCGCTCCTGCGCCAGGAAAATGTGACCTGCCAGGATGTGAGGTCCGCATGGTATCTGAATAACCTGGCTAGAGCTCCCCCGCCACTGCTGGGGAAACTTAACCCTATCCTGGTTAAACCAGGACACTCACTCACTGCAAAATGAAAATGCACCATTTTGAAGTATTAGTTGGTCTGCCTCCGGCTTCCCATTACTTCCCCCTCTTCCCCCCAGATTGGAAAGCCTATTTTAGTAGCCATTTCTGCTTTCTGAAAAAAACATATTCAATGTAATTACTGCTTTATATTATTTTTTTCTTTTAAAACTCAAGACTGTGCTGCATAAGCAAAAACAAAGCCTGCATCTGAAGTATGGTACCTATATTTTGGGACCCCAAATGCCAAAGAGATATTGATAAGCAGGTCCAGTGGAAGACCACCAAGACAGTTGAGAGCTGGAAAACATGACAGATGAGGCGAGAGTAGTGAGTTGAATTTGCGTAGTATGAAGAATAGATAGCTAATAAGTGTTCTCTACAACAACATAATCGGCATTCATAGAGAAGCCAGACATTTTTCAGAAATGCAGAGTACACCGACGAAAGGAAATAGATACAGCTTGCAGCAACAAATTCTAGATATATACAGGGAACAGTTCTTTACCACAAGGGTGGTCAAACACTGAAAGAGCGTGTCCAAGAGGGGTTGTGGAATCTCCAACCCCTGCCCATGTCAAACCTCACCTTCACAAACCCTGAAGCAACCTGGTCTAATTTTGAAATTACCCTCCTTTGAGGAAGATGTCAGACTAGATGACCTCCAGAGGTCCCTTCCAACCTAAATTATCAGATTAACTTTTAAATTAACTTAATGTTTTATTGATACAGGGTTTGGGGGAGGGCATAGTTGTTCTTTACGAAAAAGGCGTTATCAAGGCTAACTGCATTATACGTATCAGGTATTTACACCAAGGAACTTTGTTCTAGGACAAATTGGGATTTTTTTTAAAAAATAAAGTTTTATTTCCATTAAACCACCTCAGTATTAATTCTAATATTATGATTTTGCATTTACTGAATCCCTCAGTTGTCCCTCCATTATTTTTCCCCAGGATTGACATGAGACTAAATAGTTATTGAAAAAGGTCAAGTAGCATGACCTAAATAAAAAGTCTTCAAGGCCTTCTGGAATTTCCATTGTATTTTAAGTTATAGGGAGGCACACCTCAGAAAAGAAGTATTCTCAGCCAATTCTCTTAGAACTCCTCATGCAGATTACAGAGACCTGCATAATTATACCCTTTCTTGAGAAATGTCTATCATGCATTCTTTAATATCTTCCTAGTAACTCCTAGATTTTAAATACTTAAGCCACCTATGAGACATAGTGTAATTTCATTTCTGTCGAAAAAACCCAAAAATATTTACTGTAATCGTCTGCCTTTTCTCTTTCACTATGAACCATATTATCATTTTCACCTCCATCGCTGTTAAGATTATTTCTCAATTTTTAACAATCTTTGTTATCCTTTGCTTTACTAGTCAAGGCTGCCTCAGGACCATTTTGTCTCTTTTAGTCAGTCTTCTAATGTTTTTCATGCCCCACTCAACGCCATTTCTCCTCTACCATTCCCACACCTACACTTTAAAAAAAAAAAAAAGGTGGGAGGGGCCCTGAATTGCTTCCTTCATATTGCAATGAAAGCAAGGCCGATTTTAACAGAATTTGCCCTTTATGGACAACCTTTATAGTTGTTAACTGTGATTTCTAATGTAATTTATTTGGGGAAATCTACCAGACACCTATTTACACACTTTCTCACATGCACACACACCCACCCCCCATTTTTCTACTCTTTTTAGTCTGGACATGCATATAATGAGACTTCTAAATGACAAGCAAAATTGTGTCCCATATAAAATCTTAAGTTATCACTAAGAAAAAAGTTATCGAAGGTTTCAAAGTCGGTGAGATACGTACAAAAAAAGACTCATTTGGCCCAAGTTGCTGGCATGTAGCATTTTATTCTGCTGTATCAATGCAGAAGTATACCTTTCTCTATTATCATTAAACTCTCCCCCTCCTCACTATCAAACAGTTAGTTCTCTTTCCTAGCGTATTTACATCTTCTCTATTGGCCTTAATTCACAGTCCATTTCAGAACGGTTTCAATACTTTTAGTCCCTATCACTGCCATTTAAAACCTAAATAATCTACCTGCCTGCTTTACCCTTCTACCTTTTTAGCTTTGTTCTCTTCAATTAATCTCATTTTTCCTTCAACCAGACCAGGCCCATCTACTGCCAGTTCCACATCCCTACCTTGAGCTGCTGTCTACCTTTAAATGACCACGTTTTCCTTGGCCTGTTCACACATCTCCAATTATCTCTTTTCTCTAGCTCAGACTTCCCAGATTAATTATCTTCTCTTACATCTCCTCCTTCCAGTCTCCCACCCTGTCACAACTTTTTTGACTTGTAAAATAGAACGTAAATACATTTGTGCAGAACTAGTACATCTGCCCCATGCTGTCATTTCATACACTACATGCATAACAATACAGTACATTATGTAACTAGTAATACTTTAATTTTGTTAAAATTTGCTGCTTTAAGGCAACCTTATTGTCTCTGGAGGGAGGGAAGATCAGATAAATATATTTTTCTGATCTGCTTCCCTATTTACAAATACACCTCTTTACAATTTATATAAATCCACTTGAGAATGTGCTTTTACACTGAAAGACACATGGACAACAGTTCACTGTACAATACTTCTACAGCTTTGCCATCTCAAGAATTCAAACTACAACAAGGATAATGAAGTTTCTTCACAATACCATGAAGCCAAAAAACCACTGGTGGATTTAACTTTTATAATTCTGCACTCTTTTCAGGGGTAAGCTCACCTTATTGCTGAGCCTCCATGTGCATCAACTGATGTCACTATAGAGACAAAAATAACACAGTAGCAAAACAGTAGAGGTTTGAACCAAACAAAACCAGTAACAGCAGCAGCAAAAATCAAAACTCAGATTTCTAATATTTTTTAACGTCTTCAGTTTTACTTAAGTAAACATTTTACAGTAATTGCTAGTTAATGTTCCCCAAAACAACAGCGGCCCAAAAATAATTACAGCAAGAACAAATTACTTCCGGGCTTCCCAGAAAACGCCTCTTGTATTTAAATTTAATCCCTGGCATTATGCCAAAGCGGGGGATGGACACCTAAGTGGAAAAATAACATCAAAGGCCTCTAAAACATTAATGCAGAAAATGAGATGCTGCTCTTACCTGGCAAGAAGGTGGGCACGTGCAAAATGAGTTTCCTCCTCTGAGTAAGCCACTGACGTGTAGCTCATTTGCATAAGTATCACGAGCTACAAGTAGACTTCCAGGTCAGCCATCTTGATACTAAAAATCTTGTTTTGTTTACATAACAGCACGAGCACTGTTTTTTAGCCAGCCTGAGCTATGCTGTTGTACCTCTCAGCCAGTAGTCTACATCTGCTTGTTAAAGCCTGCTGGAACTCCCACTTCTCCACACAAGTGGCTGAACGTGTCAGGAGTGCCCCTGCAGCACACTGAGCATGCCACTGCCTCTCAGGGAACGTTGCAAGTGCAAGTGCCTCCAGTCGGACTCTTTGTACTGCCTTATGTGCTGCCAACTATTAGCACTGCAGCAACTATGTTCAGTGAAGTACCTCCCACATACCACACAGTAGTACCAACAACCATACGTTTATTACAGCACAGTGCAAGACAGCACACTAAAAAAAAAAAAAAAAAAAAAAAGAAAGCTGAAATTTCCTCTGTATTTTCACTTACTAGCAATCTAATTACACCTAGGTTCCTTTGTACATCTTTCCACATTCATGAGTGCGGCTCATTCGGTCCAGAAACCGCAGTGCTCCTGCAGTCCGTGTACAGAAGTCCACGACACGTGTTAGTTGCTGCCGACACGGAGCCAGACTGCAGTTACAGCTAGCTGGCGCCAGTAAAAATTTACATAAAGGGGGCCTCATTTCAAGACTAAATTGCAGCAGGATATTGCTGAGCAAAGCCTCCCCGCCCCCCGCCCCCCCCCCTCCCCCCCACCACCACTACGGGTTCTAGAATATATCCTACAGTTATTTGCTTACTAATAATCCAGATCCATGTCAGAAGTGCTGCTCTTACGTTTATATAAATGGAAATTGACAGTAGTCTCTTGCAAAAGAAATTCCACCTTGAAGCCTGTTCCCAGGTAAGATGCTACATGCTGCACTGTTCACAGATTCTGGTGAGCTCTCTGTAGTAACTGAAATAACACCGAAAAAATGGGTATGCTCAGTGCTCAGCAACCAGCTTTTCTTAAACTGGTATTTCCGGTATTTTGCAGCCTACCAATAAGTATCAGTCCCAAGTGGGACAGATCCATTTTTAACCTAATGCTGACAGGTAACATGTCTGGCCATTTAATTTGCTGTTTCAATTTCACATTTAATTTTTCTTCATTAGACAGATGAAGACAGAAATTCCCCATCCCGATCTGTGGACTTTATCTTTTCAACTACCTAAAAGGTACAGTGACCGGTGGAGACAGAAGCTTGGATTTCAGCCTCACTCTGACTTCAAATAGTTTAATTCTTACCTTTTTCCTTCCAAAGTCCGATTACATTAATAAATAAATTACATTTTACAAATGCTTATTCTAGAAGTCACTGTACTTTTCTGGGGAAAAAAAGAAGCCAGGCTTTGCTTACTATTAAGTGTATGTATGTAAAGGATGAATCATTCGCCAATACCTTTCTCCCCTCATTTGCTGCCTTGTAAGAAACTCTCAGAGCATGAAACAACTCAATGCAAATAAACATACTATTTATTATACTAACTATAAACATGAATTTGAGAAACCCTAAACAAAATCAAGTTAAACCCACAGTAATGTTTGGCTAGCTACACATCTAGCAACACTGCTGTAGTTGCAGCCTGGCACCACGTAGTGGAAAAGGAAAGATGGAGACAGTGATGCTTGTCGATTCCAGCAGGACAAGGCAGAGTGCCTCGATTCAGAAGAGTCTGCTTTTCACCACAGGCCTCTTCTAGTTCCCTGCACTGTTCCTCTTTAGAATGCCAACAGCATCAAGGCTATATATAGTCAAATTACTTTGTATGTCCCCTTTTCCACTCTGAGTGTAATTTGCTGTACAGCTGGTTCTAGGTTATTTGAGCATAACACAATTTGCTCATCTGTAATGTCAAAAACGTACCTATTTTGTGTCTGAAAGTATTTAGTAATGCAAATTACTCTTCATTGGTTGTTACAATTCATCCTCAGCTGTTGTATTCAAAAGCCTAAAGTGATGTGTAAGGGAAAAATAATTATTTTTCCAGAGTGACTGTCACATTAAAATGACAGCCATTAACTATAAAAGTGATCTGGTACTGCTCTTCTTTTATGTCACGTGTCTCTTATCTTACTTTCAGACAGATTTGTGTATGTTAGCACATTTAAACGCTGTGCAGAATACATCTTTCAGTGATGCTGTTGTCATTTGCAGAATGAATCATCAGATGAACAGCCTCTGAGCTTAAAAATAAAGGGCACCAATGCTGCTTTAAGAAAAGCAAACCAAAAAACCCCTTGTGTTTTCCACATACAGCTGCCACCACCTCCCCCCCAGCTCTACAGACTTGTGCACAAATACCAGATTAATAGTATGATTCTCAACACAGTAAAATAAATACTGCAAAATAAAAGCCTTTACTTGCAACATTTTCTATTCTTGGCTCCAGTCTGCTCAGGGAAGGCCAGGCCAGAGTTTGCCCCCAGCCTCGATGGGGAGCTCCCCATCTGCCATCTGGGGGAGGCACCATCCCCATTCCAGAACATTCCCGCAGAGTCACTCACACACACACACACCACCCCCCCCCACCCCTCAGCCGTAGCGTCCTCTCTGCACCCTCTTGCCTCTTGCACAGCTAGCTATGATAAAGCTCATATTAAAACACAAAATGCTTTTACAGAGAGGAGGCGCAAATGCACCAAACCGGGCATAGGGGGCTGACTCTGAGCTAGAGGTGAACTGAAGTAACCTGAGGGCTCGCTGAGCCCCAAACCAACTGCAGCAATATCTTCCTGCCATGTACAGAGCTGATGAACCAGCCCCCAGACCCTGAACACAGGGACCATTTTAGCTGCTTCTGAAACAGGGTATCTGGGTGGCAGGTTTTTTTGTTTACATTTTTTGGGGTGGGGTGTGTGTGGGGGTGGAGATACTTTTTTTTGTAATGTGAGAGTTTAACCTGGAAGAAAAAACAACAGCATACTCAAATTATATTCTCCAGTGATTGCCACTACAGAAAAAGCCAAAATGTCTGCCTGCCTTTCCTGTGTTTAGCCTGCAGTCAGTGGGAACACCCGAAAGCTTTTATGACTTTGGCTTCTGAAAGCCAGTTAACAGGACTCTTCCTCCAACATGCACAGAATTTCCTAGTCTTGCATCAGAAGCAACCTTTAAGAGCAGATGTTACAGTCAAAAGTAGTAAGGTCAGTTGCATTTGTAATAATGACTAGTAGCTATATGGTTTCAATTGGTACGTATCAAAGACAACATCCTCGAATTTTAAATGCCAGTTGATTCATCTCAGAATAGAAAGGTACACAAGAGTCTGCCACAGAATGATGCTCCTAATTCATACACAATTTTAGATAAAAAAGCATTTCATTGACAAAATAAAAACAATTAAAAAACAATGATGAAACCTGTTTCTAGTAGCTTGATCCAAGGGGAAAAAAAAAAAAAAAGACAAAAAAACATCCACCACAGAGCAAAAGAAAATGAAAGGCCCTGGGCCTTCTGTAAGCAACACACACAGAGTCATCAAAACCAGCCCCTTCCCCTCTGACTTCTCTTCTCCAAAGCATGAAACAGAACAAATTATTCAACCAGAGTTTGAGTAGCTCCCAAACTTTTCTCACACTGGTCTTTGAAAGGCACAAAAAAATTATGTTCATTTCTGAAGTAGAGAACTATCAACCCACTATCTTAGCCAGGGAGGTTTATTGCAAGATATTTTACAGCAGAAGCTGGGAAGGCAGGAAGGGGGGGGGGGGGGGGGGGGAGGCTGACACTAGTTATATCCACTTTTCTACTGTAGATGTGAGAAAGTGTCTAAAATGGGTAACTTCCAGGCAGTAACAGTCTAATGTTGCACTCCCTTTCTTTTAGAAAGGTAAAATTATTTGATTCCTTATAAACTTTAAAAAACCCCACATTTTGCTTAAATTTACATGAAGAATTTTGTCATTTATTAAACAAATACTGAAAAGCTGACAGATCTTAACCTGCAAATCAAGATGATGCAGAAAAAAAATTAACATTTGCCTTACTCCGTTTCTTTGAAGACAGTACATTCTTGAGAAAAACATCATAAGGTTTACAGCTAAGAACAAAGGTCCAATTTAACTGTTTAATAATAGTCATAATGTGATTAAGTATTTAAAATTCAAAACAGTTCTAAGTGCTTGGTAACCATTTATTTCTAGTACCTAAAGAACCAAACAAGTCAGCTGTCTGAAAGTGATTTGCATGCATTACACAGTATTGCATTAATTCAGCAGTCCATTCCAGTTTGTTTCAAATCCTGCCTGAAATTGTTTGCTCCCAAAATATCTATCAAAATAGAAGATGTTGCTGTGCAAATTGAGACAATTCTGAATATTAAGAGGAACATAAAAAATAAACAAGCTGCCTTAGAATGGTTCCAACCAAGTAGAATTTAGTAATGAAAAAAACATCCAAATAGTTGGAGCACAAATGAAAATAAAGTAAAATATTTTTCTTATAATCAAATACACCATTTGCAAAAAAATTACTTGAAAAAAATGGGAATCGATACACTCCTTCAGAGTAAACGATTGTTGGGTATTTCTCTTTGAAAATCATGTGTATTTGAGTTTACTATCCCATTAGCAATTTATTTACTTCTGAAAGCCTATCCTTCAAGTTTACCCATCAGCAGCACAAAGCTAATTGATCTAGAATGCAGCAGGTCTCAGAAGTGAAGAAAATGCAGACATGAGAACACTGAGCAGAGTCTGACAATGCATCTCACATTAAAAATGTATAGTGATCAATTCAGTTGAAGTTGTTAATTCATTATACACAATTATTTCTAATTCAAATCATGAACATCTAATTTATGTATTTAATAAAAAGCCTTTTTTTTTTTTTTAGCATCCACTGAAGTGCCTTGTTCCCATGCAGATAAATTGGTGTTTTCAATTTTCTTTTTGACTAAAGAACAAACTATTAACACCATGGGAGGAACAGAGAAGAGATCATGCTGTCAGCTACCAGTACTACTGTACAACTTGGACTTCTGGAATCAGGGATGTGTTCCATATGCAACACAGGTTTCAAAACTCACCATACTTTATGCATTCCAACACCCACTTTAGGAAAGAAAAAAGAAACCAACCAAAAAAAAAAAAAACAAAAAAACAAACCACCAAACCACTCCACCCACCCAGCTCATACAACAACACAGTACAGCTCCCTACTGGGCCAGTCATTTTATACAGCACTTTCAAGAATGATACTGTTTTCAAAACGGCCTGTAAAGAGCAAAGCAAGCCAAAACCAAAGGGAAGGGAAGACACCAAAACAAGAGCTTTCCTCGGAACTCTGGCAATCTCTGTGCCTTTTCTGTAAAACTGGAGTAAGCCTACTCAGCTCACAGAAAGATGGGCAACAAAGTCACAAAAAGGACTGTATGAAAGACGTGGTGTGAACATACAATATTTTACTCAATTGTAATACATGTGAAGAACCACTCCTTACAGCGAATGTCAAAAAATACACTACTTTTCATGTTCCCATTAACGAGCGGGTTAACAAAAAAACCAAACCCAGCAGAACCAATAGCACTTGACAATTTCTGTATGCCTACTGCTTTATTACACTTTCATATGCTCCTTGGAATCAAAAAAACCCGCCAAAACAAAAAACAAAAGACCCAAAACCAAAAAGCAAACAAAACCACCACAGGATGTGTATGGCAAAGTATGTTTTAGACATAAAATTTCATCCCCTTCAATGACTAGAAAGTAGGGCTTTGGTGATCTCATTATAAAGAATGAATTGTTTCTGCTTGCTTTGAACAATGAGGTATTAACATCTGGAATTAACAACAATAACTGACTAAACACAAACCTCAGTAATCATTTTGGGGTCAGAATGACTTGACTCACCGAATATCTTGCAAGAAACCAGAAAGATATTGTTTGGGGGATGGGAAGAAGGAAATATCACTACATTATTAATCTGCATTCATTAGATGAGGTGAATATACAGCAAAACTTCACATTTTCTCAATATAAATGCATTTAAGTAGAATTTGTTGTCCGAGTTTTCAGACATTCTAAAGTGCCTAAATGTTCTCAGGATCTTAAAATATCTTACCCAGTCAAGAAAAGCCACTATGAACTAAAACCTGCCTTAAATCCACTAAAAATTCCACTAACAGTAAAACAAGTAACAAAACTACCTACCTGCATTTCATCATCACCTGTGATCACGCATTCATATTATTCCTGTCACTGATCTTTTATCCTAAAGCAGGAAAATCCTATGACCAATTACTTACAAATTTACAGTTGACTTAAGTCAGCAATCAACCTGGGCTTAAAATCCTGTATTTTATGATTTTTTTTTAATCTCTTCATATCAAATGCACACAGTAAACATGGAGAAACCACATCTCCTGAGAACCTGATATGCACTATCTGCCCAGAATATCTTTATTAACGATGTATTGTCATTAACCATAGATTGTTTATGGGAACAGATTTTAAAAACTAATTTAACCACCAAGTGCTTTGTTACAGAGTATGCTAGAAGCACCAAGTTAATGTGCAAAAATATTGATGAAAGACTAAAATTTTAGGTGTTTAGTACTGACGTGCACATCCTTAGCACTAAGTTCAACTTCAGACATGAAAATACTATGAGCTACATCCTGATGAGTTATCCAGCTCTTCTGCTGCTCCTGATATGTTTCTGGAAAACTTCGAGTAACTCCCTATTTAGTTACTCTCAAATTAACTCATATCCAGTTTAAGATCCCATAAAGACCTTAACTAGGTATTTAAGACAGACACAAAACAAGAAAATGTGCGAGTCATGAGGAAAAATGTCTTCTTTCTCCTCCTCTTCTCTTCTCACCCTCCTCAATGGAAAAAAAACTAAGCACTGCTTTTTTCCCCACCTTCATGTCCCTGGACACTCACACCTATCAACTACCTTTTAGTGAGTGTTGAACATGACAGATAACTAGGCCACCAACCAGTAACACACACAGAAAAAGACCAGGCCATGTGAAAGCACTAGCACTTTGAAACTCAGATTTCAATTTATACAAAATAAATAAAAGAATAATTACCTTGAAACTTTCATTCTATCATTTGTAATAGTTCTATAGAATTTATAGTTTTATTCTTGAGTAGCAAATAACTGCTACCTGCAAAATAGTTAACATTTACATAATCATTGCTATTCCAATGTATTTATGCAGGTTTTATAGTTCTTATCTACCACTGGAAAAAGTCACATGTTGAAAATACGATAATCAAATGTAGATCTAACCACTTAGTTAAAAAAATTTAATGAAGTTTATAAAGAGTTTATTTTATGTTTTAGTTAAAGTATGAGGCAAGCTTTTAGGAAAGGGCAGCATAAAGTGAGAGCTCTTACGGCCTGGTGAGGAAGGAAGCCAAAATGAAATAATTTGATTAGCAAGACATATGGGTATGACCTTTCACCTCTCTTGTCCCACCCAATCTACCCTGTAACTGTGATCAGTGAGAGAGGGGAGGGAAACAAACAAAAAAAACCCCAAACCCCCTCACACACACAAAAAACCCACCCTCCTGTTGACCAAAAAAAAAAGGACAGTATTTAAGATATTTTATACAGCTTAGAATTATTTAATTTTGCCTAAACAAAGTTTGAAATTGTTCCTCAGCAAAGCAGTGCTGATGCTTACCTGTAAGGTCTGGAGCATGTGATGCCAACAGCTCTGCTCATTTGCATACAGTCAAGTTAAAGTGCTGCAATCAAGAGCACTTCGTCAGCCATTTTGAAACTGTACTGTCTCAGCTGCACTGAAAACGTGATTAAGATGGCTGCAACGTGCACTCAAGACCAGCCACTCAGTGACAACTCAGCAGTGGATAAAAAATTTACACAGCAAAGCACCTCCCTCTTTGCCACACTGCAACAAGCTCCACAGGCAGGGGGGGGGGGCAGAGGAATGGTTTCTTTGTCAGGCAGGAAATGGTTAATGCACGGCTGCAACACTGCAGCTACTTAGAACACCATCGCTACAGAGAAAACTAATATAAACCAAAAAACCCAGAGAGGCAGCGCTGCTAGGTCTGTGATCCAGGATTTGTATCACATATTTCAAATTCCTCCAGACTCCAGGCAGTTCAGAATCCATGTCACATATTAACAGCCACAGATACAGAGCCAGATCATGCACAGAACTGACAAACATTAGGGAATACTCTTCAAGAGCAGCCTCACTTCAGTGTTAAAAAAAATGCTTAAGAAATTGATCTATACATTTTTACAGGACCACCAATTTTGAAATATTGTGTAATATTAGTTGCCCAATAACAGTTTTACTTGGGGGGGAAAAAAATGAAGTTCACTTTATAAATAAGGAAGATAGCAAAAACCCCAAGAACACTCCAGAATTTCGGTGCCTGCAGAAATCAAGTATTCATTATGAATGACACAGTATGTTGTGTAAGTTTTTCAGAGAGACCTATCTAGAATCCCTTCAACAATTTTGCTAGAATCTTGTGTGTTCCTGGTTTGGGAACCTATGGAGGGGACAGAGGGGTTGTCAAAAAAATACAATTCTAATGAAAGCAGAACTAAATATAATACTGGTTCCTCTCTAATATCTGTTCATTAATGCCAATCATGTGCTCTTGTCCAGGCAACAGTGGATCAGTTCTGTAGGGAGCTCATCTGTATCAGCCTCACTTCATGTACACCTCTTCTACAAAATCCAAATATGGCTAATTTAAAACAAAATAATTCTAAGAGCACACGGGGCAATCCTGAAGGAAATTAATGTTGAATTATTCCTAACCTTCTACTAAAAAATAGTCTTTGTGATCCAAAATTAGCCCAACACAGTAAGCCCCCACAGACATACACACACACGAAAAAGCAGGAGAACATGACCTCCATCTACTTTTATGAAAATGTCTAAACTTACATAACTGTGCATGTCTGTTGCCAGCTGTAGCTGGTTATTTCAGGACCGATTAATCATGCCAGCAGTAGTTGTCTGATGCACTCATCAGCACCACAGTATTTCAAACTTAAAAAATGTTGAAAAACACCATCTGGCTAATACAAGGACAAAAGGAAGAGCATGATTTGCAACACAAGAAAAAGCACATATCACATACATGGAAACAGCTACACTATTATCATCTATGATAATACTGTACAGATTCAGAGGACTAAATTAAAATATGCTTGAAGTTCAAATGCCTAAAAGACAAGTCTCTCAAAAACAAATTTGAGAAGACTGGAGAACAACTTTATTACAAGTAATTTATAATTACCCACGATACTGAAGCTTTTCTTCACCAAAACCTATTAATAAATAAAAAAAATCAAGTTTACAACAAAATCAAAAGAAACGTTTTCATTAGCCAGTTATAACCCCATGTTGCTTACTCTGAACTTCAATCATAGGACACCTTCAGCTTATAGGGATTTACAGTAACATTTCAAAAGTCAAACTTAGTATTTCATTTGTATGACAAACATGCACTTTGATTTACACAGTAGCAATGCTTTAAATAGAAGAGAATTTTATGTTTAGCACACCTACGAAATTCCTACATCAAAAGGTGAATTCTGACCCACAGTCCTAGAAATTAAACAAAAACCTAGAGAGGTTCTAATATGGAACCCAACAGCTGCACTTGTACAACACTGCATTCTCTAACCTTCAGTCTTGGAGTTCCATATATGAAAACTCCGTGACTTAAATAGGTTTGAACAGGCACAAGTACTTGGCAAAAAAAATTGAGAGAATACTTTCACTCAGCCAGAGAAAACAGAACCCATGTCACACTCCTGTTGCAGTTAATTGCCTTACCTGGTCAGAAAACTTCATGAACATGCAGAGGTACTGATATGTTAATACAGATACCTAGCTGCAAAAAATCTAGAATAGTAAGAAACCATGTGCATTTACTCAAGAGTTCACTTCAATATACTTCGGTTAATATACATAGGTGTGTTAATACGTTAAAAAATATTAACCAGACTAATTTTAAAATAAAACCTGACATTTAATTAAACACAAAATTAGGAGTGAAATAACTCATCTGAGAATGCTTTGGCCCAGGAAATATTAAAGCAAACCTACGCTATTGTGGAATTCCTGTATTAGCGTGGGACTATGATTTCTTATTGCTACTTAAGGTGGCATCTATACAGGTTCTCTAAAAATCAAAAATAAGAAAATCTGGCATTTTCAAAAGATTCAAAATGGAATTTAAACTTAACCTGTTATGTTTAGATTTCTCTTAAATATCTAATAAAAACTCCAAACAACATTAAGTGCCTTCTTTTGATGACATGCCAACACACTGCAGTATCATCTCAGCATGTTCAATTACTCTAGTCATAAATTAAAATTTAAAACGGAGCTTCCATTTTCCAACCTTCTCATAAACATCAAACAAGAAACTAAAGAGAATGGTACCCTGTCATTTCTCTAATTGTTGCCATGTATATCACCCCCCCCAACAGCTCTTTTAAGTATCATTACATAGAGTCAGACTTTACTAGGGCTCCTACCCTGAAGAATCAAGGGAAGGCAGAAAATTCTGGACTTTCAGATAGGGTTTTATGTCATTTCACATTACAAGGGCAGTAAAAAAGCAGCCAAAGCATAAATAATTTATTTTGCTCAAATTACACGCTTAGAAACTAGTCTGCTACATATCATCCACATTTCCTTGTGGACAAACCACATCTCATCCACTTTTTCCATTTACCTTTTTATTTTGTGTTTGTTATTTTTTGTATGTTAGTTAACATTAAGAGGACAAAACACTTCTTACACTGATGAAATTCAAGAGACCCTACTACTGTTTGTATGCATCTGAGTTATAGTCTCTATAGAACATCTACTGAAACCCTCCTTTATTCCTGTATTTATACAGGCCAATAGGCTGACTTCAAGAAACATCTCAACTCTCACTTAGGACTACAAGAACTTCGCAGATAAAAACTACTTAAACTACTGGGGAAAAGAGTCCATGATGATCATGCGGCAAGGAACACTAGAGTCCAGAAAGTCAAAGGCTGGACAACATTTGAGGTCTTCTCATAATTCCAAGCCACTTCATGGTAGTACCAATAAAAGAAATTTTCAATGTATTGACTGAAGTCAGCAAGCATGTATGTTTATGTGCTAGCTTGCAACTAAACACATTTTGGAAGACTTAAACTTCAAATGCAACATCCTTTTAAAATGACCTGGAAACTGCAAAAAGTTGGAGACAAAGGTAGAAGGAACCTTCTTTCATGCCAGGTTTGGGCTTTTTTTTACCATAACATTTCTTTACACTATTGTAAAATAGAGGATAATGCTTAGGACAGCACAAAATGATAGAGCAAATATGCAGGTTATTTTAACAGCTAGCTGACATATCCAGAGTCATGTAATTCATAAAACCTGCGCGTTGAGTACATGAATTACTTAAGAGCATTTTCAGAAATTGGATCTAAAAAAAGAGAAAAACACTTTTCCTGTATTAAAAACATCCAAGTTACACACAGCAAACAAACTCTATTAGTTTACCTACATATCTTAGAAAATAAATTAGATTTGATGTTTGTTCCTGGAAGAAATAAGAGCTGGTAACTCATGACTACAGTTTTTAGTCATACATGCACAGCTCAAAATAAAACATCTTAAAGGACATAACTTTTTTTTTTTTTTAAAGTTACTCATAAATCCTAAAGGAACATAAAGGGCATTTATACAATATACACACATATACATAGTGTTCCAAATTCCTCCACAGTGATATGATGGAAGCTGACATACAACTGAGGATCAGGCATTTATTTAATACCACATAGTTACTATTACACCTTCAGCTACACCACCAAGGAATCGTTACTTAAAAAACCAAACCAAAATACCAAAAAAAGGCGGGGGGACAGAATAGGAAGGGGAGGCAGACTTGCTGTTAAATACACTGGCAATTTAAAAAAAATATACATCGGCGGTACTAAACAAGATAATGAGCAAGCAATGGAACTAATGAAACCACACTTCCTGCAGATTTATAAAGTAGCAAGACAATGTTTATCGGAATAACCTCAGGTTATAATTGGTGCCTTACCACACTGGGCAAGCAAGCGCACGTACATGTCTAGTCTGAAGCTGCATGTTGATGTGACAACCTCCAAACTGCTTTGACAGACAATACTTATGTCCTGTCTGACAGCAAGTTATCCCCCCAAAACAATGTGTAACTGCCAAGTTCCCTCTCTGGGACAATGGTAGCCTCTCCTCACCTCAGCTGCTTGTTTTCACAAAATTTGCAGGAATTAATTATTTTTGATACTTACTACTCTGTCAAATTTACTGAAAACTAGCAAGTCGTTCAAGAATTACTAAGGATAGAACAATTGATGAACAATGATTACATGAAATTGGACTACTATACTAGAACTGAGCAGCTTTCTGTTAAAACTTGTAGGGCTGTGGCACAATTAAACATTTTTTTGTTACATACCTGTTTTGCAATTTTCTGCTTAGGCAAGAAAAGATAATTTATATTTGTTAAACATATTTGTCGCCTTAGTGGAATTCTAAGTGCCATTTAATAACCTTATTCATGCATATTTAAAGTTTCATGCAGGCATTTGTTTTTCACTAAGAGCATTCTAGTTTTTGTTTAATACTATCTAACATAACCTCACATGAAAACATAGAACACAAAGCCACATAAAACTTAAGTGTAGCTGAAATTCTACTCTCAACTTTGGGATATTTTTTTTTAAATAGTCAAGACAGAACAGAGATACAAACTAGAACATTAACTAAAATCAGAATATGCAACTAAAGAAAAAAAAAACCAACCAAACAAGACAGACTCCCATTTCTGAATCACAATTCAATTGTTTACACCTTGAAAAGCTAAAGAATGTATTGGTTTAGTTCAATCTTTATCATTATAAAAAAAAATGCATTCTGCATATCCAGTTTCTGGATAACTAATTAGTACTTCATATCTCTAAGACTGATCACACTTACTTTCATAGCCTGATCTGCAGGCTAACAATGAACTTTAATTATCAGATACTTCCAGAGACTTAATGAACTCTAGAACTTTCTGACCCCCATTGCTATAGAAATAGGGAGAAAAATATGTAACAGAAATCCACACACAAACAAAAAAGGTAAAACACCTAAACACACTATGAATGATACATAAAATCTGTTCAGACAAATGAAATGAAGAACCTACATCATGCAAAATTTTGCTTTTAAAAAGATAACCAGAACTTTAAGGGCTGACAAAATCTGTACTCCATCCAGATCCTCCTGACTGAAAATCTCAAAGCTAGAAGACTTCACAGTTACCTTGTTTTGGATATTAAAGCCTGGTGGCTGATCTTAAATAATACTGAGCTACAGGAATTTTAAATATGAAGTATTACCCAATTCACAATATGAAGTATTACCCAATTCACATCTAAAATTTATTCAGAGATTAAGATATTATCTAACTGTCCAACAAGAAAACCTGATTAATCACTTCAGAGAACCTTTCTCTTTGCTTCTTAATGAGCTGTCAAAAAAAAAAAAAAATCAAGTTTTTGTTGCCCCACACAACCCTGTCTTATTCTCTATTCAGTATTTGCACATCACTGCTGCTTGATGAACAGTTTCTTACAGTATGATGGAAACAGGAGTGTTTTTTCATACAGTGCAGCACATAGAGAAATGAGTAGAACTGAAATAACAGAACTACAAATACACATCATCAAAGCATCATTTGTGTAGGCCAGTTTGAGTTCCCAATTGTTTTGTGTATGTAGGTAAATCTCACAAAGTAATGTCACATACTAAAGAGAAGTAGAGTCCAGCCACAGATTTAACTGAAAAATATTAACAATCTTAGATTTCAATGCATTTAAGAGAAATATTCTCTGATGTACATCTGTGTCACTGCAGTTTCCGAAATAAACTCATAATATAAACATATAACTAGCCCACAATACAGAAAAACACCAGGTGAAGAGCAAATGGAAAAAATGCAATTCAACTTGCAAACTCCTTAAGAGCAATACACTGGTAAAATATCTTTTGGCCTTCCTATCTACACTTAATGAATAACCTTGAGATTTTTGGCATAAACAGAATTTCTGACAATAAGCCCAAATAAGCCTAATTAACGATTATACTATTAAAAACACCTAAATGACAAGGAATTTTATTTTCTTCTTGGTTCGGAAGGAAAATCTGGTTTAGTCAACTACTTTTCACTGTGGAAATATTGTCTGTTTGTAACAGAAAAATTGCCTTCTCCCAAAAATCACAAACACACACAGTAAAAATGAGGATTTAATTACCAATTAGGATTCAGTTATGAAAACAGGATTTTAAAAATTGTTTAGCATGTGAACTGTTCCTGTTTACAACAGATTCTGTAAAATCAGTATTTAAAATTAAGCTATTTTTATTCATAGATGTTCAGTCTCTTGGCTAGCAAGATCATCTCCCATGATGGAGAAAAGCATATGTTTATATTATACCACATTTCCTGTCTTCATGTCCCAAATGGAAGCATTACTAAGGGAGCCTTTACAGGAAAACTAACATACTACAGTTTATGTTGATCTTCTAAATATGCGAAATGGGCATAACAAGACAGGCTAAAAGCATGAGATATCAGCAAACATGACAGAGTATGGCATGTATGCCTATCTATTGGGATTAGCATCTTCTTGAAAACAGACTTCATAATGGATAGGAAATTATAATTAAGAGGTTCCTCAATAAGAGCATCAAAATGACTGTTTCAACTGATGTATATAATTACTGTATCCTTCCATGAATCAATACTGTTATGATCAGTTTCAAGCCTACACAACATTCAAAATAGTCTTAATTAAGTCATACAGCAAAATACAACACTGTTCCACCTTATCACAGGAAGCATCAGTTCAGTACTGCTACATGTGGTAGCAAGGTTGCAGCTGATAAAAAGCCTTTTTACTGCAACCAACATAGTAAATCTACTAAAAACATAATGATGAGAACATAAAGATCTCCTGAGATTCTTTGAAGAGAACACACAATGAACTGTTTATGTATAAACAGTGACAAAATAAGATTTTGTGTATTTTAATTTGGCATTTATAAAAAAAAATGTATCGCAATCCAAGACTATTAGTACAATTCCTTTCTAGATTATTTGTACATAGGAACTTGATTTGATACTTCTGGAGCATTCAAAATAATAAGATAACTGAAACTCGAGGAATAAATAGTGGGTATAGTTGCCATGATTCATGAACTGCACAAGTCCTCATGCATTCATTAGTGAATTCCCTTTATGATGGGCCTGACAACTACCATTAACCCCATTTCAGCGATCTGAAAACTAAGAAATTACCTACCCAAGATCACATATCAAATAGCAGTGTTTTTTTGTTGTTCCCCCCCCCCCCCCCCCCCAAAGAATTCTTAATATTTGAGGTAATACTCTCCTTCCTACCTTCTTGTAGGACTGCAGAAACCAGTACCTAATCAGAAAAACATACTTATTTCTTAAATTGGTATCTGCTGTTTGTATCAGAGTTCATATTTAACTTATTAATTTCAGATTTAAGCAGTAGTTAAGCATATGCTTCACATTTATTCTTAAAAATCTAAAGTAAACATTAATAACTGTAATAATTGTAACTAGATCAAACTGGTATAACAGATAATGGTCAAATATACATTTTAACTTGCAAAAGAGAGCCATGCAGCATGCTTGTAGAATACCCTGATGTTGCTGATATGGATTCCAATAAAATTATTCATAATATTGTATTTGCTTGTATAATCTGGGATATCGACCAAACGTGTTTATTAACACACTCTTACTTCCGCCAGTTAGCATGTTAAATAAGCTGTCTAGATGCACAAGTGTTATTTTTCTGTGACTCCATGAAAGATGCAGTTTTAAGCTCATTGACTGTTGCCTAGAATGGTTGAGCTGTTCCCCCTTTATTTTAAGAAAATATATTTCCATCAACAATTCCATCCAATTTTTCTATCCAACAAGTTTGTGTTAAGGGTCACAGTGACATTACAATATGTAGATTTTATTTCAAGATTACTATTATGCAAGAAAATATTCTAACATAGGCATTTCCACTGGACATCTGTTAAAGATTAGGAGGTGTAACAAGGATATATACCTGCTACAAGAAAAAACTGCTTGAGGACAACGCTACACCTCTAACAGGCCCCAATGTCATGTCAGAATTAAAATGTGAAACACTTAACCATGAACACAGTTTCAGGATTTTAAATGCTTAAGTTCAAAGAAAACTGAAAGTTCAACTGTACCTTCTTTACATGAACACACTTCTTAAACTTTGAACTTCTGCCATTTTATTTGATGTGGGCCTCCACTGCAACCTAGAGTAGCCACTCCGGCCTTGTTTACTGATGACATCGCATACACAAGGCACAACTAGGCACTTCGTCTTTTTCCCACTGAAACACCCTCATTTCTAGTGAATTAGCATGCCCATATGCTTCAGAAACTTTAATCTGAAGTTCATCAGCATGCTATTGAGTGCAATAACAAGAAAAAACATTTTTTCCTCATTGCTTCTACAGCTCATCCACCGAGACACTCAACATCCACACCTGCTGTATTTGCGAGGATATCCACTGGCTTCATACAGCACCTCCCAGGTCACGCCATCCCCAATTCGAACAGAAAGGAAACACTTTCGAGGCGTCAGCCAGCCAGCCACACCACTGTCCCACCCAAACACCCGCCCAGCTCGGTGTAGGAGGCGCCTCAACCTCACCTCACCGACGCGTAAGGCAGAATGCAGCCAGACAGCTGCCTGGTATTGCCCAGCTCTCTGCGCCTTCAGGACTCCGCAGAGTGCCCCAGCTTGTGCCCTGCCCTACACCAGACCTACCTGTGCCCCGCAACGGCCGCCACAGAGAACCCTCCACACGTGGGGGGGCGGAGGAAGGCGCCTCCCCACACCCCGATCCCCACCTGCTGCCACCTCTGCGCGAAAACAGCAACGCGCATGCGCGCCGCCGCCTGCACTGGAGCCGAGTCACGTGCTCCCATGCAGCGCGCGCCTAGCTGCGCTGCGTTTGTGAGCGAGTCTGGGTGCGCGCAGCGGCGCGTGTGCAAAGCTGCAGCCCCGGCGCATGCGCACTGCCGCCGCCGCCGCCGCCGCCGCCGCGCGGGGCAGCGCTCCGCGCAGAGCGCTGCCGCTGCCCGGCCGCGCGCGCCCCGGGAAGGACGTGCGGTACCTGCGCCCCGGCGTCCCGCAGCAGCCTCTGCCCCCGCGCTCGGCCGCCGCCGCTCCAGCCTTCCCGCCGCTGCCGCCGGAGATTCAAAATCGGAACGCGCTCCAGCACCGCCTCCCCCCGCCGCCCGTGCCGGGCCGTTATGCAAATAAATCCCGTGTCCCCTCCCCTCTCCGTGTGACCCCGCCCCCTCCGTGGGCACAGGGGCAGGCAGTGGGGGCTGCCTCGGAGCTGGCCAATCCCAGGGCCGGCCATCTTGATAGCATGCAAATGAGCCGCCGTGGTATTTAAATGAGCAGGTGGCTCCGCCCCTTGGCGGGTAGTGGCGGACGGTTATTCCCGATAACGCGCCAGAGCCGAGCTGCAGCCGTGGCCGCCAGGGGGCGCTGTGGTGGGGCTGAGGGGCAGGGCTCAGGGGCAGGGCTCAAGGGCAAGGGCGGGAGCAGCCGGCCCTTCCTGCCTTCCCTCCCTCAGCTTCCTGACGCGGCGGTCGTGGGCTGCGTGGCTTTGGAGCCTCTCTGACACCTTCAAAAGCCTGCCTGAGGTCCGCTGGGCACCCTCTGACAATAACCCGCGTTGTCAGCTTCTTGCATCGCTCGCTGCCGCTCCCTTAGCACTCCTCTTGTCCAGGTTCTGGGCTGTGTGTGAGGTGACTTCAAGTTTTCTCCACAACAGGCTCCTAAAACACAGAGGTTTGGGGGTTTTTTTAATCACCAGCTTTCAAGAGTGCCAAGAAACCAAACGGTAGCGTTGGTTGTGCTTTAAGTGGATCTAAGGCACACAACTTATCCTGGGTGAGCTGCAGGTCAAAACCGCCAGTGGCCATTTCCCACCCACACTCCTTTTCTCCCTCGGGGTGGGGGAGGGAGAAAACCACAGGACCTGCTTTAATCTGAGCCAGAAGTTGGTGCCTTTTGTACCATTGCCAAAGGCAGGAATGACCAATGCAACAGTGCAACTGTCACATAAGGCGTGGGTCCAGGTCTAGTAGAGAGACCAGCGGCTGTATCCTCGGGTACACAAGAAGGTACAAGAGCATAGAAGGACAAGTTTTCGGTAGAAATGCTTATATACCGCCTGTGCTAATCTAGTACTGAAATTCAAGTACCAGTCACCTAGTAACTAATGGAGAGTCCCACTCCTTCCTTGTTAAGGCCAATAAAATTCACATTTTTCCTACTGATAGCGTGAAAAATGGCATCTTGATTTATCTATCTTCAAGAGTAAGCTATATATGAATTAAGTTTTTGTCCGTGCCATACAGATCAGGCTGATGAATAGGGCACTCTGTTCCCATATGTCATGAAACAGTGCCTATGACACAGCCATTTTAAGAGTCCTGTCAGGTGTGCTTGGCAGGTTGAGGGGCAGTGTTTTAAGATGCTGCCATTCCCTGTGGTTTGCCTGATCTCCCTGCTACACCCTTCCATTGCACAGCCAAGATGGAAGAAGGAAATGTATACATGTGCCCATAAATTTGTGCAGACACATCTGCAACAGTGCTTTAAGCAAGTCTACTAGCCTGGGAACTTGAACTGCTGAAATGTGAACATACATCTTGCTCCAACGTCTTTGCTACAAGCATGGCAATTTCTAAGAGAAAGTGGGGCAGGCACCTGTAACAGTAATTTCTTAAACTTTCATAGCTAGCTTTATCGAGTCACAGCGCAGTACTGGAATGTTTTGTCTTGGAAAAAGGGGCACCTGAATTTTAGTTGACTCGTCTGAGCTTTTCAATACAGAGGACAAGGCATTTCAGAAAAAAAAAGGCTAGAACTATCCAGAAGTGGACAGTTCATAGCCATGCCTATTGTTTAACTCAAAATTTCACTGCTGGTGAGAACTTTTGCAGGTTCCATGCATATATGTCCTTTGAGAGTCAATCAGGAATGAATGCTTTGTGGCTAAAAGATGCATGTTTTCAGAAGACTGGGTATTAGTATAGCCACCTCTTTGGATAACAATTGGTATTATTCCAAACTTATTTTAGTATGGAAGCTGTTACAGCAACATAGTAATTTTAAATGGAAAATTTATTTTCATTCTTGTTTTACTTAGCACAAATTACGTTAATGTGTTCATCATGCTATCATAGCCATTTTCTGTCATTACAAATATATATCAGATGATACATTATTGCTTAAAAATGGGCTTATAGAAAAACTAAAGAATACACCCCATAATTTTTTTAATGCCAGTGCTCTTTTTTCAACTTCTTTCTAAGGCAGTATTCCTGTTCAGCCTTAAAAGCAGAAAACCCCCAAATTTAACAAGCAAAAACCCCAACCTGTATTATATTTACTTTATTCACATACTCCACAGTTGTGTTGATTAACTCCAAAGTTTTATTAATGCAGCTGTTATAGCAATTGAGTGCCCTGCTATGGCATTTTAGGTACCAGTATAAGCAGTAGGCTAGCATCCTAAAATTTGAAGAGCAGTGACCACATCTGAATTATCAGGTCAGTAATTTGAGGAAGCAGAAGTCCAGATCTCTGTCAACTGCTCTTGCTGAAGTCAGACTGGTCATAAAAAGCAATTATATCAGTTGATATTGCTCACTCTTTGCAAGAAGAAAGTTAAAATAACAAATTGTTGAGAAAATGCAACTTCAGCAGCTTTTCTTTATTTGCAAAATTTATTTTTTTTTGCTGGAAAGTGACACATAAAACAAATACTACACTGGAGTTAAATTTACAAGATACTACAGTTGTAACGCCACTGGAAAGTACATGTCCATGTAGTTCACTTTCCTGTCTGAGGACTCTGATAATGTGTTTGGGCATTGTAATGATAAACATAGAGAAAAAACCCAATAGATTCCAACGTACTTTATGAAAATCAAAAAAAGAGTATTTTATGTGCAACAGAGGATTTCTTCTTGATGTTCTCAATTCTCCACTGAACTTAAGGCTTGAAGTATGCATATAACATTTAATTTTCTTATTTCCAGGTACTGTCATAGGACAGTTCCAAAACTATGAATGACTTATCACTAGTAAGCTGATTACATGATCCTTCTTTCTGTATGTCAAATTGTGTTAGAAAAATGAGACTTAACCACCTTGAATATTTCCCAAATATTAACTCTCCCCATATGATTTAATAATTGCTAATTGTAGAGATATTGTAGAGTCACAAATGGGAATGATAAAAGGAAGGTGATGCACAGAAGAGGTATAGTTCTCAGTAAGAAAATATGGTTTATATACAGACAACTACTGACTTATAATGAAACCAAAATGTGATCATAAGAAATGGTTAGCAGTAGGGAAAAAAATAAAGTAGTTTTATTTTTACATTTTATTTTTAAATCATTGCTGGGAAATGTGTATTTACAAGAGGTCACCTTGCTAAATGGATGACACTATTGAGCCAATAAGATTTATGTTAATTTTTCTTGGTAATTGACTAGATTAATAAGTATTTCTTGCATAGTAATAGTCTAATAGAATGCAATGATTACAACTTCTCTGATTATAAACAATTCCTACACAGGGCAAAAGAAACACCATAATACCAGAAAGTAAATTTACTAACAGAAATATTTCTGTCAAGAAAAAAAAATATATCCCTATCTGACAACATAATCTGTGATTTAAGGACTCATTTGGGACTTCAAGAATTTCACTAGGAAGGCTTAAAATGTCACTGAAAAAGGAATTGCCCGGTACCATTCTGGTGAAGAAAAACAGAAGATTTTTTAAATTCCTTTTTCATATAAGGGCACTTTTTTAAACACACACACCCAAAAAAAGGCAGGAAGAAATCTATAAAAATATGTAAAGATATTTCCTAAACTTTTTGAAAACATAAAGTTAACAAGGTACAAAGAGCACAAACATAGTAAATGTAACCAAAATACTTGAGGAAATTTTACAATAATGGGTTAAAGCTATTTAAGGCATTTTCACTTAGGTTAGTTTTCACTGTAGATTAAGTACCTTCCCGTAATGTGACTTTTGTATAATATGCTAATATTATCTATTGCCTTTAAGGGTAATAAGAGGATTTAGGGAAAAATCCTAAATGTACTTTATTCCTCTCTGATTTCATAATACTTTCTAAAAATAAACTTTATTAATCATGAAGTAAATATTCTGCTGTTCAGCTGTTTTGTGATCAAACTTACTCTGTGGTGACTTTGCTGTATTAACTTAACTCATTTATTTACTAAGCAAACATGTTTAGGTTAAAAACCTACCAGTCATTTTTTCCTCTGAGGTGTCCTCTCCCTTTGCTACTTTCCACCTCCACCATAACAAACTAGATCTAACTTCATTTCTGGTTTTAATATGAAAACTGTATTTTGTACCGTAAGGATTGATATAGTTCAGTGGTAAGTGCAGAGTTCAATGATGAAGCAGTAGTGACAAAAACATGTTTTTATAGCTTGTTAAATTTGTTTCCACTACACTAAACTATCAGTATTTTGAGATACAAGCAAGCATCATCTGCACCATGAATTCTTGTGCTTAACATCTAGCTAAAGAGTCTGTCAGACTTTGAAAGAAAAAGTAATTTTAACAAAATGTGATCTGATTGACAATTGGAATCTATGAAATGAAGACCCTTTTCCAAAGGGTCTTAAAAGTGAGTCAATCAGGAATCTGTTTGTTGGAAAGAACAGCTTGTCTCCCATTGTCCCATTTATTCTTTGATACGAAAAAGTTGTGAAACCTAGTTGTACAAACAGCACCTGATATACTGGAGAACCTTAAAGCTATAAAAGCTCTTTTGGTTTTACCTATTTTTCTTGCAGCTTATTTTCAGTCACCAGAAGTATTCATGTGGTAGCCATGGAACAATCTGATTTTCATCAAGTCTGTTGACTATGTAACTTACTTCGTGAACACAGTTGTCTTTCCATTACTTCAGAGACAATTAGTCTACAAGTAGCTTGGTTTGGAAGATGCCTTTCCCCCCTAAAAATGCAAAGTAATACTGCGGTAGCGTTGTTATTACAGTACAGGTTGAAAAATTAGTGCTCAGTTTTACCTCCCACAATATTTCTTAGATGCAATGTGCTTGATCCCCAGATTACACAGGTAAAGTTTTACGAACACGCGTCTCATAAAATTTTATCCAATACATTTAAGTACTTTTAGAAACTGATGAAGAAATGTAAAAAATATGCCATATGTTTCCTCCTTGGGAGTATGTTTTGACCTGTTGGAAGAAATCTATCTGAACATCACTCTGGAATGTAATGAATATGGGATGTCTTCAGTAAATGAACTATGCAGATCATCTGAAATGTGTGGGCTGATTTTTGTGTAGTCATGTTACTGACTTAGTTTAAATGAATGAAAATATTTGACCTTTTTGAATGTTTAGAAATGGAAATACTTTCTTTTAAAGAAAAATTTCTATACTGTTTAAAAAGGCTTATCCTCAGGGTGAATCAGATTCGTTTCTCAGTTTCTGTTTCTTAGTTCTAAGCTTGGGCTTTCTTCAATGTAATACCTGCTTTAGGTCTTTCTAGAAAGTGGAAGATTCATGGGTTAATGAATCCAAGCGGTAATAGTGGTAATATGTTTCTCAATAACTGATAAGTATCTGTGTGATGGTTTAGCCCCTGCCGGGGTCTGAGACCACGTGGCTGCTGCCCCTCCCCCACAAAGGGAGTGAAATACAAAGCCCCGAGACTGAGATAAGGAAAGGTTTAATACAACAGAGCAACAGCAACACAACAAACAACAACAATAACAGTGATAACAATGAACAGAGCAAAGTATATACCGATACAGCAAAGAGAGAACCGGCTGCGCCAACCCACGCGATCACCGATTCTTCCCCGTGCTCGCGCCAGGATGTGACGTCAGCATGATATAAAAATAACCCGGCTAGAGCTTCCCCACCACTGCTGGGGAATCTTATACCCTATCCTGGCTAAACCAGGACATAATCCACCCCTTTATTCTATACCATGTGCGTCACACCCAGCTGCCATTTAGCAATTAGCATTGACAAAGAAAAATTGACAAAAGCACAGTATAACTCACGGTGTGTTTTCACCCACAATCAAGTCCCCTTGTGGTACACATCGGACCTCTCCATCCTTCTGCATCACCCACCAGGTGCACCCAGGTCCTTGAGCAAAAACAATCCCGTGGATGGGTTTGCCTTTGCCCGGCACAGGACTAACCCAGACCATTTTTCCCAGCAGGTCCCTCATGTGCACCACAGGGACTTTACCCCCGTCTACAACACGTGGAAGTTTTGACTGAGCCGGGCCAGCTCGCTTGGCAGATCCTCTTGTGTTCACTAACCAAGTGGCCTTTGTCAGATGTGTGTCCCAGTGTTTGAAGGTTCCGCCCCCCATTGCTCTCAATGTAGTTTTTAACAGTCCATTGTAGCGCTTGATCTTCCCAGAGGCTGGTGTGTGGTAGGGGATGTGGTAGACCCACTCGATGCCGTGTTCTTCTGCCCAGGCATCTATGAGGTTATTTTGGAAGTGAGTCCCATTGTCCGACTCAATCCTCTCTGGGGTGCTGTGTTGCCACAGGACTCGGTCTTCAAGGCCCAGGATGGTATTTCGGGCGGTGGCGTGGGACACTGGATAAGTTTCGAGCCATCCAGTGGTTGCTTCCACCATTGTGAGCACATGGCACTTGCCTCGGCAGGTCTGTGGCAGTGTGATGTAGTCGATCTGCCAGGCCTCTCCATACTTATATTTCATCCATCGATCTTCATTCCGCTGGGGCTTCACCTGTTTGGCTTGTTTGATTGCAGCACACGTCTCACATCCATGGATGATCTCTGCGATGGTGTCAATGGTGAGGTCCACCCCTCGATCTCGAGCCCACCTATATGTTGCATCTCTGCCTTGGTGGCCCGAGGTCTCATGGGCCCACTGGGCTATGAACAGTTCACCTTTATGCTGCCAGTCCAAGTCCACCTGAGCCACTTTGATCTTAGCAGCCTGGTCCGCCTGCTGGTTGTGTTGATGTTCATCAGTGGCCCGACTCTTGGGTATATGGGCGTCCACACGGCGCACCTTCACAACGAGGTTCTCCACCCGGGCTGCAATGTCCTGCCATACTTCAGCGGCCCAGACGGGTCTGCCCTTGCGTTGCCAGTTGTTCTGCTTCCATTGCTGCAACCACATCCACGGGGCACTTGTCACCACCCACGAGTCAGTGTAGAGATAGAGCCTCGGCCACTTTTCTCGCTCAGCAATCCCCAAAGCCAATTGGATGGCTTTCACCTCTGCGAACTGGCTCGATTCACCTTGTCCCTCAACAGCTTCAGTGGTTTCTCGTGTGGGATGCCACACCGCAGTTTTCCATTGTCGATGTTTTCCCACAATGCGGCAAGACCCATCAGTGAACAGGGCATATTGTTTTTCTTCCTCTGGCAGCTCGTTATATGGTGGGGCCTCCTCAGCACGTTTCACCTCTTATTCTGGTGACATCCCAGCATCTTTGCTCTCTGGCCAGTTCATGATCATTTCCACTAATCCTGGGGGGTCGCGGTTCCCTATTCGAGCCCGTTGTGTTATCAACGCAACCCATTTACTCCACGTGGCATCTGTTGCATGATGTGTGGAGGGAGCCTTTCCTTTGAACATCCATCCCAGCACCAGCAGTCGGGGTGCAGGAGGAGCTGTGTCTCAGTGCCGACCACTTCTGAGGCAGCTCGAATTCCTTCGTACGCTGCCAGTATCTCCTTCTCAGTCAGGGTATAGTTAGCTTCAGAGCCTTTGTATCCCCGGCTCCAAAAGCCTAGAGGTTGGCCTCGGGATTCCCCATGTGCTCTCTGCCAAAGGCTCCAGGAAGGGCCATTCTCCCTGGCTGCAGTGTAGAGCACGTTCTTAATCTCCTGCCCTGTCCGGACTGGCCCGAGGGCCACTGCCTGGGTAATCTCCTGCTTAATTTGTTCAAAGGCTTGTTGTTGCTCTGGGCCCCATTTAAAATTGTTCTTCTTGCGGGTTACGTGGTAGAGAGGGCTCACAATCAGGCTGTAGTTTGGGATGTGCATCCTCCAGAATCCCACAGCACCCAGGAAGGACTAAGTCTCCTTTTGTCCTTATTTCAGTCTTCTCCAGCCCCACGTTGGAGCACCAAAGTTGTGTGATGGTTTAGCTCCTGCCGGGGTCTGAGACCACGCGGCCGCTGCCCCTCCCCCACAAAGGGAGTGAAATACAAAGCCCTGAGACTGAGATAAGGACAGGTTTAATACAACAGAGCAACAGCAACACAACAAACAATAACAATAAGAATAACAGTGATAACAATGAACAGAGCAAAGTATATATCGATACAGCAAAGAGAGAACCGGCTGCGCCAACCCACGCGATCACCGATTCTTCCCCGTGCTCGCGCCAGGATGTGACGTCAGCATGATATATGAATAACCCGGCTAGAGCTTCCCCACCACTGCTGGGGAAACTTAACCCTATCCTGGCTAAATCAGGACAATCTGCAGGAAATTGCTAGTGAAGAATCAGATGCAGAGTGCTTTAGTAACAACTTAAAAAGGTAAAATACTTGGGCTTAGCAACAGTGAACTTTTTCAAGATGTAAGTTATGTAATAATTGGGACTTACGAATATTTCATGATCTCAGTTGTATTTTGAAATGTCTTTTTTTGTCTTAAACACAGGATGATCAGCCTTGTATTAACTTGCTGGAGGCTTTGTAAATAAAAATTCGGCTTTCAGAAAATGGGTGGAATGTAAATATGTGCTTGTTTGGGTTTATTTATTATTGTTGATTTTGTTACAGCCGTATTTCCTGCTTGGGGTGAATTTTCTCCATAGTGACTTAAAGTGAAAATGAAGAGCAACTTAAACCTCACTATATTTATGCCAAACCTAAAAAATCAATCATACTTATTTTTAAAAAAAATAAACCCCCTGAAGTTTTGGGGTTTGTCAGTGTTAAGTTGCTGGTTATATTTGCTAGAAGTCATTGTCTTGCCTTTAAAGTTTTTCCCTAATTGAAGTTGTCATCTGGTATTTTTTGCCATGTTCTGACTGCTTTCTCATGACTTCCTCCTATAGGTTCTTTTCATTATGTTGTAAAACAAGATCAACACCTCTTGTATAAATATAGCTTAGAAAATCTCAAATTTCTTCCAGTACTGAGGCAGGTGATTAACCAAAACACACGATATTTGCTGATCCTGATTAAAGTCATCAACAAATGGAGAACTCAGCACCTATCTATTGCCAGTTACCACCATCTTACTTAATAACATATTTAATTTCTATGACTTAGCAGAATAATTTTAGATGATTTCTCCAGATGTTGGTGTATTTGGGGAAATGAGAAAGGAGCTCTTATATTTTTGAGGTAGGGGTCCTACAGTTCATAATATATATACACATACACTCTTGAAGGAAGGAAGAGAAGCTTAGGTTGCCTCTTCTTCCCCTTTCACCAGGGAGGCATGGTCCTCAAAATTTGAATGAAGGAGCCACTGATGAGAAGCCTTCTAAGAATTTGGCTAACAGGCTAACATGTACACACAGAAGCAATCTTACCCCTCTACCTGTGTAGCAGGGCCCTCTCACAGAGATATTCCCTATAGTACAGGGACCAGAAATCACTGCTCCATTCCCAGTTTTGTGTGAGGTGCATCTGGTCAATAGCAGCCATTCCCTGTGGCTGTGAAGGCTGTGAAGAGCAGACGGATGCCTGCCTATGACATGAGAAAAGTAGAAATTAAAAGGAAGGGGACCAGTTGTCTACAACAAATATTAGGATTGAAAGTAGAGCTGCCAAGCATTTATCTTCTCTATCCATTCCATTTACCCCATTCCTTAATGTCCTCCTCCTCTCCCACAGCTGCAACCTACTCTCCTTCCACTCTTTCCACTTCTCCATTCTCTAATCTCTCTCCTCTTCCAACAATGTTCTGCGTGTCTTTGTTCCTCAACTGTGCTAAAATGGTAAGAATCTGCAAGTGCTATTACCAGTTCATGTTGAGAGGCTGCATGTCTCGTAAGCCCTGAATCAGGTGTTGCCAAAGCTTGTTTTTCTTTGACCCCAATCAGTTCCATTGTTCAGAGGACAGGATTCATTATTTCAACTATTTTTTAAAATTTTTCATTTTGTTTTGACAACGGCTGTGAAACATATCTGCTCTCCAACTGTACAGTCCATTGCTTGTTACTGAAATATCATGAACACGTGGGAAGGGGTGTTCTGAGCGGTTCATCAATCATTTGCTTGTGCAACTGGGTTGCTGTGGACCAGATTTATCCCTTCCATGGCTATGGGTGTGTTATTCAGATTCCTAGTTTCCATTCATCAGAAATGGCACTGGACAGAGTTAAAGCTGAAAATATATCATTGTTATTTCTACCCTACTATCCTGCAAAGTGTCTTAAAGTCTGATTTGAAGCTGTGGCAAGAATATAGTTGCCACAGAACCAGTACAGCAGCTGTTTTATTCAATATAACCAATCTAAAATACATACGTAATAATTATGGTTTTTGTAATTTCTAATAGCATATGGTATTAAACAAAAAATGGAATAATTAATAGTGAACCTTTATGAAAGTACTTAAAAATCATAGTCCTGGACTCCAAGACACAACTGCGCTAGCTACTCTACTGTGGTGGGTTAGCTGTGGCCAGCAGCCACATGACCACCCAGCTGCTCTCTCACTCCCTCCTCCTCAACAGGACAGGGGGAGAGAATTGGTTGGAAAAGCTCATGAGTCAAGATAAAGATGGAGATTGCTTTCCAGTTACTCTCACAGGCAAAACAGACTTGACTTTGGGAAAATTAATTTAATTTATTGCCAACTAAAATAGATTTGCATTGTGAGAAACAAAAACAAAAATTAAAACACCACCTCCCCCTCCCCCTTTTTCCCAAGCTCAACATCACTCCCGACTCCTCTAATGCCTGCAAGGATTGCAGGGGTGATGGGTGATTATGATCAGTACCTAATAATTCCTGTCTGCTGCTCCTTCCTCCTCACACTTTTCCCCTGCTCCTGCATAGGTCCTTCCATGGGCTGCAGTCCTTCAGGATAAACCTGCTCCTGTGTGGGTACTCTACAGACCACAGTTCCTTCAGAAGATATCCACCTGCTCCTGTGTGGGGTCCTTCGTGGGCTGCAGTGTGCATGTGTTCCACCATGGTCTCTCCCACAGGTTTCCAGGGAATATTTGCTCCACCGTGGTCCTTTCCACAGGCTGAAGGAAATACTTGCTCCACCATGGTCTCCATGGGCTGCAGGGGAATCTCTGCTCCAGCACCTGGAGCACCTCCTCCCCCTCCTTCTCTGACCTTGGTGTTCGTGGGGTTGTTTCTCACACATTTTTTTCTCAGTTCTGCTGCCACACAGTGTTTTACCCTTCTATAAGTATGCTTTCCCAGATGTGCCATCAGGTTGGCTGATGGGCTCAGCTGTGTCCTGCAGTGGGTCTGTTGTGAAGCCCCCATGCTACCAAAACCTTGCAACCTACATGCAATACATTCCTCCCCTTGCCTTTGTGAAACACATTTTTGTCATTAAAATAATCATTCATCACACATCCTCCACAACCTTCACTTGCAACATCAAGAAAAAATTCCCCACATCAAAATCAAAGTAACACTATCATGACACTGACGAGGGTGAACAGTGTAGACACACAATAAAACTCCATCACTTGTCCCTTCACCACAACAAAAAATCCCAACACCAGTATCAAAGCTCCCCCAAATTATTCCACTCCCTGGCAATGTCCAGTCTGAATTTTGCCCATTACTTCTCCCAATTACTGTTATTATCTCAAATTCCTTGAGCCCCATGTTGGACACCAAAAAGGACTGTGGTGGCATAGCCTTGTCTAGCAGCCAGATGCCCATCCAAGCTGCTCTCTCCCTCTCTTCAACAGGACAGGTGGAAAAAATAGGATGGCCAAGCTTAGGATAGTTGAGATAAAGATAGTGAAATCACTTAACAGTTACCACTACTGGCAAAACAGACTCAACTTGGGGAATATTAATTTAATTTATTGTCAGTTAAAATAGATTTGGGTGGTGAGAAATAAAAACAAAAATTAAAACAACACCTTCCTTCCTCCCCTATCTCAAACCAAAAAGAACCCAAAGTTCCTATTGTGTAATAAATCATATATTTTCCTTTGTTATTTGCTTTTTGAATAAAAATGCCAAAAACATTAGTTCCTTTCACCACAAGCTGCTACTGATTCTTGTTTTGTTTGTGTTATTCTGCTATAGTCTTAAATTGACATTTTAACATTTTCACAGAATCACAGAATCATCTAGGTTGGAAAGGACCTTGAAGATCATCTAGTCCAACCATTAACCTAGCACTGACAGTTCCCAACTACACCATATCCCTCAGTGCTATGTCGACCCGACTCTTAAACGCCTCCAGGGATGGGGACTCCACCACCTCCCTGGGCAGCCCATTCCAACACCTAACAACCTGGTCTGTAAAGAAATACTTCCTAAAATCTAGTCTAAACCTTCCCTGGCACAACTTGAGGCCATTCCCTCTTGTCCTATTGCTTGTTACTTGGTTAAAGAGACTCATCCCCAGTTCTCTGCAACCTCCTTTCAGGTAGCTGTAGAGGGCGATGAGGTCTCCCCTCAGCCTCCTCTTCTCCAGACTAAACAACCCCAGTTCCCTCAGCCACTCCTCGTATGACATGTGCTCCAGACCCTGCACCAGCTTCGTTGCCCTTCTCTGGACACGCTCGAGTCATTCAATGTCCTTTTTGTAGTGAGGGCCCCAAAACTGAACACAGTAATCGAGGTGCGGCCTCACCAGTGCCGAGTACAGGGGTAAGATCACTTCCCTGTCCCTGCTGGCCACGCTATTTCTGATACAAGCCAGGATACCATTGGCCTTCTTGGCCACCTGGGCACACTGCTGGCTCATGTTCAGCCGGCTGTCAATCAACACCCCCAGGTCCCTCTCTGACTGGCAGCTCTCCAGCCACTCCTCCCCAAGCCTGTAGCGCTGCTGGGGGTTGTTGTGGCCAAAGTGCAGCACCCAGCATTTTCTTGATGTAGCTCACCAAACGAGTCAAATTATTAATTATTAACAGAACCATCTCTTCAAATGTGCCTCATTTGTTTCAAAAGGAAGTGAACAACTTAAAAAAATTCAAATCAAAACATTATCTCATCATACTCAGTTTCTTCATTAGGATGGGGTTGGGACAGGTTTCTAAGGAGGTTCTTTCTATGGCAAAAATACCCCTCTTGGAGCAGGAGGAAGAGACATAGATCATGCTGAAAATCCATAGATATGTGGAAGTTATGCTGTGGCTCAACAGTTTATAACATCTTTGAGCAAATTCACTATTTTACATTTTCATATTAGCCCAACTTTCAGATACCAATAACTCTTTAGGATTTAATCTGAAAGAAAAACATGTTTTATATTAAGTTGTATTATATTAATAATACTGCTTAATGAAATGTCAAAGCTACTAAATATGTATTTGAAAATTCAGACATTTTTAATTTATAAACACTCATTGTACGACCTCAGTTTATCCCGGTCTTGTGTCTCTAAAGAAAAAACAGAGATCTCTAGAACTCAACGTACTAACCAGAGTTAAATAGTCCACCCTTAGCTAGTGCTGAGTTGCCTGATATTAGAGGAATGCATAATTTTGAGTGTATCTGACAGTAACACTCTCAGCTACCAAAATACAACTTTTTGTTGGAATATTTCACAACACCTAAATAACACACTTTGTACACAGTCTTTGATTAACAACAGACCTGGCCAACAACAGAAATAGTTGCCAGAAATATCATTTGAGTATTTGATACATTTTGAAATAACACATTCGTTAAAATCTGCTTAACTTAAGAAATTTAACCAAGTGGGTTTTTTTCTTTACATCCTCTCCACAACCACTCTTCCATTCCTGTCCCCCAAACTTAACCCACAAAAATGTGTTTTGGAATTGCATTGGAATCTGGTCAGGAGCCTCAAGTCAAGGGATAAAGCTCTGAACAAAAGACATGAAAGTCCTCAGATGAATAGTCAACTACTTTCAAATTACTGAGGTTTTTAGGTGCATTTCAATCCCCTCCGCTGTGCAGTTCTGCCTTTTGTACTAGCCTCATGCTAATGTCCAGCCCATTCACGCCTGAGCTGTGGCTCCAGGGCATGTGCTGTTTCGGTTTCATCTGTTCTAGCGGCTCCAGGCTCTGGTATCTCTTTTGCCTTACTCCTTCCCAGCCTGTCTGTGACTTTCACTTCTCCCTGAGACGTGAAACTGTTCAGGGCTTCTGTAATCAGTTGAGAAAAGAGCAGGTTCACTCACATTTTCGGTCACCCAACAGCAAAACCAGCGAGGAACTACATAGCTACCAACTGGCAAACCTGTAAACTACAGCATTGGAGCAACAGCAGAAAATCAAAATTGTGTCATATATATCCATCATAACTGTGAAAACTGGAATTGCTATATAATAATACTCAAGAGGAGGCAATGTCATATATCCAGGGAAGCCATCTAACTGTTGCAAAGGCGTAAAAGGTTTGTCTTGTTTCCCTTGGACAACGAATTTTCTTCTGCGTTGCAGTTTTTTCTCTTTTTAGTGGCCTTGCTCCCTCTAATTTTAAAGGGGCTTCTTCCAATCACTCAAAAGTGCTAGAAGGGCTTTGGTTTCCCACTATACCGTTTGCTTCTTGCTAAGGATTAGCACCATGGTTTTACTGACTAGTTACTTGCTAGTTCAGTAGTAGAGTGGCAAGAGTGGTTCCCTAGTATAGGAAACCGAACACTTTTAGGGTTTTGTTTCCCACTCTGGACGATCCCTTCATGATGGCTCCTCTCCAGCCATGCACATGCATGTGTGTGCACGTACACACACGCTCTTCAACTCCCTCAGGCACCTTTGGTGAAAATTATTTCCACCAACATATGGTGTGTATGGAAGTAAAATAAATTATGTCTGCCTGCTAGCTGAACCATGACCACAGTGAAGCTCGTGAAGTGTCGCTGCACAGCCTGCCTGAATTCCCAGTCTCTGCTTTTAGTGAACAACATATTTTCTTTTTTTTTTTTTTTTTTTTCCCAGAGCTGTGGAGCAGCCAGTGGTCCTAAAACCGTGTAAGGCAGAGCTGGGAGTGCTGCCTGGGCTTGGCACCTCTGGCCAAAAGGCTGAGTGGAGGGCAGCCTGGGGTACCCCGTGGCTGCAGCCAGGCCAGGAGATGTGGGGTGTCCCAAGTACCGGCACGGGGCCCCAGGGCCTCCCGGAGCGGGGCTGCCATGGCCGCCCGCCGACCGCGGACGTGGCGTGGGGTGCTGTCACCGTGGCAACGTGCGTGAGGTAAGCGGTGTTGCCAAGCAACCGGGGCTCCGGGCTCCAGGGGCCTCTAGAGAGTTCGGCCGTTGGGGGGGGAGGGGAAGGGAGCTGTCTCGGGGGGAGGGGAGGAAGCAGGAACCTGCCTTGAAAATGGGCCCAAAACCGGCCAAACGGAGGGACGAGGGATGGGCTGAGGCGGGAGAGGCGCAACGGGTGCCTGTAGGAAGGTGCTGGGTGTGCCGGGGCGACGTTGGCCTGGCACGCGGGGCCTGGCTGCAGCCATCCCTGGGGAAGGCTCCCCACATGCACCACTCGTCCTGCAAATCTTTTGTGTGCTCCCCTCATTGATACTACAGGGGAGTACAGCCAGTGCAAGCCAAAGAGCGTGTGATGATGTGAAGGGACGTTACGGAATGTCCCTGCCCCAGTTTTAGTTTTCTTGGTGGAGGCCGAGATGCGAAAGAGCTCGTTGAGCATATCACTCTCATGCAGCCAAGTTGCTTTCTAAGATCATGTCATTGGGGCAGTACTTTTTTCAGAAGCATTAGTAATGCCAATAGGTAAAACACAGTTCCTTAAAGTAGAATGTGCTTATGGAGACTTCTAGACTTTGCATCCTAACAAGAGGTCACGAGTGAGAGAGGTCCAGAAGAAACTGATGGAGACAACCAGATGTCTGTATAACGACAGTTAATTTTCTTTGTTTTTCTGTGCTAGATGTCATGAAATGCACAGCTGCCTTGTGCCAACTGAGGAGAGAGGCTAAGAAGCGAAGTATAGAATTACAAAGGGTAAATATTTATTTATGCATGTGGGGTTTCCCAGCCAAATTGGGGCACTCCAGATGCAGTTTTACACAACGTTCTTGTACCCTTCAAAGTGTTCAGTTACAACACAATTTAACTAATCACCAACACAACACTACCAATTACTAATCACAGTATAACTTTGCAAAGCAACTATATTTCTGTAGCATTCTGGCTGCTTGTCTGTTGAACCAGACATCAGTTTTGCTATAGTTACTTATCATGGTGCCAGATGATGCTGGGAAGATTTCAAAGATGTGTTAGGAAGGCAAGGATGCTGGTGTTATCTTGGCTGTTCACGGGCAAGTTTTATCCTTCATGGACCACTCTAAGCTTCCAAGAAGCAAAGTCCTTATTTCCAGTGTCAGGCTGTCCTGGTCCTTGCAATGAGCTGGTGTCCAGCAGTTTGTTTTACTTAAGCATGCACAATACCAAAGTCTCCAGTAAAATTCCACTACCTCATTACACTGCAGTGTATAATGCGAACTAATATATATTAACAAAGTTAATACACTTTCATACTATAAAGACTGCTTGATATAATAGTTAGGGAAGGGAATTTTCATAATGTAGACAACAGATAAGAATGAGGTGTAATACAGAGACCTAATTAAGGCTTCTACATTGACTGATTTCTCAGGAAAGACATTTGGTGGTTATGATGGACATGTAAATCTTCACTGAATATGAATTAACAATTAAAAAGTAAAACAGAAAAATATGAGGAGACATAAAAAATTGGTAGAAAAATGACACCAACAGTAGTAGAATATTAGCCTGGCTATCCGTATCTCTATATGATATTCTCTCATATGAAATAGTTTTCAGGTGTGATACTTGCATCTCAAACAGGTACCCCATTACAGGAATTTGAGTTCAGAGATGTCTAAAAACATTCGATTAGAACAAAAATGAAAAGTCGAGAATGTTTTGTTTAGAAAATAGTAAGTGACAACAGTTATAAAAGCTACAAAAAATACTGAGTGGCACAGAGATTTCATGCTGACTTTCATTTGTCCTTTCAAAAAACATGTTGAGTACATGTTGTGAAAAATGAAAGACATGCGCTGCGGATGTACTAAATTACAGAAGTCAGGAAGCCTATCGGGATTGTAGTCTCTGTGTTAGAACTTCCTGATGCAGCCCATGCTTCATCCCATGTGAAAGAAATTGCTCCAGTATGACACCTTCCTGTCACCATTGCAGCTTCACTCAGACCTGAACTATTAAACATATGCAATTTCTACATCACATAATAGAAACCAGGTCTACAAATCCATAAGATGTGCGCAATGTGGGCAATGTGTGCTCGCAGCCCAGAAAGCCAACTGTATCCTGGGCTATATCAAAAGAAGCATAACCAGCAGGACAAGAGAAGTAATTCTGCCCCTCTACTCCACTCTGGTGACCCCACCTGCAGTAGTGCATCCAGCTCTGGAGTCCTTAGTACAAGATAGACATGGACCTGTTTGGAGTGTGTCCAGAGGAGGCCACGAAGATGATCATAGTGATGGAACACCTCTCCTGCGAGGACAGGCTGAGAGAGTTGGGGTTGTTCAGCCTGGAGAAGATAAGGCTCCAGGGAGACCTTATTGCAGCCTTCCAGTACTTAAAGGTGGCTTATAAGAAAGACGGGAACAGACTTTTTAGTAGAGCCTGTACCGATAGGACAAGGAGTAATGGTTTTAAACTAAAAGAAGGTAGATTCAGACCAGGTATAAGGAAGACATTTCTTACAATGAGGGCTGTGAAACACTGGAACATGTTGCCCAGAGAGGCTCCAGATGCCCCATCCCTGGAAACATTCAAGATCAGGTTGGACAGTGCTCTGAGCAACCTGATCTGGCTGAAGATGTCCCTGCTTTAAAGGTCCCTTCCAATCCAAACCATTTTATGATTCTATATTCTAAGATATCTGAAATAAATGTATCCACTTTTGATCTTCTTGACTTCCATTCTACTCCAAGCATTAAACTTGCATCTCTTGCATCCACAACAGAAACCAATTCTGAGCTTTTTCCATTACTATCAAACTGTGCAATGGGAAAGAATTTTCTAATTGTTTTGTTAAAATCCCTACATGGCGATCTGAATTCCTGGCACTAGACCTATTCGGCAGGTCTTCTGTTTAGCGTTTTACAATTGCCATTCTAGTATAAACTTTCCTACTAACTGTGAAGTAGGTATGTTAAAGAGCAGCTGATGAGGAGCCAAGCTGGAAGCAAGTATCTAGGTAGACTCACTGCCATGGTGCTAAAAGCAAATTTGTGAAGAGACAGATTTAGTGCCCCCATACTCCCGAATTCCTTTGCTGCAAAAAATCACAAATTATCCCAAATTCTTTAGACATAAGAATGTTACTGTAAAGTACAAATCACTGGGGTTATAAGTTCTTTTTATGATTAATAAGCACACTTTAAAGCATTTGTAAAGTGCAGAATTTTATTCCTGGTTGCTAGTTGATGTGATAAACTTCCCTGGCTTTCTATCTCCCTGTTTATCACTACCACCAGCATCAGTTGGTCAAATTATGGTCTGATGCCTTAGAAAAGAGTGTATGCTATTCTTTATAAGATATATGGAAGAGAATAATTCTTTCTGTAAAGAGACCTTATTTTACACTAACCTTGAGTTTAAACTGAAAATACATTTAATGTCAAGCACGGAACAGTAACATTTTACAATCAGCTCTGCACCATATTTTATTTCATATATCCAACTTCTGCGTGTGCCCTCTTTTACTATTTAACAGTGCTAAACAGCTACATATGAAGGTGTGGGTTTCCTCTGCCCCACACTTTACCTTGTGAATTGATGTGCTGATTTGTTAATATATAATTCTGATGTTGTAAATGATGTCATAAGCTTCAGGGTAGCAAGAAAGTAGGCCTGTAGATCTTTACACTGTTATTTGACATTTGCACTAACAATAAAACCTTTCAGGAATAAACAGGCTATGGATCCCTGATTCAGGAAGCTTCTTGTCTCATTTTACATCACCCATAGCTCATGCACTGGCAGTGCAGTGCTGCTGCCTCCTCTCACTCTGGCACCCAAGATCATGCTTATCAGCTCTGTGTGACATGTGGTGAATGAAAAGTGGGAGAGAGCCCCTACTGACAGGCTGTGTCCGTGGCACATGTCTCCCAGTGTGCTGTTCTTCCCAAAAGCACATTCCCTGACTGCAGCCTGTGATACGACTATCAAGGGGAACTTGGCATGGGACAAAATGTGTCACAATCCTCTCCTTTGAACCACAGAGTTGATTGGAGCTGGTCTTTACAAGCTGAGAGCCTATGCTTGAGGAAAACAGCCAACCACTGGGGGTTTCAACTATAGCTGCTATGCTGTGCATTAAAACAGTTACCAGTGATGCTTTAGTTCCTAGGCATCCTAGGCTGGATTGCTATACTTTAGGAATTAAAAGCTATTTTTGCTATTCAGCTGCAAAAATAATGGGTCATTTCTTAGGGACACATAACTAAAGTAACTGCCTTTCATGTGAAAAGCAACAGTCCTCCCTGTTTATACTAATTCACAGAGATCATGAAATAATAGAGTTCTCTATTCTTAGGGAGGCCAGGAGCGGGGGAAGCAGAACTGACATCCTGGACTTCCAAAGGGCTGACTTTGTCTTGTTTGGGCACCTGCTTGACAGAATCCCTTGGGAGATGGTCCTGAAGGGTATAGGGGTCCAGGAAGGCTGGACGCTCTTTAAGAAGGAGGTCTTAATGGCACAGGAGCAGGCTGTCCCCAGGTGCTGTAAGAGAAGCCAGTGACAGAGAAGACCACCCTGGCTGAACAGGGAGCTTTGGCTTCAACTCAGGGAGAAAAGGAGAGTTTATGGCCTTTGGAAGAAGGGGCTAGCCACTCACAATGATTACGAAGAGGCTGTGAGGCTATGCAGGGCAGAAATCAGGAGGTCTAAAGCCCAGCTGGAAATTACTCTGGCTTCAGCAATCAAGGACAACAAGAAATGTTTCTATAAGTATGTGAGCAGCAAAAGAAAGACAAGGGAGAGCCTCCATCCCCTGATAGATGTAGGAGGAAAGATGGCAACGAGTGATGAGGAAAAGGCTGAGGTGCTTAATGCCTTCTTTGCCTCAGTCTTTGATAACAAGACTAGTTGTACTGAGGGAATCCAGCCTCCTCAGCCAGAAGACAGAGACTGGGAGAACGACCCCCCCACAATCCAGGAGGAGATAGTCAGTGACCTACTGCATCACATAGACACACACAAGTCTATGGGACCGGATGGGATACACCTGAGGGTGATGAAGGAGCTGGCTGGGGTGCTCGCCAAGTCACTTTCCATCATTTACCAGCAGTCCTGGCTGACTGGGGAGGTCCCGACAGATTGGAAATTGGCCAATGTGACGCCAATATAAGAGAGGGGTCGGAAGGATGATCTGGGAATTACAGGCCTGTCAGCTTGACTTCTGTGCCTGGGAAGCTGATGGAGCAGCTCATCCTGAGTACCATCATACAACACGTGCGGGACAACCAGGGGATCAGGCCCAGTCAGCATGGGTTTATGAAAGGCAGGTCCTGCTTGACAAACCTGATCTCCTTCTATGGCAGGGCGACCTGCTTATTGGATGAGGGAAAGGCTGTGGATGTTGTCTACCTTGACTTTAGTAAGGCCTTTGACACTGTTTCCCACAGCATTCTCCTGGCGAAACTGGCTGCTCGCGGCTTGGACGGGCACACGCTTTGCTGGGTAAAAAACTGGCTGGATGGCTGGGCCCAAAGAGTTGTGGTGAATGGAGTTAAATCTGGTTGGCGGCTGGTCATGAGTGGTGTCCCCCAGGGCTCGGTTTTGGGGCCACTCCTGTTTAACATCTTTATTGATGATCTAGACGAGGGGATCGAGTGCACCCTCAGTAAGTTTGCAGATGACACCAAGGTGGGTGGGAGTGTTGATCTGCTCGAGGGTAGGGAGGCTCTGCAGAGAGACCTGGACAGGCTGGAGCGATGGGCTAAGGCCAACTGTAGGAGTGTCCATAAGGCCAAATGCCGGGTGCTGCACTTGGGCCACAACAACCCCCAGCAGCGCTACAGGCTTGGGGAGGAGTGGCTGGAGAGCTGCCAGTCAGAGAGGGACCTGGGGGTGTTGACTGACAGCCGGCTGAACATGAGCCAGCAGTGTGCCCAGGTGGCCAAGAAGGCCAATGGCATCCTGGCTTGTATCAGAAATAGCATGGCCAGCAGGGACAGGGAAGTGATCTTGCCCCTGTACTCGGCACTGGTGAGGCCGCACCTCGATTACTGTGTTCAGTTTTGGGCCCCTCACTACAAAAAGGACATTGAATGACTCGAGCGTGTCCAGAGAAGGGCAACGAAGCTGGTGAAGGGTCTGGAGCACATGTCGTACGAGGAGCGGCTGAGGGAACTGGGGTTGTTTAGTCTGGAGAAGAGGAGGCTGAGGGGAGACCTCATCGCCCTCTACAGCTACCTGAAAGGAGGTTGCAGAGAGCTGGGGATGAGCCTCTTTAACCAAGTAACAAGCGATAGGACAAGAGGGAATGGCCTCAAGTTGTGCCAGGGAAGGTTTAGACTGGATATTAGGAAGTATTTCTTTCCAGAACAGGTTGTTAGGTGTTGGAATGGGCTACCCGGGGAGGTGGTGAGTCCCCATCCGTGGAGGTGTTTAAGAGTCAGGCTGACATAGCGCTTAGGGATATGGTGTAGTTGGGAACTGTTAATGTTAGGTTAATGGTTGGACTGGATGATCTTCAAGGTCTTTTCCAACCTAGAGAATTCTTTGATTCTGTGATTCTGTAATTAATGATTTCATTGTGTTTTTTTTGGAAGTGCAAAGGTGTTGGGCCCAGTTTTTTGGCTAAACACCAATGTAGAGATCTTCCTTATTTTCTCTTTCAGTTTCAGTTTCAAGATGAAATGTGACTTGTATGCATCTTCAGTAAAGTGACAGACGGAAATCATAAATACTAAAATTATACTGATTAAAAGTAAGATCCAAAGGGAAAAACATCCTATTATAGTATCTTATAAAGATGCGTTACAACAAGTTTTGGATTTACTGTAAATCTCTTCAGAAAAAATAGTTAGGATTTAATAACTGTCAGCTCTGCAATTTCAAATATATGAGTTATGTATGAGCATATTTCATATATATGAGTTTTTCAGTTGCCCACAGATTCTTCTTTTTAATTATTAAAAAAAAGGAAAGGCACTAGTGTGAAAAAGAAAGAGGAAACTTTCTGAAAGTGAAATAAGTTTTAAGCTTTTTTAAGCAATGATTGCACTTATAAGTTCTGTTTTGCCAGTACAGGCTCGATATTTTGTTAAAATTCATAATACAATGACTGTAATTACACTGAAATTATAGCAAAGTTACACTAGTCATCTTTTATCCTACAATTACCACTAATTCACATAACCACATGGCTGGGAATATTTATAGCATGAACACAATGGTTCACATGAACACAATATACGTCTGAGATACATATATACATACATATATATAGATGTGATTGTGTGTCTGTCTATACAAGTGTACAGAATTCAGATGTAGAATACACACACATGTGTTGTGTAGCATGGGAATAACTGGAATACCTGTATAGCTACTTCATATTTGTATTGGTGTCAATTAATCATTAAAAAGCATGACCTTACTCTAACCAGGTATCAAATGGGCTGAAACTACTATATAATTAATCACTCTGTGATTATGTTGATATCCCATATGCTTAAAACACAAAACATTTTAACTCTTTATTGCACATAATTTTAGAAGTTGACATAGAGACTTTATTCTAATCTCATTTACTTGCAATCTTTTATAACGTGCATGTATTGAAATGCCACATTTAAAAAAAAGATTTAATCACTGAATTATTTGAGTATGATGAAATGATTTGAAACTTGGTTTTGATGCTTTTATAATTCAAAAATAGGTAAGGTGTAGAATTTTAGGTGGTAATATTAGTTTTCTATAAGAAATACTGAGAAGTCACTACAGTTTGAAGCTATTAGACTAAGATATCAAGTGTTCCACATTATTATTAATATGTTTCACATTAGCTTTCACAATAAATTGTTGAAGATATTTAAGTTTTTACACTGCACTAACACTTTCTCTATAGAGTGCAAGGAATGCTTATAATCTAAAGAGTAAGACAGATGTGAAGGAGAAAAAAGATAAAGGTAGAGCAAAATAGTAACAGTGATCTTTCTGGTTCCATGATTTCTGTCTTAGTTTTTCAGTTTCAAGGTGTGGCTTTGTCTCTCTGCTTTATATGGCAGAAAACTGGAAGGGATTTGTTGCAGGAAACACAAAGAGAACAAGAGGCTGTGAAGGACCATTGGAGGCAGGAAGTGCAACGTTGATCAAAGAAGGAAGTGAGAGCCCTGTGGGAGGCAGTCCATCAGACAGGGTCAGGAGAGTTAAGAACAGAGAGTACCGTGCAATGACATCATCAGTGAGCCCGCTGAAATTACTTCTGTGACTATGTCTGCCAATGCAACACTGGTGGAGTCCTTACAGGAAAATGTTTATCCTCCCTCTTAGCTCATATAAACACTGAGTGATGGTGGGGAGGAAGATGACTGCATGGATACTACATCACTGAATCACGAGGTGTAAAATAATTATTTTTGTCCTACAGCAAGGCTAAACTACAGCTGAAAATAGAATGCAGATGAAAAGGACTTATTTGCCAATGTCCCTGCAATTCTACTTCTGCATATTTGGTAATTAAAGTACAAATGTGTGGCTAAGTAAGACAAGATATACATTTAGCAGTCAGATGCCTTTGCAACATCATCTCTGTTGTGAAATCCTACTGGTCATGATAATTTAGTTTTAACAGCACGTTCCTCTAACTTCCTCTCTTTAGAGGCAAGAAAGCTAATGCAACCTTGCACACTACATACTCTCCTGTATTATATTATGCAGGTTATGTATTCAGATCCCTTCCATATTTGCATGCTTGCACAGCAGTATGGCAAGGTAGTGTTAAATACTTGGAATGAGTGTCTCATTAGTGACTTCTCAAGAAGACTCACTTTGTAAACAACCAAGCTTAGTCAGTCAATTAACTTCTAAGCTCACCTTACCTGCATGCGATGAAGTCAGGTTAATATACCTATGAAAACATGTATCTTTGAAGTATCTGAACCAAGCAAGACTTAGCAATATTTATGACCATTATACCACCATATATATATTCATCCATGAACATACTTATATGTTCCTAAGTGGACCTTCAGTGTCTCACATTCATGTGGTAATAATTCATGGGTGGGTCTGCTTTATGATGGCATATGTAAATATGTAATGCTATTAGTATGAACAGTGTAGACAACTGAGGAATGTTACAACAAATGTGTAACAACTCATTTCCTCCACAGACCAATGATTACAATGCATAACTTCTAATGCAGGAAAACTCTCATTCTGAAATGGAACCATGTCTGAGGTGGAATGGTGCAGGACAATCACATAATCATTCCATCTTTTAAAGTACTTCAAGGTCCTTTTTCATCAACTTCTTAAAATGAAAAGCACAGGAAAAAAAGATCTAGTTTTTTTACTGAAGCAAATGGGTTTTCCTTGGCCATCTCCTCTATAGGCATGCTAGCTGGTGAGAACTGATTAACTTGAAACCCAGCATAAGATCCTTAAATGTGGACAGCTCACTTTTATAAATATCCAACATTAAGAAGCAGAGAAGAGGGAAACTGCAAAGGCAAATTGGACCATGTTAATGCTGGGGTATCCTACCACTTGATCACTGGATATTACATTTGCCTTCTGATCTTAAACAAACAGATGACAAGATAGTTTTAATTTTGAGACTGCCATACTGTAGTTTATGTGCTTAGGAAATGAGATCTGTTTAAGAACCTAGAAATATAGTGACACTATCTGTATGTGTACCTGAATCGAAGTCAATTTTTCTAGAAATATTTTTTGGGGCCAAGCCAGCAGCTTCCTCTTGATATTACAAATGTAATTTGTTTATCTCCTTCTGAAGAGGTGCTTTGCAAGAATTATTTTTTTCCTCATAAAAAAAACCCATACCTTGAAATCACTGAATGTACATGACAGGGGAAAAAAAAAAAGTAAACCAAAAACCAAACCCAATTCTGGAAGGCAGTGGTAGTAATGATGCCCAGGATCGAGCATCAATGGACTGTTCTTAAATTAACATGGCTAACACAGGAAAGATTTGGAAGACATCTAAAAACAGACTAGTGAGCCAAAAATGAAAGTACAATAGCCTCAGGAGTGTTCACCTTAGAACCCACTTCTCCTTTATAAGGGAAACCAAAGGAAAACAAATAGTCAGTGTGACTCACACAGTTTCAGGCAATGGCCATATAACCATTGCCAGTTGTGGTGGTTTAGCCCCTGCTGGGGTCTGAGACCACGCGGCCGCTGCCCCTCCCCCACAAAGGGAGTGAAATACAAAGCCCCAAGGCTGAGATAAGGACAGGTTTAATACAACAGTGCAACAGCAACACAACAAACAGCAACAATAACAATAACAATAATAACAATGAACAGAGCAAAATATATACCGATACAGCAGTGAGAATAGAGCAAATCCCACAGTACATGTGGTAACCCCTCGTCCCGCTTCCGCGCCAGGATGTGACGTCCGCAGGGTATCTGAATAACCCGGCTAGAGCTTCCCCCCCACTGCTGGGGAAACTTAACCCTATCCTGGCTAAACCAGGACATAATCCACCCCTTTATTCTATACCATGTGCGTCACACCCAGCTGCCATTTAGCAATTAGCATTGACAAAGAAAAATTGACAAAAGCACAGTATAACTCACGGTGTGTTTTCACCCACAATCAAGTCCCCTTGTGGTACACATCGGACCTCTCCATCCTTCTGCATCACCCACCAGGTGCACCCAGGTCCTTGAGCAAAAACAATCCCGTGGATGGCTTTGCCTTTGCCCGGCACAGGACTAACCCAGACCATTTTTCCCAGCAGGTCCCTCATGTGCACCACAGGGACTTTATCCCCGTCTACAACACGTGGAAGTTTTGACTGAGCCGGGCCAGCTCGCTTGGCAGATCCTCTTGTGTTCACTAACCAAGTGGCCTTTGTCAGATGTGTGTCCCAGTGTTTGAAGGTTCCGCCCCCCATTGCTCTCAATGTAGTTTTTAACAGTCCATTGTAGTGCTCGATCTTCCCAGAGGCTGGTGTGTGGTAAGGGATGTGGTAGACCCACTCAATGCCGTGTTCTTCTGCCCAGGCATCTATGAGGTTATTTTGGAAGTGAGTCCCATTGTCCGACTCAATCCTCTCTGGGGTGCTGTGTTGCCACAGGACTCGGTCTTCAAGGCCCAGGATGGTGTTCTGGGTGGTGGCGTGGGACACTGGATAAGTTTCGAGCCATCCAGTGGTTGCTTCCACCATTGTGAGCACATGGCGCTTGCCTCGGCGGGTCTGTGGCAGTGTGATGTAGTCGATCTGCCAGGCCTCTCCATATTTATATTTCATCCATCGATCTTCATTCCGCTGGGGCTTCACCCGTTTGGCTTGTTTGATTGCAGCACACGTCTCGCATCTGTGGATGATCTCTGCGATGGTGTCAATGGTGAGGTCCACCCCTCGATCTCGAGCCCACCTATATGTTGCATCTCTGCCTTGGTGGCCCGAGGTCTCATGGGCCCACCGGGCTATGAACAGTTCACCTTTACGCTGCCAGTCCAAGTCCACCTGAGCCACTTTGATCTTAGCAGCCTGGTCCGCCTGCTGGTTGTGTTGATGTTCATCAGTGGCCCGACTCTTGGGTATATGGGCGTCCACACGGCGCACCTTCACAACGAGGTTCTCCACCCGGGCTGCAATGTCCTGCCATACTTCAGCGGCCCAGACGGGTCTGCCCTTGTGTTGCCAGTTGTTCTGCTTCCATTGCTGCAACCACATCCACGGGGCACTTGTCACCACCCACGAGTCAGTGTAGAGATAGAGCCTCGGCCACTTTTCTCGCTCAGCAATCCCCAAAGCCAATTGGATGGCTTTCACTTCTGCGAACTGGCTCGATTCACCTTGTCCCTCAACAGCTTCAGTGGTTTCTCGTGTGGGATGCCACACCGCAGCTTTCCATTGTCGATGTTTTCCCACAATGCGGCAAGACCCATCAGTGAACAGGGCATATTGTTTTTCTTCCTCTGGCAGCTCGTTATATGGTGGGGCCTCCTCAGCACGTTTCACCTCTTATTCTGGTGACATCCCAGCATCTTTGCTCTCTGGCCTGTTCATGATCATTTCCACTAATCCTGGGGGGTCGATGTTCCCTATTCGAGCCCGTTGTGTTATCAACGCAACCCATTTACTCCACATGGCATCTGTTGCATGATGTGTGGAGGGAGCCTTTCCTTTGAACATCCATCCCAGCACCGGCAGTCGGGGTGCCAGGAGGAGCTGTGTCTCAGTGCCGACCACTTCTGAGGCAGCTCGAATTCCTTCGTACGCTGCCAGTATCTCCTTCTCAGTCAGGGTATAGTTAGCTTCAGAGCCTTTGTACCCCTGGCTCCAAAAGCCTAGAGGTTGGCCTCGGGATTCCCCATGTGCTCTCTGCCAAAGGCTCCAGGAAGGGCCATTCTCCCCGGCTGCGGTGTAGAGCACGTTCTTAATCTCCTGCCCTGTCCGGACTGGCCCGAGGGCCACTGCCTGGGTAATCTCCTGATTAATTTGTTCAAAGGCTTGTTGTTGCTCTGGGCCCCATTTAAAATTGTTCTTCTTACGGGTTACGTGGTAGAGAGGGCTCACAATCAGGCTGTAGTTTGGGATGTGCATCCTCCAGAACCCCACAGTGCCCAGGAAGGACTGAGTCTCCTTTTTAGTGGTTGGTGGGGCCATGGCTGTTATCTTGTTTATCACCTCCATTGGGATGTGGCGACACCCATCTTGCCATTTTATTCCTAGGAACTGAATCTCCCTTCCAGGCCCCTTAACTTTCTGTCACTTGATGGCAAAACCAGCCTTCAGAAGGATTTCAATTATCTTCTTTCCTTTCTCAAAGACTTCCTCAGCTGTGTCCCCCCATACAATGATATCATCAATGAACTGCAGGTGTTCTGGAGCCCCACCTTTCTCCAGTGCAGTATGGACCAGTCTATGGCAAATGGTGGAGCTGTGTTTCCACCCCTGGGGCAATCGATTCCAGGTGTACTGGATACCCCTCCAAGTGAACGCAAACTGTGGCCTGCACTCTGGTGCTATTGGAATGGAGAAAAACGCGTTAGCAATGTCAATCGTGGCGTACCACTTGGCTGCCTTTGACTCCAGCTCATACTGGAGCTCTAGCATGTCCGGCACTGCAGCACTCATCGCTGGCGTAACATCATTCAGGCCACCGTAGTCCACGGTCAGTCTCCATTCGCCATTAGGTTTTCTCACTGGCCATATAGGACTGTTGAAAGGTGAGTGAGTCTTGCTGATCACCTCCTGGCTTTCTAGTCGACGGATCAGCTGATGGATGGGGACTAGAGAATCTCGGTTAGTACGGTACTGCCGCCGGTGCACCGTCTTGGTGGCAATTGGCACTCGCTGCTCTTCAACCTTAAGTGACCCCACCACCGAGGGGTCCTCTGAGAGGCCGGGTAAGGTGGACAATTGCTCAACCTCCTCCAGGGCTGCTATACCAAAGGCTCACCGGTACCCTTTTGGGTCTTTAAAGTACCCTCTCCTGAGGTAATCTATACCTAGGATGCACGGGGCATCTGGGCCAGTCACAATGGGGTGCTTATGCCAGTCCTTCCCAGTTAAGCTTACTTCAGCTTCTAATAGGGTCAGCTGTTGGGACCCCCCTGTCACTCCGGAGATGCAGATGGATTCGACCCCACTGTGGCTTGATGGCATCAGGGTGCACTGTGTGCCAGTGTCTACCAAAGCCTTATATTCTTGTGGTTCTGATGTGCCAGGCCATCGGATCCACACCTTCCAGTAAATCCGATTATCCCTTTCCTCCACCTGGCTGGAGGCAGGGCCCCTCTAATCCTGCTCACCATCACTCACTTGATCTAAGAGTGACTCCTGCAAGAATGACTTCCTGGTCCCCTCAAGAGGGTCAAGCATACTGTTGGCCATTCTATTCTGCCTGGGGGATTTCCGACTAGACACTGGGACTGCATCTCTCTTGGAAGACTCTCATGGTGGTCTTTCCTTTCAGTTGCTGTACTCGTGCAACTAGGGCGGAAGTGGGCTGTCCATGCCACCTTCTCATGTTTTCCCCATGGTCGCGGAGGAAGAACCACAGGGTGCTCCGTGGTGTGTGTCTTCCACTGCTCTTCTCTTGGGTGGGGAAGCGCCTGCTTCTAATAGCTGAGACATTGGTCCGTGCAGGTGGAACATAGGACATGTCCTGTTCCACTTTCTGGAGCCTCTGAACAGTTCCTCTACAGCTGAAACCAAAGCATGTTGGGAGGAAGGGAGACTCCCCTCATAGTGCCGGAGCTGCATAGTCACTTCATCCACTGTCTGAGTGTCTCGTCACCAGGATGCTGCTGCTAATGCTTTGGAATGTCCCTCTGGTCCACTTTGCAGGAACTTCCGCCACATCAGCTGTGTACAAGGGGCCTGATCTGGATCCATTAGTGACTGCTCATCATTCAGATCACCATAGATCATGTCAAACACAGCCATTTCCCTGAGGTTTTGGATGCCTTTCTCCATGTCGGTCCACTTGCCTAACCGACATAGAGCATCATCCTTGTAGGGGTACCTCTCCCTCACACCGAGCAGGAGTCGCCTCCAAAGGCTGAGGGTTTGAGCCTGTTTCCCTATTGCCTTGTCAATACCAACCTGCTTGGCTAAACGTCCCAGCTGCTTGGCCTCTCTCCCCTCCAATTCCAAACCAGCAGCTCCACTATCCCGGCATCGGAGCAGCCAGGTGCAAATTTGCTCACCTGGAATGCGGCTAAAATCCTTCCGCATATCTCGCAACTCACTGAGGGATAGAGATCGGATGGTTACCTCCGGCTCTTCCTCCTGCTCTCGTGATGGGCCTGGTTCATTATCACCCTGTGCACTGCGAGGGGATTTTTTGGTATATTTGGTTTTCCGTATCGGGGCGACTGATATTGGTACTGCTTGTCCCTCCGGCTCAGCTGCTGTGCTGGTGGAGGCGACCGGTACTGGTGCTGCCTGTCCCCCTGGCCCAGCTGCTGCACCAGTAAGTTCACTTTCAGACCTTGCAGCCCTTTCTCCCCCTTGAGGGCAGTGATCAGTGTTAAGGGCGATGCGGTAAGCATGGGCAAGCCCCCAGCACATCGCAGCGAGTTGCATCTCCCGGGATTTGTCAGATTGGCAGCACACCTTTTCCAAACACTCCACCAGTTTATCAGGACTCTGCACTTGTTCGGGAGTGAAATCCCAGAACGTTGGGGGTGACCACTGACTCAGGTGCTTGCCCATCTTCTCCCACATACCTAGCCATTTATAACTATCTGCCCTCAGGGCAGGTTTCCAGGTGGTGCTATTGTTGGAGAAGTACCGCATGGCCCAAAACAAGATCTGGCAGACATTCAGAAAGCATAGTGCCGCAAGCACACTGGCCTGGGTGCTCCAGGGATAGCTGAAACTCAAAACCCGAGAGAATCTCTTCCCCTGGCTCACCCACAGAGGGGGTGAGACCCCAAACAAAAGACCAGGCAGCAAACAGGTATCGGTTCACCCCCACAAGCAGTGATACGAGCCCATTATAAGCAGACAGTAACCAGTACAGCAAAACAAGACCCTTGATACATTTTCCACTGAGAACAAACACCAGCACTGGGAACACACAGGGGATATAAGGATTAATCCAGCCCCACCATGCAAGCAAATTGGTCAGCATTGCAAACGTTTCTTATCAAACAAGTGCAAATAAAACCAGAAAAAATTACACCTAACAGATTGCTCTAACACACCTTCTCCTTTTGTCCTTATCTCAGCCTTCTCCAGCCCTACGTTGGAGCGCCAAAGTTGTGGTGGTTTAGTCCCTGCTGGGGTCTGAGACCACGTGGCCGCTGCCCCTCCCCCACAAAGGGAGTGAAATACAAAGCCCCGAGGCTGAGATAAGGAAAGGTTTAATACAGCAGTGCAACTGCAACACAACAAACAGCAACAATAACAATAAGAATAACAATAATAACAATGAACAGAGCAAAATATCTACCAATACAGCAGTGAGAATAGAGCAAATCCCACAGTACATGCGGTAACCCCTCGTCCCGCTTCCGCACCAGGATGTGACGTCCGCAGGGTATCTGAATAACCCGGCTAGAGCTTCCCCCCCACTGCTGGGGAAACTTAACCCTATCCTGGCTAAACCAGGACACCAGTTTATATCAAGAGGAGAAGGAATGGCCTCATTACATCTGAAGACCAACACAGAAAAGACCTGTATAACCTTGCTGCTGATTTCTCACTTCCCACAGCAGCACTGACAAATATATATTCAGGAAGCTGGCACTGAGTCACCTCACCTGTTCCAGTGCTGCTCACGAGAGCCCTGCAGGAAACAGGGTCGTATTGAATCCATGTATGTTTCAGATAAGCCATTCTGCTGCCTATGACTCTCCATCCAGCATTCCTCCGTACCTGGATCAGCTTCTCCATTTACTTGTGTACAGCTTTCTCCTGTCCTCAAATCATCTTGATCTGATATCACCTTCCTGTTCTAAATGCAAGTGCACCATGCAGTACAAGTGTCTGCAGTTACAGCTTGTTTACAAGTGTATGCAGAAAAGGGTACAGACCTCCTTGGAGTGGCCACACTTTTCTCTCCTCTGTGCTTCAATGTAGCCCTGTCAGGATCCCCTGGATAGATCCCTGTTCTCTTGGAAGAGGATCACATCCAACCCTAGCTGAGCAGCTTCTGAAATACCAAGACCTGCAAGCAGTTGGCAGTGCTGACACTGGAGGAAGGGTATTTATGGGGCATGGACCAGGGCCCCTACAAAGCAAAGGGTCACTGGCAGGACTGCAATAAGGGAAATGGCAACACCAGCACTTCTGTTAATGCTATGATCACCCATACTACATTTCCATGAACAGATTCCATGTTTACAGCAAAGGTCATCAGCAAACCCCAGCAGAGGTTCTACAGAGTTTGAAGCTGGCTTCACAAAGTATCCAAGCAAATTCAGCCCCTAATGAGGTGGCTCCTGTCAATGCCTGGCCCAGAAGTAGAGGTCCAGATACCACAGATACGTCTGGAAACCTGGTGAAGACCCAGCCTGAAACTGGTACACAGGGCTCATCTAGCATTATCTGCTGTGTTATCATATGACTTCACAGAGAGACCTAACCTGCCTCATTCCTTGTAGTGTTTGAGTGCTGTCACACTGTGAACAGTTAGCCTCTCTTTGCATCCTCAGGTTCTGTCTGAACATCTTAGTGCATGAAAAGCTATGTGTACCAGAGAATTACATTTTCAACAGGCTCATTTCCAAGAGATATATCCTGTAGCCTTTGTCTGTGGAAACAGGAAAAATACAGGAAAAAACAACAGGAAAACTAAATTTGCTTACAGTCCTTTTATTTACCTTGCACATTTTAGAATGCAAACTGACAAAAGTAGATGTCCTCGAATGCATTATAAGGCACTCACTTCAATTATTGATATTCTACTTATATCTTGTATATTTTTGCCGTGTGTGTGTGTTAAGCTTTGGCAGATGCTTCACAAGACAAATGCTACCTTTTGTAGGTTGCCCACAGTGTGTTCTTGCTAATTCAGCCTAGAGACTTCAACCTTGCAAACAGCATAATGCATATTTCCAAAAAGATCAGTGACTTTTGAATGGAGCCATTCTGCCATCTGAAATGCATCTCAAATAACACCTTCCACCCATACAGCCTGCAGGTCTGAGCATGCAATTACAATCATAGTTGCAGATTCCTCAGATGCTCTCCAAGCATATACCAACTCTATATAGGCTTGAAGGTCCCACAGAAATGAGTTGCAAGTGAAAAAAAAAAGTCCTTTTCAAGTGCACTTCAGACCGGGAATAGGAATCATCAAAAAGTGATAAAGAAAAGCAAACTCCATCCTTGCTGGCCCTTGGCCTAGTATTTGGACAATAAAGATTTGTGTGTTTTTTTCTTCTTTATTTCCACCTGCATACTGCACTCCTAATAGATAGAGGCTGTCATCTGCTGAGTAATAAAGCTCCAAGGAAGAAAGATGAAGGACAAACTTGCTGAGTTCATATCTGCATATCAGCAAAATGGCCAGAAGGCTGACAAGTGAAGACAGGTATTTCACAGCCTTCCAATTGGAATTAATTCAGTACATATCTATCCTAACATTTAGAAAAGTTTCTTTAAAACTGTTCAACATTCTTAATACGAAACTACCTTCTTATCTTTCCACTTTGTTACTTCTTGTCCTATTCCAGTGGACATGAAATAAAATAATTATTCTGCTCTTTTTGCAACAGCTTTTTCAATATTTGAACTGTAACCACATTTCCCCTCATTCTTCGTGAGACTAAACATATCGAGTTATTCCAGCCCTGGGTTAAGTTTTCTAGATTTCTTATCAGTTTTGTTACTCGTCTTTGGATTTTCTCCAGCTGACATGTGTATGTGCTTGGAGTGTAGTGGCCATATCTGGACATACTGTTTTATAGCTAAGATTTTAGCAAGCTTTTCACTTGCTGTAAAGTAAAAGGAAATTCTATCATTGTTCCCTATTCACTTTAAATGATCATTATTATGTTGAATAAATAACATTTTTATTATGTAAAATTCTTCTTAGGAATTTTATTGGGAGTTCACTGATGTACAGTTTCCCCTGATTACATCAATTTATATAGTATTTTAAAATCATTTATTCAGTTTCCTTGGTATAAGTACATTCTTTTCCCATTGCTCAAATTTCGTCTGTGATCAAGAAGAGTAACCGTCCAGCTGAACAGGCAGCAGTTATGCTTATCCATCCTCACAGCCACTCTATCACTCCCCCTCCTCAGCTGGACAGGGGAGAGAAAATATGACAAAACGCTTATGGGTCAAAATAAGGACAGGGAGACCACTCACCAATTACCAACACAGGCAAAACAGACTCAACTTAGGGAAATTAATTTAATTTATTGCCAATCTAAAGTCAGAGTAGGATAATGAGAAATAAGAACAAATCTTAAAACACCTTCCCCCCACCCCTCCCTTCTTCCTGGGCACAACTTTAGTCCTGGCTTCTCTACCTCCTCCCTCCATGTGGTTGCAGGGGGAAGGGGAATAGGGGTTGTGGTCAGTTCATCACATGTTGTCTCTGCCACTCCTTCCTCCTCTGGGGAAGGACTCCTCACACTCTTCTCCTGCTCCAGCATGGGCTCCCTCCCACAGGAGACAATCCTCCACAAACTTCTCCAATGTGAGTCCTTCCCATAGGCTACAGTTCTTCGTGAACTGCTCCAGTGTGGGTTCTTTCCATGGGGTGCAGTCCTTCAGGAACGGACTGCTCCAGTGTGGGTCCCTCACAGGGTCACAAGTCCTGCCAGAAGACCTGCTCCAGTGTGGGCTCCTCTCCATGGGGTCACAGGTCCTGCGAGGAGCTTGCTCCAGCACAGGATCTCCACAGCCTCCTTTGGGCACATCCATCTGCTCCAGTGTGGGGTCCTCCATGGGCTGCAGGGGGACAGCCTGTCCTCTCACCATGGTCTTCACCACGGGCTGCAGTGGAATCTCTGCTCTGGCATCTGGAGCACCTCCTCCCCCTCCTTCTTCACTGACCTTAGTGTCTGCAGGGCTGTTTCTCTCACATATTCTCACTCCTCTCTCCTGGCTGCTGTTGCACAGCAGGCTTTTTCCCCTTCTTAAATATGTTATCACAGAGGCGCTCCCACCATTGCTGACTGTCTCAGCCTTGGCCAGTGGCAGGTCCATCTTGGCTGGCATTGTCTCTGTCAGACACAGGGGAAGCTTCTGGCATCTTCTCTGCCCTGCTTTCGGCTGGGATAGAGTGAATTTTTCTTCTTAGTAGCTAGAATAGTGCTATGTTTTGGATTCAGTATGGGATTTGGTATGAGAAGAATGCTGGTAATACACTGATGTTTATGGCTGTTGCTAAGAGATCAAGATTTCTCCAACTCCTCATGTCCTGTCCATGGGCAGGTGTACAAGAAGCTGGAAAGGGGCACAGCCAGAACAGTGAACCCAAACTGACCAATGAAATATTCCATATCATGTAATGTCAGGCTCAGTATATAAAGGAGGGGCAGCCGGGAAGGAGAGGGGTTCTCTGTCACTTCCAGGATTGTGCATGGGATCTTGGTTTTTTGGGATCGCTAGCTGGGAATGGGCTGGGTATCAGTCGGCAGGTGGCGAGGAACCGCATTGTGCATTACCTGTTTGTACTTTCTATTATTGTTTTATTTTATTACAATTACTAAGCTGTCTTTGATCTCAACCTATGAGTCTCCCTTTATCCCTCCAATTTATCCTCCATCCCCCAGGCAGGGGGAGGGTGAGCAAGCAGCTGCATGGTGTTTGGCTGCCAGCCGAGTTCAAACCATGACATTCTCACAGAAGCCACCCCTGCAGCCCTCCCCACTACCAAAACCTTGCCATGCAAACCCAATACAACAGGCTATTCAATAGATCCAGAGGATAACTCTACCTGTATCTCCTAGTCACAGGCCAATATCTCTGCCACTGTTACTGCACAAAACACAGTAACAACCTGTCACCCAAAGCAGGTACTGCTCAGAAATTACCACCTGATCATAAGGCCCTCCACCTGCCCAATAGGTTTGTAAATGTATTGTACTGTCTTTCAGCGGATGATCAATTTGTAGCCCAGCAACTCCTTTACTTTCCATAAAATCCGTAAAAAGCTGACACTTTCATCCATAGGTAGTGGATAGTATGCTGAAATCTAAGTTGCCATATATATTGTGTCTCTGTACACTGAAGAAAAACAACTGCAAACTCCCAGTTTCTGACAACAGGAAAGCATTTAAGCCTTTTGATTCTTGGTTTCAATTCAGTCAGCTAAAAACTGGCAACACTCATAACTACAGTAGTGGTTAGTGGGAGGCAGTCATCTAACCATTATAAACTACAGTTGCTAACTTGTTTCACACAGAGTAAGAAATAGCCCTCTGATAATAATTACTGCTGGTCACAACTGGCCACAGTTCCAAAGTTACCCAGTGTCCATCATCCTGAAAACTTGATGATTTGGCCATTTATTTAGGTACTTTGCATAACTTTAGTTATTTTTAAAATCTGCCTTTGACAACTAATTGATGTTTAAACTTATTATGGATAAGTTTAAAATCAGGCTATTTTGTGATCTTAAATATTAAAAAAAAAAAAACCCAGGATCTGGAACACAGGCTGACAGTGTTAATTTACAGATTACAGAATTTGTTTTATTCATTTTTCTGATGGAAATGGTGTTATGATGAGCCTCTCCTAAATATAGAGTATTCTGAAGAAAATAAAATTATATCCATTCTTGAATTTATAGAGTTCAAAACTCCTGCCTTTTGTTTCCCCAAAATTATTTTTTCTGTGCTGTCAGCAGAGACCTGAAGTGAAGAAATTTGTGTTATTGCAGCTGAATGCTGGGGGACATATTTGTTCCTGAACTGTTACCAGTATCTGAAGACAGTCAGGAGACTAACCAATGAAGATTACCTATCAGGACAAGGAAGAAATTTTCAAACCCAAAACCTACAGAATTTCCTCGTATGCTCAGGTCCTCAGCTGGCAATGCCAAATCTGAACAGCTCGTGTTCACACAGCACTAAAGCATGACAAGTAAACATCATGCTACAATTTCAAGATGTCCTTGGCTGAGATACCCTGCTAATGCAAATTCAGTGGCTAACTTACAGCATGAGAGAAACAGTGCTTAGCAGTTGAAATTTATTGCAAAGCTACATGGATCTATTTTAAAACTTGTGCTAAAGTAATTACATAGAATTCAGAATTTACAGTATAAAAACCAGATGGAAGCCCTTTCCATCACACAATGCAATGAAATCTGTTCCCCATACAGCATAAGCACAACCCACAGAGGATGAGGCTGGGGTAAGAGAAAGACACAGCTGAAAGGAATTCACTGATCTGATGCCTCTCCTTGACAGGGCTGATGAACAAGTAGAAGCCTAACTGGGTGAAGCTGAAGGAGTTGAGGTGGATAATTTTCTCTAAGAACCCCAGCAGAAACCTTTTCTTTGTGGTACAGAGCTTATTTCAGCCTCTGCATAGTTCACTTGACCCTCTTCAAACCCCTCTCTGTGTGACTTCTCTCCAGTCCAAAGCAAACAGTCATGTTCCCTCAGATGAGAGAGGTAAAATCTGCAGCCTAAATAGAGGTCTCCTGACCTTTGGATGTGACTTATGTTTCCCAGGGACACTGTGTGCATTTGATAACTGGCATTTTCTAACAAAGACACATTTTCAGTGCTGTTGCAAAGGAAATATACTGAATATGTCAAACAAGAACCTGCATCATTATTTTCACCTGGACCTTTCTCTCTCTGTGACTGGCATATAAAAGTGAAGTTAAGTCAGGCTTCACCTCTTCCCAGTGTTTCCAACTTTACTCTCTTTACTCCTGTACACTGAAACACAACAGCTACAAAACTCATGACTTTTGTGGCAAAACCAAGAAGCTCCATCTCTGTTCAGTCTCATACTCTTCATGTGCTACATGTGCATACACACACATGCACACAGACACTCCCCATCATGGCAATGTAGGCCTTCCATACAGAGGATGGCCCTCCATCTTGTCTCACTGTGGAAAAATTCAAGGTCCAAATTTATTGGGCAATATTTCGTAGTTTTGTTGGCAAGAGGAAGGGCAGATAAGATTTTGGTTCCTTGCAGTGTAAGGATTGTTTAAAAACATTTTTCTCTCTGATTAGAAATTATTTCTGACAACCAGTGTTCACAGTTCCAGGGTAGCTAAATTTGCTGGCACTGCAGGGCTGAATACATAGTAGAAAGGGTAGAATTTTTCCTAAATGGCCCCAGGAGAGCTTAAAGAGCTGGGAGGGTAAAGCATAAGATCACCATAACTAAGTGGTATTATACTTATTCCAAGCTCAACTGAGAGAGAATACTGGCAGGGAAATTTATACATTTTGAACTTGTGAACTTACCGTTTTATGCACAGTGAGAATCACAGCTTCCCTAATTTGTATTTTCTTACTAGTTTACTGATGGAAGGACAATTTGAGAAACAGGAAAATTTGACTGTAAAAAGCCTCAATAAATGGCATAGTAGAATCACATATAGGAATAGTACCTGGAAGAAATAACTTTGAGATTGACTGTATAGGTGACAAATTTTCTGTGTTGTTTTAAAGTAGTAACCAGCTTTACATCAGCCCAGTATCAGCTATCTGTAAAGCCCTCAGAAATCTATTTAAGTTCCTCATTCATGACTTGTAACATGAAGTGGATGTTGGGGCTTTTGGAAGTGAAATGGCAATTCAGATTATATTGTTGGGGCTCCATGGATGTGAACAAATCTTTTTGTTTTGAACCTTTTTTTTTATCCTCATGGTTAGGCTCCATGTTCTTTTCCATGTGAATCCTGACTGATACTGTTGGAAGATGCTGACTAGTATCTGGACAGAACCTCTCAACACATATAGGTTGTAACTCTCTATGAATCAGAAATAATTATCTGTCATACAGCAAAGGCATACAAGGCAACAGAAAGATCTGGACAGTGGAAAAAGTTATTTGGGTCACCACACAATTTTAACATTTATTTATTTTTAATCAGAATTTGCACATCACCTAAACTTCACCGTATTCTCTAGTTTCTGCACCTCTAGACAATTTAGCAAACAGTAATCAGAAACAAAGTAGCTTATTTCTCAAAAATGATGGCTCCAGATCTTTAGTAGCAAAGCCATTCCTTGCTACCGGATTTCCCTTTTTTTTTTTTTTTTTTTTTTCAGGACACAGTGTTTCACCAGTGCCTTTAGCACTGATGAATGCTTTGAAGTGTAAGCACTTCCAGTGTGGAGTGCTTTGCATTGCAAGACATTCTGTACATGCTCTGTTGACCTACATATGCCTTCTGGCTCTTGCACAAGGACACAAGGCAGCTCTGTTTCCTGCCATGAGTCATTATTCAAGAATTATATTTAAATAGGAGAAAAAGGAAGAAAAAAGTCCCAAACATTCCAGAGAAAAGCAAGTAGCAGCCTGTGGTTCTTATAGACAGAATTACAGGTTTTTTTTCCCTTTTTAGTAACCATCTTGCTAGGAAATCCCAAGAAAGTCGGAGCTTTTATTATGCTACAGAAGTTTTTATTATGCTACAACTAGTCTGAGTGGAAAGACTGTATTAGAGCATAATGTTGACCTTGTCTAGCTGTAGTGAAGTAGATATTATCCATGTGTTTGTCTCCACTACAGTTTCACAGTGAGAAATTTTATGAATACACACCTGCACAACCCCTTTTCATCAATGAAGAATCAGTCTTAGGTCTAAGAATAAACTTTTAGAACCTGGATCAGTTCGGTGAAGAGTGTGCACATTAACCTTTACAAATATCAGGTGCCTCGAGTTAAAGGACCATTAGTTAACTTGAGGTAAAGTCAAATGAAGACAAGCTCTGTTGGGAGGATGGGAAGTGCTAAAAGAGACTTCTGGCTGAGGTAGTCTGCATCTGGTACTTTCCCCTGAAGCAACTAACAGTGATTACTATAGGAGACATCATACTAGATTAAACTGCTCTAATCTTCCAAAGTAATGCTTTACTTGTTATAGAATGCCCAGAGGAACATCTTGCTAGACCCCAGCTTTTCCTGATGCTTTGTTTTGTTTCTGTTGAAGTGTTTTTCTGTGTTATAGGCAAGATCATTTCCTCTCTGGACTATGGGTTGACAAATGAAATTACATACTTTTTTCAATGTTGTCAAAAAATTTTTTTAAACTATCATTTTTGACTGGAACAGAAAAAAACCCAGAGGGAAATATATGGTAATTAAGATGTGGGAGAAGGGAGGAAAGAAGGTGAAGAACAGCACAGGGAGGAAATGGGACTCAGCTGGCTAAGAAAAACAAATAGAACATGGAGGATTAACAGCAAGAGGTAAAAGGAGCAGTGAAGGGACTTTCTCGTGCTCTTACTGTGAAAAGGCAAGAGAATTTCACAGGTGTTAAGAAAACCAAACTAAAAGGATCAATAAAACAGAATCTCTCACTTGGATTTTTCCAACTATTCTCAGGCTAGGAGCGACTGAAACTGATTCATTTGCTTGGTGGCTCTCAGCAGCCTGTACAAAATGAGCTCATGGTTATTTTCTGAGGAAGCAGTGTTCATATCCCTCTACTTCACAGGGCACTAATCAGCTCTTGTGTGGCAATGTCTGCTAGAAGGCCTATTACAGCAAGAGCACAAAACCTAAACTGCTTTTTGCTTTAGTAGTGGTTTCATGGGCTCAGAGAATAACTACAAGGGGAAGGAAGAAGTAGAGTGGGTGTAAAAGTTCATATGCTCCTACCCACACCTCACCTCTTCTGAGGATAGACAAAGACCTTCCCCGTCAGTAATCTATCCAAGGCAGAAGGTTCTCTTTCAAAAACACATGCAGGAAAAAGTACCTTATTTAATATTATTAACACTCAACCAGAGTGGGAGGACAACACCGGCTGTATCATCACACCACACGTTGGCTTTAGGGCTGAAGTCAGCTTAACACAGCTGCAAAGGTCAGCTGCTTGCTCCTACCTGCAGCTGTCTGACAGCCCTTTCACTGTGCTGATAAACCCTTTATGGAGATGTACTTTACACCAGATCACAGAATTTATCTGTTTGAAATGTAACTTTACAGAGGGGAAAGATAATAGGTTGAGTTTGGGTTTTTTCCCCAGCTCTTCAATGACCTAATTAACAGTGCACCTCCACGCATCGTTGTACTGATTCACTGAGGAGGGATAAATTGCATTAGCGAGGGAGAAGTGGCAGGAGGAATAAATATCCTGAGGGTTAGGATCTGATGCTGAGAAAACAGTATTTGGAAGGACTACTTTGGGCTACCTGTTGAAGGGCCGGCTGTTTGTGGGAGCACTGGGAGAAATTGCATCAGATGAGGTTTTGAGGTCCTGAAGAGTTCTGTGCCTGCCCCACCACACCAGCCCTGCACGAGAGTTCTGGTCACCAGCAACTCTATTGTTTTCCTAACAACTGTTTCCATGGTACTGTCATGCAGACAATATTAGTCATCCTGGCTGGAAAAGGTGGTGTACAAATGTTCACACTCCAGTGCCAGTCACCTCTTGTGGGGGAGGGCAGCAGCTGGTCTCAGAAGGCATCTAAGCAGGACTGGTTTCATGAGGGTGGAGTCTCTTTCAAGAGCTTGTAAGCACAAGGTCCATGTTCAGCTGACCTGACTGCTGAGGTCGTATGCATTCAACCCATTCCTTCAGTGGTAGCTGTAATAGTAATGTGGTTTCATTTAAAATATGAGATGGCAAGAGCTTAAGCCACAAGGAGTGGTTAGAGACATTTCTATTGATAAGGAACCACTCCCCTCTTCCCTTGGCATTGAAACCCTAAATCAGAAACAAAATCTAATGACTTCTGCCTTGTACTTTTGGAGGGCCACAAGCAGCACTGTACAGAGGTATTCCTGCAGAGCAAAAGATAGGAGGCCTCCAGAGCAGCTATACTTGTGTGGGAGCTGCTATACTTGTTTAACAGGTTTAGCTGGCCCAGACACAACGCCCCTGCAGTTGTCAGCATTTCCTGCACAGTAGCCATCACTTCCTGGCAACTGTGAACTGGCAATGTCTTCCTCCCCACCTGGAAAAAAGATCAGGCACACGAGTTAGAAGGATCCTCTATATGCCTTCCCATATAACGATCTGTGCATGCGATTGTCCCTCCCCACATGCTGGGGAGAGTCCCTCCTTCTAACAATAAAGAGCAAAAAAGATAAAGGCATGGGAAACCTGTACATATTAGCCCAAACTTGTGCTCTCTCTAAAACGGTTTTGATCTGCTGAGGCTGGGAGGTGGTACTGACACTGAATATTCTCAAGTATATCAAGCCAAAGACATCTGTGACTCAATACTTCTGGACCCAGACCTCTTTGACATGTGTGAACTGTGCTCTCTGGCTATTTGACCCCTAGCAGATCACTCCCTCATAGTTAACTGCACCCTCAGACCTCTTTCAATCAGAAAACGAATGTGTCTGCCTTTAAACTGGGTCCAGAGGCAGAGGTAAGAAGAAAGATGGCTTGCAGACCTCTCAGACACCTTGCCCACCTAAGGCTCTGTCCTGGTTCAGCTAGGATAGGGTTAAGTTTCCCCAGCAGTGGGGGGAAGCTCTAGCCGGGTTATTCAATTCCATGCTGAGTCACCTCCTGGCGCCCAAGTGCGGGAGCGCGGGAGAGTCGGGAGAGTCGGTGAGCACGTGTGTTATGCGATCTCTCTGCTCTCACTGCTGTATCAGTAGATATCTTGCTCTGTTCATTGTTATTACTGTTATTGTATTGTTGTTGTTTGTTGTGTTGCTGTTGCACTGTTGTATTAAACCTGTCCTTATCTCAGCCCCAGGGCTTTGTATTTCACTCTCTTTGTGGGGGAGGGGCAGCGGCCGCGTGGTCTCAGACCCCGGCAGGGGCTAAACCACCACAGGCTCTAACTGAGCTGAGGGACAGTCTGGTCCAGTTTCTTATCCAAAAGCGTTGCTTAGAATCACAGAATCATCTAGGTTGGAAAAGACCTTGAAGATCATCTGGTCCAACCATTAACCTAACACTGACCGTTCCCAACTACACCATATCCCTCAGTGCTATGTCGACCCTACTCTTGAACACCTCCACGGATGGGGACTCCACCACTTCCCCGGGCAGCCCATTCCAACACCTAACAACCTGTTCTGGAAAGAAATGCTTCCTAATATCCAGTCTAAACCTTCCCTGGTGCAACCTGAGGCCATTACCTCTTGTTCTATCACTTGTTACTTGGTTAAAGAGGCTCATCCCCAGCTCTCTGCAACCTCCTTTCAGGTAGCTGTAGAGGGCGATGAGGTCTCCCCTCAGCCTCCTCTTCTCCAGACTAAACAACCCCAGTTCCCTCAGCCGCTCCTCGTACGACATGTGCTCCAGACCCTGCACCAGCTTCGTTGCCCTTCTCTGGACACGCTCGAGTCATTCAATGTCCTTTTTGTAGTGAGGGGCCCAAAACTGAACACAGTAATCGAGGTGCGGCCTCACCAGTGCCGAGTACAGGGGTAAGATCACTTCCCTGTCCCTGCTGGCCACGCTATTTCTGATGCAAGCCAGGATGCCATTGGCCTTATTGGCCACCTGGGCACACTGCTGGCTCATGTTCAGCCGGCTGTCAATCAACACCCCCAGGTCCCTCTCTGACTGGCAGCTCTCCAGCCACTCCTCCCCAAGCCTGTAGCGCTGCTGGGGGTTGTTGTGGCCCAAGTGCAGAACCCGGCATTTGGCCTTTTTGAAACTCCTACAGTTGGCCTCAGCCCATCGCTCCAGCCTGTCCAGATCTCTCTGCAGAGCCTCCCTACCCTCGAGCAGATCAACACTCCCACCCAACTTGGTGTCATCTGCAAACTTACTGAGGGTGCACTCGATCCCCTCGTCTAGACCATCAATAAAGATGTTAAACGGGAGTGGCCCCAAAACCAAGCCCTGGGGGACACCAGTTGTGACCGGCCGCCAACCAGGTTTAACTCCGTTCACCACAACTCTTTGGGTCCGGCCATCCAGCCAGTTTTTTAGATTCAGCTTTATAGCTTCTAAGTGGAATGAATAAACAACCGTCCTTTGACTGTCAAATTTTGTCACTTAGACTCTAAGTAAATACTTTATTAAGACTCGTTTACACATGAAGCTTTTCCTGACTATGCCCATGTGTGGATATTTTTGTTCCGAATAAGGAATATCCATGTGCAGTTATCTCAGAGCAGCTATTGCACTTTCAAATTCATTGCCTCCCCCAACTCACATTGACTTCGAAGTGCTGTTAAACATATTTTTGAGAGCTTGTCTAGCTGCCGATATAACATAGAAGAATGAAGACAGAATGAGTGCCTTTCATGTTAGTTAAGAAGGGGTAAGAATAGCTATTGTGCTCTTAAATTTACAACCCAACTTGTTTCACAATATTTAATTTATACAGACAGCCCTTGACCTTTTTTGTTTTTGCTGTGTCACCCTAAAATGCCTAGCTTTGGTAGGGAGAACTATCTCCATTCCACACTTTCCATTATATGATATAAAGAACATTTATTGGACAAATACGAGTATTTCAGGGGAAAAAACATATTTGAAAGGTTATTTGAATAAAATTTCCTGTACAAAAGCCAATGCTATTGGGCTTAATTATTCAGCTATTTATGAATGTTTAATGTTTAGTTTGTTATATTGCCATCAACTCACTATCTCCAGCCATTTTTCTATGTAATTTCTCTTGCTTCATCACACCTAATTCCATGGAAAGGTCCTTCTGCAGTTAAAAGTAAAACCTATCTAGGAATCAAAATATATTCCAAGCACAGTGTGCACACACTGACACAGATGCTGTAATTATGGTTGCTGATTAGTAGTGAGTGAATATTGCCCAAAAAAAGATGGAGGAGAGGAAAAGCAAAAATATTCTTGGCTTTTATAAAACTTCTGTAAAATTGGAGCATTTTTAAGATTTTTACACTGTTCTTCCTAATTTCTTAAAGTTTGACTAACAAAGCTAAAGAAAATTCAGCCCTCCCAGTCTCCATGACTAACGGAGCCATGGAGCCAAAAATTCTAAGAATCGATGCAACTGTAGTGCAAGAGGCACTGCTGCCAATTTGGTTTTGTTCAGAGGATGGTCAAAAGAGACTCAACTGCTAATACATGTCCACTTGCAAAGTCTGCTGGTATAAACATGTAAATCTTAATAAGCATTTCTTAGTAGAGGCAAGACCTGCTGTTAAATGTCCTATGCCCAAGGGCAACAGCATAATCTTGATGTCCTTTTATAAGCTTTGCTTTTATTGATCCATGTCTTCTTTGCATACCAGATGCGAGCAGATTGCCTAAATCACATGAGAACAATAATCTGGATTTGGCTCTAGGACTTGATCACATGAGAACACAGCGACAGGTCAGCTGCCATGACCTACTTAGCTTTCTGGGAGGAGATGCAGCCTCTTGATCATGATAAAGCCCTCATGTAGGAGGGCATGCGTGACGGTTTTTATGAGATTTGCTGTACCTGTGTGGAACAGCAAGTTCATCTCTTATGTAGAAATATGTCTAGTCCTGTAGGGAGTGGGGCATGGGGGGCAGTTAACAGTTGCAACTCTGCTTTTCTTTGGAGCAAATAATGCATTCTTCCTGGCAGTTTACAGTCTGCCAGCGACCAGCTCAGCTCTGAAATATGAGCTATGGTAGATGGGGGGAGGGAAGGTCAGCCTGGAAGGGTGTGGGAGAGCATTTCAATTCCAAACACAGGCTTTTGGTTAGAGCACTATTGTTCACATGTGAGTTATTTCAATGATCAATGAGAAAAATTCTCTCTCCTCCCCCCCCCTTTTTAGCAATCCTGATGTAAGTGTAAAGGAAGATAAACACTTTTTGTTATATTCCACTGGTTTCATAGTCCTGATTGCATTTAGCATTTCACAGTATGACTTCAAAGTGCTTCTGCCTTTTCATTTTACATATGGATGTACAGTTTGCTTGAAAATATGTGTGCTGCTCAAATTACATTAAGAAAACATTGGAACTATGATATACACCCATCAGCTAGACATAAATTAGCGCTATTTCATGTCTGCTGCAGCATCTCATCAGTTTTCAGCATTTTTTCTCTCATCCTGGGAAACGGGTTTTTACACACCTCTGCTGACATTTGGAGAGTTTAGTCTCTGTGCTGCCAAACACTGAAGACTTTGTGAAATCCCAGCATTAAAGAAAAGGAACTCACAAACAATGAGAGAAAAACAAGAAAGAATTCGTTTTAACAAATGAATTGCTGTGATAAGAGGCACTTAAAAAATACACATGTGAAATCCATAACATTTAAGCACATATATTCCTTATTTCTAGCCAAGGGATACACAACACAAATATGGGGCAGTGTGTAATCCAGAACTGGTAGGATATCTTATATAATTATGCAAGTTATTTCTCAAACTAGGGGAACTGTGAATTACTTCTAGTAGGTGAAAAGTGACAGTGAAAGCAGGAGGCTCTTCTATCAATTCCACTTCTTCAGAAAAACTGTTCACAATAATATTGCCTGAAATCAGCTGGAACCTAATATCAGGACACACTTTCTTAGAAAACCTCCAGCAAAATATATTTGTCCCATAGAGGTCTGATATTTGCCTGGCTTTTTTGCCAATACATGCATATGTTTGGTGATGGAAACCATTCTCTGGTACTATAAAGGATTACAAACTTTTCTCATCTTAGTTGAAATGAAGTAGTTGTTTAGCTGAAGGGAGACACTCTTCCACCCTAATGGAAAATTAAGGCTAAAAGTTCCTTAGTCCGGTTCAGGAAAAGAAGTATTACAGAGCATATTCATTAAAACACCCGCCACCACCACCCATGGGTAAACTACTGAAATCAGAAAACTGCGTTTATAAAAACTGTAACTTAGACAAATGCTATTGTCCAATCAATGAATGTCATTTTAAAAATTCCCTCAGGAATATCACATTAATAACCTTATCCCTGCTCTGAGGCAAAGCCCAATAACTTCTGAAGACTAGATGAATCACAATTACTTGTTCATTTCATAGCTCAAAGAGCTGTAAACATGGACATTTATAAACCATAGAGTGCACTGCTGTACCAAGGTACATCATTTTTTGTGCTGCATATGAACCCTAAGCTGCATTATACCAAACCAAACTTTGTATCATTTAGAAGATAAATCTGGGAGAAAAAAAATAGACCTTATACCGAGGTCCATGGAGATATTTTGACCTCTGAAGGACTTCTGGAAGGAAGGATGCAAATCTACTCATTGATTAATTCCTACTTTTTTGTGTGTTTGTTTGTTTTACTCTTCATTTAATCTCCTTCCTGTTTTATTCCTTTCTTCTGCCAACCTCCTTTCATCACTTTTTGTCTGTCTTCAATCTACAATGTTTTCCCCTTTCCTCCTATGCTTTGTATAACTTTTCCAACCCGTTCTCCCTTCCCATTCTCTTCACCATACTTGCTTCTCTCCTGGTGCTATCTCACAGGACCTGTCCTTGAGTCTTCTAATTTCATGTTTACACTCTGCAAGAAAAGAAACTGATGATAGTTTCACTTTCCCGTTCTCTTCTTCCTTCCCTCTTTTCATCAAGTTCTGAGTCCCAAAAATACTTAAGACTGTAAAAAACTTGCATTTATGACCATGCTGCCATTTAAAATTATGGATATGCATAATACCTTGCTAATGTAAACTCTTCATCAGGAAAACTACAGAGAGGGAGTTCTTGATTCTTCTCTGACCTTCAAGCAGTTTTTCAGAGGTGTTCAGGGCTGGATATGGCCATCATGTGAATGAACTGGGTGCTTGTGGAGCAGCTCAGCTTCCCCCTCTCAGGTAACTGAGACCACTAGGCAATACCAACTGCAGGTTAGACAGTTAAAGAGGAGACTGATCCCCTAAGCCTCTCCAATAACTCCACCCCATTGGCAACAACCACAACTCAGAAACTATTAATGGGAGTTTTAGAGCATGGGACCTCTGGAGAAAAAACCCAAACCCTTACCTTTAAAATTTATTTCTTGCGAGTCTCCATTATTCACTAATAATGATTATTTGTATTATAGCAGACACTTGCTAGTGTGTCATAACTGAGGGTTCAGAATAGTTCTAATTATACCAACTTTTTATACATGGCACATTTTGAAGTATTTGTGTGTTTAAGCTTTCTACATTAAGCCCTGAGAATTTACCATGTTTAATCTCAGCTGGAAAGTATTTTGAAATGCTCTAAGCAAAATTAATTAATCTGGGTTTTTTTTGTTTTTCTGTTTGACTTAACAGGAGGGGAGAAGAAAGCATTTTATTCTCTAAATATATTATTTCCAAGGTTCTCATTGCTGTGGTCAGGAACCAAAAGTAGAGAGCAGTCTCTATTGCTCTCAAAGATTTGGAGAATTTTAGAGCAACAGTAAACTTGCCCTGAAGCCAGACTACTTCTGGTGTCCCTTATCCTGAAGGACATTACACTTCCTTCTCCAGTGAGAGGTAATTAGAATTCCCTAAAGCAAATGAATAAATGAAAATGTTTCTCCCTAGCTATTAAAGAAAGCTAAGCTAGAATCAAAGCACTACATGTAAAGCTTTAACACAGGTCTTTATCTATAAATTGCAATAGAACATGAAGAAAAAGAGTAACAAAGATAAGCAATCACTCATCCTATGAATATATCCTATTGTCTGTATTTTAATCCTCAATACTAACAAGACACAAAGCATTTCCTAAATGCTACAGCAGCAAAGAATTTGGTTTATTTTGCATGCATATCAAAAAATGAAGAAACCTTGTTGAATTCTTAAGAAGATGGAGGAAGCAAAGAAAATGTCAAACAAGTGGTGACCAGCCAGGATCAATATGTCCCCAAAGAAAGGGAAACAACATACTGTTCAGATGTCGTAAAGAAAAGAATCATCAAAGAGCCCACATTTCTTTGTGTTACCAGTAAGTTAAAAGCTGACCAAACACCAAAAGCATGAATCAGGCCTGTTTATAATTAAAACCAACAAAAGCTATGAGCCAAGGCCCAACTTAATAACAAATCTAGAGACTTCTCAGAGGTGTAAACTGTTAAAAAACATGAGCAATACTCAGACAACAATGGTGACCTACCACACAACTTCTATCTCTAGCAAGAAAAACAAGGGTACTGTGGATGTTCCTTTATTATATAATCTTGATTCATTCCTACAACACTGTACACTGCATATGGCAAAGATCTTGTGAATGACCATAACGCTTACTGGAAATATGGGATAAACTGGAGTTGTGCAGGCAACCTTCATTCTGGTATTTTTGGAATGAATACTTGAGTTTGCAGCCTTAACAATTTCTATTAGTAATTTTTAACAGAAAATTATCAAAAATTGACCTATTTTTTAATTCTTCCCTAGCAACTCAATTACATGGTGTCAGCTCGACACTTTGGTCCTAGACAAGACTGAATTACAGACTTTTGTGACTTGTGCTAGCAGAGGAATAACTGAGGTAGCATGTTTTCATCTGCTATGCTGAGTGCTGTGCCCTTGCGAGTGGATTTCACTACCATTTGCTTACATCTGAGGACTGGGGAGATTCAGAAGTAATGAATTTTATTCCAAACCTGAAACAGAAATCTAGTAGATCAGTCTTAAGTTCCTCTGCCTCTTTCCCTGGAAACTGACCCTTTCTGCTTCTGTCTTTCCATGTTGACTCCCAAATCCTTGCTCTCTACCTCTATTTCTAGCCCATACTTTCTTGCCCAGATTATGCAAATTTCTACCATTTTTCCTCCCAGGATGGTTCCAGTCTCCTCCAAGATCCAAGAGAGATGATTTAATACCCTTTTACTTTTACAGCATATATTATCCCTCTCCAAGGCCTAGGCCCAACAGCTCAACAACCCTGAAACTCCACTTCTTCCTCAATTCTCCACCCAAATTCCTTGACCAGCCAGTCTACTGTACTTCCATATTAAATCACAGTCTCGGTTCTATTTTCTCTATTTCCTTCTGCTGTCCCAGTTGTATCCCTGGGATACCCATGCCTCACATGACTTTCTACCTCCCATATCTAGTTCCTGCCCTTTTCCCATTTAAATTAGGTCCCCTCCAGCGTAACTTGACATTTTGGAGAGAAATGCCCTTTATGCTGGAGATGTGCTTTTTGCTGTTCCTGTGAAGCTCTACACACATATATGCTGCTTCTGTGTGGCTAAGTATCTCTTGAGTTTTCACATAATCTGTCTTGACAGTCAGCAGAGAAGGAAAATGGGAGACAGAGGGAAGCAGACCTTCTGAGAGGATGGACATAGGCACTTTGCTTTTTTTCCCCCACTATAAAAATGAGAGAATGGCTGTGGAGATTGTCACCGCTGGTTATCCCAAAGAGGTCTGTCTGCATGGTTAAAATTCAGCCAGATCTGGGGCAGAACAAAGTATCTCTGTAATTCTGCACACACTTGCTGTATAACACAACCCAACAGCTTATTGTAGGCAAAAGGAATCTTGAACTGACCAAACCTAATTACACAAACTAGAGTTTGGTTGATGCATTAGGTTCAAACACCCATTTCAGTGACAAGAAGATGCTCCAAGATCTTCTGGAAGAATACCTTGTTAGTCCTCCAGTTTTATATTCCATTAAAAACATCAGGCAAACTGAGGACTAAACCAACAAATTCCATTTATATTATTCAATTATACTAGGCAACTCTTTAGAGTATGCTTATATATGTAGTATTTACGCTAAAACCACTGTATTTCTTTTTCATTTACCTGTCAGGACCCATATTCAAAGTTCATTGTTGCCTAGGAAACAGTGAATAAAAGCAAGGAAAGCAAAATATTTCATTGAACAACCTATATGGCTTTAGATGTCTGTAGTATTCTCAATTGTTCCTACAGACAGGGAATCCTCAATTCTAGTCTTTGCAGACAGGTGTAAGATGAGCGGTAATTCAATTTTATTTAAAAAATGTAAACTCCAGTAATGTAAGAGTACTATAGTCTAGTCATTAGCTGTCAGATGATCGATGTCCTGTGCATGACTCGACTTACAGTGACCTTCAGCAATTCCCTCAGCCTCATTCTCATACTTGTGTGAACAAATTTTTTTCATGCCTACCCTATAAAAGCATCTGTGACATAGGTGACACAATGTTGTTTCTTAGAAGTGCAAGAACATAAACTCACTCATGGTGCAATGTGTTAACCACACATTATGGAAATGACTAAAATAATCTGCTTAATGTTTGACTCACTTGTAATATCTCAAATGTACTCTTATGCCAGAATGTTATAACAAATAAACACACTGGGGTAGACATTTGGGATAAAAGAGAAGAGAAAAATGCTGGTTTATAATTTAGAAACTTAATTTTTTTTTCTTAGAAAAATGCTATACACTTCAAGCATGACAAAATTAACATAGTAACTCTGACTGAAGCAACACATATTTGCCAATATTTGAGACACATGCAGGAAACTGCTTGCTCATCAAGTCACACTTCTCAAGTATAGGTAAAAAAATCCAGTTGCAACAAGAGTTTACAGTTCCTGCACTGGTGTCATATATAATCAGGTCTGACTTTCTCAGGTGCAGAAATACTTCAAGACACAATAATGTGGGAATACAACAGAAGATTGGCGAGGAGGATTGTAAACAAGTGCTCAAGTGACTTGCAGCTGGGGTGTTGAAAAACACATATATCGTACTAATTGTTGTTTAGCTTTGTGTGCTTCACGGGTAGATAACATAGGCCTGTCATAGACACAGAGGCACCTTATTGAACATCCTTGAGATTCCTGCTCTGCTGTGGGAAAGATCAAAGAACAGTGAAAAACTACGCCTGCAAAAATCCTCTGATATATACAGGTGAAAGCAGCAGGTCTGAGATCTTCTCTTTCTTCTCCTTTCTCTGGCGGGCAAGGACCAATCTCCACAGTGCCTGTGTCCCTGCTTGTGTGCCTCTGCCCGGGTGCTGCTGCGGAGATCCCCTGGGTCACGAGGTAACAAGAATAAATTTACTCTTTGCATTTCATCCATAGCTCTGTGGTTGTTCACACATCCGGCATGTGTCAGCTCACACAACATCCATGGAACTGAGGGAACAGAAATGTTGGATTTGTCTTTTTCTTCCTCTGATGGGACACAGGTACATTTATTATTAGAAGAACCAAAAAAATTTAGAAGAGCTAGTACTGGGAGGGATTAACTGTCCCATGCATTTCAATATAGTTTTAATTCCACAGTACAGGATGGGACCCATCCCTATCCTTTGACAATACAGAGTATCAGAAGAGTGCAGCACAGCTGGCTTACCCAAACCAACCACAGCTGACTGCACTGCAGTAACCAATATAAACAGTAAGTAGCTCTCTTGCTTCATTATCTTTCATGTCAAGGAGGAAGAGTACCTGCTGTTAGCTATATTTAATTGCATATCTTCTTGGAAGGAAATAAGGATGTGAGCAACTGACGCATCTCTTTTACTCGAAGTACTAAGCATATTGAGCTTAAACACGAACACCTCTGGTCCAGTGACTCTCTCCATATTTAGTACTTATAAAAATACAATTTGTCCATATTGACATATGCTGCCTCCTTTGGGCGTCTGAAGAACAAAATACAGCTCCTATCTCTTCCTACACCTTTAGGTTCTCTCTGAGCTAGATTATCTCTTGTGACCGCTTTGGAGCTATTAGAGCAGTTCCACTTCTGATAAGACCTGTGAAAATACTGATGTAAGAAAAATCTGTGTGGCCACAAGCATTTTTATCAATAGCCTCTCTAAATGGATCTACATAGACTGATCTAAATGGGTCAGATAACTAAGCAAGGGAGCACCTTGTCTGCAACACCATTCACACCTCTCCCAAAGCTGTGCCAATAGCGATAAAGTGACATATGGTTACACCCTAAGAAACAAACAAAAAAGTAAAACCACTGTTGATGATGGACAGGTGGACAGGCAGTGTACTCCATTTATCAGGGTTATCTGAAGAACAATATAACTCCATAGGAAAGGCAGAGGTGAAAGGCTGAAACTAGAATCAGATCAAATGCTTATGAGGAGATTAAAGACACTTGGAGAGATCTGATCTAATATAAAGAGAAGGGACAAGGCTGTTCTTTTGTTGTTCAGTCTGATGATGAGATGATTGAGTTAGTCCTTAGGGTGAAACACCTCAGGCCAGTTTACATTGCTGTTCCCAGCCCAGTGCCCGAAAGAACAAAAGAACATGAAGGCCAGAAATTGCATCTGTTGCAATTGCAGATCTCCACTGAAGTAACGAGTGCAGGTGAAAAAGCACACCATTTGTTAAAAGTTGATTGACTTACTATGCTGTAGGTGGCCACTGAAAATTGACCTAGCAAGTACAATGTAACAAAATGGTAATTTCAGCTGAGAACAGATAAAGTAGTGCCTTCTACTAGGTAAGGTATTAAAAGTGTGAAATAAATTCTCAAAAAAAGTCAGGAGCCTGTGGCTCTGTGCTGCAGGGATGGACACTTTAGTAACGAGATTGTATCAGCCACAGGAGGAGAGAACTGCACATGTATTCCAGGGGAGATTGTCACTTCCCTTACAAAAGGGTTCAGGTGCAGATGAAATGCAGTATTTATAGAACTGCAAATACAGTGGAAAAGGTACACAAAAACCAGGTGTGGTTTGACAGGTATTTCAAGGGAGATTCCAGGTAAGTCCAAAAACCCGTGCTTAAGGGTTGCTGGGAAAACCCAAGCTCCTTTCTCCATGCATGACCAGTAAGCCAAAGGCTTCCCACGGCAGGCTACCTCAGAGGCACGGCCTCACACCCGTGGTCTCCCAACAGTTTGCTGAAAACACCCCGGGGAGGCCCAGCCCGTTTTCTCGCTGTGTGGCTGGTTTTCCGCCGCGCAGGGGCGGGCTGTGCGCGGTGGGAACCCGCACCGGGGGCTCGGGGCAGCACCCCGGGGGGCGGCTCGGCCCTGTGAGGACCAACGACCGCGCGGGTGCCTGTCGCAGCGTTGCCCAGCTGGGCCCGCGGCGAGCTGCCCCTCTTAGCCCTCCGGCCCCGCCCGGCGCTGAGCCACACCCTCCCCGCCGCCCCCCCCCCCCTCCCCCCCGGGCCGCCAAACCAGCTACTCCGGCTGAAACCCGACCCCGGAGGCCTCCCTGACCCTCCGTCAGTCTGGGGCCGCGCGGGGCGACACGGAAAGGCAGGCGCGGACGTCCACCTGGAGGCGGCTCCAGCTGCGCCCTGGCCAGGCCGCGCCGTCCTGCGGCTGCCGGCGGCGGCCGTGCGGGGCGATGTCGCGCAGAACTCCGCTCCGAGGGCTCCGCGGGATCCACTCCGCCGAGTACCGCCCGCCCGGATGCAGGCGGCGTCCTCAGCTGCTGCTGTCTCCTTCCAGCGCCCCAGCCGGCCCAAACCGGCTCGAACTGGCCCAGGCCGGATCTGCTGGCAGTGGAGCAGCGCCCCCCCCATCCCCCGGCTTCTTTCTGCCCCCCCCCCCGCCTTCCTTCTCCTCCCCCCAGGCCTCGGCCTCCCTCCCCGAAGCGCCGCCACCCTGCGCTCCCCACCCCCGCTCCCCGCTGTGGCTCGGTGGGCAGAGCGGCCCTGCGCAGCCCCGCGCCCTCCCTCCGCCAGGCCGCACACAGACCGCTGCTGCCGCGCTGCGCCTGTGGGCGCTGCTGCTGCCCTGGAGCCTAATCGGCGTGTTGCCTGTCTGCCCTGGCTTCCTACCCACATTTCCCTCACCTCCACTATCGGGGAGATACTGCGTATTTTGCAGATATTTTTTTTTCTTTCACTTAGGGAGGAAATGGGCAGAAGCTTTGCCCTTTTCAGTCAAAGCCACTTCTCTGCAGCGGCCATGGCTGCACCTGGGCCCTGCACAGCCCCCTGCCCCCTCTCAGTTGTGTGCAGCTCAGAGATACTGCCTTCTTGCCTGTCCGTCCCATGCTCAGACTTGGCTTCTCTCTCCCCCAACACACGCACCCCCCTGAAGACACGGGACCCCAGCTGCTCTGTCCCCTCTTGTCACAGCCCTGCAAAGAGCAATGCAGCTCTGTTGCCTGCCACTGTCATGGCAGTGAAATGTCCTGCTGCCACTGCCCTTTTCCCCCCCAGTCACGTTCAGGCTGGTCATCTCATGTCAGTACAGGAGACAAAGAACCTGGGTGTTACCCTCTCCCTTTTGCCCCACACAGTCACCACGAAGATAAGCACACCCCACCTTTGTCACCCCATAACCACAGAAGACACTACATCATCTTTTTTTTTTTAAACCCATCCCCTCTTCTTTTTTTCTTTTTTTTCCTAAACCCATCCCCCATTCTTACAGATTAAAGGAAACAGGGCTGACTCCATTTTGGAGAGGATATTCTGACTCCATTTTGGAGAGGATATTGCCCGGAGGTTTAACTTCCCTCTGTGGAGCAATTTCCTCCAGCAGCAGCTGGAGCAGAAGGGAGACAGCACGCCTTGCCCTGGGGGTGCTGTGGGATGCCTCTTAGCCGTTTGGAGTGAGTGGCTGGCACAACTTCTTTGTGGCTGGGTGGTTTTGTCAGGCAGGGTTTTGTGCTAAACTGGAGCCGTATGTGTGCCTGGGCTTTAGCCAGCTCTGCTGCACTTTTTGTAATTTTGATGAAAACTGTTTTCAGACCTCCATGCTTCTGAAGGCATTGAGGTAGTGACCCTACGCACCTCAGGGGGACATTTCCCACAACTTCAAGGGGGAGGGATAGGTATATGTTTGCCACTTTCTTCTGTGGCTTTTGTTTGATGATTCAGCTGAGTAGACCTAGCAGCTGGGTGCTGCTGAAGGAGTTCCCCCCATTCACCTGTGCTAGCTCTGGCATTTGTCAGACACCTCGCTGAGCCATTTAGCTCACTAACGTGGTAGATGCTACTCCGATCCGCCAAGAGGAATGTTCTGCCAGATCTGTGGGTTGAGCTGGCTCACCAAAGAATCCAGCAAAAAGCTGCAGCCAACTCTAGAGTAAGTCTGTTACACAAGTGGGGTGTGGCAAAGGAGTAAACAACCCCACCTGCGGCAGCAACGTGTTTATTTGTCTCACTGATACTGTCAAGCTGTTCCTAAACAGGAGAGGCAACCACATGTGATGATATGTACCCCCACTTGAATCTCTGGAAGTCAAACATTCAGCATCCTTAGGAGTATAACACCATAGGTGTAAAGACTTCTCCCATAGGTACATGCCGTTCGCATCCACATCTGGATATAAAAATATGTGTACAACTCCTATTGATTTTGAGGATGGCAGAGACAACAGGCACAAGTCATCTGGTTGGTATGTTGTGACAAATGTTTGCAAAATTAGAGATTCCTCAAGGAAAGTAGGAAGAAAAGTTCATACACATGCAATTGGTTGGCCATCCTCATGTAAAAGGAGTTGTGGTGGGTTGGCCCCACCTAGCAGTCAAGCTCTCACCCAGCTGCTTGCTTGCCCCTCATCCACAGCAGGATGGTGGAGTGAATAGGAAGAACAAGAATGAGGAAGCTCCTGAGTCCAGATAAAGTTGGAGAGATCGTTTACCAATTACCATTGCAGGCAAAACAGACTCACCTTGTGGATATTAATTTATTGCAAATTTATATGTATCGATATAATTACTGATTTGGGTATTGGGAAACAAAACAACAAATGTTAAGACACATGGCAAAACTCCTTTCTTCCCCTGTTTCTCAGGCTCCCTTCACTCTTTATCTCCAGACGTCTGTCCTACCAGCTTCTCACACTCCGTCCCTTCAGCGAGGAAAAGAGTGGGGCAAGGGGGAGTGTGTTATGGTCAGTACATAGTTTCTCTCTGATACTCCTTTCGTCTCACACTTTTCATCTGCTCTAGCACAGGTCTTCACAGGTTGCAGGGAGTATCTGCTCTGCCATGAAGCACCTCCTCTTCCTCCTTCTTTTCCTCCTCTGTTGGAACCAGCTGGAACTGGCTGTGCCCAGCACAGTGGCTTTTTCTCACAGTAGCCACTCCTGCAGCCCCCCACTGCTAACACCTTGACATCTGCACCCAGTACGGGACTAAGAGTTACGGAATCACAGAATAAACGAAGTTGGAAAGGACCTTTGGAGGTTATCTGGGGCCATCTTCCTCTGCCCCTCTCCCACCAAAAAGGCCAGTTCTGCAGGTTGATCAGGCTGCTTCCAGCACTGCTCAGACAAATTTTTGATGTCTCCAAAGGCAGTGATTCTGCATCCTCTCTAGACAACTTACCCCAGTATTTGAGTGTTATTGCTGTGAATACTTTTTTCCGTGTATTTACTTAAAATTTCCCCGAAGAACAGTCCTGTTTACTCTGTAACTATCAGTAAGTAGTACGAGGCAGCACTTTGATTCCCACGTGATGGTCTTTCCAGTTTAAGGAAACCCAGCTGTCTTGTAGAGGACAGAAACATTAAGGTTGGTATTTGTGAGAAACGCTCAGTTGCCAGTTATCCATAGCTCAGACAGGATGCGGTGTGAAGCACTCTTTATTACGTTCTTGCAAGACCGGGCGCCCCCATCAAGTGGACGCGACTACCAGCCATCATGCAATGGTTTATATCCCTTTCTCCCAACCGCCGGTTCCCTCCCCTGATTCCTCATTGGCTGAGTACTACAGGGTGTACAGACTTCCCGAACCGCCTACCGATACGCCCCTTCATGTATGTGTTCATACATCGCATGTTCATGGAAATGAACCTTGGCTTTCTCCAGGGCGGAGAAGTTAATATGCATGAGCTCATCACGCAAGCGTACTAAGATGGAAAAGTTCGCCCCAAGTCTTTCGGTATCTGCATCCATCTAAAGCCAGTTCCAAGTACTGGGTCATCACAGTTGACAAAAAGACCACTTGCCTTCTAGCCCTAGGCCAGGGATTTCAATGGTTGTGAATTGCTCTTGTTGATTGCTTTGGTGAATCGCTCCTGCCCTTCCCATCAGGCTTATTAGGCGAAAACAACATTCTTTCCCTTACAGTATTAATGGGGAGTGAATGGGTGTGGTGACACCAGAATGAATGGCAGAAAAGATGTCTATAAAATGACATATGTTGATGGCACCTAGATTAGCAGGTCATTAAGATCTGGATTCATCCACAGGCAACTTCTCCAGTCATAGAAGACTGTCAGTATATCTTAATGACTCACAGAGATGAGAAGGTAGAGAGACTAATTAGTGTCAGCTCCTAAAAGCTACAAAAAAACCTCCACCAACCATACCCCAAATCAAAAAAACACATCTACCAGAACATCTTGACACAAAGCTATGAACCCAGGAAAGCTGAGGAGTGCTTAGTAGCTGGCATCACTTGTGTTAAGTGTAATTGTAAGGAAGCCTGACAAGACCACTGGGACCAAGTGCAAGTAAGTAAATTAAAACAGTTTTTCTGTAAAACGAAATCACCTTCTCCTCCTACAGACCATTCCATTGTTGGTACAGTATTGCATTATTTCCTGTGTTCACTGCTGAGCCATGTTTAATTTCTTGCCTACTAGGAGTTGCAGGTCCTTTTTTGGAAAGCTGCTTTTTAGTTGATCCCCTAAGCTGTACAGATTCAAGGGGTTGTTCTCTTTCAGGTACAGGGCTTTGCATTTGTTTTTGTTGAATTTTATGAGGTTTCTGTTGACCTATTTTTCCAGTTTGTTGGGACTGCTGCTGTGCAGCAGCCCAGCCATCGAGCATGTTGACTTCTCCCCCTCCAGTTTTCTGCCCACAGCATGTGCACTCCCTTCACCAACTGCAGAGTGTTTTACAGAAGGCTGTTCACATACTGTCCTCACTGCCTGCTGACAGAAATTCATCACTTCTTTCCTCTAAAATAAGAGCAGCAATGACCTTGGGGGAAATTAATGTATGTGTACAAACATGCACACACACACGTTACCAAGTAAAGTCTGAACAAAGTGGATTTAGTGGAATTCATTACACTGCGGCGGTTTGCAGTTGTGCTGCATTTTAGAGTAGAAGAATGCTGCTTTTCAAAACAGGTAGTTCCTGCCTAGCCTTAAAACAATGAAGATTTAAGAGAATAAGGAAAAAAAAGTCTCACTCTCATCTCACAAGAGGCTGTCTGTGAACTGTCTCTGCTAAAAGGGACTAGTCCCTTTACATAAAGCACAGCTTCCCCTTCCTCCACCTCATCCATTGCCTCCAGCCCTCATGCCAACAGAAAACACTTGTATTCTCACATTTTTCAGTAGAGTCAAAAGTATCCCCTCATTTTCACACTATATTTATAACTTTGAAATGTTGGCAGACATGGCTCTGGCTCTGGGAGGCCACTCTGACAAAGGGAAAGTCTCTGCTCTACCTGCCTGCCATGCTCCCTTGGTCTCTCTCCCTGGTTTCCTTAGAAAAGGCAGGTCAGACCATCTCAGAAATACTCTAGGGAAAGAGTTTGGATTTTTGTCTGTAACTGCAGGGATGAGAGAAAAAAAAAAAAAAAAAAAAAGAATGTAGAAACCTTCAAGAATGTAGGCAATCAGAAAACCGTTTTACTTTTCAACTGAATACGGTTTATTTTTTAATGGGCATGTCCCACCCACTGTCTTTGAAATGAAGAAAATCCTTGTAATACATCATGCCTCATTTAGGATGGGCACCAACAGTCCCGGTTTTGGCTGTTCTCATTTGTCTCCCTCTCCTGGTCAATAGCCGTTATTTTTTTCCAGATTTTGTGAGGGTTTGGGTAGGGAAGTCTTTGGCTTTTTTCCATACACAACTCAAAATGAATACGTGCCTGAGCAAAATAGATTTTATGTGTACATACTTGTTCCAGGGTATTGAAGAGTTAAATAAATATTTACCTATTTAAAAATTCACCTCTGCAGTCTTGAAATGAAAACATAAATCTTGCCATATATCTGAAAATGAGCCAGGGGAAATCTGCTAAGGGGAGTACTCACTTTCAGTCAACTTTGGCATGCTGGAAAGATGCCAGGAATAGTGAAGCAGAGAGGTGGCTGCATGTCTGAAGAGGTGGTGACAGGAAGAGCTGGAGTCAGTCGCTTTAAGGGAATTTGACAGTTTTGATATAGGAAGAATACTTCTTCTGGCTTTTAAAAGCTTAGTATTGACATAATACATTGCAGGCTGCCAAGTCTTACCTTTTGCTTTAATGAGTCATATAAATAAAATGTATGTAAAAAAAAAGAGACAGAATTAATTTATTGTTGTGTATAATGAAGAGCCTGGGAATAGACTGAGGGGTACTCAGATAATACATGATCTTCTTGTTCTGGTTCTGACAGTACCTGTTATTCCCTGAATGCAGTATGTATTCAAGGGCTACCCAGTGATCCCAGTTTTGGTAACTCACCTCAGTTGCATTTCTGACGTACCACACAGTGCTAAGCCTGTTTCTTCTGCATCCTTATAGCTTCCTATCAGAAACTTTAGCCACCGTTTCATTCCCTTCCCTTTCTGGCTTTGAAATCCAACTCAGTCACTATCCATGGAAACTGCCATTTAAGTCCAGACTTTCACAGACCTCTCTTTGGTCTAGAGACTTCATCCTCAGCATTCTGACAGTCTAGTCAGGGATTTTCCAGGGACGGGACAGCTAATTGTGTCTAGTTACGTAGCTTTTGTAGATAAAATGTGTTATTTAGACTAAGACAAACAGACGTTCCGATATCATTTTGTTTATGAGCTACAGAAGAATGTCAGTATCCTTGTAGCCCAAAAGATTCCAAGTAGTTAAATATGCAAGTAATTACGTATCCCAGTGCACCACTAAGCTGTATTCACTTGTGCAGCAGCTATGTCTTCCTGCAACCCCTCCACCATCTCCTTTTTCCCATTTAAAAAAAAATGGAAACTAAATACAGTCTCGTTTCAGAATAGTCTTCTAGTCTTAAGTAGAAATCTGTCCTTCAACTGCAAATCTGCCATGTTTTTGTTTTGTTTGTTTGTTTGTTTGTTTTTTTAAATTTATTTTTTACATTTTAGCAATTAGTAGTGATGCATTTAGGAGAGAAAAGGGCAGAACTGTAGAGATGAGTAAGGAACTCCAGAGCCTGAGTTCTAAGAAAGTAGCCATCTGGATTATCTTATTATTTAGAAGGTAAAGGAAAAAATAGAGTCAACATAAAAAAGCTTTGAAAAATCACAGAATATAGCACATAGAAGAAATGTAATAAAAGTTCAAACAATTCTGTTCCTATGTTTCAGTTTAACAAGCAAAATAAGCATTCAGCAACTGTATTTTTTATGAAGAGTACTCCAGCATTTACTCTGAGTGCAGATTATATGTTCTTAGAAGATTCAAGTGTATTGGTAAATTAGTTAGAGTCCTTTAGGAAGGTTGTTTGTCAAATAATTTTTTTATTGTCCTGGATGGTCTTGTGATAACTCTTCAAACTTTTCAGCTCATTAAACTCACTCAGATCTCCTACTCTGGCATAACTGGGAGGTTTTTTTTAATGTTTTGTTTTTACCATAATTTGTCATAATTGAATTCTTTCCCTTTAGCAAACAAATGTTCTACTATGGAAATTTTAAAGAAAAAAATGTGCCTGAAAGTGTCCTCCCTCTTTTGTTCAAAGTGGTTTAGGCTGTCATTACACTGCTATTTTAATCTGTCAGAAATACGGGTTGCTGTTGCGAGGAGTGGGCTGGTTTTCCTTCTCCCGCTGTCTCCTGCTTCTTCCCACCACTTCCCTCGTGCCACTCATTTGCCTGTGGCTGTGAGAGGAGTTGCTTCAGGGAACCACTCTGGTTGAAAGCTAATTTTTCTTTTGCTAGCATAGTTTTCCTCACTGCGAGGAATACGAAGAGTAATGCCAACTGAAGGGCAGTAACAGGTAAAATGTCTGGAGCCAGTCAGGGAGGTGAACAGGTTTGTTCTTCAATAGTCATTTAATAGTCAGTTTAAACTAAACGGAAATTACGGAAGTTATTATGTGCTAGCATTGGAGGTACTGCTACTGTTTTGAATGAAGTATTAATAGCTTGATAGAAAACCGATTTTCAACAGAATTAAATAGTCTGCTTTTTGCACAAACACACCTTTAGTTTTCCAGCAAAAGACCCAATTGCTGAGAACCACACTATTTCAGTTTGAATAAATTCAGTAATTGTTACAGGTGCTGGGTATATAACCTTGGCAAACCTCTAAGGATCTAATAGAATCCAGATGGACTGTGCCTGCAGGCTTCAAAAGTGTCTTGATCTATTAGGGATCTGTAAGACCTGAAGTTTTGGCTGCTGACTGCGAGAGCTGGCCACAGCTATAGATCAAAGTTGTTTCAGCAGAATCTACAGGAGATTCTTGTGGCTAACTGCACCTCTGCCAATTTGGCCTCAAATTGTTCCGTGTATTTGTCAAAGGTTTAATTAACATGTGTATAACAAATGTATAATTAAGTGAATAAGAAACTATGAAATGTATTAATACATTAGAAAAGAACAGAATTGAAATCAATACTTAAATAAGACTGCTAGTTCAGAATTCACATGTGTGAATTCATGTCAAATTTTGTTTTCATAGATATGTGAATTTGCCTTTGTTTTTTATCCTTATGATTTATTTCACCTAGGTTTGAGAATTCACTGGCCTCTGCCATGATTACAGAAATTAGCACAGGATTTGAAGAAGAACAGGTGTTTGAATCCCTGTAAGAAGCCTGATAATACTCCTGGAAACTTTAGGTGTAGAGGATAGCCAGCTTCTGCATCATCTCTCTTTAGAGTCTGAAAAGTGATACTATCATCCTCAAATGTCTTGAAATACTTTAAAATCCTCAAGGTTGTCAGTGTAATGTCAGCTGTACAATATACACAGAAGCAAATATAGTGCTGTTGCACTATATTTCAAGTGAAAGAAACATAAAATTTTATTTACAAATATAACGTTGAAACAAAAATGTGGATAAAAATGTAGAAATGAATATTGAAAAAAAAAAAGGTCTAATTTACTGAATTTCTTCTGATAAGCTTTCTCAAGAAAGTGTTCAGTTATATTCAGGAGGCTTGAGGACAGAGAAGTGTGGGCAACCTGGAAGTGGAATAGATTGATCAGGTGGTGCAAAATAATCTGCAAGGGAGCTAAGAGTTGAGAGGAGATGGGGAGTTGAGGTACAGGAGAGATAAGAAGGTGAATGAGCAGGAGGTAGGGATTGGAAAACCAGAGTTTGAAATTTTCTTTTGGCAAGTGATGAAGCCTGCAGATCTCTGACAAGGGATGCTTGCTGAGAGCTGAATACACTTGCTCGTTGCTGGCAGTATGAGAACGCTTCCTGGCATGCTCCCATACAGTTGCTTACATAGGAGTAGTAGTGTTGGTCCTGTACTTTTTTCTTCGGTATAGCTTGACTCTGCTTTTCAGAAAGGAGCACAATAATTACTAAATCTGGAGAGAATGGGAATTTTTCTATTCAAATCATAATAAGATCTTGAAAAGTCATTCTGCTTTCCTGTCCTCAAATTGACATACTGCATATCACTCCCTTTTCTTGTGCTTGATTAAAATATTATAACATTTTTGCTTGCATGTTGTTTTACATTCACAGCCAATCTCCTGTGAAATCAGAGTTTATGTTTTACTTGTTTTTCAGGGAATTAGATTAAGGGCTTTGCACGAGTCAGACAAATACATGCTGTGTGTTGACTTTTCATGCTCCATGACATTTCTTTCATGTTAATTTCAGACATGGTTACAGAAATAAGATTGCTGTTCTGCAGTGACAGCTAGGGAGACAGTAGTATCCCAAAGTCTAATACTAGGTTAATCAAGACATAGAATCATTACATGTGCACTTCTAATGTAGCCAGTGCAGCCTGTAGTTGGCATCTGCAATAGTTGGCTTAAGTAACCTAGAACTGGACCAGCAAAATAAACCAGAAAGAAGAATAGCTGCTGTTGTGTGATTTCAAAGCTTGTAAGCAGGATGGAAGGAGATGAAGAAGCTGAGGAAAATGTTTTTGTAAGGATTTAGAAAAGAGGCAGGAAAAACAAGTGCTGAAGTAGGGGAAGGCATTAGAAGACTCAAAAGAACTGGGAAGAAAAAAAAAAGTGACAAGAAGAAAGGACCCATGAACACTGAATATAAAGGAGCTGTATTTGCATGGATCTCTGCAGTATACCATCTCTAGGTCCCCAAGGCTGCTGGGATATCTGATAGCTAGGATTAGTGACATCTTGTTAAGAGAACAGTTTCATTGCTTAGTTTTATATAGTTGTATCATGTGTATCTAGTAAGGCTTGTTTGTTAGATGATGGAGTGTCTTGTCTCAGTTGCTGTCTGCTTTACTGACCCCTGCCCTGATTTATTTATTTGGTAATTGCAAGAGTGCAGACTGTGGTCTCCGTGTCTTTCCAAGATCTTGGTGAGCAGGGGCAGGTGGGAAGACATACAACAGAGTCTGCACCCAGGCTTGCAAGGTTGCCTGGCATCTTCAGTCTGAGAGTCAAGGGAGCACCTTAAGGGCTCTTTATTAACGTTCTTATGTGCAAGGCTGTAAATCATTTGCCCACCAGATTGATTTATGTTGCTGAATGCGGGAGCCACTCATCTTCTGCTTCATAGTTTCAGTGTTCATCTCATCTGTGTTGGACATTGACTACCAAAACAGGAAATGTTGATCATTTTCTTTGTTACTTATGACCAATAAAGGTGACACACTGACTATGGTCAAAACAAGAAGAAGTGGTGATCTGAGTCACTGTGGAACGACATTGCCTTTTCAGTGGACTCCAACTTGAATTTATTTTTTATTACCTCTGTATTCATAATGAATGTAAACTTGTACACCACAGGTTTTACACCAGAAGCTTTTCCTTAGTGCAGATTTATAACTAACTTCTCTGAAATCATGAAACCCCGTCAAAGTAATATTTGCTTCAGCTTTCTCTCTAAAAAAGCCTTGAAGAAAGAGGATTAAATGGAAGTTTGTGTGTCATGACACTAAGGAGAGCCTGGGAACACATTCAAGAAGAAACACTAAATAACCAGATGAAGAAAACATTCACCATCATCTGCATAGCGTAGGAATTTGTTGCTGTAGAGACGGACAAAGCGACACACACACACACACACACACACACACTCACGTGGGTGAATAAGCGGCTAGTTTTTTTAATTACTAGAAGCATGCATTTTTATATATTTCAGGTGCCAGAGTGTCACAACATAGTTGATCAAAAAGTTGTTTTTAACATTCTCATTGGATAACCTTTATCAGTTTCCTCCCTGCTTGCTTCATCCTGCTGTGTAGTCAGCAGCTCCTTGAAAGTTATTTGCTTGAAGCAAAGCTTCCCTGCCTCAAGGGTACACCGGAATCTTGTCAAGGTCAAATGCCTCTTCAATCAGGTTGTTGGCAGACCAGCTGCCTTCCCCGACAGGAATTATCTGAAAATGGTGAAATGGGAATATCTGGAGATCATACTGGCTTTAGGAACTTGTTTAGATACTTCAGACAAAGCCCTCATTTGCTTTTCTTCATTCTGTAAGGCTAGAAACAGGGTAAAAGATGGATTATAGTGTTCTAATCTGAAATAGGTGGAAATCATTGTGTTATGGCATCTCCATGATTTGCTGCCATTTGTAGTGAGACAAAGTGGAGTGTGCAGCTTTTGGAGAGTTTGCCAAAGGGCTTCTCTTCTCCTCTGCTGAACAGTATCTAATGTCCTCACTTGATCAAAGATAAATGTAGATGTCTTTATTGATAGGTGTTCTCACACTGAAGGAGTCAGGCACCAATCCTGGCTCTTACTCCAGACAGGTCTCGTTTGGTACAGACAGCTTTTGCTTTGGTACCTGCAGTCCTCATTGTTACTTAGGAAGCAGTATTTTCCCTTTCAGTATGGTTCAACATGCTGCATTAACATTTTCTGTAGTGAGTATCTGTATGAGTAGAGTTATCTGATAACTCTGAATAGCTTAAGTTTCTTGTAAAAATTCCAGTGTGTCATGAAGATAGCTGGAAACTTACTTGCTTTGAAAGATTGTATGTTACTTGCAGTGTCTTGTAGAGAGACATGGGGTACCAGTAGCATTTCCTAATGATTTATTGTTGCCTGAGGCCACCTGAATGTTTTCTTGCAGGGAGTGCTGAAATTGTTAGGAGTAGGCTGTTTGTGAAGGGGACATGTCTTCCAGGTAAAGTCACACTTGCCCTCTGTTGTATCTGCTTGTCAGATACCTCTGATATCTATATGTGCAAATATATTCATAGCTACAGTTGGTATAGAAGACCATCCAGTGCACCTTGCACTTTGGAAGGAGGTAATTTCCATTATTTTATTTGATTAATTATGTATTTATATTTACTATTTGTCTGCTTGAATTCAGGCAGCTGCTTTTCCTCTCTGTGAAGAGAAGAGTTCACTTTGTGCAGGGAATCTCTTATGCTGCCTTCTGTGAAGATGGGTGGGAAACCCACACACTGCAGGCTGTTTGTTAGGATACCCACCATGACAATGCTTTTATTGACTTATTTCTTCTTCATAAGTTTTATTCTTATGATCCTGCTTCAGAAAATGGAGAGCAAAAATTGGGATTAGAGATTGCCTTGAGATATTTTGCATAGCTCCTTGCCCTCAAGACATGATCTTTTTAGTTCTTCTTGACCGTGGGGGCCTGGGAATGCTTCCCAGCTCCTGGGTTCAGCTACATGCCCTAGCTGTATAAGGTCCATATTAAGGGACATGGCAGCACTTCCTTCCTCCCCAAGTTTCCTACTTTCGATGCACATCCAGAGGTACCCATTAAGTGGAGCAGTTGTTTGCCCTCTCCTGCCTCTAGGTTCCTTCTGGGTTCAGAAGGTCGAAGTACCAAGCTCTCTCCTGATCTGCATCACTGGAGTCTATAGGCCAGGGAGATTGTCTTACCCAGATGGCAGGCAGTAGAAGGATCGGAGACTGGAGGTAGTGCCTTCATTCGTGGCCTCTAGCAGCTGAGTTCTGCAGCCAAATCTTTGTCTGGGAGAGGGAAAAGGGGTTAAATTTGGTCATTTCTAGCCTTCCCAGGATCCTTTCCTGGCAAGGATCCTGGGATGGTGAGGCAGGCTGCCCCCTGGTTGATCTATGTTAAAACACTCCCTGGTGCAATAGAGCTTTTACCAACCTTTTACCTCTGGTTTTCTTGGCCTAAGTTTTCACTGTAACCTCCCAGGGCATCAGTCTCTGCAAATGTCTCACCAAGAGAAGCAGAGCTGGTGGTATATCTGTCCCCAGATATTGTATACCTAGAGCCCAGACCTTTAGTGTGCTGGCTGAACTAGGGTTAGGGATTTTCCTGAAATGTCTATAGGAGTCACCTGTGCTGCAGGACAAGCAGATAAAATGGATGGAGGCTCCAGGAGTGGGAAAAACCCTGTCTGTGGGACATGGGGTGAAGGGAATGTAAGTGCGGGTGAGACAAGTATAGCAGCAGAATAGGGGACAGAGTGAGAGGAAAAGGAGACTTGTGGGAGCAGGCAAAAGTTTGAGGGTATGTGTCTGGCAGGAGATTGGGCTGTAAGTTAAAGAGAAAATGAGTGGAAGAGAACAGTAGGATGGCAAGACAGAAAAGGGAAGAGAAGCAGGTGAGAGTTGAAAAAATTTGAATGGAAAACTCCCTAATCCTCAAGACGGGAGAAAGGCAGAGTTCTGCCTAGAGCAGCCAGGAGGGAGCCCATATATTTGTGTGTGAATTTAAGGTTTGATGTGAGGGTGGGTTCTCTCCCTAAAGCTAAAAAATGAAAAACTACTGAAAAGGGTGGAAGTTGGGAAATATTCTATAATTTTGAAGACACAATTTCTCTTAGTGGGGGAGATGTGATACAAGAATTTTGCATTCTGGTTTTGATATTGTGAAAATGAAAAGATTTAGAAGCAGAAAGAAGTGAGTTGTTCTTGAGAGATCTGTGGCCACAGTTGGACTAACAGCCTTTGATTAGACTAACAACTAAGAGGCAGCAGACAAGTGGGAATAGGAAAAAAAACCAGCAAGATGTAGCATAACAACATACTGGAGTGGAGATTATGTCCTTGTAGCATAAAGAAACGTAATTTAACAAAGCAGAGTTCTCTTCTTATGGCCAACAACTGTAATATAACTAGTCTACACAAGTTGAAGTAAATTTGCTTGGAGGATAGCTGGCTGTTATTTATCGCACAAATTGCTAAGTGAGCAAGTGTCTCCTATGCCGTCACCATCCTTTTTTTGAAACATCATAGCAGGTGTGTTTTTCAGGCTGTATTAGCTCCTGCTAATGCACTTTTGGTTGGCCCAGGTCACCTGAGATGAATTATGCCCTTTTGAAAATACTTGAGTTTAAACACTGCTCATTTGAATAAATGCAGAAATAATTGCCAGAGGACTTTGAAGGCTGAAACCTTGTCTACCTGTGTGAAAAGGTGAGGACCTGTGTGCTCCTGAGAATTTTGACCATCTGCATTTATGTTAGCTTTACAACTAATGCCCTCCTTTCCTCTATTACAAATGAAGAAGGGATGCTGTGCAGGAGTTTGGTAATTTTGGGTATATTTTTCCCTGTCTGTGTAGCGGGACTGGGATGTTTTGAGGCAGGCATAAGCTTTTGAAGGAGATTGCCTAATGGTGTATATTCCTCTATTTGCAAGACTGTGCTGCTAAAGCATAGCAGTGGAGCAACAAGTGAGTGGAAAAATATACTACTCTCCACGTAAGTACTGGTGAAATGACTAAATTAAGAAAATAAAATATGTAATCTTGAGAATTATGCTTATTGTAGTATGTTTTAAGGTTAAACGTGAAAACAACATATCTGACCTCCTGCTTCAGGAGATTGTAGAACTGCCCTCAGTGCTTTTTTTAATCAAGCTCAGTTTTTTCTGCTTAAAGTTTCCAAAGAATAGTCACTCTTGAATTAAAGATTTCAATGGATGTCTCTAGAAACTTTGTTTCTATGACTAATTTATCTGATGGATAATATTTTGCACGGTGTTTCTTGTTAATTTAATCTATGTTCAACTTCCAGCTTTCAGAATATCTTTAACTGCTTTTCTGTGAGACTAAAGGACGCTTCACTAGGAAAAAAAATCTTACCATGTAAGTATGTCTCAATTACTGTGAAGCAGATTCTCAGCTTTCTATAACTGTAAAATGTATTCATATAGACAAAGAAATGATCTCTTAAAAAAATAAAGTCAAGAAAGAAAAAGTTGCTATGTATAATTTAGATGAAAAAATGCTTTGTTAACTCTTTAGGGGGTTTTAAAAAGAACATTCTAAACAGCATATTATAATTTAACATGTGACTAACATTTGAAGTTTGAATAGCAATAATGATGCCATTCTTTGAAGGGTAGGGTTATATGTGCATGTAAACAAAAGTCTGGCATTTTCTAATGTTTAAATAGTCAAAATGTTTGCGTGTGATTATCTCATTATTTTAAAGTATTATTAAAATGTTAGTGGGGCACTAACATTAGGGGGCATTATATTTACCTTTTTAGTAAAACGAAGTAAGAGATTTTATTTCATTCTTTTTCCAGGAGTAGAGGGAAGACAAAATTCTATCATGCAAAAAATAGAATTCTAATAAATATATAGTATTCAACCCTTTTTTTAAAATCAAGCTTTTATTTTACTTTATTAAGTTATTGAAAGACTACTTATTTTTGTGTGCCATGTTAACTTTCTTTCACTTCTGTTTGAGGAATGCCAGTATTTGTTTCAATTTTAAGTCTTATAAAACCAGTGAAGAATCTTCTGGAAGAGAAAAGTGGAATTTTTTTTTTTTCTTTTTATTCAGCAGTAACACTCTGGACAAGTTATATTGTTATGTTGTCAAAGAGCAAATCTGTGTTTTCACCAGCGTTAGGGTAGAGCATTTATGTGTGAGAGAATATTTATGTAAATGTTAGTGTTATCTCTTTATTACTATGTGAATAAACCCAGGTATCTTTAGAGCAACTGTTGATTATTCACACTGTTTTATCAAAAACCTTTAGAGAAACCTGTTCTCTCTCTTATTTAAAAAAATAAAAAGGTTTTTATCATCTGACCAAAGTTCACAAACATTTGGGCTTTTCTTCAAAGTAGTTCAGACAATTAAAATAGACTCGCTTAAAGAAAATACACTTCAGTATTTCAGCTATGTGGCCACTCCACACTGTCAAAAGCCTTTTCAACATTTAAAAGGCTTGCGTACTTCCAGAACAGAAATATGGAAGAAGAGACAGGCAATGGTTCCTTTGTTGTTCTGGAGTCAATCCAGTGTGGTGTGGGTTATGTGTTATCAAGTTTGTGTGTTAAAACAGCTTTAATGCCATTAATTGAGAAAAGTCAGGTCTATATAGCATTCATTGTTAGGATATTTATTTATAATTACAGCTAGAAATACTCTTGGGTGTTGAGAATACTATAATAAAATGTGCTGAGTGCCTTGGAATTAGGACAATGTCATAATAGTTTGAAATGAACCCAGCACTGGTTGTTTTGTGTCTTATGTGGAGAAAGCAGCTAATCTAAAAGCTGTAGTCACACATCATGAGCGATTAGGATTTTAGAATTTCAAGAAACTTTGCATGAGCCTAGTGATCTTTTTGCCAGAGACAACTGTACATGATATGTTAAACTTTCCCTTTAATTAGTTTGTAATTCCAAATATAGCAATCAGGTAAGTGCAGGGTTAGTATTTTACAGATGATAGAAAACCAAGATCCAAACAAAATTCAGAAAGACATTTCTTAGCCCCACCATTTAAACAATCACCCTTGAGATTCATTGAGCAAGTAATTTTAAAAAACAATGAACATAATTTTCTGATCGAAGATTAGGAAACTTCACAAAATGAAAGACAGAGACACATGCAAACAACATAGCTGTAAAATTTCTTGTTCAATTTTGTCTGCTGATGACCTGAATGTGTTTCTTCTGTGGAATGTGATGTAAAATGTGAACCTTCAGCTGTTAGCTTTCTTTTTGCTGAAGTTGTGGGAAATACGGGCTTGAAAAGTGTGAACCAGTTTATTATATTTATTAATGTTCTTTTAAATCACTTAGCCTGCACTGAGATACCTCACAAAGGCTGCTTACTTTCTACCTCTTGATGAATCTCTGAGATTTCTCTCTGAAGATGAATGTATGAATTTTGCTTTGGAAGGAAGGTATATAATAGTGTGTGAAATAGCATAATCTTAATTTGATGTAGTTAGATGATTTGTTAAGATGATTTAATGTAGTTAGATGATGTTGATAAAAACAAACCAATCATTCTGTTAAAACATTGTAGCATCGGTATATGATAACATTCTTCATACAAAAAAAAAAAGCAGTCTGTGCATTTTGAACATCCAAAGGCTAGAAATATTTGGAATGAAGATTTTTGTACCATGAGATTGTAAATCCACTATGAGATTCTGAGTCTAAGTGGGTTGATAGGTCTGCTAAAATTTACATCATCACTAGGATAGAGTTGAGACTGATGTTACTTGAATGCACCTTGTTTGAAGTCCTCAGATATTAATTAAGGGTGATGTTTCCTATGATAGTTGGAGGTGATCAAATAGCTTGTGGCTATTGAGAGGGGCAGTCCTGCTTGCCTTTCCTCTGCTCCCATGTGTGGTTCTATCACCTTGGCTCTTGGGTGACTTTTAGTGAGCTGGGTACTTGCTGAAATAGCAGAAAACCATTGTTGCTGTACAGTTTGGTTTGCATTCTGCTCCTGAGCAAGTTGCACTGATTGACCAAAAGGGTCAGATGGGTGCTGTAGGGAAAGGAGGGTATAAGTAGGTGTGGGAGGTGGGTGGGAAGGAGTGGAACTCGCCTTTGGAGGCAACAAGCTCTTCAGACTGGCTGAGGTGTCTCATCAGGTCTCAACCTGAGAGGTGCAGAGGAAGAGCGTCCTTTTCTGCTCCACAGCCTAGGCTCCTGGTCCCCTGATCTCTCCCTCTAGCTCCATGTGGGTACATGCCTGGGTTTCCCCTGCAGTAGAACCACTGGTTCCCCTTCTTAGTGCCTGTCCATGGATCACAGGCACAAGCAGCATGTCCCAAGGGACTTCCCAGCCTCTCTGACTGGGTGCCTGTGTTACACTTAAGTGATGGGGTCAAAGACAATATACTTAACTTGTGTGGCCACAGCATTAGCTGGATCACTCTAAGTACCTCAAAGCTGTTTCTTTAACTAAATTTCTAACACTGGTCATGAATATGTTGCATTCCCCAGAATGGTCTTCACAGTAACGTTTGACAGTGGATATCAAGGTGACCTCATTCACCTGAGAAACACACATGTGTTTATGTAGTGGGATGAAGGTTGTAAAAATGTGCTTGATTTTCTTGTAGTCTAGCTCTCATGTGTTTTAAGTGCTTGACTATTAGCAATAGTGTGGCCAGCAGGGACAGGGAAGTGATCTTACCCCTGTACTCGGCACTGGTGAGGCCGCACCTTGATTACTGTGTTCAGTTTTGGGCCCCTCACTACAAAAAGGACATTGAATGACTCGAGCGTGTCCAGAGAAGGGCAACAAAGCTGGTGCAGGGTCTGGAGCACATGTCGTACGAGGAGCGGCTGAGGGAACTGGGGTTGTTTAGTCTGGAGAAGAGGAGGCTGAGGGGAGACCTCATCGTCCTCTACAGCTACCTGAAAGGAGGTTGCAGAGAGCTGGGGATGAGTCTCTTTAACCAAGTAACAAGCGATAGGACAAGAGGGAATGGCCTCAAGTTGCACCAGGGAAGGTTTAGACTGGATATTAGGAAGTATTTCTTTCCAGAACAGGTTGTTAGGCGTTGGAACAGGCTGCCTGGGGAAGTGGTGGAGTCCCTATCCGTGGAGGTGTTCAAGAGTAGGGTCGACATAGCGCTGAGGGATATGGTGTAGTTGGGAACGGTCAGTGTTAGGTTAATGGTTGGACTAGATGATCTTCAAGGTCTTTTCCAACCTAGATGATTCTGTGACTATCATTGTATATGTGAGAAACTGTGGACTAAGGTATTGTTTATTAAGATTTATGTTAAGCTCAATGTAAAATTAGACAACAGAAACCACTCATGCAAACAACCACTGGACGCCGCCTGTGTGAGATAAGATAACTGTAATCGCTCACACAAACTGAACCAGATACTGCTCATGCAAGATAACCACCAGATTTCCAGGAAGCAACAAGAAACAGGACAAGACAGCCCATATAAGGATATATGAGTGAAAGATCAACTATGAGACAAAGAGGGAAGACTTCTTACTTCAGCCTCAACAAATACCAGGAGGCAGGAAACGACCCCCCTAACAACAACTGAAGCATGCGCGGAGTACCTCCACTACCTCATGAGCACGGAAGTAAAGATGTATAAAAAGGGGACTATTTGAACTACTCAGCACGGCAGTTGGCGGAGCGCAGACTCCCCTGCCGTCCAGCGCTGTCTTTGCTCATATTCTACTTGCTATAATTAATAAAGAGTGAATTATAGTCCATTGTGGTCTCAATTTATAACATATATCTTTCAGATTGAATCTCAGGTCATCTTCCAAGGCCAACCAAATGTTTATACTTAAAGGTGGGCTGAGGTCCTACTGAAATAAAAAAGACTAGCTTGCACTTTGAAACTGTTTTCCTGGATCTGAATAGGACTCAGATGGCTAGATTTTTAAAAATGCTGGACTGAAGCGATAACTAGAGGTATTTTTTTATAAAATATGATTTTTTTTTTTTTACTGTATATCTTCATGTTGCTACAAGTCATATGTATGAGGGTGGACTATCATATGTAGAATGATTTTTTTCTGTGTTATCTTTCCACTCCTTCTGTTCTCATTTTCAGTGATTTAGTGGGTTTTCATTCTGTGTGTCCTAATCTACATTGTAAATTTCTTTGGCAGGAACTGCCTTTTAATATATGCTTTTGCAGCAACACTACAATTAGATATAGTTCTGATTGGAACATTGGGGGCCTACCGTTAGGCAAACAATTACCAATCTTAATTATACTTGTAACAGTAACGTGCCCAGCAGTTCCAGTCTCTGAGAGCTGGCTGGTGTTCCAGTAAGAAGAGTAGTTACTCCCTCTTTTCTAATACTGTTTTGCCAGTCCACATTTGTACCACACATAAGATCTGCAAACCAACAGCAATTCAGGAAATGCTTCATCAGAACATTTTTTGAGGCTGGGGTTTTAGCACCAATGAAACAATGTATTGAACAAGTCTGGTCCGGTACAGAAAAGGGAGCGAGGCTGAGCGGTGAGACGCTTTACCAATGCTGCCATCTTTTGATCTTGTTTGGTATTGCCACCCTTAAAAATTCATGGGAGATGTGGTCGGATTGTTAAAAGCAAAACCAAGACCCCTCCAAACCTCGGAGTTAACAAATGACATATTTTTTTTCTTTTTTTTTCTAAAGCCTCTCAACTTTTATGTAAATAAACTCCTTAAACACATAGTTGCATTAACCTCAAGCAAGGCTACTTTCAGGCTTTTATTTTTTTAATAACTGCCTTGACTGGGTCACACTAACTTTGATGTTGTTCTGAATTGCTGTCATTCAAATTAAAAATTAACTCTGAGAAACTGAGAGATGAAAGGCATTAAAACATCAGATCTTTCCAGTAGTGCTATATGCTTTGTAAATTCTTAAAAGGTCTCTCTTATGACTAGAGATTACAAAATCTTCCACAGAAGTTGAAAACCGACTTTCTCTTATTAAGCAATGGTTGCTTTGGGGTTTCTATAAAATAGGGTCTTAGCTTAGTTTCTGGTGGGCAATACAATATGTTGATTCCAAATGATAATTCTGTATTGAGATTTTAGTGTTTTGGGTGTTGTGTGGGTTTTTTTGTTGGTTTTTTTTTTTCTTTGGCCAGAAAGTTTGTCACTGGAAGATACCAGTTTCTCATACCTGAATGAACTAATGGAAGAGGGCGGATTCCAATAGGCTTATATTTTCCTGAAGCCCTACAAAAAGGTCAGGGTCCCGTCCGTCTGTCCATCCGTGTGTCGTGTCCCGTCCGTCCGTGTCCCCCCCCCCCATTTATCAATGTTTTAAAGTGTGGAAGTTTGAGATTTTGGGTTAAAATGACAGAGTTTTTTAAGCTAGTGTACATGTAAAACACTGAAATCTGAAGTTGTTATTTTGAAATGATTGATATAGAACACTTCTGTACTGAAATGATTTCTGAATTTTAAAAAATTACAACTTAGTTTTAGTTATGTTTGGATCTATCTTGAAAATTAATAAGGTTAGATATTAATTGAATGGAAGATAACATTTCTCAACAGATCTAATCTCTGCAGCCAGATGAAAATGAACTTTGTCCTTGTTTCTAAATATACTCCCTCTTGGACAGATTGAAACAAGCTGGCATGATTATAATCTCTGATTTGGCCACTGCATTTGGTATGTAAAGACAGTTATGCCAGTCTAGCAGTTTCCACAAATGGTTTTTAAAAGCCTTTTAAAATATCAAAATTAGTGATAAGAAAATGCAAGTTTTCATTTGGAATTCTGCTGGTTTTCCTCTCATCCTTACAATATGAGGTGGTACATTTCCAATGAGCATGCTGTTTTCATGAGAACTGGTCTGAGATTTCCAATACCGCTCAGAAGTTTTGTATTTCAGAACACTGATCTGAACTGGACCAGAACTGACGACTCAGAAATCTTTGGATCTGTAACACAGTTTCACCTCTGTCCTCTTAGAAAACCCCACTGTAACGGTCACTCTGTAACTTTGCTACTCTGACATTTTAGTGGTGAAGACAACTATTTTTATTTTCGCATTCGTTTTTTTATTACTATTTTTCTGTCACTCTGTCTGCTTGTGGTACTCTTGGCTAGGCAATTTATGGCCTAATATCAGAGCCCTAGACAACTGTGCTGGTTGCCAGAGGCTTAGCAATCAGATCTGAGAAGTGTTTTAAAGATGCGTTTTGTTTGAAATTGCTTTTCTGTTCTTCGCCAAATGAAATCCTGCTGTTACACACATTTATTTTGGAATGGGAGGAGCTGCAGTGGAGGAGAGATGGTGTGTGTTTGTAAAGACACCTGAAAAACAAAGCTTTTGAGAAGCTGAATCTTGTTGGGGAAATGAGAAGTGGGCCACTTGCATTTGGACAAAAGGTGGAGTTTTCAAAGGCCGGGAGGGCTGTTAAGGTAATTCCTCTGAGGCCATGGCTAACATTTGCATTTGTACAGGCTAAAGTAGTAGTCAACAGATGTCTCCCACCCTGATTCTCTTAATGCGCATGCTGTAGCCCTGGCTGTCCTGTTGTCCTGAGATCTACTGCAGAGTAACATCCTGTGCCTTTCTGTGATCCTACACCGATATCTGGCTGTATGCTGCTGCCCCTGTGTATATTACTGCTTCTTACTCAGTAGGTCTCAGTGGCATCATGGCTTCTGCATCACAACGCTTTGGGAACAGGGTAATGGTGGTATTAAGGGCTCTTTAGAAATGAAGCACTTTTTCTTTGGCTGGTTTGTTTGCAAGAGAGCAAGAAGAGTAAAAAAAGGGGCCGTGTGTGTGTGTGAAACAGCAAGTAAAGCCGAGACTACTTTGGTTTCATGAGATTTTATGGCTTAATAAAATGGATAAACTTTCTAGGGAGCTCTAGAGGGAATCCTGGTAGCTTTTTATTCCTTTTCTGCTCGCTGCTGCTTTCAAACAGCAGCTCCTAGGTGCTCTCCCTTATTTCCTTTTGTTCTAGGAGGGCTCTTCACTGAAGCTCCTGTTCAGATCCTCAGCTGATTTTTGCAGGTATCTCTGCAGAATTTACCAACCAAACTTGTTTTTCCTTTCTCACCTGGTTGCATTATCGACTTTCAATCTCTCTGCTGTTTTTATACTGAGGAAGGGCATGCGGTGTTTGCAACAAGCTATGTGAACTGATAGTGACCTCTCCACAGCAGCATTTTATTTGGCTCCTCTTACCCATTAGCTATTCTCTTTACAGGAAACAGAGCTGAAACACAGTTGCTTTTTACAATTGTCTTCCCTTTTCTAGAAGTACCAGTTCACCTCCTTTGCCGACTACCAATCTGTGTCCCTTCCTCTGCAGGATTTGATTCAACTGCCCTAGTCCCTGTGCTTCCTTCCCCTCCACAGGCATTCTGTCTCCTCTGCACTGAGATTTTTAGCAATCAATCACATGTATCACACAAATCCCATTTTTCCTTTTTAAACATCTGCTTCTCCTGCTATTCCTTTTTCTGAGTGTTCCATCCTTTTCCTGCTTTGGAAAATACCTGGTCCCATCTGAAGAACACAGTGTGATTTCCCCCTCCAGCATTCAGAGCATACCTTCTGCTGACTTTTGATCTGGGACCCCACCCCAGAAATGATGAGAAATTCTTCCATCACTTTTTGGAGCTCTCCAGAAACTGAGTTTCAGCCTCCCGTTAAGGAGGAGTTTCTTTCTGTTTCTGCGGTTATGGCTGAGGCAGTGGTTGGTCACTTTTTAAACCGTAAGTATCTACACAGTCTTCTTTAATGTATCTTCTTCCTTTTTCTCTTTTCCTGTCTGGAGTGAATCTGGGTCTTCTTTGTGAGGTCTTTATTTCAGTCATATAGTTTCTTTGTTTTAATGGCTATTTTGATGTTGACCATGCTACTTACTACCTTACTTACTTTTTGCATCCCCACTTGGAACCTCGTTAGTTTTGACCAACAGGTTGCCACAGCCTTAGCAGAGCACAACTGCCTTTTGCATAGAACACAAATGTATGCTTTGGGCTTTGAAAAAAAAAAAGGGGGGTGGGGGTGGGGGAATGCTTGATAAAGCCAATATTAATACAATTAAATAAGGCCTTGAATTAAATAAAGCAAATATGTAACATTAAAATAAAAAAGGAAAAGGTACATAGTCCAACCATCCCCAGGCCAAGTTGGAATTTTTCCACAAGAGCATCGAGTGATGCTATGTCTGGGATGTGAAGTCCTGCTGACATAGCTGTGTTATGTCAGATTACGCAGAATTTCCCTCGTTTCCACGTGGCAGTCCTGGCTGATGCTGAGGGATATGGTGTAGTTGGGAACTGTTAATGTTGGGTTGATGGTTGAACTGGATGATCTTCAAGGTCTTTTCCAACCTGGACAATTCTGTGAAACCTCCTTCATGGCAAACAAGAGGCTACACAAAGGGGAAGGAACTGCCATCAGTGCAGGGGGCATTCACTGCTCGTATATAGGATGCCCAATACCATCAGAGCCATAATGAGCTCCAAACTAGATAGGGCCTTTTTTAGGGAACTAGAAAGTTAAGCAGGATATGGGCAGCATCATGGCTGTGACAAACTAAAGGTAACTGCACTGAGAGTTAAGAAAAGAGGTAGATTCTTCAGTCTTAACAACCTATTGACAGCGGAAAGAATCTACTGGAAAAACAAAGTGTAATTTTTGTTTTAAAATGTCATTGACTCAGCTTCCTACAACCCTGAAGTCATGCGAGGCAGGAAGGGGGATGGCCCCGGTAGCAAATGGCTTGTGGGAACCAAGCATGTTCAGAACAAACTGTTGACAAGTCAGTTCTCAAACTGTACTGAGAGCTGGGACAGTCTCTGCAGTAACAAGCAAAGAGAGTGAAGCAAAGACCTCTTTCCTCAGGGTATCACAGGGTAGGTCTACATCGTGTATTATGGGCCAGCATGAGCTTGTGACTACCAGAAATATGTTGCATAAACACCCATAACAAGTTGGTCCCTGAACATGTACATATTTAGTATGGCAGAATGTTTGCTTATTGGAAACAATGCTGCCAACCCAAACATACAGAAATCATGTGCCAAGCCTCCCCTCCAAAGCAAGATTGCTTTTAAAATTACAAGATTAAACCACCACCACCAAGAACCTAAAGAAATACATTTTGGATTCTTTTTATTTGCTGTCTGGTGTTGGAACATTCATTGCCTGCTTGCAAGTTTCCCACATTACTGTGAAAGCTAGAAATGAGCTTAAAAAAATTAAATAAAGATTCTAGGGTAGTTACCTGATTACAGCCTCTGCAATGCTCACAAAGTCATCAGGTACCAGGAGTTGTGCTGGGTGTGACTACTCAGGGTTGTGTAACTGGCGAGATTCACACCTGTGTGCCATGAGGAATGGATTTGGATTTGAATGCCAGGGTGGGGCATATACATGTTCACATGTGTTGAATAGAAGATAAATCTTGAGTGAGTTTAGAAGATGTGCAAGATATTTCAAGGTGTGCACAGGCTTTCTTTTCTGGGTCTAGGTAAGGTAGCTTAAGATGTTCCTATCCCCAGTTGTTCAGTTTTCCCCAGTGCTGGAGAATTCTGCCTCCCCAGCCGAGCTGGTGCGATGGGAAGGGTGCTACAATACGATGTAGGATCACCTTCCCCAGCAGTTTAAGCTCAGATAATGAGCTCTGAATGACAGTGGATGAGGAACACTTGCACTTTCTGTCCTCCTGGCAGTGGGAGTGAGTATCTTACTGTTAGGAGTGAGGAGACCGGGGGTGACATGCATCTGAGGAATGCTAATGTCTTATATCACTTCCAGTTCTTTGTAAAATAAACATGTGTCTAACCCAAGGCAAGGCTGGAAAGGTGCTGGTAACATGGCTTGATATTACAGACACTGAAGGTTCCTGCCTCTAAGGGGCTTTCTGCTTTCTTAAGAGAGACTGCAGTAACCTGTAGCACAAGGAAGGAGTGTGCATGAGAAACAGAGGATCAGGTGTGACCTCACTGCAATTTGTTTGTCCTTCAGACTGAGGCTGAGCCACTGAAACTGTTTTGGGTTTTATCAGCATTGGGAAGGAGGCTGATTTCCAACTGGATAGTAATATGGCATCTTCTGCTCCATCACTGCTCTGTGTCTATCCATGAATAGATACAGATGAAGCTGTTTCATACAGGTCTCCCTGTGCAGATGCTGCTGCTGCTGCTTTGATTTTGATGCCCTGTGTTTGGAATCGGATCCTAATCCACAGCAAAAAGCAAACAAACCCCAAGAGCTGGAGTGCAGTTGATGTGTTAAGATAGGCTGTCTGGTGTTTGCTCCATTTCTGACGTTTATGCAAGGCTCTTTCTTGTCCTGGGGATGTTATTACCCAACAAAAATATATAATGCAGTTGGTGTTAGATCCTTCATTTTATATTCATTATAATTTTAAATAATGCTTGCCTGACCTCATGTGCTGAGAATGATCACAGCTGTGTGTGTGCCTGTGTGGGGTTATGCACTCCTCCGTTCTGTCTGTCCTGCTTCTGCCCTTCAGTGAGCCAGCAAAATGGCTGTCATGTTGTTCTCTCTGCTAGACTCCAGGGGTTTTTGAATCAAGTCCCTGGCAGAGATGGGAAGAAGGAAAAAGTGCTCTTCTCTGATCCTGTATGGTAAAACTCAGAGTGCTACAGGAGAGATATTGAAAAGAAAAGTAAAGTCTAAAAGCTGGTGAAAACAGCTGTGTAGAAAACAAATCCTTGGGACAAGGAAAATATAATTGTTGATCCAACTAAGTTTCATAAACTGTAATTCTCTGTACACATCCATACCATGTGACAGAAAACCACCTGCTGCATGAGATTCACACAAGATGGTCATGTGAGATGAAAACTGCTCACATGTTTTATCCTTGTAAAGAAACATGAAAAGTGTTCCCAGGGCATGTGTTTCTGCCAGTCCCACCCAACTTTTCCTTGTCTTCTTCACTGTTGAGAAGGTGTGTCCTGGAAAACATAATAGTCTGAAATGAACATTTTCCCCTTTGACTTGTTATTTGCAGTCAGATAAAGATTTTATTTCTAAATAATGTTACTGTTCAGCATCCAGGCATGTCCTGAGAAGGAACTGGTAATATTTTCGTGATGCCTCAGATGTGGCTATGAGCATTCCCTAATCAGCAGTGCAAAATTGCCTGTATGTGATGGGGAGGAGGGCTGATTTTTCAGGATGGTGGATGAGGAGTGCTCTTCTGTTCCATCCCACCAGCACCACTCTGATGAGCCCATCAGAACACTGAAGATACGTACAATGAATGTTAAGCACATCGTGCAAATAAGCACAATAATAATAATAATGTTGAAGATGGGAAATGAATAATTTCTCTAAATGAAGCTTGGGCAGGAATTCAGATAGAAAGTATGTAATTAAACCAAGCTGGAACTTGATCAAAATACTGAAATGGTATTAGGAAAAAAAGAGAAAAGTTATTTAATGACTATTAGGAGGAAGAACCTTGGCTTTTTATTTCATCCAGAAAGAAGATAACTGCCAGCACCAGGAAAAGTCGGATTCCCAAGAGAATGTCCCTTCTTCTCCGACATGATTTTCCCATGAAGAATTGCTATCTTAGGCTGCTGGGATAATACCCACCAGCTCTGGAAGTGGGGCAGAGATTTGTGTGGGGCAGAGACTTACTGGGCTTGAGTCTGGTCAGACAGTGGGAGGGCTGGTGTCTGAGCTGAGCACAGCCGGTGCTGGTCCTGACTGAGGATGCAGGGAGTGGAGATGTCTGGAGGCAGGTTTTAACACCTGGGCCTACAGAGTGGATGAAATGACTGCTTACATAGTCCTGCTCCCATCCGAACTCTGACCGGACTGGACCTTTGCTTAATTTGGACTCTCCAGTATAAACATTACTATGACAGTCTATGACAGTCTGGGGAAGAAAGGTGGGCAGCAAGGATCTTCACCCCACCACAAACCACAAGGGCACATTTGCTACTATGTGATAAAGACTCAAAACTGTTGCTGGCTTTACTGACTAGTGATTGCCCCCTCTTCTGCTCCCATGGCTAGAGGACATAATAAATTATCCAAAGAGCACCTCTCTTAGCTGGGTAAGGGCTGAACTCTGGTTGTGTATTTGTGGAGCTCAGCACACAATTAACCTGGCACAATTCACTGTGGCATAGTTCACTGTAAATCCTTACACAATAAATGGATTGTAATCACTACATTTCAGTGACTACTGAAAGGCAATTTGAAGACTAAATAAAGCAGGATGTTGAGATTTTAGATTGTAGGTCTTTTGAAAGGATTTGAGGCAAAAGGAGAATACCTGCAGTGCTCTGCAATGCTTGTGATACAGCCGGGTGTGCTGACAGGGGATGGTCAAGCAGTACATGGATGCATGGGCTCATGGGGAGGAGGAAATATCAAGCCTTCATTCCTGCACTGGAGACAAAGGAGGTGGGAATGCATTGCCAATCACATTGTGGACCTGCACTCAGTAGTGGGGAGTGACAATCCCACACCATTTTTTTTTCAATTCCCATAAAAGGGATGCGTTCCTTAAAGCATGGTTTTATTCCACAGCATGAGCACAGTCTTGCTGCTCATTTGACCCTACTAAAGCCACTAAAGTGTGACTTAGCTGTGCTTGTGGCTGTGAGGAATGGTTTTACAGCCACAGGCACGTTGGTGTCTATGTGAGACTCAGAAGGTGAGGAAGAGTTTGCAGAGAAAGGCATTGCTGAATGCCACAAAGCCAGATCCTCACTGGTGTTAAGGTCAGTAGTCCTACAGGAGCTTCTAGCAGCTGGCACTCTGCCCCCGGCTCCCAGGTGATGATATGGTGTGGTCCAAGGCTGTGCGACTGCCTACGCCTGCTGCTGTGCTAAGTCTCAGAGAAATTAAACCAGCGGGAGCAGAGCTGCTCAGCCTGGGACAGCTGAAGAAATGGCAGCTCAATACACAGCAGTTACCTGGGGATCACAGGATGGGAGCAGAGGGAGTTTACTGTGGTGACTTTCATGAGCTGATATATGATTTAGGCCCGGTGAATGCTTGAGCATTGGGCTGTAACTTTCCCCTGAGTTACTGAGAGGAAGTCTATAATATGAGCCGCACTCAGCTCCCCACTGTTCTTTTGTGTTGTGGGCTGCACTGGGGACTCCGTGCTTAAGGTGCTAGGAATCAGATCCAAACATGATTTAAGGTAATTTTCTTCTAATTCACAGTCAGGCAATGGAATAGATTGATCTTCTGAGAATCAGAAGTATTAATAACTCCCTTAGACGCAGTTTGGAAGCAAATGAATACTCCCATTTTTTTGGTAAATTTTGAGAGCATTATTTTACTGTACAGAGATGAACTCCATTGGCAGAACACATGCATTAAAACAAAAGCAGCTTATTTGCATTGTGATTAACCATTCCTGAGATGAGAAAGCTCATCTAGTTGTGAATATATGGCAACAAAGGTTATAAACGGTGCAATGGGGCTTAATCTTTGGTTTTTATGTTTCTACAAAATGGTTTTCATACAGAAACATTTTCTTCTTACCTACAGCTGAAATTTGTCACCATGGTAACCTTCAGGATTTGGAGGGGTGGGGTGCTCTAGGCAAATATGTGGCCACAACCTCAGGAATTGTTATCCAAACTGGGTTTCATTTGTCCCGTCTTTTTTTAACATCTATGAGGTTCTTATACACTGGGCAGCTGCTCATGTAACCAGATCAGAGGGAAGCCATACGGATTTAAACTCATGTTTTCTTTCTTTGAAAGGAGCAGTGTTTGGGGCAATTTCCTTCCTTATTCAACTGGCTCCATGCTGCCCCAGCTGCAGCTCCAAGGCAGCTCAGCTCTCCAGGAGCTGATGGCCTGCAGTCTGCTCCGCTGCCTGCAGCGTCACCCGCGCTGTTGCTGGGGAAACAGAAATCCTGAACTGGGGTCCCAGCGATTCAGCATTGGAGAGTATGCTGTTCATTTACTGGCTTCAATATACACATAGTTCTATTTTGTTTTGTTTGATGTACATGTCTGAGAGTGACCCTGGGGAATTAAACAAAAGGTTGGTTTTTTGCTTGTATTTTTGAAGGGAAAAAACTGACACACATGTGCATTAAGACTTCTGAAAATAAAATTATTAAAGCCTTAGAGAATCCTCCCCACAATATTCTGTCAATACAATATTATTTGAAGGACATGTCACCATCTTGATCTGGTGATTTTTATTTCCCATTTTATGTGTCAAACTGCTTCCCACTGCTTGTCCATGTTCTCTTTCTGGCCTTTATGTTGCAGGAGGAAGGAGGGGTTTATGATTAAAGCTCTGGACAAAGGCTGTGTAGATTGAAGTTGCTATTAGTGAACTACTGACTCTGCCGCTAACTCCTGAGATAACCACAGCTGAGTCATTGCATGTCTTTCTGCCTGAGGTCCTAGTCTGTAGACAACACACAGTCTTTCTTTTTGTCCTTTTGCTTTTTGTGTGGGCATGCAGTGTGGCAAGTGCTGGTGTCAGGGATGTTACTAGTTGTGCAGCAGTGCCTTGATATTATCTGAAGCTTCTTGGTGTAGCTAATTAATGAAGAGTGAATAAAAATTATTCTAGGGAGTGTAGTAATAAGCAAAGTGGTGACCCTATCTGTTTGCTTTTTGAGAAGCTCCTGCCGTGCTGCAGGAGGTATCAGTAAATAAACCCCTGTCATCAGCATACACCTACTTCTTTCTTCTCCCCATTACTGACATTTACACCTTTTTTTAATTTCCCCTGTAGGGTGGGGCCATCAAAAGCATTACTTCATATTAAGGCAGGGTGTGATGTCAAGTGTTGTCTGGCCTGTGCCAGCTCTGGCTTCTGTGCCTGTCTTTGCTCCTTGGTAGCTGTCTGCTAATCTCCAGTACTTCATCCTTGACTAAGAAGAGCAAAACTACCTTGGATTCATCCTGGGCAAAGAGCTTGGTCATCAGTAGTTACTCCAGGCAGCTGACCTGTGCTACAATCTCACTCATTAGCAGATTTTTTAAAGAAAACAACCAAGCAGCTGGTTTATATTTTCTGCTATATCATCAGCTCTAGGTTAGTATGTATATTTGAGTACACTGGAAGTACGTCTGAATGTGGCTTCCTAGTAGGGGTAAAGCCCTGAGAGGGGACTTGCATACACCAGCAATTCCTTTCTTAATGGTTCTTAGCTTGTGGTTTGCCCCATGCCCTGCCTGGCATAGATGAAATAGCTGTTGAAGAGAGCTGTTGATAAACATAATTTGGCTCCTTCTGAGCTGGCAAGGAGTGTTCAGTGAGCAGTGGGGATACTGCAAGGCCAACCCAAATGCAGGATTGAGGCTATAACATTAGGTGACACATGTACTGTTTTCTGCTGCCAGCTCCTACCTGCTCTTGTCAAGGATAAAACATTTCTCTTATAGAGTTTGTCAAAAAGTTTAAAGGCCCCAGAGCCATTGGCAGGCAGAGGGAAGTCTCCTTCAGGGCAGTTTGAGCACTAGGTCCACTTCTTGGCACCTAGCACATGAAGCTGAGCTGACTGTAAGTATCCAGCCACCCAGCACATTGCTGCGTCAGCAGGACCTAGGGACAGAAAGCAGCCTTTTGGGGACTTTATAAGGCAGAAGAAGGTGGAGCATGAAATAGCTGTGTTCACAGGTTGCCATCCACCATCTTGCTTCCTTTACACTGTCTTCTCTCTTTGTCAAGGGCAACACAGCATGAAAGGGGAAAAAGACATGGTGCGCTGAGGCTGCAGTGAGCTCTCTGGTGTCTCCTACCCCTTTCCCCTTTTCTGCTCTATGCCTCCATCTTTTCTTCTTGTTTTGAGTGTAGTGGTGGCTCACCAACAGACTGTTATTAGGAAAAGGACCTTGCCATTCAGACACATCTCCCATATTATCAACATCCCTTGCATCTGCGGAGCTGGCTAGGGAAATTTGTAAGAATGTTTTTCCCCCCAGAGATTTTTGGAGACACCTTTCTATCATCAGGTGTATTACCCAAACCACAAAATGGTTCCCTCTAAGCGGACCATCTCCCAACCAGCTTCCCCCAAATTTAAGGCAGGTTGGGAGGTGAAAAGCAATGATTTCCAGAGTTATCTGAACTTTTTTTTCCAAGTCACTTAAATTGTTTGCAGGCTCAGACTGGCTTGGGGGATGCGCAGAGGTTGTGCTGGGTGCCTGTTGTGTTCAAATAAATTGATCCTCTCCCCAGAGCCCCATCTCTTGTGTGCAGCCAAATCATGTGTGTTTGCAGGAGACAGTGTGCTTGTGTTTCTCCCACGACCCTGCTGGCTCATTAGTGTTATTTCTGGAGGTCTTGTTTCCACAGTAACAAGCAATTACCATTGTTCCTTGGACTGCCAAAGTTACCACCAGCAACGCAGAGGAAGATGCGTTATTCTCTATATTGGGATAAAATGCCTTCATATGTCTTGCTATTCACTGAATGCCAATCCTGACGCAGGTCTTGTGCAAATAGCACACTCCACCCCTGCCAATGCTGCTTTTGCTGGTATTAAGACATGCCAAATTCTGAAATGATCCAAAATGATCTTCTCAGGTCTGTGGCTACACTGGCAACAACAGGGTCAGGATTTTAGCAGCAGGATGACTGTACCAATGGTAGCTCTGGTAGGAATATAAATAGAATAGTTTGGAGGCAGTTCTTTTTGCAATTGTGCTTAGCCCTGTTCTAAGTAATGCTGGCTAGTGACATCAATAAAATATACTCTCTGTCTTTACCCTATAGCTGCTACCAGTACAGTGGTGGAGCTTCCACAGAGGGGACTGGTGGTCTTAAGCTAGCAGGATGCTGAAGTGTCTGCGTTGCACAATACCTTCATAATCCCCAAGGGGTGATGTGTGTGCATCTGCTCCAACCATTTCTTCCATCAGTGGCTTCTCTTTTCCCTTTTACCTGCATATTGCACATAGATTGATTCAGGCAGAATGGGCTTTAAACCCCATAGAACATATCCTGAATTTCATGTACATATCAAAAGATTAGGCAGCTGGGAAGCTGAAGAAAGATGGGCTTTTGTAGGTGAAGAAGTGGGGTAGTGGAATGGTGGGGCAGCTGGATTAGGTTTCATGACTTGGAGAGTTTTTATGGCTTTCAGTGACTCCAGTTTCCAAGTGTGACTCCATATTCTAAAAAGCTCTGAGGCCATGCTGTAAGCTCTAGGCTCCTCTTAACAGAGTTTTCTTGGGAATGGATGTATGTATGGATCTACATATACACACCCACTTGCCCAAATAACTAATAACAGGTGTTGGAGGGAGAACATGGCCTCTAGCCTCCATAAATCAAAGCACAGGGGACTGCAAGGAGTCTTGCTCCATGGTAGCTGAAGCAAGAGGCATTTTAAAACTGGGAAGGAGCAGCCTTTTGCAAAAAGTCTTGGAAACACTTGCACTAGAGATTTTTAAAACCTTGGCTTACCAAAGAAGGTAGAGGACAGTTTCGTATCAGGCCAGTACAGGAGGGTGACAATGAACAGAAAGGGTGCTGCTTTGACAGCTACCAAGATTGTGCTGCTTTAGCTGCCCTTGAGGAAATAAAAATCCAACAGCAAACACACTGTCTTTTTCTTGGGAGAAAGCGATAGGCAGAAACAATTGGTGATAGTGTCCTTGATTCTTTTTTTCTGCCTAAAGTCCCACCAAGTCTGTGAAATGAAGGTAGAGGAGGGAGTCAAACACAAGTGGAAATAAAAAGCCTGTGTTTCACGTATCTGTTCTAGAGGCCAGGCCTAATTTTTAAATGTCTTTTAATTAGTAGGGATTGAAGTGTTAAAAAGTCCTTCAGTTTTCTTGGGGGCTGACCATGGTGTTGAAGGCAGCACCACGGAGAAAGTTTAAGAAGATATCCTTGGGAGAGCAGTCCTACATAATCCAACAAGCTTCTCTTCTCCTCTTTTGTGTTCCATCCTCCTAAAGCCTTGGATTTTAGCATGGTCTCTATGATGGGGAAAAAAAAAATACAATCTTATTCTCCACACATAAACCAGAATCTAATGTTTGCGTTCTAGGTGACAGCATACAAGGCTTGGGTGCTTCATAATGAACTGGTACTCGTTTTTGTATTGTAAGGAAAATATTCCCATCTCGAAAATAAACCAAGCCTTTGCTCTTTATCTGTAAGCTTCAGGGCACCCACCGGCATCCCACGTTTTCAGCCAGGGTGGTGTGCCGAGCTTGCCAGCAGACACTAGATGGAGGCCTTGGGCTGCGGTTTCACCGCAGTTGGTCAAGGCAGAAAGAGCAGAGGACTTGTGATTTCAGAAGGGAGACCTTTTCTTTTCTTGCTGCTCTCACATACTAGAAAGGGAGGTCCAAGCTCTCCAGGTGCGGAATGGGATGAGCAGAGAAATGGAGAAATGTCTGTCCCATCCCAGGTCCTCCCTGCAACAGGATTTTGTGAGCAGGGCTGTGGTGGGAGCATTGAAGCCTTCCTAGATCTTGGGTGTGGTTGGATTGCAACATTGATTTAATTTATCCTGATTTATTTTATCCTCATTTATATATCCTGATGGGGATAATTTTGAGGTCCCCATGAATGCATATAGAGTATTAAAACTGAGATGAAAGTGAGTACTGCTGAGCTGATTTATCTAGCAACAAATGCTAGAACCAGATAAGATGAAGTGCATGTTGTATTTATGAGAATTGCTTTTGACAAGGCCTCCAATCTTAAAACTATTCCAAATAGGGAGATTTAGAGTTAGTACAAAGGATGAATCACAGGTTAAGTGAGAGCCAGATGAAACTTGAAAGGTTCATTTTGAGAAAAATTTCAAAGTTTATGATTCCATAGCTTCTTGTTACTCAGTGATAAAAATACTGTTTTCAGTGTATTCCTAAGAACTGAGAGTTATGAACATTTCAATTAGGTACTTTTAGAAAAATAACTGATATTTCACTTGAAAATTAGTTAAATTTTGATACCATTTCACATATCAGTTGTAATGCAGAGTTAGATTATGCCAAATCAAGTCTCATATAAGGGTACGTTATGCAATCCTATCAGTAACATAGCATACCATGTATCATAATTAAATATTCTGTTATATAATTTGGTACAGGTGATATTTTATTTTCAAAATAAGTGATTTTTCTACCAAGTAATGAGTTTTCTATCAAAAGTGCTACCACTTTATTAGTCTGTGCTGAATGAAACAATTTAAATTTTTACACTCTGAAGAAGAAATGTGCTGGTTACTAGTTAGGAACCAATTGTTTTTAATAATCCTAGAAATCTGATTCCAGGCTAATGGCAGGATATTGAACACATTGGTGTGTCTCATTATTAACTGAACAATGTCAAAACAATACAAGCAGTAGAATATGATAAGAAAATATAAGGTTGCTTTCAAAATTAGTATTTTAATTTGAAAGAAAATCTGGCATTTTTTCCCTAAAGCAAACTTTCCAATACTGAAAATTTTGTTTGAGCCTCCTTTTTCATATGGATATTTCATTTGTACTTAGGATTTTGTGAAAAATGTTGATTTTATCAGAATAGTATTTTCTGGTTGAAGACTGTTTCGATTAAAATTTTCTCACTAGTGTGAGCTGTTATGACACTCTCCTCCCCCACCCTCTGAGCTGTGGTAAAAGGGTGAGTGAAGTTATTGATTTATTTTTCCTTTTTTTTTTTTTTTTTTAGTGCAATGACTTCAAGAGCTCCATGACTGTTCTGCAGACAGATGCACAATTGTGAAACATCAATATGGACTGCAAATCTCTACTGTCAGTCAGCTCCTCTTTCGTCTGCATAACGTAATCCCTATCTCCACAATGCCTGCCCAGATACACATTTGAAAAGATGTTTTTCTGGAGATAGGGTGCATAGCAAGCACTCCTTTACTTGTTCTCATTTCTAGCAACATTATATGGAGTTTCAGTTCACAGTTCACTGTGTTCCCCCTCCTACCACTGAAATGCAGCCAACTCCGAGCTGCAGCTATTAAACATCACACAAGCAACACCACAAAACAAATTGTGGAAAGCAAAGGAATTCAGAGAAAAACAACAAACTGAGTGAGGACTGCAAGGGTTGTCTGGGAAGTGATAGCAAAGGATTATAGGGAATGAATAGTGGTTAATAGTGATGTAGAATAACCATTATCTTGATATTCAGGTAATACCAGCATGCAAGGGAGGGCTTCTGAGGGTGGCACAAAGAGATATCATTAGGAGTAGTCAGGGAGACGGGAGCAGGTCAGCTTCCCTGACCACTGAGTTTTGTCAGACTGTCTGAGTCCGAAGGAAAGGGCTGCAGACATCATCGCTTGAAGGCTTTAAAACTGGTCAAAATTTCAAGACAGGACAAGGCAGTATCAGGACAGGTGAATAAAACAAGATGGAGCCAATAGCCGTATCTATCCCCACTTTGTATGAGTCTGAGAAAACAGTTGGGAGAAAGATGGCAAGGTCTGAAGGAAACTCATGTACAAAGTTAGAAAAGAGTGGGAACTGACATGACAAGAGTTGCAACATGGCAAGGGAAAAGCTTTCAAAGACAGTGCTCTTTGACAGCATGATGACCTTAGGGTAGGAAAGGAGGAAAAAGGGGAAGATGTGCAACAAATTAGAAGAAAGGAGAAATATGTGTAAGTGTATGTAGCTGTTTATGTGTGTGTGTGTCATGACAGGAATTTCGTTCAGATTGGAAAAAGCACTGTAGGTGTCTGCATCTCAGTTTGCTCAGATTAGTGTCTGGAAGGGGGCACCTCAGCACAAAACCTGCACATGAATTCTTGCCGCTTTAGGTAAAGTGATGAGGGGGGAAGGTTGCCAGACACTGTCACTGAGCATTCAACAGACAAATAAGAAGCAAGTGCAAAAGTCTGCTCACAACTCAAGTTGCATAGCAACACTAAATTTTCAGATTGCTGTTATGTCAGTCCCTTACACTATCCCCATTATTAGAGCTCTTTTTAGGAATCATGCAGTATGATGTCATTAGCCCACTCCCAAGCTGGTTGTTTGACCTTTGTCTCTTGCTGAATGATGCCATGTAATTTGCTGGAAAGGTGTCTCGAAGTAGTACACCAGAGAGAAAAGTCCTTGAGGATTCATCAGCATAGGCCTTAGGGAGCAAAAGATGTGCCTGTGCAGGGTGGGGCAGAAAAGACAGCTCAGGGAGCAGCAATATCCTCAAAGAAGTCTAGTGTCTTGACAAACTCAGCAGGATGTATGTTACCCCATCTCTTCTCTGAACTGAGTCTTCATTGATCCAATTGAAAGGCTATTTTGCGGGTTTGAGACACAGCTGCTTGTAAGAGGTGTTTCAAATGCTTCCAGTGCATGCTTGTGCCTGGTGGTTGGATCACTCCTATGCACCGTTGCTGCTGCGAAATCCTGACCTCCAGACAGCTGTTTCTTGCTTTTCAGTGTGAGCTATCTCCTGGCTGAGATGCTGAAGCACAAAAGCAGTCACAGCCTCATCATCCTGTGATGTTTTAGACACTGCCAGTATCTGAAACAATACCTAGAAGTCTGCTTGTCTTGCAGGATGTTGCTAGTGTCCTGCATAATTTCTATCCTGGATGTCTTGTACAACACAACATCCTCCTCCCTGTTTCATTCTAATGCTGTTTCTTTTGCTGGCACAAGATCCTGAAATGCCCCTACCATCTCTCTGCAGCCAAGGCAACCAGGGTCACTGGATACCAAGGTGTAGCTGGAATTTTAAGGACATGAATAAACTGAATGAACTCCTTTACTGCAAACATCAGACTGACATGGACTTAGGACACCAGGAAATTAGCTTACAGGCCTTTTGCACTGGGTGATGGGGAGAGTGGCCTGCTTAAGCAAGTAAATCTCAGTGATGTATCTCCTTTCCAAAGAGTGCCTGATTGTAAACTATACCAGCTTTTTGGAGATCATCACTGCAAATTATGAACAAGCAAACAGACCTCAGAAGAACAAGATAGACTGCCTGTCCTCTCTGTATAGAGTAATGGAATTATTCTGCTTCATTAAAACAACTGATGAGGAAACAAACAGTGTTGAGATTCAGTTCCTCTATGTTTCTGCACCCAGAACCCAGAGCACACAAATGGCATAACACCCAGTCTAGATGCTACAAGTCACTCTTGCTTGATACTAAGGGGATCAAGCTTGGACAAGGTCTAACACAGCAGGTGAAAAATGTCCATGCATGACATTGCTAAAAGAGATTGATGGCCATGGAGTTATCCTTGACAAAGGAACTCCTCTCTAATGCAAAATAGCTTAGCAGTCCTTACAAAGAAGGAGCAAAAGGTGTTAATCTGACTTTCTCCTTTCTTCCCTTGAGTATCTCCCATGAACAGGAACTGCTGAATGGACCACTTCAAAGACCTTATTTCTCTCTCCAGGAGAGAGTATCCTCTCTGTCTGTGTTTTAGATTTATCTTGCTTCTATCTGAGACTGAGGGATTTGAGATCATTAGAGAGATAGCAGGTGTTGGAGTGGTCAGCAATATCCACCAGCTTTGTAGCTCAGTCATCCTGAGGACTACTATCAGGAAGGATTTATCCAAGAACTTTGCAGAATAAATAGACTTTGATGCCTTGTAGCTGCTCTACATGTGTTTGTTGACAGCCCTGGTACTTCAGTGAAGGAGTCAGTCCTGAGTTTTAGGCTGTGTCACCCAGACTGAAGAGTTTTGTATTACCTTGCTGCCATGGACTGTCTGGAGGTACAGATACAAGAGGCTGTTCCACAGGGCTGGTTTGCATTTGATAATTGTTATGGCTTTCTTTTTTTTAACTTGGTCTCCTAGTTTATGGTGGAAATAGAGCTGAGGGTGCCCACTGATGAGTGAAGTATTCTTTTATCAGACCTTACACTATGGTCAGACCTCTTTAAGACTTCTCTCCATGTATCTCTATCAGTCTCAGTCTGTATGTGTTACTAAGTACCATCTTTGCAGTGCTTCAGCTCTATTTGACAATCTGAGTTTCCTATGACCTTTTGAGGATAATGGTTGCAGGATAAAATGTGCTGAATAAGGACAAATGAGAAATGCAAAAGAAGTGAAAATAGTCGGGTTTTAAAGAAGATCATCTTCTGTCAGCATTGTTTGTATGTGTGCTCGTTTCTTATAAACATTCAAAGGCTCAAGTTTCCTGTTGCTAGTATACACGGAAAACAAATGTTAAGGCTCCACATGACTACTTGCCATAAATTAATATTAAATGTGCACACACACTTCCTCTGGAAGTGCTTGTACACTCCTCTTGTCAGAAAGCAGAATAAATAATGATCAGAATCACCACCTAGAGCTGGTGATTTCCATCTGTAGATAAGAAAATGCTCTACAAGGAAGGTCAGGATCATAGCCTCCAATTTTGCAAATGGGACACCGTTCCTCAGTAAAGTCACTTGTCTGGTGGTCACAGAGCTTCCACCTCTCTACCTAACCTGCAGAGGCAGATGAGGATACACATTTGATTATTTTCTCTTTCATCCTGGAGTGCCCCTTTTAAAAGGAGTCACTCACCCTTTCATTTACTGCTCAGGGCACAAGGTTATCCATCACCACCCAGCACAGGCTGCCCTCCATCCTGGCTGTGCACATGTGCTTAGTGGCATGTATTTTCTCTCTGTCTCTCTTCCTCCTTGCCTTGCGGGCATGCCTTTCTGCTTTACTTCAGGTCATCTCTGCTTCTGCCTTTGGTGCCCCTCATTGCAAAGGGTCTCTTCTCTCCTGCATTTCTTCTGGGCTGGCCAGAGGCCTCCTGCAGCAAGTTTCCTTGCAGAGTAGGTCTGACTGTGTGCTTGGGTATTCTGTACCTCTCCTACCATCCTTGTCCTTTTCTCAGGGGTCTCTCACCTTCCGGGGATGTCAGAGGAAGATCTGTAGTCTGAGACCTCTCTCTGCTTTCTTGTGTAGGTTTTCATTCTGACAGTCCCCCAAACTGTGCAGAGATGCAGGATGCAGGAGGGTTATAAGCTGAGTGTGTTGTTTCCTGCCAGGGCTGATTTTGATAATGGGTTTTACAAGGTTCCCTGGGAGGATGGGCTTGGTAGTGGCTTCAAGAAATGAAATTTAGTCAGAAGGACTTGATCAAAGTGTCTTAAGTAGCATGTATCAGAAAAGGTCTGTGGGGAACAACTTTTCTTTGTGTCTCTCCAGAAACTAACAAAGGGCCATTCAGAGAAAAATTGGCAAATTCAGTACTCGAGTACTTTACACAATGGTAATTAAACCACAAGGCATGTTGCCACTGGGTGTTCTGAAGGCCACAAAGTAAAAAATCTGAGTGGCTCTATGGAGTAAGCCAGTTTACAAATTCCTAAGAATTAAAATGTTTCTTGAGCCTCCTTCTACAACTTCTTTTCAGGACTCCGAGTACACCACCAGCCCTGACTGTCCCTGTCCAGCATCTCCTGGGGCTCCTTTCATCCTGCCCAGGTCCTGGGACCCCATTTCAATCCCCCAGGACCATCAGTTCCTGCCTCAGCAATGCTGCAGTAGGATTGGTCACCAGCTCCCACAGCGCTGCCCTGCCTGGCCGTGGGCCTTGCTGCACCAGGGAGGTACCCAATGCCCAGGGCTGGGGCTGCTCCTGGTGGCCACCCTCTGCCCTGCTCCCTGGCTGGGATGGTGGGATGTCCCTGGGGAACCCCCAGCCCTCCTAGTGCCCTGACAGTTCTTATGCTGTTTGGTGTGGACATGGCTAGACTGTCGGCTGCGTCCTGCTCCATTTGTGTGGTTTCTCCTAAGACCTGTACGGTCTATACCATCACGTCATAGCCAATAACATTTTTAAAGTGGACAATTCCCTCTCAATATACTGCTTTTATCTACAGCAAGAGTGTTAATGCCTGCCAGGATATAGAACTGATTGTAGAGACTGCAAATGAGATACTTGGACTAGTAAGTCATTTTACCAATGCACTTCCTCTTAAAAGTGGTCATTGTTAGAAATCATTGATCTTTTCCTTGTCCTCTTAGTCCAACAATATCACAGCTCCAAAATGGGAAGCCTTGCTGTGTGAGCAGAGATATACAGATCAATATCCCTTCTCATGGCAGCAAATGAAAATGAGTGGTACAATGGTAGACTTCCACAACCCTGTTAGCAGGAACAGTTTGAACACAAGCATCTAATATCATGGCAGTTGAAATGAAATGAAGAAAGGGAATTTTATGGCATCAGTCTGCCTTGGTTTGAAGTTTAAGGAATATTATTTTGAGGATAATTGTGACATTTCGTTATAAAACTTCTAGGATTTCTAGTGAGAAGTAGGGGAATGAAGCTAGAAATATCTGTCAAAATAGCTGTATCTCACAGTATTTGGCTACATCCATTACAGAAAGGCAGTTAGTCAGAAGAGACCAAGGGACCTATGCTTTTGTGAACACACACACCTATGCATACTAAAACTGCAGGCTACAGTATCTTTGCTCTAGATTTATCAGCATCTCAACAACCAAAGTCTCCAAAATCCATTAACTAAAGTATAGCCTTAGTACAGCCCAGGTAAATTTGGTTTTGGGTCTTCAATTGATGAGGTATTTGCGCAAAACATGTTGCATCCATTGAGAGGATTTTCTTGCACCATGGAAGACAGAGAGATCGTGGACAGACTCAACTTTTTTTTAAGAACGGAAATAGCTTTTCAGACCAAATTGTTAAAAAATCGTTGGTGTGTTGACATCCATCACTTCATTGTGTTGACTTGTGGGAGGAGACAGTTTTTTCCCAACTATGGAAAACCCTTCTTGTTCTTTCTGGTTTCAGTGCCAAGGTCACACTCACAGCCCAACTGCTTCACATGCTCACGGGGGGTTGGCCGGACTGCCTCCCTTGCACGCTGCTTCATGGTCTTGGCAAATAGGGGACCTGACTGTGCATCAAGTCCGAGGAATCCCATAGGAAGCCTCCACAGCGAGGATTTAACTTGTGATTAAAAGCAAGACAAGGTTGCACCCCTATTAACCTCCTCTCTGCAAAAACCAAGAAGGTGTCCCAACTCTCTCCTCCCCAGACCCCCCCACTTTCCCTCTTTCTTTGATTTTTCAGCTAAAAATAGGGTGACAGAGGGACTGTGGGGTAAGCAGCTGGAGTAGAGCGGAGCCAGTTGCCATAGAAACCAATGAGCCACTTAGCAGCACTTGCCTTCCTCCTTTGCCTGCGGATTTTTTTCCCTTTTGTGCGTGGAGGGGCAGTGTGGGGGGAGCCGGAGAAGCCCCCCAGCTCCCTGCCCCACGGCCACCCGGGATGCCAGCACTCCCACGGGATCTGCCTCTCAAGCGAGGAAGGGGAGAGGGAGGATGGATGTCAGATGGAAGAAGGGTTTGGGCATCAATGCTTGGACATAAGTTTGGAGTCCCCCTCTCACCCTGACATCTCGTTTTCCTCTCATGCTAGATGGTACTTGGATGATGCCCCAAATATTCAGAGAGGGCTGTCCAGGCCACTGGTGCCCTGGCCTGTCTCTAAAGATGGCAAATAGCAATGAAAGCATGGTTTTATGTATTTAACCATGTGCTGTATTATACCCCAGGCTTGGGTAACCAAAGCAGTAGTTTGGAAGTGAACATGAGGGTTAGAAGAAAATGTTCCTCTCCTCTCAGGTCTTCCTTCCATCAGGAAAAATTAACATTTGGGTGATTATTTAAAATAGATTTCCAACCTACTTTTGGTTCACATGGGGCTAAAGTTGCTTTTAATTTCACTGCATATACATTTCTCAGTGGGGAAAACCTATTTCCCTGAAAGATCTGAAGCTCTAAATGGGATACCTGAATCATATTAAGCTATAATTTGGTTATACCTGATACTGGTTTGCAGTGTTGCATATTCAATCTGCTTTTTCTTTCTTTTTCTTTTTTTTCCCTGAGACTGAAGAGACATACATTGTTAGGTAGCACATACTTCACTAAGTTTATTTTTAAACTTAGAAAATATTATCACTGGCAAAAAATACTAGATTGGCAGCTCTTGGAGAATGAAATCTTCTCTTCAGCCCTGGAGTGACAGAGCCAGTTTTGGTAAGACCTTCCCACACTGCTCCTCATCTGTGTGCTCCAAGCATGGCTTCCTCATAACCTGAGTCACATGAAAAAGCCCCATCTGCTTATACCTGGATGCAAACCCCAGGTGTCTTCTTGCAGATGATATTTTCTTTCTCATGCTGTGCTATGTGGAAATAGTAGCAGCAAAGACAGATGTGCATTAATGGGTGCTGCAAGCAAAATAAAGCGGTAAGGAATTTGCCAGCAGAACCATGCCTGGTAAAGCTTGATGATGTGGTGCTTCTTCAGGTTGCAGGTTACCAGCATTTCTGAAACCTGGGAGAGAAAGTCTATCAGCTAGAAGTCATGATAGATAAAATTGAAAGCAGTTGCTAGAAATATGGCCTGGATAGTTTTCCTCTTGGTAGTCTGAAAATGGGTTTTTGTGTTTGATTTCTTCTCTTGACATGAATGGAGGACTGAAAGATAATAAATGGCATCACACAGCAGTGCATGTAAGGAAGTGTAAATGTTCAATAATGAATCCTTATAACATACCTGCAAAGTCAAATCTATCATTTAACTTCTGCTCATCAGAGAAGGTCAGACAAGACATGTGTGACAGAGTTAGGACTGGATCAATGGTATACCTGGGCAGACCTGAACACCTCCTTCACTGAGAATTGGTCTGGCTATCCCAAGGATGCCATTTTGCAGCTGCTTAGGAGAGGTCAATGGAAAGTCCAACTTCAACTCTTGATGCTGACTCTTAATATTACTCACTGACACCAACAGAACACACCTGAGCACTTGTGCAGCTGGGTGGGTCCACTTCAGAGTTGTACAGACCTGTAATAGGGAGCATGGCAGAAATACAGACAGGGTCATGCTGTGTTCTGATGTTGTCCTGGTTGGCACAGCAGTCTTTCTGCAGCCCTTGTTGTCAAAATAATGCAAACCAACCTTGGGGTTTTGTTAATGTGTCACATCAGGGCCATTTATTTAGTCACCCATGCTTTCTTCTCTCTCCTCATTTCTTCACAGGGTCCTGTGCAGTCATCTCACACGTGATTAACTTATTTCTGGCATTTAACTGAGACTGTAGTGCAAAATTTGGATCTGGAGTAAAATACATCCCCAGATTTAGGCAGCTTGATCCAGGTTTGGTGGTGGCCCATTTCTCAGTGAAATGTGTAACAGCAGCCAAGTGTCTTCTCTTGTATATTATTATGTCTCTTCATTTCATGGTGTGTTTTCTTTGTTTGTTGTAGTAGCCTGAAGTCATGCATCAAAACTCTTACTGTATTCATGAAAACATACCAAAGGCGAGCTTCACTGACTAATTAAATCTTCTCTGTTACACACTGGCATGACAAATATAGATTTAAAACAAATGTAATTTGCTATTATAGAGCTGCTCCTATTCTATTCACCTGATGTTATCAGAAGGGTCTGGCCCAGGAGGCAGGATGTGCTGAACGCAATGCAGGAGGTTGGAGGAGCAAAAATCTGGGGCAGGTGGGTATGAAAATAAAGGGGTCTTTGTACACAGAGGAGTTCCTGTGTGCTAGCAGAAAAAGATAAAGGTTGCAAAGCAAATACTTCCATCAGCAAGATCAGAATCTGCATGTCTTCTCTTCTCTTTAGGAGTCATTCAGAGCTGCAGCTTGTTGGCTGCAGAAAGCGAATGAGATTTGGGATGAGAAGAACTGAACCCTATAGCAACAGCTTGTGGTGGAGGGGAACAGAGAACTGTCGAGCACACTGAACATCAACAACAGATGGGTTTTTGTGCAAAACATGGTACCACAGTTAGACTGGGAAGGAAAAATGACGGCTTTCCATCTCAGGCTCAGAGCATTCAGGAGGAATAGATGTGTTCTTGATGGTTTGAACTGAAAGGTGGGGATTGGCTCATATATCCTTCCTCTTTTTCCTTCTTCCTAAAGAAACCTTTGCACTTTTTCTCTACTTCCTCTAGGACCTTCGTCCATGCAGAAAATCCTATCTCCAGCCTCCAAGGGACTGAGATTTTGGCAGCCTCCAGCCCCTAACACTACTCACTACTGCCAGTTTGGCTGATCCGAGTTTGATGCTTTTTTCTTCAAGTCCACAAGCTGATGTCCACAAACTCCTCTCTAGAAGTATTGGTGAAGAACATATGCCAGTAGATGGGGTGTGCTGGGTAAGCAGAAGCAAGAAGTGACTGGGGAAGAACTGGCCAGGCTGGATTCTTTGAAGGAACCAGGTCTGAGATGGCCTTGCAACCCAGCTGCTTGAAACAAAACTCATGTTTTTCCATTGACTGGGTCTTAATGCTGATGGAAAACTTCCTACCTTCCACAGCATGTGCAATTTCTAGAGGAATTCTAAAAAAAATAATGTATTTACATATAAAATGATAATGTTCTGGTTAATATTGTGTCCTTTTCATTAACAATATTGAGGTCACACTGAATTTGTTTGCACAGCATCTCTGTTTTCAGCATGGAATAGATTTTGCACTGGTTGCAGTTCATTGCTAAAGCAGCTGATGGGGAAGGCAATGAGAGAAGTGAAGGTAACTTGGGGTTAGGTAAATCAGCCACTGTTTGTAGTGGGGCTAAGGCACCACAGGTTCATTTTAGCTGTTTTCTCCATTAAGATGAACCTAATAGAGCTAATATTTTTATTTTAATTAGGATTAGATGCCAGTAAGGAAAAGGGAAGGTTTTATGCCTTTCTAACAAGTGCTGAAGAGCTCCAGAGCTGGCTCAGGCATAAAACCTCTCTGGAAGAGAATGGAAAAGGATCCTTATGTTCTGGCCATGGATTCAGGAGGACAGCGTGGCATCAGATTACGTCTGTTTGGTATTTTAAGGTTTCTTTACAACCTTAAAGTAGAATGTTATTCCCTGAAGAATGCAGTCCTGCAGTTTAAGAAGAAAAGCTCTGGTATAAAATGTATTCCATAGGAAATTCTGCTGCTGTGGAAAATGTGGGGCCTTGCCAGAAACCCTCCCACCCAGGAGAGAAACTGAATCCCAGAAAAGCGGATAGACTCCATGATATTAAAAACTAGGGGAATGGGTTCAACTCTGTTGCCCTTTTCGGTGAGATTGCAGCTGACAGTTCAGGCAGGAGGATATGTGCAGTGAGTAACGTGAAGTGGGATAATGCATGCAGAACACTGTGTGCTGGAAGACTTACATACGGCTTTTGCTCAAAATAGTGTCTTCAGACATAGACTGTGGAGTATGTGTATAATGGCTCTTTGCTGAAGTTTTTGCAGTCTTTGATGGGAAGTAGAGGCTTTGCTTCAGCACAAAACTGCATCTGCCATTGCAGACTGCTGGGCATATACTGTGCCTAATGTTCTGGTGTTACTGCATGTGTACGCTGCTAATGCCTAGGCATACTTTTGAAATGATGAAGATTTTTCCTTCATTATGATGTGGTGTAATGACAATTCCTCACTGAAGTGTTAATCTCTTAAAAATATCTTAAAAATCTCTTAAAACTACTTGCACTTCAGTGCAAAAAGATCTGATTAATTATTTGTTTAAAGGCAGCAAATATGCTTTCTTTCCTCTCTCCACCTCTCATTCTCAGATAACTCAGGCATAATGTCTTTGCAGTTTTTTCCTGAGGCTTGCTGGAATACTTCATCACTAGGAGAGGCACAGGTATTTGCAGACGTGCTTCAGAAACAAAGGAACTGTTTGGGACTTTGTTCACTTTGCAAACAAAACAAAGCCCGTCTGCTTTGTGTTGTTCTCTTTTCTAGGCTGTTAACTCTGGGTATTGTTCACTGTCAATGCTAGGAGAAAATGAATAAACTTAAAATATGGCTTCTTTGAGCAACTGAACAGAGAAGTTTAGAATGAGAGCCCTTTCTCAAATTTACTTACTGCAAACCATTCAGAGCTTGCTAGACTGCTCTCTGTTCTCCACGGTGTTTTGGATCATGACAGAAAGGCACTGTGTGAACGTAAGATATTATTATTAGCTCTGTCCTGTATTCAAGCTGGCTGATAAGAGCAACTGTCCTCTCCTTTCATTGATGTACTTGTGACATCCGTCGATCAGGACTGTGTCAGCAGCATAAGAGGGGGAGGGTGCAAGTGTGTTTATTTTTACTGTCAATTGTATTTGCTAATGAGAGAGGAGTCCATTACTGGAGAGGGAGCCTATACAAGTTAGTGACTGAGTCAATTTGTTATCAAGTGCTGGCTCTAGTGCCAAGTATTGCCTGAGAGAACTGAAAATCATAATTCCTCCACCCCCAGCTCCCCTCTGTCTAGCCTTTCACATTCGCTCCTGATATTAACTGGAGATCACAGCTGCTGGGAAACTGGCAGATACAATTTTACAAATGGATGTTGTCTGATGTCAACCTTTCCTCCTCCCCTCCCCGAGCATCTGACATTTCTCAACCAGACAGATGATAGAGCAAAACTGGGATTATTTCTTTATGTTCATAATAATAATGACTTATTTTCAAAGTGCTTTTGCTCAGTAAGGAGGGGGGATAGAATAGCATTTATCCAGCTTGCTTTCTCCCGTCTCATCTGCTGTTTTTTCTGCCCCTCAGCAGCCTCCTTTTTCCACTTGATCTCTTCTTCTTCCTTTTTACCACTTCTGGTCCCCTGCACATCATGTTGCTTTGGTGATGGCCCCCTCATCTGAGATCAGACATGGTCCTAGTCCGCTTCGGCTTTACAAACCACCTCTCCGTGCTTTCTAGTCTCTTTTCCTGAACTGAATATTTTCCTGACCCAGCCTGCTCTTCACAGGGCAAATTTCTTACTACCTGGGGAGACATGCTTCATCCCCACTGGAAACAACAGTGTGTGGTAGCTGCTTTTGGTGTGAGCAGTATTACTGCTACCTGTGAATGCCTCAGAAAAACGGCAGTTTCCCATGCTGAGAGCTCTGAGCAGTCTGCCTCACTACTGCTTAAAGCAGATGAAGCCTCATTTTGCATGAGGCAGGACATCATAGCCCTGAAAAAGGAGGAAATCACGACAAACTCCAAAGCTTTGGGAAGAATTCAGGGCCATCTGGCAGACAGCATCTTCAGCTACAGTCTCTCAGGGAGGTGCTCATCCAGAGCTGTCTCCGGTGGCAGAGCGCTTTCTGCAGAGCCACCAACACAGCTCCTGCTTCGTCTTGTGCTGCTCATCCCACTGCTGGCCAAATCTAGGACGGGCTATTTCTGTGTGAACGATTCCTGAGGTGGTGTCATTACAGGTAGGGTAATGTGTGTGACCTGCGCATAGCAATTGTCTTAATTCTACCTCCAGAAAAGCCCTTATTTTTACTTCAGATCTTTGTCCATTGCAACACCTTTCTCCAGGTTTGCTCTCCCCTTCTTCCCAATAGAGCAATTCTCATGTAATTCAGGAGCTGATTTTTGCATTGTTTCCTTATTTCACACCCTTTCCTGGCCTTGCCTAGACTTCACACCCAGCTGGTCTGTTTGGAAAAGGTCCCCTCATCACCTCATGCTATTTCTCTGTGGTCTGTGCCTGTGCTGCCCTGTGCTGCTATGTTTCACTGAGCAGGTGGTTACTGTGTTTTTTGTAGATTCTGAAAAAGACTGGGAAACTGGTTTCAACATGGGAGAAAGGACAGTGGCCCTCCTGTCAGTGGACAGTGGAAGAAGCAGATGTTCTGCATAGTGCTCCTCCCTTGTCACCTTCGGGGAAAATGGGTTGACTTTGTTTTGCTCCACTAGCTTTTAGCATTGTAGTACCAGGCTTGGAAAAGGGAAAAAGTGAGATTCCAAACTATTTTCTCCACTTGAATGCTTGAATGCTGCTGTGATTGTGTTGTTTTACCTACTCCTATTCTACCTTGTTTCACCGTAACCCATGTAGTAGGTTGTGGTAGGGGTAGGAGAGCAAAGAAGAATCTCACCAGAGATGTGCCAAGGAGTAAGGGGGAGAAGTGAGAAGTAACTCCTATGAGCTAGGACAGAGGCAGGAGAAGTGAGGCCGAGAAGTGAATAATTCACAGTTGGTCTTGCAGGTGAGGAGGTGCGTTGAGTGGGGGGGAATCACCGATACTTGTGGGGAGGAGCTGGATTTTCACTCCTGCGTCTGGCTGTACTGGACGTACATTCCTAAACCTCTTCGCACTGCTAATCCTCACAATACCCCATTTGTAAGATCCACGCCCCTACTACAAATGGAAAAGCTGTCTGACTGAGAAGATTAAGGGACTTGCCCCTCGACCCAGGTTGAGGCAACTTTCTGATTCAGGTTCCTTGCTCTTGTCTATTATATCTCCGAGACCATAACCTGCTTCCCACCGCTTCCTTCATGTGTATCGCCTTGCTTTCTTCTACTTATCTACCACAGTTAGTGTGAAACCTTCCTTTAGTGTTGGTTTAGCCATATAGGAACAGTTTTCCTGCTTTTCTGCCTCAACTAATCGCTTTTAAAAACATTTCAGCTGAAAGTGCATCTTCATAGCCTACGCTCTTGAATTTTTCTCTTCCTCTGCAATTATTTACCCCTCGAAAGTGGTTTTATTTAGCTACAGTATGTACATTAAAGATGAAAACGTGGTTGACTTTTTTAGAATAGTTATTATTGGATGATTTCAGATTGCATGATGAACATGAAGTAAATAAGTCTTGCTAAGTAGGTAGGCAGTGTAATAGTCAAGGGTCACTTCAGTATCTCTCACAAGCATCTGGCTCTAGGTGCCACAACCTTTGAGGATATAGGCTGCAGAATAAAGTTGAGTTATAATTTGCCACTGGATGTTTTCAAGGTCTTTGTCTTTCTTTTGTAGTTTCTATAGCTCCTATATGTTGTACACTTTGCTCCCAGCATGATTTATGGCACAGCCCAGAAGGCAGGTTGGTGAGGCAGTAAGAGGACTTATGTCCTGCAGAGGGATTAAAAAGCAATATTTTGTACTTACCTGGGTACATGAGTACAGAAAAAACCCAAACTCCAGACTTGGAGAATATGCCTCCAAAATTCAAGGTAGTTTAAAAACCTGCTCAGTTAAACTTGATCTAAAATTTGCCGGAGCTGTAATTTAGATCAGATTTCAGGCAGTCAGAGCCACTTCTGCTGAATGGGTTTCAGCCTCATCTGGAACAGGCTTTGTAATGGGCTTGATAGAAATATAGCAGAAATCTGATCTCTGTGGCAGTGCAGCTGATTGGGATCAGCTTAGCTGAGCTGAAACTAGTTTGAATTATGAACAAATGTTTGCTTTTACTGTTCTGATGTAACAATATCCTTCAGTAGTGGGGCAGGCATAATTTGTCCCAAGCAAATTGTTCTCCCAAGGGTTGGTTGTTCACTATCCTGTCCAGTCTTCATCAAGAGCTGATAATGGATTGCATATGCTATTCTCATTAGTATGTTTGTATAAGGTATATCTACTTCCTACTACATCTATACAATTTCCTATCTTTCTGTGCACTTTTCAATGTTTCAGCTCATAAGGCAGCAAAATTCGAACCCTCCCTTTTATTTGGTAGGATGTTAGGACTTTTCACCTTGGAAAAGAAATGTCTGAGTAGGACAGGACAGAGGTCTAGGAGGATCACAGAGACAGGTAGGAAATTACTGTTTTCTCTTAATATGAAAAGTAGGAATCCCCAGTAAATTTATCAGTCAAAACCAAAAAGAGGCATTTTTTTCATCTGGTGAATGCTTAAACTGTGGAATTCACCGAATAGTGTGCAGGGCAAAATTATAAATAGTTCTAAAAGCATCTTGACACATTTATGGAAAAAAAAAAGGCCATTAAGATCTGCTAAACACATTGACGCAGATGTGATCTTTGGCTCAGGAAACTCTCAGCCATAGATATGTGCCTGCTGAAAGAATACAGTGGGAGAAGGATCACTATATATTTGTTCTGTCTTTGTTTAAGCCTTTGCTGTTTCCTGTTGCAGTCAGAGCACTGGGCTGGGTGGTCCTTTGGGTCTGGTACCAGACATATGTTCTGACAGTTTTAGCAATATTTCTTTAAGAACATGCAAACAGTTTGTTTGGAGGCAAGTTAAACATTGGTGTTTAACTTCATCAACACAGAGGTTTTTTCATTATCTTGTCAGGAGCTGTTCCTAGATATGATCAAGGGACAACAACGGCATCTCTAAAGTTAGGACAGTCAATAATAATTTGGAAGAAAAGTTAACATAGCTTGATTAAATATTAATGTTATGAGTCATAGGGACTTCTTGGAGATTGGGGAGAATGGGAAGAAGACTTACATCTCAGTGGAATCCCATGAGGGAACTATGTATTTAAGATAAGTAACATATCCAGTACATGTCTGATCAATACCCAGGACAAAAGTCTTGCCTGAAATTTAGATCCCTGATACAAAGACTGTGTTCTAACATCTTTTTAACTGGATGAAGCAGAGAGTAAACTTCTGGCAGCTTAACTATCACAAAAGTCTGTTTTTCTTTAATTGCTGTATGCCTGTCTCTAAGCTTAGCAGTTCTATTTTTAATATATGAATTGTAGCAAATTCACGATACCTTTAGTTTTGTCTTAACCTCCTTTTCTGCTGTTAGAAGTGCCTTCAGGAAGGGTTGAACTCCAGAAGCTCTGTTCCCAAGGGAATGTTGATACATAAACCACTCTTATGTTGTCCTGGGACAAATTCAGGCTCCCTCATTAAACTTTCTGGGCTTGTGTGAGAGCTGGCAACACAAGATGTCAATCTGGAAAAGCTGTTCTCCATCAACAAAATTTATCCAGACTACCTTTAACATGAAGTGAAACGGTGAGATGAGTTCCTGAACCTTAAGACTCCTCCATGAGTTTACAAAATCAGGCCAAGCGAATTTTGAAATGGTTGCGAGCTGCAGTAGAGGCGAATCTTAGAGAGAATGAATGCAGTTAGAAGGGCATAATGTGCTTTTTTGTTGCTTTTGGTTACTGCAGTACTTTTTGCTCTGACCAACAAAACCCCCTTCTTCCTTACAGTTAGCAAAGACATCTGTTTTGGAGCAAGGATGTCAGTGTTGGTGTGGATGGGGGTCAGGAGAGTAGAGGTCTGGTATAAACAGAGGCAGATTTTGTAACCACTTGTGGTGTTCCTAATGTCTGTTTAACTTGAGAGCTGGAACATGTCACAAAAGTAATGAACACTCCATGACTCCCGATGACCTGAGCTTTGATTCATGCTTATGGAGGTGTCATGGGAACACCAAGAACTACATGCACCACATGCCCCAGCTCATTGCCTCTCTGTCTGAACTCCTTTCAGCTTTGATCTCTTTTGCCTTTCTCCATGTTTCCCACCAAAAGGGCTAATCTCCTCGACAAGTGGTTGTGTCTGACATGATATCCAGCTGCCCTCTCCCTTCCCTTCTGCATGCAATATATACTAAACAGATTCTCATCATTGTTCTCTGGTAACTAGGCAACCATGAAATGTCAGCTTGGCCCAAATAAATAAAAAAAGGAATACATATCTTTGTAATATATTTATATCTACATATCTACATATGTGTAGTTATTGATATATGTGGTCATCTGAGCACATCTATATGTGTGTGAAACCTGACTAAATGTGACAATACTTTGCAGTTCTGCCCGTGATCTTGAAGCTTTTTGTTTAAGCATACCCATGCTTTTGTGATAGAAATATTATCACTACTTCCAAGTGACAGGTAAGTAAGCTACAGTATAAAGAAATAAAGTGACATTTCAAGGTCACAGAAATACTCAGCTGAAAATGCAGGAACAGCTTCTTAAAAAATGTGTGCATGAATATCCTGTACCAGATCCAAATCTTTCACCTCATCACTATTTCCAGTATTGCAAACAGCAGACTGACATGTCCCTGTCTTTTCTCCATACATCTGCTCCTCCTTTCCTCTCTCATTTTGTTCACTCATTGCGTTGCTGTTGTGGTTCCCCAAATTTTTCCTGTTGTTCCCCAGCAACTGTTCCCCTTCATCAGATGTTCTTTTACTTCACATAGACACAGTTTCCTTAGACCCCCTCTGGCTTATTGTTCCTCTTTCTTCACTGCCACATCTCCTTTCTGCTCCCCAGCTCTACTTCAGCACACTCTTCCACTCTTCATCCATATACAGAACTTGGCAAGTGCAGAAAATGGTCATTCCAAGAGAAACTGGTGGCATGTCCTTGGAGCTGGGAGCGGCCATAGGCTGCAGGGAAAAACACTTCCCAAGTTGGAAGTGGAGAATTCCTTTCGATGAGAATGAGAAGCACAAGGATTACCTGGGGAGGAGGAAAGAAAAAACACCAAATTTTGTTGCTCTCTGTAGCTCCTCTCCTTTCCAGAAGAGGATGATTTCAGGAAGTTTCTCCCATGTGAAATGCATCTATGCAAATATTTGCTATGAGCCAGACATGAATCCTTGCTCTGGCAGTACAGGACTAGTACTTTGGTACTTCATCCCCCGCCAAGGAATTTCATGATGTAAAAAAAGCCCTTTAAAGAGTTGTGGGCTGTTCTTGGCATCCTGCCTACAGGATGAGGCCAGAGCATCTTTGTGCATTGACAGTCCCTTGTCACCATCTTGGACCTTTCCCAATATCAGGTCCAAAATAAAGCTCATCTCCCCTGTGAGTGCCTGGGAATTCCCTGGGATCTGTCCATGTCCTGCTAGTTGTGTTTCCTAGACGCTTAACCAAAATATTATTTGGCTGCTGTTCAAGACCTGGGGCAAAAACTGAGTCAGGCAAACATCAGGTCTCAGTGGATGTCCTGAGCTCTTCCTTGGTTACCTAGAGAAGAATGCAGGTTTTTCAGACTAAGGATCACTGCACTGAGTTGTTCAGCAACAAGAGAAACCAGATCCCTGGTCAAAACTAGAGATCATGGGCTGGGGAGCCCAGTGGTTTTTGTTCATTTAATGTGCACCTGACAAACAATAGTAAGGGGGTATAAATACAACTGTATGCTTGGAGTCCTGAATTTTAGTTAGGGATGTGTTTATGCAGTCAGGAGGTTTCCTCTAACATCGTAACTACAACAGCTTATCCTGTGTAAGTTGAGTGGGCTTAAAAGAGGAGTGGGAGGAAAAGAACTGCAGCAGAGCTGGAGGCAAAAAGGGCAGGAACAGCTACCTTAAAGCATGACTATTTAAAATTTCCTGACCCATGTGGGCACCACTCCCCTGCCTTAACTGAAAACACACATTCAAGGCTGTGCATCTGAACAGATCTTCCATCACTCACATTCAGCCGCGACAATGTTCAGCAGGTCCATTGTAAGCCAGGACAGAAACCAGGACAGATTTTCAGCTGGCTGCAGAGACCAAAGCTGCCACCATCCTTTCAGGGCTACAGTCAGAGCCCATTGCTGACAACATGCCAGCAGCAGGCTGACAGGACTTGGTGGGTGAACCTATAAGAGATGCAGTCTTTCCAGCAAGGCAAAACCTCACTGTCTCCAACCCCCTGCTTCCCCATGGTGTTGTGGTTTCTCATCCATCCACAGTGACTGCCAAGAGAGCAGCCTGCCCTCCCACCTCTGCTGGAGTAGGGGCAAAACAGCAAACGCTGATCTTGGGAGTCTCTGTGAGCAGATCAGGCAGGGCCAGGGCACTGCCTGTCCTGTGATCATCCTGACCATCATGCTGCTAGTGCAGCCCCCAGCACAGATTTACCCTGTGCCAACTTGCAGACAAAGCCTGGCTCCAGCTCAGGAACAGCTTTGTCCAGGGAAGTGTGAAGGTGTAGAAGAGAAGAGTAGCTATAGGGACATGAGCTGCGCTGTGTCACTTGCCTTGCAAATGGGCCCTGGCCTATTTTAGTTCCTAGGATTGACTGAGCCAGCTGATTGCTAGCAGCAGAGGGCCAGGATAGGTGTAGAAATATTTCCTTTCTAGATCACAAGGGAAGGCAGATAAGCCTCGTCCCTGACTCGGCCAGTCAGGCTAGGTCACCCAATGATGTTAAATTGCTCAAAAAAGAGAAGTAATGGCTTTTAAATGATGTTTCCTACAGTAATTCCTCTTTTGCCTTCTACAGTGAAAGATTCGGGGCAGCTGGTGTTGTAGCTCCATCTACCAGGAAGCAACGAGTCAGGCTCCACTGTCAGTCACAGATGGTGTAATTAATTCTTCTAGGTAGTGTAATTAGTCCGTCCTATCAGCTACATATTTTCTCAGTCAAAATTATGCTAAAGCTAATAATACATAAAACACAGAAAACAAAAAAGAAACCCAAAAAAGGGGAAGCAATAATGGGAGGAGAAGGGATTAGAACAAAATTTACCAGTGTATAATTTTTTCTTGTTGTACATTTCCTCTTCCCTTCAGCTTCAAACACAATTCAGAACAACTGGTGAATGTAGCGAGCAGAATGAATACAAATTGGCTTACTTTAAATAGCAGCATGTAGGACTTACTTAGCCAAAGTCTGCTTTCAGATGCTGAGGCAAGATAAGGCATGGATCCTGCAACGAACTCTGTGTGAGCATTGTGTCAGGGCTGGGCTTCTGCACTGTGCCGTGCCTGAAAGTCTGGGGTGCAGGAAGGCAGTGTGTCCACTGCTGACGTGAGCTTTTCTTCAACTGGGGTCCCAGCAGGGCAGACCTGCTGACAGGGCTGCGTGGAAACCTGGGTATAAATCTGCAGCAACACGATGTGGGTGTATTGGATGCAAGGAAGAGGTACCCAGGACTGGTGGTCACAGATTTGGGAATGGGTCCCCAAAGCAGGGAAGGGCTGGGTTACCTGGGATGGCACCCATAAGAGAGGTCTCATGGCCACCCATGGGTGGGGGACTGTAGCCCAGAAGACCTTTGCAGGCTTGTTTCCTTTCCAGCTCAGATGCTATTGCAGAGCAGCTCTCTCAAATGGAGTTTGGCTTGTGGGAATAAAAGATGACCCCAGAATATAGCTGCCGTGGGAATTTCCTTGGGGCTCAGATTTGAGGGCTGAGCCTAGAGATAGGAAAACCAGAAACTGCTGGGTGAAACCTTCCTCTGTCATGACATGGATTGCTTCTCCAGAGGTTGTGCAGGTAGGGAGAAGAGGTGATGACTGACCTGAGCAAGCTGGAAAAGGGGCCTGTGGGGCTCTACAGTGAGCTCAGCCTGTTTTCATATCACTCCCTCTCCCCCTGAGATGTTTTGTCCCTCCAGCTTGCCCAAAGCATCCCATGGACTTGCAGTGCGTAGCTGGGGAGAGGATGGAGGGGGATTGTAGGGGGACGGGGATGCTGTAGTGCAGCTGGGTAGGATTTCTGTGAGCAGGACATGTCTGGCTCTCTGTGGTGGGAGGGAGGGCAGCAAGTGAGTTTGCAAAGAAAACTGGTGCTGAGAACATGAAGCTATTTTGGGCAGAAAAGAAGAAGATTCAAAGCAGGCTGCACGAGTCAGTCTCTGTAATGAGAGATTTCTGAGCACAGTCAATCCCTTTAATCACTTCTGTGTGAGCTCTCCAGGGCTGGGCAGGCTCATGAAGGTCCTGTGGTAGCCCTGGCTCCAGCATGGAGACCAGCACATGTTGTCTTGGAGCATCCTGTGCTCACAGTGCTCCTGGCCTGGGGTGGCCCCATGAGCCCAATGTCCCACGGCACCTGTGTGCCTCAGCCTCACTGCTGAGTGACCCCATGGCAAAAGGAGAGGGGTAGCTGTCTGAGTCCCTGCGAGCACAGAGAGCCTGTTTCCCTGGAGATAGTTATCTCTTGCTAAGAGTGGATTTAGCCCAGATGGGAAAAAAAAATGCTGAGCGGGAACAAAGTCCTTTTTTTAGAGCCTGAGGAGGCACAGCCTTCCCTAGTGCTGACCCCCGAGTCTCTGAGAGCATCCTCTCCTCTGGGAAGAGGTGGTAGGGCAGCCTGTCTGTTGCTCCTGATCCTAAGCCTGCCACCAGCAGTGATGGCTATAGTGTGGCATGTCATGACAGAGGGCCCTGATGGGAGTTATCCTCTGGGCAGCATCTGGTGTCATGCCTTCCAGTGCTCCCAGTGGCTTCAATTCAACCAGCTGATAATCAGCTATGGTGATGCTCACTTGCCATACTTCAGTGGGCATGGCAAGGACTGCCTCGTGGTTACCCTTTGACAGAGCCCTTTGTGCCACCTGATGAGAGGCAGGTTCCAGGTAAGCTCATGCACCACAAATGGCAAAGCCTTTTTGTCAGAGCCGAGCTGGTGTGGAGTTTCTGACACACAGGTCAAAGCACAGGAGCACACTGATGTGCAGCATGGCTCAAGAGAGAGATGGATGTGTCCCACACCCCACCAGAGGTGGTCATGGTTTCCCAGGAAAGGCTAAAGTGCAGAAGGGACTACCCGCAAACTTTGTCTTTTAGAAATTCAAATAGCTTCAGGCACCACACCCATCCCTTAATCTCCCTGACAATTTAGTTTCTGGCTTTCTCATCTCATTTTGCCTAACACCCCCCCATCCATCCGTCTCTCTTGTTGCTAGGTGAAAAACTCAGAGCAGCAGCCATGGAAGCTGACTCACGGCCCATACATGGGAAATGGAGACATAAGTATTGCCTAGTGCCCAAAGTGAGCTGCTGTCAAGCCCCAACTGCCCTGATGGGCTCTAATTGCCCTGAACAGCCTTACCTGGAACCCCCACCCACACACCCACTCTGCTCCTTGGACTGGGAACGCTATATAGCTTCAGCCTTGCTCTGTAGTAAGCAGGTCTGCTCTCAAGTTTAATGAATGTGGCTGGGCTTCCTGGGTTGACCTTGGACTTGATTTGTGGTTGTTGAATGATTGCTGTACTGGCCTTGCTCAGGTGTTGTGGGGCTATGCTTGTGTTGGTGACAGTATGGTCCTGCAGTCCCTGTCTTTTCTCACTTTTTCTTGTGGAGCAGTCTGCCCCTTCTGCTCCCTGAGAGCCTGAAGGAAAGTAGAGGTCTTGGGAGGTGTTTGGGTCTTGTCTCAGGAACCTCCCAAAAATGTTGTATTTTCCTTTTCTTCATCACAGGTACTTTTCAAGGCATTATTGAAAGCAGCACTGGTACTTCTTTAGCTTTCCTTAAGCCAGTGCAAAAATGTTCATATGCCAAAATGTAGCTGTAAGGAAATGGCTGCTTAGCTTCTTCCCAGAGACCAAAAACTCAGTATAGCTATGAGCCTCCTACTAATTTTCTGGTAATCTTGATGTTTTTGCTGATTCTGGATTGCTATCTTTTTATGCTAGTGACCTGAGAACTTTCTGCAGCAGCATGGATGATATTCCACCTTGGACCATGTTTTTCCCACAATAGGGTGGTTCAAGGCATCTCACTTGCCCTGTGACAGTGAGCACAAGGGAGCATGAAGAGATGGGACTCGGGACACTGTGATGCTGAATGTTTCCAGAAGAAATATTCAAGGCAGAGTGTGGGGAGATCATAGCCAGTAAAAATGGAATTTTAAACTCTTCAAACTTTTTCTTGTTTTACTTTAGAGTTGAAGGTATGCAGTGACTTATAGTATCCATGGTGATCTTCATTTACATTGTTAAAAAAGACATCACCAATTAGGCTAGTATGGCAATTTTTCTTTTTGGTACATAATGGCAGGCATTTAGGATGTTGGATCTGTCTGGGTTTTACGTATCTCTAGAAGGCTGATGTGACAACTAACCACCAGCTCTGGAGCTGTCAGCCTGGCTTACAGAGCTTACTGGAGAGGATCCATTATAGCTTTTCACTCCTGCTTCTGATCTCATCTGAGCATCAAGGGTGCTTCAAATTCATATTCTTAAATCTTTCCTAGAGTGCAGGACCAAAGGCTTGATTTGGAGGCAGGTTAATTCGGCAGAATAATTGCTCTTCTCAGGATCATGAGAGGAGAAACTAATTTATATATGTAATTTTGGGGCTTTGTCATGACTGCTCATGGACAGGAGCTCATTACATGCTTTTGAAGCAGCCTGGGCAGAACTCGGAGAGATCGCACCAAGATCAAAGAATAGACTGCTTTAGAGTCTTGCCCCATTCTGGAAAGAGCAGAGCTAGAGTATACTGGCTCATATTGTGTACTGGTTGGGACAGAGGGCTGAGAGTAAGAGCAGATTCACTGAGGAAGGAAGGGCAGTTCACTATCAGCACAGAGTAGAGATCTTCACTTAGGTCTGTTGCACTGTATGCTCTCTTCTTTCCCATGTGTGGTTCTCCTGCTGGGGAGATATGGGGGGGCTCCTGTACATTGGCTACAGCTTCCAAAATGGACCAGATCTTGAGTGCCTGTCAGCTGTGTAGATGAGGACAGAATCTGCTCCTTGCTAAGAAAAGGGACTTTAATTTGGCTTTTCCATGAGGTCCAGTTTTGTGATGTATTCACATTCTACATCAGTAAAATTCTCTGTTCCTTCTCTTACTTATGTGTATAGTCTGCTCTTTGAAATAGTAGATATTTTTAATGTTTTGATAGCTTTTTATTAAAAGAAAATGGAAATGGAAACCACATTTCTTAAATGAATTTTATCTGTATGGCAGTTCCAGCGATTCAGATCTGTGTCAGTGCCAGTTTATTGCAGTCTATTTTCTCCTCAGTGAGCATCTGCTTAACAGTTCAGTGCAGATACAGACATAGGAATATTCTAGCACGCACCTAACTCCACCCTGGGGCATGGCAGAAGTTACTTAGGGTACTAATTCATCTTTTTTAAAGCAAAAAGATTTTGGTCAAGCAAGATGTTTTGTCCACTGAACAGGTTAAAATGATCTCTGAATAACAGAAAATGAGGATTGTGCTTTCCCTCCCCCTTTCCCTTAACTTGTGTGCTTTTTTTTTTTTTTTCCTAGCAGCAGTATTTAGAACAAGTTGTACAAATTTTATATTAATCTTTGTATGCTTTACCCTGGTTTACATAGGTAGATCCTAGGTCTTGTGTTGTAATGTAACTTAACTGCTATGACATACTATGACAAGTTGCAGAGCAATAAGCCATGAAACTCCCCAACTCACATTCTTGCCCTTCCTCTTTCTCCCCATTGACTATAAGATTAAATTATTTTTTTAATGTTTATTCACACTCAGACCAAGAAATGGATCTTAGGTGGAAAATAAGTATAAGACTGAAAGCAAAGTGCTCTTGTCTGTGTTTATGGAATTGTTTAAGAAATACCACTTTGGTTAAGCAGAGCATGGAAACAGATATAATTATCCATGCTATCTAGACTGGAAAGAGTGCTGCGAGGGAGGAGGAGGATGGCTTCCTGCTCCAGTAAAGGCAGGGCGGTTTCCCACAGTGGAAGAGCTGTTCTTGCTGCTGAGCAGCGCCCAGTCAGCCATAGATTCATGGAGAAAAATGGGGCCAAGGTTCTTTAAACAATAAAGCACAAAATAAGACTTCTGTGTTCTTAGCTTTATGCTGCTTAAAGAACGAAGCTTCTTTTTGAAATGTTCCTCTGTCAACAGGCTTTGTCTGAGCAGTGCTTCTGGAAGGGAAAGATCTGGTTTTAAGGGTCCTGCCACAGGGTTGGGACACCACTGAAGGGACCTCCTAGATCACTGGGGTCTGTCCCCCACTCTGACAGGCCCCACCTTATACAGGTACACAGGTAGGTACTTGCTGATGGCCACGTTGTGTCTGGCATGCATGTGCATAACTATATTTACCTATAGGGGTGCTTGCAGAGCTGGAGCTTGTGTACTTTGTGGGGAAATGGATGTATCCAGAGCAAATGAACAAATTGTTTTCCCAGTTAAGGTGTTCAGACTTTTAACTGGAAAAGCACATGATGAATTATACTTTCCAACATGTGCTTCAGATAGGAATCCTGAAAATTACTTTGAAATCTACCTCGTGTCATGATCTCAGATCAATGAAGGGAGCTGGCAGTTCTCTCCCAGGAGACACCATTGCAGCAACACAGCACTGTACTTGCTAGCAGAAGGTCTGACTACTGGACCTGCATGATGAGGCAGGGGAATATCACATGGGTGACTTTGGGTCTGTTCTTGTCATCACTGAGCTCAGCCAGGCCAAGGTTTTCTGATGTACCTTGATTTTTTTTTTCTCTAAGCCTTATCTTTGTAGTTTTTACTTCTGATCCTTGTCACAGCAGTGGGAAGCAGGAAGGAGTTTATTCAGGTTTCAGAGCTCCCCATCCTCCCCCCTTAGTCAGCTGTGTCTCTTCCTGTTAGACAAGCGAGATAACTGTGCCACTGCCCTGGTGCTAGTGCAGTCCTGACCCTGGGAGGTCCTTCGAGGTCACCCTCCTCTGGCTTCTGATGGAGCATTGCCTTAGCGTTGCCCACACTGCTGGCTGCTTTTTAGGCACCCAAGAGTCTTGGAAAGGCTGCTACCTGCTTCTCTGCCAAAGGTGTGGTAAAACTGTCTGCAAGAGCTATGAGGCTAGAAATCCCTATGGAGAGGAGAAGGGCTGATGGTGAGGGATGGAGCAGAGGAGGAGCCCTCAGGGCATGTGTTTGGGGCATAGGGATCCCTCTGGGAGTCAGTGGCTGGTTCTCCTAAGTGTGCCTAAGCAGCTTTGAGGAGTTAAAGTAATTTCACCTGCAGAGCCTTTAGATAGCATGCATCCCACACTGACTTGCAGTGTAGGACTGGTGTAGGGAGAGGCTCCCATAGGAGGTGTGTGGAAACCCAGCCTCTGAGCATCTCTGGCTGAGACTACTGCTCCCTTACAGTGAGAAAAGTCTTTTAGCTCCTTGCATCTCTGTGACCTTGGTTTGGCACAGAGTGAATACAAAGTGAGGAGCATCTTAGTGCTCGGAAGTGTAGCTAGCTAACTACAGCTGTCTTAGATTACCCTTCTGTGAGATCTACAGATTGCAAGGCATAAATGGGGGTGGGGGGAGAGGATTTAGTCAGCTGATGAGCCTGGTTTCTCTGTCTCTTTTAAGAAAGAGGATTTATTGGTATTAAACATGTCTCTCTTAATGTGGGTGATTTAAAATGGAAATTACCTTTGAAAGGGGATTTCTTATTAACTAGCTGGGAAGGAAAAATAGGATAATATCATCAACCCTATACAGGGCCCATAGATGAGATGCTGAAACAGAATGATCTGGTTAACTGCTGCTTCATCAGAAATTACAGCTTCTCTGTAAGAGTGAGCCTTGCTCAAATTCCTCCTTGAGGAATGGTGGTATAGATACTTCCATAAAGTTATTTTTATGGAAAAAGTAGCAGTCTTACTGGGTCCTTTGGGTTTCAGGTAAGAACCCACTAAATATGATTTCTGAGGGCAGGACTGGGAGTGTGCCCAGCTCTTCCATGTGTTATATTTGAGGCCAGATGGAGACAGGGACAGTAGAAGACTGGACTGAGGATTCACATTTGTTACCATGCAGTTAATGCCAATCAAAACTTGGATTAGTTAATGATTTTAATAAGAAAAAGAAAGGCTTGTCTATACCCAAATTTGCACTAGTTTAATCCAGGTTGGCCCAGTTATCTATTTAATTAAGTCTATGCAGCCCCTTTATGTGGAAGACTTGATTTACTTAATCTAAACTTTTTCAGTCTGCTTTGATTAAAATGAATCTGTACAAGGGGATGTCTGTACAGTCAATGGAGATGGACATGGGTATACATAAGCTAGGTCTGGACAGACCAAATTCAGAATGTCAGCAGGCTACTGTGCCTCGGCTGATTAATGGCAGGGCAATGCCACATTAGCATGTCACAATTAGGATTTTTTAATGTCAGTGTACTGTATCATGGAGCAGTGTAGACATGCCCTGTCAAGCCTAGCATTCGATCTGGGGACCAAGGCCCTTTCCCAAGTCTCTCAGTCAGGACACAAGGCGACATGCATTGGAAAGAAGCAACCCCTTGATTAGGTTGAAACACCTCTGCTTCCATTGCTCATGTCTGTGGGTAAGGAATGGGTCTTTTTGCAAACTAATTTCCTCATTGCCCTCGCTGGCTGTGCAGATGCTGCTCAATGCTTGTGACAGGGAAAACTTTGTCTTCCTAGTGGGGCCTGGGACTTGGGCTATGAGTGATGTGACATGAAGTAAAACACAAATAACAATAAGAGAAGATGGTTCTGCTGTTGTCCTCCTGAAACGCTCCTTTTAAAACTGTGTCTGGTGCCCAGAGTTGTGGCCTTGAACAAGACAGAGCCTTCCTCTAAGCCTTCTGTCCTTAGTCAACTTGGAGCAAACCATGGGGGTGATCCCAGCTCCTAATTGTGATACGCCTGGTAAAAACAGTGTGTCTATAGAGTCCTTTAGCTATCTGGGCTGCCCTTGTACTCCACCCATACCAGACAGATGGTGCCAGCATGCGAGCCCCTGAGGTCAGTCTTCTCTTGGGGTGGTTTCTGAGGTTGCTCAAGGCAGCCTGGAGAGTCTCTTTCTCAGGCTATGCTGAGTACAGACAGCACTCAGCTTACCCTGAGATCTCTACGTCCTCTGAATGCAGCTGATTGCGGGCAGCAGGACCAAACCTTCAATTTCTCTGGAGTGCTATGAATGCCTTCCAAGAGTTTACTGCTTCCCACTTGCCCATGGTATTTGCTTAAAACCTCCAGGACAGTGAAGCACAAAGAGGACCTTCTGTCTCCAGATCTCTTGTATAGGAAGTTAAGTGATGGTAAGACAAGGAATTTGGTGTTTGGGTGTCACTAGTGCTGGTCCCAGGAGATGCTGTGGGTGCTTCCTTAAGAAAAGCAGAAGAGACAGATGGAAGAAAGAGCAAGGAGGGGCTGCAGCAAATAGTGGATCTTGTTGCTGTGTGTTTGTCTCCTGATATCGTGGTTTACATCCCTTGGGGACCTTGTTCTGTGGGGACTGTGTCTGCCTACCCTGTGGCTGGGTGTCTGGTTGAACCACCCTCCTCTACAGGATGATCTTGCCATTGCATCTGCTGAGGGTCAGCAAGGACCAAGTGTGTTTCCAAAGGACATTTTGCTTCTTTTTGAAAGATTGAGGTGAGACTGGAGAAAATGCTCTGTGTATTGCAACAGCCCTGTTGAGGGGAAGGAAAACATGAGGCAGGTGGTGGATGCTTGGATCATTTCTCTTGGTTTGATGTGGAGGAGCTGACCCTTGGTATGTAGCATGATTATGGGAAGGGCAGAGAGATGGGGCTAGGCTGAGAGCAGTGCTAAGCCTTTTCCTTGGGTCTCAGCCCTGGTTCTGGAGATACAGGAGGACAGCCTGAAGCAGCTGTCAGGATGTGGAGAGGCCAGAGAGTAAATGGGGTGGAGGTAGTGTTGGGTATGTAAGTGTAAGGCCTGTGTTGCAGATACAACTGCTATCCCAAGTTGCCTTCATCAGTGTTCTGCATGTGTGCAGACCAGGCTGGTCAGCATGCTATCTGGAGATGGGACAGCTCTGTGTGGGTGATGTGGAGCAGTGTCTTAACCACCTGCAGCGTGTGACCACCAAGGCTGGGGGAAGAGCAAGGGGTAAGACAGAAGACTGGTGATCCATTCAAGACAGGGAAGTGCTTTAGTGCCTGTATGAAGGTCATTCCTGGCTGGACTTCCTTGGCCTCTGTGCTTGTGTGTGCTGTTGGGTATGTGTTGATCAGCTGTGGGCATATTGGCTGCTTGGCAATGGCATGAGTACCTGGGCCAGTGCTCTTAGTCAATGAGGGAAGAGAAGATGATGGACCTGAGTAGATCCTAGCTATAGCTGGATAGAAGAGCTGCTGAGAGACAAAATGGTAGCAGGCCCACCCGGCTTTTGAGTTATCTGTGATGGGTTGCTGCAATCTGCTGCGGTTGGTTGCTTGGAGGATTCATGTTGCTTGGCAACCCTGTTGTCACGGTTCAGCTGGTGATATCCGAGGAGGGGGCACTTTGGAGGACGCTGCTACTAGGAGGGGAAGGGGGAGCTGGGGGAGGAGGGTAAGTACGATAACCATGGTGGTCCACACTGGTTGTGCTTTGCTCAGGGCTGTGTGGTGGAGCAAATACTGGGTCTGGTTATGACTGTGTGTAGTCCCTCATGGGTTTGGTGGGGATAGGGAGCTGGTGAGCATCTTGATGCTGTACAGGGATGTGGGCAGAACAGTTGATGAGGAGGCTGGGCACCCTTAGTACTGAATGGGGTTTTGAAGAGATATGTGGAGTGTGAGGGTGTGGGGACTCTGGAGCATGCCTCCCCGTTACATTGTAAAGGCATGCTGGTAAACATGGGAGGTGTAGTCTGTCGAGTCAACATGGGCTTTCTGAGAAATTTAGGCTCAAAGACCATGCAGAGTGTACTTCTATACTTCTGCAGAAATTGACTGAGGACAGGAAAGCAATGGGACAGGTTGCACAGAGAGGCACACCTATTTCCAGAGAATCTAGTGCATATGTTAATACATTGCACAAGCGTACTAATATTTTCAATACCCAACTGGCTGAAGTCCTGAGCAATCTGATCTGATCTCACAGCTGACCCTGTTTTTAGCAGGAGTTTAGACTAGAGCCTCCTGAGGTCCCTTCCAACCTGAATTATCCTATGATTCTGTGACTTCCTGATGGTGAGAAGTGGCTGCTGTTCCTCTGTCACTGTACTGTAAGATGCCTGCAGACCCAAGCACTTCAGGTCAATACAGCACCTCTACCATTTCTAACCCTTCTGGCTATCAAGAGGAGTTTGAAAACAAAAATGTCACAGATGCAATGACAGTCACATATGCAGTTAATAGTGAAGCCAATTGTTCCTAGTGACCCACTTGAAGGAGGTTACAGTCCTTTCATTGCAGCACACAGAGACACCAAGCGGTTCTGACCTCTGTCGGACTTCAAATGAAAGAACAGATTTTTAAGGAGCCAAGCCTTTCTGATGAAAACTCTGAAATTGGTCTTTTGAGTAGTAACTCCAGGGGACATTTATCATCTGTACATATGCTAGATGCTTGCAATCATAGAGCTTGAGGCCTGCCATTATTACCTGAGATTGGGTGATTAGTTATTTCAACTCTATTCAGCTGAGCTACGGCTGCTGGTAGTTGCACTGAAGAGTAGTGCAGATCCTGGTGACAGTTTGGGAGGGCATGGGGCTGTCACCAGTCTGGTATTGCTGTTCTGTGGCCCAGGAAGTTAATCAGTACCAGTGGTATTGCTGTGGTGTTTCCACTAAGCAAAGAAACTCAGTGTATCTTTTGTGTGAACCTGTTTATTTACAGCTGGTGTACCTAAGGACTTGTTTCCCAGAGTACTGTAGAAGCAGATGATAATAGCCAGTTTCCTTGCTCACAATTTCCATGGCTGCCTTACAAGTCAGCCCTGAAGTCAGGAGATACCTAACTCTGCTCCATGTGGCACTGTGTTAAAGCGCACCAGTGCCTCTCAGAAAAGTTGTCCTTTCAGAGCACTGGGTTGCCAAGTGGTAGTATAATGTATAGCAGAGACCTACTCAACACCAGCTTGTCTTCAGCTCCTGATGACCAGAATGGTCCACTTGGGTCTAGTGCCCTGTATCAAATATGGCCATTCCAGATGGGGATTCGTGCAGTCACTTGCACAGTCCTCCTCATTCTCTTTGGAGATTGGAACAATGGTAATTGAAGCCAAACTGCCTCTGTGGCAGTTACAGTTTCTTAGTCTTTCTTCAGTATGCTCAGAGAGGAAACATACTCAGTTTGCATTTTGGGGGGATAAAAGTTGAGGGAAACAGTGGGAACCACCTGGGGAACAGAAGAGCTTGAACTCATCTGCTAACTTTGTATTGCCTGGATGCCTGCACCTAGGCCTTGTATGAGCCCCATCATCTTCTCCTACTGCATGTTTTTTGTCAGGGATCCTAAGTGTGTGGGCTGCTGGCTTTTCTGGTGAGGACCTCGATCAGGAGCAAGGCCTTTTTCAGAGTCATACCTATTTTCAACTCTGGCACCCAGTATACCTGGAAACAGAAAAAACAGTTCTGGCCCCGTTGTTTTTGAGGAGCTATTTAGATTTTTGCCTGACTGCAACTGGCTGGCTGATCCCTGCTTCTCTGCTGTAGAGCATCAGTTCTGGGAGACAGGGACTAACACTCCATGGGACTGTTGCCTCTGGGAAGGTTGGCAGCAGCAGGTACAGGGGACTTGTATACATGTGAAGATCTTCTGACATACTGTGCTGTGAGTCTGCACACATCTCAGACTGTCAGCATACAGCCTTTAAGGCCAAGGGTGCAGAGGGACAGCTATCAGCTTCTGTGATGGGTAGCAGACTAGTTTGAGGCAAAGTTCATCACTGAGGCTGTCATGGGAGTGGTAGGCACTGTCATGGTGTACACTTTTTATCCCTTCATGATGTACCCCATGGCACTACACACCTTGTAGTGTCCTAGAGAGAACACTAACAGTTTTACTAAAAATGGGTTCTCCAGCTGCTGGATCTGTGGCTCTACAAATTGTCAAGCTGAGTTGATGGCTCACCAAATGAATAAAAGGGGGTCCTATGTCATTATGATGTAGGGACTGATGGATGGTTGAGTAGGATGTTTGACCCACTCTATAGGCATTAACTCAGGCAATGTTGGATGTGTGTTGGATGCCTGCATTTTCAGAAGCTGTCTTTGTCATCATGGCCAGGTCAGGCTTTTTCCTGCCTGTGGATAGGAACTTTCGTAGCACGCTACCACCAACCTATATTCCAAATGATGCAGCTTACCTTAATTCTTACATCTCTTTCCAAACATGGCTGGCCATTACAGACACTGCACTAGGCCTTCAGCTGCTGTTGAGTTGTCATAATGTGCATGTTCAACCAGTTACATGTAACAGCATCCCAAGGTTTGCTGACATTTCTGTAGCCTGTTCTGGATAACACAAGACAGCGAGGCCATCAAGGAGACATTCCATCAACACTGGATTTGCTGGAGTCAATTCTGCCTTTGCTCAGCCCAACAGAGTCACCAGCATTGGGTGACTCCTGGTAGGTAAAGGACCCTCTTGATAATATATATGTTCATGGCAGAAAGGAATGTAATAACATAATTCACAGTTATAATTGACAATTCATGGCTTTGCCAGATATTGTTCCCTGCCACCATTCTCATTACCCTCTCCCAGCACCTCTCTCTGCATCCTGAAGTGCCACAAGGAACAATTATATATCTGAGACACAGACCTCCTCTGATGGTTCTGAAGACAAAAATATGTGGGAAAAGTGGCATTAGTGATATCCCCTTTTCCCTGTGCTTCTCCTTCTTTAGGTCATGGACTGTCCATTGTGACATCTGTGCCACTGAGACAGTGTCCTCTGCAGAGACTGTGCTCCGACAACAAAGCTGTTAGCTGGCAAAGGCAAGAAGATGGGGCCTATGGAAGTTGAGTCATGTGAGAGCCACAGATCAGTTCAGGAGAAAAAATGTGCAATTTCTTCAGGTAGCATGAAAACACATGGCCATCCTTGACCTAGAATAAGGACACGACCAGCAAGGACACAACAGCCTGCAGGCTTGCTCTTTGACAGCATGAGAAAGCCTGGTAGCACAGCAAGCCCAGAGTACCGACTCCTGACTGACATAGGGGTTGGAGCAGAGATGCCCAGCTGCTCTTTTGCCAGGGGAACAAGCCCAAACTCCACAGGAGTTTTACGTACTTGAGCCTAAAGGGCACAACAAAGGACAAATGGCCTTGTCATAAAACCAAACAACAAACCAGCATAAATAGAGGGGAACGGCATGAAAAGAGAATATAATCACAGATTCCCCCTTCTCAGAAAAACCTGTTTATGAGGACCAGAGGAAGCCAAAATTTTCACTGTGAGCTTTGAACTGTCCTTCCAAATAAATGTTACATTGCTTTAATGCCCAGCCTCTGTCCTTGGATTGGGAAAGTTGCCAGAGTGTGGCCAAAGCTCTAGGTAGACATTTTCTAAAGATGATGAGGGAGAGGGACAGGACAGTGTGTGCTTTTTTGAATTCAGTGCTTGGTAAGGGATGAGGAAAAGGCATACCCCGTGCATGCGAAGGGTTCATACTTTCCATTTTTCTACTGCCAGGCCATAGAAACACAATCAGCACTTGGGTCCTGTCAGTAACACATGGAGGGGAGGGCAAAACTCCAGGCTTGCTGGGGGATGGAGGCTGGTCAGCTGAAGCTAGACCTTGCTTTGCTGAGTTCATAATCACTATGGAGGTGAAAGAGAACACATATTTGAGTAAGGCCTGTTCTTTGATCAGGTTTACAGCTGATGTATGGCAAAAAAAATAGCCAGAGCGTGAGACAGTCTGTGGGTAGTGCATGCAATCAAGATGCTGAGGCTTGAGTTTGGGTCAGACCTAACATGAGAGCAAAAATGGGCTGCTGGGCTTCAAAACAGTTGAGGTAAATACTCTTCAATTTAATATGATGGTAGATTAAAAGAGGCAGCTGAGGTGTACCAGAGATATTTTGCTTATTGCCTGTTCCTAGATGTCTAAGTAAGGGGATATCTAAGTAAAGGAGAGAAGAAGGTGGCAGTTTTCTTTAGAGTATAGAGCAATCTGATAGAAATCTTAATGCTGCTTCCAGCTAGAGGGCTGAACTATTGAGTCAGCTGGCTCACTTGGAAACAGCTCAGGCAAAGGAAGTCTATCTCCATCTGCATAAAGTAATTTGCTAAGGGTAGGTATCTTTTTTCAGGAAGGTGTGGTGGTGATGGGGCGGCATGATAACCTCAGTTGCTGAGGGTAGATATTCTCTCCCTGACTGTGAATATTCAGGTTTAGCACATGCTTTTCCACCTTTTCGATTAATGAGACTACTAAATAAATGGACAGAGGAGCAGGTGACCCTGATCCTGCTGGCTCTCAACTGCCCATGAACACAATGATATTCAGAGCTACTTTTAAGCTCATTAACATCCCTCTTCTGTTTGCCCCTGGGCAAGGAGCTATCTCGGAGGCCACAGCTGCATGCTAACTGAGATAATTTTTCACTTTAAAATGTGTCTACAGAAAACATTTGTCTTAAATCAGATGGTCAATACAAGTGTACAATAAATGCTGGAGTGAGCACCTAATCCAAACCCTGTGGGAACATCCCCAGCTCACAGGCTCTTTGCTCACTGGTGAAATCATTCTTCTGTCTTGAAGAATGCCTTCAGACCCACATCTCTGTGTTAGGAAAGTGATCCACTTTTCCAATGTCATGCAGCTCCTTGTTCAGAATCCTTGTCAGTACAAATAATATTTCCCTTCACTACCATTTCTCCCCCGGCACCCGCTCGGCAAGTTATTTGCAATACCATCTGCTTCACCTGAAGGAGGAATGAGAGGAACAGAGAGAGACTCAGTGCTGCTATCGACCCCGAACTTCTCTGAAAAAAGCTGGGTCTGTTAGGAGGTCGTGAGTGACGGGGATTGTCAGAACTGCTGCGCCGGCAGGGAGCCCAGCTGGTGACACTAACCAGTGCCTCCGCTTTACCACGTTGCCATTAAAAGTGAATCCACTTGCTGGATATGCCCCACTCCATATGTACGTGTGTGTATTAAATGGTATCAGAAGTTCTGACAGAGCTTGCAGGTGAAGGAGGACATGGGAAGTGGGTGGGATTTCATCTTTGCTTTGCGTACATTGTTTCACTGTGTTAAGGACTGAAAGGAATCCATGGAGAAAAGTGTGTTTGGGAGGAAAAAAGTAGTGATGCTTTGATGGCAGTATTTTTAGGTCATAAGGTGTTTAAACAAAAACTACATTCTTTGGGAGAAAACCAAATATTTGTGTACGCTGCTGCTGCCAGATTTGCCTCAGTGGTGACACGTATATTTTTAAGAGGGAAGGGTTTATTTTTTACCCACAGTAACTTAATGTTCTGAGAGAGTTTATAATAGCACTGATTAACTGGTAGCATTTAGTTTGAGTGAAATATCAGCTCTGATGTCTGTACTCCTCTCTGCTCCAGACACTTTTATCAGTCTCAGAGCTATTTAACTATACTTATTCCTTCCATGGGAGGTGGTTCATGTTGTAGCAGTGTCCCATGGAGCAAGCATGAAGGATTTGAGGCTGTGTAAGTGAAGGTGAGGTATTCTGGGTAGCCTGAAGAAATCTGTGGAATAGCAAGTGAAAAGCTGGATATGTCCCACTGCTTTGTCTGGATGCCATTTGAATGGAGTAGGGCTTGCCTGCTACTTAACTAGCACGTAGGCCTTCTTTGTAAGAAAAATAAAGGTGGTTATTTATGGTAGCACCAATACTGTAGTACTTTGACCTGACTATAACATACAGAGCAAAGAAGTGGCATGTTATTAACTATTCTGTTATCTACAGCAAAGCAAGATAAAAGGTAAAAAGCAGGAGTTTAAGTGACTGAATCTTATTGCCCTATATTTTTGTAGTGGACAGTTTCCCTGTTAGTATTGGAAGCTGGGACCTAAGTTTCTTGGAATGTGACTAGTTGAGCTTTCGCCTTTATGTGGATATTGTGTTAAAGATAAAACTGGTTAGGTTAGGGCCGCGGTATCTGATCCCTGGGGGTGTGTGCAGCAGCTCTCAGTAGCATGAGCAGTAAACTAGATAATTGGTGTGTTGGTTCTCATCCAATAATAATTTATTTCCTGGGAGCAACTTCAAAGCTTAATCCTAGAATTAAATCCCCTATTCCTCCTTGGGATTTTAATTTAGTTTTGAATGCTCTGATGGATCCTTTGCTAGAACATTGAAGACGGCTTTCAGACATAAGGGCGATTTTCCTGACTGCTGTATGTCCTGTACGAAGAATAGGTGAATGCAGGCACTTTCTCGAAGAGACTCTTTTTTAGCCTTTCATCATGATAAGCTGGCAAAAGCTACACCTTATCTCTTACTGAGAGCGGTTTTCCAGTTTCCTTTAAACCATGAAGGCAATCTGCCTAATCCATTTTGCAGCTCCTCCAGTAAAGAGAAGAAAGAGTATCATCACTTAAATCTGGAGAGAACCAATAAGGTTTTCATCAGGCAGAAAGCTGATTTTAGAAAAAAACCCACAGATAATCTGTTTGTCTGGTTAGAGTTGGAACAGGATGGAGATGACTGCCTGGAGGGCTATGGTTTCCCATTCATCCAAGTGTGTCAGGAAACTGCCTCATTAAGACTAGCAAGGTGGGACAAAATCTCCAGCCACCAGAATGATTCTTTGCACCCCAGAGGTGGAGGAGAAAGGCTTCTCTCTCAGAGTGGTGCAAGGCAGTGCTTTGACCTTTCTTTCATGCTTCTGAATGGAACATGAAAAGGGATGGCATATATGGCTAATGTTTGTATTGTGCTTTGATGAGATACAATACAGTGTCTGATCATAATTACTATTTATTATTAGATGTGGTGGCTTTTGACAGATTGGTTCTTCAGTCTGAGCTTGCTATAGGTAGAGGAGCCATATATCATCTTAAAAAGTGTCAGTGTCAGTTTGAAATCTTGTCTGTGCTTTTGCAGTTTAAAAATAACACATTTCCATTTGAAAGAGAGAACTGCACCATTTCTTAGTTTAATGTGTATGTATTTCACATATAAATGACCATCCAGGAAAACCAATTTCAGTGAGCCTGACGTTCCATACTCAAAAGAATAAAACAAGTCTATAAAGACACAGAGAAAGCTATTTCTCCTTTAATCTATTTCACACTTTTTTTGATTCTGTGTGACAAAAAACCAGTCCATTAGTTGTTTAGGGTTTCTGGGGACAGACTGACCACGGCAGAGACAGTAGGGGATGCTGCAATTATTGCGATGTAAAATTATGAGAGCTCAGCTAAGTGTCCTGGTATGGCAGCTGAGAGAACATGTATATCACTTCAAAGCAAATGCAACAGTGTTCATGATTCTCTTCTGCAGGGCTGCTGGCAGGACGAGTGTCCTCCGAGACAGCAAACAAAGCAAGTGGTCTTCTTGTGCCCAAGTGTCTTTGAAAGAGACTGACTTGAACCCCACCCGCCCAGTGGCTTCTGGCTCAGTCCTGCTCTAGCATCTTTTGGTCCTGAGCCAAGTGCAAAAGAAAGGATAAAAGGTTCCATGCCAAAATTCAGCTGAGTCCTCAGCCAAGTGGTTGTGACGCTGTTGGGTTTGTGTGCTTGTTTCTCTGTTTATTTTCGCTTTAATTATCCGATAAAATTTCTTCATGCTGTTCTTTATGCAGCATGACATAGCATCCTTGCTTGTGGACCTGTGTGGCCAATCTTACGGTTATCTTCCAAAAATGTCATAGGCCTAGTACCTGAACACCAGGACTTCCCACAGTGTCTCAAGCAGTGGGAAGAACCTGGGACATGGGCATAGAGGTATTTGGCCACTTTGTAGTCAGATTGGCTGGCTGGAGCAGGGCACAGAGCACCATATAAAAGCAGCTGGAGACTTGGTTACCACGCTCTGCAGCCCATATGCAAACACCCAAAGGAATGCTATCATGAAAAACCTTTTTATGGTATGAATTATCCAGACCAATCAATCCATTTCATTGATTATAAGGAATTGCTCTTCAGAGACATGGCTTTTCTTACACTGATGCAACTGCATCTGTGTGCAGATAACCTACAAATTGCCAGTCTTTTCCCTTAGCTGCAGACCTCATTTATCTAGGGACATACTGCACTGGAAGTGGGCTCTGATTTTATGAAGTTAGTGGGGCATTTACTAAGGGTTAAAGATACTGTGGGGCCTTTGGTCCCTCTCAGTGCTGGCAGATGCTGTTCTGTGGTAGCAGAATGGCTCTGCTGCTCCGCATCCTCCCCAACACTGTCATTGCCACATCCAGCCCTGGTTGCTTTTGATATAAGAACTTTCATCCACATTCTTTTATCTTAGCAGGACAAGAATAATATGGCCCTTAATTTATAGTAAGCATGGACACATTTAAAATAAATCCCTCAATTTGTCTTACAAATAACATTTAAGTGTTTTTGAATTGAAGAGACGTTTGAAAAACCAATTTCCCATCAGAGATGCTATTTGTTTCATTTTATGCAGTTCATTCGTCTTAGTTGATTGGAGAAAAAATAAAAGCCAACCCCAGCTAGTGAGAGTAAACCCTGTCATAGTACTATGCTGCTGGAGATTTTGTAACTATTTTTATTTGGAACCTACGCTGACACCCATCATTTACAATAAATATTACATCTTAATGTAAAAGTAATTTGGGGGTTAGGATGCTGTGCAGAATCTCAAGAAGAAGATAATTCTGAAGCCGACTGGCATTTTTGTGCACCTGATTGTAAATGAGCCCATTTCTTTGGTCACAGTGAATGGACCACCTTTCTCTGAAAAAGGTATCAGACACTCAGGCCCCTAATTGCTATAGGGAACTTGGCCCTCATGATTGATTTAAGAGAGAATTATAAATATACATATGTATATCACAGAATCACAGAATCGTCTAGGTTGGAAAGGACCTTGAAGATCATCTAGTCCAACCGTTAACCTAGCACTGACCGTTCCCAACTACACCATATCCCTAAGCACTATGTCGACCCGACTCTTAAACACCTCCAGGGATGGGGACTCCACTGGGCAGCCCATTCCAACGCCTCCCTGGGCAGCCCATTCCAACGCGTAACAAACCTGTTCTGTAAAGAAATACTTCCTAATATCTAGTCTAAACCTTCCCTGACACAACTTGAGGCCATTCCTTCTTGTCCTATCACTTGTTACTTGGTTAAAGAGACTCATCCCCAGCTCTCTGCAACCTCCTTTCAGGTAGCTGTAGAGGGCGATGAGGTCTCCCCTCAGCCTCCTCTTCTCCAGACTAAACAACCCCAGTTCCCTCAGCCACTCCTCGTACGACATGTGCTCCAGACCCTGCACCAGCTTCGTTGAAATGTGTATAATGTGTATATAAGATGTACATATACACCTATTAAGTAGAAAGCCAGCTAGCCTTATCCTTAAAAGTGAGCAATAACACAGGTTGCCATGTACCGTGGAGTTGTGTAGTTTTATAAAGAAAATTTGTGGTTGATGAATTCCTTTGTCTTAAGGTGACAGAGAATAATAATCTTAAATATTGCTGACTTGCTTAAAATAATTGCAGCTGTTCTCTTCTGATTGATAGGCCCCCTTTCAGAAATTGTTCCTAAGATACTTCTTAACCCTCCATTTTGTGTTTCTAAGTAATATGCTGGATGAAAACCATTTCCTCTTTTGTCAAGCTCCTCCACTTGTTTCATCCAGAAGAATGCAGGAGGACCTGCACAGTCCTAGTTTATCCCTTCTTGCCATACAGAAAGGAAAAACATCCTTTGGCTAAATCCTATCTGCTATTCTTGTATCACTATTATCAGTGAAAGGAATGGGAAAGTCAAATGACTAATCTCTTCAGCTATTAGCAACTTCTGTATGTAAGTATCACTCTACATTTCTTTCCTCCAACTGTTCTGAGATAATTTCAGATTACTTCAGGCTTTGGCTAATATGTCTTCCATTTTTACTGAAATTAGAATGAAAAAGATCATAGTCACTTTTTTTAAGCATGCCTAAAAATGTTAGGAAAATCTTTCTAAAAGAACAGACCTTAGCAGCAGCCTCAGGAAGATCCTGGTTGTCGAAATTACAATCTTGGTGTCTGCTTTTGGCAAGAAGCTCAAGCACAGATTGGTATTGCTTGTGGTCACTGCAACTACATGAAAAATACCATTGTACACCCACTGTACATGGACACAGAAATTCATTCAAACTCCAGATAGCATACCGATACATGCACGTGATGCTACAGCCACATTGCCATCCATAACCTCCCCTACAGACCAACAAACCCTGTTTGAACCATATGGATGGATTCTGAGAATGAGGACCTGAGGGTTGAGAGAGGGTCTGGAGCTGCTGTGGTGCTTTTGGGAGGCTCTCCTCCCTCAGGAACCTTGGACATATCCGTGTTTTGCCCTGCAGATATGTACCTGCAATAAAGGGCCAGCACAGAGTGCTTGGCTGCTTGCTAGAACACAGCTCTTTGGCATGTGGCACCCAGCCCTCCTTGCCTGTCTTTTGAGGGGTACCTTCCTCATTGCTCCTGGACACAGAGCATGCCCAGGTAGGTACAAGCTACTGTGTTTGCCTTGGAGGATGCTTTCAGGGAGAGGGGTGCAAAGGCTGGACAATGCAGTCTGCATCAGCACTGAAGTAGAGCATGTGGTGTTGGGCCTGGGGTCTGATTTCCTGCAGGACAAGTGTAGCTGTCAGGACAGCATGGGGAGGGCTTTCCTCATTGCTCTTGTCTCTAGGGGGTCACCAAGGCCGGCTGAGCCCTTCCAAACCTCCTGACAAGACCCAGCCAGTGGCAGGGTGGGCGTTTGTGACCCTAGAGTGACTACATATCCTGAAGAGTGAACTTGGCATGTCGACTTGGAGGGGCTCTGCCTTGTTATCTCCTCCAGCTTGCCCTGCTTTAGGGCAGATGTCCCCTAGGGCCGCTTCACAGTGCTGCAGAGGACAGGTGGGCTCCCTCTGCTCTGCTCAGGCCACCCAGAGCTAGACCCAGGCATGGGAGGGCACAAGGACGGTTCTGTGACCACAGAGCTGGTTGCACTGCAGGGGCGAGGCGGAGAGCATCCTGGGCAGCAAGGACGCAGACGCCCGCGGGCAGGGCAGGGAGGGGTGTGCAAACGCATGTTGCTTTCTGTTTGGACTGATTTCACGCTTCCAGGGGGCTCTGAGAATAGCAATTAAAGCACCAGGCTTAATTGTGGAGTATCCAATTTGGATATTAGCATTATCCTTTCTCTTCGTTCAGATCCAATTCTGTTGCCTACCTGCTGGCTGGGGGCCTGTTCCTTTCTTCTTATTATTTCTATTTTATGGTTATTGTTAATGTGTTTTTTTTTAAATTATTTTTTATTAAAGCATTTCTTCTCTCGGTAGCTTCCAACCAGGCGGGTCGCGGTCCCGGGGGGCCGGACCCGCGGAGCTGCGCGGCGCTGGCCCCGGCGGCTGCAGCTGCGACTCGGCCCCGGTCCCGCTCCCGGTGCCGGCCCCAGCCCCGCAGCCGGCACCGGTGTCGCCCGCGGCTGGTCGCCCGGGCACGGGGTCCCCCTTCGCCCCCGCCGGGCGTCGGAGGCTGAGACCTGCCCCCGCCGACGGCGGGGAGGGGTTGATCTCCCGTTCCCTGCACGGTCTCTCCTCCTCCTCCTCCTCCTCCTCTCTCCCCGTTTTCCCCACTGCTCCCTCGCACAGCCCTCCCGCCAGAGCCTTGATTTTTCCCCCTCCCCACCATTTTCCGCGTGTATATTTTATTATTATTAATCATTAAGCTGCTTTATTAGTTCACCTTCCCGTGCTTTCTCCACCTCCGGGAAGCATTATCGGAGCTTTTATATTGCAGAGGATTTTTTTTTTTAAATGTATTTTTAGCGTGATGCTCTGAACACTTCCCCCTCCTCGCCGCATCTCCTACCCTGGCAGTATCGGAGAAGAGACTGAAGAAGTTGAGCATGTCTGAGGTGGATCAGCCTTGCAGGGAGAGAGGGGGGCAGTAGCTGCTCAGAGCAGCCCGAGTGCTTGAAGCAGGATTTGCTGGTATGTATGTGGGTCTGTATTTTATGACAGCTGGAAGTGTGAATTGTTTTCCGTGCGAGATGGGAGGGGAAAGGAAAAAATACCTGCGAGCTCATTAAATAAATGCCTGCATAGCTGTAAACCCTGCCCGCGTGTGCTGGAGGAGGTGGTGGTCGGGGGGGGCCCCCAGCCACCGACCCACCCCTAAGAAAAAAAAAGCCCAGCCCAAACCCCAGAGAGCCAAGGGTTGTGTTCCCGGGGGCGACCGGGTGGGGGAGGACGGGACACCCACTGCGTAGTGCAAACCGGCCACGTCGCAGGTGAAACGGCCCCCCCGTGGCAGCGCGTGTGCGTGTGTGTGCGCCCGGCTGCGCGGAGCGCGCCCGCGCTGCCCGTGGAGCCGAGCGCGGCGGGCAGCGGTGCCGGCAGCACTGCAGAGGGGTGGGCACGGCCCTTGCCAGCCCGCCGGGGGCTGGGCCCGGGGGTGGGCGAAATGCTGTGCGTGCGTGGGGAGGGGGCTGCGGGGGGGGCGGCCTCGCTTTCTCTCCGCGATTCACATCGCGCCCGGTTTCCCGTCTCGTATGCATGCCTATCCCGGGAATGGTGTAGTCAGCCCGTATCTGAATTATTTATAGACTCGTGCCAGCTGTTTTTTTTTTAATTTTTTTTTTTTTTTTTTTATTCCGCTTGTGTGCACTGTTGGGAAATGCGTTTTGCCTCCCTTTCTTCTCAATATATTAATGTCTTTGTTGGGGAGCGGTTTTTATCCCCCCCAGACCCCTCTAATACAAAATTGATGCTTATTTTTCCCTTCAGGAAGGGGACGCTTTGAGGATAATCATGCTTCACAGACGAACGGCACCGACCTCCAGTTGCTTTAAACACAGCCTCCTCCACTAGGGCTCCAGGAAAAAAAAAAGAATAATTATAACAATAATCATTAAAAAGGCAAAAGGAATGCTTACTCTGGAACCTGCATTTAATGATCCTCACCACTCGTGCTGAATATCCTCTGAAGTGATTCCGGCGTTTGAATTTGCACTGCTTCAAGACGCAAGATTGCCACAAAGAATCCTCTATTTTTTTTACAGCCAAATAGGATTTTTTTTTTTAACCTATTCCCCCACGTTTGCCCCCCGACCCTTATTCTTCTTATGTGGATATGCAAGCAAGAAGAGGAGACTGGACATTCCCAACATGCTCTCTCCCTTGATCTGTCCGTCTAGAGGTTCTGCTTCTACAAACCAAGGTAGGGAAATTCCTGTTTCTGTGTTTTTGCTGGCAGCTCATTTTGGTACACGGGTTTGCCCAGGGAAGACCACTCACGGTAGAACAAAAGGTTTAGGGATGCTGTTCTTAGAAGCAGATACAGCAAAAAAAAAAAAAAAAAAAAAAAAAAAGAAAAAGGGGGAACATTCACCAGACATGTTGATTCCCTCTTGGCTCATCAAATAGGACATGAAGAGAAGGCGAGAGGGATGCTTTGAGTTACATACCGCGTCGTGAATCGGGGGAAAGTCCCTTGTGATTTTTTTCTTAGGGCGTACAGGTGGGGTCGGGAAAGACACGGGAGGAGGAACACGGCTTTGGAGAGGGGTGAAAACGAAGATAATTCCCATCCATCCAGCCATCCATCCACCCACCCACCCATCCACCCATCCGCAAATTGCCTCTTTCTTTTCACTGGTCCACCGGCTCCTTGTCATGCTTTGATGTGAAAATCGAGCTCATTAGGAATAACAGTACGTAGAAACCTGCTTGTTGCCGAGGAGGGTGGTGCATTACTTAAAACCCACGCCGGCCTCTCGATCGTGAGCGGCCTAACGCGGGGGCCTGGGCCGGGGCCCCTAGGGGGGGCCGGGGCCGCCCCTGGCACCGCGGCAAGAGCCCGCCCAGCGCCGGGGCGAGTGCGCCTGCTTGCGTGGAGGTGAAGGGCTATTTTAAGTCTGAGCACGTCAAGAGACTTAACCTGAACCTACGAGGCGCTGTATTCAGGCAACTTCACGGGTTTTAATTTATCCCCATCTCCCTGGTGCTGTCAGAAGGCACCGTGGCCCCTCTCCGCCGCCCCCTCCCGCCCCCCGCGCCTCGCACCCCGCGTCCCCATGCAAGCAGCCCCTTCCCCAGCCCACTCGGGAGGGATGCAAAATGGCTATCGTGCCGCTCGGCTGTAGGTACGCGAGAGACACCGGTGCATCCCGACCGTAACGTGACATGTGAGTCTTCCCGTAAGATGGTGGCAAGACAAAGGGAGCGGAGCGCCGGGGGTGCGGGAGCGCCGGGCACAAGGTGTTGAACGTCTCGGGGTTATTTTAAGTCTCAGCCCGTGCCTGCCGCGCCGCTTCACCCGGCACGCGTGGGGCTGAGAGCCCCCACGCCGGGAGAGAGGCAGGTGGGGGCAGGGGCGAGCTACTGCCCCCACCCCCCCCCATTTATCGTCACCGTCAGCCCCCCGCCTAGGCTCCCTCCGACCCGCCTCCCCCTTTCTCTCATCCCTACAGCAGACCTGAGGCCTGGCAGTGGGCGGGGGGAGGCAATACAGAGCAAGTGTCTCACCCCACAGTAAGAGGAGGAAGGAGGGGGCCGCCCCCCCCCCCAGCCCTGGAGCCGGGGGCCGGGGCGGCGGTGGGGGCCCCCAGCCCTTGAGGTACCCGGAGCATCCTGCGGCGGGGGCGCGCCTCTGCCACCCCCTCCCTCGCCTTGTTCCATCCGGTGGCTGTTTCCCACATTTCTGAGGGGGTTTCGTCGAGCTATTGTTAAAAACCAGGAACGGTTCCCTGTCGAGGCTTGAGAGCCACCTTTCCTGCCATATTCTGGCTGTGCTTCTATAAATATCTAAGGCTTCCCAGGGTTTATCCGCGCCTGGATCCTCCCTGCCACAGCGCTCCCTCCCTTTCCCTCCGCAAGTGGGAGTAGAAAGTTTACCTGTGCGGGGAGGAGGGCGTGTGGGAGCCTTTTTCCCGTTTTCGGGAGGAATTTCTCAGGTCCCGCAGCTCCCGACTGCTGCCGGATCCACCCGGGTCCCCAGCACCGCCCGGGGTGGGGGATTGCAGCCCCCTCCCTCGGGTCTCATTTACCCGTGATGGCCCCTAAAAGAGCAAGCACCGGGGGGGATGCACGGCAAGGAGGGAGGAGGGCAGATGCTGGGCGAGCCCGGCTGAGCCCCTGCCCCTCTGCCCCCCACCCCGGGCTTTTCAGGCAGATGGAGGGAAGGGGGGAAAGCTGCCCGGGGTGTCTGGCAGGGTGACAGCCGGGCTGGGCTGTGTGCTCCCCTGGAGAGAGCGTGGTGCCCAGCGCTGCCCGCCCACTGCCTGCCACAGCTGCCAGCCCTGCCTGCAGGGTACCAGGCCCAAGCGGGTGCTGCATCCCTGCCATGGTCCTTCCCATCCGTGACCTGGGCCAGGTTTGGGCAGAGGTAGTGCAGGGTGGATGGGAGTTGGGGAGGGGTCTTGTGGCTTTGATGGTCAACCATGGGGGCAGGGAGCATGGGCCCTGATCCTCATCCCTGCCTTTACCACAGGGTCTCTCTTGCTGTTACCTTTACCTGGGACTTTTCCTCACCTTCCCTGCCAGCTCCAGCATGGGCAAAAGGAGATGCCCTCTAATATTGCCCCTCACACTATCAAGCACAGCTACCTCAGGCCTTGCAAGCTGTGTGTGTGTGGGGGGAGGCAGCTGATCCCTCCTGAGCTGCCCCTTGGGCAGGCAGGGAGGACTGGGTGTGCAACACCACCAGTTCCTGGGGCTCCAGTGCTACACCACAGCCCAAGGCCTTGTGGAGCAGAGCAGGGGCATGGCACCCTGGGGTGTGGGGTGACCTGGTGTGCCCCAACTGCAGCTTTGGAGCAGAGTGGCAGCGTGTGTGTGGGTACAGGGTGCTCTCCATAAGAGGGGAGGTGTGGGTAGGGGTGATTTTCAAGCACTCACCCACGCCACCCCAGAACAGCAGCTCTTGTCACCTCCGCATATCCTGGTTTTCTCTGGCCCCCCACCACACCAGCTTGTCTCCCAGTCCTGGGTGGGGGTCTCAGAGGGTTGGGACAGGATGGAGCAGGTCGAGGGTGGAGTGGGGAAACAGCCTGGGGATGGTGAGATCCGCTTCAGCTTCCTCTTGGCTCTGCCTTTGGTATGCAGGGGCAGATCTCAGCAGGGAAAAAGCCACTACTCATCTTCCTGGGGAACCTGGGCTCTGATCTGGTGGCACACACCTGCTGCACCAGCCCAGCTCAGCCTGTGCCAGTGCTGGTACCTCTTGCGATCCCTTTGGCGGTGAGACCATAGCTGGGCAAAGGAATGTGTCAGGAGCAGCCCCCAGCCGTCCTGGTCTGGGCAGGGTTCTCAGGATACCTGCACTGGTGGCTGAGTTTTACATTGTAGCTGTGCATGCAAGAGCATGAAGAGATCATGGAGAGATGGAAAATACAGAGCAGGGGCGACCCTCCACCCCCATCTAATAATTTAGGTTTTGTCTTGTTTAATCCTCATTTTGGATTACCAACTGCCCCTGTTTAAAACACCTATCAACCCATGAACCAGCACCCCAACTCCAAGCCCTCACCTATGGGGGGAGAAGGTGGCAGCATTAATTTCTGTGTTTCATCATTTGTTGGAGCTCAGCTGGGGCTGTTTCTTGTGCTTGGTTTGAAAGAGGGCAGGTGGACCTTGTCTCCGGTGCCAGAGCCATTCTGCGCTAGCGTATGGATCTGCACTTGGATTCCCACGCTGGACTCGCATTGCCTGGGCTGGCACTGGGAATCAGTGTCTCTGCAGTACCATGTGGGAGGTCTGGATTTGATTCCCGGTGCTGTTTTCTCATTCCCACAAGCTGGCAGAGGATGGAAGTGCTGTACAGACAGCACTGCTTGTCTCTGCAATGGGCTCCATTTCCCGCTCTCGTCTTTTGCTCCTTAGGATGTGCAAAAGCTGCCTGTGAGATAGTCCAAACTGAGGTCTGGTCCCTAGAGGTTTAATCTTCTCGGCCTTTAGGGAAGCCACAGCTGTACTCTGCCTGTACGCTACTTACCAGCGAGGCTTGGTGGGCAGTGGGGAGAGTTATGCTGCAGCTGGAGATTATGCAGAGGGTTTTTACAAAATTTTTCTCTGTACTTTGTGAAAGCTGCAATTTATCACAAAGCAATGGATTAGTTAATAGGAGAGATGGACTAGATCTTTTTGAGAGAGGTACTGTGATTGCCTAATCTATAGTGGGATGCTGCTAGTATCTGCTCTGCCTGACATAGGGGCTCTAGGACTGCCTGACTCTTTTGCGATTCTGTGATCAGTCTTCTTCAAGAGGTTTTTACACTTGATAGAAAAGCAGGGAGTGGTTGGGAGAAACATGGATGATAACTTATCTGCTGTTACCCTGATCTGTCCTCCACCCACCCATCCACAAGAATGCTTTAAACCACAGTGAATCAATTTACTCATTTCGTTGCTTCGCTGCAGTCAGGTGGACTAGCTTCTGCCCTGGGTGCTTCCCTGCATAAGATGAAATGGCAGTTTGAAGATCGCAGCACTGAATTATGTGGCAGGTGAACCAGAGGAAAATAAGATACTTAAAGTTAAGCATGGCCCTCCTGCTGATGCTGTCTTCTCCCTTCTGAGCCTTGTGTTTCTGCTTCAGCTAAGTGCGTCACAATGGGAACTAAAAAGACCATTTCTTCAGCTACAAAGGGGGCTCCACCATCCCTCTGGCTTATCCACCATGCTTGTCTGTTCATCTGAAGACAGGAGAGGAGGTTCCTGGCAGATATGGATTGGTGCTTGCTCTGGCAAAATTAGTGGCATGGTGCTAAGTGCCTGGGAGCCAAAAGACTGACCCGGCCAGGTTAAATGTCAAAGCTACCTTTCATGTCAGGGAAAAAAATTCTAAACGAACCTACCCTTCATAGTTCAAGAGCTCATGGCTTCTTTTAAGCCACACACTACCAGCTCCCAGCTAGAATCATGCATCGGCGTGTGAACTGGTGTGTGTAAAAGTTGACCAAGTGCATGATGGTGATCTGTGCAAACCAAGCAGCGTACCTCCTTGCGCCTGAGGTCAACTGCAGAGAAAAAAACTGCTCTATGCGCTCAAAAAAAAATGCGTGGCCCTAGGCAGTGTGCAAACAGGGCTATGAGCAAGTCAATTCAAACCATGGCTAATTTGGACCTCTTGAGTCAAGGCTGCTTTTTATTTAGTGTTTTCTTAGAAGCAGGAGAGAATGCTGGCTCTCGGCAGGAGGAGGGACTGGCTTCTCTTTCTTTAATTTTTACACATACACTGAATATGCTTAATGTGGAGGAAAAATATTGCTTTTTCTGAACTCAGGGTCACTAAAAAAGGGGAGAGGAAAAGGATACATGTTCTGAGACTCACTGTCAGCTGATACTTCTTAATACAGAGGGTACTTGCAGACCGTAAAGTATGCTGGGCGTCTCTCTTCCCTTTCTAACACAAGCAATCAAAGATCATGTTTCAGAGCCACGAATACAGATGAATTGATTAAGCATCTGGGGAAAAAGAGAAATTACAAATGAGTGTGGTTACTGGCTCAAAGTGAAAGGGATACTAAGCTGAGATTTCTGCAGCATTCACTCCCTATACCTCTAACCCTATCCACAAGGAAGGTTCAAAACTGGAAACAGCCATTGAAAGTGGCTCCAGTAAAATATTAGGTTGCCAGCTCTGGATACTGAAGATTTCTGTAATCCCAGAGCACACACAGTGTCATTAATATTGGTGTGCATGGCTGTGCTGAAACATTTATAGGGAATAAACACTTCTAGGGAAAAAATGAGAACTTGGTCTTCATGGCCTGTTTGGTGGCTTTCTCTACTGATTGCTCATCCACCAAAACAGGTGTGGGGCCACTAGTTTCTATCCATGAATAATCCATGGGTCATTATTTTGTCAGGAGCTCACATCCAGTTAACTCTCCATGTGACAAACTGGAGTTACTTCTCAATGTAGCAGTCAGCTATACTACTTTGTCTGTGTGTAGCTATCTAGTTGTGAAATGGGAACAGTTCTTATTTCACTCTTAGTCTGGATTTGAACCACCGATCAAGAAATGAATCACTCAAGCTACCACCATCTTCTACTGGACCTGCTGTCCAGCCCATGTGTGAGCTCCATATGCAATCCTTGTTTGTTCAAAACAGTGAAATGATATGTCTAACACATATTTACAGATGCGGCTAAGCCCTGCTTAGATAACTGCACTTTGTTTGGGGGCTGCACTTCTAAGAGAGGAAAGGAATGGGGAGAGTGTGGGGATGTGAACAAAGACAATGATCACAGATCAGAGAAAACAAGACTTGTGAAGAAAGGTTGGGAGAGCCAGGCAAGCTCAGTCTGGAGAAAAGACAACTGTGGGTGGATACCTAACTGTCTGCAAATACTTAAAAGACGGTTACAGAAAGAGGACAGGGGCCAATTATTCTCATTAGTCACTGAGGACAGATCAGGAAATAAATGAGTTTAAGATGAAGCAGAGAGAATACGGATTAAACATAAAATTAAATATTTACTGCAGCAATGATTTAGTGACAGTAGAAGATGCTGATAAACATGGCAGAATGGCTGTGACTGAAGATGTTTAAAGTTAGATGTAGGTGCTGAGCTATCAGGACTTTGTATCTAATAAAGTCTGTCTCCAGTGAACCGTAGATGATGATACGTGCATGCGTAACCAAACAACTTTAGAAGAAAGGTAAGGAGGTTGATCTGCTCTGTGTGCAGGAGGGAGTGACTGACTGTCCCATTGGAGGAAACCCTCCCCATCTGAGTGGGTTTGGCCCTGTGCTCCAAATCTCATACGGTACCTGTAGGAGTCAACATGATGGTGTTGACTGGTGACACAGCTTGAGCATATCAGGAGCTCCCCATAGAGGTCTGGTTTTCAAAACCTCTGGTACTTTGTGACAGCACGTCCCATCCTGGGGGACAGCTAGAGCTTCAGTATAGAAATCTGTGCAAGAAGAGACTTATAAACCTGTCCCATGTGAATGATGCTTTAGCATTTGCAGGTGCAGTTCTTTTGAATCCTGGGATAAGGTGGGCTGTTTGAGACCGTGTCTCTTTCATTAAGGAGCTTCACCTGTCTGTAGCCATCTCTTTCAAGGTTTTACACTATTGCAGCATCTGAATAGCTAGTGTGCCAAAACCTGATACTGCAAGGGAAGGTGATGTATATCATCACATATTGAACGATGTGAAAATACATGCCTTGCTATTTCATTCTTTTGTCTTGCAAGATGAGCTACAGTTTAAAGGTGCCTTCTGTTTACTCACCTTTGCTGCTTCCAGAAGATAGAATAAGATTTGGGGAGCCACGAGCATCGTGGTTTCGGAGAATCATTGCTTCACTAGCCAGTCTTCACAGTTGCACCTCTCTGTGCTCTGAGTTGGAGGAGTTTCCTGTGCATGGTTGGGGTTTGGATGGGTGGCTCTGTTAATGGGTTCAGAGAGGGGTCTCCCTACTTTGATTTAGTAGAGATTTCCCTGCTAGTAGCTGAGAGGGCTGCAAGTGCCAAGCTTAGAGGGCTGAAAGTGCCATTTTGAGAGTGTGAATTTGGCCAGCACTGGAAATGTGCTCTGTGGCCTAAAGCTTATGCTGCTTTACATCCTCCTGTGCATCAGCAGAAGTGGAGACTATGGTACAACCTTGCTGGTGGATTACACTATTTTTTATCAGAGCAACAAATGTGTAATCCTGACCTCTGGTGTTTTTTGTAAGAATCAGGAGTTTTCTATACAGGTGTCCAGGACAAACTCAAACTCAAATGAAGGAAATAACACAATGAGCTATCTTTTTTATTATACTTGGATTTAAGATTTTTATTTTACCTCTTCTCCTAATTGCTTAGTTAGGGTTGGCATGAACTGTTGAGGAGATAATACGCACAACTCTTTCATGTGGACGTAGTTTCTTGCGTGTGTGACCTCTGAAGAATTTGGAGGATTTTGCAAAAGGAAACAAATGTAAAATTTATTAAGTTCACTATTTCAAAACTGACTATAAATTGAGATGGTTATTAGGAGCCAGTTGAGACAGATAAGATTTGGTGTCATGAACCCACTGATAATTTATTAGCACAAATGCCATGTCCTACATCACAGCTGATTGCCTAATGAACAAAAAATTATTTTCAGGTGATAGGCATAATAGCTGATCATGATAGCTGAAGATAGCAGTGGCCATGCATTGCCTCTGGCTGTGGGCTATGAACAGGACATAGAGGGATATGGGTACGTGAGAAGTTGCAGTTTGTTATAACAAGGGACTATGTTTTCCCTCTGTCACATGGGACTTCTGCTACTGCAGCATCCCCAGCTGGAAATGAGGTCCTGGAGATACACAGTGGATGTTTGGAACGTGAAAGGTGAAGGCCCTGAATGAACATCACCTGGAAATGAATTTCAGAAGATCTGCTAAGAGCCTAAAGCTGGCTCTGATTTCAAGGGCAATCCTAGATCTTCACAGCCTCTGGGGGCAGATGGTTCTGAAGCCTCTGCAGTGAGGAGAACGGCTCCACTGTTGCATGGAAAGGTGTAGGGATGCTGCCAGCCACTCCAGGAGGAGGATGGAGAAAGGGTTGCTGCTGTGAATCTCTTTGTGCCAGGTAAAGCAGGATGTTAATTAATTGCACACGACTGGATTTCTGGGGAATTTCTGTCACAGGACTCTGCTGAGAAATGCACTTGAAGTACATTATGGCAGAGGAAATGCACAAAAATGCACTAGCTCGCGGCTACTTGCACGTAGGCATCCGCTTGCGTGGAAAGCACACAGGAGGGATCCGCATATCCCTGCACTCCTCTCTCTCCTCCTCTATAATTCTCTGTTATCGCTGGCTGCTGTAGTCAGTGGCCTAAGCATCTCAGGGGAGATTCCCTCGTGTCAGGCAGAGGCAAGCTGAAACATCAGAGGCTGACAATCCCCAGGGGAGAGTCTAATGAAAGAGACAGAATGACATAATCTGTTCTCACAGTCTCTTCTCTTCAGCTCTCCACATTTTTGGTGCAACTTGAAATTACCCTCTAATTTATTACCGAAACAGTGAATATTATATATAATTAAAATTGCAAAGATAGTGTCCTGAAACGTTGAAAGTCAAAGTATAAAACCAGCTTGGATGTGGTCTGAGGTACCGCGTATTTGAGTATTCTGGGAGGAAGCTTTTAAGAATCCATCTGGAAGTAACAAGGTGGTAAATGCCACAAAAGCCTAAAGAGAATCTCAGAAAAGACACTGCAATCATTTCATTACATGAAGGAGGGCCTGTACTCTAAACAGGAGGAGATAAAAACTAAATAGCTTAGAAAAATAGGATAGCTGTGGGATGGCTGCCTTGAAAGACGTAGTGACTCTTACAGAAAGCTCTCTTTGAATCCCTGGTTTGAAAGTTTGCAAACTTTCAAACCAGAGATTCAGAGAGAGCTGTAAGGTTCGTGCTTTATCCATTTTTCATTTGTACCATTTCAATGGGGAGTAAAGGGGCTAAAAGGATCTCTGAACTTCAGGGCTCAGAGAACTTTGCAGGAGCTGAATGCCTGTGCCTCAACACTCTCTGAAGCAGAAGCTGGGTGCCCACAGCAGGTGTCTTACATGAGCAGCCTTTCTGTGCAGTTTGTTTTTACTGGAGGGAGTAACAACTTTCAGAAACCAGGAGATACAAAATAGGAGATGAGTGTTGGTTAACGACATACCTCGTCTTAATAGTCTTATACTTTTTTTTTTTTGTTGTTAGGACATTGAGTTGAAATAATGTTCCTTGTTCACAACTTGTCAGAGAGATCCTTGACTTCAACTTTTGATGTTAGAGATGGTGATTAAGGTTTTTGACAGGAGAGGTTTGTAATGGAGTGAATGTGGCAGGAAATGCGTTTACTGCCCCACCAAAAAAAAAAAAAAATTGATTTCATAGGTTTTGCTAGTTCTGCACTGAAATTAATTAGAGCATTTGATGTGTTTTCAGGAAAAAGCAGAGGAAAGCTCAGAATAGCGAGCAGCCTGCTAAGCAGAAAAGTAACTGGGTTTTGGATGACGCATTCCTATCCTGCATACTTTGGAGTGGGGACTTGTCCCTGAGGCTGTCCTAGCCAACATGAGGGCCCAGACTACTGGGTCCTCTGCAGTAATGCTTTTTCAGCTGGAACTTTTCCAGTTGGAACTGTTCTACTTTATATAAATGCCTATTCATTGTGCTGGAGAGGGAGTGCTGTAACGACTGGGCTGTGGAGGCAGTTTGTTTCTTTGGCCCAATATAAAGTAATTACTTATATAAAAGGAAATGACTTCAGCATGAAAGAAATGGAGAAGCAGGCTCCATAGCCCAGAGACTGTGGAGTCCTCTGAGATATGGGAGACATGGGAGCTAGTTCTCCCTCCAAATTAGGCAGCACAGGTTTGTTCTTGTTCTGCTTCGGATGCATTTGTATTTCCCAGTAACAACAAAACGTTTCATTTAGCATCCAGCTCCAGTGCTGACTCCAGGTGGGAGAAAAAGTGACAGGAGGAGGTGAATTTCCAGGGAGCAAACAACTGATCCTCAAGCAAATGCTCTTAAACAAAGGATGAAAATTACAGAGACTCTTTGACAGGAAATCAGAGTTATTGATTCAATGAAAATTTTTATCATTTCCTGTAATGTGCAAGTAGTTCTCCAGATCTTTAAAATCACTTGGGATTTTTATTCCTGCAGTTCATATCCCTTGGTATATCCCCTCTCGTTGTTCATTATACATTTGCTTTTATAAGCTTGGTGAGATGTTTGACTTTTGTATGGAAAAGGGACATTTTCTAGAAGCTAACACTAGCTGTGGGAGACTTGTTTCCAGAGGATCTCCAGGGAGTTGGTGGAAAAACAGGGAGTCCTTCGAAGGGCAGTGTAGAGCAGGAGCCCAATGGATGTGCTCCAACTTGCCCTCTGGAGAAGCTAATCCTTATTGACTACAAAGGCAGACTACATAGGTGAACTTCCTAAAGGCTTTTAAGTCTCTCTTTTGTTCTGTGTGTATGCATGTTAAGGATGTACAGGGTTGGGGGCTGGAAAAGACAGGAGTTGTATTAAATTATCCCTCTTTCACCACCCAATTTGGAAATCAATCCAGGAGGAATCCAAAGTCTCCTAATCCCTGGTCCTCTGCCTTGTATTTTTCCACTGTAAGAAAACTGGTTACCTGATAGTCCATCTCTTTTGAACGTAAAGTCTTGGAGATCCCTCAGTCTGGGACTGATGTAAATTGTTCCCAAACATGACTTGAATTTGCAATAAACAGCAATGTCCATATAGCTCAGCCCAGCCATGATCTCTGGGCTTCTCAGACCTTAATTTTAAGCCAGAGAGTGGCAAGTTGACATGTGAGGTCCCTTGACATGACTAGGTATCATAGGGCTGTTCCTTGGCAGTGCACAGACAATTGTCTCTCACGATGCTGCAGGAAAGCTAAGAAGAGATGGACAGGGCTTGATTCTTCTATAATTACTGTGTCCCACGAGGGAGCTGGTGTAAGAATGACATTTAATTATATGTCTTTGTACATCTTTGCCTGCATGCATTTAGAAGCATTGCCCATCTACGCCAAGGCCGATGTTTCATAAGAAAATATTGCTTGCATGATGAAGCATAAAAATCAAACAAAACAGAAAATTAAAGAGAAGGTTTGCCCTGGCAGTCTGTGTCCTTTTAAGTGCACAGGGTAATACAGAAATCCATGTATCTTCTCTGACGTGACAGTCTTCTGTGATACTGTAGTTTGGCAACTGTGGCAGGACAAGTTGTGATGTGTACCTACACAAGGGTTCAGCTGCAGCCCAGAGGCTGGCTCCGCTGTCCCTCTGAAGTCCGGCAGAGTCTTGGCACGGGCTGTGGTGAGGATTGGATTGACTTCGTATGTCTGCTCTGTGGTACGAGATGCAAGGACTTGCCATATTTCTTTGAATGAGCTTCATTTCAAAGCATTATTGTGTATAAACTTGTTCACTTTTGTCATCTGAGGAACATCTTAAAGAGCTATTGAGGTACTGTCTAGGTCCTATTCTGATGCCTGCAATGAATGCTGCATAAATCCTTGACGTTAGCTGCGTACAATGGGTGTTATTTTTTTGTCTTCATATTTGATGATTTTCTTGGTTTTCAAGCATTAAATGACATGATTTTTAAGGATACCAACAGATTCATCAACATTTATTTTGCTGTATGTATTTTCAGGTGTTTTTTTGATCGCCTAATGTATTGCTTTTCCTGCAGTATAAAACAGCAATAAGTATAGAATCTGGTTGACATTCAGTTTTGGGATCAGATTAAGTTGTGTCGAGTTTCCTCCCCCAAATCCTCATGGACTGTGCCTAGAGGAGAAAAATCAATGACTCTCTGGTAAGAACTGCTTAAAATGGCTGTATTGGGCATAGCTGAAATTTCCATTTGAACAGAATTTGAGACTTTTAAAGCAACTTAATTGTGTTTTCTCATAATCTGAATGACTTTGAAAGAGCAATATAAAACAATAGTTTAGAAGTTGCAGGACAAAACTTGGAGGAAAACCATAGAACTTGACTGCTGTCAGAGATCCAGAGGGAGAGAAAAAAGAAAGAGCTAAAGACCTAAATTCCCTTTAAAACTCTTAATTTCCTTTATTATAGGATGTCTAAATATTTAGTGAACTTAAAGGAGATGACAGAAAGACAGTGTTTGGTCCCATGCTCTTCCTGGATATGACAAATCTACAGGTTCTTTAGGTGAAGCCTGAGGGTTTGGAGAAGTTTGTATGCAAAAGACTCAACTTGAACCTTGGCTTTACTGAAATGCTGCATTTATTACACCAGCTAAAGAAATACAGACCTTGGATAAAAGCACCCAGAAATAGTCTGTTCAATGAAAGATCAACATAACAATGTAAAGAGAAGGCAAATTTCACTTGGAGGCAGCAGGTTAAGCTGTGCCTCTTAACATAACTGGAAATGAAACATATGACATTCATACCAGGAAATAAAAGAACATACTGGGGAACAGCCATACAACCTTGAGCAGCACTTGCAGTGCACTGAATGAATGGAGTTCCTTGGTGCAGAACTGGAGGGCTTGGAGAAGATGTAATTGAGAATTGTCTCATTGCTTGCTAGAGCAAGATGGTAAGATCCATGCTAAGGTTTTTCTTGACCACAGTCAGCTCCCAGTTGGCTGAAGCCGAGCTGACCTTCTCCATCCTGGCTGAGCTGGTCTAGTATATGCTGATCAGCATTTGACAGAAAATGCCCATCCTTGGCCTGTGCCAGGAGATACAGTCAGGTGGTTTGGCTGGAGTTCCTGTCCTCTGTATGTACGCATAGGTCTGGTCTTTTTCAAGCATCTCAAGATCTTGTAGACTGGTCTGCAAGGAGGACCCATGGACTTCGAGTAAGTACAAAGTGTAGGGGTGGGAGAGGTGTATGTGTGTGTCTGTGCCATTTTGCATTTTCTGAACATCCAAAGGAAGGGTACTCTGCAGTTTTGTACTCTTATTCAGTCCACTTTGTTTTCCCTCTGCTCAAACTGATCCTGTTACTTGTAGCAAGGATCTTTTCAGTGGTGCTGACGACTGTCATAAATCCAGACAATTCACACACACTGTGGCTTTTCAAGTGACCTGAGTTGTGCTAAGCCTCTTCCCTCACTTCTTTCTGTTGGCACAGGAGACTGGAAAGTTAAGCAGAAGACCTCTTGCTGCTCTCGAGGAGGAAGTGGGCTGACATGGGTCATGAGAATAGGCGGTGGCAGGAGCGCAGATTTATACACCTCATTGGACTTTCACTGGCAGTAAATTGCATTCCTATCCTGGGAAAGCCTGGACCATGGGGGACTGAGAAAGCTGACTCATAAATTTACCTGAACTAGCAGTACATATGCATGGGAGAGGGTGGTGGGAGGAAGTAGCTGGTGCTTTATTTTCCCCTGTTTTCTAGGGAGAAGGAAGCTGGTGCTACAGCCTGATCAGCACGGTAGATGTGTCCCCCTTCATCTGGGGCCTAGAGCAGAGGGGGACCAGGTGCAGCCAGAGGCACAGTGTTAAGGACCCGCGACCCGCTTCATTTAGACACTGCTGAGCCGCACCTGCCTCATGGCTAGAGGAAGCAGGACTGGACTGAGCAGCTTCTCCCCCACAGAGCTGAACAACTGCAGAGGTGATGCATCAGTGCTGCCCAGGGCTAGCTCTCCATCCATCCATCCATCCATCCATCCATCCATCCATCCATCCCTGACCCTGTGGCACCCCACTTTCCTCTTGCTCCTCCATCCTCTTCCTCCCTCCTCTAGGCTGGAGAAGCCCAACTGGACTTCATGCCATCAACCACAGCTTGGGGTCAGGGAAGCCCTGCAGGAGATGGGTGTGTCTGGGGGTTAAAGCCACCCTGTCTCAGTGCCTTTGAACTAGTTTGGGAGCTGTTGGAGGCTCTGGTGCCTGTAGGGGATCTGAGGAAGGGAGGTGGGGTGGCAGGGGAAGAGTTTTGGAGGGACAAGATTTGGAGGGGGAAGGGCTTTTTCTTCTGCATCCTAAAAAATCTTCTTTGCACCCAGGTCCTGCTTCCGTGATTGCTTAGTGCTCGGGCAGCATCTGGGGTGCTTTGCGCCAATGTGATGTCTCACAGAAAGGCTTTGAAAAAGCCTCCGCCCATTCCCCCACCCCTTTGGGATGAAGGAGGCGGGGAGCCTTTGACACCACTGTTCAGATGAAGCTGTTGTGCAGCCTATTAGAAAGGTGCCATTCCCACTTTGAGGGCATGTACAGAGAAAGGCAGTGTACAGAAATGTACCCCAGCAGTGGTACATTTGGGGGATGCTTGATTGGCACCTGCCCAGGGCTCCCACTTTTTCTCACTGGGCCTTGCATGGGTCTCCAGGGGCCATTGCTTTTTCTGAGAGTAGCAGGGCCTGATGCAAAGCCGTCACACAGCAGTACAGCATTGGTATGCCACCAAAGCCGAACTGCAGTGTTTGAAAACCCTCTGGCGGTTTTCGGTGAGGGACTGATGCTGGAGACAGGCATGTGAAAAATCCATATTGTCTTGTGAATTTAGGGATGTGCCTTGACTTTGCTCTGATGACAAAGCCCGTGCCTTTTGCTTTGTGAGTGTATTTCCATTGGAAATCAAAGAGATTTGAGATATATAACTGGCTAAGCAGTCATACCTCAGAATAGGATTTGGGGATTAGCAGAGTGGATAATAAATTGAATAGCAGGAGTTAAAATCAGACTGTGCTCGGAAAGAAAGCAGAGATGAGAGGTACACCCCTGGAAAGCAGTAATGCCAGAAATGACACCGGGGTTACGCTGGTTAGCAAATGAGATATGGGCTTGCAATACAATGCGGCAGCAAAGAGGCTGATGTGATTTCTGGATTGCATAAACAGAACTAGTGCATCTCGGAGCAAGGAAATGTTTTCTACATGTTTCTAGTCATGTTTTCTTCATGTGCCTGGTCTGAGTGTACCTAGGCTATTGAGTTCATTTCTGGAGAACTTGGTGCCCCAAAGATGGCAGCAAATTAGAACAAATTCAGTGGAGCAACAAAAATGATTAAGATGCTGGAGGGATTGATCTAAGAGGGAAGATTAAAGTAACTAATTACATTTAGCTTGGCCAAATGACAATTAAAAGAGAGATGTGATGACTGCCTTAAAGTGTGTGCTTAAGAATGTAAACACCGAGGAGAGAGAAAATGAGGAATTGTTTAGTGCTGTTGGAGCCACTGTTGGTTAGGTGCCTGGTCTGCACTGCTAGGGGAGTTGTGTAGGAGCCTAACCAGAACCGAAGGAGAAGTAGCTGTAACCAATCAATAGCAGCAAACCGAACAAAAGGAAGCACTGAATAGACAGCACAGTTCCTGCTGCAAAACATGGCTGAGGCTGAAGTACCGTTCCCAAGGAAGTGATGGCAGTCTCTGAACGAAAGTAGCCCTGGGAGCTTTGCTACAGGGAGTGTCCAAAATTCTCCAGGAGAGGAAGAAAAGGATGTGGTGTTTCCACAGGATTCCTCCCCCTCTGATTTGCAGGGCCCAAAGATCATTTCTCCCCCATCTTTTGGCTGTGATTGTGTAGTGTTGCACCCACGTTGGGGTGCAGTGTTTTTAAAAAGATAGTTTGCAGGCTGGAGAGGGGAGCAAGCAAGGGGATAGGGGTAGATGACAGTAGACACTGAGTGCTGTAAGAAATGCTAAGAGAGCCAGGCATGTTCAGTCTAGAGGAAAGAAAGCTGTGGGTGGAAACCTAACTGTCTGCAAATCCGTAAAGGACTGTTATAAAGAGAGAACAGGGGCCAATTATTCTCTTTAGTCACTAAGGGCAGATCTGGAAGAGAGTGGGCCCTTAGCTGAAGCTGGGAAAAGCAGGATCTGTATGAAGGACAAGCCTAAGTGTTGGGTGACAAGGAGACTAGGAGGGGGTGGGGGAATTGCCGTGAATATAGATACTCAATTATCAGGGGGTGACACAGGCATCAGGAAACCAACCTTGTTTCAGCAAGATTTCATATGATTTCATAGTCTTTAAAAGGCTGTTGAGCTTCTAAATGAGCCAGTGCTATGGTGCTTTTTCCTTGCAGGTTATTTGTTCAGGACATGTTTGTTAATGTTTCTGTTTAATTATATTTTCTTCTTTGATTATGGCTCTGTTTGAATGCTGCCTTTTTCAGTGGAAGGACTAAAGATGAAGTGCACACTTAAAAAAATGCAGTGAGGAGCTAGTTCCAGCAGAGTGTGGATTAGCTGGGTTTTTTTGCCCCTTCAGTGTGAATCTTTTTTCAAGGTATGAAATAGCTTAATTAGCTTAAAAAAAAAGTGTGCAGTATATATCTCCTCGTTTTGACAGTCATGGGAAAATATGATGAAGCAAGAACTCTTATCACAGTATTTCTTATCCAGTTGTACTTAAGAAATTCTGCACATTTTTTCATATAAATTCCATTTTCAGATGCTAGGAGGATATTCCATACCTGGAAATGTTAATTTCCTGATCTGCTTTTAAGACTGAATGCATTTCCAAGTGAAATGAAGAGGTGATGATAAGAAACAGAGCCATGAGCCAGTGCAGTATCTTAGCTGGTGGCTCTAGTCTGTCTGGGTGAATGGCTCTGTTGAGCTTGTTGTGAAGAGCATCCTAAATTTGTTCTTTTGTGATATCTTTTTGGAGGGCTGTTTGTAAAATAAATGCTTCAGCTTAGTTCCTTGTATGACAGTGGCTGTGTCCCAGTGACACAGCTAGTTCCTGGGCAATTTTAAGAGGGAGTTCAAAGAGTGACAGGAGCCCAGGATCAGAGAAACAGGTTCTTGCAGTAAACATGGAAGAGCACCTTTTAAGGCAAAGGCTGAAGCACTGCATGCAAGTGGGGCTGTGATGTCCTGGGCTACAGGGAAGGCTCATCTTGTGGTAAAGATAGGAGGCAGGTCAGCAGAGTCCCATATCTGACTTTTCCATGCATTGGCTCTTATTCAGTTAATCACCAGCTGTGGTCAATAAAGTTGTTTCCCTTCCCTGCCCCTGCAGTTTGTTCCTGCAGCAGTTCGGTGGTCTGGCAAACCCACCTTCATTGCTGGTTGAGGATAACATGTCAGGCTGTCGACTGGAGTGGCTGAAACACAGGCACATGTCTCCTTCTGCCTTGCCAGCTACAGGCAGTACCTTCTCACGAGCATGGCAAGCTGGAGTTGGACAAGTCTTAAACAGTAGCAGGGTTTGTCAGAGCCCATGAGTCACTCGGCGTACTTGTTCTTCTGTGAGCTGGGATGATGGACACGCACACCATACAGCTGTATTCAAAAGTCACACTTTCTTTTGTGTTTGTGAGGTGCCTTGATACTTTTTGGCTGATGATGCCATAGAAAAATACTTACTCTTTGCTTGGTCTTGACTTTCAGAGCTCTACCCTTGGCATTCTTCAGTGATTTGGCACTTACTGAAAGAAATAAAGCAAAAGCATCATATAGAGCAGAAAAGCACTTCACAAAGCATATTCTGATGAAGTCAGCTCCTTGAACAGCTGCGACAGGGAAGCAGCCAGAAATACAGAAAGGGGAATATGATGGGAGATTTATGCTGGTGAATACCAGTCTATGACAAGTCTTGCAAGATCTATGCCTAGAGAAGTGCTCAGTGCTGTGTTACCTGTGAGCCCACATCCCAGACTTGCAAGGCTCAGTGTTAGATTTGCAGATGTCCTGCATGGTATGGGGTTTTGTATAGCTTAAAATCCCATGTCCTCTGTGAAACAAGTATGGGGCATGTTGCTTTTCCCTACATTTCTGTCATGACTTTCCACTTCTTAGGTATTTATTTATTTATTTATTCCTTTTTTGGAAGACAGGTACTAGGCTCATGCAATCTGTGACTTGCCAGTGCAGTGAGTCAACCACGTGCCCTGGACCTGTAGAATACTTAGGAAGAACTGGACTCCTGTTGCTGGTGTATTGAATGATGGTGAGGAACTTGGTCTGATGGTCTCTACAGCAGAGCAGAATATTTCTACCTTTAGGTTAGCTTTGGAAAATTTAAAATGTTACATTATACCTAAATAAATAAATAAAGGCTCCGAACACCTTCATTCTAGAAATGAGTTGATTTGAACAATACAAAATGATTAAGAAGAAAGTCTTTTTTTTCCCCCAGAGTATCTCTGAGTGGCCAAGTTTGCCTCTGAGCCAGAATAGAATTGTAGTTTGAAACTGCAAAAGCTTTGCCCAGATATAATCCTTCTTTGCAGAGCTCCAAGAAGCAGCTGTTTGGGAGCACAGACTCAGCTCAGGTGTAGGCTCAGGGACACCAGAGCTGACACGAACAGCAGCCGCTCTGAAGGTTGTGTGGGTAGAGTCAGCAAAGTGGGAGCCTGTGCTGGATGTGCAAACTTACGCATCTATATTCCCCTGCTAGCAACTGACTGTCCTATCGTCCCCTCACAATGCTGCAGTACCAGCTAATGAGCTTTCTTACCCAAAAGGGCTGCCTGCATACCTGTATGCACCCTGCCAGCCCTGCCCTGATGTGGTCTCGTATGCTGGCGTTAGAAGACACATATGTAGGACATTCTGACCTGCTTCATGCTTGACAGACGGTAGAAGATGATTGCTGGAGGCAGCCTTAGGTCTGCTTGCAGATTGGCTTCAGGGATTACATGCAGGGAAGTGTGGGCCATTAGAGCTGCAGCCCTGATGTACCACAGTTCTGCATGACTTTGTAGTGTTTGAGATGCATGAACTGCACTGTATGAAATCTTTGCAGCAGTGTGTTGTAATTTCTGAAGAAGACACTCAGCATATTCACCTTCCACTTGTCTCTAGCTTGCAGTGGGAGCCAAGGTACATAAGATGTGTCTTTCCTGTAGCCCGTTTCTGCTGTTGTTAATATCCATTGACAACTTTTTTTCCTGCGCCATGCTGCAGGTTGGAAAGGCTGATGGCACCCAAGGTGAATCACTACATGTTGATATATTTACTTTACCTGTTGCTCTGTAGAAGCCTGACATCCAGACACTGAGGTTTTAATGGCTCCCTGCCAATCAGATTAAATATTTAACAGCAATAGGTTCTGGGCATCACATTCCTGACAGTGTATTTCATGCATCATTTGCTGTAAATGTTGGGAGATTTTTAGCTACCACTTGCAAAGTAACTCCCTCTCTGCTCTCTCTCCCATCCTTATCTCCTCTTTTCACTATCCTTCCCACTTTTCAATTTCATTCTTGTCTTCACTTTCTCTACCCTGCTGTTTCCTTCCCCTTAGCTTTTCCTCTCTTTCTCTGATCGTTGTTCACTGGTGTGTGGTTGTGTACAGTGCACCTGGAATGGATGTCAGCCTGTGATGGAGGAGTGGAGGCATTGACTGCATCTAACCAAGCATTCCCACCTTCTCAGAAAAGCACACATGACTAGAGGAGGGTGCAGGCTGATGGCCTTTTTGGGGAGTGGGTACCCTTTGACTCAGGGAAGCACCCTGATGACAAGGAAAGGGAAAGCATCTCTATCATCCCTCTCTCCATGATGCAGCTCATCTATCTGCAAACAGAATCTCCTTTGCTCTTGGCACATGCATCAGCTGCTCTGGGACTGTGACTACGGAGCAGCCTTTTTCATTTTAGTCCCCTTCTGGCTGAAACCTTTGTAGGAGAAGAGTGCATGGGCTCAGTCATCAAACTGGAAGCATGGTCACATCCATCTCCATGGGGTCCCCTTGTCTCACCAATTGTAGGCTTGCAGCAGACTTCTGTCTGCTGCGCCCACACAACTGGCTGACACCCCCAGTGCTGGGATGAGGCCCATCAAAAACAAAAATCCAATGAAGGTTGAAAAAAAAAAAAAAAAAAGAGGGTATCTCTAGGCAAGGTTTCAATATAGGATGATATTTTCTGTACTGACAGAGGGCTGTCTCCTGGGACACAGCAAACAGTGCAGAAAGGCCAAGGACCTTCTTCCACCTCCTTCAGTGTGCTGGACAACAGCAGATTTCACTTGTGCAAAGTACAGTTGTCTGGTGGTCATATGAGTTTTCAGGCATGATATCTAAGAAGATGGCCCTTTAGAGGGGTTGTGTGAAACAAGGATGTGTACCAGCACTAGCGGTGTTCTGGGCTGATGCTGGGTTGGGGAGGGTAAAGTCTCCTGGGCTAGTGAGCTCTGTAGGCAGGCTGGTACATTGCATGTTATATGCTGCAGAGCTTCTCTAAAGCTTGCTCTTCTCCGTTTACCCATTGCTTGTAATCTTTTGATGGTGTTCATTGCAAGCTGTGGTCAGATGGTTTGGCTTTTCATTACCTTGCTCCCTCGACTGTTTGGTATGTGCATCTTTTCCTCTGCTCTTGTTCCCAACGTGCTGCCTGCCTGAACATGTCGTTGCAGTCCCAGAGAAAGCCCATGGTTCTCACTGCCTCCATGTTTGCCTTGCTGCTCTGCATCCCTGTCATTTCACATCTGGTACTCAGCCCCAACTGCTTCCACGATCCTGCGCTACCAGTCCAGGAGGTGATTAGTGCCAGGGCCAGGTTTTTCAAGTGGATTTCTCTCCCTGCTGTGACAAGTCCAAAGCCATCTGCTGAAGCATCAACCTCTTCATTTCACATTTCTGTTGGCATGGGAAATATCCTCTGTTCACACCACTGCTGCTGTTGCACTAGTGTGGGCTTGAGGTTGTGAGGGAGACAGGACTGTCTCCTCATGGCTGCTAACAAAGGGATGGTTGGGAAGGTGCATTGCTTTGAAAGCTGGTATGCGTATGCTTGTGTATGAGATTTTTTTTGCTTATGGGGCAAGTGGGGGTCCTTTAGGTAGAGGGAAGAGAAGAGTGGGCCCATCAGGTCACAGTGGCTAGAGAGGATGGCTCCTTTTTAGCTCTGCTGCAATAAACATTGAAACCTTTTTGGCTGGGAGTCTGTTGGGATGGGGTATGGCAGGCCAGATGTTTTGAAGCAGGTACTGGAACATTTGGGAAGCTGATGCAGCAGAGATGAGTGAAAGACACCTGTAAATCCTGTAAAGCATAATAGCTACTGATGGACAAACCAGCCTGCTTAATTTCTTGGGTTTTTTTCTCGTTTGTTTTTTCTTTTTTTTCTTTTTTTTTTTCCCCCTTCCCTTCTTCTGGGCCTCTCCAGTCCATTCTCTTGTATCTGGTGGCTTATTTCCCTTTTCCCTACAGGTGTCATCTTGGCAGTAATTCCAGTCTGAGCACCTCCCCTGGGGAATTTTTGCACTGCCTGAGTGCTTTTTCTTTCCCTAATGTCAGGGCACTTTATTTTTGGTTTGAGTTTTCTGGTTGGGTTGTTGTGGTTTTTTTTGTATATACTTTTAGGCAATTGCTTTTTATAAATAAATAAAAATTTTAGCAGTGGGGGAAGCTGTAATGCAGATGGATCTGGAGAGGATGGTCCCTTAGCTGCATGTCAGGCCAGCCTGAGTATACGAATCAGCTGGAGGGGCTACACAGCTTGCCCACCAACTCACGTCAGCTCCAGGGCCAGGAGCTCAGCCATGGTCTGATATGTCCTCTGATCTCTTTAATTAGGAAAGGAGGAGTGATAAATGCATATTGCTTTTAGTCTTGCTGAAGTATCCCTGACCTCTGGATGGGGTGGTGACAGGGCTGTGCTAGGAATATAGTGAGGGAGGTGGTTTAGGGTCCCCGAAGCTTTGCAGGCTCAGAAGATAAAGTACAAACAAGAGGAAGTGGATCTCAGAGCAACACCAGGCAACGTAGTCAGGTGACAATGCATACATGTCTCATTTGTTACAGCTTTTCCCTCTCTCTCCTGAGACAAGTATCACAGGGAGCATGGCAAGAGGCTGCTCTCCAGATGTGCGCTGTGTTTATAGGTCATGAGCCCCCTTGGCTTCCAGTGCCTCACAAAGGTGCTAACACCTGTGCAAAGTGGGTTTAAAATGCTGCCACATCAGATCAGAGGGACTTTACACCCCTCTGGCACAGAGGTATTGAAAACGCATAGTGCAAACACCTCCAGGAATTTTACTGTACTTGGGCATCTTCATATATATAACAATCAATGCAGCTGCATGCAGAAATGCTTCCTGGCTTGGAAATGAGGTCCTGTCAGTGTCATCCTGACAGGACATCAAAACAGGAGCTGTAGAGAGGCTTTGTAGAAAGCCAGCATGGCATCTAAGAGCTGATTTTTTTTAATTGAAACTGGGGACCCGGTGGGGCAGCAGTTCAGCCCTGTGGCATGGACTTGACATGGAGAAGTGTCAAAGCTGCAGTGAGAAGGAGAAACAAGGAAAGCCCAAAGTGAGCATAGCACCAGGAAGTTCCAGGTGGACGAGTGGTGTATGCGAGGCAAAGTTTGGAGAGGCAGTTCATATAGACAACCTGGTTTGCTTTCTCTACTTCATTCTAAGGACTGGGTGATGTTTGCAGCATATAATCTTTGGCTGTTCAGGATGTCAATATTGGTACTGTCATATACAAACAAGGTTGAGCTCTAGCTAAAGACTGCAGCCTGTCGCTAGCTGAATGCTTTAACATGATGGTTATATGGCGCTATAACCTCAGGATTGTATAAAAACCCTTCACAAGACAGGACTGGCACCTCAGTGCTACTATAGTGCTTCAAGATGGGCAGTGTGAAAAACAGCCTTGACACTATATCCGCTAAACCCCCACCTCTTGGCTGAGTGCTGACTCTGCCTCCACCCCAGAAACAACTCTCAGGAGGGAGAGCAGCTGCTCTGTGCCAGAGGCTGACCCCAGACATGGCAGCAAGGTTTGGGTTTCTGTCTTGGAAGCTGATTTCCTACAAGGACCAGTGATGCAACTTGAATGTTGTCTCCAGCTTTTTTTTTTCCTTCCCCCCCCCCCCCCCCGCACTGTTTTGGGGTTTTCTTCTTTTCGGAAATACAGGGATTTAGTGCGTTTAGGAACTGGTGCCATTTCAGGTCTGGCAGGAAAGGGGTAACTGGCCATCCTGCAAAGAGCTGCTTCTCCTACCTACTTTACTCCTTCAGAGAAATGCAGCCCTATCTGCTGGTCTAAGATGAGATGGAGTCCATATATACTCATTATATGTATATAAAAAATTAATAATAACAAACAAATACATATATATAAATAACTATATATATATAGAGTGTGTGTATATATAAAAACTGACATACACACCCTCATTTTACTTTATACTTACTTCTGCAGTGAGAACGCGCTAGTCTTTCAACATTGCTCTGTGGCAGCGTAACCCAGGAAATGATGGGAACTGGAAGAAGAATTTGAGTGGGGGTGGACTACAACACCTTTTCTCTTGACTCCAGGACTACTCCAGTCTTTATCGACTGTCTCTGGTCAACAGAAGAATCCCCCAAAGCAGAACAGTTGCTCTCTGTGAACTTGTCAATGATAATATACCCTGTGGCTGCCATTACCCCTCAAAGCCCCTTGTATTTCTCCACAGGTCTCACTCAGGTGCTCAGCAGGCACAGCTCAACATAGTTTGTGAAGTCTGACAGAATCACAGGGCATCAGGCTACAAGCAGGTTTTCCAGGCAGGAGGATGTTCAGAGGTAGAAAATTAATTTTAGTCTGAACTTAATGGCAGAATTCCCCTCCTCTCCCCACAAATACTGGGAAACTACAAGTTCAGAGGGACTGATAAAAGAGACTAATAACTGCAGTGAAACTGTCAAAGCTATTAGTTTCCTCCCCTGGCTTCCAGGGCTTGTTGGGTTTGCAGCTGTGGGGCACAAGGCCATGGGCCCTCAGAATTACATCTGAGGACTTCTCTATGAATCCCAGATTTCTGGCACCTCTGACATTGTAGCCCCAGCCAGGACTCTCAGGATATCCAGGCTCTGTGGTATAAGACCAGGATTTTTGTTCAGGAGGGATCCAGAGCTCCCAGGATTTCTGGCCATGCTCTAAAAGCCTGGTGACTCTGGTCTGGCCACCTTCCCCAGATCTGTTTATATCCAGGGTCTGAGGGTCTCCACTTCTGGGACCCACAGTTAGGACATCTCGTATTTTGAGTTTCTGCAAGTGAATTGAAATGGAGCTGGGCTTTACATTTCCACTGCCCAAGAGCTGCTGGAACAAGACTCCCTGGATCTGTGGCAGATCCACAGGGCACATCTCTTAATGAAACAGGAGATTTCTAGGTCTGGATTAAAATTGCTGGATGGATGGATCCTGGTGCTCAGAAGAGCTGCACCTCCAGCCCAGACCCTGGAGGCTGGCTGCTTGCTGCAGCTCTGCCTAGCTCTCCGAAGATCTGCATTGCTCTTGTTCTTCCTTGCCAGCAAGAAAGCTGCTTTGGAGTAGGTGAAAATGTGTCGTGAGCTGAGAGATATTTTCATGAGAATAGGCTTAACAAACTGGCATTTGCTGACAACATGTTGTTTCATCAGAAACTACTGATCAGCAGTATTTTGCAGTTTGAGTCAATGTGGCAAAGACGATATTGAATATCAGGGATTTTGCTTGGAAACCGACAACTATTTATGGTATTACAGCAATTCCTTTCTCTCTGCTCCTAGCTACACTAGAATTTATTGTCCTGAAGATCTTGGACATACAGGTTTTAATACACTCTCTTGGGATCCTGTGAGTAATGTTGGGTATGATCTCACAAGAAGACATTGCTGCCTTCAGGGAAGTGCAATGGAAGCAATAATAATAATCTCAGCTCCTGTAGCTTCTGTCGCTTCAGAGCCAAAAGTACTTTAAATACCATAAATAATTAAACATTCTAACTCTATGAAGCAGAGAAGATGCATCTCCATCTTTCTGATGAGGAGAATAAGGCGAAGGGTGAGGAAGAAAACAATGGTGTTTACACTTTCAAAAAATGCTTATTGATTTTAGATAGTGGTATGAGGGATTAGAACAAGACTTCACTTGTGGTACATTCCCTCCATGCTTTCAAGATTTAAAACCAGAAACCTAACAGTGTGAATACAAGTGAGGTAAGAGGTACTGAGGATGGACCAAAAATATGACAGTGCTTAAAATGAGGAATGGAATGGCTGTGGGAGCCATGAAGGACAAAAAATGGATTAGAGATAAGTGATGGATGGAGAAAGCTGCGAAGGGTGGTAGATTAGGACATATATAGTAGCTTTAAGGAAGTTCATGGGGAATATTGAAATTCTAGATTTTCTTTTATACTAAGCCCTCTTATGCTGTTTTAAAAGTGTAAACTGACCTTAAAACATAAGTAACTCACAGCTACACTTTGCCCATAATATTGATTTTTATTTACTGGTAAGGTATTCTTTATTGTGACAACTGTCTGCTTTTGGTTATTGTTCACTTTTACTCTTGCTAGTAATACTTTTTTTCTTCCTGCTGCAATTGTGTAAATGATATGAGGCCCAAAAGGGCTGAGCTACAGCCTGAGGAAGCCAGTGGTGGAGCTGGGCTGGGAGGAGACGTGGTCTGGTACATCCTTGTATGCATTGGCCAGCACATGGAGGATTGAACAGCTAGGTGAGCTGGGAAAGGTGGCTGAAGCAGCCAGAGTGAATGAATTTGAGAGGTTGGAGAAAACAGAGAACAGAGGAAGAAATGCATGGAAATGGCATTCAACTGAGACAAATCTAATCTGTTTGCTTATGCTGGATTGGACCTTCCCATCCCTGTCCCTGATACATCAACAGCCAGTGACTAGCCGTGGTCCAGATTTGGCTTTGCCTGTGTATGTTTCTGTCACTGCAACTCTATAAATATGATCAAGTGCTGAGCAAGGGAGAGGTCAGCGACTGCTGGGCTGGGTCCCTCCAGCTGGGAAAGCTTTCTGGACACTATTGATTGAAAGTCTCAGTAAGACGAATCAGCCCTGACCTGTCATACAATTGCAGGCACAGCATGGTCTGATGCACAGCACTAATGTACTGTGAAAGCATATTGTATCCATTGATGGCTGGTGCCTTACTGGCCATTGAACTCAGGCAGACAAAGATAGGGAAAGGGGAAAGTGTTGGGTGGGGAGAGTAAAGAGGGAAAGGAGAAGAAAAATGAGACTACAAATAAAAAAATTCTTGATTTGCAATTGTCAATTCTCCCTTCATTCTGGCTTTAATATTTATTGTAAGCATCAAGTTTTTCTAAAGGCATGAGTGTTTTTGGGGATGCTTCTGGGTTGGGAGTGTACAACACCAAACATCTTGAATGGCACTCTTTTTGGTGTCACACATTGGGTTTCCCTTATTACTACTTCTAGGTAGATTTTGTTTTGTTTTTCTATAAGTAGTGATAACAGGAACATAAAAGTCCTTTACCAAGGATCAGAGTGAGAAAAAGGGAAGGGACAAGGGACAGGCAATTACAAGGAAGGAGATTCACAACAAATTTTTCTGGGTACTCATCCGTCACTTCTGGTGGTCTGACTAAAGCCAGCTTTTGACCCTTCTTGGCTCCAATGGCTGTGGCATGCCTTTTTGTCCATGGTAAAAACACGTCTTGGTCCTTCTCACTTCCAGATTAATTCCCTGTCTCATTTCATGAGCAAGGCTGGAGGTTTCACGGGGTACTTTGGTGACTAAACTCCCTTTTCCAAAATGCTGCATACCAGTGGAAATCAAGAGGTCATGAGGCTCCTGAGGGATGCTGTCATTTTGTGAAATGTGGCCCATCAGTGTCCATAGCACTGTGGCTTTGTCCTGGACCAGCTCACAGCATGTATCTCTCTCTCTCTCTCCACCCCACTGCCTGCCTCATATCTAGGTGTTTTGGGCATCGAGCCACCTTCTCTGCCATTTCTGCTGTCTGTAACACCTTTATGAGAGCCTGATCAGGTCTGGTGAGCTCTGGCACTCTGCTTTAGGGCTGTTTAAGATTTGCTGTAATGGTGCGACAATGAACAGAGGTGGTGCAAATAGTTTCTCCTAGCTTGCCCTGCTGCATGGGCTGCAAGACTGAAACATGCACTCATGAAGATCTTTCTGAAGGGATGGGCAGGTTTGTGTTTTAAAGCTCTATCCCATGTTATACATTATATCTGAGGAGATTGACAGCAAACTGGATGACTGTAGCCAAAGTGCAGGTGTAGTTTGAGGCTGTCTCCCTCTGGTTCAGATGCCCTTTTTAGGATTGTCAGTATTGTAGAAGAAGGAGTCACTCAATTTCTGCCTAAAAAAAGAAAAATCGTATTTTCCTTCCCACTTACGGTATGTTTTAAGAAACTGTTGTGATTTGGCTTTTACATCTGGCATCCAAATAATGTAAGACTGTCTCTTGATGTGAGGCTCTGAGGAACCCACGGGATTTCAGCACCGGTGTGGCGTTTGGCAGCTGCCTTCAGGAGACAGTGCAGTCTCCGTCTGCCTGCTTTTTCTCTTTAAGGAAATGATGCAGGGAACAAACAGGTACTGAGTGAGATGCATGAGAAAGTCTGGGGAGTGGGAAAGTCCTCCCACCCTTGGAAGTAAAAATTCTCCTCATTTTTAAATTTTGAGATTCAATATAACCATATGCCAATTCACAAAATGCAGAGTTGATTAAGGTTGAATAGAAAACCTTGAATTAATACAGCAAGTAATGAGAAATGCTGAAGATGTGCTTCTCCAAACCATCCAAGTGAAGTTAAACGTGCATTTCTCATGGATGCTAATAGATCAGAGGTATTTAAATCCCTAGCTTTTGGAAATTGCAGACTTTAATGCCCTTATGTTATTAATGTGCTGTTGATTCCTGCTTGGAAATGAAAACTGGAAGTGGAGAATTAAGAAAGGAAGGAAGGGATTGCCGCATGGATTACTGAATTGTTACAGTTCAATTTAATTGGCAAAACTGGAGTTGCTCTCGTGCAGTGTTCTGCTGCCTGTTTAAACCTCGTCTTGCACTTCAGGAGGCAAAGCTGCTTTCAACTGTGCTGAAATCCCTTTGGAGAGTCCCCGTGCACACAGCAACACGTCCCTTGCTTTGGATGATCTTTCTCTGAGCCTGGATCCAGTTCTGAGATGGGGCAGACGACAGTCAGAAGTGGGAAACGGTGCATGTCTCGTAAGCTTTGAAACCCTTGTTTTAAATGGAGTATGCACGGAGTGACAGCTGTGGCATCTGAACCCTCCAGGTGGTGAGGATATTTCAGTCTCTGGCAGGGAGGGCCTGTCTCATCCTTCTAAACTTGTCCAAGTGGGATGCTGAGGGAGGGGTGAGATCCTGGCAGGGGAACGGTGGCTCCAGCCTGGCTCCACAAGCCAGGCTCGCAGAGAGCGATGGCCGTGCCAAGCCTTTATGCCCTGGCATTTAGAAGTTGGCACTAGGCAATGCCAGACTGACCTGCTGTCTTGCTTAATGGCTTTTGTGTGTGTGACACTGACTCCTGCAGCTCTGCACGTGTGTGCCAGGCTGGGTAAACAGGTCAGACTCGCTGCTGCTCTCCCTATCTTCATCCTCCCTTGCTCATCCTGATGAGGACCCAAGGGGACTCAACTTATGAGGAGGGAACACAGGTGAACTTCTGCTGCAACAGAGGAAAGTCCCAAGGGGTGATCAGATAACCATCTACAAGCATTTTCAGGGTGGAGACTGTGAGTCAAGAGGGAGAAATTGTTTTGGCTGAATGAAGGAGATATTAGTGACAGGATAGCTGAGCAAAGGGAAAATTTAGACTGAGTTTAGGGAAACATTTCTAAATGTGAGCCTTGGAGCTGTCTCCTAGCAGCGGTAATCCTATTGTTTGAGTTGTTTCAGTGCAGGTAGTGTGCTAAAGCAGATGCTGTAGACAGCAATCCTGAAGTGACTGGGGGAAGGGCAAGACTATTAAGCAGAGGATTTTAATTTGTAATTTCTATGAATCACTTGGTGTTGGCCTCAACAGACGCTCGCAGGCTGTGGCTGTATCAGCTATCACCCATGATATGTAAAACATGTGGGTGGGAGGAAGTGGGAAGGACACTGGGAACTTACCCTTGGGCAAGCTTACAATAATGAGATAGAGTTCTTCAACTGTTGGAAATGATATGGGTCTAATTGATGATCAAAGTGTTCTTTGTACCGCCTTAAGTGTAGGGAGAGAATTGCTCTTCTCCTTTGGATGGGGCAGAAAATCGGGAAGCACTTTTTCACCTTATCCTTGGATACACGTGTTGGATAGACAGACGCAAACTAGCTGTTGGAGGTGGGGAGAAACGAATATGTGATATATGGGATGGATCTGGCACTGTCCAAGTCAGGGTCAAGTTCGTACCCGGTTTAGTAAAGAAAGAACAACTTGAAAGAAAACAGAGAATAGAAGTCAACATATGTGCTACTTTCCACCCAGTGACCATGGAAGGAAGGCTAACAGCGAGGTAATGAGAGAGCTCCAAGGGCTTTGAAGGCTTTGGTTGGGGGTGTGTTATACATTCCCTAAAAGAAAAAGGATGACTTGGAAGAAATAAGGGAAAAGAAGAACCATTTTGTAAGTTAGATAGAAATGAGTCTGTGGAACATTACAGGGATGGACAAAGGTACATGTTGGCGAGGGAGTGGCTGTGAAGAGCAGAAAGAAGACCTGGCCAAAAGACCTTGGAGAAATGTTTCTATCACTGTCATAGGAACATTTATATATCCGAATGAGAATATAAGTGATGTTCGAAACTAGTTAAAATAAACTAAACTGCACCAGTTTTCATCTAAAACTACTGAAATGCCCTTGGAGGGGGTGTTTACTCAAAGTCACTATAATGAACCATTTAGGTCCAGGTGCTGGATTGTTCTTGCATTCATCACTGCATGGCACTTTCCATTGTCTCTAGCCTCTGCCGTCTTCCTACTCTGGATGTATGGACGTTTTCCTGCAGCATCATTCATTGTGTTTATCAGCACCTGAAGTGTGCAGGTGCTTCCAAGACACATCCATCGTGCCCCAGATCCATCCCCCTGTTCTTTGTATATGTTTACAAAATTCCTGGAACAACAGGGCTGTGAGCCAGAAGAAGATTTATGGGCACTTACGTCACCTACTTGGGAAGCAGTAATATGGGGAACAGCAGAGCAAGAGTTTGTCAACATACAAATAGCCTGGGCTGAAGGTGCAGTAGGACAATGGTTAAAGCAGTGTTAGAACATGAGGAATGCTTCTTCAGAGGTATACAATATGCAGTGTGTCTGGATTGGGGAGATGGCAGTAATGATGAAAATGAGAGGCTGTCCTAAGCTGAAATTGTGTTGCCAAAAATCAGGGAGTTGGAGAAACTTAGGTGTAAATTATGGTGTGATTTATAGCTTTAAACCCAGCTCTTAGGAGCAACAGTTTATGAGGCTGCAATCAATCCTGCTCCTTTCTTTGCACGGGTCTTCTCAGCTCCTGCAGTTTACCTGTAAAGCAGGTAGTAGACAAAAAGATTAAATACGCACCAGTCTTCTGCAGTTGGTAAACACAGAAACAGTGTTCTTCTTTGGTCTGGATATACAGGCATTTCCTTGCCAGACAGTCCAGCAGCATGTCTAGTGCAATGTTAACTTCCCTAGTACAGCTTCTTCTAGCGCACTTGCTATTCCCTGGTGGTGTGTTGGATACCAGGCACAAAGCACCTTCCAGCTTTGTAGAGTGTCTCACAGGTGAGATGGATTTCTTCCTACGCCCAGCTAGGTCCTGAAACACAAGGGTTGCTTTTTGATTCATTGTCTGATACTGCTCAAACTGCCTGAGAAATGAAGCCAGTGTGAATTAAGATGCTGTCAAAGATGAGCAAATACCAAAGAGTAAGGTAACACTGGTGGCTAACACTGGGGCTGGCAGGACATCTGTCTCTAGGTAGTAGTGGGACAGAGGGCGGTGGTGAGTCCTGGAATTGGGCTAGTGATCAGGGATAAGAGTAGGGCTGGGGGTTAGCATTGCATTTGGTGCAGATGCAAAATTAGCTGTTGAATTCAGATTCTGTGGCTTGAAGTCCTCTAACTGGTGCTGGGACTTCATCAGAGCTCCCAGTGAGCAGAGCCCAGAAAGCACTGGGATATGAATTTCCCCATGGCCCACCAGGGAAGTACGTGAGCAGGAGGCTGGAGGTAGGTGATGCTCTTTGTCCAGTATGCAGCCAATGTCCCTGCGAAGTTCCCTGGTGGCTAGTACACACTGTTTAGCCTCCCATCCCAAGCATCATCTTCCTCCTAATTAGGGAAGCTGTCTTCAAGATAACTTTTTGTCTGGGACTGCAGTATTACAGGACTTCCTTTCTTCTTACTGTCTTGAGCTTGGAGATAGGGTTTTGGGGGCCTGAAAATACCCCCCCAAGGGACTATTGTGCAAGGCTGCACAGCTGGCACAATTGCAGCAGCAGGAGGTACCAGTATCGGCACATGACAGAACTGCCCCCAAATTTCTGGGACCAGCCTGTGTTCTGCCTCAGTTTCTTTGTCTGACCTGAAGATTGCCTAGCTTTGCAGTACACTGCCTGAGTAGTACTTTATTTACAGTTAGCCTGGTTGAATGCACAGTGACCTATTTGTGTACTTTCTGTATTTTGAAATATTGTCCAGAAATATCTCTAAATGCTGAGCTGTATTTTGCCTGTGCAGCCTAATAATTTTCTATTAATACTTACCTTAGATCTGATCCACATAAAAATGCAGTGTCAAATAAGGTTCTCATGATATTTTTAAGCAATCTAACCTTTGGTCCTGGCCAAATTCCAATCTGGATAATTACTGTCTGACTACCTACATTCCTCTTCCATTTTCAATTGGAGAAGTTAGCTTTCCCTTCCCATTTTAACAGTGATTGTGTAACATTGCTCTGCAGCACTAAGTAGATGCTGCATTCCTCTACAATAGTGGATATGTTTTATTGGTAAGTAAAATGAGATTATAGAGGTATAATGGTTTTACAGGCATGTTTATACCTAAATATAGATATGTCTGTAAAACCACTTTGTCTAATGGCCCTGTCATATATTATTTTCCAGGGAGAAAGGGACAACATAATAGTGTAGAGTAATGTGTAAAGGATTTTACTTACCAGACTGGAGTTTGGGACTTGATAAATTGTTTTGGAGTGGCAAAATCACAGAAGAGACTCAAACACTGTTGCCCCACACCACCACCAAGGGAAAAAGCTGCTCACGTAAAATACTTTGTAACAAAATATACTGGCACATTTTTAAAATGATTCTTGACTTGTGAAATTAGATTCTAGCAATATTAAAATTACTTGAAAAAACTAAGGGCAAATGCCGTGTTCTACACCTGCAGCCTTGTCAGGTGCTTGTGAGTTTCTCCGTGTGTGAATTTCTCCATTTCTCTTCTATACTGGAAACAAGAACACCACTCAGGAGGAGGTCCGCATGCTGCCTCCAGTGCTTCCTTGATTGAGTGCCTCAAACTTTTGTCTTTGAACACTGTAGAAATTAATGGGTAAAACTTGTTGCTATGTATGCAAAAACACATCTTCACAGTAGTTCTGGGGCCACTTTAATCTGATAAGAAGTTTGTGCTGGTTCACCCCTGACTCTCCTCTACTATCACACATCCAAAAGGGTCTTGTAGTGAGCCAGACCAGAGCAGAAAAGAGAGATGGGGTTGGTGCTGGGATGTTTGTCCCTTTTTCTAACAGCCAGCACTTGCATGTGAGCAGAAGTGTGGATAGTGGCTACCGCTTGTGAACAGTAGTCAGCCCCAAGGAGGATAGGGAGGGGGTTGTAACACCATGAGCACCCCTGTTGCAGTCTTTGAGCAGCTTAACTCTGTGGTGTGAACCTGCTGCTGCCTTGTGGGAGCTAAATAGTGCAGATCACCACTCATCCCTGGGTTGGTTGTGATTTAATGGCCTTCCCCTGCCTTAACATATCCCCGTGTCCCATCCTACAAGTGAGCCCAGCCTGGACCCGGTAGCTGCTATTGTCTCAAAAGGACACTGGTCTCTGGCATGCAGACCACCCATGGAGCACCTGAAACACATTGTGAGCATGACAGAAGTGTTACGTGTGAGTGAGAGATGGAGGGAGAGCTGTCTTGGATGGTACAACACAGACTACTTAAATATTGCTCTGTCTGATCCAGACGGGGATCATGGCTGAGGATCCAAATTGGAGATGCCAGATTGGCTGTGGAGGCACTGACAACCTCCTCTTCACATCAGCCTCTTCCTAGCCCTGGCTGCTTCCTGTAAAGCCTGAGGCTCTGGCACTGTACAGGGAACTCCATCATGTTCTGTTAAATGGAAAAATCTACCTGGGGGTCACATCCCATGAGCTAGACACCCAGCAGATTGGTACCTATGAGCTCTTCAGGACCTGGGCTCTTTTCTGCTGCTTGGAGGTAGATGCTAGGAATTTGTTGGCTTTGATGCAGGTAGAGAGGGGAATGGATTCCCTGGACAGCATCTTTTCCTGTGGGAGAAGTCTGGTTTTGGGCGTGAAGGCAGACAGCTGCCATGATTGCCTGAATAGCTCCTGCATTGTTGCCAACCTGGCCCTGGGTTGGAAGGCCCTGTAAAGTATTCCTGGTGGGAGAGGGGCTGGGAAAAAACTACACTCTGCTCCCTGGGCATCACAGCTAGCCATTGCCTAACCAAGCGTAATATACTGTGTGAGGCTATGCGGAGGGATCGCAGGAGACATATTTTAAAGAGAACAAATATAGCATTAAAGTGAGTGAGCAAGAGAGTGAGAAACAAAAAGCGTATAGAGTGCATTAAAGTTAATAAAGCATTGCAGGAGTGGGGACTGCATTTCACTGTGAAGGAATCTAATTTAGTGACTCGTAATTGGAGGCTAACAGTCCTGTTGGAATGAAGTTAGCTGTTCATTTTGCCAAACTCTCAAAGTCTCTTGGTTATCCTTGTGAGCATCTCTCAGAAAGTGGATCCGTCAGAGAGTTGAGAATCGATTGGTGCTTCACACCCGTGGTCCCTTTCAGCCTCCTAAGTGGATTTGGTTCCTCTGGTGCATATTTATTATCTATTTTATTATCTGCTTATTTATCCAGTAATATCAATGCAGGATACATTCTCTCTGCTTAGCATGACAATGAGGGATCAGGTGCTGAGCTCGTGTTCTCCTGGGCAGGGTAAAACGTGGCTCCATGTGCCCTTTCCCTATGGGTGGCTGGTGACAGGTAGGGCTGTTTCATGGACTTCCAGCTTCCCCAAATCTTGCCAGCCTTGTCGCTGCTGCCGTGGCTTTCTGTACATTTGATAGAGGCATGTGTAGCAGCAAACAGTATGGAAGGGTCCCATTCCTGGACCCCCAAGACCAGAGGTGTAGCACAAGGAAGTGCAGGGCTGATGTATTTATTCCAAGTGTGCCTGGCTGATGAACAACAGGGTTATGGGCATGAATAGCTGAGCAGGACCTTTTGTGCTGAGGGAAAGCCTTCTTTAGTTTGCAATGCCTGAAATCTCCTTGGGACAGCAGCATGGCCCTGGGTGGGCACACTGAGCAGTGCTGCCTCCCACAGGATGGGGAGATGCTGCTCTGTTTTTGTCCCTAGACCAGGGGGGTTCTGTTATTTACACTGCATAGGTGCTGCAAGGATTAATTTGTTAGTGTTTGTAAAGTGCCTTGAGGATGAAAAGAGTTGTGGAAATGCGAACTATTATTAAAATGAGACAAAGACAGATCTAGGAACAATCCCACAGGGAACAGTCAGAGGCTGGACGGATGACCTCATCAGGTTTTTCCATTTCTACTGTTATGATTACAAAATAAAGTGGACATGTTCAGGCAAAAGATCGGTGTAATATCCCTGGCTGTAGTAGCTGAGGGTGAACCTTTCTAAGCTCTGTGGGTCTTTCTGCTTCTGGGCAAAAATAGCTGTCATATGGGCTTTGAGGGAATGTCTTCCCCACACTGCACTGATCCAGTTTTGTCCACGACCACTGGGAAATTTTGTGTTTCTTGCTTTTTAGAGAGAAATGAATCTTGTACGAATGAAAGGCATATGGCTTGACTGTACTACAGACTGGAGCTGTGTGTGTCCTGGTGGTAGGAAGGTTGTATGCAATGAATACACACACATACGTATACACATCTAATGGCCTTGGACATTTGTCCTGACTTTATTCTGGAGGGGCTGTGCTGAGGAAGTAAAAAGGAGTCCTTATCTGCCTGGTCCCTTCAGACTCCCTGCCTATACCTCCAGCAGAAGGCAAAACTGATCACAAGCACCAGTAATTCCTTTGTGTTGAGGGTGAGCACTTAGACATGAGCTTGACATAAGCAATTAGTTTCACAAAGATCAGCCATCAAAGGACAATGGTCTAACACTTTTGACTTGGGTTTCAGAGTGACATGGGTCTCAAGAGACTACATGATCGCATCTTCTGCTGACAACTGTTCTTTGAAGTGAGTCCAGACTCTGAAGTAGAGGCCGGACTGGTCTGATCCCCACCCCTGACTTTAACAGAGCCCTGAATGTAGCCAAAGGGCTGAATGTAGCTGGGCATCAGGCAAGAAGGACTGGTGGGAGGAGAGCTAGTGGTTGAGGAAGATCGGTGGATCTGCCTTGAAGGCTGAGTGCATGATTGACTTGTCAATTAATCACTTTCCCTTTCTCTTACTTTCCCCCTTTCCTTTTTTTTCTTCCTCACTCAGGGAGTGTAAGAGCCGAAGATGAGGCCCAGGGTGGAGTGCTACTCTCCAAGGTTTTGGCTGGTGCTGGCAGTCCTTGCGACAACAGGGAGCGGGGCCCATGCCCAGAAAAGCCACCCAAGCATTGGCATTGCAGTCATCCTGGTGGGGACTTCAGACGAAGTGGCCATCAAAGATGCCCACGAGAAAGATGACTTTCACCACCTCTCAGTGGTGCCGCGGGTGGAGCTGGTGGCCATGAATGAGACAGATCCCAAGAGCATCATTACTCGCATCTGTGACCTCATGTCAGACCGGAAGATTCAAGGGGTGGTATTTGCTGATGACACAGACCAGGAAGCCATTGCTCAGATCCTGGACTTCATCTCTGCCCAGACCCTCACACCCATCCTGGGCATCCATGGAGGCTCCTCTATGATCATGGCAGATAAGGTAAATTTGAGCTTCCTTCTATCGCAGACCTGCAGATGGAAACTGAAAAACAGAAAGAAATATCTTATTCTGTGATCCTCAGGTGTAGTCTCATGGGGCTGAAGGGTTGGGGGATTAGAGAGTTTCAGATTCAAAAAGAGATTAAAAGAACTAACTGTGTGTAGCACTGCTGAGAAGAGCCTATTAATCATGTGGAATTATCTGCAACAGAGAAAAAACGAGGAGGGAAAGGAGCAGGTAGAAGAGAGCTGCAGAAGAATCAGCCCTTTTCTTCTTCCTTAGAAAGGGTAAAGAGCCCATGACGATTGTGATTATTTTTGTTTTTGGTAAGGTTTTATTTTTGCTTGTGTTTTACCTTAGAGGAGCCAAGGATGCTAGATTGTATTTTTCCTGCATGCAGCTGGAGGACATTATGGTATTTTCAGGGACGCTTAATACAACTCTTACATCTTAATTGGAAAATAATTGAATCTTTAATAAAGCCATCCTCTCTCAGAAGTGTTCATTAGCTCCTGAAGCTAAATAGTTGTTAACTAAAGCAACTAACCAGTCTGAACCAGTCCAGTTAAGTCTTTCTTTTTCCACTGCACTAATTTATTCCTTCATATCACTGACATTTCACTGTTTTCCCAGGCCCCAGCCAGTCTTCTGGGGAATTACTAAACAAGCAAGCCTTCTCACTAGTGGTTTTGAACAGGGCAAGATTCAGAGGGAGTAGCGTCTTTGGCCAGCTGAAAACTCTTATTTTAGGAGAGTCTCCATGGATTGCAGCTGGACCTGATACAAGTCTTCCCCCTGGGACGAACAGAGGACCCAGCATTTCACACCTGAATGTGCATTTGGCCAGATGGTGTGGCTAACAGTGGCCTCTGGACTGCTGTGGGCCAGAGGGAATACCTGAGAGAAGGGGGCTGTCCTTTTCCCTGCAGGCTCAGTGCCAGATAGAGTTGGGGCCAAGCCCTTTACTGGGAAAACCCTCTTGACCATACTTTGTGCATCACAAAGAAGTAAACAAGGACACAAGCCGTGACAGCCTTTTTCTTTCACAGGTCACTCTTAAGTGAGCCTGAGACATTTAACTAGGCAGAATTGGGTCTAATTGAATGAAGGGGGAGAATTCAGCTGGCCACTGTTGCAGCTTTTCCTCAGAAAGAGATCTAGTGGGCTGAGAAATCCAGGCACTTCCTGTTTTATTTACCGTGTAAATAAATAATCCAGTGCAGGTTATTGTAAGTGAGTAGATGGGAATAAATCGATCACAAATTATTTTCTCACTCTGACCAACCATTCAGTTGCTAAATAACATACAGTTAATATGCAGTGTTATTTTCTTGTACCAGCCTTTGAACTAAAGTAGTCACTGAATAAAATAATCACAGGCCTTTTTTCCTCTCTCTCCTTGAATAGTTGCACATGTACTAAAGTCATTCTGCCCCTTTCCACTCACAATAAAGCTTTTCTGATTGGAGGACAATCAGACAATAATGCTGCATCTTGATGGTCTCCTGCCTGCTGCATTGCATGGTTATCATGTCTGTGCAAAAGAGGTCTGAAGCATTACTTGAGTGCTGCAGTTCACACTTATGGTACTGATGCCAGCCCTCCTAAGCACTGGGAAAAGGTCCTTGTGACTTTGAACATGGCAGGCCAAATTCTGATTTCAGATTCCCGTGGTGTAAATCCAGCATAGTCCCATTGCCTTTGGCAGGATTAGATCAGATTTATGCTGCCGTAATTCAAAGAGAAATTTGGCCTATTGAACTTTGCAAAGATTTTTCTTTCTACCTGTCTCTAGTCTCTCCTTGGGAAAGCAGCATCTCCCGTGAATGCCCTGTGTATCCCACTGGCTTACTTCTAGAGAGCATTCTGGGGTGCAGGTAGCCCATGGGGAGCTCAAAGGTGGAAGAAAGCCTTATGAATGGAGACCTCTGTTTTACCAAACTCCCTTTTTTTGTAGTTTTGCAGACAGGAGAAGCAGGTTACATAGAAAGATCTGCAGTTTTAGGAAAGGCCAAGATTTCTTTTAAACATAAATTGAAAAGTCTGACCTTTACAGCTTCTGATTCACAGGTGTGTAATGTTTAATGGCTAATATCTATGTGATGAATTGAATTAAAATATGGCAGAGAGTAAATACATTGATATTCTTCTAAAAATACTGAAGTCAGCGTGGTAAGTCCTTAAATAATCTGTTTTCCACAGAGGGCCTCAACAGGGGCTTTGCTTTTAGTGACTCTTAGTCATGTTCTTTGCAGATGAGTTGCGTGGCTGGGGTTTGATCCTGCGAGTATGGATTGCTTCTTTCAGCATCCCCTCAACGCCCACAGCAGTCAGCTGTGATTGAACTTGCTCAGCATTTCACAGGTTCAGACCTGCACTTATAACTTTGTTATGTTCCCTGTGCGTTTGTGATCAGTAGCGCCAATGTAAACCTAAAGAACGCTACAAACCACTAACGCTTTGGTGTGACAGATAAGCCCCTCTTCTCTGGAGGTTAATGCCAAAAAACTCCTCAATCAAACCACCTTCCCTGAAGTAGCATGTGAAATTCAGTTTCACCTTCAATGAGGGTTTAATAAGTGTGTCTGGGAGGAAATTTGGGTCCATGTGTAAAAAGGGCTTCGTAATATACTGTGAAGCTGGTAAATGGAGACATGAAAGAGCAGGCAAAAAAAAAAAAAAAAAAGAGGATTTCAAGCCTGAATTTTCTTTTCTCCTGTATGTATAGGCAGAAGTATTGTATAATGTGCACCATAGGCTGGCTTCATTTCAGTTAACATGCATCTGGAAGTTTGCTACCTGCCAGCTGGAGGTCTGGGCATTGTTACAATCAGCGGGGAAGGAGGCACCACCTGAGGACAATTCACCCCACCCACCTGAGGGTGCAGTCAAATGCTCATGGAATAGTCCTTTGTCTTCTCACTGATTACTGAAGAAGGCTGTACTCCAATTTGCTCATGATGCCTCAAGTTAAATGCCATGAATCCTGCCCTAAGTGTAACATAGCAGGTGGAGGTACATTGCTGGAAGTGTAGCATCTGGATTTCCTGATTGTTCTGTTCAAACTCATGCTCTTTAATATTGCCTTTGATTAGATTTTGTCGATAATGTTTATATCTTCTTGTTTTTCCTGTGTTTTGCATTTTTCCTCTGAAAAACAAGTATGTAGGAATTTGCGTATGTTTTTGCTCTCTCTCCTCGGTGCTCATGTCTCTAATCCCACCTGTTTAACTGTTACAAAGTGTTACATTTAATCTCTGCCTAATTTGTCATCAGAAGAAAATGACCAAATCATCTATGTGCATGCTGCTATCTGGTTTTAGTTCCAGGAAAACAGTGAAGCATAGACACATGATGCGCCTCACTCAAGCTCTGGAGAGACCACTTTGCTGAGGGAGAGTCTTGTCATTTTGGTCCCTTTAGTCTCTGATGAATGTGCCAGCAGTGATGCCAAACAGCATGAACTGCAGCAATCATTTTGTGGAGGCTGGGGGGCCTGGGAGTGATGGCTGAGGGGGTCCAATAGCCCCTGCATTAGCTCCTCTCAGTGGAGCAAGCCCTTCAGCTCTGGGGCACAGTGAAGACTGATCACACTGTTTCAGCCCTGCAAGGAAACACCTGGTCCTTCTTTTGGTGCTAACACCTTGAAAAGGGACTAGGATGATAGCATCACCTCACCTGGACCTCTGATGAGAAAGGGAATAGCACAGATCACTGATGATCTGTGTTTAATCTGGAATAGATGAGATGGAGAGGAGAGAAATGTGCATCACTACCAATGTTAGGTTCTTGTGATCCAAGACCTTTGCTTGTTGAAGCTCTCTAATCTCTTCAGTTTGCCTGAAGTTGCTGCAATGACCTTTCTTTGTACAGCTTAGTGTTGCCTGATCTCAAGCATTAGTTTGTATTGTCCAGAGAGAGGACTGCAATGCACTCATGACTGGTGAGCATAACTGCTCCCATTTTAGTGTTTAAAATAATTTCTCTTTTCTCCCCAGTTTTTTTGAAAGCAAAAATTCAATCCTATCACAGCATGGAAATAGCTGACAGATGAGCATGCTCTGTGTTAGGAGACTGATGGTGGAAGGGAACCTTCAAGGATGCAAACAAAGCTTCAGTTCAGATAAGCACACAAACCAGTATCTTGTGTTTGCAGACCTGAGACTGGAAATCTCAACTGGGCTTTTCTTCATTATTTTTTCAATGTTACCTAAAATCACTGCTGCCCAGAACTAGGAGGTAAAGGAGCAGTCACAGAAAAGGAAATAACAATAACAATGTACATTTATAGGTATCTTAAGAAAAGAGTGAATTGTTGTTCAGATTTAGGACACTTAGTGTGTTGGAAAAGATACAGCTTCTTGCCTAAAAAGTGACCACACCATTTGGCTGACTGGTCTGTTTTGTAATGATAGACTATTTTTTTAAAATAGCAGAAAAAGTCAGCTTGGTGATAATGAAAGCAGAAAAGGTAAGAGCAGAAAATGCCTTGGGTTCTCTTATAACACAGCTGGTGACCATAATTTTTGGCGGAATTGTCCCTTGCTGTTTCTCCACAGTCACATTATTTTACCAAAGCTTCTTGTCCTGTGCAGCTTTATTGTAACACAGTGGTACACAGGCAGCACCCAGGAAAAATATTAGAAGAGGATGATTATGTTTTCCCAGCTGAAAATCCGTCTCCTCTATCTCTCCATACCTTGCGATTTTCTCCAGTGCTTGCCCATGCAGGGTAGCCATACTGATGGAAATAAAATGGTAGGAAAGAACGATCTATTAAATTGGAATGTGCCTGTAATAAAATCTGTATAAAAGCTGCATGCTAACCTGAAATCTAAAATCCATTCTAGGCCAGATTCTCCTTCCTTTTCTCACACAGTGTAGAGCTGACTTTTCTGCTATTCTCTCCACTACCTTGCTATTTTTTCCCCATTCATGACAAAGCTGCAATTTCTCCCCTGCCTTTCCATCACCACTTCAAAATCCCTGTCCCCTTTATTTTTGTTTTCTGTCAAGGTTTCCTAGACATGTTGTGTCTCTCTCTTTTAATGCTGAAGGCTACTGTGATTGTTTCATGCCTGGGCCATGCTGCTGCAGCAATGGTATTCTTTGGTATTTTGGTGGGGAGCAAGTCCAAACTCAGACTAGCTGCTGGTCAGAGTGCAGCAAAATGATGCTGCAGGTACAGGAAGCTAAAACTAGTTGGTTAAGCTGAGCACCTAGATACACACTAAAACCAGGACAAAGTCAAAGACACTGGGACAGTGCTGCTAAAAGCACAACATCTGTAGTTAAAAAGAAAGCACTTTTACTCTCAGGTTTCCAAAGGTTAAATAAGAGAGATGCATGGGGAATGCAAACCTCATTTTTTGCATGTAAATTTGTTTCATTTCCATGAGGGATGACATCTGAAATTTTTAGAGCTCTTGTGTGAAGGCAATTCAGTAAAAAAAAAAATTCCCTTTGAATGGATTATATGAACTGAAGTGAAATAAAGCCCAAACAAAATGCTGCTTAGAGGAGGGGAGGAAAAAAATACACATTTTGATCTGCAAATGTTGTTAGACAATTTCCATCCCTTTTTTCCTTCCAAAGCAAAATTATATGCAGTAAATTTCACAAAGCATTTTCGTTTCTCTGAAACTGCATTTGATGATAGTAATAGGGTCTTACGAGGAGCAGCTGAGGGAACTGGGGTTGTTTAGTCTGGAGAAGAGGAGGCTGAGGGGAGACCTCATCGCCCTCTACAGCTACCTGAAAGGAGGTTGCAGAGAGCTGGGGATGAGTCTCTTTAACCAAGTAACAAGTGATAGAACAAGAGGGAATGGCCTCAAATTGAGCCAGGGAAGGTTTAGACTGGATATTAGGAAGCATTTTTCTTACAGAACGGGTTGTTAGGTGTTGGAATGGGCTGCCCAGGGAGGTGGTGGAGTCCCCATCCCTGGAGATGTTTGTCAGGTTGACATAGCGCTTAGGGACATGGTGTAGTTGAGAACGGTCAGTGCTAGGTTAATGGTTGGACTAGATGATCTTCAAGGTCTTTTCCAACCTAGATGATTCTGTGATTCTGTAACAGTTTAAATGTTTCTTTGACTATTCTAGTGATTGACAAAGATGAGTTTGATTTTAAAAAATAAAATAAATCAGCGGTTCCCCTTCAAGCTTTTAATAATTTTATTGAAGACATGTTTAATACACTTCTTTCGCTTTTGGTGCTCAGTTTCCTTTTGCTGCCAAATGAAAGCTCTGTGTAGCTCATAAATAGTGAACTAAATATCGTGTGTCCTCAAACTATGAATAGGCTGCAAAAGTTGGGAAGGGATGAGAAAGGTAGGTCACAGAGATGTAGAGAATAAAAGCCAGTATTGTACGCCAGTTGTTTTTCCCTTGAGTATGCACATGTAATAACAGGCCAGGTGGATCAGTAATTTATGTTTACATCTGTGTCTAATCCATCCATACAAAATTACATTTTTTCATGTAAAGAAAGGGAATATAGGTAGTGTATTTCTGTGGAGTTTAATTAACATTTGAGAATTTCCCTAGAACAATTTTCATTACTTTACAAATAAATTACAGCAATTAAAATCCCTCAGATATTAGGAGACCTGGAAATGAACTTTTAAGAGCTTTAACCTCTCCCCAGGGCCATTAAATCCTTCAACATTAACTCTCATTTTCTAACAAGAGCTCAAGTACTCTCGTCAATATTATTTCAATGTAAAAAAAGACTTTTCAAAGAAATGTGTTGTTTCTTTTGTTAAATAACCTATTAAAATAGTCTGCTTTTTTAATTTTTAAAGTTTCCCTCTACTTTATCTCCCATTTGCTTGGGAGGAACTCCTTTTCAAGGCCTTCACTTTTTTTAGGGTATTGTTTTCAAGAGTCACAAGAAAAAAATATGGAGTTTGATTTTTTTTTTTTTTGGTCACTTAAGGAAAAGAAAGCAACAAGAAATCCCCTTTTGTTTTTTTTAAAAAAAATCTTATGGAAACGTAACTTGCCCTGAAATAGCCCCATCACTTTTTGCCCTCTAATAACTTCTACTGGAGGCACTTCTTACCTGCCCCGAGCCTTGGAAATGCAGAACCTTGGACACTCGAAGCCTGAAGGCACCATCTGTGCTTGAGTGTCACAGGGTTGGGGAAGAGAAAACCTGGACGGACTCTGGTGAGGCTCACACCCTGCGAAGGTGCCTTGGGGTGCTTTTTGGGCAGTGCCAGTGCTGGGGTAGGGATAGGATGCTGAAGCAGAAGATGACTACACGGAGGCACGGATACCTTCCCTTGGCAGAAGTTGTTCCAGACAACAAATGCCAAGCAAAACTGTAGTCTGATTCCTTTACATCAGCCTTTTGTAGCTATTTATAAGCTGCTTTATTCTGGGTCATAGAATTCTTCTTCCAGGAGTACTGAAGTGTTAGTTTTCTTCTATTGTTATAGTGATGTTTTCTTTCGAGTGACAGAAGATCTTTCCTTGCCTAACTCTGAACACAACTGCTGCAACCTACTTGAGTGAAAGAGAAGCTGAATTAACCTCTTTCCTACCAATGTTTAAATGTGGTGTTGCCATTGTCTACCTGGAAATAGAAGTATTGAAATATCTGTGAGGAAAATGTTGATGTCCACCCAACTTGGACCTGGCAAGTAATGGGACTTTTATGAAAAAGTTCTTTCTTGCTGTTTTTTTAACTTTGATTTTCACACTGATGATGTTTAGGTAGATCTCCAAACCTGTGAGCACTTATATAAAGAAAATCTGGGAGCTTGATGAGATCTGACCCATAGTTATTTATAATCATTATTATAACCCCTTTCTTCAAAACAAAAAACCCAACACAGAAGTATTAAATCATTTTGTGCCATCCCCAGCCGGACAATGGGATTAGTTTCTTCATTCTGGAGCAGACAGTCCTTTATTACAACCCCAAGCGGTTACTTGTCTCACAGAATCTAAATTAATTACACTCAAATTTGTCCCTACCCTAAACTGGCCTCAAAATGAAATTGAAACCAGAGTGTGAAATTGCCCGATGCTGCTACTTTAGATCCGCATGTCATTCCCCAGTAACCGCGGGACAGAGAGAAACAATTCTTTCCGGGGAGTCTCTTATTCTCTTTGCCTTTTATTTGCCTCATTAACCAAGTTTGGAGGGGATGGATTATGAAGGAAGTTAAGGGAATTACATATACACAGGCTGGAAAAAAACAGGGTGCAGGAAAGATATAATTGTAGTCTGTGACTCTGTTAAGGGTCTAGAGGAACTGATATATGAAGAAAGACTGAAAGAGCTGTATGTGCGTATTGTAGATTGGCTGAACAATGAGAAAGGGTATGATTTATATATGCAGTGAATAGAGGTAGACTAAGATTAGAGAAAATAATGTTTGCTGTAGCTGCCAGAAGTAGGAATGATGGAATAAAGTTGGGAAAAGATATTAAATGATATATTATGATATGTTAAATGATAATATTAAATGATATATGTGTATCAAGAAAAAAGTTCAGACACTGAATTTTATCAGGATGTGCTCTAGTATCCTTAGGGAAGAGTGTGGAAACCATGTTGCTTCAGCTGTTTTCAAGCAGGACTGAAGTAAGTGCTGGAGAAGGTGTTACATAGCTAGAGTGGAGGAGAAAGAGGAGGAACAAGATGAGAGACAGACAGGAAAACTTCTCATGAATCTAGGATTGTGGAAAAAATAAAAATAAAAAAAACCAGAGTAAATTCTGAGAGTGACTGAAAAAAAATTTACCCTAAAGGCTCTGTCGAGGCAATTTTTCTGTGTGCTTTGGCAATAGCTTCTAGCTGTGTATCTACGAGGTTCCTGATAATAACAATAAATGTATGTGTCAGAGGAGGGGGGAAAGGAGGAGTGAAGGATATGGAGAGTCTGAAGGTGGGCAGGAAAAAAGCAAAAAAAGCAGGCACACACAGTGACGAGGACTGATCTAAAAGGTGCCAGCAGAATCAAGCAGGTCTAGTAGATGCGAGTCCTCACTGCAGCTCTGCTATAAAGCATGACTTTGAGACAGTTGCTCAACTTCTGTCTACAGCAATTTGCCCTTTGCAAGAAGATTGTAACAATGTTTTTTGTAAAGTACTTTGAACTCTACAAAAGGCAAAGGCTACCTAATTGCTGAGGAGCAATTAACGGATTTTTCTAGCTGAAATAAATACAATGCTTGATACCAAAATCTGGACTCCGGGAGGAGAAGCTGTAACCCCTATTAGAGGTGGTTGAATAGCTGTGACATGCAGGAGAACGTATTGTGTGCAGGACTGATAGTACTGTCTATTGTAAGCTTGCCCAGCATTCCCGATTATCAGATCCTCTTGGGGGTTTCCTGTAACTTTGCCAGAGTATGACTGTTGGAGCAAAGTTTCCTATGCCAGGTGTATGCCTCAAGCTGATTGATTTATTTCGCTATTTATTTAGAAAATAAAACAGCTCTGTCTGAAAATGTGGCACAGGAAGATACGTGATTTACTCGTGTTGCAAGTGCTGGTATGTTTTCCTCCAAAGGTTCTGCCTGACCACCACAGGTCCTCAGAGCAAAGGCACACGTCTGGACGGGGTGTCTTGTGGACGAGGACTTTTAACCACAAATGTGCTTTTGCTACCACTGCATAAGTCGCCCCAAGTTTGGTCTTGTTATAAGCCAGAGAAACTGTGTACGTTCAGTCTTAGATGTTTGCCACATATCTTGAAAAGATCTTGTCCTTGCAAATTGTGGTTCAATACTGCACCTGGACCTGGGGGCTGCACAGGCCATGCTGGGGCTGGAGATATCCTGTGGGGTCCCAGTGGGATCCAGCCAGGAGAAATGCACTGTGCAGCAGGGGATCTGAACTGGAACATGGGTGAGGTGGGGGGGCACCATGCAGGGTGTGATGAGGAGCCAGTGCAGAGGGGGAGCATCTGATAGAGATCCTGAAACAAGGAAAAAAGTGGAAAGCAGGAGATGGGGAATAAGAAAAGGTGGACAGGGAGAGGAAAGAGGAGAAGGCATGCCTGCCCAGGTGATGCTGCCTGGCTTGCCATGAGAGCAAGAGCCGGGAAGTGTGGGGTGGCAGAGCTGCTGAGCAAACAGGATGTGGGGTGTGAAATGGGAGTGGAAAACCTGTTGGGTGGAAGCTGCGTGAGGAGAGCTGGCCTGGGCCCAGGCAGGGCACAGGACAGTGGGATCGGGCAGTGATGCTTTCCCTGTGAGGGCTGCCTCCCCCTTCTCCAGGAAGTATTTCCTCTCTGCTCTGCACTGAGCCACAAAGGGAGTCAGAAATGACTCCTTGGGGGTGGATGGGGACACTGGCATCAGTGCTCCCCCCTGGGGGAAGGCCAGTGAGTCTCTCCAAGTATGCCTGGGGCTGGCTCAGTTGTGCTTCCCCTTAGCCAGCACACCTTGTGCTGGGGCCCCAGGCCTGGTGGGGAGAGGGAGAAGGTCCTGGGAAGAGGGAGCAAGGCCCCTGCAGCCTTCACCAACTGCTAACTGCCTGGCTGGGGGCCAGCGTGGTCACCGCCAAGCCACTGTGCTGGAGGGGACAGACAAAACCTGTTGGGAGGATGCTCTGTGATGGAGCTGCTGACTCCTCCAGGTATGTGCTCAAGCACATCTTTGTCCTGGCTCCTGCTCAGGCACTTGCTTTACTGCTTGCTTTCTGTGGAGGCAGAGCTGTGTTCTTACCCCCCCCAGCTTGCTGCAGCAGTACAGAGTTGCGAAATGAAGAGCCACACAGCATGGTCCTGCCGTGGGGCTGGGCAGCATGTCCAGTGGACTGCCAGCCTTGCTGGGTCTCAAATCCTGCTCCATGCCTGCCCCCCTTCACCTCCTCTCCCTTCTCCTGGTTCCCTTCCTCTCACCTTCTCCTGTCTGTCATTGTACCCATTTCTTAATTATTGTTTGCACTGTGCTTTGAAAATGCAGTGTGCTGTATAAATGTTAAGTGTTTTTATTATTATTATTATTATTTCTCCTTTTTCATTTCCATCTCTCACCCTCTCTTTTTTTACTATTGCGGCTTCCAGAGAGAACGTGTGGGCTTACATTATTTATAGCTGTGTGAGAGTAATTACAGAATGATTTAATTACCCAGTTAATACTGTTCTCCACATCACCAGCTTGACAAGCTGGTGATCCTCTCACCGCAGCTGAACATGCAGTCTAGTGTTGTCTATACCATGTCATGGATGAGAAGGTAAGGGGAGGCGAAGCTTGGGAAAAGGTTTGTGACTGCCTTGCACATTGCTGGTTACTCCCCCTGGGCTAAGGGATGAGGCTGCTGGGTCCACAGGGACCTGCCCAGGGGCAACGTGTGGTGTCACATCAGCTGGGGTAGAGCTGCCGGTGAGGATGTGGTGTGCGGTGAGGGTTCATGGTTCCCAGCTGATGGAGCCTCCCTCCAGCACAAACGTACTTGAGCTGAAGTTTCAATGTTTGGTGTGCTGCATTAACCAGATCTTCACATTTATCAAAGGTCAGAGATCTGGGATGGTTTTGTTGTCTTAACTTCTATTTAAGCCTACCAAATCATAGGGTTCACACACCCTGCATGGTGCTGAGTGTGAGGTAAAATTACTATTGCCAGAAATGTTCTTCCTTGCAAGTGGCTGCATGTAGCTCTGATCCCCTTGAAATAAATGAGTTTTCCCTCTGAAAGGGATCGCCTCCTCTTATTGAGACTCCCCTTCCTAGAAGTACAGTGTTTTCATCACTTCCACTTCATGCAGGCTTGTGGGGATCAGGGAATCTCCCATTGCTGGTGCAGTATGGAAGGAGGTTGAGAGAGGAGAGTATGAGCTTTCCTTCAGGGGATGCACTGAGCCGATGGTTACCAGTACCTTTTAGTTATCTACTAGAGACAGTTAAAAAAACCCCCACAAACCACCTAGTAAGCTCAGGAGAAACGTAAGGAAGACAATCCTCTTCTGAAGGTACTATAGATGAAAAGGAGGGGTCAATGGATTCTTAACAAAGGAGATAGTCGCTTGGGAAGTGGAGAGAGAGGCTCTTGTTAGATAATGGCACATTTGTCAAACAACAGCCTATGGAGAAAGCATCTCTCAGAAGTGCCTGCCTTTTGTGTCTCCAAGTTTCCTGGCTCCATTTGGGCTCCTTCATGGCCTGGGCTGTGGGCCAGGCTCAGCCTGTTCCTTGGCACGACAGGGCTGGGTGGGTGGTGGGAGGGCTGGGAACAGGCGTCATGGAGGCTGGAGGAGTGGAGCACCTTTTCCATGCAGTGCTGCCTGCCGAGCTGCCAGGCGCAGAACACCTGGCACCTGAATGGACTTTGCCCACCTCCCAGGGAGTGACAGCAATTAAAGAAGTAGGCTAAAGTGTTTTGAGTGTGAACAGTGATTATAGGTGCCTTTTTTTTTTCTCCCTGACATCCAACATGAGACTGGTAAAGGCAGCCCAAATTTGAAAAAGTGTTAGGCATCACCTTCTGATGAAAAAATGCTGGGCCTATCATGTTGTATTTCTGAATGGACACCCAGAGTCCCTCATCACTTTTGCAAATCCATACTAGAGGCTTTTCTTTCCCCCTCCCCCCGCCTCTATCTGGAACACTTGAAAGTGAATTTTATGACCTGACATTGGAACAGCTTGTTGAGAAGTCAGAGTGAATGGAAGGGCGATGGAACAAGCAATTTTGTCAGCTCCCAAATGAATGAATCCTGTTTTCAGTGGATTCACATCTCATGGTTAATTGACTCTCTAACTGAATTATATACTAAGACTGTAATGTGAGCTCAGCCCTTAGTAGACACCAGAGAGTCCACAGAGGAGAGAACTTGGGCTGGGTGAAGAAATTTCAGAAGAGCTGAACTCATCCTTCCCCCAGTGGTGAGGACCAGAGGCATTAAAAGGATCTAATTTCTCCACCCACCACCCTGTTTCAACTAGAAGATGTCCAGACCAAATGAGTGGGTGTGCCCAGAGCAGCTTCAGTTTTTGAGGAGCTGGCTACACCTCCTCCCTGCAATAATCCCATTCCCTCCAGGTCTCCTATTACTTTTCTCCCAATTTCCACTGTGTCTTTTATACCCACTGGCTGGGCAAAAGCGAGATATACTGTGGTGCCCTGGGGGTTCTGTGTATAGGGGCTGCCCACTACTGGCATGCTGTCACGTCAGGATGAAGTTTATTTGATTGCCTAGTGAGCCTTTGACTGTGAGTGAGTGAATCATACACAATGCTATGAGGCCAGACAAAGGACTGCATGCAGTTGCAGACTGTATTTTGTAGAGCACTGTAAGAATTTAATTCTTCTTGAGTCCTCTGCCCCTTTGTCAAATCAGGTGGAAACTGGCCAGTAGGTTCAAGTGTTACTGGGAAGCCTGACTCACATATGCACAAACACACACACACCAAGTTTGCAGTAGCCTCATTTCCTAAAGAAAACAAGCTAAAAATGCACACAGGAGGTGGGCAAAGCCCTGCGTCGGAGTGTCCTGGGAGCTGTGATTTCTGCACAAGTGACCCATGTGCAGTGTGTCCCAAACACACTTACTTACAACATGTGCTCACCCTCCTTGCCACGTGCTCCCACAGTGACTCACTCTGATTCACCCCAGCATGGTCCTGCTCTGTGATTTGCATAGATGAGCATGTAATGCAAGCAAGCGCTGTCTCTCGGGGTTGGACGTTTGGTTCACACTTGGGCTTGGTGCACATGTGTATGCTCTGTGATTCATGCTACTGCACTGTGATGGCTTGGATTGCAGCAGCGAATGAGACATAGTCATGAACAGGCACTTGCTCAGTGTCACGTGCTCCTGTCGGTTAGCTTTTGAAGGAGAATATGGCACAAGGCTTGGAGATTTTAATATTTCTAGCCAAAACCAGACATCTTGAGAAAAGAAATTAGCCTGATGACAGCAGCAGTAATTGGATTATTCCATTAGTATACTCTGTGGAAGAGGAAGACACATGCCTTTAACTATATTTTCAATGCAGAGACTTAAAAATTGCACTAAAATGTGAATTGCACCTTGGTTTTCTTCATAACTGACAAGCAGGCATCTGTTTTCTGCCCCACTTTTTTCTGTCTTTGGGCTGGCTGAGCTTTCTGGCTAGACTTATTCTTAGCCTTGTGGCAAGGCTACAGCAAACTGGTGGTTTGAGTTCCTCAAGTGGCACTGAAGGAGATCAGGGCATGCTCTAACCAGTGGGTGCTTTGGGTGGGCTGAGGATAAGCCACGCTGAAGGTGTAAATAATATCCCTTGATCTAGAGGAGGGGGTGTGCTGAAAGGGCTGAACCCCTGGGAAGAGGAGAAACAGGGAGGTCTGAAAGGTGTGATGAGATGAAATGTGGGGCAGCGAAGTGCACAGCAAACTTTGGACATGCCTCTTAGCAGTGAATTCTCCTTGGTTCTATGGGCTCATCTCCTGCACTTGCAGTCTGAACACCAAAATCATTTATAATGGGACTGGCAAAGTTTTGGATTATGTGCATGCCTGCAGGAGACAGCACTCCTGAGGTGGAAGGAGACAGGAAGGAACTGGACAGAGGATGTACCAGCCAACTTTCTCTTTCTGCTAGTTTTGGTCATCTGATAGACTCCCCAAACTCATGGGGCCTCACTCTCTTTTGTTTTAAAAGTCTCCAATTATCTTTTGGTAAACTTTTGCTTGTTTGGAATCTGCCACGTGAGTTTTGCTGGGCTTTGGGCACATCCAAATGTTTGATACAACCATTACCTGGCCAGAGATGTAATTTTTTTTGCTAGTCAGTTGGTTCCTTAATTTAGATTTAATAAGTCACTTTGTGCTCCATTAATTAGGCCTTCATGCAAATGTTTAATGCCAAAGTGTGCTTGCCTGCAGATGGTGGAACAGCTTCATTTAGTGAATGGCTGGAGACCTCACTGGGCTGCACGGTTCCTCGTGCCTATGGTCCATTATCCCCCAATGAGCCATGCTGCTATTAACCTTCACTGTCTTCATGTTCTGGCATGAGGCCACAGGGATCATCTTCACTAGGGCTTGTCCCAGACATTCTCTGTCTGATCTCTCTGCCCTTGCCTGAGCTCCCTTGGAAGATTTTATGCGCACATGCGGATTTTAAGTTTCATCTGCTTAATTGTTATAAACTGAAGCTGTGGCTGGCAGCTTTCTTGCCAGAGGCAAAATGGGCTGGCAAAACCATGCTATGATACTGATCACCGGGAGGAGAAATGGAGGTTGTGAGTGGTATTTTTCTTCCACTGTGCTTAGGGCCACATTTCTGTCCGACAATGTCACTCACTGCTCACTGTACTGGTCCAGCAGTGTGTTGCTCTGTGTCTTGAAATGTGCCTGTAACATTACTCAGTAATATACAATACAAGCTGTGGGGAAGCATTTTGTGCTTCCAGAGTGCCAGTAGCCAGCCAGCAGCTCCTGCCATGCCGCTGCTATAAAATACACAAGTCTCCTGAATCTTACATTGATGGCTTTTTTGTTTGGTAGTAGAGGAGTGAGTTTAGTTTTTCCATTTCATCCTTTCCTGGTCTAGTCTAGACTGCAATACCAGGAAAAGGATTTTCTTTCTTGGCATGTTTGGGTTTCTGTGGCCAGGGAGGAGTGGTTTTGTATGGGAATGGGTAACAGCATGTGAAAGACATGTGGCTGTGTCTCTGTGTAACCATGCCCATGAAGAAGCACGTCCTATCCTCCTCCACACTGCATGCATCCTTCCTATTAAGGAATCCTTTCGACCAAACACTTTGCTGCCATTTGATGAATAAATTGGATAGGGAAATGAGCTCACAGGAGTAGGTTAGACATGAGGTGACAAGGATCTTGTGACAATCAATTTACCTCTTTGCACTTAGGAATCTGTAGGGGGTGGTCCTCTGGGAACTCATCCCCTGGGATTTGTTCCTTCAGTTCCATTAGCCCCTGCAGAATGGGTAGAACTTCTCATGGTGGCTGAGGAAAAGTGGCAGAACTGTGCCAGGATTAAGAAAAGGATGAGGAGACCTGCTGAACAGGGGTGTTGGACAAGAGGCCACAGTGTGGAGGAATGGCTTAGGTTACCCCAAGAGTGAGGGTGGAAGGAGGCAAGAGTGTGGGAAGAGGAGGTTTGGCATGATGTTCAGAGTAATTCATAGACTAAAGCAGGCAGAAAGGTCTCAGGGTGAGATCAGATAATTAATTAACGACAGCAGGGATGCATCTTCCTCTCTCAGCCAGCAATACGTGCATTGTGTGACTTCTAGTAAGCGTATCTCTCCTGTCGCTTCTCTTGCTTACCCCATGGCCAGATGTGCTCAGCAGCCCTTAGCTATCTTGCAGACATCCTATATATGCCTTCTCAGGGCCATGGACCAGAGGCTGGAGCTGCTGGTGGCTACTGTCGCCCTGTATTGTGTTGTGACCTCCTTGGTGACATGCGCTGCCACCCTGCACTGTCCCTTTGGGTTTGCCATGCATTCCCAGTTTCTGCCTTGTCCTGGGAGGTCTTTGTAGGGGGCTTTAAAGAAAGGAATGGGGGCTCCAGTTGCCTTTTCTCCCATTGTTGCCCAGGAGGCACGTTATGGCCCCACTGCTGATGATCACCAGCCTGGGGAGTTGGAGGCAGTGCAGCGAGGAAGGAGTGACTCATTCTCCAGAAAATAAGCAAATGCACAAAAATGTGTCTGCACCTAAAAATGGGGAAAAAAATACAACTTAAGACTCAAAAGGTTCAGTTCAGTTGCCCGAGTACCCCTAGAGGAAAACTCTTTGTTGCCAAATACTTTTCCTTCCACAGCCTCATTATTTTTTTCCCCTTAGTATTCTTCCTTAATGGCTGAGTCGTTTAACACCACATACAAAGTCGGATCTGTCCGCTCTGGGGCGATTCTGGGTTGCCATGACAATGAAGCCTGTCTCTCCAAATTAGGACATTTTTCCTGCTGCCTTTTCTATGCAAGGCTTTCTCTCATCTCTTTTTCTCTTACTCTCCCTTGATGTCTGAAGTGCTGAGCGCTGCCTCCTCTCTCGCACGGTCCCTGAAAGGGATCAGACTTTGCCCGTCTGAATTAATTCCTCTGAAGCCTATGCCAGCTTGGCGTGTGCCGGCTCTGTGAGGACCAACGTTCTGCTCCTCCACAAACCTGCCACAGTATCAGAGCCATGAGGGATAGGAGAGGTGTAAAGGTGGTGAGGTTAGCGGGGAATGGCAGTGTGTGACTGTGGTGTGCTTATTCCCTGCTCGGTACACCATTGCCTCATCTCTGCCTCGGTACTGCCAGGGCTGTCTGGAGCTGGGTGCTGGGGTGAGAGCTGCTCAGCTTAAAATATATTTTAGAACTAGAAAAGCTAGTGGAATAAACCTGGAGTGAACATAAATGTGCTGGCATGCACAAATCTGTCGGACAGCCTTGTCTCCCCAAGGTCCCATCCTCTATGGGACAGGCACCTGCAGCAAGACCATAGGAGTTATCTGTCTCTTCAGCGTGTTGTGCTGCTGGGTCTTGTCCCCTGGATACGCTGAGCTGTGCCTGGTATGTGTCAGTGTGCTGAAGCAGACAAGTGACTTTACACCACTTCTTCACCTGTATATTCTCCCTTGCTGGTTTGGGATTTGACTTGAGCCAGACCCACCTCAGTTTATTCTAACTGCTGACAGACTCCCAGGGCCCCTGTGGCAGCTGGGATTAGTCTGACACAGGGATGCTCCCAGCCAACCTGTCTTCCCTGGGCTATGCCTCTGACCCAAGGGAGTAGGAAGAGAAAGGAGTTACCACAGGCAACACTAGAAACTCACAGAAATGGAGGCATGCCTGTACTGGAGGCAGGTCTGGGTGTCTGAGTAATGTCAGGGTCTGGGAGCAGATCCTCTGTCCCAGAGGAGTGTCATCACAACAGTGTGAGGTGATGCATGGCAGAGCACCACGGTCCAGCATTTTCTACCCATCAGAGCAGAAATGAAAAGGTGATGTGATGTTTCCTTGCTCATTCTTCCCCTGGCCAAATGGGCTACTACCCCAAGAACAGTTTTTAACCTTGTAGTATATTTTGGGGCTTTACTGTATAACAGAGGGTAAAAAATCAGAGGAGGGCAAAAGTAATGTATTGAGAATGTTTGGAGTTGGAGATGAAGGTGTAAATTTTGGTTGAGAAGATGATTGGCCTCAAAGCCTGTTCCGTCCTTGCCATGGTATGGCGTTACTGTTTTTAAGAAAGGATGCTCTGGAGCTGGGGGCAGTTGGTTGTGAAGTGAAGAGCGTAGCAGAGTGATGTGCCATGGCTGAAGTCCTTGGGCTCAATCCCAGGTGCTCTGCACCTTTGGCTGCCGTGGGACAGCAGTAATGTCCTGCTGGACTGATGGGATGATCAGGCACACTCCTTTTCTCCAGGAAGCCCTAAGTCTTGATTCTGTTTAATGATGCAGTGTTTAAATAAAAAGAAGTGGGTGGACTTGTAAATTGGTTTGACCCACAGTGGCAGGGACTTTGCTATACTGTCCCAGTAGACTTGAAGTTGTCCAGTAAATGTTAATTTAGAAACCTTTTTGTAACAATGTATGAACTGGTTTAGATAAAAGCTGATTTAGCCCAGAATTCTGCATCCAGCAACTGATAGCAGATCAAGTACTGATACTTCCTTAGAATATTCTCCAAGTATCCCATGAGTTATGGCTCGGAACTTTGGAAGCTAGTTGGTGTATCTTTGTATTTAGTAGCACTGGATGGGTTTTTCTTCCATGCATTTACCCACATACAGGTTCTTGGCATTTGTGAACACATGCACGTTTTTAGTATCCAAGAGACAAGGAGTTTTACCACTTAACTGCTCATGGGGTGAAGAAGTTCTTTGCTGTTGGAAACTTGCCACTTGTCCTTCTTGTTTGATATCCCCGCAGTCTTTTACTGGAAAAAAGGAGCTAACAGTTATTCCCTCTTCATCTTCCCACCGCTGATCTTAGATGTCTTTACCATATTCGTCCCTAGCTGTCACTTTTTTGCAGGAGAATTGTAATGTATTTAGTTGATTCTCAGGAACACCTTTCCAGTTGTGTCATCCATACTCATATCTGTTTGCTTCTTCTGCATCCTTCTGGGGAAGGAAGTCAACAGAGACTCTCCAGTGGAAACAAGGGAGATCTGTAGACTGTGGGCATTACTTGTAGTGTCTATCTGAGCTAGCCCTGACACAGATACAACATGCCCTGTGCTGTCCTGAGAGACTGTTTTTGGCTCTGAGATGTAAGAGGTGTAGGTGCCCATCACTGTCTGAAGGGCAGTTACAAAGACAGTGGAGCCAAATTGTTCTTGGTAGTGCCAGACAGTGTAATAAGAGGCCATGGTAGCTCCTTAGACATCAGAAATTTTTTTTTCTGTAAGAAGGTAGTGCAGTGCTGGAACAAGGGCCCCGATGTCAGCCACAGCTGATTGGATCTAGTGTTGGTGATGGTCTCATTGCAAGGGGATCCTTCAAGGCCTTGTCCTGCCAGTGTTTCTGTGATGCTCCAGAGGTGATCTGTGAGTCTGAGGTGCAGAAACTTTCTAGAGTTGCCCTTATGGTACAAAACCTCTTTGTGACTCTTTTTTTCCCATGCAATTTCATTTTGTATTGACATTGATCTATTAGGTTTTTGTCCCTTTGCTGCTCCCCTCTAGCAAGCACACTGCAAGCTTTTGGGCTGTGATGGTGAGCAGGTGGATGTTTAGCATTCTCTGACCCAGGAGCTGATCCTGTATCCTGGGGAAGCTGTGATGTGCTGAATTGCTGCTGTGGAGGTGCCCTGTCACATCAACCTCCTGCCTGTACCACACCAGTGCTGCCTGCCCAGCTACATGGGGATGCTTGAGCAGAGATCAAGGTGTGGGGCATGTCTTAGGGCAAGCTTGGTTTGCTGAGCAGAGGAGCAGCTGGGTCACAGAGGGGGATGCAGCAGAGGTCTTGTAGAAACAACTGACTCCTGAATTATTGCATGCCTGGGAGAGGGAAAAGCCAATTAAAACAACAATTAAAAAGAACAGAGCAAAGCTCCTAAGACTTCCTGTAATTGCAACAGATGTATCTGAACCTTCCTCAGGTGATGAGCAGGTTTTGGTGGTGCAAACTGGAAAGATGGCTGAAAACTTAGATATGCTGGAATATGGAGGCAGGATGCTTCCCAAACGCCAATTCTGCTTCCTAAATTTTCAGTACTTTCTTCTTCTAGTTGTTCCTGAGATATCCTGAAACTTGTTTTTCTTGTAATGCCATTATTTCAGGTGCTTGCCCTGTCTGGAATGTAGAGATAGCTTCAGCAGTTGGACTGTGCAGGATTTAAAGGCTGAATTTCTAGTCACCTTATTTTATGTCGCCCTAACCCTAACTGTTTCTGGCCCCAGCATCTTCATTGTTGTGCTGCTCTCGTATCTTCAGGACTTAGAGAATATTAAGATTGAAAATGAATGAGGAACAGGAAAAAGTATCTGGACTTAACAAAATAGCGGTGGGGTGTGTGTGTGTCTGGGAGAGGTTGCTGTGAAAATAATTTATTCTGAAAGGGTAAGGAGCTTGCAGAATGGAGGGGTTTTCAAAGGCTTTGTTTAACATTAATAATGCTACATTATACATGTAAATGTCGTTATTAAAGGCTGCTGGGTATTTCGGTGAAAATAATTAGAAGGAAAACTTCAGGGCAACTTGTGTAAATCAAACCAAGAGAATGACTGATGGCAAGAATGAATAGTTACTCCTTTGCCTTCTACTGCATCTCTGCCTTAATTTCTACTGCATCCTTTCCCCTGGTCTAGAACAAATAAATAGCCCCAGAACAAAACAAGAGCATTCGGTGCTCTGACCATCAGAAAGAGGGAAATGCAGTTCTCTTTCTGAGTGGCTGGGAGAATTGAGGGAAGACTAAGGAAAAAGCAACATGAAGAAACTCTCAGGCCTCCCTAGAAGTGTAAAGAATTTAAATCAATGCTTGTAAAATGCAATGATGACTAAGACAGGTAGGTAAAATTCTTGCATGTGATGCCCAAATACTTGAAGTTTTTGCCAGAGGGGAACATTTTCACCCCCTTGCTTTCCTTGAGAAACAATTCCCTTTAAATTGGATTGAAAAATGCAAGATGACTCTTTATGTGTGGATTACTGCTACAGGATGACTGCCAAAACAGTCAGCTACAGTGAACAAAATAGGAAATATAATTATTGCTGCAATTTCAGATCACAGAGAAAGAATTGTATCCGCCTCTAGGAAAAACACAGACGTAGCATCTGAAGGAAACAAAATTTCAATTTTCCCAGCCATGGAGTCTCACAGGAGAGAGCTTGTGGGGATGAGGAGAGCTTTCAAAAAAAGATGAAGTTGAGACTGCAATCCAATATGCGTGTGCAGATATTCACATGCTTCTGTGTGACAGAAAACGTACAGGGATGGCACACTTGGATTATGTGTGCTGATATGATGCGTGTGTCTCCAGCTCCTTGGCCAATCCTTACGGACTCCAGTGAGGCTCTTCACAGGCATGGCAGAAACCACTGCGTAGTCAGCAGTGGGATCAGAGCCCAAAGCAGCTACATTCAGTTAACCAAAACTGAGGAGGGAACCAGAACTTTTGGGTGGAGAAAAGAGAAAGAACGAAAGTTAGAGTCCACTTATGAGTTCCTCCTGCAAAAGCTCATGCTGATCATTTGTCATTTTAACTATGATTGGCATTTTAAGGGGCATATTCTACTTTGTTCTTTCTTTGAGGACGGGCACTTAAAGTATCTGGAGATTATAAAACGTGAATAGCGTATTAATATATGCTCATCATACTGGTGTATATGAAATGTTTCTAAATGTATGGTAAAGCTGCCCGAAAGGTTTTCCAGCGGAACAATTTTCTGCTGGAAAATGTTGATTCTACAGTATTGAAAAGTCCCCTGGAAATGTGTCAGGCCTGTCACAACTGTGGATGGAAATGAGACAGGTTGGTCAGTCTGCAGAGGGGCTGTGCGGCTCTTCTAGATCCCTTGCCTGCCAGCTGTGTAGATGACAGGCTGAAGAAAAATAATATTTTTGTGATGTCCTGAAACAGAGTTTTTCAAGTATTTTTCTTTTGTAAATTATGTCAAATATTTGGCTTTTTGTACATGGTAATGGGAGAACATTTTGCCCTTTGACTACAAACAAAACAGCAATTCTGTTTTCTCTTCAGCTCAAGAAATGCAGTGCAATTACCCATATGTGCTCCTTCAGACAAAATCCACTGCTGGAATGCCCCTCAAGCTGCTCTGGTGCCTTTCTCATCAGCAAAAACCCAAACCATGCAGGGCCCATCGCTACTGATACTCTCTCTAGATCCTGGTAGTCTGCAGCTGCCTCAGTCTCAACCCCCCCACCCCCATCAGCACCCACTGCACAGATGCTTCCCCATCCTGAGGACATATTTAGGTGCAGAGTACAGAGTGAGATGGGGCAAAGGAGAAGAGCTGGCTACCTACAGAAAGCATGAAGGGTGGAGGAGAGTGGCAGGAAGTTAGTATGTGTGATTGCCTTGGTGCTTCTTTCTCCCCTTGAAGTCCCTGCTTTGGTCTGGAGCTCGTCCAAGCTGTTTCTAACTCCATTGTATCCCCTTGCTGAGGACCCATATCCCTTCTTCTGAGGGTCAGTGGTGGCCTGTAGGGCTTGTAGGGAGAGAGAAAGGAGGAGATGTGGCAGTGGGGATTTGTAAGTGCAGTATGATACAGTCTGTGACAGCAATACTGGGGACACAGAGGCTGTGTTTGCTAGGAGCAGTGAGGGGACATTGAGCTGAAGCTGTCAGAGATCTGAGGAAGACAGATGGGATGGGGGGGCATGATGGGCAGAGAAGCAAGAGATTTCCATTCTGAGGACACATGCATGGTATGTCAGAGAGGGGCTGGGCTCGGCACTCAGTGCTGACGTCTTGCATAACATCTTGTTCTGCTACATTCAGTGGGAGCTTGTGTGGGTCCAAGATGTCATGTCTGTATACTTGTGTCTGCAAATATATCTTTGGGTGAGTCTAGATAAAAAAAAGGATACTTTTTGACTTTGCTATGACATGATGCTATCTGGGCCTAGTATATCTAAACCACACTTACGAAAGAGTTATATCCTTTTCCCATATAGGTCTGTGTTCTTCTCTCAAAGTCCTGATGAGTAGCATGGTGGGTAGGAGAGGTGCTTTGCTTGGACTCTGTATGATGATTGTCCAGGATGTTTACAATTTTATGTTCTGCAATTGGACTTATCTGCAGTTTGACACTGTGGCTGTGAGCAGGATAACCTTTGCGGATCTTCTTGGTCACCCTGCAAAGCAATGTCAGTCCAAACTACATTGCTATGGATAATATCTAGGGATTACTGGAGTGCAGAAATGACAGCTCTGTGAGGGGCACGGCTGATAAAATAACTGAGCCAGACATGCCTGTTAAAGGGACTCCATTCTGCAGCTGTACATGGGTGACTGAATCTGCTTCCAAAGTTTGTAATGAGGATGGCCAGTCACTCACCAATAGCATCTGCTTGTGTTTCTGCATGACCAGAAGCCCTTGGAAAATGGAGTGATCACCAGGCCTTTCCAAGAAAGACTCAGCCATCACCAGAAATGTATTCTAAAACAGGCCATGCATGGGCAAATCCTGCACATAAGGGTGATTTGTAATGCGTGCTTCATTTTGAGCAGCTTTTCACTAGTCATTTCTGAGCTGCCTGAGCAAGCCCTTGCACAAAGGAGACGTTCTCCAGGGCTTGTGGGAACATGCAACTTTAAGATGCTTTGGCAGCAGCCAGCTGTAGCCAGCTGCTGTGTTACAGGGATGCTCCCCTTACTCCTGTGGAGCAGACTGTGAATGGATGCTGAATGAAGCTGGCTCCTTGGCTCTGAGTGACTGCTGGAAAGCACATGGCACCAGGAGTAAAATGAGCTAAGAAAACATGCTGAGTAGAAGAACAGAGCAGACAAAAGCCTTGCCAGAGCTGAGTCTCTCTGGAAATGCAGGTGATGCAAAGGAACACTTGCATGGTAACTGACCCTAAATCTGCAAGCAAAATGAAAAGTGTGGGTAGCTGGGAGCATTTCTCAGGGGATTTCAGCCATATGAGATATTATTTGGAATGGGAGTATGTAAATGGAGCAATCCTGCAGTGAGTGCAAATTCAACCTGTGGTTCTGAACCAGAGTATTAAAAAGAAGACAAAAAACTTGAGAGGGCTTGTGAAAGCGCAAAAGATGAAGATGCCGTCTGGCAATTCTGAGAGGTTAAACCAGTCACTGATAAAAGATTGGATGGTGGTAGGAGGGGACAAAACTCAGTGAGGGTGACCAGAGAGAAAACACGAGCACAAGACTTTCTATGATAAATGTCAGAAGAGTACTCTGAATTTCCTGGGTGGAGGAATCACTGAGTCCAGAAAGAGCATGGGTTTGGTGAAGAATCTGATATACTGCAAAAGGAGAAATCTGCAAAAGGCGCTCTGGCCATCTTCCCGCTTCAAAGTCAGCATCCACCAAAAATGACACAGGGAACTACTGACGTTGCAGCAAACAGCAATAACCAACACAGTGCCGACATCTGAGAAAAGGGTGTAAGAACTGCAGTGCTGTGCTTTACTTTGCAAATGCATTCCTAATATAAAGAAGATGCCAACATCATCACTAAAACTGGGCAGCTCTTTGTAGCTGCAAAGGACAGTTTTGCAGTAGCAGATGATTTTGTTGTCAGCATCAAAGCAAGTGGAATACTTCTTGAAGTGAAGTTGCATAGGAGTGTGTTAGTCTGAGACCAGAAAAAATGACATTAGCCTTGAAAGAAAAACTAATGGAAGGAATTGATAAAGTAGGGAAATTCAGGATGTATGGGGGTGAGCTGGTCTTTTGCAGGGAAGTGGCTGAATTAAAAATATAGCTAAAATCCCAGCAAACTTGAGAAGGAATGAGCCATAATACCATCGTCAGGTTCAAAATCAGTTAAGCTGAGGTCTCCTCAAGGTACCATTTGAGGATATTTTCCTGGAGTGAGGGAAGCTGCCTGACTATAGGGTAAAGTGGTAGGAGCCAAGTCAGCCCGTAATTCATGACCCCAGAAAATTCTCTTTTGGTCATAAATTGAGATTAAAGTAAATCAAAGATTTTATTCCTCTGGAAATCATCAGGTGAAGTGAAGTGTGTAAAGCTGGACACATAGTATCTATAAAAGTAAATAAATGTTTAAAAATAGATCAGTTCCTGCTACTGTGAGGGGAGGAATTCTGATATTGAGGGCATGAACGTTTAGATAGCGGAGATTCTGAACTGCATTAAAACTCTATAAAGCTATTATCAGATGATCTGAGAAGCTTTGTGAGGAACCAGTAGCAATGGAGTGTAGATGACATACTTTGAAGATTTGTTAATGCAGGTAGATCACAGTATCACAGTACTGCCCCATAGACAAGGAAAAAGAAGTACTACAATCTTTGTAAGAAAAATCAGTGCCTCATTTAGTTTCAGCAGCCCTGATCTTGACAGCACTTCTGTGCAAAGATGTCCAGTGAATACGAGATGAGAGACTGAAGATTATATGAAGGTAATTTAGGGATTTAAAAGGAACTTGAGAGGGGCCAAGGAGGTTTTATCCTGAGCTCAGAAGAGCAGTGATATTGAAGAGGCTGTCAAAGCTTTTCACACATGTACCAAAAAAGTAGGCCATGTTAAGTGAAAGAGTTAGTAGTACCAGGAAAACTGCCCCCTTGCAGCAACATAGCCACTGATCTTTTCTTGCTGTCTGAAAATAAAAAACTCAACACAAAAATAAAACAATTCAGTATGTACTTGTCCTAAGCTATTATTCTCAGTTCCTTGAGTTAACCTTATTAGAAGACACTCCAGCTAAGTAGGTGATCATGCATACCAAATTTGTTTTCCCAGACACAGTACACCTGACTTAGTAACATCTGACTATAGGCCAGTTTAATAGGCATGAATTTTAAGTAGTTTGCATGGATTTTGACATGTAACTGCTAGTTTTCTTCATCCATGATTTAACAGATGGGTCGAAAACCTCATTAAAATAATAAAGAACAGAGCAAAAAGGATGCAGGTTATAGTTTGATCTGTATTAAGCTCTTTTAAATCACAGTGTGGCATCAATGGCATGAGAGTTGCCTCCTGCAGGCTTTTTGTTCCACAGAAAACTGCAGTGCAGAGGTGGGGTCAAAGTCACTTGGGATCTGTAGTTAGTTATATGAAGGGACAAGTAAGGCAAAACAAAAAGCTCAAAGCATTTGGAGTCTGAGAAGCTTCCTTTGTTCATGAAATGATATTATGCACACACACGTTGGAGAAGAAAAGCTAGAGGTGGATGTGGCAACACAGGAAAATACTCTGTTGTTGTAGGAGACTGTCAGGTCAGGTGGCTGCATATGATGGAAGACAGGTGATCTTTTTCATGCTCCATAAGGGAATGCAATGAATCCGTCATTTTACTCAGCAAGGCTTCAGATAAGTTACAGCCACAGCAGGTGAGAAAGATGTGGCTCTGGTCATGATGTGACTGATAGACTCAACACTGCTCCGCACATGGAGAAGAGCTGGTTTGCGTGACAGCGCAGGTTGCTTCAGAGAGCAATGCAATGTTCTTGTTTGAGTAGGCAGTGGACAGGTTATAAATATGCAAAATTTGGTATTATGTTGATATTTGTTATTTGTTGTTATTCTGACACATGATTGGGAAAGGAAGATGTGAGGGTCTGTGCCCTTGATGGACTCTGACCTAAGCCAGTTAGAACTGTTCCCTCTCCCATCCAGGGCCTCACTTTGCTCCATGCATGTCAGATGAGAGCTGCCATTTTTGACAGTACATAAAGCAGCTCTGTATCATTGGCTGTGAGTGATTTGCAACCCACATGGAACAAAATTTTCTAGCCTACCCTGGTAGCACAATATCCTTTTCCATAACTGTACCAGAGACTAGGGTGTTGGTAAATCAGAGAGACTAGATGTCTCTCTCACTCTGGATATGGTTCTTTCCTCAAGACCCATGGTGGAGGGTCATAAGAAGCAGCTTTTACTTTTTGCTCCCTGTCAGTTAGGTCTTGACTCTCCCTTGCTTCTCTCATGCTGTCCCTCTGAAATTTAGACCTTCATTTTCCTGTCCCGTTCCTGAGGTAGAGAGTCTAAGCACTACAACTCAAACTCCTCATGATGACCAAGGCTGCTATGGACTGCCCTATCAAGGTGCTGGGCGGACCTGTGGCGTCCCAGCCAGTGAAGATGGTTTGCTAATGCTCATAGGCTGTATCTCTTCGAGATGTTAAGATGCCATCTCTATGTGCACTGTAGTGTGCACTTCTCCAAGCAGTCAGATGATGCAGGGACAAAATAACACATATTTTGCATATGCCTCTTGTCTGACTTCTCCCTCCATTTTATGCAGCCCTTGTCATGGGTTTTTTAGTATGAGCCATGGGATGGGAAGCAGAAAAAAACCCCAAAACCAGAGGAGAAGATTAAGAGGGGTCTGTTCCACATTCTAACAGTTTATTAAAGCCTTCACTTTTGGAAGCTGGTGTTCCAAACGGACAAAGGAGGATAAAAGAACCCACTGCATGAGATTATTGGGTTTGAACCTTAATATATTACCAGGTGAAATTTTACTTGGCAATTTCAAGTTGAGGAATTTTAACTGTAGGTTTTTCTACTTTTATGTATGGAAGGGAAGAAAGGAAGCATGCTATTAGTATTTTTCTTCAAAGGACACTTTTACACATTATGATCCAGAGAGGAGCCGAACAGGCTCCTGCTTTTCCTATGTTCTGCACCCTTTAATCATCCAAGATATACAGGGAGGTCTGGGGGCTTGCAGTGTGGAGGTGGGTGCTGGGGAGGAGCAGAGAGATGTTTCAGCCGCAGAGGGGCCCGAAGGCACAGATTCGCAGAGCACGGTTTCCATGGCAGTGCTATGGAAACCAGGTTCTGCCGCTCACTGCTGCTCGGGGTGGAATTTCAATGCTTCACGCAGCCCTGGTACCCAAGAAACAGCAAACCTACAAACAAAACGGCACCAAACCTGTAGATGCCTCACCAGAGCACAGTTTCTCATTCAGCCTGTATGCCCTGCCTGCCACCCTGGGGGAAGAAAGGATGAGCAAGCCCAAATTAGCTGAAATTAGAGCTTGTTACACACCTGTGTCCCCACCTCCATCTGAGCCCCTCAGAATAGTTTTGGAGGTTCAAATAAGTTTGATGAGCTCTAGGATCTTTGATCTGCTGTTATATGTGGGCTGCTGAATGCAGCCTGGAAGCTGAGTGGCTGTATTGCAAAGAGTGAGGATATAGAGGGCTAAGGAAGACCCAAAGCAAGAAAAGGTCTTTTCTGCTCTTGGCTCATCCACATGACCTCTGAATCACTTGGGTTCCCCGTGCCTCAGTTTCCCCACCTGTAGAACAGAGATGACAATGATACCTCCCCATAGGCTGGGCAAGTTTGACTTCACTGATGAGTGCAAGCAAGTATTTGGAGGATTTGGGCTGCTGTGAAACTTACTTAGTTAATGTTTGGAAAGTGGTTTGAGGCCCTCTGATGAAAGTGGTTAGAAACCTGCCAAATTTTGCCAGCTTCCAGATCAACAGGCTGTAAAAAGTTGTACTTAAAGCTTATACAGGCCTTACCCTCATGTTCCCTCTCATCTGTATTTCTCCTGCGGGATGGGGCACTGGCACTATGATGCTGTAACACACAGATATTGGAATATGGTCATTTTAGTAGCAATACTGTGAACGTTAGGCCTACAGTACCAAAAACATCCATTGCATAGGAAAGAAAAGGAAGATACAGTAAAGGTCCATCTTTGATTTTATAACCTTTCAGTGCTGGCTGACTTAGTCCAGAGTAGCCTGAAATGCAGCAATCAGTTTAGCCTACTTAAAATTTGCCACTGATTTGCCTGGGATGTGGGTGAATATGTCCCTATGTCCAGTAACCACGTGCAAGCATCCTTTGACTGGGGGGGGCAGAGTCAGAAGAAGCCATAGGAGGCAATCTTCTACCATCTCTTGTCCCACTCTGTACCAGCTGTGCCAGTTTTGTGCTCCAGAGCTCCTGGATGGCACCTTCTAGGAGAAGGTGGGATCTGAAATTCCCTGGGTGCGGCAGGAGCACCCTTAGGGCATCCCACCACCCTCTTTGAGCTTTCCATTCAGCTGCCCCCAGCAAGTATGTCACACTGTGTTGAGTCAGTGAGAGCAGTCCATGCCTACAGTGAGGCACCGGCTTCTGAGTATGTGCCCTATGGAGTGGAAAAGCACATAGCCACCTCTGACGGCATGGATGTGCGAAGTCACAGTTGTACAATTTGTGATGCTGCACAGAGCTGGAGAGGAAGGGGAGAAGGAAGTGCTGGTGCTGAATGTCCCATGTGCACGTTCACTAGTCTGCCGGTCACTTTGGGGAGTGCTCCCCATCCGGCTGCATTTCCTTAGTGCTCAGAGAGAGCCAGGCAGGGCAGACACAGCACCTCACAACCTTTGAGGACTGTCAGGATGATGGTAATAATAAGTGATAACTTGCTGCAAGAGCTGTCAGCCTTATAAATACCAAGCCTATGACAGTAACAACAGGATGGTCCTTAGTCATATGTTGGGGGGAGGATCTTGGAGGATCCCTGCAGGGCCCTGGCTGCGTTGTCAGAGCAGCACCCCCTCACTTGCCAGGGATGCGGGCGAAGCTGGGGCTATCTCTTATCCTGAGAGCAGTCTCAGTCTTCCCCTGGGAATCAGCTGTCCCTCTCCCCCTGCGGAGGAATTGCCTTCTGCTTAATAAACGTCTGCTTGTAATATTCTGAAACAAGGAGGCTAATCAAAGGCCCCGTTCTGTGGAACAGGGATGCTAAGTGACAAGATTAATTTCAGTAATCAAGCAGCTTAATTTGGACATTTTTTCCCCTCTTCTCTGTTGCTCATGGAAATTGAGGCAAATCTCATTCTGGAGAGACACTCCTTCCCTGCCTGGTAGCATCACTCTCCAGTACTGAAAATGGTTGTGCAGGGACAGGAGAATGGGGAAGAAAGAAGAGTAGGAGAGGGTCACAAAGGACAGTATCAGAGAAGGTGTGTGGACTGCTATGACTGATGTTTCTCAAGCATCTTTCCTCTGGAAAGCTCCCAAAGTGTTTTATAGACTGCATCGCAAAGGCTCCAGTCAGCACTGAAATGCAGTCATCTTGGCTGGATTGCAGTAAGTCTTTGAAAGGACGTGGAAATCTGACTGGTTGGGAGAGGGCAGGCAGGTACAAGGCTATAATACCACCAAAGGGAAATGGTTAGATGAGAGCCTGTGCAATGGGGTGGACTTACCTGAAGCACACCTGTGGCTGAAGGGTCTCACTTCTGCAATTAAGAATGAATTAGCCCTCATCCTTCAGTGATGTGGAGCACTGAGGGCCTCTTTCCTCAGCTCAGCCCAGGGCTGGTACCACCAGCACAGCCTCCTGCAGCACTAGGATCCGGCTCTTCTCCATCTGCCCAGCCACTGCTGGTGCTGCTGCCTCACCTGCCCCAGGTCCACCTGCAGGACCTCGCCAGACATGATGTCACTGAGCTCTGATGTCAACAGCAAGCTGAGAACGTTTGTCGGTGAGCACCTAAGGGGACTCAGCACGTCCTGTCCATTCCCTGGTGACAGAGGATGGTGGAGGCAGCTGGTAAGAGGGTTGGGAAAAAACCCCGAAAATGTGAGGCAGGAAGAGCTGGGTCCCTGCTCTGGTCTCGTGAGGAAACCCTTCTTCTTTAGTTGTAATTTAGACAGGGGAACAGATTCCCAAGGGATATATCAAAGCTTAGACTGGGTAAAACCCTGGGGAGGTGTTTTCTTGGGAGTAGTTTTGTGCTGGCCTAAGGGTGAGGTGTGGGCAGGCTGGAGAGGACAGTCTAATAATAGCTATTTACTCATTCAAATGCCTGTGATCTGAGGGAACCTGGACAGGCACCCAGTGGCGTGTGACAGAGCCCTTCGGAGCAAACTGTGTGGGTTTAAGGGAATGACGTCCTTGCCCGAGGCAGTGAGGTTTCAGGTCTGGCAGCTTTCCACACTGGCCTCTCCAATCCCCCCTGCCGCCATCAGCAGCGCACTCCTCTGGTGATGGCACCTCTCTCGCACATCCCCCCTCTCCCTTTCACTCCTCGCGGGGGGCATCTTTAACTTGACTGCACTCCCTGCCATCTTCTGGCAATCAATTTTTCAGAGACAATCTGTGATGTTCCTGACCCCCTTCCTTTCCTTCTCCTCCTTCCCCCCCTCTCTCTCTCCCGCTGACTTCTTATTATGTACTGCAGCTGCCCGGAGGATTTTAAATAGACCCATAATCGCACAGCAGCTCCTCTTGGAAGTTTAAATATAACCTCCTTGTTAATCTCGCATGTGGCAGCAGCACAGCACCTGGAGAAGAGAGGAATGGACATGCACTAACCCATGGCTTTACATGGGGGCTGGGAGGGCTCAGGATTTTTTTAGTGAAATTATCAGGAAATTGCCTTGTTTCTTTTAACCAGAATAGCTCTGAGGCTGGTACAAGGTGCCAAACTGATGATTTTTGCAGCATGAAATTCTTTTCTTAGTTGCCATCCTAGGCACAGCAAGAGGGATGGCTGCCCTGCAGCCACCCTCCCATTTCCCCTGGTTTGAGCCAGTCTCTTACCCCTGCTCCAGGAAAGCCCCCCGGGGAGGCAGTGGGCAGCTCAGATCTCCTCCACCCTTTGCCTTCCTACAACAGGGTAGCAGTTGAGCATGTTGCACTGAAGGAGGTGTTTTGGAGAGATCAATAGGGAGCTAGGCAGAGATCCTGCAGATTACTTCCCAAATTATTTTGTGGTAACAGGCTGATTTCAATCTCATTTCTAGCTCTCCAAATAACTAGTTTACCCCTCAGACTGGAGTATGGTTTGCTGAACATCATAGTTTGGTGACACTACAGAAGAGATCACAATTAATAATGGATTTTCCCAAAGGACCTGTTCTAAAAGGGCAAATCTAGTGCTCACTAGCCCATTAAATGTGGTGAGATACTTCCAAACAGTAACTGTTGCCTGTTGCTTTAGGCTGATAGAATCCCTACTCTTCCTGTATCCTGAATGCAGCCATCTTCTCATACAGGGGGATGAGGGATGTGCATGAGGGATCACATCTTAACTAGTTCTTGTGCTGTTGTTGGAGGGAGGATCTGGCTGGCTGTTCAGGGATGTGGGTTGTATTTCCTCCAGTCTGCTGAGCTGGTACATACCAGGAAGTTTGGTACACACTGATACCAGGAAGGTTGTTTCTCTCTTTATTTTCCTTCTCTGTAAAAAAAAACCCAAAAGGGGGACACTGCCATTTAATTTATTTTGAGGAGTGCTATAGAAAAACTAAGTATTATTATCTGAGTACCCAGAACAAAAAATAGTACTTATTGATGCTAAATTATCCATCCATTTTAATAATCCAGCCATAGTAATTGCTAGAGCTGGGGGACTAATTCACAACACATAATTTATTCAGTGAATTTAGCTTCTTTTTCTGCTCATGGAATATCAATTGTGTGGATCATAATTTTCTCAAATTTATTTGAATTTATTCAGTGAACTTCTTGGAAAATATTTACTCTATGGATTGATACAGGCTGCATTACTTAATTATGGTTGGTCAGGGAGATCTCTTTGGTATTGTTTCTATTCCCTTGTTGAATGAGCACACAAGCACTTCTGGCTTGAATACTTGCATATGAACACAGAAGATGTACACTTCTGCAAGTTTTTTGCATATTTCCATACATGAATATGCAGATAAAACTCCTATACGGGAGCATTGACAGTAAACAAACACAGACAAGCCAGGTCTAAGCAATTTTGCATAAAAAATGTGAATCAATATTTTTAAAGGGCCTAAATTACCAGGACAAAAGTCTAATTTTACAGTGAAGTAACCTGGTCCTTGGTAAATGGCATCTTGAATGGCAATAATGGCGTGTTGAATCAGAACCTAATAATTTACCTCTTTGCCTCTTTCTGCTGCTCAGTACAATGATTTCTTGTAGTAATATAGTCCCCAGCTTGGATATATATTGTATGAAGATGGTTTTCTTTTTTTTCAAACTGGCTGTATTCATGTGACACTCGCTGTAAATGTGCTTGTGTCCTGCAATGGGTAGTGCTTGTCTGAATGGCAGACCCAATTGTCTCGTTTCCATTAGTTATCCGTTTCTAACCTGTCCCCCTCGCTCCCTCCTCCCACAGCAGAAATGAGGTGAAGTGTAGTGTGGCTAATCTGAAAATTTCTAAACCACAGAATTGTAAATGTTGCTAAATGTCTGGCTCTGGTTTATGGTTGTAGGAGTGTGAGGGATCATGTTCATGAGGACATTTGTGCACACTTGGGAGTAGCATGATCAAAACAGAGTGGAACAGGGAACAGGCAGGAAGAACTGAACAGTCTTGAGGACTACAGTATAGAAAGAGGGTGAAATATACTGGTGTGAGATCCAGGGACGTGCAGATAGACAGGTCTACAGTGCCTGGTTTGGAGCCAGGTGGTAGAACCCACACTAGATCTGAAGGACTTGAGCAGAAGAAATTATTTGGAGAGTGCAGCACTAACATATTTCTATTTCTTCTAGCTGGTCTGGGTGACTTTGCACAGTCTGCTGGCCTGTATGAAAGATTCTTTGTTACTCCTACTAATTGATCCTAAAAACAATGGGATTATCAGTTAGAAACAAATGAAAAAGAGAAAAAGTGGGAGTACTATTTACTGATGTGATGACTGAGCCTTCGATATGAGACATCAGCATAAAAGGCAATTATGTTCCTAGGTGCCAGGCAGGATATTCCCTGCCAAGGCAGGGAAGTATCAGTGTCATTGTAAAAGGCTCTACTGTAATTTCCTCTGTGTACAATCCTGCGTATAATTCCAGTTATCCCAATTAAAGCAAAGTGGAGTCAGACAAGAATCTGGTTGGTAGAGAGGAGGTTTACAAGAGGAGACTAAGACAGTGTATCTTATTTAATCTGGCAAAATGCAGGCTGAGATAATATAAAGGGCTGCCCTCCATTAAAACAAGAGAAAGGGGAAAATACCCTGGCAGTAGGAGAGCTCTTCAAGGTAAAGAGCAACTAGGTATTAACCGGCCAGGAACGAGCTTCAGCAGAAAGTCATTGGTACAGCGAGGTTCTGCCCCAGCTTTCAAACTGCACATGGAAAGCAAGATACCTACCTAACTGTCTGGGAGACCAGGGCTGGGACATCCCTTCCAGACTGCTGTTCCTTAATTACATCAAACCCCATGTAGGCACTCTGTTCTTCAGAATTAAAAGGACCTTAATTCAGTTTAGTTCAATTTTCTTCTAAGGGTTGCTTTAATTTGAAAGAACTGTGTCCATTCAAGGCTAATGTGATTTAATGAATTCATGCTAAACTCACAACTTTAGTTAATTTGGATTAATTTTCCCAATTGTTCCTCAGCAGACAACCCTTAAGACATGTAGTAGAAATGTCCAAGAAATCATGAGCACTTCAGTCCTGCTTGTGATTCAGTTCTAAGCTGGCAAGTAGATTTTCTGACTGCAGAAGGCCTGAAGAAACATCTGGCCATGTCTGACATACCTCTCACTGGAGAAGTGTTGAGAAGGGTGTGAGCTCCCATACCTGGTGGCTTGGCTGTCCTCTTGTGTTTCACCTCCCTACCACGGGGGCTGAGCGACTGAACAGCCCAGGCTTATCCTTGTTTGGAAGGAGTATTAGTACTGTTCCATGGGAAGGTGAGCTGCGTGGGACAACCTGTCCAGAAAGGTGGAGTTGGTTTTGGTTGCAAGTGGCATTTGGCAGTAGAACCAGGGGAGTGCTGGCTGCTTGGCTGTGTGCTAAGGAGCTACCTGCAAGTTGGAAAAAATATGTTCTTTTAATTCTCTGCACTGCACTCAGTTGATTATCATTGCCAGCTTCCAGGAAAGAAAATGCGTTTCTCTGTAATGCTGTTCTAAGGGGTTTACAGCTCGACTGTGATGGGTGGTGTTATTTCTGTTACTGCTATTAGTTGGCGCATCCTTATTTGCCTGTTTCTGGATGGCACATCACAAGCAGGAAATCTGTGAGCCCTAATCTGCCAGGTTTTGGAAAGCACGTAAGGGGTCACTGCTGGCAGGCCCTGGCAGCAGTTGGGAGCGGCAGGAGGATTTAGTGGTGCAGAGCGCAGCCGCCACCGCAGCCACCAACGCGCGGGAAGGGACCGTGCTGCCACATCTCTGCATGTTGCCATGGAAACAAAGCTAGATCCTTAATCAGGATGCGTGTGTATGTGGACCTGAACCCGCCCTCTGCTGTCCTTTTGGTCTCAACTCCTGCTGCCCCAGTCCCAGCACAGTCATGGCTGCCCCGTGCCCGGTGGGTGGGAGGGGAGCCAATGCAGAGGGACCCTGTGGGGCTGGGGGTGCAGGAGAAGGGTCCAAGGTGGGCCTAAGAGAAAAGGTTTAAAATGTTTCCTGGGCCTTGGAGAGCAGAGAACAACTTCTGATGAGGTGGTGGGGGCAAAGGGAGCCTGAGGAGCAGGCAGCAAGGGTTAGTCTCCCATGGCAGCTGTGGTGGGAAGCACCCTGAGATATTGGGGTGCCCAGGTGCTGCAGAAAGGGATTGAGTCTTGGGGAGGTCATAGCTGCATGGCAGTTTGTAGACATTTAGATAGCACCCAGAAGGCTAGCTCCAGAGATGGTACAATAGTCTCATCATAAATTTAGCTCAGGGACTGTACTGAAGCCACTCTTCAGCTTCAGGGATTCAAGCTAATACTTCTGCAAGGGGTGTTGTGCCTTGTGGGCTTACTAGGTTGTCCAGGTTAGCTCTGGCATCTCTGACATGGGGCTGTGGCATTACAAAATCCAGGCATGGTTTTGAGAGGCCTGGAGATGTGAGGAGGCTGTTGTTGGGAAGTTGAAGCAATCATACAATGTTCTTTAAACAAGTTTATGCAGATACGGGTGAGCAAAGAAATCTCGTCTATCATACTCCCTCTGCATTGAGTACATCAGCTGAGAAGAAAAATTTACTAAATGAAAATCTTTTCACTTGTAATACATAGCCCATTCAATACCTGGAGGGGAGCACTTCAGAGAGAACCTAGAAGCTATAGCAAAAGCTCTTGGCACTTCAAGAGGCAATAATCTCCCTTCCGAGTCCATAAAAACTGCAAGATGCTGTTAAACTCTGAGGAAGTAATTTGGTGCAAGCTGTGGGATGGAAGGTGTTGCCTACTTAGAGTCCTGAAAAATCCCCTACCAAGACTCACCAGGAATGGGACCAGTCTATGTCTACTGTCCACATCCCAGCAGGAGGGATTATGACCATCCTGCTTAAAGTCCTCCTGCTGCTTCCATCTGAAATGCTGTTCATCTTTAGTTTAGACTGTAAACCATTGGGCAGCATCGCTGTGCACTGTTAAAATGTTGCTGTCAGTGTGCCCAGAGGACTGAGAGCTTCCTTCATCAAAGTCCGAGACACACAATTGACCTTGTGTAAGGAAGTAAACTGCCCTGTTTAGAGGAGCCCTGAGAAGGGTTGAGTCCAAGGCCGGGAGGGCTTGTATGACTAATCTCTGCTGAAACAGACATGCTGATGCTTATGGAGTGAAGTGAAAATCTTCTGGGGACCCAACAACTCGCTTGTTGCATAGCAATGAAATACAGGAATTAACAATGGGCTGTGCGAAGTCCTCCACAGCAGACAGCTGTAGGGGAACTCATGGTCCTCAGAAAGCTCCCTGTGAAAAAGGGGATTCTCAGCTCTTTATGTATGGATGGAATATGTACATTTTAAAACATGCACATATGTAAAAATATTGCATACTTTTCCTTCCTTGGATATGCTAGAGCTACTTTATAAAGAGAGATTGTATGGGAAGTAAGGCCAGTGAGGGATATCTGTAAAGGACATGTTTTCCCACTGATGAGTAGAGAGGTTCTGCCCATAGCCTACTGCTGAATGCAGAAGGAGCCTGACCACATTCTCACTTCCACCCAGAGAGTATCGTGTGACTTTGAAGTTAGTGGGATTAGTCTGATGAGTGAAAGGAGAAAGAGATCTATCATCAATCCTTAGAAATTACTGGGTAACATAGCAAGAGCAGTTGGACACCAAACAAGCTGTAGAGCACTGGGTTGATATCTCCTATGCAGTGTGCTCCTATTCATCAAGGATGCCCAGTCTGCAAGGCTGCATGCCTTGAAGAGCACTGATGCCAAGATGATGAACGTACATAGTTCTTAAACTCTGTTTCTTCTACTCTTAGCATAGAGAAGAGGAGAGCGTCCTCTGAGATAAAGGGTGCACAGTGACTGCTGCAGGCTCCTACGCAGTGCAGATGGATGCGTGGTGTAGGAATGTACACATCCTGCATCCATTGAGATAATGAAAAGTTCGAGCTTCTTGCACTAGCCACTAGACTTAAATGAAAGTTTTTTCAGCTCAGTGCTTCTCAGGAGGCAGATATTCAGATGTTTTGCATGAAAAGGAGAAAAGGCACTTCTTCCTACTAGCAAAAAAAGCATCCTGAAGCTAGATGACCAGAGCAATGACTTTGTCTCAGCTTTCAGAATTGCTTAGCTGCACCCTGAAATAAACCTTTCTGTGGCTGTTCCCCTCCCACAAGTATTGCTTCTTCTGACCTACCTAAAGGAAAGACAGTTTTTGTGGGTTTTTTTGTGTTTTTTTTTTTTTTTTTTTTTTTTAAATCCAGATCATCTTAGTATTTATTAATTAGATGACTACTTGCCTTCATGAAAGATGAGTCCTGAAGGAGTGTACTTTGTCAGGAAGAATGAAGTTTGTTAAAGCCATATCTCCAATGCTTTTACCCACAATTTGAAGGCATGCAAGCTCTCTTCCTCTGGGCTGTGGCCAGGGCTCTGTAGTGAAGCAGCCCATGTAATCCTTGGCTTCTCTCTGAGAGCACTAACCAGAGGCTTAATGAGCTCTGAACGCATGTGTGGTGATGTAGACACTAATCTTCAGTAAGGCTGGACTGCACCATCACCTCATTTCATAGGGTTCATTAGCAGAATCTAATCCACTTCAGGTGCTGCCAGCCTGAGTTGGAGTGGACCTGGCATATTGTAGATGAGGCAGTTTTGCCTGTCTTGAGCCATCCTGCATGTGTGTGGGTGTGTGTATATATATATATATATATACACACACCTGCATGCACTGGAGAACCTGGAGGCAGCTGTGTACAGGAAGACAAGAAATGAGACAGAGTGATACAAAGTGGAAGGGAAAGACAAAGCATCACAGCCAATGGCTCTTCCCTTGCAGGAGCTGCAGTCCTGGACAGGGCTTTTTCTTTCCCCTCTCATATTCTTATTTGTTAATCTTTGTCACAGGCCCTGGCCAGGCAATGTTCAGACTGAATAGCTTGTTTCTCCCCGGCTTGCTGTAGCTCCTGCTGATTCTTCCATCTACTTCCTACTCCCCCGTTGTGCTGGAGTGTGTGGTTAAGAAAGAGGACAGACAATGGGAGATGCAGGAAAACAAGATGCACTGGCTTTGCCTTTGAGTCAGTCAAAGAGCTATTTCTATACCTTACATGCCTCACCCTGGCTTTTATTCTCTCAGAAGCTTTTGTTACTCTTATTATTAACGGCCAGCAGAGGCAAATTCTTTTGCTGCTCTGTCAATCCCTTTCTCTGCTGTGACGATCCTTGAAAGAAATCTCAATGCCTCCTGTGCATGTGTGATCTTGTAAAAGATATGGCAGTTCAGTCCCAGCCTTGGGTTTTGTTTAAAAAAGTATAAAGCCTAATATAGACAGAAAAATTTGAATTCAAGTACAAAAAGAGCATCTTATTTGTTATGCTGCTGCTTTTAAGTTATGTCAAGGGCATATTAAATATATAGATGGCACCTTCTATTAATGTGCAGGTAAGTATAGAAAAAACAGTGAATTCAATTATGTGTTCTCTAGCACAAAGTTAAGCTGACTAGAAATGGGCTCGTTGATTTTCATCGCTCAAGCAAAAAGAAATACAGAACTGAAACTCATAGCACCCTTATTGCAAAGTCAGATGGACTGATTCCCTCTCCCAAATCCTCTTCATGAAACCCTGAGGAGTGTAAAATGTTCATGTGCTTAGATCACGGAGGTAGATACAATGGTCCTCACAGCACCAATCACTGTAACAACCATGAATGTGAATTGCTTCTGGGACTGTGGGGAGATTGCAAGCTCTTGCTCTGCAAGTCTCCTATGGTCCAGTCTTTTACTAAGAACAACTTTCAATTCATTGGAGTTCTGAAATCGCTTTTCCTTGAATAGGAAGTTGACACAATTTCTGCCTCAGTCTCATAGCAGCAAGGGGTATGGCAAATGGTTGTTAATCATCAGGGCAAAGAAAAGGGACTAAAGAGCTGTGATCCCAATACAAAATAATAGGAAGCAATAATTCAGCAGGTATGGATTTGGCAGAACATCCTGCAAATATTTGGATGGGCATGTGTGCGTGCAAGGGACGTCATAGATCTGTGAGTGTTTTTGTCTGTAAAGCTGTAGAAAACTTCCTATTGAGTTTCTGAGACTTAATAGATGTGAGCTCAAGAAGAACATTTGAAGAGGGAGCTTCTTTCCTTTCTAATATCTGTGTAAATAACTCCATGTGCTTTATTGGTCTCAAAGTCTCCACAGTGGGGAAGAGGAGAATCAATAATCGTTTAAAACTTTGTGAATCAATTAGATGAGCAAGACAGGCATGACAGCAGCTTCCTGGCAGAGGCACTGCTTACTGGTTGATTAGGAAGCAGAGCTGGGTAGGGAGAAGGTAGGTGCTGCCATACTTTCACCCATCCTGGAGCACAAGAGGTAACTAGCTATGGCTAAAGCCATCTCTGATGGGGATCAGGCTTTCACAAACGAGGCTGCGTATTGAAATCCTTATTGCTTGTTCTAGCCAAGGACTCTTGTAACACAGTGATACAGTCATTTTCCAAAGCAGGGGCTGAATGCAGAGTCCAGGTCCAATGGTTCAGGAATCCACCTCTGGTTCTTCCCTTAGGCTTAGAAAGTCCCCAGCTAGATCTGAAACAAGAAGGAGTGTCACCACGACACTGCAGGCCAGGATTTGAACTAGTTAACTTTCCTGATATGGCAGCTCTACTGGAACTGATCTGGAGTTCCCACACCATGCTAATGCATGGATGTCTTAGGGCCAGCTCACAATTTCTGTGCCTTCCGTTGCCTGGTGCACACATACACATTATGTGCTAATGAGGCAGCTGCTTGCCAGTAGCGTGTCCAAACAGAAGTGGACCAGGGTACTGTTTCTTCATTTTATGCCTGGGCTCTTTTATACTATCGTGGCAGCATAAGGAAGGTGATAAAATCCCTCTTAAAATGCATCACGCAGAGTTGCCTTCAACATTGCTCCTGTCCCAGCCCATGCTGTAAAACACAGGTTGGAGTGAGCTGGGGTGAGTCAGGTTTGGGAGAACTGAGGGGAGGGAGGGGGTGTACTCTGAGAAAGCAGCACCTCCTTTCCAAAGTGATAGGATCTGATTTGGAGGGCGCAGTGAAGGGTAGGGCGGATCCTCACAGTCTCAGAAAGCTGTGCATATGAAATGGCTGAATGCTGACTCCCCAGTCTCAGGAGGAGAAAAGGTGAGATCACTTTTTTCTGAACTTTGGGGCCACTTCACAGCAGGAAGTGAGTGACCTGGGCTAATCGAATAAACCTGGCTGTATTTGTGGGATGGAATCCCCAAATAAGAGCAGTGTGTAAATGCAGGGAAGCAAAGACAGCAGCACATATGCTCCACACCTTCCTCTCACACCACAGAGCAAAACAGCGCCAAGAAGCACTGAGGCAGTCAGGAACCAGCCCTGGAGAAGGAGGCCAGGGTGGGCAGGATGAGGGGAAATCTTGACTTGACTCCTGCCTGCCCCTAATTAAATACCTGGCCCATCAAGGGTCCATCAGCCCACCGCCTCCTCCTGAGCATCTCTGCAGTCCCAGCAGGCTGCCAGGGGATAAGTCCCTCTTTGAGGTGAGGGTAGCAACGCCCAGCCCCAGCCTTTGAAGCCCTGACACTGGCATAATGGGCTGCAGGGCGTGATGGGCTGCAGGGCACCACTTGGGGCCCTCCCCACTGGCTGCCAGCACCAGCTGCAAGGAGCTTACGGCCACTGCTGCATTATGTGTGCGTGGTTGCCAGGGAAACTCTGCTGCTGAACCAGGACCAAAGCAGTGGGTGCTGGACCTTTTTTTATTTTTTTTTCCTTTTTTTCCTTTTTTTCTTAGAGCATCAATTATGACCCTCTTGAAGAAGAGGTAGCCAGGTATGGGGCAGTGGGAAATCTGGAGTCTGTGTAATCTAGTCAGATCTCAGCTCTTGGTTTTGTCCCCTTGCTAGAGAGCTCTTCCATTTTAAGTGGGGTTTTTGGTTTGGTTTTTTTTTTAGTTTTTTATTTTGAGTAAGAGCATTGCCTATTGACTGCTGGGCAGAATGGATGAGGTTGAAGCCTTTTACTGCTCCTTGCCTTAAGGAAAGTCAAGGTCACATCTACACAGGCTTTGCCTTCAGCTGCTCGCTCACTTGCACTCTGAGGCAAGCCTGCTCTGATTCAAAGGGTAAGCTATATCTATGTGTTGAAAACTGGTTAATAAGGTCAGTCTCTAAGAAAAGATTAAGTCCTGGCACAGTATTGCCTTAAGTTGACTACTTTTCTTCAGCTGTGGCCTGGCCAGCTGAGAGTATGGGCACATCCAACTTCATTCTGTCCATAAAGGCTGAGTAGATCTTGGCATCATCAGGACTGCAGGTGCCATGTGTAAAGGTGCAGAGCAACTAACAGCCTTTCCCGCAGAAGGTTAATGCTTAAATAAGCAATGCAGAATTTGAGAGAAAGGGGGTATCACTACTTCATGAGACAGAAGGGGAATGGAGGCCCTCACAGACACACTCCAACCTGTCCACAGCTGGGCCACAGTGAGAGGGGATCTTCAGCTCCTAAGAGACTCAGAGGGCATTGGATGCAATGCTGAACTTCCAGGGCTTATCTAAATAGAGTCTGTGAACATTTGGAGGTTCAGCTCATAATAAGGTTTGCTCATAATAAGAGACCAAAGGCATACTTGATGAAATGGAAGAGCAGTTAATTTAGAAATGATAAAAAGAAATAGTATTTCACCCTGGATAGTTGATTTGATAAATTTATTCAATGACATCTTGCCAAATACTGTGACTGGACTTTTTTAAGAGTGCTGGATGGTTTTATGGCTGCTATTGATTAATATGGCTATACCAATGACATCCCATTCAGCTTACAGTCAAAATTCGGTCCTTAGTCTGGAGGGTAAGACAGCCAGGAAAGAAGCCCCAGGCAAAAACCATGATGTAATTGGATGGATGAGTAATGGAGCAGTCTGACTTTCCTCTAACTGTTTTGGGCTGGCAATGTCAGGGTATTAAGCCATCCTAGTGAATTTCTCTGAGCTGGGACAGGAGAACTAGGCCTGGGCTGTCCAGATTGCCAGCATGGTATAGCATGGCACCAGGTGGGTGGAATCTACCCAGAGTGACCAGTGGTTTGATCCATCTATGTAAGCTCATCAAACAAGGAAACACACACATACAGAGGTGAAAATGGAAATGCAAAAAGCCTGGTGTGAAAACTGTTTATCCTGGCAGCTTGCTAACTGCCATTTCCCCTCTGTGGAAAATCTGGCATCCATATGTGATGCTCTGAGAAGCTGGTATGGCATACCATCATATACTAGCCTGCTTTGACCAGTGACTGTGTATAAAATTCACAAATGGTGCTCCCTCTCCTTAGTCAAACAACTTCTGTGTTTTTTTCTCTGAATTGTATATATCAGACAATGGCCCTGGTGTGTTTCAGTCTTTCATCTTTTTTATTAACTGTATGTGGTATGGAGTGAAACAATTTCAAGATCAAGATTACAGATTCTAGTGTATCTTGCGTTTTCTCTGTTGCAAAATGCTTAGAATGAATTATTTCCATAGATCCTTAAGTGGAAAGTGGAAATCACTTAGCTGTTTTCAGCCCTTGAGTCATCTTTAATCAGAGACCTTTTTATTGCAGCTCTCAGGAACTCCTTGGTGCTGGAGCACTTACACAGTTGCCCCTGGGCTAGGGCTCTGCAGCAGATGTGTTTCCGCTGCTACAGAGAGATTAATGTCTAAGCCATGATGGGGATCTGTGTATATGATGATACTTATGTGTATAGTTAATGTCATTATACATGTGAATCTTGGTACATTTGTTACCGTTTACCAGGGTAACAAAATTGAGCTACACTAGCAACTCTAGATTTCTTATCACAATTATTGTCAGTAGTCACCAGGGATCATGGCTTCCAAAGGAGACCTAGAGAGTCAGCAACCATTCTCCTAATTGCCACAGACCTTCTTTCTTGGCCACCTGTATGTCCTGCCTAGCAGGGATCAGAAGGAAGGCAACATGGGCTCTTACAGCCCTCCACTAATTTATCATGGTATATTCGGCTTGCCTGTCTGCCTTTCCATCAGTGGGGACACTGAACTGTGTCTTTCCCTTTTACTCATCCACCAATTTCTGTAATTGCTTTTCTGTAACCATCATCTATGAGCTATGCATTCTTCTGACATACAAGGCCAGTGTGTTCAGTAGTTATTATGAGAACAAGAGAGGGAACTGATAAATGATACAGTTATGTAAACCATGTTTCTGCTCCTAATGAATTTGAACTTCCCACTGATGGCACGTTCCCAGGGCAGCTCTAAGGATTTTCACCAAGAACGATCCACTGATCAGTGAATCAGAACACTGGGAAAGGATTGCAGGAGGTCATTTGCTCCATATGCTGTGCAAACCAAAATCAGTAATAACCCAGGGAATCTGTTCCACTAAGAAAATAAAGTTTTGAAATCCTACTAAATGTATCATCTAGGCACAGAGTCATTGAGAAATGACACAGTCCAACGTGCTCCAACCTTACTTTGAGTAGGTTTTGCTGTGAATATGTGTATTTGTAGAAATGTGAACATGTATGTGTGTGAGATGCTGTTCTAGATGCCAATCCCACCATGGGGACAATGTGCTAGGGCTGTAGTGTCACCACGTTCTCACAGTCCCTACTGCAAGCACTCAGGGAAAGGACTCGCACAGGATGATGCAGCATGTAATATTAAAACCAGAGTTTATTGTATTGAGTTGTTGAAAACTAAATAAAAAAATCAAATGTGGGGAGAAAAAACAAACAAGCAGAAGCTCCTGACTGCCGGCTAGCCTGAGGCAGTGAGGCATTTGTGGTAAGAATAAACAGGAGTAAATGAACACTTAAGCAACAAAGATCCTGATTTCCTGTCAGATCTGTTATAATAAATGGGATTCAGAAATATAGAAAATTTAATTATAAGGCTTTGAACTGTTGCGGCATTTTCCATCATGAACACTAAAACTCCCAGTGAATCAGGTCCCATCAGGACTGTGACAAATAGGTACACAGTGGTGTCTCAATTTTGAAGAAAAGAAATACATAGGTAGGGAAATTAAGGTCTGTCTTTTCCCAGAAGTTATTTGGTGCTTGCTCACTCTTTTTTGCCTCCACAAAATGTGTGGTAGGCAGGGCCAAAGTCTAAACAAGATGCAACTCTATGTGATTTGTCTGTAGGTCATAGAAGAATTTTGCAAATCAATACTGTACTAAAGTCACACTATCAGCTTTTCTTATAAATCAGGAAAATGAGAAGAGGCCTTTGGAAAGTGACAGTAGTCCGAGTTGTTAGGAACTTATAGGATCCCCTTTACAAACCAGAAAGGAAGGGAAGGCCAGGACCCAGTCGTTAAGTTATGGCTGCAGAGGAAGCTTAATGCCACAGCAAATGGGGTTAGAAATACTGATGTTCCCAAACGCCTAATAAAAAGGGGCTACTCCTAGAGCAGCACAAATTGTATTTCTCCAGCACATGTGCAGAGATAACAGCCTAGGACATTTTGCAAAAAGATGGTTTATTTCTCCAAATCCAAGAAGCAAACACATGCTTTTGACACTCCCCACTCAAATTCTGTGTGCATAACTTGACACACCTGGCCTTTGTGGGGTCTGGCACTTGGACTGGAGCTAAAGGAACTTGCCACCAGTAGCAAAAAGCTGTTCAGGGCCCAGCAACAGGAGGACTGTGCACAGAATCAGATTGCATTCAGATAGGCTGCACAGAGGAAATGTAGCATGACGATTCCTCACTCCCCAAGCCAACAGTTATGCTACAGCTTGGTGGAAAGCTCTCTAGTTCTTCAAGATGACTGGCCCACTGCAACCATTTTGGGGGATCCTGTGTTCTGCTGCTTTAGGGATGTTCTTGAGTCTGCCCCATGCTGAGTAACAGTTTTGCTCTGGATAGTAAGATGATGTTTATAAGGCAGTAATTGCTTTTGCTTGCCTGGGGAATCCAGGGAGGCTGTTAGGAAGGAACTTGTGAGAAAAACCCTCCAGGGACCTCTCGTGCCACATCTGAGGTAAATGGTTCGTTAAATAGCAGTGATCGGTTTCAACTGGTACAGCTGCAGGAGGGCTCCTTGGGGAGTCACCTGCAGCCTTGCCAAGGGCCTGCATCCTGGGGGGAATGGGGGGAGGGCAGACCTCGCCTTCGTGCAATATCGCATGGGCCCGCCCTTGAGGGACAGAAGGCACTGGGCAATTTAGAATTGGTGGTAATAACACTTGGTCACTCTCTAAACCTTGTGCCACCTCCACAAACCCTCTTTCATCCACCTAGGATCTCACCAGCCACCAGTCTCCAAGAGGAGACTTCATGGTGAAATGCTTTTGCACCTTCACCATGTGCAATCCAGCCTCCTTATCTGAGGGGTTAAACGTGCAGGAGGGGGAGGCAATACTTGTCCCAGCAGCGGTAAACTCAGAGCAGATTTTCTGTGGGAAGCCATCTGTCAGCTGGGGAGTGGTGCTGTGTCAATTGATCGGCTCCACCTCCAGCTCAGCTCTGCAAACTACAGATCCCTGACCTTGCAGGGTTACAGTGGGGGAGTACTAGGATCTGTGGAGGCATTGAGATCCTGTAATGGAGCCTCTACTCTTTCAGACTGGGTGAGTGACACATGGCAGCAGTTAGTTATGGGGAGCCTGGGCTTGCAGGTGAAAGGGCTGAAGGAGAAAGACAAACCTTTTTCTTGTAGCCAAGGGATTGTATTTCGCATGGATGATGTGCAATGTAAGGGAATTCCACTTTGAACTCAACCTATCCCTATCCCAAACTTATATCTGTCTCCCAGTGGCAATGTTAAACCATGTTTTGGCTGTTCCAAGGTGTAAAATTAAGGTGGACAGTGTGAAATTTCTGCAGGAGAAACATGTTCTGTAAAACCTTTAATACCCTTTTTGGTTTTAGACTGTAATAAAGCAATAGTGATTCTATGGGGTATATATGTGTAAAAATGGTAAATCCCCCTTAGATTTACCTCTAATTTAAAAGCTTTCACTGTAACACCACAGTGGGGTCAAATTCCTGCTCTGATAGCCCTGTGGTTCTCTGCCAGTTCAGCTCCTTTTCTTTCTCCCCAACTTTCCATCAGGTGTGTTTAAAAATAAGGAGAGGAAGGAAACTGTGGCTCTCGGGTATTTTTCTTAGGTTGCTTTTTGTCCACCAAAAGGCACTCACTGAGATTCTTGTCCAGCTCTATCAGCAATTCTCCTGATTCATTATGAGAAGGACACTTTCTTCTATGCTGTTGTCTGTCCTTCCTCCCTCACCCCTCTCTTTTCTGAGTGCTGAGTTGGTTAGGGACTGAAGAACATTTGGCTAGCCCAAGTATTGGGGTAATCAAGTGCTAAGAGACATCTTGGCAAGCCAAAAGCTGGACTGGCTTGCACCTCTATAATGCTCTCGTTTTGAATAGAAGTTGCCTCTTCTTGCAGCTTCTATAATAAAAATGCAAGCAGCTGCTCAAGAACAATTATTATATGCACAGCCAAGTGGTCTGTGCTGTTTGATTTAAGGAGGGGTGCTTACATTTCTTGGTGGAGAGGAATTGTTTAGCTGGGTTGTGATGAAGCTATCCATTTGGTGTATTGATTTTTGATGTTCTGATATGCTCTGGTTAGTGAGGAGCCCTGAATTTTCTCCTGGAGTCTTTGGGGCTGAATTTCCTTCAACAGTTGGGCTGTGCACTCGTGTGAAACAAACTGTCAGCAGGCACTTTAGCTGGAGCATCTGACCCTGTTTAAAATCACAGGGCGGGCAGTAACTCATGCACCTTACTATCACGCCTAGTAACTCCTGTGTGTGTGTGCGTGTGCAGCCTTGAAATACTAGTGGATTTACCATCTCCCATTCCCTATTTGTCACTGAGGAAAGCACCCAGTATTTTTTCAGTCAAGACTTCAAGACGCTGTGTGTCAAATATTCCTGTAATTCAAAGGACAGGTCCTTCACATCTTAGACTCTTTGCTAGAAACTGTGGAAATTTGCAGTCAGTTCAGAGGTTCTTATACATAAGTATAGAAAAACTTTTGTTGAATTTAATATAAAAATAAATGCTCGTCATCAGTGTAGTTGTCTTGCCTTTTCTTGTTATGGTAAGGCTGAGTCTTCACACTCTAGCATTCAGTTTGGTACAAGTGACTTTCAAAGGCACGGTGCAATAAAGGGTATTGGAGATATTTGTTCAGGCTTTCTTCAAACTCTGGCAGATGCTTTGACAATAGTGTAATCTTTCCTTTGGCTTTCCTGATTTTCTCCATAAAAAGTATCTTTTTATTGGAAGAGTAAGTTATTTTCTTGAGCACAGTTCTAGGAGAAGGGGGTGAATTCCAGTGATAGAAAGTACAAGCTGTTTGCCACAGATTGAGAGGCTCCTGTGCTGCTCCTGGTTTTTTGACTTGTCTTGAATTTGTTGCTGCTTTCTTTTTCTTTTTGTTTACATTTATTTTTCCAGTGAGCAAAGAGCAGCCCTAACAGTATTTTCAGAAGTGGGTGGTGAGCTGTGTGAAGGAAGTGAACAGTTTAATCACCAAACGTCATAGGACAGGCATGGGGATCTGGGAGCAAGGACTCTTTCCTATGGGATGTGACCCCTAGGGAGTTCAGAAAATAGAAACAAACAGCTTAAGGCTAGGTGCAGGATCAGAGCTTTTTTTCTGGAGTTGCTGAGCTACGACATGTTTTGCCAATAGAGAAAATGGCTATAGGTAGTCAAAACCAAAACTAAAGAAGGGATGGATGGATGGATGGATGGATGGATGGATGGATGGATGGATGGATGATTAATTGGCAACCCTGCTTGAAAAACAGCTTTACCTGCCAGGCTGTGGGAGAGTGAATTTGGTAGAGAGCTGTTCTAAATATGAATGTCTTGAGGTAATGTCTTGAGGCATTTCCACAATGAGTTTTCCCAGGTCTAAAACTCCTGAGTATCTCCTTTTGGATCTCTGGTTCAGCTCTTCTAGCTTACTGAGAGAAGGTGGGGCTTCTATCTTATTCCTAAAAGTGATGATGGGATTTTGAGAACTTTCTTACTGTAATGGGAATCTCTGCAGACAGATACAATTTAATTATTTTTTTGTTTGTTTGTAGTCTAATCTTACTCTACAGAAGTCATTGGGAGTTTGCAGTTGATTTTAAAAGATAGAAGATCAGTCCATAAAAGAGCATATTGGGAAATGCTTTCCCATTCCTTTCCATCGTGAATTGGGCAAACGCAGGGATTTGGATTTTACTGAACCTGTCACAGATTGAAAGCCTGATGTCTCATGAAATCCCAAGACAAAAAAGGCTTGCATTATGCCATTGGAGAGCTGAGATTTGTACAGAATTCTGCTGGAGTTTTGGAGGTTATAAAACGGTACAAGTTCTGATTCTTGCAAAGATGAACTTGGTATGGTAGAAGGATATGAAAGCAATACCAAGAGAAATATTGAGCTGACATTTCTCTAAAACATGGTATAAACAAAACCCACGATAGTTTAGAATTTTATTTTTACATTTTGTTATGTTTTATGATGTTCTGAGACTGAGCCTTCACAGTTGTAGCACTCTGTGCTACTGCTTGCTTTGAGAGGAGCTTGCAGTTGAGGGTCTCAGAGCTATTTGTGTCCAACAGTTTTGCCTACTCTAGTTGTACTTCAGTCTGGATACTCAAGCTAAATTGACTGTCCCAAACTAAATAAAAATCAAAGCTGCTGTGTATTCTGTTTATACGACATATAAGGTTATGATAATCCCTGGATTATTCTGCAGCCATGGAATATTTTGTACATATTTTCCTCTTCTGGCCTCATTTGTGTACCACTTGTTCCCTGTCTGTTAGAATCATGCCTAACATTTGAAACCTTTAAATAATTTCAGCAACCTGCCTTTAAAAATAAAGTAAGGACAGCTGGTCATAAAAAGGCTTTTACTTCCTTCCCACTTCCTTCACTTAAGTTTTACATTTTTAAAAGTTAAAAATCCTTAAGCTCGGGCCAAGATGTGAAGTGTAAGATTCTGACTGCCTGCCTCCCCCTCCATGCTCAATGGGTTGACTGAGAATGCTGTTTATTTCCTTTGACCTATTCTTGTTTTCTCTCTCTTCCTCTCTTTGACATCCTATTCCAGGATGAGTCATCCATGTTCTTCCAGTTTGGCCCATCAATAGAACAGCAAGCCTCTGTCATGCTCAACATCATGGAAGAATACGACTGGTACATCTTCTCCATTGTCACTACTTACTTCCCTGGTTACCAGGACTTTGTGAACAAGATCCGCAGTACCATTGAGCACAGCTTTGTGGGTTGGGAACTGGAGGAGGTCCTCCTGTTGGACATGTCCCTGGACGATGGGGACTCAAAGATCCAGAACCAGCTCAAGAAGCTCCAAAGCCCTGTTATCCTCCTCTACTGCACAAAGGAAGAGGCCACCTACATTTTTGAGGTGGCCAACTCTGTGGGTCTGACAGGCTATGGTTACACGTGGATCGTGCCCAGCCTGGTGGCAGGGGATACAGACACAGTGCCATCCGAGTTCCCCACCGGGCTCATCTCTGTCTCATATGATGAATGGGACTACGGTCTTCCTGCCAGAGTGAGGGATGGAATAGCCATAATCACCACGGCTGCTTCTGATATGCTGTCTGAACACAGCTTCATCCCTGAGCCCAAGAGCAGCTGTTACAACACCCAGGAGAAAAGGATTTACCAGTCCAACATGCTCAACAGGTAAGAGAAAGGGCTGGGCTAGCCTTACAAAAGAGGGGTCACCCAGGACCTCTGAGACCAGAATAATTCTGCTAGGGCATGTGATGCTTTGGGGCAGCGGGTGATGTTGGCCAGAACCTGGGCAAGGGGAGGTGTGCTGATGGTGGGACCCACCTTACTGTGCGTCATGACTGCTAGTACTGTCGCCTCCAATACAACACAGGGAGCAAGCCAGCATGAGGAGAAGGAACAACAAAGGCATAGTACAAAAATTTGGGTGTGCCCCTCAATGCACAAAATGTTGCTTTTATAACAGCGCTGAACTTCTTGGAGTGTCTTTGCATGAATGGGTCTGTAACTCTCAGGTGGATTCTTGCTGAAGCAGTGGGGATTTTTTCTGTTGAAATCTAGAAGGCTCCAGGTTCTGTTGCAGGCACAAGCAGCATGTGAACAGGTGTCCTTTATAGGTGATGGTTGTTTAACCCACGTGGAATAGTTTCATGGCACCTGTTGTTTGAGGACTATGTGTCCTGCTGTCCATTATTCCTGAATTACAGGAGAGAAGGAAGTGCAGAGACATCTGGGGAACCACAGCTGCAAAAAGAGTTGAGTCAACAGCTCTGCTCAGTTCCTGCTTTATACTGGAAGCCTTTAAAGCCCCTGGGTGTCTTAAGGGAAGCAGTTTACCTCAAAGAGGACTTGTGCTATCATCCTGCTCATTGGCATCTTGTTGGCCATTGTCTGCTGAGTGGTTTTGGTCCCATTCTCTCTTGTGCATATTGCACAGAGGGCCTAGGCACCTCCATCCGAATGACAAGTTTTTCTAGATGGAAAAGGGCATTTAAAATTAGGGAAAAATATTTTGAATAAACATCTTCTTTTGATCCAGATTCAGATTTTCTGAAGAAACAGTGCTAAGATGCCTGTTTAAGGTCATAGAGGAAGCCTGCGGTGGAATGTCTAGAACAGCACTCTGATTACTAGATCATAGAATCATAGAATGGTTTGAGTTGGAAGGGACCGTAAAGATCATCTAGTTCCAACCCTTACTGTGTGTCCCAGCTGGAGTTTTAGTGTGTCACTAAGCAACCTGGATAATTAGGCATGGGAAGATCTGGGGGAGGTGGTATCTGCAATTAGCCAGATGCCCCCTGACCTGCTCAGCTGTCATTCTCCAATGTTTTACATATAAAATCCTTGGGCAGGTTGGTCCCTTTGTGTTAGGACAAGGGGAATCCAGGCAGTTGCCATCAGGAGAGGTGGCCACATGGAGCTCAGCATCTTTGTTCATTTGTCATGATGAATCATGGAACAGTGTAAATGTGATGGATTGTTTTGCATGCTGTGACCCCTCACTGTCAACTGTGCTAGGCAGATAGAGGGACTGGTGGACAAGAAAGCAGATTTTGCTTTGCCTGAAAGTTGGGGACTGAAAGAAAAGTCTATTCTTTGACCCATTATATTATCCATAATGCTATCTGCTATTTGTTATTTGTCTCTGTGACCCATTGGCATATTACCAGGTCTTATTGCCTTTACTTCCTCTGCCCCATATTGGCTTTTTGCTGTCTGCAAGCCTTGGAACCACCAAAGGTGTCCAATACTTTTTATCAATTTCCTTCCCAGCTAGGCTTAGGGGTAAGAGAGGTTTTCTGCTGCTCTGAGTCATCCCTGGAATGATTAAGCAGGGAAAAGATATTTAATAAATACTTAGTTACCAGAAGTAGCACCAAGGCAGGCTGTTGTTCTACCTTTCCAAATAAATAGGGATTGGGGGGGGGGAGCTGTATTGTGTCTTTTTAGCAGTTATCTAGAAAACAAAACGTTGTCCCCTGCTATGTGATGCAGTGTTCTGCAGAGGCCTTCTGCTAATTAGTTCTGTTGACACTGTATTAGCCTGTGCCTAACATCATACCCGTATAGCTACACTGCTTCAAGGACCCAACATAATCTCTCTGCATAGCACTTCTTTGCATTGTATAGAAGTCACTAGCTCAGAGACTCTTGAGTCCCTAGATATGACAATACTGTTGTGCTGTGCAGATATGCCCTGAAGCCTGGGTACCACACATGAAAACAATTCTTGTCACTTTTGAAGGTACTAGCTTTCTTCTTACTTTCATGGCCCAAATCATGGTGTTCCTTCTCTCTTGACTGCTTTGGGTACAGCATTCACAGGAATGAGTGCAGATACATGTAGATATACTCAGTTTGGGTACCAACATCAATCTTGCTGAGAAGCAGAGTCAGTCCATGCCAAGCTTCATTCTGCCACTGCCTAAATTGCTGCTGGCACCTGAGCTAGCTCAGAAATAATTACACTGTGTTGCAGTTGCTTCTGTGACCACAGTGCAAATACTTGCTTTGCCTCACACAGTGCTGGCCTGTGCTCTGCCACTCTGGGATTCTGACACTCCCAAATGTTTCCACCCTGTCTGTACTTCTGAGTGAGGTGGTTAAAAAGTGTGACTTCAGTGAGTTGGGTTCTTGGTTTTCTGTTCAAGTGAAATTACTTTGGGCACCTTTTGATTTATAAAAGGTAGTGGTGTCCGAAATAAGCCATTGCTTTTACAAATCCCAAGGTTCAATAGAAATGTGATAGCTTCAATCTCAGCCACACAGCCTGGAGTCTGTGCAGGAAGAAAGGTAGAGGAGAGGAAGCAGTGGAAAGAAGCAGACATGAAGATATGAGTTCACCTCACTGAACCAAAACCCACAGAGATTAATGACTGTAATCTGTGATCATTCCTTCAAGTCCTGTTGAACTCACTGGAATTTACTATGTGCTAAGCTTTAAACCTCTCCTGATATACTTTGTCTATCTGAGGTCTTTAAATCTCTCCTGTAATGCTTTGTCTATCTGGCATATTACAGATTCTGCAGACCTGCCTGCTTCATACCTTCCCCAACCCTTTCCACCTACTAAGATCCCACAGCACTTGTGCATTGTGCACAGCAGGCAGCAGCAATACTTGCATGTCTGGGACATGGTCTGGCTCTCTTTGGACTGGACTGAAGGTTCTGGAAAACTAATTTTAGTCCTGCCCTGGACCCGGTAATACTATATTCAGCCATCTGCAATTTACAGTTCCCCCTCCACATGCCTACACAGAATAGAGAAATGTATGTACGTGGGCTTGATGTCTGGGGAGAATGCAAAGTGTATGTGACCTCAGATAATACATCACCATGTCGCTGGTGTTTCAGAAACTCTTGAAACTAATCCAAAGTGGTCCAATTTGCTTCAAATCCATAGCTGGGAGGCAGTGTGATAAAGGAATTTTCCCATTTTATTCTTTGGAGAGTGACACATCCAACTAAAAAAATGTGTAATTTAGTTCAGCTGGGGCACATTATACACTAAGACTGTGAATTAGTCATTTCCCAAGATCTGACTTTGACCATTTCTTACTTTTTTTTTTTTCTTTCTGAAAGTGTGGTAGTTCCAAGTGCAGCTAAAATCAAATGGTCTTGCTCAAAGTGGTCTCAGTTGGTGGTTGATCTGGGTGTATAATGGAGTAAGGAGGAAATGAATGTTGCTCATATTTAGAAAGAAAGCTGTTTCTCCATGTCTTTCCCCCTCCTTACATTGTCGCTTTCGTTTGTTTTTGCAAGTGCTTGTGCAAACAAAGTTTTGTTTGAAATATGGCTGCAAGCACAAAAAGAAACAAGATGAACTGTTATCTAAATGCCATTTCTGCCAATGTAGGTGTTTGGTCTGCATCTTCTCATATTAATAATGGTCTTATAGCAACTGTTTCTTGCCTGTTTTGAAACTGGTTCTCCTTTGTGTTAGGCTGGAACTGCAGCAGTATGATCACAACCATTGAACGTTGCAGATTTTGTCCTAGAAATGAGCCCACTGGTGAGATAACTCCACTAACTAGTAGGAAGATAATACTTTAAGAAAGGTTTGTTCTATAAGAATTGTTAGTTTTGGTTTTGAATGATTCTTGAGGAATTTTTCCTCTAGTGAGGGATTTATCTCAATTTGTACTGATGATAGGCTTAGGTGATCATTTGGAGTCCAAATATCGAAATGCTGTTTTCCAGTTCAATTACACTCTTTAATTCTTTCTATTGTTTGTAATAATTACCTATTAATTTATTCCTTCCTTGTCCCAGAAATAAATCTGGTTGGAATATTCCAGTCTACCAAGTTTATAGTTATCTCAATGGCCAGTCTTCTCCTGGGCATCCAGCAAACCACTATGCTCTCTGCTCCCTTCTACCAAATGAGAAGATTACAAAGGTTGGGAAGGAATTTCTGACAGGGTTTTTCTCTGGAGAGGTGCTCAGATGTGAAGTTCTTCCCTCTTGGCCCTTCCAAAGAGAGTAGCTAACCTTCTAGGCATTCTGCAAAGCTCATCTATTCTCCCTTCACCATGGCTGCTGAGGATTGAGTGGGCAGAGGTGGATGTGTTTATAGGCAGCCTTCTGCTTACTTCGTTATTTTAATTGATGGGACAGATTTCCTTGAGCTCGGGATTGGTGCTTCTCATTACATTCTAGAAATGGGAAGAAATAACTAAATGGCAGGATCATTCTTGGGAGTGGAATTCAGGGATGAGTCATGAGTAAAGAATATGATATCTGACACATATCTGAGGAATAGAATAGAAACTCAGCCGTTTTGTAAGGATATTCACAGTTGGGCTATATAAGCTGTGTTTTTATTATAGCCTTCAATGAGACCTGGATTGTTCCTACTGGTTGTCATGGCTGCTTGTGAATGCTGGGCCATAACTACTAGTTTGTTGTTGTAGGGTTACTAATGAGTTCTCCACTGATTGGCTTTAATAGTCTCTCATTTAACACCAGGCTGCACACACCAGATTTCATTTTAATAAAAAGTGCAGTGAAGCATTTGCTTTGGAATGAAAATACAAATGTGGAATTATACTGCCTGTGCAAAGAAATACATTAAGAGGGGAACAAACATAGGTTCAATTTTGCAGCTCACATTCCTCAAATATGAAAACAGCTCGCAAACTAGCTTGGTGCATTGTTTGGACATGATACTTCCACTTTGGGGGAAATGCTAACTTTCATCTGGAGCTTTCCATGCCAACCAGTTAAGAAGTGTAAAAGAGCCCTTGATGAATGGTTGGAAACTATTTTCCCCGGAACTCCCAGGGCAAGCTCTGTTCTCAGATGGCCACATTTCCCTATTGGAAACTAGGAATTGCTGGGGCTTAGACAGCTGAACAGTGAGTCAGTGAGCAGAGAAAGTACTTGCAGTAGGATTGTACAAATATATTGCTTCCCTGGAGACTCAAGACCATACTATCCTATACTCAAGGCTATATGTAACCCTGGAAAGGTGCAATGCCCCTTCAGGGTGTTCTGCCACCTTGATACCTGGGAGTAGCACCATGCCCATAGCATCCTGGATCTGTTTTCCTCAGGTCAGTGCCAAGGACAGTGCCAAGACAACACCTTTCCTTGTTTCCCAGGCCTCTCCCAACCCATCCTCCTGCCCTCTCCTCTCCAGGAGAAGGTATAAATGGCATGTTCTCACGGATGCAGAAATTGCCCTTTTCAGAAACTTGGAGGGTGAGGGATCATATGTAACTTTTGACCTTTTGGAGCCTTTAAGCAGGTGTCTTGTTAGAAGCTCGTTATGTTTGCGCTGGTTGGTGTGTCTGGCTGCCGTCAGGCTGGTGCTAGCTGGCAACATGTGGCGTGAGCGCTGCTGACGGATTAGAGAACCCTGCTGCTGAAATCTGCTTGTTCCTGTCACCGCTTCAGCAGCAGGTGGAGGCCGGGGCTGACCTGCGCCTCCTGTTGCCGTCGAGGACTCTGCCTCCCCAGGTCCCTGTTGCACATCACATTGTACTCTGCTGCTTGTCTACCCCCATCCTTTTTTTTCCTCCTCACCTTGCATCTCATGTTGCATTTCATTTGTCCTGTGTGTGTTGCTTCCTGTTGTGGTTGCTCAGTGCAGGTGAAAGGTACCGGATTGGTAACCTGGGGGCTACTGGTTAGTCACACTGCCTGCCCAGGCGGTGAGCTGGGGAGGGGGGAACATTTATCCATGTGGCATTACATCTCGGGGTCAGTGTTGGCTTCCTCTCACTCCTTTTTTTCTGTCCCCTGAAGGGGGATGCTGAGGGCAGCTTTCTAACCTGCTCTTGACCCAAACCCCCCCCATACAAGGTGGGCTGCTAAGGGCACCCGATGCAGAAGGGCATGGTCTGTGCCTGGCTGTCCTTGCTTTGCTCAGCCCTTAAGTAGTGCTGCTTGGGCAGTGGGAGGCACGGCTGTCTTGCAGGGGAAGGTCTAACATGAAATCAGCTGAGCACGCAAGTAGGATACTGTAGACCCCTGGCTTCTCAAAGGGAATATATGATGGGGCGACAGCAGAAATGTTCCTCAGCAGGCACCACAGGGTCCTGCATAGCAGGGCTTTGTCTGAGGGGGAGAGGAGGCACTTGTTCTGTGTGGACAGCTGGATTTTTCATCCTCTTTGCAATTAAAATAGGATGGGAAGGTTCAAGTGAAGTGATGGGTTTTTGGCAAGGGTTACCTTTTGATTAGAGGACAGACCCTTTCATAAAGGCCTCCAAAATCCACCAGCTGGGAATGAATTTTGGTATGCACCATCAGTTTCCAGATGGGAAAATGTCCATGTTCTGCTTCCAGCCCTCTGAGACATCTCCTGCTCCGCAGCCAAGTCCAATTAGTGCTAATACCGTGGCAACTTCACTTGTTGGTGACAATATGCCTTAACTTGTGCATTCAGGCTCTCTCTGCTTTTCATGAAAAGCGAATCAAAATCCTTCCTCTGCAGTGGAGCTGAAGGAAGCAATGTGAAACCGCAAACCCAGCTCTGGCTACAGTTTAGCGTCAGCTACAGCGGCATCTTCCACCAGTCACAAAATGCAGTTGGGGTCCTGTGGGTTTTAAAGTGCCCAGGGAATTTGAAAACCTGCTGTAGCAGATCAGCAAAGGGAAGGTGAGAAATAGCCTTTTTCCTTCAGGGACTAGCTTGTTGAGGCTGTGGATATTTTCTGACTTGCACACCTGCAGATCAATGGTTAGCCATATGTGGTTTCATCACTAGAGCCTGTAAGGAACGCGTGCATTTCTTATTTTTTTTTCTTTCTGATAGAAAGTTTTTTTTTTTTCCCCTCAGACTTAATGTTCTTACTATCTTTCAAGTTTTTAAAAATAGGAACTGCCGTGTTGCTATGGCTCCCTGTGCAACCGTGGAGCAGCTTTTCTCCCTTTCTCTACTTTGATGCAATTTGGGTTCATGATGTGGTTTGACAAGACACCAGCCCAGCTCGCCACCTAGTGGCTCCCTCCCGGGGGGCGGGGGGCCACCACAGCGTTCACCGGTGACAGAAATTCATGAATAAAAGGGAAAAAAAAATAATCAGGTGACCTTTCTTGGCAGAGAGTCGAGGCATTAACCCTGGCGCCTCCGGGATGAGATCTTTTTGTTATGTTCTGCAGTCTTAATGCCATTCCTGTAGTTTAAATTTCGATGGGATATTCTTTTCCCCTTTCTGTCCTACACCCTTGTGTGATGGAGCTAAGCTCTATCAAACAGTTGGTCTGTTCCCCTCCAGAGGCACCTACTGTTCAGTGGTCTTTGCCGTATATGCTTCATCTAAGAAATCATTGTGCACATTTCAAGCTAAGCTCGTGGTTGAGTGCTTTGCTGAATCAAGGCTTAGAGCACGTCTGACTAGATGCTGCTGCTGAAATTCCTCTCAAAATTATTGCCTTAAGGGTGTAATTTTGGAAAAATGTGGACCTACATATCTGTGGGACAGCTGAATACTTATGTCAAAGGAACCAAACCAAACTGTGGCTTTGAACACCTGCTACCTGTGCAGAATACAGACCTCCCTGCTCACAGACCTCTCCACTGGCCTGTTTTCAAGTAGCTATAATTTTTAAAGTATGTTTTATTTCATGTTGCAAATTTTATTTTCATTCTCAGTCCAAAGGTGAACATTTTGGAAAAATCTGAGCAAAAACCTCTGTTCCTCCAATTTTGAGTTATGAGAGTGTGAAATGAATGCATTTATTCTGCTTTCAAATAATTATCCAGCAGTTCTGTTGGTGTGGACAAATAAAGCTAGCTTCACTTAAAACTTCAAAACTTCAGTTTGCAGTGTTAGACAAGGGATTCCTGCTTTGTTAAGGTTAGAAAATGTGATTCTGAATATGAACATTTGAAGGTGGTGTATGTTACCTTAGTGTAATTTTTTTGGTATTGTACATTCACTGTGCACTATATTTCTTGATGTATTTGAATGAAAGGTAATCTAGAAATGTGGCATTTAAAATGCTTAAATGTGAGTGAAATAGTAACAAAGAAAATAGAAATGGCAGAGACCTGTCAGCTTGTCCAGTCCACTACCTGCTCTATCATTCCTGATTCTCTCCTGATTTAAGTAATAAAAATGTCTGTACTCAAGCCTGCAAGCACCTTAATATAAAATGAATATTAAAATCTAACCATAGTGCCCTTGAAATGATCAATCAGACTGAATGGTGCCAGCTGTCTTCCTACAAAGAAAGCTCTTTTCCACCCCTGTGGAGAGATTTCTGAGTTTGTTATATCGCACTGAACAGGTCTCCACACCTGTCTTGAGTAAAGATTGTAAGGTGATTAGAGCTCCCCTCTGCAGTAACGCACCATGAGAAATGCTTGAAAAACAGATTTTGTGAAGTTATGGTTGGTCTTTGTTAAGGATGTGGTGAGACAGCAGGTAATCGGATGAAGAGTTCACCCACTGATGGTGTGGCCAGGGTGGAAGAGAGCTGCCACACTGGTCTGAAAACCCATGAATCTCTGTGGCCTGACAGTTGTTAAAAATGCACAAATGCTGACTCGACGCTGAATTTTTTTCTGGCTTTTGAAGCTGTATTAAAACGAGATGGAAATGAGTTTTCAGTGTCTTGCCTGGCGTTCTTCCCTGTATTATTAGTGTCACAAATGAAATCATTTTTCAGCAAGATGGCTACCTCCAGTAGCAGTGTCAGCATCTTACATTTATTTATGACAGACTGTAGTATCTTTTATCTGCAATTCCAAAGCACTTTACAAAGTAGAAAGGGATGGCTTAATTCACTGCTAAAATTCAGCCATCTCTGGGGTGAAATAGAGCAACTGTTTAACCGCACATAGTATGAAGCAGAGATGAATACCGCACTTCACTGGAGCTGTACGAGGAATTTGAGCTGGCAGAATGAAATTGCTAGAGGTGGATTTTTGCCAAGACATGGGGCTGTTTAATAAGCACAAGAGATTAGCAGCAGTTCCACACATGCCTCTTGTGTGCCTGTGTGAAGCAGGCAGCCAGCAGTTCCAGAAGTGGTTTCAGGAAGGAGGTTGGCAGCTTTTCCAGAGTGCAGACTTCACCAGCAGATGATATCTGCTTTCAGAGACCCCCTTCATCACAAGTCCATGACATGTTTTGGGCAGATGTACCTTGATTCTACACTGAATATCTGCTTATTTCCTCTGGAAACTCAGCCCTGGGCAGAGGGAGGTGTCCAACAAGGCTGCTGCGTACCTGCTGCTGGGTAAAGACAAGTGATAACCAGAACTACACGGGGAGCAAAAGGGTTGACTGCAATGAAGCTCTGGGACAATGCAGCCACATATGTAATAGATGCCACTTTCTTCCCCTTTAAAATAATGCATCACTGGCAGATTAAACCTTGTGAGTGACATGAGGTACCTCAAACACAGACTGCTGCAAGAAATGCTTTCCACCCTCTTCTCAAAGATGCTGATACTGCCCTTCTGCATCTGAATGGTGACCTGTGGCATGGTGAGAGCTTAGAAGAGCTGGTACTTAAGCCATGGCAAAATGCTCTCCAGAATCACCAAGGCACTGTGAAGACTTTGAGGTGCAAAGTACAGATGCTTACAGCCTCTGAATAAATCTGAACATCTATCAACAGCTCTTCAGTATGCCTAGTATGTATTCATGGCAAATAGCTGTTCTGGGGAGGGGGGGAGCATGGAATGCTGGGCTTTCCAGCATTTGATTTGCCCAGATTCAGGAGGTGCAGCAGGACTGATCTTACAGGGTTCCGCATGTTTTGCTGCCCTCATCTCAGTTTCCTTTTCCTTCTCTTTCCTTGCAGGCGTGTAGCTGAGATACTGGGAGAGCTCTGCTTGCAGATCTATTTTGGTTTTAATGTAGCTGTGAGGAGAAGGAGGTCTTGATTTTTGCCAATGTGAGACTACTGGTCAGATGAAACAAGTACCTTGGAGATGGTGCCAAGTCACAGTTTCTCTGGTGGCTGTGGAAAGATGCTAGTTCTGGAAAAGGCCCCAGTTTGACTGGCTAGAGTGAGAAGTTTACTTAATTTACGGATTTGTATTTTTTTCTCCAAGCAATTTTTCATGGAAAGCTCAAGTTTGAATTGATGAAGGCACAAGCTTAGCAATGCTGTGAAATTGATTTGGGATAGTTTATTATAGTTCCATGAAATTGCTTAACAAGAAAGTTTGTCAGAGTGAGGGAGCCAAGTGAGAAGAGCATGGCACTCCCAACAGTACTGGAACTTGAAGTATGATGTAAGCCAGTACAGAGGGTATGTAGTCATTCAGGGATCGGATTAGCTACAGGGGAGTGGAAAGCTGCTCAGGTGAGAGGCAGCCACTGCCTCAGGCTGGTTTGCACTGTTGCCAGTTGCCTCCCTTTTTGCCACCCACTTCTGGATCCTCACAAAGCTGGGAGAAGGGATCCTGCCTCTCAGTGCTCAGCAGCAGCAGCTCTGAAACCTTCATCACAGCCATGTGGAAGCAGGTCCCTGAAGAAGGGCACTGACAGAAAGGCAGTGAAAGAGTGTGGGGATATGGTGCAGAAGGAGGAGCACGTGGGGAGATAAAAAGCATCACTGGACTTGGTTTTACAGCACTTGCTGTGAAGGGCATGCAGGCTACTGCCAAGCTCAGCACACAGCAGTTCCCCAAGTAGGAGGGCTGTGGGTGTCACTGACCTTTATTCCTCCATGTGGTTCGTAGCTTACCTTTTCAGTTGCCACAGGTAAGAGCAGCAGTGCCAAAAGCTGGAGAGCTTCATGGATGCTGTGACCTTGTCTGTGGCCATTCTGCTGAAGCTGGGCATCAGGGACTCCTACGCCAGTGAATTCCCACAGCCTTCAGTTGTTGCCTGAAAAGTCAAGGGAAAGCAGCTATATAGATGTGCCACATTTGTGACAGAGGCTCATGCTGGAAGTTTTTTTAAGCCTTAGAAAAGAAAGCTGTGTGGTAGCACTTAGGGGTCTCATTTGGAGATGGCTGAGTGAGAAATGGTCCTCAGTCCACTCCCCTCACCATTATAGAAGAAAGGACATGTGTGGCTGGTCAAGGAGACAAATGCTGTTGTGCCTGTGGCTATTTACTTAACGCCTCCAGGAGGGTGCTGCAGAAGACCATGAGCCCTCAGCACTCAGGGTGTTGAGGGTGCTCTCAGTATAGCAGTGCTCTGGTGAGGTGCCAAGAAGCTGATTTGGTACTACCAGGAAGCTGTGGAATAAATTCTTCTGCTGTGGCACATGCTGGTGGGACTGTGAAAGATGGCAATAAACTGACGGAGGCCTGTTTTACAGGAATGGCCCTCTCGTAACAGCTCACACCTTTACTGATGTAGACCTATGCCAAAAAGCTTGTTTTCCTAGTCAAGTCTTGCCCCTGTACTCGGCACTGGTAAGGCCGCACCTTGATTACTGTGTTCAGTTTTGGGCCCCTCACTACAAAAAGGACATTGAATTACTCGAGCGTGTCCAGAGAAGGGCAACGAAGCTGGTACAGGGTCTGGAGCACGTCGTACGAGGAGCAGCTGAGGGAACTGGGGTTGTTTAGTCTGGAGAAGAGGAGGCTGAGGGGAGACCTCATTGCCCTCTACAACTACCTGAAAGGAGGCTGCAGAGAGCTGGAGATGAGTCTAACCAAGTAACAAGCAATAGGACAAGAGGGAATGGCCTCAAGTTGTGCCAGGGAAGGTTTAGACTAGATATTAGGAAGTACTTCTTTCCAGAATGGGTTGTTAGGCATTGGAATGGGCTGCCCAGGGAGGTGGTGGAGTCCCCATCCCTGGCGGTGTTTAAGAGTCGGGTTGACATAGTGCTTAAGGATGTGGTGTAGTTGGGATCTGTCAGTGTTAGGTTAGCGGTTGGACTAGATGATCTTCAAGGTCCTTTCCAACCTAGATGATTCTGTGTTTCTGTGAAGTCCTTATGTCTATTGGTTTTACAATGTCTGCTGTGTATTTCACCACTAAGGATGCTGTTTCTTTATGTTCCTTCTTCAGGCCAGGAATCCTTTTTTTTCCCTTTTGTCTTGTTAGCAGACATGGGAGTGGTGGGCTTGTTCTGGCCAGTGAGTGCAAGAGCAAATTTAGAATATATTCTTCTTCCGTATTCAGAATATGTTCTGCAGTGCATCTAACCAAGTACGTAAATGGTGTGTAGTCAAGTAGAGGAACAGATGATTGAACAAGTGCTTACATGTTTGAACCAACAATTTTTTTACTTCCTCCTCAACCCACTGATCCTAATAGGTTTCCCACTGTTTGCCTGCGAGAGCACTGAGAGGGGTTGGAATGGGACTTTTGAGCTTGCCAGATCAACAGTAGTCTTTGCTAATTGACATTTTCTCTTTTTCAACATAATTTCGGGGCAGGCTTGCAGGAACATATTGTGGAAGGAGAGGATAGGAGGGTGGCAGGAGAGGCAATAACCCATAGGCAAAGCCCTAAGTTTGCACTGATGTATCCATGCTTCCATTCTCATAGTGATTTGCAAACAGCCAGGGATGAACCCAGAGCTCTTGCTACCACTCATGTCCCCTTTGTGTGTCTCTGTGTCCTTCCCTTCCTCTCATCCTCCATCTTTCTCATCCTTCCCTCAATAGGTGATTCTTTTCTATAGAAATATTAGATCTTGGTTTAAAACAGAAGAACCACCCCATTTTCCCCACCCCCTTTCTTTCCTCTCTTTCATCTTTTCTTCCCATGGAAGTGTTTGAAGTAGCACAAGTTCCTGAGAAAGGCATTTTTTTCTCCCTTTGTGCTTTGACTCTGTGTCCCTTCTTCATTATATCTTCCCTTTGTTATTTTGTTCTGCCTGCCTCGTCTCTGTTTTCTCCCCATCTCAACCCTTCTTCAAGGCTCTTTCTTCATTAATATGTTAATTTCTAGCCCAGGAATGCTTCTTGCGGCTCACTGTTCACCAGGGAGAGCCAGAGGAGAGAGCCAGGAGAGCGAGAGGAAGGGAGAGATGGAATAAGAAAAAGGTGGAGGACAGTAATTTACAACAGGACAGGACAAGGGATGTCAGTGAAGAAGGAATCTTGCACTGACTGGTGTCATGAGGCCGGGGAGAGAAGACGATTATGCATGTTTTATACTGGGTTGGTCGTCTTCTATTGTTTTGATATTTTCAACTTCTGAAATATATTCTTAGCAGAAAAAAAAGTTCAAAATAAAAAAGACCTAAACTACTTTTTTTTTTTTTTTTTTTTAATAGTAGTTCCTTCTTGGCAATTTCCAAATTATTTTTCCCTCTGCATAGAATTTTTTTAAACATCAGCTCCTATTCCCACCCTAATATGGTGCTGTTGTTTAATTTGATGCAAACGTGTTGCCTGCGTGGTCTTTACATAAGGCTTTGGGCACATTCTGCATTTTGCAGGATGAACAAAACCGTACTAGAAGTTCTCTGAAGGGGGTTTTACCCCAACAGAAGTTTCCACAGTTTTTATCTTCTTCTGGTGAGAAATAGGGGATGGTTCAGTTTCTGTTCGTATAAAAAGATATGGATAAAGACTAGAAGACCACAGAAGCTGTATAACAGTGAAAATGTTAGGGAACCTGAGGCTAGAAAGAGCATGAGAACTGCAATTAGAGACAAATGTGATGAGTCAAGGATTTTCTTTCTGCCTCCCACCAGTACACTTACTGGGTGGAAGGTTGCAGAGGAGCAAGTGATAGAGGCAGGCACCTCTGCAGCAGGGACCAGATCCATGAAGGATGCAGAAAGCCAACAGTGTTGCAATTCTGCCCTGAAATTAGGAAACCTCTAACTATTTTATTTGCTGCTTTATATCTAACATTGCGATATCTGTGCTTGGAGTCCTATGATTTGCCCAAGCAAATAATTAACAATGCAGCAATGAAAGTCAGCACAGGGGAGCTGGCTGGGTGGGTGGCTGGAGGTGAGAAAGCAGGTCTGAGGCAGGGGATGTGGTAAAGGAGGGAGACAGGAAAAGACAGGCTCTAATAGCGTGCTGCAAAACCGGTATGAGCTGAAAGCAAAATAACTGGGGAGAAAAACTCAGGGGACTGCTGCAATGTTCTGTGAAGTCCGAGGCCCTCGAGCTAAGAGCCTTTCATATGTTATATACACACAACTGTGTCAGACGAATATTATTTAGGTTGCAAAGGCAAGCACTTCAAATGGAAGAAAATGCCAGAATTAAGGCTGCAATCTTAATTTGGCACTCTTGTGGCTATGCATTATAGAGCAGTAGTTTCAAGACCGCATACTGTCTGTCAAGACAGAACCCCTGCCTGCTTCTGAATGCAGGATGGGTGACATTTCCTGACTGAGTGGTGATTCAGTATTTTGTTTGCCTTGTTTAATGTGTAGCCTTAAGCTTTGTGTTGTACCTGCTTTCACAGGCTGCTGAGAAGAGAGGATTCTTCGTCTCAAGGTGTTATCTGTGGCACACATTAGGGCAGTATCTCAGTACATCATGAAGTTCATGGATTTTCACCCTACCCCTGTGAGATGAGAGGACACAAGCTGCTTTGTTTAAATCCGTTGTAAAGGCAGAGAACTGAGGTGCAGCAAGATTAAGGTCAAAAACGTCTATTAATTTTTCATGGCCCTTCTGAGACACCTAGCATCTCGTTATTCGAAGTACTAATCATTACAGAATGCTTTCTGTATTCAGAGCAAGTTTCTCTTTGACTTCAACTCAACAATTCCTCGAATTGGCCCCTGCCAAATCTCAACTATGACTGAGCACCATTTTTCATTAATGTAGAAATGGAGATTTGGTGACATGCAAGTTACATGGGCTGTTTGTTTGTACCCTGTTTAATTGTTTGTTTTGCAGAAATCATCTTGAACCCAGGAGAAAAACAAAACAGTTTCCAAACTGTTTCCCTTTTTAAATTTTAATTTGAATTATTTTTTTCAATATGTTTTAGATGAAACATTTAATCTTATTCAAATTAGTTTATAATTTCAATATGTATCTTCCTTTTATTTGAAAAAAGATACTTGAAAATGTTCAGATTCAAAAGAGGTCAGGCTGAAATATACGTTTTGTTTCAACAAAGTCAAAATTTTATACTTAATGATTTGCCAAAATTGGGCTCTCAATACAGTACTTATTTTTGTTTGGAATTGCCAACAGACAAAAAAGGAGCCAGAAGGTGTGTCCAGCTTTTGTCAAGCATCCAAAAAATGAGGTACACAGATTTACTGACTGCTTGCAAAGAATCTGGTTTAAGAAATTTTACTGATCTCTTCTCCTTGGTACCCAGTGATAGGATGCATGAAATGGTTCAAAGCTGTGCCAGGGGAGGTTTAGACTGGACATTAGGAAGCATTCTTCACCAAGAGGGCAGTCAAACACTGGAAAAGGCTTCCTAGAGAGGTGGTCCATCAGTGTTTAAGAGGCATTTGGACAATGCCCTTAATAAGATGCTTTAGCTTTTGGTCAACCCTGAAGTGGTCAGGCAGTTGGTCTAGATGATCACTGTAGGTCCCTTCCAATGGAGATCTATTCTATTCTATTCTATTCTATTCTATTCTATTCTATTCTATTCTATTCTATTCTATTCTATTCTATTCTATTCTATTCTATTCTATTCTATTCTATTCTATTCTATTCTATCCTATCCTATCCTATCCTATTCTATTCTATTCTATTCTATTCTATTCTATTCTATTCTATTCTATTCTATTCTATTGGCATCCCCATGACCCTTGTGCAGAGGTAGGGACGAATTCAGCCTTGCAGTGCCACTTTCAGTTGACTTAGCCATATGATTGTCTTGTTTATCCCAGTCATTCTCTACCTCTCCTTTGATTACTGCCCACTTTCCAAACAGCTAAGTTTGATTCTGAATTCAATCCATCTGGTGCATTGAATGAGACAGGGGTCCTGCAAGAAAAATTGTTGTTGATTTTGTCATTTGGGAGCTGCATTTTGTAGTGCTTGACTTCGTATATTGAATAAGCCCAGACTTTGCCAAAGTGCAAGGTTTAGTGATCATGAACATTTCAGCTTTTCTGTTCCACTGCTGATCTCTTTTGTCTTGTCTCCTCCAGCTTGCCTTGTCTGTTCTGCCCTTTTGGCTCCTTGTCCCAGTTCAGTTCTTACCTGGAAAACTGGAATCTGCCTCAGACATCTCATCTAAGCTCTGGACCCTGGATCTAGAAAAATCCAGCTTTCACTTCTGGACGCTGTGCCCCCTGTTTTCACCCATTTCCACTTATCTCACATTCTGGCTCTTGTCCCATCTGTCTTCCCCTTGCCTCAGCCCCAATAAGTCACAGTCTCTTTGCCCAAATGGTCCAGGTGTCATACCTCCCAGTTTTCTTCTCCCATGTAGAATTTCAGCTTCATACTTCTCCCCATGTCCCAAGTCAGTGTATCCTGATCACCTTCCTGGCTCTTTCCTACTGCTTTGAAATTAGCCAGCCTCCTTTCCCAGCAATCCCTGCGTGCAAGGAGCAGTCAGGATCAGGGGAGATGAAAGCCCAAGAGGTGCAGTCCTTCTTTTCTTGCTTCCCCAGTCTTGATGTAGACCTTCCTTGAGCTCATGTGTAGAGAGAGTCCCTTCAACTACAGAAGGCCCAGCGAGGAGAGGATTTTAGAAAGCTTTAAATTTTTTTTTAAAAAAAGCTCTATTAGGTCACTGTTGAACAAGTGTAAATTGCAGTTTTTCCAAAGGCTTATGACCTGTCTAGGTTTTCACAAATATGGCAAAAATCAGCATGTGACATGAAAGGAACCTTTTCTTTCCCCTCTCATCAAAATTCAAGTCTCTTGAAAGCAGAGAACATGCTGGAGCTTTTTAAAAAGGTCACTATTTTTTCTTAATGTTGGAAAAATAGCTTCTTTCCTCTAGCCTGTTTTTGGAAATGAACAGACCTCTTTTACTTCCGTTTTCCTCAAATATCAAACCTAGCATAAACATCTGATGTGGAAAATGTCAATCTGAAAGATAAAATTTGGTGTAGCTAGAGGAATCTGTGAGGAAGGCTTTATGGTAGGAAGCAGAGGGCAGCCTGAAGAGAGTGGTACCAGCACCAGCAATGCAGATCTCACCTATGTCTGTGGGCTTCCTGGAGCATTTTTAGGTCAAGGAAGGTCTGCTCATTGGCTGAACATGTCCTTGTAGGGGCTTAAACCTGAGGCTCCATCAGCAAGCAGAGGAACAATTTGGTTTATTTCAGTTTGAATTAAAAAGGTTTCTTTAAAAAAAAGTGCCTACCCCAGGCTCTCAGCACCTTTAATACTCATTTAAAAATGCATGTCACACAATCAAAGAAAATCAGTGCCAGTCCCCAGCGTGGAACTAAAACTAACCAGCCGAGCAGTTAGAACAAACAAGCAAAAGAGTGGAAAAAATCCAATCCTCCACAGGCCATCTTTCTCTTTCTCTTCCTTCTCTCCCCCCCTCCTTGCTTCAGCCATGGGTGTTCAGCTACAGGGCTGTATTTTGCAGTCCTGCCTTCACCAAAGCGCATTAACCCATACAGCCCATGAATTGTCCCCAAACATGGGAAGCCTTGATGAGAAGAAAACACCACCAGAATTACTGTTTTTCATCACTTTTTGTACAAAGTTTCTAGGAGCCTAGTGGCATGGTGAGGTTACAGGCTCCAGCTGAGAGCTCTGGCTATGTGCTTCAGAGTGTGGCAGACTGGAAGAGGTGACAAGTTTGGGGTCAGGATGTTGAGAGAGATTTGGCAATTTGTTTCAACAGCCAAGCATCTTTGGACACTTGATGCATTCTTCCTTGGCCTCTCCTTGGAGAAAGCCCAGAGGAAAGCATCACTTTGGTGGACTCCAGGACATTTGCTCTGGGAGGGGATTTTGGAATGGGTGGCGCAGCTTGAAACTCACCACTAACGTTGACTAAATATTCAAGCCTGCTGATGGCAATGTGGTGGGACTTGTGAGATGAACAAGGTATCACCCCAGTCTGGCTCAGGGCTGATAGTATCTCGCTCCTGCGCCAGTCCCTGTCTTGGATAGTTCCTATGAGTCATCCGCAGCAGAAGGGGCATGGGCTAGAGTGGAGTTGAATTATGAACTGCCTTCTTCTGGCAGGTAAGTGATCCTTCCTGTCTGGTATTCAGCAGACAGTGGAGGGAACTTCCCTGGCTACCGCTCACTTTATACCTTTCTCAGCGATAAATAAAAAGCTCCAGGGCTATTATGATGCCTCCTCACACAAGCCTGAAATATACTGAGTATAGACTGAAGAAAAAGAGGAAACAGGAGAAAACATCAGCATATCAAATGATGTGCAAGAGGGCTGGTGCCTGTGGCACTGCATGTATACAATTTCAGCATGCTGTATTCTGTTTCCCCTCTCTGAAAAGGCAACCTTCAGGCAGTTCGCTAAATGGATTGAAAGGTTTGTCTGGTTTTAATGATGCTTCAGAAAGAGCCTATGTGTTATTCCTCCACTCAAATACTTCTGAGAGATTTTGCAATGCCTCTTGGTAAATCAGAACATTATGAATATCTTGGCATTTAGTGAGTAGGCAATGTTCTGTTCTGGGACTACTTTAGAAGGAGTGACTGGGGTTAATAAGCTGATGTTTTCTAAGAGAGGGTATCCTAATCTGGGAGAGCATGGGAACAATCAGTGGATTAATTAAGATGTGTGTAATGGAGTGGTATGAACATATAACTATAGCAATCAGATGAATGGGAAGCACAGTTTCTGTCTCAGGTGGGATCCTTTAGGGACACAGAATCTATTTGCCCTGTGAAGTACAATTCCCTGTGCACTTTTACAGCAAACCTGTTTTAGTGAAGACAGGCTCAGGATCTACCCTTAATTATTGTGGTATAAATCTGTAATATCAAAGTGTCCAAAATGAGGAAGACCAAGTGCCGCAGAAGAACTGGGCAGCAGAGGAAAACTAAGTGGAATCACGGTAATGGCATAGCTGAGATAAAGTCTGGCTCTATGGCTTTAGCAGTGGAGGGGGGAACTCAGTGAGCTGGCATAAGTGAAAGGATGTAGTTCTGGTTCCTCACTATGACAGTCATGAACCAGCATCCAGGGAAAAAAATGTTGGAGCAGTTGTTTGTTTTTTTTTTTTCTCACATTCCCAAATAGCCTGGGCTACATACCAGTGGAGAAGGGTGGAAGAGCTTAGAGGAGAAAAGATTGATTTGGTCCCACTGACTGGTATTACTTATGAACATAAAATGCTTGCATTAGGGAAGAAATCCTACTTGGTACTTCTGTGACCTCAAGGAGCAACCACTGTAGAGGTGGCACACGTATTTCATTATCAGCAGAGTTATATCTATCCTTAGCCAGGCTGGGGCTGGCACTATACCCCACTGTGAGGGTACTCTGCTTGGATACCACAGACTCAGGCTTCAAAGAAGATCTAAATATTTTCTATGATATAAAATTACTTCAGAAGAAGGGATTTAGAGGATTCTACATCAATATATATGAAAACTTCAAATTTAGGGGGCCTTCCCACAGAGACCTTGATTGACATCCTTATCTGAACTGTCAGGCATTTAGGACTTGAGGTCCCTGTGCTTTACATACTACTGGGCTTTTTGGAGGGGAAAGGAAGGTCATGGTGACTTGCTTGAGGAAGGCAGTAGAGAGAGCAGAGGACATGTGCATCCAAAGGCCTGTGAATAATGATGTGGAAGAAGGGACGTGAATTTTAAAAGGCTCTGTCTCCACAAGAACATCACTTTCTCTTGAGCTTTGAAGAGTGTCTGAAGCTACTTTCAGACTCACACCTTGTAAAACTTGACCCTAGTGTGTGAGCACTAGTTTTTAGAAATGAGGGGACAGCAGCTGAGCCCATATTCCTGGTGTGCCATATGGGCACAGAAAAATAGCCAGGACTGGAGTCCTGAGTGGGTCCATTGCCTGATTTTCACTCAAGAGAAAGATAATGATGCAGATAGCAGCAGCAGCTACTTTATTTCTAAGAGGTATCATGTTAAAGAGCTTGTTAATACCCTCCTGCCTTCTTTCCATCCCTTAGGCAACCAGCTTGGGCAGCAAGTGTAAATAAGTAAGGATATGCAAAAGGCAAAATTTCATTCCAGCTCGGGGCATGTTCTGTGATGCAACGAATGAGCAGTTAGAGGGAAGGCTGGGATGCAAATATACAGTGCTCCTTCCCAGTGATGGAGATAATTGTTAAAGGCAGACAGAGTCAGGGTATGGATGGAGCTGAGTGGGACTGTGAGAGTGGGAGAAGAAACATGCCTGACCAGCTCTGGCAATGGGGGGGTGCCTATTCTGGCAGCAGGTGGGTGAGCTTGTGGGCTGCAGTGAGAGTGTGCTGAACATGCATGACTGAATTATTAGTTCGTTATGCACGTGGCTGAGTCAGGTGTGGGGAGGAAGGTGGTCAGCGGAGCAGATTTCTTCTGTCCTTCCAGTCATGGTGTGAAGTAAATACTGAAACCAGTATTTTGATTGGGCTGTGAACCTAGGAAGACTCCCAGTGAGCAATAGCTCAGCATTGAATCCACCTTTTCAGCTCCCTGGGACACTACAGGATCCTAATTCCCTCTGAGGCTTTGTGGACCTGTTTCTAGTTATTGTAAATTGCTGCAGGGCAACAAATCCATTTACATCTGTGTAACAGAAAATATAAATTTTGCACCATCTTCCTTGTCTCTTCATCTGTCTTACTTTGCCACCCTTGCTGCTTTGTCTTTGTTAGCTCTCCCTGGCTGTCACTTGAAGCTAAAATGGACTTTCTTGTTTTCTCCATTGATTGTCCATTTCAAATGTGGTTAGCAGTGATCTTGGATTCTGGGCCATGTACCACTGTGCAAAGAGGCTGCACTGTGCCTTGGAGAGAGGGGAAGGCAGAGCAGGACTAATTTATGATGAGAAACATCTGGAAATGGGTATAAACCAGGCAGAAAGCAGTGGGGATAGCTCTGAGCAGGCATTCTGGAGCCAAAAGACTGGTGGTGACCAGATCCAGACCTACACAGGGGGCTGGGGGTAGCAGCTGTCCTGACCTGGAGAGGGTTCTCCTTTTGGCCTTTGCCATGGGTGAGGTTGCTGTGCTGGACCATGGGGGCTAGAGGCTGTGCCACCCTCAGTCTCTTGAATCACAGAAGTTGTTGTAGTGGGAGAGGCTCTAGCGCTGAGAGAGAGTGGGAAAGCTGGAAGGTTAAAGGGGTAGTAGCAAAGAGAGATAGATATGGGGAAGATGTGGGTGCATGTGCTTTCCACAGGGCCTGTGGCTCCTCTCCAGTTTTCAGTGAGTGTCTGTGTGCTTGCTCTGGGGCTGGAGATGGCTGGCATTAGGAAAGCTGTCCCCAGCCCTGGATCTGGAGGGAGTGATGATTTCTGGGCTAGGATCAGTCCTGCTCTAAGTTAAGCACTCCTCCCAGCAGAGCTCTTCTCTTTAGACTGTGGTTTGCATATCTTCTCCTCTTTCCAACTGTGGGAGGCTGAGTCTGATGGGGGGTGTGGTGCATATTTCTGGTGTGTATGTGTGTGAAGAAAACACCCCAGACAATTGGGCTTCCAAGCGCTAAGAGGCTCTAGGGCAGGAGAAGCAGCTGATATTAACCTTGTGCATTCTTTAGCTCTTGGTTTTCTTTTACTGAATGAGTATGGCACGTCCTCCCTTCGAGCATCATCTCCCCCCGCCCCCTGCTCTGGGCTTTACATCAGCCTCCTTAATAAGAAGTGCTCTGTTTTTAGTCCCAAGTGAGTACCAATCCCTTCGCTGCAGGGCTTAATGTTGCCTGAAGCTCTCATCTGAAGTATAGCAAGCTGGCTTTTCAGGCATGCTGCACACCCCTGAAGAGCCAGTCAGAGCTAGGGTACCCTACATTGTTCATGGGGGCTCACAGCCCTCATCCCACCCCAGCTCCTTTTATTCAACATCATCATTAATGACTGGGAGGTAGGAGTAAAAAGCAAACTCTTCAGGTTTGTGGTTTATAGTAAATTCCTTCAGGTAGTCAGCTGCCATACTGATAACTCTAGAAGAACCTCACAAAAATTCATGGGTAAGAAAGCCAAAGGGAATTGGCAAGGATACATCTCTGCCAAGCCTAGCCCAGGACTGCCATGGGTGCAGTGGGAAAATCTCTCCCTGTCAAGTGGCACTGACCAGACCATGCGCTCAGAGATGCATTCTTTCTCTCACCTATTTCCCCCACCCCCCCATGATGATGCCTTTTGCAAGGTGCTCTCAAGGCATTGTTTCTTTCACATGTATTTCCAAGTCCTTCATCTGCCTCCACCTTTATCTTTGAGAGAGTTTGCTTATATTTCTTCCATCTCAGTACTAATTTCTTGAGAATTCCTTGCTTGATCCTCCCATACCTTCTTTGATATTCCAAGAACAAATAGTATTTCCTAGGGTTAAGATACATCAAATGTAAAATGCATGAAAGGTAAAAAGCTAAAAGGAGGAAACTTAAAAATACAGTGTCTAATTAAAGTATGGAAATAGCTGCTTTAAGGGAATATTGTGGAAAATAGCTTAAAAAGATACCAGAGGGGATTTTGGAATAGGACTAGCCCCAGCTATTACCCAGGGCTTAATAGAAGCAATAAAGGCTCATGCATGAATTCTGCAGAGACATAAGTTCATTCGGACAGTAATGGGAGGGAGTTCCAGATGCTCTCACAGCTCTGTTCCAGGGTGGGAATCCTCTGTCACCATTGTCATGGATAATGATGAAACTGATGCACAGGGCAGGACTACCAGGTGGAGAACAGTCTCATCTTTAAGTGACTCAGCCTGGCCATATGCTTACTACTCACTCTGGGACTTTCATCCCTCTTTGTTTTTGGCTGTGTGTCCTGGTGTAAGGAAGGGAATTGCAGCTCCTTCTCCAGTGTCATCATCATCTTTCTTTCACTCTTATAGCTGTGCACCTGAGCTGTTTCCTCCATGGGTCCCTCTGCCTACACCTAGGGTAACACTTGATTGAAGTGGTGGGAGAAAAGATACTGTGATCAGGGACCCCAACGGGCAGCTGGCACCCACTGAGGCTCTGTGGGAAGGAGAGTCCGAAAGCAAGGAGGCTCCCTTCAGTATCTAGAACATGGCTACTTAGCAAAACTGTCCATATGTCTTCACTCTGAAGCGCTGGGTTGGGAAACTCAGAAAAACTAAACTGGGTTTGCAAGGTTTTTAAGGTTTCTCACTACTGCTAAAACAGATCCAGAGGTTCCCTTTGCCACAACACTCCACCTCTCCATCTACCCCTTTCTACAGTCACATTGTTTGCACTTCACTCTTTCGTTTATTGGTCCAGCCTTCTTTCTACTCTTTACCCATCATACCTGACTGCAGGGTGATTTAGTGTTTTTGTTTGTTTAGGTTTTTTTAATTATGCTATTTGTTAGGGTAACTGGAAAGACCTATTGCTTCTGTTCTCACTTGTTTGAATGTGGGGCTAAAAAACTCTGTGTGTAGTGCATGTGTGTAAGAATTGGTGACTGTGACAAGAAACAATAGATGACAAATAAGTTAATGACCATAGTTCGATGTTTGGTTATTTCATTGAAAAATGGATGTGGAAAAATGACCTAAGCTGGACCTTCTTTCAGTGGAGGGCTGTACCAGGTCACTTCCAGAGGTCCCGTCTAACCTGAATTTCTCTGTAACTCTAAAAATCTTGTTTGCTGTAGTGATACTTTCATCCTGAGGTGTGTTTTTATTTGCTTGTCTCGGCGGATGGTGTGGTGGAACGGGACAGTATCTGGAATCTTGTTGTCTAGGCACAGAAATTCAATCAAGTGTTTCTCCTTTTATGGCCTAAACAAATCTTTCTTTGCAGGAGAGCACAAAATTACAATTTGAAGAGGTTATCTGTAGAAGTGTTTTGTCAATCAAGGGCTGAAATGCCAAATGGGGTCAAAGTCTTTATGTTTTTGGAGTGAGTATTTGCTAAATGAGGGTTTGCAGCTGGAGGTGGAACTGCAAGGCTGAAACTCAACCCATACGTGAATTTTTCAGCATAGTTCCCTCTTTCCCTGTCAAAATGGTTCTCTCTGAGAATCGATGCAGGCTGCACTCAGTCTTCTTAGTCTCTGAACTGCCCATTTTAGCACCTCAGCTCCTTCCTAGAAACCCAGCCATTCTCACACGCTTTTTTCCATGTCAGAATAAAATGAATCAGAAAGGAGGGGGCCATGATGGCAACTTCAGTGTTCCTAATAAGTTAATGCTTTCCTTCCAAGACACTGTGATAGCCACAATAGCCCTGATTCTGACTTTCTATAAAGACTCTGAGAAGGATTTTCAGGGATATCAAACAGTGTAATTTTTTTAGACGTTAAGAAAGCAGAGTCAAGAAACCCTATTTTGAATGACTAGCTACTTGATGTACCATGGCAATTGACCCTGTGGAGTCACTGCAGGCCTTAGCTATCCTCTGATATGTCCCTTCTCAGCTGCCCCTGTCAGAACTGGTCCAGAAGCACTGAGCCTGGAATTGACAGATGACATTTGCAACTTGAGAGGCCAGGGATGCTCAGGACATTTTTCCAGGGCCCACACCACCAAGCTGCATCCCTGCACAATCTCCAGCATGCAAACTTCCTCTTCTTCAGTCACTGGCTACTGGTCTTGGTGGAAATGTCCGTGTGTGGGATCCAGGATCTATGAGGTCCCCATCCCAGCTCTCAGACTTCCCCCTGTCCTGCCCAACAGACCCTAAAGAAACCTGTAGCATTGCCACCCTGGCTCAAGCAGTTTTCTAACACTGCTATCATCTGTGGCCATTTTGTAGCCATTTTTGAATGGGTCAGCCTCCCTTTTCCACAGGAGCTACTGGAAGAGCTGACTGCAAACAGATTTTCACTGCCCCGATGTGGACTGATGTCAAACAGTGCCCAATGAGAGTTGACAAGCTGACAGACCAAATACATCAATGGAGGATGAGGAGAGGGGGAACAGAATGTCTCTTGTGCACGCCTTCAAGAGACAGAGAGCAGTTTCACAGATGGGCCAGCAAACCTCTTGTAAATGATACAAGTCTATATTTAATAGCTTGTGCATTTCTGTGAAGGCAGATGCAGGTGCAGGGGTAAGAAAAAATCAGTGCCAGGCACGAAGTAGCCCATAGGAGTCCAGCTTCCAGGTGCAGGCTCCTGTTTGGTACTGTCTCTGACCAGTAAATAACCGGGGGAGGGCTGACTGAGAGCCTGCACTGAGCTCAGAAGTAGAAGGTCTCTGGAACCAGACTTTGGGCCACAAGAAATCATTCTTTCCCTTTATAACTTGCGCACCTTGTGTTGCAGAATACTACTGAAGGGTAATTGCAATGGTGAGGTCAGGAAGAAAATATTTGGGATTGGCTCCTTTTATTGGTGCGTGGTTAGTTGTTGTATGCACAGTGAAGGGCTCTGGGCTGAGAACTGTCCTCTCAGGAGAGCCGTGTCCTTTGGCTACTGCCCTCACCTTTGATGAAGTCAAAGATGCAGCTTTGCTGGAGAAGGGAACTTGTGTCCTTCAGGTAGGGATCACACTGTTGTCTCAACTAGTGGATCAGAATTAGGGCAGAGAGGGAGCCCTCACAGCTTTCTCTTGCCCATGGGGCATGGTACCTTGTCCAGGCTCCGAATCAGACCACATCTCACAGCTAGCTATGACCCGAACTTGAACTCATCTGGGCCTACTACCTTGCCCTAATATCATCCCTCATATTGGCCTACAGAATGACACCCTTCACCTTACTCCAGGCTTTTAAATGAGTCCAGGCTGAATAGAAACATCCCTTGTGAGCTCACCTGTTTGAACCTGGTCCCAACTGAACAGGCTTACCAGGATCTTCTCAACATAGATCTGGAAATCAGTACTGAGTTGGACTTGATTTATTGGTTGCTGCCCAAGCAAAGTCCATGTGAAAAAAATAATTTCACGCTGACTCTTTTCCTCATTGACCAGTTTACTACTTAAATCCTTAACAGGTCATTATTATAATTTCCTTTTTCTTCCTTCAAACTGCAGACTGGTTTCAGGTCCTACCAATAGTCCAGTTAGGAGACTGGGCCAATATTGACAATTTTCACCCTGATGCTGAGGTCATGAAGGCATCATTGTGGTAGCTTTGTATCAGCCACCTAGGAAGTTATGGAGCTCAGAAGAGTCAGTTAGCTGCTCTTCCCTCATTGGAAAAGTTGGAAAAAATGCTGCCACTGTCCACACTCATTCCCTTTATCCCAGGTAACATGACTTGTGGTGAAAATATCTTAGAAGTGGTCTGGTGTCCTGGGCTTGGGCTCCAGTCTCAGTAATAAGAAGACCAGTGCAGATGAATCACTTGTGGTTCAGCAGAACTGTGATTGGGCTCTGTGCATGGAGCACAGGGGTAAGGATTTTGCTTCTGCTGTAGCATTGTCAGTGCAGGCTGGCTGCTTTATTTCATCAGAGCAAATGATTTAGAGAGATGAATGGTTAGAGTGCAGAGCAGTTTGGGATCTGCTGCTCTGAAAGATATGTGGGAAAACCAAGCTACTGTTGCCTTAAAAGTTAAGCTACTTCATTGGTGCTATACTATCAGTAGTAATCCAAACACATAGCTTAAAAGTATACAAACCAGACCCTTTCTGTTTGGTCCATGTCCTATCCTGTGACAAAGTGGAATCTAGCATCTCCTTTCTTTATGACTGATTTGCAATCTTTCTCTCCCTCTTCCCCCACCCTCACAGCAGCCTATCCTCATACTACTGATTCATTGTGCAATCAGATGGGTGATAACAGATGCTTCAGGAGAAGGGAATCTTCCTCCACAATTTGCTTAGCCAGTTGTGTGGTTGGAGTAGGAGTCAATTCCTTCCTGCCGTCTGCAGCCGTCTGCAGCCTGAAACGACTCATCCATCCCTTACCATCCTAGGGGTACAACTATAAATACTAGCAAGGGTTCACAGAAGTTGCCAGCCCTTTTTAAGTTCTTTCTGCAAAATCTGTCTTTGACCACTTCTTATGGCAACAAAAGGCTTCTGATGAAATACAGCATGCAAAGGGGTGTGAATGGCTGATCATTCATTTCACTGAACTGCCTGCCCTCCAAGTGTTGCATAAGAGGGTTAGAAGGCAGTATTAACTCATTTTCACAGTGTGCTTCATTTCTATTAGCAGAATCTCCTCTAATTTTTCACTTGGCTGCAACATGGTAACATCTGTCATGTCTTAGAGGTAGATTGGAACATTTGCAGTACTGAGCGGGACAGGCACAGTCAGAAGAGATGTGGCCCTATGCAAACGTGGACCTGGTGACCTGGTGACTTTTAGTCAGACACAGCCCTTCTTGCCTCAGTAGCTAAGTTTGCAGGGAAGTAACATTTCCATCTTGATTTTTATGATTAGGAATGACATCCTCTTTCTACAGCCATCTGGGGTGTGAAAACAAATACATCTGCGTGCTCCAAATCGATCCAGAAAGGTGAAAAGCAAACCAACGGCTATCAGAAAAATTACCCCTCTCTGCCTCGCTCCTTCCCGTCCACCATGGTTGATTTGGTTGCTGATCCGTATTTCCTCCCACTCTTCAGCTGGGCCAAATTTGGCTCTGTCTAGCAGAGGTGAGGGCACCATGAGTGTCATGGCTGGTGGGAAAGGGGGAAAGGAGTGGGGCTGGGGTTTGTGGGAATGGGGTACCCTCGGAACTGGCCAGGTGATGGCTCCCACCCCCCCAGTCCTTCCCAGGTCCCATTTCTGGGATCCTGACTGACTTTGGCAGTTGGCAGTGATGCAAGAGGGTTTCCATGGCAATGTACCAGTGTTGCTCCTTCACTCCTCAGCGCTCTGCCTTCCCTTCCCTCCCTCTCCCTCTCCTCGCCCCCCTCCCCAGCCCTCCTGTTTCTCAAGCCTGTTGCCATGGAAAAGTCAAAATCCACAAAGAATTTCAGATCACACACCCCCCACCCCCCACCCCCCCCCCCTGCCGTTGGTGTGGTTTTTTTTTTTTGGTGTTAAAAGTTTGCTTTTCAGTTTAATGTGTGGGTAGGGGAGGCTCCATCTGCCTCTTCAAAACCTTGTCCCTGAGCAAGAGGGAAGTCTCTGTCTTGGACTCTGAGATCTTCCTGGAGGGAGGGTGGTGGGAAGCTGCAGAGGAGAGCTCCAGCTGATGGGCACCATGTCAAGGTTATGGCTTTGAGAATTGGTTACGTGACACTGGAGGTTATGACTGATTTTTTGAAGGGACGGTGTCGTTTGGAGTCTAGAATCTGAATCAGTGACGTTTAAGCGCCCAAGACATGTTGGAGAAAAAGGAGGAGTGAGAGATTTCTGAAAGGTGCCTCCTCTGGAGGCTGCTTTTTCTGAAGTGATCATAGTGACTGCTGCCAACAGAAAAGGGTACAGACAACTCATTCGCTACCACAGTATGTGCACAGCAAGAGCTGCGGAAATGATGCAGCCAAAGGTACTGAATGAGACCAGAACAAGAGCCCACATTATCCCACCTGGTGCTCATGCTAATTCCCAAGCTTTCAGGGTATGCCCACACTCATCAGGACTTGTGTGTGAGCTTTGTGGATTACATTTTAGTTTGTTAGCTTAAGCACCAATTAAAGGTGAAATCATTTAAGTTTCTGCTCAAATTAGATAAACTTGCTTAGATATCTCTGAAAAGCACTGGGATACTCTGATAGCTTTGCTGCTCTGGGTAGCAGAGCTGGTTGAACTAGAGGGAGCTGTGGTATGGTAATAGATGTGGGAATTGACCCTCTGCTGCACTCTGCATGGAAATGTTCTGGTCTCCCAGCACGCTTGCTGTTTCCATCTGTGCTGTGTTCAGGCTTCCCACAGTGGGCACTGTGGCCTGGGATCCTCAGATGCATGTTGGAAAACCTTCTTCACAGTATTTCTAGGTCCAAGGAGTCCTGGAAATCTCCTGAGCAAAGAAATATTCTTGGGAGATTTCCCATTCTGACTCTTCGGGAGGGAGAAGGAAAAGGATTCAGATAATATATCCCAAATTTGCACCTTGTACTTATTTCAGACCTCCTGAGAGTCTTTTATTTGACACGATGTTAGCATCACACCTGAGGCTTCTTTAAACTGACCTTTTCCCAGAGAAGAAGCAGAGGAGTAATTTAAGATCAAATGCAGCTCTAGAGTAAAATGGCACATTTACTTCACTGGAGATGCGGCAGCATGGGCTGAAGTTGACTCTTTCTCTCTCTTTTCTTGTTCAGGAAACACTGAGGATTCACTTTTTGTTTCTTTTCTATATAGACAACTACATTCAGGCGGCCTGCTGCAGACACCTAACCTACGCATTGTGATTACCTCTCCCCATTGTCTGTGTGTACCAGGCATCTGAATCACTTGCTGCTCACCTGCCCTCAGATGCCGCAATAGTCACAGAGTCTAAATTGGGCATGTGGAGTAGGTGACGGAGTATAACCTGGAGTCTTTTCAGACTATCGGAAAAATTATCAATTTACAAAACCGTAAAGTCACAATGCTGGGTCATTGTAGCTCCTCTTCTTTTGCATGAATTCCTGGAAGGTGATGGATTTTCAACTGCCACAGACTGTGGTCTGTCCCACAGAAAGCTAAAAGCCTGATCTGTCAGCAATGCTCTACCTCTTTCCTTGTTATGCCTTTATTCTGTTCTAGACAAACATAATTTCTTCAGTCCCATGATCTGGGTCGTTTGTCTCCTTCTGTCTTCAACCTCTTTTCTGACACTGCTGAGGAAGAAGTAGTCGCAGTGCCATGTTGGGCACCTGTCAGGTGGACCCCATCTGTATGTTTCACAGAGGCTCCTGAACATCCAGCAGCAGAGAAAAAAATCTTCAGTCACTACCAATCTGGTCTAGGAGTTGAACCGTTGATCACGAGGCAAACATTTCCTTTCTTTTTGTATCTTGCAGGCCCCAGAGATAGATCTCAAAAGGTCTTCCAGAGCACTGTGTGAGAATATAGGAGTACACTGACTGTATCAGCAGACACAGTCACCCTCCTTGTGCTTAGTAAGACCTTGTGTAGCCCCAGACATCAATTTCTCTTTTACCAAAAGGAAGAGAGAGAGGGTGTGTAACTTTATTTAACAGAGCCTGGACTACAAACTACATCACAGAACACTCAACAAAGTTAATAATACAAGGCACAAGTCGGATGTGATATAAATGATGTAAATGTGTGAACTCTGAGTAGGACTTTGGCAGTGTTCCCAGCCGTGTTCAAAATGTACCCATGATATTTCTATCTCCCGTATTGGGAACCCACTAGAGAGAGGCAGAAAAGACTTAGGTTGAGTTTATTATCCATATTTATCATTCATTTCAGAATAGCATCTTCCTCCCACACTGATCCATCCTCATGGCACTACATATGCACCCAGCTCAAAGCAGGAGCCTTCACACTGACTTTTGGGGCAAGAGTTGAGAACGGTGAGATATGCTTGAAGCATTCAGTTTGTGTTGGGAAACCCAAAATAGATGGTGCAAGGGAATATGGGCCCTGTAGCTGTCCAGGTAGAGGTAATGAAAGGGGTTTGCAAGCTGTCAAGTCATCGGACTTTAAGGCAGAAAGGAGGCATGCCTGAGTGTAGGAACCCAGGCGAAAGACTGGAAGGAGATTCTTGGTATTTATCTCCCTTTTATATTTTTCCAGTGTTTGAAAAAGAGATGATGTCAGTGGAAGAAGAGCACAGAGGGGTTATGGCTCTGACCAGGGTGGGGATAAGCAAAGGCTGCAGGCTGAGGATCTTACAGAGTAATTTTTGAGTTGAGACCTGGGGTCCAGGGAGCACCTGGATGGGGACATCTTGGCTTTCAGAGCCACAGTGGGAGCACAGAAAGTGCCAGTGGTCATGTGGTTGAGCTGGCTGCAGTGAAGCCAGCAGTGCCTCAGAAATGGCTGCGTTGGAAGTGCTGATGAAGGTGATGGCTGGCAATAAAGAGTCAATGGGCAGGACGGCAGAGATGGCAGTTTGGGTGGAGAAGCTGCGGCACAGGGAAGGGTGCTGGTGGTGACGAGGGTACTGGTTGCAGCAGGTATTACAGTAGGGTTTGGAGTGCTACTGCAAGTGGAGACAAGGGTGGCTAATTACAGACATGATTGTTAAGATGAAGAGAAAGCAGGCTCGAGGAGGAGTGGTGAGGTCTACGGTTATGGCACTTTGCAGTGAAGAAGCTGCGGCTCAGTGCAGGGCTACAAGGGGTTCAGCTCTGGTATTAACTGAATCTGTGTTCTTCACATGTGCCAGCTCGTGGTTGGCTTGCTTCTCCTTCTATCTCACTCTTTACTACTTTGCTACTGCAGCATTTTCCCTGTTTGCATGCAGTGTGGAAAGAAATGCGTTAATGGTTTTGCGTAGAAAAAAAAGAAGCCTTAAATCAGACACTAGCCCACTGGTGATGCATCCTGTGCCCCTTGTCAGACAAAAGCTAGCCGGAAGATTTTAGCGGGAAAAATGAGGTTTTCCTAATGCTGCAAGGAAAAAAAAATCACAAGAAAGTTTAAAGGTGAGGGGGAATAATAAAAAAAACCCCATAATTGTTCTGAGACCTTCCTCAGCCCAAGGAAGGTTTAATGCTTTAAATGCAATGTAATTTCAGCAGTACTAAAGAACACGTTTCCATGGAAACATCAACCCACGGAGGGAGAGAAAGAGGGAGAAGGGAGAGGGAGCAGCAGTGGAGAGAGAGCGGCTCCTCTGGCAAAGGAGGAGTAGCCTCCAGACCTCCACACGCTTACTGACAGGAGTGATTATTTGTGTGTTTGTTTTAATCGATTCCCCCTTGAAGATGTGATAGGGAAGAAAGTGATAAGAGTGCCATCTTGGCCGAACTGCTACAGAGCCAGGAAAATCCAGACACACTTTTTGGACGAGTCTTCTTGCAGGCAATGACTCTGCTCCCACGAGCACTGTGAATTTGCTGCCCTTGCAAATGCATGAATGCTTTCAACACTTGATAAACGTTGAATAACCCCCAAATTGCTTGTGATTTCTTGGTGGATCAAAAAACTTCAGTTATTCTGCTGTTTCAAAAAATTAATAAGGGGGTTTATTTCAGTCTCTCCAGCTAGTTTAGCCCTGTCTGGCTTCTGGTAGCAGTGAGAGGACCTTTCTGGCAGATTTGAGTGGTTTTCTGCAAGCAAGAAAGTCCTAAAAGCTCTAGAGGAAAATTGATGTGCTCACCTGCTTGTTGGTCGTGACTCCCAAGACAGAAACTGGAATGAGCTCTGGGTAAATACTGACATGCCCTGATGGTTGACTACCAGCATACCAGCCACCTTCAGAAGACCAAAGGGGATGTTGACATGCACATCTACGTGTGGCCAGTTGTTTTAAGCTGTGGTCCACAGACATACGGGTCCATGGGAGATTTCGAAGGGGTGTGCAAGAATGATTAAGAAAAGTAAGGCTGTTGTCAGTGTGATTAAATTCACTGTATGGGGACAGTAGTTCAACTAGAATATTTTTTTACAGCTCTGCAAATTGACAGAGCTTGAAAAACTTCATCCTGGATGAAAAATCCCTGTGAAGAGCCTCATTTGACTTCTGTTCTGTGACTACTTGTCCTATCAATGTTTGTATGACTGTGCCCTAAGACAGATAAACAGATCTGAAGGACATCTCTTAACCTTTCAGTATTTGCCTGTTCCTAGTGGTATAGCTTCCATCAGTGATGTGTTACGTGGATGCCAAGACATAATTCTGACCCACCGTTGGCTGTTCTGACAAATGTAATTTTCTGTGCTTTTACTGCCCCATATAAGCAAATTCTTAGTCCTTTCAAATGGGAGAAATACCTTGAAGACTAGTTTTACTTTGGAGAAAAGTGATATGTTATCTGTTCCTAATAATTAAGAAAGGATGGAAAGATGTAGCAACAAAAAATAATACTTTAAAAAAGTAATAGGCAGGAATTTATTAACTCAGTAAAGCTTTGCAGCTTAATCCAATTTTGGACTGAACATTTAGTTATTATTTTATCCAGTCACTGTAACAATTTTGATCTTAAAGCTATTTTTCTATTAGCTAGTTTGTATTACTTAAAGGTTTGGTGAGTCAATTCAGAAGTATATTTGTTTTTATCAAAGATTTTTGGATAAAAAAAACTTTCTGAGAATAGACTGATTCCCTATGAGATTTATAGATATTTCCAGCTTTAACCAGAGTATGCTTTTAAAACACTTTTCCTTATTTCTGTTTTATTTCCAGTGAGGCCAGAAGGTGTAGAGGTATATTTTCAAGCTATTTAGGACTGTGTCATTTTCCCAACAAAAAAGATAATTTTGGAAGAAAAGTTGTAAGTCAGACATTTTGGGTTTAAAATGGAGTATTTTGACATGGAAAATCATTTACTGTCTTGTGATTAAGAGCATGGGAATGTTATATTCGTGTTTCTCCTTCATGAAACTTGGATGGACTAAATCTCCAGTGATATCCCTTCCCCTGTTGAGGTGATGCTGTTCCTTGTAGGACTCTTTCAGGGTGGAACATTACAGATGTATTTTATTTGGGGGTCTTGTCCATAAAAGAAAGGGCAGAAGGTGTCACACAACAGACCAGACTGTGTGGGAGCATGACTGTCCCAGAAGCTTCATTTTCTGTCCAATGTTATTACAGTTTTCAAATCTTATGGTTCTCTTTCTTTCTGACAAAGTGTTGACCTCCTCATGAGAAAATGTTGATGCCAAGTTCTTATCCCCCTTTCCCATTTAAAAATTGGTTTTGATAGGTAATTTTTCCTGGCTCTGGCATTTGTGAAAATAGGTCAGTCAGGATGTGTGTGAGAAAAATTTGGCTTTGGTTGGATTTTCAAGATATTGCTGTGACCAACATAGCAGATGGGGCAAAATGAAGATTTATCCTGCCCTTTTTTCTATAAACAGGTCACCTCATCCTAAGTTTCCTACAAGTGACCTAGCTCTCACAGTCTGGCCTTGGTGTTGTCAGCAGCACCCTGGCAAAGGGAGTGTAAAATGCCACTAGACCTGAATGGCAGCATCTCTTTCCCCCTTTCTATCAAAGACAGGGACTGCATAGGATGAAAAGCAAATGGGAGATCAGGTCCTAGATGGTATTAGGTACATGGAAGAAAGTTATTGTGGAAACTCTGAAGATCACTGAAGCAGTTGGACAAGCAGCCTTTCACCTGGGTGTTATTACTGTCATTTCTGCCCCAGGCTGAAGCTGACCCCATGTTCCCCATTGGGGGGTAATTTGATGACCCTGCACAATGAGTGCTCCCTCTGCTTTCTGGTGGACATCTGTCCATGCTTCAAAGCTCTGTGCTGCAGTACTTGAGTTTCCTCTTATATTTTCAGGAGGGAGGCGGGGGTCTGCACAGACTGTGGAAAGTGAGCTTCTCTTCTTGTTCTCAGGAATGGTCCCATCTCATTAGGATCAAGCAATGTGTGTAGGAAAGCAGCCCTGCCGTTGCTCTGGCTCACTATGTACTCTAAGGATAGATATATCCTCAGTCCCCAGGAACTGTCAGCTCAGAGTCTTTCTGAAATGACAAATTCATGGTAACTAAATAGAAGAAATGGGAAATAAAGTGGAAGTACCATTTTTTTAATGATTAAGAGGGGGAGTGATGGAAAAGATTCATCCTTCCACTGTGTATAGGAGCTGTCACTTGGAAGTCTCAGCACACATATACATTGTTTTCAAAACAACTTTGCTGAATATGATGGAGGAACAGCAAGGACAGATCAGTAGAAATTTGTCTTCCTCCAGAAAGGGATATCTCACAGGTCAGGATCAAACACCAAGAAAATTCATCTTCCTAGAGGTGAGGGGCCAGAATCTCAGCAGATCAAACAGTATCACTCCATAGATGTCAGCTGAATAACAGTGATTTATTCCAGCCCAGTATCTGCCCTCTTGTCTTTTAAAAAGGTGTGGACAGCAGGGAGAAACCAAATTAATCTCTTATATCTCTGTTATCTTGTAGCCTGAGGGATATTTCCTAATCTAGATGCTCTCCCAACCATTTTGCCTAATGAAAACAATCTTGAGCTCCGGGGGTTTCTCTAAGCCAGCAGGTCAGGTTCGTTCCCAGTAATATTAAATAGCTGTAGCCTGTACAGATTTTCTTGTGCAGGATACCTGCACAATCTGGAATTTGGTTGGTCTCTTCTCTATGCCTGCTTTCTTTCTTGCAGTGCATCTTCCCAGTTTCAGTGCTAACACTGACAATAAGAGAGAAAGGAGCAAATGAAGAAGAGTGAGATACTGTTCCTTTAAGATTTAGTTTTCCTAGTCAATGGTTGGCTTCTATTTTTTTTTTTTTCTATCTTGTTTTGGTTTTATTCATCATGATAGCAGAAAGAACAGAGTCCATGCCCCTTGTTACGTAAAAGCAGCTGCACTCGTGCCCTTTGCGTGGAATCCTTTTGCTGTAAATCGTACCTGACACTGGACAGATGTTACACAGACACAGCCAGTTGTGCCTACCTTTCACAACTCCGCAAGCCACCGGCACCGCAGCAGTGGGAGGCAGAGCAGGAGGCTGGGGCAGCGCAGGGCAGTGAGTGATGGAAGAGCCTCTGAAACACTTGGCCAGGGCCAGCCATGGGGACGTTTGATTGAAGACCCAGATGGAGCCCATGCTCACCTTTTCAGGAGTGAGCAAGTGGGTTTGATATCCCTTGGAGACTGTCTTATCTCAAGAGACTTCATGCATTCATGGGTCTGGGTAGCTGTGCATGTATTGTCTATCCTCTGAGGCAGAGTCAGCCACGGAAATGTCGAGCAATGGTATGGAGAAAAAATATCTATTATTTTAAGCTTTCCATGGATTTAGAGAGTGGAGGTTTAAATCAGCAGTTGTATGGATTGGTTGCAGTTTTCTCATTAAAAAAAATCTACACTATTTCAGTCTCTCAGATGAGAGCAGAAGCTATTAACAGCATAGTTAGTGCTGGTTAAATCTTTATTTGTCAATCACTTGCCACTTGAAGGTCAGAATTCCCACTGGTCCTAAACTTCCTTTTCCCTCTCCTTTGAGTCCACCCACCTTTCTGTCTGTCCATCCTCATCCAGGAGTAGGCATGTGGGGTGGACAGGACCTGCTGCAGGGCAGGACTGATGCACTCTGCTGAGGCTGTTTGCATCAACCCAGGCTGGGTAGGTCTTGCTGGTGCTGAGCAAGGGAACGTGGTTTAGAGCTGTGGGCACTTGTGCTGAAATGCTGTAATGTGCTCATCTTTGCTCTTTCATGAACATGAAGTGGGTCTGGGCAGGCAGCTATGCCTGTCCCTGGTACCTCTGGCTGCTGGATTTTTAATGTTGTCTCTAGGGAAAAGAAAAAGGCTATTTCACCATGCAGATTCTGTGGGGTAAAGGCCTTCCAGCATCTTCACCTCATTGCTGTTACTTTTGGTCTCAGTGTTTCACATTACAGTGAGTTTCCAAAGAGGCTGGTGATGCTCTACATCCCCATTCCCTTATCCTGCATTGCACCCCACCTGCCTTTTGCCCTGCAAATCCTCTCTGGCAGAGGTATTCCATAGCCTTTCTTTCCCTACCCTCCACCTACACCCTGTTTTTCCCTCATGTGCTGGACTGTTAAGATGACTCCCCGATGCTGATGGTGGAGAGGCTGTTTTATTTATATGGCCTGTCTTATTCAGGGAAGCGGTTGATGTTAGGATAATCATGCCATTTCAGACAGACTGCTTGTCTCATTGGAGCATAACTAGCACTGACAGGGCACAGGGAGTGTGTGTGCGTGTGTGTGTGCGCCCACGCACATGTGTGAGGTAGGGAGTGTGATGGACTGAACGGAGGCAATGTCCAGATTTGCCCACCCAGTCAGCAGGTCAGGAGGAGCTGATTCCCAGCAAGACACTGGAGGCAGAACTAGGAGTGGTTAGCGCTGACTTCAAACACATCTTCTTCAGAGCTGTGTCTGGGGCAGAGAAAAATTCAGTCAACACCCTCCTTGTCTATCCCCAAGCCCCCTCTGCCTGCCACATTTGCCTCTTCAGGCTTTCTCCGTCACTAGCTGAAACCATTTAAAATGTCATCATCTCTCTGCTGGTCCTAAATTGGCCATTTGATGTGGTTTTAATGCTCTGTTTCCTATGCCAACCATCCTTTGAAACACTCCATTAGCTTGCAGGGCTGACAGCTTCACATCTAGGGCGAGTGATGTTACCCAACAGTCAGAGCATAGGCTGGGGAGTCGGGTGCCCCCTGAGTCTGATACACTTTGTACCCAAGGACATGTCCCTTCCTTCTTTGTTCCTGCCTGCTTGTCCGTACCACTGGGCTCACAATGTCAGCCTGTTTCCACAGTGTTGTGTGTGTTTTGCTCCCACCCGGCTGAGTTTGGGCATTGTAACTGCTGCATCTCCACTGGGCTGGGGAAGAAGCTTGACTCTCCTGTGCTTGCATCGAGCAGCTCCAGAAATGCCCACATAAGCAAAATTCTTTGCTGAAAGGTGTTTCTAACAAAGTAGATTAAATTGCCTGTGCCCCCTTTCTCTTTCTCTCTCCATCTTGGAGTCCAAAACATCCAGGAAATCATGAATTAAACCTTTTACAGGCAGTTTCATCTTGGGTTACCTCACCTGCATGCACAGCCTGCTGTCCTCACGTTGTGCCCCTGTTGCAGCTGGTGTCTCTCAGTGCGGACATGCTAGGCAGTCTCCCAGCCCCCTGGTTGCCTGTTTGGGGACTGGAGTATGTGTAAGCTGTAGGGTGGAAGCAAGTTGCCCTGGCCAAGCAGGCAGCAGTAGTGTTGGTGTACCAGGGCAGCGCTGCTGTTGAAGAGGATGGCTGTCTCTGTGGTAGTGGTGGAGAGGGCAGAGCCACTCGAGTGTGGCTGCCTTGCAGCATGCTGCTGACTTGGCCTGCCAAGGAGTCCTTCAAGCCCTGATGCTTTGTCACGCAGGCCTCCCCTTGCTCAGCGCACCCAAGCAAGTGCCACAGCTACCCACGAGCTGCTTTCACCCTGCATCCCTGTGTAGGTGATGGGACCCAGCAAGCTACAGGAGTGCAGGGAAAGCTGTGGGGGGAGCTGCTTCTGCACTCTTCCTGCAAACTTCAGTAAACATGTTGCTAATGGGTGTGAGAGAAAACCCTCTGAAGAGTTATTGTGCCAAATTTGGAGACTAATTTCAGTTATTAAGGTGCGAAGCCAGGGATTTTAGTGCCACTTTAAGTGTAAATCTCAAGGCACCTCCAAGGATTGGAGTCACTGATGATCCTTCCTTGATTATTATTAGAGGTTCTAATCTTTCCAGTGGAAAACAAACAGAAATGACACCCTCTTGTGTCATATCTGTTGCTGATTTCTGTGAACTCTTCTTGTCAGGCTGTGCAAGGGAGATTCCCACAGTGGCATCATTCTCGGGTGGGAGGGGAGAGAGGGCTGAGAACTGTTTAATATTGCAGGCTGTTTAATTAGATGTTGGCACTGCTTTCTAAACTACTGACATATAAAGCTGCAACTCCCATCAGGCTAACAGCATCATCATCTTCTTGGATCCTTGTTTTGTCTTTACTCTGGTGGCTAGTGCAGAGAAGTCTTGAAATGGGTGTAGCTGTAGTCTTGTCCCACTGCAAGGTCTTTCCTACCACCAGAGCCTTACATATGTCTGGTAGGCTACACACACCCAGCAAGGGTCTGTGCCTGGCATTCCTCAGTACCAAAGCAATGCAAACATCTGGGAAAGAAATGCCAGAAAAGAAGCATGTATTGTCCTGACATGGGATGTTTTACACCATTAAGAACAATTGCGTGGCTAAGATTTTCCATGTGACTCACGTTTTGGGGTTCTTTCAGTGTTTGGGTGCTGAATGGGTCCAACTTTTGAAAAATAATGAATGGTCTGCCTTTGAAAATCATCCTGTTGCAAATGTTTCACACTGAGCTCTCTTATGGCTGTTTCCTATGCTATGCATTCCCCTGAAGGTCACAACATGGAACAAGTATGGAATTTCCTTTAGAAGTAAACATAATTGCTGATTGCACTTGGTAATGGAGAATTAGTGGATGAGTTTGGTTGATTAATGGAGTTAGGACAAAAAGGTTTGGGAAAAGGAAGAAGTTAAAATCATGACCTGGTTTTTTATTTGTTTGAAGAAGTTTCTCTGTTACAAATGCTTTCATTAAATTAGCAGGGAGTTCTCTGTGTGCGGGTAGTGGGAAAGCGTGAACCCTTTTTTTCTTGAAGTTGGTTCAAATTGAGCTTAGAAGTACAAACTGAAGCTGAATATCAGGAAATGTTTCCTGGTGTCATGGTGTAATAGAGCAGAAGAACCTCTCACATCTGTAATGGAAGTGTTGCTTGTGTAATTTACAGGAGAACTGGGCAAAGCACAAGAGGGCAGAATCCTGGGGCTAGCCCTGCAGGCAGCTTGGTCACCTCTGCCTCTCATGGTGATATGATGCTACTGGTGCCAGAGCAGGTGTATAAAGGCAAAATCTACTTCATGCAACAGGATTGTGAATTGAAGTGAAATATATGAACAGGAGAAACTGTCAGAGTGCCACGGAGATGTCATATAAACCACTGAACTGTGAAATATGTATTTGTCTCCTCCTCTTCCCCACAGTGTCATTCTGGATGGTCTGACAGTTAAGAAAACAATAGACTTGATTCTCATTTACAGCAATATCACTTTAACATGCTCTTACAATACAGCGAGGCCTTGGAATGAGTGTAGCTGTAATCTCGGTCCGCTTAAAGGTCTTCCCTGCTGCCAGAGCTGAGTGAAGAGGCCTTAGGATAAACAAGACTGAAGCCCAGACTGTTTAATAGTCCATTTGTACAGCTGACATGAGATGCCCCAAAGGAGGGTGCCTTGCACAGAAGTGACGGGACCTTTCCAGACAAAGAGAATCATTAACGTTGGCTGTGGGGATTTGCAGGGCTGATCACCCTTTTTTTTGGATCTTGCCGGGTATAAGGCATGACTCTGACCATAGGGAAAAGGACTTTCACCGGGCTATCTCAAAATCCACTGTCCCTACTCCTATGATGCTTCAGATGATTGCTTTGGGCCCAGCAAGGCATGCTGGCTGTGATAGGGATGGAGCTTCCTGCAGGTGCACTGCTCCTTACTCTGCTCTCTGCAGCTTCCCTTATCGTTACCTCGATGTTTGGGCTGGGGGGAGGCTGTCTCCACTGCTTCACCTGGAGGCCATCGCTGTCCCCAGATGAGATGTGAAATTCCTTTTGGAGAGTGAGCAAAGTGTAGGCTGTGGAGTGTGTTTACACAGCTAATTACTATGGATCCCTCTGCCCTTTGTGATCAGGGGAAATCAAGGACTGTGGGCACATGTGTTTGCATGAGATTTATGTGTGCTTTCAGGAATCCATAGAGAGCCAACAATGGGACATCACTTCCCTATCTCCATCACAAAATGGGAGCAATTGCCTTGCATTGCCTGATTGTCCTGATTCCTGGAGTAATTGTTCTGTTTCCTCCACACCCTTCCTCTTAGATTTTCCATTGTTTGCACTGTGCTCCTACCATCCCGGCTTAATCTGCAGGGGGAAGGCAGGCTCCCAAGTGTTAACATTCTCCTTGCTCTTTTTTGTCTCCTGCAGGTACCTGATCAATGTCACCTTTGAAGGCAGGAATTTGTCGTTCAGTGAAGATGGATACCAGATGCATCCCAAGCTGGTGATCATCCTTCTGACCAAGGAGAGGAAGTGGGAGAGGGTAGGACATCTTTGGTAATTCTTAAACTGTGTCAGTGAAGAGGATAGTGGAAGGCTCCAGGACAATAATCTCCCCCACCTTTCTGTACTTCTTATCAAGGGCTGGCAAACTCCTGCTTGCATCCTGGACCACTGGTATCTCCAATACCCAGGCCGCTGTCTTCTCTATGCAGGATGCCATTACATTCTTCCATTAGCATGCATAAAAAATTCATCAGCTTCCCTTCCGTAACCTCTGAACAAAATCTTTCCTGCCTTTCAGAGAAGAGACCTCCTCTGTGCCATGGGTTTCAATGGCAGAGACAGAAAATATTTCTCTGCATGGCTTGGGGGCAGTGAAGTTCCATATGCTAAACGACTGTGAGCTGCAGCCACACTTAGTAATATATGCCAGTGTTAACTGTACTTGATATATCTGGCCAGTGTCATTTGCAATAGGATGGTGCATCAAGTAGGATGTGTACATGAGATCGTATCGAGTTGTTCAAGGACCCAAATTTGCATATTTCTGAATAATTTGCATGTAACCCAAAGCACCATTTTAGAAACGGTGTGGATTTCTGTGTTAGTGCACATCTTTGGTTCATTTCACCTCCCACATAAATGTCAGTGGTCCAGGCTTGGAACAAGCACTCCCAAAGGGTTTGAACTGAAGTAGAGGGGGTAGTTTGAGGGCTAAGAAAATAAGATATAGAAAAGTGATGAGGTGAGAAGTCAGAGTGAAAGCAAGGAGAATTCAGCAGAGAACTCAATAGATATGAATGCAGAGCTTGGTCTGGGTGCAACCACATGTATGGCTTAGAAAAAAGCCCCTTTGCCCCACCAGACACAGAAAGCCTTCTCTCCTTGGTTGCTTGTTCTCTGCATGGACTTGGAAGAGGTCTGCATGGCCAAAGCCAGGAAGAAATTCCTGGGGAAATGAGAATGAAATAGGGAGCTGTCAGGAGAAGTGCATTTAGAAGAAGGCTGGAGAAACAACTTTTGAAGGAGGCAGAAGAGCCATTGCTTTAGTGCCTGGTGGGCACTAAGGTCTCCCAGTAGTTGCAGGAGTTTGGGGAGAGAGTGAAAGACCCCTGCTTGTGCCTGGTTTCCAGGAAGACCTATGTACCTCATGGTCTTGGCACACTGCAGACCAGATGAGAGTATATGGTTGCAAGAGTCAGCAGAGATCTCAGTGGGACAGGAGTGTGGGGAAACGTATGGCATGGCATCAGCATGTGTGGACAACTCCTGGACATGTTTGGAGGCAGACTGACTGGATATTGCACAGGGGATGGGCAGACAAGGCTCAGATTGCAGAGACCTCACATCAGGCTCTGTCCATCACTGAAGCCCACCAGGCAAAGTCCAGGAGCATGAATCCTGCTAGGGATTATTAGCAGGGCTGGCTGTGGGGAATCTGTTGCTGGAATGCTTTGCAGGCTCTGAGGAGGCACAGCTAAATGCAATGCTGTTTTTATCCTGCTTGTCACATGCACTACCCTGTCTCACCCTCAGTGAGGGCTTGGAGGCTACCATGAGCGGTAAGAGGGTTATTCAATCTCTAAGAGAGTATCTGTGGTCTCTCAGAAGAACCAGACAAATAGTGGAAGGTGAGGTGGAATGTTGGGATTAGACCTAGGACCTGCCTGAACCTTGCTGTCTGTGGGGACTGCTTGGTGCCCATTAAACCAGAACAGTTCTTTGTTTCATAGGAGCTGGGACTGGATTGAAATGAGACTATGATGAACCATGGTATTAGTGGTATGAAAAGCCCATAGTGCTTCCTGAACACAAATGTTTTACCTTGAAGTGGGTGTCTCACTCAGTGGAAAGATCAGATTATTATAATCATACTCTGAGCTGTTTGGATTTTACACTGGCAGGTTCTTCCTTGAAAACACAGAAGTCATCTCCAACATGCTCTGATCACAGAAAAATACCTTTCACTCCTGGAACTCATACTCTTTTCTTAATTTTCTCCATTCAGTGGAAATGCAAACATTAAAATATAAGGATGAAACAGATCTCTTTGGGGCAAAGATCATAATTTTGTTCCGCGTTTGCAGAAAGTCAGGCAAAGCAGAGTACTGGCCCTTAACAGCAGCTCCCAGGCAATGTCACAATGCAAGCCATAAATTATTCATAGATTATTAGCACACAATCACAATATCTTTGTAAATGCATTGATTTGCAGTGCAAAATCGTCCAAAGTCTCACTAATTTTTGCTAAATTAGCAAGGTGCTTTGTCCTGGCAACTTCTAGGCAATATATAGAGGAAACTGTGCAAAGTACAGGAGAATTTCCAAGTCAAACACTCAGGCAGTAGGAGAGGAGAGATGAAAGGCTGCATGAGAAACACTGATTCAGTCCTCTTCTGTGCATTCACTGTAGCTCAGTCTTTAATTACATTGCTGCACACTTTTATCCATAATCAGACGCTGTGCCTGGAAGGAATGTCAAGAGGTCATTTAGTCCCTCCCTGTGCCTAAGGGAGGGATCAACTAAACTGAAATTATTCCTGACAGATGTGTGTCTCACCTGTTCTGCGAGTCCTTCGATGCTAGAAACTCCATGAAATCCCAAGTCAATCTCTTCCATGGCTTCTTTCTCCTTACCCTGAAAAGTTTTTCTGATATCTAACCTAGATTTCCTGACTGCAGTTTAAGCCCATTACTACTTGGCATCTCCCTAGTGGACATAGAGAATTGTCTATTCTCTTCCTCTTTTTATCTTCGCTATGTATGTTTGAAGGCTTCTATCATGTTGTCTCTCAGTCATCTCTGCTGTAGATTAAACAAGGATTTGTTCAGTCTCTCCTGGTAGGTCATGTTTTTTAGTTTTCTGATAATTTTTATTAGTCTCCTCTGGATTTAGTGACACAGTTTGCTGCTCTGTACAGCTTGGTGCAGTTGATTCTTGAAAGATGGCAAACAGATTGTGAGGACTACATCTCATGGGGCATATATATATATATAAAGAAATGTTTTAAAACAGGTGTGAAGCCTTCCATTTTCTGAGCAGGAAAGATGCAGACAGTGACTGAACAATTTCAGGCTTTCAGGTCTGTGAAATTTTTTGAGATTTTGATTTTTCATCCCAATTTGAGAAGAAATATCTTCAAAACCTCACCAGGTGTTTCAGAACAGGAGTTCATTTTCCAGAAGACCTACAGCTGTCCCCAGACTCTGATGATGATAAATCTCCTCCTATGTCCTTCAGACAGACTGAAGCCTTGTAGGACTGATAATCATGAAAGAACGTGTAGAGCAACCACTTTCTGGAAAGGGGCAGTAATCTAAGCTCTTCTGCTCTTGTAGCCATCGGTAACGATTCCTCTGGTGATAAGCAGATAGGCTGCATTTCATCCACTTCTTTGTTCTCTGCTCCTTAGGGGCAGAAGGCTGTATGCCTTCCCTCACTACCTTTTAATTAGCTAGTTAGTAGAGCTTTTTGCTTCACTAGCCAGACAGCCTAGGTGTGTTTTGGGTGCCTAGCTAACCTGTTGTATTTATCATAGAGGGGCAGGTATGCAGATGGAGGTGGTAAAGGAGGTCCACCCTTATGCCCCATGAAGGGCCCTGCCTCATTGCAGCAATGAGCTGGGGCCAGAGGTCTTGCAAGGTGAGCCAGAGGATCAGTACTACACTAGGTTTTGTGTCTGAGAGTTGTGTGTTGGAAGAGTTTTCACCCAGCTTTTTTCTTTACTTTACTGATTGCCTGTCTCCTCTGCTCTGCTATAATCCCACATATGATGAGGATTTATTTCTGGGTTCATGATCCCTTCATGAGAGCTGGCAAGTGCTGCTCTCCAGCTCTTGCTCACATCCACCTTCCTTGCTGAGGCAGGGCACAACAGTCCTGTCCCATTAGCTCCCAGCTCCTTCTGTCTGCTGCCTCACTTTCCCCCAGCAAAACTGGGGATGACACAAACATTACTATCCCTGAGGCCCTCTTTGGGATTCTTCCTCTTTAATTTCTAGTGAGTTTTTCATCACTTCTATTACTAGGTTGTTCTCAGCCTCTCCCTTTGACTGATGTTTCTCTGCCGCTTCCCTTAGGTGTGTCACTGGGGATTCAGAGCACCTTTCTATGCAGCTCATGACAGCAACCTCTTGTGCCACCCCACAGAGTCCTTTGATTGCAGGCTCCCTGGGGCACCTCTTACCATGCATGCTCCAGTAACTCCTGCTCCTGGCTGGATGAGCAAAGCCCCAGGTGATGGGTTTTGTCAGGGTGCCACTACAAGCCATCTTAATGGGGGACAGATGGGAAACTTATGCTGAAAGATTCATTCTCCCTGCTGCATGTGGTAATCCTCTGCCCCTATCAACCCTCACTCCCCTCAGCAGATAAAGTGTTTGCCTGCTGCTGCTCCTGTAATTATCATTGTTTGACTTTTGAACTCCTGAAAATCAATTAGCAGCATCTGTTCTGCTTCTTCTAGCCATTGATGTGGCCATGATTACAGATTCACAGACAGGCTACTGAGACTGTTCTCCTACACTATTGCACACATTAGTGCTCCCTGGAAATGAGGCCATTTGCTGTGGCATGCTGTCAGCTGCCTCTGTGACTGTAGTTTTCCTGTACTCCCTCATGCTGAAATAGGGTGAAAAATGGTCCCACAGCTCTCTGCTGCATGGGCAGATGTGTTCAGTCTTGATTGTAGTCCACATAATGTGAGTTAGTGAACTTGTGTGGCACTGTCCCCTGCTTGGGACAGAGCAATGTCAGGCCCACCCGTGCTTGGGAAAGGTTCCCTTGGGATATGGGAAGGAGCTACAGAAAAGAAAGAAGGATTCAGAAAAGAAAAATCAAAAAATAAGGGTTTTTTTTATCTAAAAAAAGAGGAAGGGGGAACAAGATAAGTCTTTGGACACCTAAATCATTGTTGAAGAAAGGACATTATGGTCAGTTGCTTTTTATGTCCACAGTAAACAGAAAGAAGAAATCTTGCTAAATTTTCAAGCAGAAAGATTTTGGTTAGATGTGTAGGGAGCTGTCTAATTGTTAGCATGGTGAGACATGGTGAGGCTCATTTGCTGGTGATGCTCATTTGCTGGAGGACACATAGAAAAATACCCAACAGCGCCGGGTCTAAATCTATCTTGTCCTGCCTCAGAGCTGGTGGATGCTGTAAGATATCTCTTGTGGTTCTCTGCCAGCCTACATTTCTGTGATTAGATGAAAAAGATGAACCTAAAGTTCATCATAAGAGACCACTTATTTGATAAGAAAGAAAAACTGGGTTATGGACAGCTTATCAGCAAAAACTTTAAGCCTGGTCCAGTGAGGACATCATTTCTGCAAACTTCCACCATGTACCTTTTGTATGAGCAGGCAGTTGGCCCGTGAAGGCTATTGTGGATGGATGCAAACAAAAGCCCTTGTGGAGGCATTTGTCACCTCCTGCAGTCTGCAGCTTTGGAGGGCTGATGAACACCACAGAGATACTGAAGAGGCTGTAGCTTCTGAAAATGCTGCAGCCTTCAGGCCTAGTCTCAAATCTTTCTGTGCATTAAAAGAAATATTCACTGTCATTTCTTTGTGTGCTACAATGTCGCAGTGACAGAAATAACAGGACGGGAGAAGAGGACTGAAAATCTGATCAGTATTCTTGGCTTTTAGTAAGGATCTGTGTGGTACTGGCCACTCCATGAAGAACTAATATGAATCACGTACCTGTTATGTTTCCCAGCAGAAGGAAGGATTTAGGTTTCTTTATTTATTTAATTTTCTGAAGAAGGCCCTTTAAAAATAAGAGAGGAACAAGAATCCAAGCATCTTCTCTGAAGAACCTTCCCTACCTTTGGAAAGATGACTAGACCATTTGAGACAGTTTCCTCCTTGTGTTGTCTGGTGCCCACCTGAGCAAGCCTTTCTAATTACTTACGCATGCATGCACAGGTATGCTTGCCTCCCTGGGGTGGAATTTATCGCCTTTGGTCAGGTTCTGCTCTGTGTGTGGAGTTTTGGCACCTTGACAGCATGTCAAGGAACTTCAGAGAGAAAATGTTTTTTATCCCACTGACTCCTTTTACTGTGAGAGAAAATTGGATTGTTTTTGCCAATCAGTCTTGTTTTGCTAATTTCCCTGTGTACATGGGGATTTATGACTCATTGTCCCTGAGAAGAAATGGCATAGGAGTTTGTTTAAACCTGCTCAGAGTTAGTGACTGATTCTGTTCCCATAGAACCAGTTTTTAGAAGGATACAGCTTCACTTAGGGGAGATGAACCATTCTGGATTTAAGCACATATGGCTAAAATTAGAATGGGAGTCTGCAAATACATTTCCCCTCTTATTTGTAAAATGTTCTTTCTGGACATTTCTCTAAGAGACTGTATTTTTTCGAATCCCTTGCTTCTCATTAGACAGCAGACTTGCATCAAAGAATAGGTATTTTATAGATACCCTACTCCCAAGTGAGTGTCCCTTAGATACCTGATCTAGGTCACATCTGATGGCTCTGTTGATGACCCTCATTACATCAGACAAACAGATGGCTTTATTTGTGCACCTGTGCTGCATCCACTGTCAGGATTTGGCCTGGCTTCTCACAGTTGTCCAGGGTGTAACTGTATGTATTTGTGGCTAATTATGGCCATGTTAATCTTACACTGACTCCTAAGGAGAAGGGCAGATGCAAGTGCCACACAAAGCTTTCCTTATCAGCTAAGAAATGGAACACTCTTTCTGAAAAAGCCTCCTACGTAAATCTTGTGGACATGCTGATCAAATAGTATCTTTGCTGACTGATCCTATCAGACCATTAGATTAGATTACTGCATCCTGCAGTAATGAGCTAGTACATCTCTTTGACCAAAGAGGACACTAGCTGGGTGTCTCCTCCTAACCACTGTATATTATGTCAGTATAAGCTGTATGCTGTCTTTACCTCTTGCTGAAGTGGTTCCTGACTTTGTTTGCCTGAATTTTGGACTGTATTTGTATGATTCATGAGCCTGCAGAAAAATATTCTGGCTCTTCTCCACCAGGCCCTACTCCTTGGTTACCAGAGGGAATTCTTACATTGAAACAATGACAGCTTCTTGGAGAGACCTTGTCCTCTAATGCAAATCAGATATTGGAAAATCTGGAGATCTTTATTAAGCCCAGGCTGTAGTTAGAATGCCTCCTACCATTTCTATGCTGGTGTAGCTGATGAGGGTGATGGTAACCATCTGACCCTTACTGGGGTTGCCAACCTGACTCTTTGGACAGCCCTGAGGACTGTGCGCAGTGTACTAATGTGGTAACACAATCCAGCCATGGGAGAAGACTGCTCTTGCCTTGTTTGCATTCTGGATGAGAGCTCTAGTCTGGGGCTTTCTTCCAGCTGACTTGCCTATGCCATACACCAAGGGGGGTCACTGTTTCCCCCTTGCCACATGTACATGCAGTCACTTCTTGTGTGTCATCATTGCTGTCCCCAGCATCCAGTTATTGACTGGGGACTCTGCTTTCCAGGGAGCTGTGTGAACGCTAACCAGAAGGGTGGCTCCTGCCCCAAAGAGGTTGCACTTTAATTAGAAGACAAAAGACAGCAGATGGGTACAGATGGACCAACGGGGGAGTACAAGGGAACAATCAGACAACATTAGTCAGCATGGTAGGCAGCAGGCTTTACACCAACTGCCTAACTCTTGTGAAGGCTTTGATAAGCAGTGGAGAATTATAACTGGCTTTGTGCAAGCTTATGGGGGCCTCATTGAGAGTGTGAAGGGCAGATGGGAAAAAGCAGTAAAGGTGCTTTTGTGTGCTTGGAAGCTGTGGTTGAGAACGTGCAACAACTCTTCTTAACATCCAAGGGGATAATCCTAACTTTACAGAGAACCAAAAAAAACTGTGGTAAGGCTACATCTTGCAATGCAGTACCATCTCTCAGTGCAGGGCTCGTGTGCTAGTGCCAGAGCCACATAGCTTCTGGTTGAAAACCCTCTTGCTTACCACCAGCTTGGAGGTTTTCATGGCATGTCAGATGTTGCTGTATATCTGTGTCCCTTTCATTGTGAGCATTTAATTGATTGTGGGAATATGTTATCCCAGCATGTTGACAATAAACATCCATATCTTAATTCAGGTGATAGCTGAGCTGCTGTGGGAAGATGAGCTTTCAAGCATGGATAGAGTAATTAAATGTTCCTATCACAATACAGTATCAAAGATCCATCCTATCATCCCTGATCAGTCTACAGTATTCTAAAGAACCAGGAAGGGGGGGGAGTTGATTTGGTTAGAAATGAAAGAAAGAAACATAGCTGTTGTTTTGTAATTTTTGGTGAATGAAAACAATTTCATATTTATTTTGAGTCTGCAAAAATGTTTTTCTGGCATAAAAGAAAAAGCAGGTCATTTAAATGTAGTAAAAACATATTGTAACACAGACCAGTTTTGATAGAAAAACGTCATGTGAAAATGAAATTTTCTAAAGCTTTCACTTTGTGCATTGCCATTTTTAAGCAAAGTATGTAATTGTGAAAAGTCTAAGTGATATATGCTGACATTCTAAGAATCTCCTCCCTTGCCCTCTCTTCAGACCAAAACTCTTCTCTAATTTCAATCTGAGCACAAGAATTACTTTTTCCTCAAACTCCGTTTACAAGTGAACTGACTATTTATCAGCCCAACAGTAATTGCTCCAGCTGTACTTCATTCAGGACTGACATGGGCAGGTTGTGTGTCCTGCAACACTGGATGGATACACAGAACAACAAACTTCACTTTCCTCTGCTTTGCCTCCAGACACTTACTGGAAATCACTTCAGGGAGTCTGTAGCAGCCAGAAACTGCACAGGTGTCCCCAGTACCATTGGAAGGGGCAGTCTATTTCCTGTTGCTTTTGGTGGCCAGACTATGCAATGAAAAGACAGCTGAGGAAAGCATGGGAATTTTGGTGGCTTTAAGATTTGAAATTCGTGAAGAGATGAGGGCAGAGAGGGAACAGCCAACCAAACAGCATCTGGAGAGAGTGCTAGCATAGCTTCTGGTGAAGGAGGCTCACAGTGAATGAATGTGCCCCTGGTGCAGGAGGGTGTGTTCACATCTGTTTAGTTGCATTTGCTTGAGACCCTGTCTCATACCAGTGATGTCTTTGCTTGGTCTATGAATACTTTGCTTTTTCTATTTTTACGTTTCTTGAATGTTAGTAACTGGAGACTCTGTTTTCCCTCCATGGGGCTTGAGAGAAGGGAGGTGCTGCTGTGCTTTCATCTGCATATTCATAGGACCCTATGTTTTTCTTTCTTTTGTCTTTTTCTTTTGGTTTTGTTTTTCTTTCCCTTCCTCCTCTTCCCCATCTTTTTTGCTAGGGTTTTGGCAGTTTGCTTTTCCTGGAGCAGGAGTCTGGACACATTTGCTTCTGAATGCCTTTGAAATCAATTTTTCTTAATATAAAATTGCTCAGACTTTTTTTCAGTAAGGAATAGCTTGTTTGTTGTGTCTTTGGCCTGGTTTCTCTCCTCTGGTGTTGGTTTTGGCCAGCGTTTCTGTGCCTGGTTCTCACACGCTCCATGCTTTGAGTTTGAATCCTGATTGTGCGTGGTTGACTTGGCTTGATGCTGACCTGCATCTTGGCAGTGTTTTTTACTAGACCAAGACAGTCTTTTTCCCTGTGGTTTTCTCTGAACTGTTATGTGTTAACTTCTCTGCTGCTTTTCAAAGGTATCTCAGTGTTAAAACTGTGGTTATCACTGGAGCTACTGTGTGCTTGCGTTACTCTCACTGCTCATGAACCCTGGCATGCGTTTAGTGTCATCGATTTGAGCATACAATATGTTCAGCGTCGTTTGTTTTCCCTCTGCCTGAACTGTGTTTTCCACGAGTCTGTAATTTCTTCAGACTGCCTTTGGTAACGTTAGATCCCAGCACTCACTCTTTCATTGCCTTGTAGTGGCATCTGAGTTTCTGTCCCTATCCTTTGGCCTTTATTCCTCATGAAAGGGTCTGGCATTTATTGACCTGGGTTTATTTCTAAAGTGTGCTGGGGGTTGTGCTGACTTCTACTGAGTCAGCAGTTTGCCAGGCTTATTTAATTTCTTTCTGTCGGGCTAGCTGCATTCTGCAATGTCTCCCACCATGCCAAGCCTGGAAGATTGTTTGACAGCCTTTTTCTTGTTCCTGTTTAAGCTTTCAACTTGGTCTGCATTTTGTGTGACAGTTTCTGGTGCTTGTTTCCCTTAGGTTTATTTCCTCAGTTCCTGTACATGATAATGACTTATATTTCTATTGTTTCATCCTTCGAGAAGGATCCTAAGCACTTTGCAAAATTAACATACCGGCAATATTTCACTATGAGTAACGTTCAGCCGCTCGTGTGGTGGAATGGGGTTAGGCTGTTTAACGATGCAAAACAGCGCTTGCAGAGCTGTGTAGGGTAAGAAAGAGGAATCTCAAATGGAAGGAGGTGAGGGAATTTTATTTGGACTCCGGCCAGTTTTGGTCTCCGAAATCTGTTTTTGGGGAAAATGACATGGATCATTAAAGACCAGGACTGATAAGGTCTGTGTTCTTCCCTTTCCAGATGATAATGCCCGAGCCTCAGAAATATGGTGGGAGGAACAAAGGAGTCTGTGAAAAAACATAGTTCAGGATCTATGAAAATATTAATTAATTTTGGTCAGATATGGAGGATTTATTCTGGAAGTTTTATTGCTGTAAATGAAAACTGACATTTTGGTGTTTTCGTGTAGACTCACAAAGCCTTTAGATATCACTCACAGAGGTGACATGGAGGAGGAAATGGCAGCATCTTCCCCCAGATTGCAGAGCCTTGTTAGCCAGTTGGTGAGGACAGACTCCTAGGCAATGGGAAAACTGCATTCAAATTCCTTCTGCCTGACTCAGAACGGAGGTTTAAACTGTGGTCTCTGTCACACCTCAGGAGAGAGGTCTAGACCTTGGGACTGGGATTTTTTAAAATTTATTTATTTCTTTTTTAATTGAAACTCCTTTGACAGTGAGTACTTGAAGTGTCTTTGCAGATGTTTGTTTGGGTCCAAATTTCCATCACTTTTATTAATCATGTCTGATAGAGAACATGATGTTTGTGTGTGTGTTGAATGGACGAGTTTGATTACTGGAAAATTCAAAAGAGCAAACAAACCTGGGTTTAGATTGAAGCAATACCTTTAATTATTTTTTTTCCTGTATTGTTCAGACCTTGCTTTGAAAAATCATTTTTTGCATAGCTTAATCGGAACACTATTTTGGTCAGTGCAGGGCTGGCCTTTATGAGACTGGGGAAACTGCAGCAGGGCAGCTTGCCACCCACCACATAACACGGGTGCACACAGCAATGTTAATGCTAATAGGTGCTGTAGATCCTTTTGTTCTCCCAGTAGATCCACCCTGGCATTATGTAATCCTGTGTTTTTTGAGAAGAAATAGTACTTGCTGGTAAACCAACTTCTATTGGGTGCAGCACTGGACAGCAGAGGTGTACTGCAAGTTTTCCAGTCTAAGCAGCCTCATACAACAGTCTCACCATCCAAGCTGGGAGGTCTGGGAATAATAGAAAGAGTCCCTTTTTCTGCAGTCTGCTGCCTGAGATCAACTCCTCCACGTCAAGTTTAACTGTTTACTCCAAGCATTATCTGGGTGTTTTAAGAATTCAGGATTGCTCAGGTCACTTCTTTCAGGCCAGTGCTTTACTTTTGTTCTTTTTCAGAAGTGGGAGATATTTGCTTTCCTTCTTAGACGTGTGCTCATTTTCGCTGAGGTCAGAGTTCTTTGTATCACTGCATTTAATTATGTTTGCTTTGTAAAGACTGCTGGGATTATGACAGCATCTCATTTCTGTAGCTTTTCTGCCTCTGACAGGAGCTACCTGTGGACAGCTGCTTTCTTTGAGCTTCTCATGTGTATAGATCAGCCTGCATTTGTAGTTTCCACCAGCTTCATGCCTTGTCCCTTTTCTTACAGATGGCTGCTATTTGAGGTCTCAGCTTTCAGGATGGCTGAGGAACAGACCCATAGAGAGCTGTGTGTGTCTATATTTGAACAGTTAGAATCATAGAATCATTCAGGTTGGAAAAGACCTTTTGGATCATTGAGTCCAACCATCAGCCCTACTCTACAAAGTTCTCCCCTACATCATATCCCCCAACATCTCATCTAAATGACCCTACATGAGTTGTTCTCATCCATGCTCTGTCTCCTGTGTTTGGTCCCAGAATAAGTCCTCCGTGTCTGTATATTTTCCTGATTGTTGCTCAGACACCTTGCTCCAACCTGGGACTAATGGAGACACTGTCTTACAATAAAGATTAAAAGAGTACAGTCTAGTGAAATCTGCACTAAGGACTTTCTCTGTTAAGAAGTCCCCTGTCTCAAATAAACACTCTGAAGTATTCCCAGGGATTAATGTGCAATGTTACTTGAACTTTAGTTAAAACCTGTTTTCTCTGGGTAGCCTGTTACTTACTGGACTCTTGCCTGGTTGCTGAGGATAGATTTTTCCCAAGTACATATTTTTGCCAGATAGGGAGTATGATAATTTTCTGCAAGTGTTTGAAGGGAATAATCAATAAGGAAAGGAAGGACTTCTTTAGGACAATCCAAGTGAGTGTAATTAAAGAGTAATGGGGAGGCAGGGAGTAGAGCAAAAGTGCATTTAGATTGAATATAGGGATCAGTGGGTTCTTTTAGAAGATGCAAACCAATTGTCTGGTGAACATGCTGAGAGACTGGTTGCTGTGACTGTTGACTATAGGATGGGACAGGCCAAATGGGAGGGAGGTGGAGAGGAACTGACCAGAGAGACATCTGCCAAATTTTTTATTTTCATTGTCCATGTCTGTCTGTGTGTTGCTCTGAAGGGCGAGCAGCACAGCACCCTGGGGGGAAATCCTCCCTCTCCCAGATATGCTCTCCCCTCAACCATGTCTGCCCTCCTACAAGCAGGAGGGTGGAAGAAATTTCCTTTGCCTTCTGCTTGAGGGGAGGGTGCCCAGTATGTGCCATGACAGAGGGAGAGGGCTGGGAAGCCCCTGGTGCCTTGAGGAGCCTGGTGGGTCTCTGTGCTACTCGCCCTCTGCCTGCACTGGTGGAATTTTCCAGGAGCGTCCCCCCTCTGCCGCCACCATCACTTTGCAAACTCCAAGAAACGCAACTCATGAAAATGCATTCTTAGCACACAGCTGACATGGTCAACATCTGGTTTCCAAAGCGAGTGCTGTGAGAGATTTCAAATTGCTGCACTGTGGAAAAAATGACTTGGGGTAATTATAGATACCTAACAATACTATTTAATTTCTTCTGCCATGTCTTTCCTACATAGTGTATCTCGTAATGCTTCAGAGAGCTGAATAATTCTGACAGAGGGCAGCGAGAGGGGTAGGTAAGGGAGAAAAAAGGTCCCCTGTGATTTCAGTTAGGCTCTGAAATGAAGGAAATGTGAGTGGAGGGTTAGATGTTTTTCAAGTCCTGTTCCAGAAGGGGGGACCTTTGCCTGTTATGTGCATTGGCTATGGGAGGAGAAGGAGAATGTGGAGGATGATGAGGGATGCTGAGGATGACAGGACCTCCAAGAACAGACTCACAGGACAGGGGGAGCTTAGCACAAAGCCTTACTGGCAGCTAGGGTGCTTCTTGGCCCGAATTCTGCTAAGCAGGCTCAGAGCTTGGGACCACAGGGGAAAGGGAGGTGAAATTTATAAGGTTGGACCTATGACCAGATGTGAGACTGACTACTCCAGAAGGCAATTCAGAGTGGCTGAAAGTCAGACTCCTGTTCAAAACCACCTCCTCTGATACAGAGGGAGCCTGTAAAGACCATCCTCAGCAGACTCAAGTGAGGACAAGTGTGGATCCCAGCAAGGTCTCCTCTCTGCTTCAGAAGTGCTGTCTCTCTGTTGGCATTGCAGCCCAGAGGTCCTGCATAGGCTGTGTGTGTCCACAGCCAAGACTTCTCCAGGCAGCACAGAGCCAGCTGCAGTGATAACCTGTCCTCCAAGAAGTGAGCAGATTCCATGGGGGCTGCTGCAATGAAGAGGGCACCACAGGAAGGCTGAAGAAGAGGCTCAAAGGCCAAATAGGAGGACCCATATGGAGGTCAGAACATGGTTTAGGAGAAGCCCTCAGAGACTAAGACTAAGCAGCACATGTGAAGGGGCACAGTGAGAACCACGGAGGGCAGAACTGGGGAGCAGTGGGTAAAAATAGAATCTGGGGACATTAGATGTTGGTTCTACCATCAGGGTGGAGGCACTCAATAGAGGGAGCCTTTGGGACTGTTGAACCTTTCTGTAGAGCCCAAGAGCAGGAAAAGGATGTTATGGGGGGTTGCTGTTTGATTTGTCCTGCAATGCAGCCAGGGTCACAGCAGATAGACAAGGATGCAAGATGAAGGTGAAGCCCATGTCTCAGGCCCCTGAGATGTTGCATTCTGAAGGGATGATGGAAGGTCAGCAAGAAACTTCAAGTTGAGGACTTGTCAATTGGTATAGCTTCTACTGGTAAATTGTCCCCTGAAGGCAAGCTCGTAGTATCATTTCATTGAGACAGATGCACCAAAAGGAATATTCATATTATGAAAGTGTGACTGTTATCCTGGAAAAAGCACTAGTTAAGACTCATTTGTCTATCATGCTCATCGAGGCTTGTCTCAGTGGTATGTAATCTGAAGAGCTGTTGCTGCTGATATGTTAAAATACTTAATTGTAGGTCTTGGGAAAGAGACCTACATATACAAGCATATCTATTTGAGTTACTCAGCCCCAAAACAACTTATAGTGAGTTAACTTGCAGAAAGGTTTTTTGGTGGAAAATTAGTATTTCAGTTAAAATATATTTTCATATGAGGTGCTTATTTTCCTTAGGACACTCCAACTTTTTGTGACAAGGCTGAGAAGTTTGAAAAGCGACACTCCAGAGTCTTTTATTGCTACGAACGAGTACAAATTGATTTTGGTTTTTTTTGTTCTCAAGTTTTTGAATACGATTTTGGAATTTTCAGCAAAAGAAGCAGTGTCAGGGACCTCCTCTCATTTATATTCAAATGGATATTTCTGTATGTTTCAGGAAGCCAGAAACACGAAACAGATGATTCTGGTATTAAAAAAAGAACATACTCTTAGCCAGTGTACCTCCTTCAGAGGAAATTACCATCTCTCTCTGCTCCAGAAGGTTCTGCAATGATAAATGCAAAGCTGTGCAGATGCTGAGGGAATAACCAAACCTTGATCTCTGAGAAAACAGCTAGGGATGGATACCAGTTCAAGGTCGAGATCCTGGACAAATCTGAAGCTTGATCTTTTTCCTTTTTGAGGGCTTATGAAGGCTATGGTGAGCATGGACACAGCTGTGTGGCAGAAAAAAAAAAATATTGGAATGAGGTGTAAGAATTAGTGATAAATATTTAGACAGCATCGCAGCTTTGCAAGATGGTTTCTAAAAATTAAAGCAAAAAGAGGTGTTCTTGAAAGGCCTCTCTCACAGGCCACCTAGACACTGTCCTCTATAGTGTCATGCAAAGCTTGTGTCTTTTACTGGATGCCTTGCATCCTCTCCCTCTCCCACCTCCTTACTCCAGAAGCTGCTCTGTTGCTGCAAACCAGACTATTCTGAGTTATACTGATGCTGTAAAATTGGTACTGCAGTTTCTGACCCAGCCCCTCTTTCTGGAGCCTGAGCACCGTCTTTGTCCTCTGGTGGACTGGTTCTTCATGTGAGGTGCGCATGCCCAGGAAGTCTTTTCATGCTCTTCCAACATTGTCCCTCCAGACAGTGCTGGACAGGATAGTGGTGCAAAGCTCAGCAAAGCCAGAACATGAAGATAGCCAAGAAAAGGGAGAAGGAACTGGAAGGGAAAGGGTTAAAATAAATAACTCTCATGAGACTGTGTTGAAACCAGATTGACTGCATCTTTGATTACAACTCGTGTCTTGGGGAAGAGACTAAATCAAGGTTATTTCTGCTTAGAATTTTGCTGTTACTGGTCATCCATTTCTGCAGCACTTTGCAGAGCAGTGAAAACAAATACTGCCACGTGGCCAGTCAACTATCTACCTGCAGCATAATACTGACAGTGCTGGAAACTGGAACTGGCTTCAAGGATTTTCTGACATCACCCTGATCTCTGTAGAAAGGGGAGGAGACAGGCTACCAGCCTTCTGTGAGCAACTCTATGAGATACTGCAAACTGCTGTCTTTCAAAGTAAATGAGCTCTCCCTTTATCTTCCTGCCTGCCAGAGGGCTTCCTTGCAGGGGAAGATGGTTGCTGAGTTGCCTGTGCAGAAGCAGATCTGAAGACCTCTGATTTTCTTCACCTGTTTCATTTCAGCTTAGGTTTGGGAACAAGAAAACTGTGAAGGTTGTGATAACTGGGATTCAGTTGCTGAGTCAGACACACACCTTCTATTAACACCTCCGTTCTACTTCCTTCAGCTACAGGGCAGTTTGAGGTAATTGCTTATCTACACAAGGGCTCTTGGTCTGGGGGATAAGACCTCTGTGTGACTGTGAGGAGCATCTTTATGGTAGTTTTGGAGGCTGAGGCTTGGCTGGAAGAGGCCACAAGGGCTCAGAAAAGCACTAGACACTGTTCCAGTTTGCCTATGAAAGGAGCCTGGATATCTGACCTCCAGGTACCAGGGTGCCCTATCTATTTTGTGTTAGACATGCGGACAACAAATATCACCTAGCTGTTTAAAAACATCTTTGTTTTGATTTTACTTGTGTTTTGTGCCCTTCTTGCTTCAGTCATTCTCCCTCTTGCTACTGGGTATCACAAAGCCTGTGCTCTGTGTACAGGAGCCTGTGCTGAAGTCATAGTGAGGTTAAGCCATTTCATTGAATAATGCTCATGCACTGACCCTACAGTACATCTGTTTTTCAGTGGTAGGCCTACCTTCTTTTGTGTTTCTGGTGCAGCTGAAGGTACTGAATTTGTTCTCCAGAACCCTCTGTGGCTTTGCATCCTGAGTATTTCGTAGCCTTATGCTTCAGCCCGGATTTGAATTAACTAAGGGTAATTGAGCTAAAAATCTGTAGATTTGGACATGTAGTTTACCAGTGGTGTGGTCTTGGCACAGGGTGCTAGATACTGATACTTTCTTCCATGCCCTTGGTAAAATGCAGACAAAGGTTGCTGACCTTTAAGACAAGTTGCACTGCCTGCCTGTTTGCTGATTCTCTTTCTGAGGAGAATGGTAGTATAGGGAGGTGTTGGGTGTATTTCTTCTTTATGGGCTGTGGAGGTCTCTAATGTCATTTTCTGACCTTGTGTTAATTGGAAGTGTTTCCATGGATGTTTTTCAATTTTATTGCTATTGCACTTGGAGAGATTGAACTAATACACAATGTGGAATGGGAAATAAATAAAACCAATGATCTTATGAGGTTTGGCAAATCTTACGTCTGTGGTGCCTGGAGCTTCCTTGTTGGCTAATAAACTATTTGTCCTTCTTTCTCTGGCTTCTCTTCTGGAGAAAGTGTTCTCATAGGATCTCTCTTACACACAGCGAGTACCAGAAATGCTAAGGAATGGGAGGCAGGGCAGTGAACAGGGGAGACACATTTTGACAGGTGAGGATGCAGGGAGGTAGACAACACTGAAGTGTGGAATGTACGAAGTGACAGATCAAAGTTGAGGGATTTGTTGACTCCTTTGTTGATCAAGAAGTCAGAACGGGGGAATCAATCAGAAAAAGTGACCTTCATCTGGGTTAGGACAATGCCTCTAATTTTCTTAGCAAGATGACTGATGGGCTGTGGACAGCTTGTTCCAGGAGAAGTTCCAGGAAATGGGACTTGATCCATAAGGGAGGAGCAGCACAACAGCCTGGGGAGCTCCTCAAGCCCTTGTACTGCAGCAGTGTGTGAAGTCAAGTTTCCTTTTTCTGATGGTGCAGCTGCAGGAAGAGGAACCTTCTGGCTTGTGGATGGACTGATCTACACAGCCTGCTTTTATCAGCATTTGTTATTGAAAGGGTGCTTCATGTTGTGGAGACAGCACTTTTCTTCCTGTTTATATCACGGTCATCTGGAGATACTTGCCGATATATAGCAAAGGCAATGGAAGAAGAGTTCAGACCAAAGTTCACAGCGATATCCCTTACCTCTTGCTGTTTGCCACATCCAAAGGAAATCCCTAAACTGTTTTGATGCAGTTCACTAAAACTTCCTTGATAATCCCTTTTCTAAATCCATCTGAAGGAGACAAAATTTTATTTATTTTGATTTCCATCCTGTCTTTTGACAATGCAGTTTACAAAGGGGCATATTTCTGGAATAAATCAGTTCAAGATTTATTGTTCAAGAATGAAAATTTCCTCCATATCCTCATTCCCAGAAAATTTATTTACTTGAGAAAAGGAAAGTCTCGACATTTTGTAATTCACGTACTACATGTTTTGCAGCAGCATTTTTTAATGCAACATTGTAAGTTGCAGCTGCCTCTGCAAAGACAATGCTCGATTGCTCTAATTCCTTCTGGTAGTATCCTTGCAGTCTGTGATGGGTATCATTTGGTATAGACCAATTCACTCCTCCTTCACCTATAATCTGTGCACAAACTCCCCATGAGAAGCTGTGGGAGGAGAGGTGGAGCTGTCCTTGTGACAATTTCCCTTCCCACAGGGCTCAAAAGCCAGCTTTCCTGGCTGCTAAGAAAGAGGCACATGGAGAAATGGCAGCTGAAATTAAACTGTGGCAAGAGAAGGGGGTGACAGAGAGAAGTACTTTTTGAAAGAACATGTTAAATCCTAAAGATCTCCTTCAGTCCACTGCCTCTGTCACTTCATGGTGAACGCAGATCAGAGGGGTTTCACTGGTGATCAAAAATACTGGGTTTTTTCTGCAGCTACTAAGAAATCTCTGCTCGATGCTACAGGCTTTTCTGTCCATGGCTAGGAGCGTAGCATCTCCACAGCAGGTTATGAGTTCATTGTGTTTTAATATTGGCAGTAAATGATGTGGGAGACTTCAGACTGGTTCAAGACATAACGTCCTATTTTCTCAGTAACAAGGTAGGACTGCTTTTGCTTATGCTCTCTGGAGAGCAAAGCGAATTTGATCTCCAGACTGTCATTCCAGGCTTCTTCACAGATGCTGAGAACAGTTAAAAATACTGGTAGAGTTATTTAAGTGCCCAGTGGTTTGGACTCAGAGGACAAGGCCTCATCCCTTGGTTATTTTCAGTGTGTGGTCCCCTGGGGCCAGGAAAAGAAAGAAAACTTTGTGCTAGAGACAAACACTTTTCTGGCAGAATTTTGTGTTGAAAGCTCTATTCCTTCAGAGTTTCCCTTAGGCCGGGACAATCAGCAGAGGCAAATTTACTTGTGGAATGGCTTAAACATAATTACATGGGCTAGCCTCCCCATCAGTATTATGTCTTTAGGGAAAATAGCCCAAGTTTTTAGTTTTGGGGTGATGTTTTTTTCATCCTCTTTACCATCCTGTTTGGGCTGCTGTCTGAGACTTCTGTTCAATGGCCAAAATGCCAGATGTGAAAGTCTGATGCAGCAACCTTGTGTCCTACTTGACACTTCACACCATCCAGGCTAGCCTCTGGTTTTTGCCTGCTGCTGCACCCAATACACCAAATGTAAGCCCAGAATCAAACCTCAACTTGGCTGTGAACAGGCAGTGGTTGGTACTGGGTGGGAATCTGGACCTGTTTCCCCAGTGGTTCTGGGAGAAGCACACTTCAGTGAGGTGCCTGCAGGGCAGACAAAACTTTGCACGTTATTCTGTGAGGGGGACAGGTGAGTGTTGTCTGGAGTCTGCAGAAAGCTGTAGATGTGCATATGGGTACTTGTACTTAAGAGGGTACATGTGGAAGTGTAATGGTCCTGCATGTATTTCTATGTGTGAGTTAGAGATACGGATCCTTGAATGTGTGTAGAGCACTGCCCCTTTTTCTGTGCTTGTGTGTGCACTGCCTACTGCCACCTTCACTCCGTTCAGTCTTGATTTATAACCCGTATCACAAGAGTTTTTACCACTCTCATAACTCCAAGTTTCTTTGTCTTTGCTTCTTTCTAATCATTGCCATTGCAACTTTAGTTCCTGATTCTGGGAATGCTCAGTCCTTTCCTCATCGGCATGAAGCCATGTCCCCCAGTGTTGCTCTATGAAAGTTGAGAATGGTCAGTGTTAGGTTAATGGTTGGACTAGATGATCTTCAAGTTCTTTTCCAACCTAGATGATTCTGTGATTCTGTGAAAGCAAGTTCCATAACTTGATGCTCCAGTGTGTGGAAAAGTATTTCCTAGGTCCCAAAAGCGTGTACATATGATCCTAAATGAAAGACACTAATGAAAAAGAGAAACTCATAGCTACTTTTTGAAGGCTCAGGATTCGAAAAGTAAGACTTTCTTTCCTGGATTGTAAACAATTTGACTCTCCAAACATCTTGTATTGTCTTCTGTAGTTGTATCTAGTCCTCCACAAGCTTATAGTTTAAAAAGCTCTGCCTTTTGGGGATCACGATGATCCAAAATACTCCTATTTTGGTGTGTGCTTTACCCAAAGTTTCTTCAAAAGCTCAAAATTATAACAAAAATATCAAACAAAAAAGCACTTAGAATTTGACCTTACTAAGTATTTTTCAAGTTAGATTATTGTGAAGAAAAAAGCTACCTATTTTTAATAAAAAGACATACTTTTTAGTGCTAGGAAAATTCTGTGGTTGGTCAAATTTTAGCTTCATACTTGTTCAATAGTATGAGTGACTTTTTACATCCAAGGAAATCTAGTTCACAAATAGAAAAGTTCTGAGTGATTGTGAGTGAATGTTCCTTGAGACTGCAGCTGTTCCTTGAGATTTTTTTCTCATTTTCTCATTCTGAATGCACATCAGCTGTGTATCTCCTGAGTGAGCTGCACCTAGACATGTGATTTTCTGGAGTTTTTTGGAGACGAAGTTGTGCTTCATCTCCAAAGCAATAATGAAGACTAAATACTGGCTATGGCCAGCATGCATGGTGAATTGCAGCAAATGCATGGTTCTGTTCAGGAGACAGTCTTCTGTTGCACATTCACGTGAAGATGTGTGTTGATCCGTGGGAGTTTGAATTTTGGCAGCTGATTTGAGGTAAGAGTTGTCTTTTTCCCTAAATGGGATTTGACACAGAAGAGTCTAGGATGTTTCATAGTCCTTTGAACTGAGTAAACATGGCAACTCTTAATAAAGCTGTAAAGTCCATTGAGGTCTGGGGCAGCAGAGTGGTCAGGATGAGGTAACAACGCTGCTGGGGCAACAGTGTGTTCTTGCCTTGACCTGACTCCAATCCCAGGTCTTCTCTGCAGTCTAGGAGCTGGCCTCAGAGGGTGTGGGCTGCACCCGGAGGAATAAAGACAATACTGTTTTCATCCCAGAAAGTAAGAAGAAAGATGGTGATACTGCAGGAATGATATTACAAGGCATCAAGGAGGCATTTCCTGTACCACGCATGATTTCCTTTGGCAAGGGGAAGGCTCTACTAGATTCTTCCCTTTCTCTCTCTCTCTCTCTCCCCTTCTCTCCTTACTTCCTTTGCTTTTTTTTTTTTTCTTCCCTCTTTCTCTTCCCTTCTCACTGTCTGGGTTTCTAAGAGCAGCCCAGCTGGGATTGAGGTAGAGCTGCAGACTGGCCTCTTATGCATTCTCCTAAATGCCTTTTCAAGCAAGCTCAATAATTGATGAGCACCTGGGTCCTTGTCTGCACACTGAAGAGTGCACATGGTATTTATTACGCAAAAATGCTATTTTGCCCATCAAAGCTCATCCCTGGAACAGCACTATTTCCCCAGGACACCGGTTAATTGTTCTCTCAGTAGTTACAGAAGAACTTCCTTTCTCCGATGGTCTCAGCTGCTTGACTTCGTCCAGCCTAGAGCTTGTGTCTGCTCCCAACACACAGCTGTTGACTTCTACTTGGCACACTAGAGCACAGTCCAGACTCCTCCTTCCTCCAGTGGGTTGCTTTCTGACCACTGCTGTCCAGCCTGTTCTCTGCTACAAGTGAAATGAGTGCAGCTGGCCTCAGGTCATCTGAGTTTCCATGGCCTGGTTTATCATCCTGAAACATTGCACAACTTGTTGCCTGCCTGGGATTAACTGCTCTTTATTGAGGTGGAAGAGGCACTGACATGGCTGCGGGTGCAGGAGGGAGTGGGAAGTGAGAGTTGTAATGTCTCAGAGGAGCTAGAGAAGGAGGAGAAGAAAGAAAGGGTGAGAACCATCATGTCAGGGAAAGTGCAGACCGTTGGTTTAACATCAGTCCCTGCTGAGCACATGGCTGGGATAGGGTAAGCAAGGCTGAGTAGATGGGGATGCTGCTGAGCAGGACAGGCATATTGACAAAACTAAGTGTGGAGTGGGAGGAAGGACTAAAATAGTTGAGGTGCTATGGATGGGGTCTAAGGTGCACTGGCTGAACTGCTATTGCTGTCAAGGGTTGGAATGGCAGGATGTGCTGTAGGACAGGAGGTCTGGCGCATGTTAATACCAGTCTCTATTCTGCTGTCAGCATGACAAAGGAGACTTGCATAAGGTTAAGGGTGCATGTTTCCCAAGACAGGGTAACAACCTCCTTTCTCCTGTTGCAGCAGCACATTACATAATCAACCTGCTCCTTTTTCCAAAGAAAATTTACAGAAAGTGTGTTCTGTGAATGTACTGCATTGGATCCATACCTGTAAAGCTGACCCAGGTAGTATCTGCCAGATACTGGGGAAACTTGGTTGCCTGTCTTTAAAAAAGAGCAAGGGGGGCAGAGGGGAAAGGAGCTTGGGAATTGCAGATTGATGGAATCACTGTTGCTTAACCCCTATCCTCAGAAAAAATATAAAATGAATTATCAACCAAACTCCTTTTCAGCACCTGAACAGTAACAAGGAGACGTGTAAAAGTCTACCAGGATTTGTTGAGAACAAGTCATGTCAGACCAATCTAATATCTTTCTGTGACAGGGTAACAGGCATTGTGGACAGAGGTGAAACTGAAGGTGTCATCTGTTTTGACTCCAGTAAGGTTTTTACCATCTCTCTCATCACACTTTGTTAGCAGTCTAGAGGAGCAAGGTCTTGAGGAGAGCTAATAACAAATGCATGCAAAATGAATAAGAATGTCAAAATGGAAGGGAGCACGGACTGGCATTCTGTGAGGGTCTGTCCTGTGCTCAGTTCAGTTCAATATTATTTTTAACAGCCTTGGTGATGGATGGAGAATTTGCATATCAAATTTAAAGATGACAGCAAGCTGGGGGGACTGTGAATTTGTTAGAGAACAAGGTTAGAATTCATAATGATCTTGGCAAATTGGATATACACTCTGAAAAAGCGGGATGTAATTCAATAGAGACAAATGCAAACTATTGTACCTTGGCAGGAATAATGGACTACATAAATACAGTGCAGAGAAAGATCAACTAGATCACAGTTCTGCAGAAAAGGATTGGGAGGAGGATAAAAGAGGATCACAAGCTGAACATGATTGTGTGTTGTTGAGAAAGAGGCAAATGATGTACTTGGAGGTATAAATAGGACTTTAGCCTGCAAGGCGCATGATGTAATCTCTGTGCTCTGCTGAGTGATGGTAAGGTTGAAAAACTCTGTGCAGTTCTGTGGATAGCACTTCAAGAAAGATCTGGACAAACTGGAATGAGTCTGGGGGAAGCAGTGAGAATAATGAGGGGTGTAGAAAATAAGACATACGAGCAATGATTTAATGAATTGGAATTCTTTAGTTGTAAATTGAGAGGACTGGGGAGAAAGGGGGAGAGACTGGGCAACAGGCAATGAATTCTCAATCTCAGAGCTTCCCCATTTGCAGCAATCCCTTTGATAGCACTAAGTGGCAGCATCAGTGACTGTGTCATCGCTCTTACCTGGTCCCTGATGGAGGAAGCATTTCTGTGATGGGGTTTGTGTGATTGGAAGTTCAGGTACTTCCTGTCTGTTTGAACAGTTCCTTTGGGCTATGGTCAGCACAGTGGCACTGGAGGCTGTCACAGGAAAGAGGCGGGGAAAGGTCAACTGAGCAGGGCTCACGCAGAATCTCTCCCACTTGAAACAGGTGGATGCACCTAGGCCAAGGGGCTGCTTGGGCCCAAGAGTTGTTAGAACCACTCACAATATGTGGTGTATGCCAGCCGAGGTCTTCAAGGTGAGGTTGCAAGCTTGGCAGTCCATCTTCTGCACAGCATCTGTGACCTGGAAGAGGGATAAAGGCTTCGTATTATCTCTTTTATTTATTTCTTTAAGCCTTTGCTCTTTATTGCCTTACTCAGCCTTATCATTGACCTTGCCTTTTTCTTTTATCTGCATCTTCTGTATGTATATATATGTCTGTCTGTCTATCTATCTACCTATCACTAGTGTACATCAACAGTGACTTAGCTTGTCTGTCTGTGATACTGTCCCAGCTTCTACTCTCCTGGACTTCTTGTACATGTCCTCTTCCATCTGGGCTACTGTAATTCCCTTGGACTTCCAGTTCTCAACTCTTTCATCTTTCATGTTAGTATTACAGTGTCTTGTATTAGGCACCACAAAAACACCTTCCAGAGATCGGTCTCTCAAAGTGTTTAAAGGAGATGTTGCACACTATGAGTAGATAAACTAAACATGAATATGGAGAGAGTAGGATATCTTGGGGGCAGTGAGGAAGTGAAATACCTGTATTATAGCATAACAAATGGTGCTTGTAACTTGCTGTCTGACTAGCTGTTGTAAGCTGTGCTGACAATTCTTGAAGACATCATGGCTGAAGACAGGTTGGAGGCTGAATCTCATGGTGTTTGAAATGATGTCTAGATTTCATTGGACACCAGAGTAACAAGATTCTGCCTTCTCAAATGAACTGGGAAACAAATTTATCCTTACATACCTGAAATCATATCCCATGCATTCCTAATTTTCAAATTCCAAATGTATTCACCACATAATGTCTTGACATCCGCTTTTTTGGTTGGGTATATTCATAGCCTGTGGTCATGTGTAGTACTTTTAAATTTGAGTCTGAGGCCCTATGAACTCTTTGACTAGCCCTGTCTGGTAATACTTAGGAGCTATATAAAACAGCCTTGAAATGTGGAGGCAATATTTGGGCATGTAAGAACAGGTGTTTGTTTTTACTCTTTTGAGAAGATCTGAAGTCTGTAGTTGACGATAAAGGGGGCAGGCAAGAAAGCTCCTAGGAAGGCAGAAAACAGAAACGCAGCATTTTTATGGATGAATGAGCTTTTATGCAGTTGCTTTTAAAAGGCGAAATTATATGGCCATTTGCACTGCCTCTTGATTGCTCAGTGCACCAGCTATTCTTTATGCTGCATGTCATTTGCTGTCTTGTATTTAACTTTGCAAAATATTCTGGGATTCAGTTTGCACGAAGGCGCCTGTATTAACACATCTGTACTGTATCATACTGTTAGATGGGGGTAAGATTTTCTCTAGGAGTGCTCATTAACTTCCAGTATTTCTTGCTGTTGGTTTATGCGATCCTGGATTAGCTGAACTCTAGACTTGAGTATAGCTATTCTGTTGCAGCCTTTTTGGCCCTTTTTCTCCATCTCTCATGCTACAGCTGCAACATAAGCTTTGAAGGGTCATTATCTAAATTATTGCATAGAAAAGTCGTTTGGGAGCCAAATTAACCTCTGGCGTAAGTGGCTGAATTCCACTGACTTCAGACTAGGTTCACTGCTTGACATCAGGGGTAAATTTTTGCAATGTAAATATCAAAATGAACAGTACTAGGGCATAATGGAGTGGTTTCTGTCCCAAAAGTGACCCATTGTTGGGCTTGGTTTGGCTTGTTGACAGCGCTGCACTCCATCCTTGCATATTAAGAACCCCCTTTTCTGTTTGCTTCTGTCCTGGGACCTTGTTTTCTCTTTCTTGATGTCTTTCTTCCAAATTCCTTTAGATCTGCTTGTCTGCAATTGCATGCTCCCTTAAGATGTGTGTTCCCCACCCTCTGCTCCTTCTTTGCAGCCAGTTGTGCTGAGTCCTTGCAGCAGGTGTTGTTGAGACAAATCTAAAATAGCTATCCCAGGATGATCATTGCCACTAGCTCTTAAGAAGTTGTGGAAGATATAGACCAAAGTCCACAAATGCTGTCTCACAGCTATTGCAGTCCAGGACTCTCGTATCTCCCTTATAGCAGGGAATGGAGACAGGGAGGATCCATGGAATACTGGTTTACATTAATATTACAAACCTAAGGTATTTTCATCAACCAATACACAACTCTTGGCTCTATTTAGAGCCTCACAACCCTTCTGAAGGGGACAAGTTGTGTCAGCAGCCCCTGAGATGCGGTGGGACAGTACAAGTGCAGGCTGGCAAAGACTGAACCGATTGACTCTTATTGGCAAGGAACTATTTTTGGGAGCCAATGATGAGAACACCCTGTACTGCTGCAAGTTTGGCTCTGCCTTGCAAGGTTATTATCTGTGAGTTCAATCAGAGTCTGTCAAATGCATGGAGTGAGCAGCTAGGGTGTGTTTTGTGCTGAGACAGGGGGAAGGAGGGATGGGAAAAGTGGCTTTTGAGGTATGAATGGAAGAAAATAGAAATCCATTTCTTGAGTTTCTGCCATTTTTTCATATGTGATTAAATACATATAAATAACTTACATAAATTCAAAATAGACTTTCCACATCTCTATGATCTTGCAGTGGTCAGGCAGAGGCAAATCTGTGACACTGCAGACCTCCTATTTTCCCTTAGTTTAGCGGGTCCCTGACCTCTCTGTGAATGAGCTCTATTCACAGAGATCACTTTGCCCTCTGTAGAGATGCAGCCATACCTCCTTGGGATGAGGTGCAGCACCTGTTCGTCAGTGCAAAGCCATTCTAACTGGCAGTTTAAGAAACAGGTGAAAATGGAGGGGTAATTAGAGAGACGAAAACTGTAATGAATAGCACTCAGGTTGCAATATGACTATCATTCTCTGTCTTGCAAAAAAGCAGCCCTGGTTAGTTTGATTCATGAACTGTGCAGACGAAGCTTGTGGTTATTTTGATTATTTGTATTACTGTAGTCTCTGAAAAGGCCTGTTGTTAACCAGTGCCCCATTGTGCTGCGAGAGAGACCAAGATGATGGCTGTAACCACTAAACACTTACTGTGTAAGTATCAGCTGAGAAAACATGGTCATATAGACAGATGAGAATCAATGCACAGGGAACACAGGCAAGTTAATAAAAGTAGTAAATATCCAGGATTTTCTTGCTGTGTATTCTTTAGGGAAAGTTTGCAAAGAGATGGCATATTTTACCCACTGATGGCGGTGAACATTTTTGCATTGATCTGCTAGGTGAATATGAGGGGAAAATGCATAAGGATTTTTAAGTTTTGTGGACTACAAGCTTAGCATGTCAGCAGCCTGACTCGCAAATTATCTGTAGCTATCTGGGCAAAAGAGATACATAAGGTAGGGTATGAAGAAAAGAAATGGCATAACTTTACCAGTACTCATGGGACCTCTCTCGAGAAGAAGAAAGCTACGTGGGTCTCTGAAAAGCTACTGAAGAAAGTGGAGCAGGTCAACATTCACATCTTGTTACTGACTGATGGATTAGAGGCATCAAGTGGCTTGGAAAAAAGACACTTGGTGCAGCTGAGAAAGGAGGCAAAGAAGGACTGAAAAGGGAAAAATGGTATCAGGCAAATGATCTGTGGAACAGCCTTTTGAATGGATGTGCAGGGGATGGGGGTGCTGAGAGGTGTTTGTCACAGCCAAAGTGAAAAGATCTTAGATTAAGGGAGAGGGCAGGACCATGATAGTCTTTGAAGGTCAACAGACCTGGGTCCTAATCCCATAACTCAGACCTGTGTTGTTGATGACAAAGTGGAGGAACATGGCTGTGTTCTCTTCCAAAAGCCAGTCTGTCCAGGAGCAGGGTTTGCTTTCCTACATCCAGGAGTTGGAGCACAGAGCTCTCCTTCACTCAGTCCTGCTGTGCTGCTTGCTGTACATCATCAGACTTCTGGTTTTTGGAGATATCTTGTCCGGCTCTCATGTGAGACCTGACTTTTTCTTAACCTGTAAGATCATGGACACCTATGCCAACAGCTTTACAATGTCACAGTTGCAGAAGTACAATAACCTCCTGCAGGAAGCAGAAAAAAGTTCTGAGATGCAGGTAATTTAATGCATAGTGCATGGAGCAGGTGAGCCTGTCAAAAATTCCTGTTTGTTCTCTATATTAGTGTCTGCTCTGGTTGGAAAGTCTGCATTTTTTAGGAGATAGAGTTCTGTAGAGTGAGAAATGAGAGACCTGGAAATATACACGTATTTACTGCAGTGCTGACAGGCAGTGGTAATCACAGACAGGGAGAAGGTGATGGGTGGAAAGAGCTTGATGCCACAGAGAAAGCAAACTACAAGGAGCCTGACAATGCAGCAGGCACGTTGGGGAATCATCAGCTGTGACGTCTGTGTGGGGTGAAAATTCCCAAGGGATCCCTACTGTGCAAATGCAGTTATGCTTTGACATCTAGATGACTATTTGTGGGAAGGGTGTTTTCATTTTCCAATCTGCTTACAAAGAAGTGGGAATGGATTGAAGAAATGGGCCTATCTCTCATGTTCAGTGGTACACACCATACTGACAGGGCACCTTCATCTACTGTTCTGGTGGATATTGCTTGATCTTCTTGCTCTTCAAATTTCTGAGAGACAAGGCACTTCTCCATGTAATGCAAGAAGGCTGCTTAGGGGAGGACGTAAATTTCTTTATACTTATTGAACAGAATTCAGGTAAGAAACCATCCTTTCATTCCTGTTGAGCACAGTTGTTCGCATATGTGTGAAGGCTGGATTTTTTAATGTGTATATACAGAGTGGGTACATTATTTTCTTATTATCAATAAGGAGCTTTTTCCCCAAAGTGTCTTCCTTCCCCAAAGTACACTGATGTGGAGCAGGGTAAAATGGTGATAAGAACACCCTACTGAGGCAGAAGAACACCTGCAGAAATTGCTGAAACAGAGGGAAGAAGTGGCTATGTCTGGTTGCAAAGTGGCTATGTCTGGACCCAAAGCTCTCATTGACAGCTTGCTTCCTACCACAGCTTGAATAACAACCAGCATCTTTGTGCCTAGAGGAGAAAATAAAACTAGTGAACCTGAAAGGGGGCCTTCCTTGTCCTTTTTGGCTCTCTGGGGAAGTGAAAAATCTGTGTCATACTCTTGAAGGAAAGATCTCCAAATCTCTGTGAAGCATCACCTTCTGACAGCTGCATTCCAGTGCACAAAAAATGTCATACTCTGACCATACAAGTGATCCTTCAAGTCTGATGTGTCTGCTGAGGGCTCTGTGTGTATGCCAGAGTGTGCTCCTACAGCTCTGCAAGAAACTGGCTCTTGACTGGATTTTCTGAGGGCTTTTTAGCTCTTCTGGGTATGTTGGGAAGCATACAAATAGTATGTGGTTTCCTGGGGTATGGCATATTTTATATGGCTATTACCCCTCAGATTGCCATCTTACATGAGTGATATAAGTGACCAATTTTATACCCTATTCTCTATAATATCCACTTTCAAACCAGTGTTTCTCAAGTATTCTAGCAAAGATCCAAACTTTATTCTGTGGTATCTCATAGGGACTTGTGAAATCTGTAGTGCTGTGGGCTTAGACACAAATACTTCTACATGGGTATAGGATCCACAAGGTGGGGAGCCTGGAAGGAGACGTTGATAAGATAACAGCCTCTGCTGAGCCACATAGCAGGGATGAGGGTGGGTGAGTGGCTGCAGGGTTGTAGGGGACAGCTAGCTGTCCCTCCTGGTATCCAGCTCAGGGGGCAAAGGAGCAACTAGGACTGGGGCTCTGGCCTGACCTCTGTCTGTGACAGACCCAACTGGTCCCCAGAAGGGAGTCTCAAGCCTGCTTCAGAGTATTCAAGGCCTTTTTCTGGAGTGTGACAACAAACTAGGAGAACAATGGAGCAGCTGAAATAAAAAAGATTCAGCATAAAGAGCAGACTCAGCCAGCAATGTGTGCTTGCAGCCTAGAAAGCCAACTGTATCCTGGGCTGCATCAAGAGAAGCGTGACCAGCAAGTTGGGGAAGGTGATTCTGCCCCCTCTGTTCTTGTGAGACCCCACCTGCAGTGCTGTGTTCAGCTCTGGGGCCCCCAACATAAGAAGGACATGGACCTGCTCGAGTGGGTCCAGAGACAGTCCACGAAGATGATCTGAGGCTGGAGCTCCTCCCTTATGAGGACAAGTTGAGAGAGTTGGGGTTGTTCAGCCTAGACAAGAGAAGGCTCTGGGGAGATGTTATAGTGGCTTTCCAGTACCTAAAAGGGGCGTACGGGAAAGATGGGGAGGAACTCTTTGTTGGGGAATATAGTGATAGGACAAGGGGTAATGGTTTTAAACTGAAAGAGGGTAGATTTAGGTTGGATATAAGGAAGAAATTCTTTACTGAGAGGGTGGTGAGACACTGGAACAGGTTGCCCAGAGAAGTTGTGGATGCCTCCTCCCTGGAAGTGTTCAAGGCCAGGTCAGATAAGGCTTTGAGCAACCTGATTTAGTGGAAGGTGTCCCTGCCCATGGCAGGGGGGTTGAAACTAGATGATCTTTAAGGTCTCTTCCAACCCAAACCATTCTATGATTCTATGATTAGAAGTACAGTTGTTTAGCTGTGTCTTTGGTGTCTCAATTAAAGTCTCGCTCTTCTACTAGTCTCCCAGTAAGGTGCATTCTTGGTTTTTTGGATTTGTGCATCCGTACAAACACAGACCTATATTATATCAGCTCTGGTCTCAGGGTGAAAACCAACTTCTGTGCTGGCTGGGTCTGGGAAGAGAAGGGAACAGTTGTGTTTTCAGTTCAAACTCTTATCATCATTCATCTTCTCCCAACCCTCCAAGCCATGCCTCTGTTCTTTCCCCTCTGTGCCCTGAATACTGCAGCCACGTCTCTCGTATGTTTTTCTGCATCTTCTGTGGTTTGGTGGCTACTTAAATATTTACTTATCTAGAACTTGCCCCTGGGGAATGTCTTATGAATGCAGAGGAGGGGTATTGTGAGAGAAGGAAGGAATGAGCAGTCCCTAGAAGGCTCGGTATTGTCTATTGCTGAGAGTCAGAAACTGCACAAAAAAGCCTTGTCCTGGAAAAAGATTAACGTACAAAAGAACACACGCATACCTGTGCACACAAACATACACCTACACACATATAAACACACATTAAAAATTGGCAATTGAACACAAAGAGAGAGCAAGCATCTGCATCAGTCAAGTGATTAGAGAGCCAACTCCATTCAGTCATGGAACTTGCTTTCTTTTGACCTATAGGACACCAGCATTTCTGCCATCCAGAAAATGCTGCAGAAAGATATATAAGAAGGCGGGAATGGTCTGAGATGCTGCATGCAAGAACAGGCTAACATGAGTTGAAGGACAGGCTGTATGTCATTGGGAGGATGAGTTTCCTGAGGTTTGCAAACGCACTTCAATTTGCCCATTAATTTAAGTGTTAACAATCTCTTTATAGATAGCATGTAGGAAAATCTGGAATCTTTTTACTGTTGTGATTGATATTGCTTGAACTTTAATCATATGCAAGAGGCAGCTCAGCTTGTTGAATTCATTAATTGCTAAGGCGTAACATATTCACTTAATTGGATTCTCTGCTAGATAGAGACATATTTATATGTATTTGTATATGTGCTTAGTGTATATTTAGCTCCACAAAGACTGATAGTAATGGAACTTTAAGGTTGCTTGGTGAAATAATCAGCAGACTGGAAGGGGTAATGTTCAGTCATAACCACAATCTTTTCTGTCGCAAGAAGGGTAAGGCCTGGCTTACTGGATGTTCTTGGCATAGCAGAAAAGCAGACAGGGCTAAAGTTGGCATTGAGGCAAATTTGCACTTGTATGTGCCTTGGGCTGGCCATGGGGCTCCTCTGCACCTGGCTGACCACCCCACCACAATGCCTGTCTCATCACTGAGAACTGCTGACCACCTGGTCCTTCTCCAAGGCTGTTTCTTCTGCTCAAGTCTTGGAGGGTCCCTCCATTTCCTTGTGCAAGACAGCACCACATTGGTGAGCCACAGCTGTCAACCACAGCTGGAGAGCATCCTTGGAGGAGGCTTCCAAGGAGGGCAGGACAGGACAAGCAATCCTGCCCTCCAAGGAGGTTGCAACCTCCCTCCCACCCACATCTCACCTGCTGCATGGGGTCCTGAGGTGGCAGAGAGGCTTCTTCAGAGTCATGATGGAGAGCTGTGGCCTGGGGCCTCAGCTGATTGAGCTTTATGCTGAGCATGGGAGGTGAGATGGGTCTGCTTCCTGGAGACTGGAAGGGGCAGGGCTGAGCACCAAAGTGCCAGCTTGAGTGTCACTGTGCTCCCTTTTCCAGGAAGGGTATCTTCAGAGAGCCAGGAAGGACAGCTGCCTGGTCACTTGTGCCACTTCAGCTTCCAGAGCAGCTGGACAGGACCCAAGAATGTGCTCTTGAGCTTTATTAGTTAATCTCCTGATCCCAAACTAGTCCTTAGCGAGTACCGTATAAAATCCCACTGTTCCTTTTACAGCCGTCGATCTACATGCCTGACCTGCTGTACTGCCGTTCTGTCATTAATCAGCACGATTTCCACTGCTGACTGCTGGCACGCATGGCCACTCTGCAGTAACCATCACTCTTCTACAGCAGAGGTGGTTGTAGGGTGCAGCCCTGAGCTGCACGATTTCCTCTGGGGTGGATGAGCTGAGGCATCTCCTTAGTATGCTGACTTTTGTAATTTCTCTCAGTTGTTAGGTCCCTATTCATCCCCCTTGCAGTGTGGGATGGATTATTAAAAGCCTTTTATAGAGGGAGAACTGAGCTTCAGAAAGCATCAGTGACTTGCTTAAGGTCACAGAGCAAGCACAGGACAAGATTACAGAGAGCACTTGAGTCCCTTCACTCCTGGGCATTTGGGGAGAAAGCATCTGTGCTCTGCACAGCTGGTGTAGATGCTTAGGGCAAATTTGCCCTGTGAAATGTGGCTATGCATTGCCTGTGCTGGCATAGGCTTGTGATGGTAAATCCACACTGTGCAGAGCAGTGCCACTGGGATGCAGCAGTATGGTGTGGTGCAAGGCAGCTGCGTGAGCCTGGCAAGCTGCCTCAGCTCTCAGCTTAGCCCTGCTGGTCTAACATGGCTAGATGGCATCTGGACCGTAACTGGGTTGGTGACCTGATGCCATCTACCCCCACCGTTGTGCTTCTACTCTAAGGTTACGCAGATCAAACCAGCTTGGTCCTGTCCATACCTCCTGTACAGACCATGCTTCTCTCTCCCTTAGCCTGCTACAAGCATGTTACAAGCATATTGCAACTTGAGAAACCTGCCTGCAGCATAATCTGCCTGATTAGTGCCTTCCTTTCCTCTTTACCTTCTGGGCATCATGACCATGAGAGACCTGCCAGCTTCACCCTCTTCCACCTCTCTCCAATGCTCCCTTCCAACTTGGCTTCTACTTTCTTTGCCTCATTCAACCCCTTGGCAAGGTCAGTGCTGCTGCTTTCGTCATAAAATGGGATTGCATAATCTACATTGGTAGATTGGTTTGCTGTCCATTGCTGTTTCTTTATTCCTCTCTTCTCTGCCAGTGCTTGGTGATTCATGGATAGCTCTTTCTCTATCTTCACTGCTACTTTCTTGGCCCATTTATTGGTTTTATAAGAACTTCTGCACATTCAGGCTGTATAAGCAATTGCATAGAGAAAATAAAAGAACAGTGATTTCATTTTTAGCTTGTGAAATCAAGCTAGAAAATGCCAGTCTTTTTTCCTTGGCCACCTTAATTCTACTCCTTCAAGTTTCTTTGCAGTACAAGGATTGAGGCAGGGACCTCATGGAGAGAGTTGCATGCACTCATTAATTAAAACTTGAATCAAAATGTCCACACACAAGTGGGATGGAAGAAAGGCTGAAAAGGAAACTGTAAACCTGCCATTTCCTAATATTTCAACCTAAATAAAGTTCCTTTAGTGTAGTTTGCTTCATGGGGGATTTTGTGTGTTTCATTTTGGTTTGTTTTTAAGGGGAAAACTTGAAATCTTTTCTGTAGAAATGTATTGTTCATTCTCATGCATGCTGAACTTTCAGCACCGAGTCTGATTGCTCAACCCAGTGACTAACCTGTGCTTGTCCACAGACAGTCATGACAGCTCAAACTGGTTCGCTTTTGTTCTGTATCCTAAATGTTGGAGTGCAAGTGACCTTTTCACAGCGGAATGCATTTAAAACATAGAGGAGAACTTGGATGGTTTGTCCACGTTTTGTGGACAGCCTGATCAGACTTTTGCCTTTCCCTTGCACTCCCAAAGCTGAGGTGCTCCTTGTACTGACTGTGGTACTGGTGGGGACGTCCCCACTGATTTACTGGGCTGATGGGTTTAGCTCTTAAAATGTTTATGCTCAGATGCTCTTTGGGCTGTCTGCCAGGATTTCTGCAAGAAAGTGACAGAAAAGAAATGATGATTATTTAACAGTTTATAATGCAGTTAAGAGTGAATGAAATTTGATGGGGCAAAGTAGAAATCATGTCCTTAGCCTCAGGGTTTTTTCCCTGCTGACTTTCAAATGCCTGTTGCAAAACATGGAAATGTTGGCTTTTCTCAGGGAGTCAGCCTGAAGACTCTTGTAATGGAAAGTGTCAGAGAACCTAATTACAGGCTTACTACTTACTCCCCTTCTAATAGAGGTAACTACAAAGTACACACACATTTATATACTCATATGAAGTCATCCAGCTAATTCCAGACTGCAATAAGACATTCCGTGTGTAGACTTACATGTGCCACAAAAGATCTTTTGCAACCTGCTGAGAGACTTAGCTTCATCTTATATTTCCAAGACTGCCTCTGTCATGCCCATTCTCCTAATTTTAGACTGTGGAAAGGGAATGGCACAAGATCTGCTTTGTGTTGACATGTTTAGGCACAAAATGACAGACAAATCTTTGAAAAATAGGTGCGCCTGAGGTCCATTAGGGCTGAGAGAAGGGGAGGATTTTATCTCCCTAAGGCCAAGCTCCCAAGAAAGCAGTCGTCGTCTTAACCCTTCTTTGCTAGCTGGGGTTGGCAAATACGTAGTTTCCTCTCTCCTTCCCAATTGCTGATTTCAAGGTTACCTCTCTCTCTATCCATGCTTGGGTCTGACTGTATTCCTTTTGCATAGAGATGACTTGCAGCCCAGATGGCCTCAGCTGGGCCCTTGGCAGTTCTACCTAGACTTCAAGCCCAGATCAGCTTAGGATAACTGCTGCTGGGTGTACCTGTGTGTGTGTGCGTGTCTGCACCTGTGTATGGGATGGGAAAGGAGCAAAATCTTTGGCAGAGCCTCTCCCTGCTGCTCACAGAGTGCTTGCTGGCTCCAGCCAGCATGGCAATAATGCACATGTGTGCAGTGAACCAGCTGTCCTGCTGGTGGGCTCCGTCCAAGGGTCAGGTCTTCTCTGTAGGGTGTAGGTAGAGCTGACGGGTCTTGTCTAATGCTCTGTCCAGACATGGCAGAGTGGCATGATTTTCAAGCGAAGCCCAGTACTTGGCTGTAGCAGTGGGTCAGGTGGGGGTCCTGCAACTCGTGGGCTCTCTTTCTGGAGCCTGCGTCCATCAGAGAGGCTGAAGCATAAGCTCCGAAGGCAGGAGGCTCCAGCTGGGGAGTACAGCCCACACCAGCTCCTGGGAGCCCCCGGTTAGCCTGGCAGTCTCTCCCATATGACTGGTTGGTCTGCAGCAGAATGGACAGAAGTACACCAGCAATGCTCACTACTGACAGAGACACACAGCACTGACACTGATGTGGTTTTGAGCCAGAACTTCATTTCAGGACAGAAGTGAGGCTATCATTTGAGCACTGTTGGGATGGGTACAAATCACTCAGCCCAGCTCTAAGTCAGTGGGAGCTGAGACAGGGAGGAAATCACACCATGAGTTACTCCCCCATCCCTGCAGGTTTCCTCACCACTTGCACTAGTCTCACTTCTGTGGCCAGTCCTGGCATGGGGGCAGCAGACTGAAGACATGATGGAGGCAGCAGTGAGGAGACAGGTCTGTGCAGTGGGGACCATGTCCATGGGTGCACACGAGAGACAGAGGGCAGGACTGTGGGTGGGTGGGAGGTGGGGTGCTGATGAGCCAGAGTATGAGGGACCACCATCCCTTTCTGCTCAAACAGGTGAGTTGGGGGCTGCCTGCTGCCTCAGTTTCCCCCCCATCCCCATCCCCTGTCCCTTGTGTTTATTGGAGAACACCTGAATGAATAAAAGAAAGAAGGAGGGAAGAAGAAACTGAGTCAGGGCATGAGGTTATCTCCATGCCTTCTCCATAGAGACAGGCAAGGGAGACTGTGGATAGGAAAAGGTGCAAGGATGACAGAGAGCAGCCACCCTAACCACACAGAGGGTAGGAGGAGAGCAGCAAGGGTGTCCCTTGTTGCCCTTATCCCACAGCTTTGCTTCCCATCTGGCCCCTTTGCAAAGCTGAGTGAAGAGACCTGGCAGAGAACCAGAGTGCAGAGCAGAGCTGGTGTTTCTACTCAGTTTGGAGATCTGGTGATAACTTGGAGCAGTGGCTCAGTTAGCTACCCCTTGGGATGGCAGGGGTGCAGTGCACGAGGCCCTCTGCCATGTGCCAGGTGGTGGGGGGGCATGCAGACATGCACCCTGAAAGTGTGAAGAACAGTGGGACTGGCTGTGGCTATTCCAGTGTGAATCCATGGCCAGGATCCGGACAAAGGGTGCATGGCAGGTGGGGACAGCATTTGCAATCACCTGCCCAGAGCTCTCAGTGGTGGGAGAGGAAAGAAACAGGGGCATGCAGCTCTGTAACTGCCTTCTCTGAAATCTGGCTCCCAACATGTGCAATAATTCCTCTGGAGGAGGCGTGTTCCTCCCCTTTTCACCAGCGAGAGAAGAGCTGAGCACCCTGAGCCTCTCTGCAGAGGAGTGTGCATGTGGCCGTGCCTGCCTGTGCCTCTCTCTTGGCAGGCATGCATTTCTGCACAGTGGCAATGCGGGGCTGCTGTGTGGAGGGCAGAGGCTCTGGCTGGTGTATTCAGGATGGGGAGGTGTTTCACCTGCTGTGACATTCCCCAGTGAAAGTTATAGGATCTCTCTGATATTCTTGGAGATGCATTTCAAAGCAGTGCCTTTGGTCTTGCTTGCACAGCACAGAAAACAGTGAGGTTTATACAGCCCACCCCTTCTCTCTTCATGCTGCCTCCTCTCCTAACCCTGCTGGGGCCTGCTTCAACATTTAGCTTTGTTCAGCACAAGGAAACATTTTTGGCCTTCCTCTGGATCTGCACTTTTAAACATTCCTTTAACCTCTGGTTCCAAGAGATGCTGGGAGAGATATTAGCTCTGTGTAAAGAGTAGGTGTCACTGAAGAGGGAAACACACGTTTGGGTTTTGTGCACTCCTGTACAGGACCCACTTACCAGCCGAAGCTCTAAACCATCTTCCAGACTGCGGTATGAATTGGCAAGCCCATCCCTCCCTCTGTGTAACATGTTCTAGGGGGAAAAAAAGTCTGAGTGAAAGAAATAAAAGCTCAGCAAAATGCAAACCCAAGCCCAGCACTCAACAGGGAAAGCCAAGGGGAAAAATCATTAGATAGGGTATTACATGCATGGACACGTACTGGATGCAGACACACACCTGCACAATGAGGATGCACTCCTAGAGACCGCAAAATGCTTTCAGAAAGCATTTAGATGCCTATACATGCACATAAAAATACATTTTTCTTTAAACCTTTGTGACTCTCAAACATCCTGTGACAAAAACATGCAATCCCACCAGTATATCTGCTACATTCTCCCCTGCCCCACGGTTCTGCAGAGGAGAACGGTAGAATGATAGGGGCAGTATAAGCTCCCTGGCTTTAGATTTTATTTCCCAGACCAGAATCAGAATAGACTGATGTTGCTGGAGTTTAGGACACTGTATTAAGCTCCCCTCTCCTCACATGGAATCATTTCAGAAGGGAATGACAGATGGATGGATGCATGAAAGATGCAACATTACTGAAGTAAGAGCCTGAGTCAGGTGCTGTCACTACATGCTAGCTGGAGGTGGGTTATGTTGGATGGTACAGTCAGTCTGCAGTGTTTGTTAAGATATTTTTCTAATTCCTTTTCCAAAATCCTAATACCTGATTTCCCCCCCAAGAAACTGTGGCTTTGCTGAGTTACATCCTCCAGCCTTACTCAGATCACTGGTCACACTACTGTGAACAGCTTCCTCTAACCTCTCCTCTCATGTCTCCTAATTATGCCTGTGCTGATTGAAGTCTGCATTTCCATAAATCATGGTTATGTGTACATCAGGTAGCACTGAGGACCTTGAACAAATATGTCCCCCTGGAAACCGTGCTGCTCCAGCATGAGCCAGCCTTGCCTGGATGAACCACTTCCTGATCTACCAAGTTAATGCTACTGCCAAGAACAGCACCATCTCCCAGAGGGAGCTATTGGGTGATCCTGGCTGGTTTTATGCCTGTAGTCATCTCTTGGTACCTTCTGGTTTCGAGGAATGATTTACCAAGGCAAACATTTTGGCGTTCTCATAGCTCTGACCTTTCTGTGACACCAGCAGAGCTCCATAGTTCACTGACTTTGCAGAAGTCAGAAGTGCTCAAAGTATATCTCATTAACCTTCTCAGGCTAATCATGGCAGGGGACAGGACCTCAGCAACTGCAAAAAGCATATAAATGCACCAGGAAAGAAATGTTTCAGCAAAAATGGCAAGCACTGAGTAAATGCCAAACCTCAGTGAGCTGGGGGACTGTGTTTCTGCAAAGAGCTTTTATTCCCAGAATGAGTTGTAAAGCAAGAGCAAGTACTTCACCCTGTCTGTATTTTAAGCCAAGCATCTCACTGGCATATGCTAGGTGCTGTATAAATATAGAGGGAAGAAAATTCTGCCATCTCCAGCAGCCTACACGTTTAATTGAAAGGCTATTAGAAGCAATTCCTGCTTCTGCAGGTGCAGTGAAGAAAGCAGCCTTCCCCAGGTGGTTGTGGAAGGTGAACTTGAGGTTCAGGAAGGAGTGTTGTTTCTGTGTTAATTAATTTTGCATGTGGAGCATTCACAACCATTTCTTGTCTGCTTTGGCTGATGTGGCTAATTAATCACCTTAAGTGTCTGTAAACAGGAGATTTTTGCTCTCTGTGGCATCTCTTCTCCACCTGCTGTAGACCAGCCTATGTAAGGATACAGACCTGTAGCATCACAGGAATTATACATTTGGTAATGGCTGTGATGTTAGCACTGGAAGTGTGAGAGTCATGACTTAACCAGCTTGGGTGAAGGCTAAGAGGAATGTTCTATCCTCAGGACACTGGCGAAGGTTTTGGTGCTGAATGAGGGAAGCCTAGGAGGTGGAGATATCAACAACAAGAGCTTTGTGTTCATGTGGGTTAGCTGGGGGACAGAGATATAATGATTAAGACTGAGTTTTGACATCTGCAGGCTGAAAAGTCAAGGAGAAAAGGTTTTCCACAGAGGAAATCCTCTTGCTTCTGCTTACCTAAGGCCACTGGATTGGAAAGTCTCATATGGTCCCATCCCTGATGTTCTAGGCAACAACATCATATAGCCCTGTACAAACCAGTTGTGCTTCTTCTTGAACCCATTTTAGTTGTTTTCACAGCTCCTTACAGGCAGCTGTTCCAGAACTTCCCTCCTCTGATAGTTAAAATCCATCTTATTTTCACGGCAAATTTCCTCACAACCCGTTGTTCTTGTACCAACATTGTTTTTCTGCTTAAAAACCCCTTTTCTTTCTCCCTTGTGTATCTGTCCCCCCTCTATTTATACACAGCAGTCATATCCCCTCTTGGCTATCATTTATCTAGGTTAAACAAGCTTTTTAATCTCCTCCTTTAAGGCAGGTTCTCTGTTCCCCTAATCGCTCAATCCAAGGTTAGTTCTGATAACTAGCTTTTCGGTAAGGTTCCTTACTGCTTTGCCCAAACAGAGTGTAAAACAGCATGACCTATTGCCTGTTGAGTAATTCTGGGGTGAAGAAATGTGCCAACTATCAGATACAGAAAAAAAGACATCAGGGTGCTGTTGTTAAAATTTGCATTTGTTCTCCACCTTATCTCTACAAAGCTAGTCTCCCATAATAACTTAGTTCCTGATAAAATTTCTTTTTAATAACAATAATGACATCTCTATCCAGACTGAAAGCCAAGACTGTGGAGCTACAGTAGATCTCTGTAGTTCAGTCCTGGTGGAATATCTTGCACCAGCCTTCCAAAAACTATCTCAGTACCAAATGATTCCACTTTATTTATGCATGATTTATTTCTTCACAATCTACTCCAGCATTAAGGTTACAGCAGCATCCCTCAGGTTTACCTTTACTTTTACGTACCCTGAGCAGTGCGTACTTCCACTGGCAATGTCCCAGTTATAACTGCTATTTCTATGGTGTTTCTGTTATTCCTATAGTACCCCTTTTCAAGTCCTGCCCAGTTGTTCTGGTTTTCCCATGTCCTCATTCAGGATCTGTACTAATTGTACTGTCAAGACTCTTATTTCTCCCTGGACTCTCCCTGCTTCCCAGAGGGGTTAGGTATGCTTTTCCATCAGCTATATTACCAATAACACTGCTATTTTCTGCTTGCTGCCCAGCATCCTACCTTTACCTTTTCTATATTTGATCTTCCCTTTTTCATGTATTAAAGTCAGGTGTAAAGGTTATGTAAGTTTTTTTCCCAGTTAACTATCTGACAGCAAAGATAAGAAAGAAACTCTGCACATTTACACCATTCACAGATAGGTGCTGCATATGTTCCCTTATTTAGCTCTATACACATGTGTGTGTCTCCTCATTCCCATACTATTTGTGAGCCTCATGGCCTTTTCTGTGTTTATCTACCCAGTGCACCCAAAAGGGGAAAACATAAAATTATCTCCATTTTACACAATGTGGAGTGAAGGCACAAAGGTGCAGATTAGATTCCAGAGGTCCTCGGTGGAATGGGAAATTTCTGCCTTCTAATCCATGCTCTATGTTGTCTTAGTGCTTTCCCACTGGAATGAACAAGCCCCTCAGCTCCTGGAAAAAAAAAATAATAAGGGAGGAAACGCTGAACTTTTGGGGAAATACAGAAAGCAGTTTAAGTCCTAAGTCAGTTTGAAATGGTCTTTCTTTTATTCTGTAAATTAAACCAAACCCCTTTTATTTCTTTTGTATTTCTTCTCTACCAGGAGTGGCAGGAATTGAGAGAAGATTTTAAATGAAAAGAGAGTGGTGCAAGGCATGGTGCAAATGGGAGCCTAAATGAAATTAAAACTATCAAAAGGCTTTGTCCAGACATATTTCTCCTGCAACCTGTTGAAAAACAGACACCTGAAGATTCAGGCTTTCCCCTGAAACTTCACCCCCAAACCAAATGCAATGTCTCTGAGCATGTTTCCTGAGAAATGTATCTGAACATTTCTGTTTTTATCCAGAACCGTATTCTGCTGCCTAGCCCTTGAAAGCCAAATTTCTAGGAGGTTTTGGTTTTCCATCTGTTGACATTAGTTAGAGGTTTCTCCAGATGCTCTTGTGTTTTGAAGTCCTGCCTTGGCATACTAGAAGGAGCTCAGAGGTTGCTTTCTGCCCTGAATGGAACAGACAATTTTGAAAGTTCACAAGAGTAGCTCGTACTTGTCCATGCTACCCATCTGGACAAGGATTTTGTAAATGGTGAGACTGGGTGCTGGTCATCTGAACAGGTGGTTGCTTTTGCCGGTATAGCATATAAGGTATCCACTGAATGAGACTACCAACTCCTCTGTGTTATAAATATCTTACTGACCTGATAACACTCAAAAGACCACATGTAGAAGAATAAAGAAATATACTCTCCTGGTATAAATTGCAGCAAGAAGATTTAGGTTAGACATCAGGAAAAAACCCCTTTTTAATAGGAAGGGTAGTTAAGCACTGGAACAGACTGCCCACGGAGACCGTGGGCTGTCTGTCAGTGTAAGGACAGGTTAGACAAACATCTGACACAAATGGCCGTTACAAGCCTTAGCTTCCCTTGGGTGGAGGGAAAAGCCTCTCTTAAGAATTAGTTTCAGGCAACTGATATGATACACCTTTCATTAAAGATGCGCATTAACATACTGCAGAACACTTTTATTCTGGCTGCATTATACCACGGTTAAGGCAGTTTGCCAGCCTGCTGGAAGACTTTCCCTTTACATAGGCAATTTTACCTTTTCTCTGCATGGGATATTTTATATACTTAGGCAAACCATTAGCATATATGATTGACTTTTTGTTCTACAGTAGCTCTCACTTTCTTTCTTTGCAAATGTATTGGACTTCTACTTCCAACATCTTGTTATCCAAAGTAGGCTCTTATATTTAAGGTGAAAGTTAGCTGCTCCCCTCCCTCAACATTCCCAAACCAAAGTGACTTTCCTTTCTTGATAAGATCAGATGTGGTACAGACAGAGCAGGGGGAAGTTAAGGTGAAATTCTGGCTCCTAGGACCCCTGCCCTGGCATACTGGAACATACCTAGGGATTGAAGAATACGACTAGAAAGGGAGTTTTAAAGATCCCTAGCATCCTTACTTTTGCTGATTCTGTGACCCTCCAGGGCTCCTAGTGGGAGTTTGGATGACTAGACTCTGATTGGAGAGCGCCCTGTGGGCCTTGAAACTGCAGGGTGACAAATATGTAGGACGCCTGGGATGGTTTATTTTTCCTCTTTTTGCTGAGGCAAGCACTGAGCAAAACCTAAGTAATAGCAGTTCACAAGCTGTTAATACCAAATACCCTGAGACTTCAGAAGTGCCTTGCTCTGCTCTGCACAGCTTGGCAGGTTATATTCTTTAAGAGAGTAGGCATCATTACCTGGACAAATCTGTGACATTTAATTCTGTTGTGGCTAACCTCTGTCCCCACAGTGAATTGCTCCTTCCCTCTCATGGCAGATTATCTAGCATACAATGCACATTTGTATTTTCTTTCTCTTGCATTGTCTCCATCCTCTGCACATGTGGTGTTTCTTGTTGTTTCTTATTGCCCTTGCCCACATGTTGCTTAAGCCCGTTCTTCTTTAACTACACGCATACACATTTGACCCTTGCATACCTGAGCATGTAAAGAAGTCTGCTCCCTCTTAATTCACAAAGCTTTTCTGACTTTGCTTATTCATATGTATACATGTCTGCAGGTATATGACATGCCTGATTGTTCAGGTTGGCAATGAAATGTATTATTTGCATGTATTCTTGAGACACTCCATAGTTCACTTGAAAATTTAGGTCAGAACATTTCCTTACAGCCTGTTTTTCTTCCTTTTTGGACAACTTAGAATGATCTTATTGGGGTAATAAGGAAAGGACTTGTAGTATTGTATTTATAGGTTAGGTGCTTCAGCACGCATGAGGCTGTGTAAGACTGTCATTGTTATCCTAATTTCATAATGTTCTCCGTGTGGTACAACACTGTGAAATGTGCCTGGCACACAGCCTTATGAACTCCCCTTTCTGTCCCAGAGAACTTCTGGGTAATTACGAGTTGGGTTTGCCTATCTGATCTAATTTATCACTTAGGGGTTTATATCATGCCTATTACTGTGATATCTAAGTGCTTCTGAGATTCTGCAAGATGTCTCTTTCATCAACCACTTATTTCTATGGTAAGTTAATGTTACTGAGCTGAAGTCTGAGCTGTTCTGTGCAGCATCTTAATCACTGGTCCCTACTGAGCCCCATGTGTGCAGTTATTCTGCTTGTCTGTGGCTTCACTGAACTGGTTTTGGGGATTTGAGCTCAGTTACTTGAGAGCTAAAGTTGCACTGCAGAAATCTCTGCCTCAGATGATGATAAATTGACCTGCTTGGTCAACAAGTGGGAAGTCCAGGGCTGAGCAGACCCTGGGTGAGCATGTGAGTATATGCTCTTTATTCCCTTAGAAATGCACTCTCCACATCCAGGCTTAGATATTAGCATGAGTACAGACCATCTGCTGCCCTAGACAACACTAACTGTCTTTTGTGGACAAAAGAGACCACCAGTTCCTGGGGCTTGCACTCTGCCAGCTCTCACCTGCTGCTCAAAGTGTATTTAAAAATTAAAAAAAACCTCCTCTCTACCCACTCAAGTAACAAAAAAAAAAAGAAAAAAGAAAAAAGAAAAAGAAGAAAAATAGCTGTGTACCCTGCTTGCTGGTCCATGCAGTGTGACTCCATGGGTGGAGGGAACATTAGGGGCAAGCTCTCATTGGCATTTTTTGCCAACTGCTTGTCATAAGGGCCCTTGGGAAGTTAAGACCAGCTGCCCAGCCACTTCACCCCCTCCTTACAAAACCCACTGCCTTGCCCTCACTGGGGTGCTGTGTTCATGCTGCAGGGATGGATGGGAAGGCTGCTGGCTCTGGGTGATTTCTTCTGCCTTTCTTCTCTCTCCACAAGCCTCCAGAGCGGATTTTTCTTTCATGGCCAGATGAAGCATTTGTTTGTTTGTTTTGAAGGTGACAAGTGTTTTATGTGAATTCTAGCTGCTCTCAAATGTCAAACCCCAGCTGGGCTTTGAGTTTCACAGAATAACCGCTGACACCTAATGAGCTTCTAATAAGCTCATTTCTCTCGTCTTCTCATTTAAATAAATAAATGACTGAAATTTGGGGGTGGTGGGAGGGGTGTTGGATTGCAGTGGAATGAAGCTTTTCTCTTTACCCACCAAGCAGGTACACTGCGAAATGCAGTTGCGCAAGCTTCCCACGCACCCACACTGCCTATGCCATCAAGTCAATGTGTCTCAGCCCTGGCCTGGAGGGCTTTTTTTGAGGATCGTGCAGGAAAGTTCCTTCTAAAGCCCAGTTAGTTTCTTGCCCTCTCAGCTTCAGCTGCCAGCCAGGGTGCTAATTAGTGTCAACTGTGATGGTGGGAATTGAGAACAAGGGCAAGACTTTGATAGTTGAAAGCATAGTTGATGTTCAGGTTTTTTTCTTTTCCTGGAATTTTTGCAAGGAATGGTCTACCATGGGCAGTGGTTGTGCTACACATATCCTTTTAGGGACTGGAGTAGCTTCAAGACAACTCTTATTTGTGGCAGTAGGTATAAGGCAGCTGAGTTCCACTCCCTTCTTCTGACTGCTGAAGATATGATCTCAGTTTGCTTAAGAAATGCAAAATGAAAAGATCTAAAATTACAATATATCCTTATGGAAAGATAGCAAGATTAAAAAATCATAGATGCTCTTTGATTTTATTTTTCATGTGTCAGAAACACAGAGCAGTTCCTTGTTTCCAGCTAAGGTGTGTAACCAAGTCATTGTGAAAGGACAAAAGCAGGTATTTCAGTAAGGCCTTAACAGGGGATTGCAAGAACTACTGTTAGCAAGCATCTCTGTCTATGTTCTACTTCTGTGACTACACTCCGGAAAATGCAGAACATCTCCCTCTTCACTTGCCTGTCTCTTGGAAGAACTCGGTCCTGACTAGGAATGGGCAACCTTTTTCCAGAAGGAGTTATTTCTGGACAAAATCAATTTTGGCTAAAATGAATCTGATGAATTTAACTGAAAACAAATGAAGACAAAATTTAAATAAAATAAAGAAGTTATGTTTTTACTTTTTCAAGTGAAGTATTTCAATTTGTTTCAAATGACATTTGTTTCAATATTTGTATATATGTCTCCTCTTTTTCAGCAGGAAAAAATAATGTATTGTGGCTAGTAGGCTGAAGTCAACATTTCAGTAGACAACAAGCTCTGTTTCTGTTGTTTGACTGAGAAAGTTGAAAGACATCATGTCTGTTTGGCCATGGTGTGTCCCGATCCAATATCGAGGAGGGTTCTTAAACAATCCCAAGAGCGAGATTAAGACACAAACAAGGTCAGATGCCATACAACCTTGTAAGCTTTATTTCCCGTAGCAACTGATAATAGTGATAGGACAGAGAGAAGACAAAAGAAAAAGTCAGAATACTTAAGCAAGCAAATGAAAGAAATACAGCAAGATTAGTTACCACCACCACGAATCCAGCGGCATCCCGTTGGTTTGGTCTTGGTGCAGGTGATGGGGGGTCCCTGCAGGTGATGGGGAATCCCTCGAGAGAAGAGTACGCAGTCCTTTTATCATCCCAGTCCCCACAGTTAGTCCACCCATTTCCACAGAGCTCATTATCATATTCGCTGCCCTGTGTTCCTCCATGCGCGCATGCCTAAGTGTCCACGGTGGTCGTACTGGAAGGGGGGTCAGCCAGTGATGCCTTTAGACTCCACACGTCCTCCTCATCCCCCGGCCCTGTGCACACATGCAGCTAGCTTGGTAGATGTTACAGAAGAGGTAGTTGTTCCAGCTCCAGGCAGACACTGTGGGTTTTTCGAGGATTTTTTTGTCCTCTTCAGGGTGTACTTCTTCAGGGCAACAGGATGTTGAGGCTTAGTTTAGGAAGTGGTGCAGTGCCGAAACAGACAGTTGACATGGTCCGATAGTCTTACACCACCCTGTGGCTCAGGAGGTGGTAATGGCGCAACAGCAATGCCAAGACAAAACAGCTGACTCAGTCCCTTGCATGGTGATGGTATCCCCCTAGTTATCCACTCACTCTCCCAGAGGGTGTGACCATCACAGATATGAGACAACCCAGACATCTTTCTTGTTCATCACTTCCCCCTGGTTTGAACCCACTTACTCAGAGCCTTCTCCCCAGGAATGTCCTCATCTTACATGAACTGTGAGCTTGGGTACTCCAGAGTGGTCATCCTGCCCAGGCCTGTGGGAGCTGTGGTGGTTGCAGAGGGATGGGGCAGCTAGAAGTCTATCTTCTGTGGTTTGTGTCTCCACAGGTGGGGAAATGGAAGGAAAAAAAGTTGCAGATGAAGTATTACGTGTGGCCCCGCTTTGAGCTGTATCCCGACTCTGAGGAACGTGAGGACGATCACCTGAGTATTGTGACCTTGGAAGAGGCACCGTTCGTCATTGTGGAGAATGTGGATCCCCTAAGTGGCACCTGCATGAGGAACACAGTCCCTTGCCAAAAACGCATAGTGACCGAGTATGCATCCCTGGGTTTTTCTTCTCCTATTGGGCTCTCCCTTCTCAGCAGAATGTAGAGAGTCTGTTAGGCCAATACCATCATACCCTGATAGTTCTTAGAAAAGTCACCTCTGTTGCCCATCCTAGCCTGTGTCCATTCATGACTGGCCCCTTTGGGCAACATCCTTCAGCACAGATAACACAAGTGAAATTCTCCACATTATATTGTGGGAGGGGGAGTGCCTATTGACAACAGAGGGGAGTTAAGGGAGTTTTCTCCAGTCTTTTAACCCATTATTGTTGTGATGGTTCAGGAACAAAACTGATGAGGAGCCAGACTACATGAAGAAATGTTGCAAGGGGTTCTGCATTGACATCCTCAAGAAAATCTCAAAGTCTGTCAAGTTCACCTATGACCTCTACTTGGTGACTAATGGCAAGCATGGGAAAAAGATCAATGGGACGTGGAATGGAATGATTGGAGAGGTCAGCAACAAAGGGAGGGCATGGTGTGCTTCATCCCTGGGCTGGGTGACATGGGTCAGGTCTGGTCTCCCATCATTATTGCGTTCCCTTCCGGGTCAGGGACAGAGGTGACTATAGAAATGGTTGACCTGGATTCTTTCTGGGTGCTGGGTGAATCAATCTACTCTGACACTCTGATCATGACTATCTTTCCTGTTCAACAATTATTTATTATTCTCTATAGTGATGCAAATTTGGCCCTCATAGTCAAAGAAAGAGGGTGATATCCATGCGCCAGAGAGGCTGCAACCTAGATTATGCTTAGATCACATATAAGGTGCATAAAGAGTGAAATAAGACTTTGCAGTGTTACAGGGAGGAGAAAGCAAGGACAGAAAAATGAGATAAGACATCTTCTCATTGGATGATGTGTTTATCCTAAGACCTCTGCAGATTTATTTTTTATACACATACCAGCTTTGAGGGGAAGATTAATGTCTATAGATTTCCCGAAAGAAGGTGTCCTGATGAAAGATTAGAGAGGAGAGGTGATAGAAACGATATAGGGAATGGGATAACAGGAGTAGAAGGACTGTGTGGAAATGCAGGAAGGTGAGAAGGAGCTTGGCTGTGGTGCTTGAGATGTGCCTTCGCTCTGTGTGTGATCTTTTCCTTTCATTCTTCCAGGTTGTCACCAAACGGGCCTATATGGCTGTGGGATCCCTCACCATTAATGAAGAGCGTTCAGAAGTGGTGGATTTCTCTGTGCCCTTCATTGAGACGGGAATCAGTGTCATGGTGTCACGTAGCAATGGAACTGTCTCACCTTCTGCCTTCTTAGGTATCACTTTAATCTAAAATTAAAACTTCACCCAGTGTTCCTCAAAAATTAGGTGAAGGTTGCTTGTGATTCTTAGCCTGAAAGTTCCTTTTTAGGAGTACCTGTGGGAGAGGTATATAAAAATAAACTGATGTTTTAGTTCTAAATCCCAAGCAAGCAAAATCCAGTCAAATGGAAACAGGCAATGCCTAGGAGTTCAAGGCATTTCACAGCAATTGTATGCCTAATCCCAGCAAAGAATGGGCTCACTCAGAGTTGTCACCTACTCTGCATCACGTGATTTTCCAGTGACTCAACTAATAGCATGTTCAAGGAGCGTAGGCCAGAAGAAAATTGATTCAAATCTTATAGCTGGCATGCCATAGTACTCAGTGATAACATTTAGTATTGAATTGTTGCACTTTGAGAGACATTATTTGTAAAGAAGGTATTTACTTGACCCTACCTTGACAGAGCAACCGCTAGAAGTTAGAGATCTAATAGAGCTTTTCAAGAAGAATTAAACCATCAGTTCTGTGCTGACACTGTGTCTTCCAATCAAGTGATTTCTAATGTCCTTCAGTGGTGTAGGGTGATCAGAGAATGAGGAAATGGTACTGCATTTCCCCAAGACATCCATGTCTTCCTAGTATCTACTATTTGGCTTTATAAAATACTTTATGATGCAGCAAAAACAGTATATGAGTTATATAATTACTGTCTGCTCTCTGCCAGCATCCTGAGAACATTTACAAAGAGAAATCACTTTATATGGGTAAAGAAATTTTTCCAAACCTCTTTAAGTAGGGGTTTCATGACTACTCACTCTTCAGGAGTTTCGCCTTTAGCCAAGTCCACCAGTATTGCTGGGGTATGTAAAAGCAATGATAAAGTTATAACTCCAAAATTTTAAATTGCAATTTAACCAGGATTGCAATATTGGCTATAGTCTGGAGCAAAGTTCTAAGTTTCTTCGATCTGGTTCAGTCCCATCTTTATCTGTTCAGGCTTGGAGAAGGAAAAAACCTGGCAGAGATCAAATACTTGCAGAATATGAAAGCTAACATTTCTGGAATGAGCCAGTGTTCCCACTGCTACAGGAATGGAATAGCTGAAAAAACTACTATCATTAAGGCTGAACCTCAGAAAGTTGGAGATGCTCTTTGGCTCAATAGCATCTTGAAAGTTGGATGCTTGTCTGAAACTCTGCCAGTTCTGCCTGATTTTCCCCACTTTCTCCAGATGGTGCTGGAGGACTTCCTGGGAACAATCTTTTATCAATGCATTTTATTTTATCAATGCATGCCACAATGGCTACATGTAGTTCCAGATGGAGCTATGTGTTACAAATGTAACAGTAAGAAGGAATGCAGTAATTACAGAGACAGAAACTACACTTTTCCTAATTCAAGAGGTTTTTCAGACTTGGGTCGAAGGCTTTGTTGTAACCTCTGTTTTTCCCAAGCCCAGTTTGCCCCACACTCTCACTGGGGTGCTCTGGACAGCAAAGGAGGTGAGGGAGGGGTGAGGTGGTGTATCAGGTTTCTCACCATGATTTTGTCTTCCTCTCCAGAGCCTTTCAGTGCTGACGTATGGGTGATGATGTTTGTGATGCTGCTTATCATCTCTGCAGTAGCTGTCTTCGTCTTTGAGTACTTCAGCCCTGTGGGCTATAATCGGTGCCTTGCTGATGGCAGAGGTAAGGGGAGTCCCTCCTTGACATGATCCTCTTTCACTTCCAATCCCAGCTCCTTTATCAGGGTGTTTCCTTTGCCTTGAACATGATATGGATCTAGCCCACTCTGAGCTTGTGTTCAGACTAAGGAGGTCAGGGATGCAGGTGGAAAAAAGATTCTGAAGAGACCAGATGTGTATAATGGATAATTTGCTTGGCTTGGGAGATGGAGCTGTGTTGCCTTTCATCTCTAAAGCACACATCAGCTCCAACTTGTTTCTCATTGAGGGAAAATGGGTCCTGGTAGCCAGTACTGGCAGTGCCTACGGTGCTGCGCTCTTTGAGGCAATCAGAGGGCTCAGCACTGTCAATCCATCCTTCAGTGCTACATCTCCCCGGAGAGCAGGCTGCTCTGCTGGCCTCCCAGCATAGTGCTATGTCTTCCAGACTCCACATCTGTCACCTGGTCATGTCCCTCCCCCACTTGGCTCTCTGGCTTGATAAGGCCAACTGAGAAAGTGGGAAGCTCATTTTCCTGGGAGTGGGCAATAGATTATTTTGCAAGGACAGCAGGAAAGATGGGAATGGAACAAGTGAGTGACCCAACTCTGTGGTTCTGATCTTCAGAAGACAGCCTGATGAGCTGAATAGAGGATGGACAAACAGCCTAAAAGACAGCCTTTTTTGCCTTATTGGCATGAAGAAAATTAGCCAGTTGAGCCTTCTGTCATCTCCGTATCTTCATCCCCTGTTGAATCAGGCTTTCAAATATTTCTGGGGTTATTGGTCTGTTCAGAATAGTGAGAGAGAGAGCATTATAGGAAAATACACTCATTTGCTTCCCAATCTAGTGCTTTGAGTGAATTTATGCCATCAAATTAGAGAGAAGTGGAAAAAAAAGTGTTAATGAGAATGTTGGCAGAACCACATATATGGGGAAGTGGAGAACTCTCTTGACATGGAGATGTGGAGGGCCTTTATGGCAACTGATCATAACCACATGGATCTGTGGACACAAGTAAATACTGTTAAACCTGTGAGTCTTTTGAGAGATACTAATACAGATGTGGATCTGGAAGCAGTTCTTAGGACAGGTGTGCAGTTGTGGAGTTATTAAGTTAGCTGAACTGCAGCTGCAAGTTCAGAAATATCAATATTTCTGAATAATTATGAACAGTACTACATGATCAGGCAGGTATTATCCCTGACAGATGTAATGTGAAGATGTAGAAATCTGCTACAGAGACTGCAATGTTTGTCTGGTAATGAACACTCTGGCTAATGTTGCTTTGGCTGCATTTGAACCAGTCAATGACAGTATATCCCTGCACCCCACACCTGCCTTTTCTCTTTATGGACACCAAGATATTTCCTGCAGGGTCAGGTGGGCATGCACTGATCTAGCTCCTCAATGATGTTGGCTTGTTGTTGGGGCACTCAGAATTGGAGAGCTCTGAAGGATTCTGAGTCCCTGGTTTGGATTGGAGGCTCCCATTGTTGTCTTCGTTTGTGGCTAAAAAAGTAACTGTGAAAGCACATGGGGTGATCAGTAGAGAGATGAAGGCTTTAGGAGGGAACTTCTCAAGATTTCTTTACACCGTACAGTTCCCACTGATGATTAGCAGGCCTTGCACCTATGTGTCTCAGGGCACATCAGGTAGAGAGGGATATAAAGCTACCACTCCAGCATGTAAAAAGACAAGGACTGCCAAACCATGTTTCTTATAGAAGCTTTGTCTCCTTGGCATCTAGCAACTCCTTTTTTTCCAGGTGATGATTCTGCTTGGTGTGCAGTTCCCAAGGTGCAAAATGAGCCCCTTGTACCTTTCAGTTGTATTTAGAGGAACACAGTTAGTGCTTTCAGATGATCTATGCTATTCACTGCTCAGTAGTTTCAAAACTGTAGAGGAGCATCAAAACTTTCTTCCCTTTTGTTCCTCTGCTGGAGTCAACCATAACCACAGGCAGCATCACTAGGCACCAGTCAGCCTACCCAAGGGAGGAGACAAAACACAGGATGCTAACCCAAAAGGTTGCAGAGCCAGGTTGGCACCACTGGAAAAGTGATAGACCCTTGAACTGTGCCAGAGGGCTCTCATCCTTGGAGTAGTTGCATTTAGAGTTCCCCTGACAGATCCTCTTGTGTTCAAATTGAGCAAATTTTGGTTTGAGTTCCCACTAATGGAACCAGTACATGCCAGGGATATGAGACTGCTGGGAGACAGGCAAGATTTCACAATTTCAGCCCTAGTGCTTCACAAGCACACATGGCTTTTGGGGTATGAGTGAGCTTCCATGCTGAAAAGTGAATAAGGGGAAAACAGTGGCCTTTAAAACAGTGGATCTGCTCCTGGACAGGTTGGGACAGAGCTGCTGATTTTCCTGAGATAGACCAGAGTATATGTCACTGTTATGTACCTTAGACAGAACATGGGGAGAGGGAGCTGTGTTCTTCTCTGGGTTGTGTGTCTTCAACAGGCTGGGTAATGAAACCCTCTTGCACAGGTATTTGTAGAGCCCTGTTATTTCAGATGGTGCTCTTCCTTGCACCTGTACAAGTACAGTAAAAGCCATGTTTTGCACAGGCATATGCTGGGCGTTCAAGGACATCACCGTTGAATAGCTAGAAATGGGGATAGAGCTTTTCTGAGCAAACTCTATTTTGGTGACAACACAAACTGAAATGGAATGTTTGGGTTTTAGATACTCCAATCAGATACAAAAAAAAACCCTTGTATAAGGTTTCAGTGGAAATCTTTGAGACAGAATAAATATGGAAGCCTGAGGATGTTTTAAAAAAGTCATTTTTCAGGGTCACACTTTGCTGAGATATGGTGTCACGAACATAGGGGAGCGCAGCTGCAGATATTCATCTTGTGTGTGGGAAGATACTGCTCTTAACATTGAAGTCAAGATATGTATGTGAATAGAAATGCAGACCACTTATTCCGAGATGCTCACTGTGGGATCATGTTTCTCAATCGCTCTAGAGCCAGGAGGTCCCTCTTTCACCATTGGCAAAGCTATCTGGTTGCTGTGGGGGCTGGTGTTCAACAACTCTGTGCCAGTGCAGAATCCCAAGGGTACCACTAGCAAGATCATGGTGTCGGTGTGGGCCTTCTTCGCTGTCATCTTTCTGGCCAGCTACACTGCCAACCTGGCTGCCTTCATGATCCAAGAGGAATACGTGGACCAGGTGTCTGGCTTGAGCGACAAAAAGGTAATGGATCTACCCAAACCCCCAAAGCAGCCTTTTCCACAGAAAAGGCTGCTCTACCCTCTCTTCTTCGCTTTTGCTGGGAAAGTGTTCAGTTTTTTTCAGAGTCACATCATAGCTTTAGTCCCTAGTTTAAATAGCACAACTGCTCTTCATCGGTATTCAGTTGCATTTTTACATGTTTTAAGCACTTCAGGAATGAATTAGAACTGAACTGTGCTTGCTTGCATGATCCCAAACCACACCTTGATTGTCATCAAGAAATGAATTAATGGAGCTTTGGAGACTATGTGCATAATGGCTGTAACCTGTATTTTCAGGATGAAATAATTTGTCTGTGGGGGAACGCTGGCCATTAGTCTAGGAAATATGATCTGTTAGTTTATTCTGGGGACAAGTTCTGCCCATGGGGGCAAATCAGCATGGCTTTGATGATTTTCTATTGCTTGTATTTGAAGTTATACTGTCATTTTTTCAAGGCCTTTGGAAGCTTAGCATAAGAAATAGTTTCCTGTTCAGAGTATGTTTCGCTGCCTTGTTTACATGCACTGCATTTCGTCCTTTCAGAGCATTTGCTTTTGCTGGGCTCTGCACACTGAGGATTTTGAGGAGATTGCTCATGCATGCAGGGTAGCACTCTCTGGTTCATGAGGGTCTGAAGCTTTGCACACTGCTTTATTTCTGTTTTGTGGTGAGGTTACTCACAAGGAATTGAGTGTTGTGTGGCTCAATTGCCCATGATGAATTTGTTAAGGGGTCATGCCATTGTAGGGCAACCAAATAGCAATAGGTCACACACACTGCTGTTAGGGATAGCAGCAAGAAGAGGACTGCAAGTGTCAGTTTGCGGCTGCTGGACTGGTTATAGTTATTGTCTCTTGTGTCCTCCATGATAGTCTAAAAATAAATTGTGGCCAGGCCCCCTGTGTATACAGTGTCCTGTGCAGCACGCTATAAATTCTGTGGTAGATTAATTTTTAAGAGTTTTTTTTTCCCCTTTTGTTGTTTTTTCCTGGAATGAAATGGGACACAGAATGATATAATCCATGCAGAAGTGCTCCTGTTATTTGTTTTAATTTTGACCTTTAATTTGTTTCACGCTGTCTCCACATTTGCAGTGTGCTGTGTTGAGGAGGGGGTGGAGGGGAGGATGCTTTTCTGCCAGGTGGAGGTTGTTGTGGAGACTCCTTAGAAGCTGTGGACTCTGTCAGACTAAAAGACACTGTTCAAAACCAGCCAGCCCTATCAGAGTTAACATTAGTTTGTCATCATTAGGTTTTCAACTGTCTGAGCTAAATGGGATAGTTCATACCTGTGATCTATTGTTTCAGGCTGTGCCCAGGCTCATGGAGAGAGCCATGCTTACATTCTCATGATTTTCAAGATATTCTTCATATCTGCAGAGATATGTGCATGAAATATCAATTGAAAGTGCTAACTTCTGGAGCTTCACAGAGCCTTTGGATGCAAGTTTCTGGGACTATTTTAGTTGGTTTCACTGTAGGGCCGCTTGTGTGCATTGGATTGAGGTCATTTTCTTCTACTTTTCTTTGCCAACATACCTGTGTTTGCTTTAGCTATCCTAAAGCACCTGTGCTTTGTTTCTTGGGGAAGGGAAAGGCCACAGTACATACTCAGATTATTGTGGTATGCCTCAAACACAGCTGCTAGTGCAAATACAACACTTGGGTAAAATTATGATCTACCAGAGCATCTAGAATCAGATGAAAATTGGCTGGTAAAAACTGAAGGCCAACTGCTGCCTCTGGAGAATAAAGACAGGTGGGACTAACTCCATCCAAAAGATGTGAGTGAATGAGCTTCTACTGGGCTCAAGGATTTCCACTCTGAACACACAAAAGGCCGTGCAGGATTTGGGAGCTACCATCTAGGCATCTGTCACACTCCTTCGAGGTGCCCTGGTTTACAAGGAATTTACTCTTCTGAATCTCCTCTTTTCCCTCTTCCCAAGCCTGCATACTGCTTGCAACTCACTCACCCCCTCATTGCACTGCTTGGCCAGGATGCAGCCACATTCAGGGTAGATGGAGGTGTGCTGTGCTCTTACCTCCTTTTTCCTGCCTGCTTGAATTAGCCAGTTCAGACTTTCAAAGGAGGCAGTCACTGACCAATGCCAGGTGGCCAATAGGAATGACTATAGCTTCCAGTCTCTTTTATCTCCAGTGTGTACTCTGGTGTCCACAGCAGAAGTGAGGCAGATCAACCTCCTAGCCTGCTACATCAGCTGGCAAGAGCAGCTGTGTCCAGAACAAGGAGTCAGCAGAGGATGTAATCCAAGCTGACAGGCAAAGGGCTAGTTATTTTAAGGGATATTGTTCCTACTTCCCTAGACCCAGATCTGCTTGCAGATGTCTTTGTAGCATGACAGTACCTGGGGAAGGTGTCCCACTGGCACTGTACAGCAGCCAAAATGCCAGATGCACTCACAAAATCTGTTACTGTGCCTGAATGGGGAATGCTTGTCAAGGTCAGGCTGGCTACAACCTGTGACAGCCACCCTGAGGGTCTTCTTGGACCCTCTTCCTTGGGCCTTGCCTGGGAAGAGGCACTCAAAGAGGTGCCTATGGCTGCTGACCTGCTGCTACCCCAGAAAAGCAGGCTGAAATGCTCCAGCTGTCTAAGGACTTGGATGGTGTCTTGGCTGTGCCCCAGCATTTACTTCCTAATGACATGCAAGACAGTGACTAATGTCATGTCTCTGCTGTGCTGTGTGGATGCTTGAGCAGGCCTGTCTGAGCTGGGCTGGAGTGGATACCTCTGTGCCAGAGTAGTAGGTTGGACTGAGGATGGCTGGAGGCTCCCTGTACAGAGCTTAGTGACCTCTGTCACTCTCTCTCTGGCCCAGGTGAAGCTCAACCTGCTGAGTGCCACCCCTTTGTGCTTAGCTGGCCCAAAACTGGTGCCAGAGCTGACCCAGGAACCCTCTTCATGATGGCTGTTCGTTTCCCCATGTTAACCCTTGCAGCTGCTAGATCATACATCAAGCTGTGTCTCTTAATGCTGGTGTAGCCATGGGCAGCTTGAGGGAGGAGAAACCCACTCCTCCTGAGAGCCTGGAGCATCCTTGCATATGCTGCCAAGCTGCATCGGTCTGGAGTCCATGTGGGGGGCTGCTGTGGCCCCGACCCCCTGAGGAAGCCCTGCTGGTAAGATGGCCAGTCATAGAATACTGCAGTCTGGATTTCATCTGACTGTAATCAAGAGATATAACCCAATTTCCAATAACGGGAGAGCTTCAGACACATTAGAGAAACAAGTGCCTGTGGTATTTCAGTCTAACGAAGGCAATAAATACAGGAAAGATTATATAAAATGAACTAATGTGTGAAATAATCTAATAGCTATACATAATTTCCATTCATATACAGTAATAATAGAATAAAAGCAAATGTGTACAGCCAGCAGGGCATTTAAATAAAATAATTTAGAATGCAGTAGGTTAATAATAAAAAAAAGTAGTATCCATGCCTATAAATTAGTTGGAAATGCCAAAGAAGCTAATAAAGTATCAAAATGGTAATTTTGTAATTGACATAAAAAGGAGAGGAATGGATTTCTGCATGCCTGCAAATTAATATAGATTACTGAAATTTCACATGTTATGACTTATTTGCTTTTTAAGATGTTAATGAAATGTTGAGACAAAGGACCTGTTTCTATGCAGCATAGGTCAGATTTTTTTTTCAATAGATATGGTGGGTTTTTTTTAAAAAAAGAAGGTTTGGAGTTAAAACTGGCCAATGTTTTTACCGAAAAAAAAAATCTGGGGAGAGTGTAAGAAGGCAGAGGGAAATTCTGATATTTGCCAAAGTAACTCATTTTAGCATACTTGAAACAAAATATTTTGTTTGATATTTCTGACATGTATTTTTGACCTGTCATTTTCTAAAGGCACTACTCATAAAATTGACCTATATTTAAAAAAAAAAAGGAAAATAAAAATTTTTTTTCTGTAACAAAGGAAAGGGACAGAAGGAGATAATTGGAAGACAAAACAATACACATTATTCTGAGGTGAACGAAACATTTCAGATTGATACAAAGCAAAAGTCTCACTGAAAACCTGCAAAAAAGGATCTGCTGTATTTCTGCAGTAATAAATGCTTGGCCATGAAACTGAAAAATGAATTATTTCCTACATTGTACTCTGCGGCACATTAAATCTAAATTATACAAGGATCCCAGATATGCAGAACATTTAAGCATGTGCTTAACTTTGCGCTCATGAGTGGTGACATTAAAGTCAATGGGCTATTATTCACATGACTGAAGTTAAATGCTTTTCTGAGCTTGCAGCTTTTGTACAACAAATACCTTCTCTGGAGAAGTCTAGGAAAAATTCAGAGTGGGTATATCTGTCAGCTAGAAATTTTCCAAGGGGACCAAAAGTGGGGTTCACTCTTGTACTTTGTAAGGTCTGTAAGGGGAAGGTTGTCCAACCGGTTGGCTTGGAGGCAGTACAAATCTTCCATGGGATTGCGCATTTACTATGAACAGACATTTGTGGTACTTTCAGACATTTCTGCAAGATACAAAGGAAGTTCTATGTGGTGGTGTCCAAAAGCAGAAGATATGCAGTCCTGTCAACAGCGGTATGATTTTTATCATCAGGAGACCTTTGTGGAGTTAGCTAGACAGAAGTAAGACCATGACACTTCCAACTCTGTCTTCTTGTGATAAATCAAAACCTTTTTTAAAATGTGTAGAGTCCAATGTACCTTACTTGACCAAAAAACAAAAATATAGAAGTCCCCAAGCCCCCAAACCTTACATCATGGGGTAGAGTTGAATTTCTTTCCACAGTGCTTCTGTGGGAGGACACCTTTCCTGTAAATAAGTTAAACTGTGTTCGGTCTTTTGCTTAAATATGACCTTTATATATAACAGTAGTGGTACTGCCTAGTGCTTAATTAAAACAAACATTGGTTCATAGTGAAGTGTAGAAAACTCAGGACTCTGATAGTCTGAAATTTTATGCCTTAAAATCTGATGATTTCTGTGCACCTCTTTGTAAATCATCAGTTACTGTAGTATGAACTATTTACAAATACTATATAGTTCAGTATATATATGTGTAATTACATATTATGCTAAAGTCTTTATATTAATAAATAGCTATTAAAATAGCTACAGCATATCATATGTTAGTAATAGATCTTTCTAACTGGTGACTTACATTTATTGTGTACATAAATATAATAGCAGAGAATTTTTTACAGTTGTAGATGTTTATTTATTGTAGATTTAGTCATTCTGCACTCTTCGGATTGGCATGATTTTTATGCTTTCTGAGATCCTTAGAACCAACCTCTATGCCTGTGTGCTAAAAAGTGATTCAGTAGTTTTAAGGCTATAAATATTTAAAGTCAGTGGGTTTTCAGGCATGCTTTTTCTCCCCCCGCTTCAGCCCTACTTTCTTTGTCATTCTCCCTCTTTTTTTAAGTTCAGTGCTGCGTAGTGCAGAGCGGTGAGGAGGCTGTGATATACTTTAGCCTTGATTCAGTCTCTCAGGTTTCTCTCTGTTCTGTTGATCTGGAGGGATTTAATGGCAGCAAAAACTTGTAATGGGACTCTTCGGTATTAATGCCAGATAGTATGCAGTTTAGTTGGGAACTTAAGCAGGTAAGATACAAGGGGAGAGGATACTAGAATCAGACTGTAGGCTTAATTCATCCTTGCTGGAAAGAGAGAAATGCGACCCCTTGGGCTTTGCTGGTGGCATGGGTGGGAGTTGCTGGATGAGGGATGACAGCTATAGAGCCACTGCACAGTCCTTAGCTTGCAGCTTTTGCATTCCTTCTGCTGTGCTGTCCTGGCATTTCCCAGGCCTCGGCCACTCTTCCTTTTCATCTTCCTTCATCTCTTGGAGCTAACCCTTTGGAGGCTCTGGGCAAATTTGGTCGCTTCTGTGCTAATTGTTTGGCTGTCTGGAAAAAGCCGTCTTTGGAGAGTTACGTAAGGGGGGAGGGAGTGGGGGAGCAAAGGATTGTCCTGCTTCTCGCGTCAGTATAAATCAGTGGAGAGGGAAGCAATGAATATTTTTATTTATTATTTATATGATGCCATAAATGTACTTGGCACTCTGCAGTCAAATAAAAGACAATGGCCCTGCCACCAGGATTTGGCAGCCTGAGAGATGAGAGCTGACCTCCTTCATCTGAATGATCAGGGCTCGATTGCTGGTGGGAAGGGGATGGGAGGATGAGATCTACAGGATTAAAAAAAATACAACAGGCCCCCTGCCCCCCCTACCTTTCATTGCTTATGCCTAGTGACTGTGACATTTGAAGTTATATGTACATACATATACTTGATAAATATTTGGGAAGTTGTATCTTCCCAGACATTTTTACTTCACCTGGTGGAAAGGAGCCCTGCTTCTCCCAGACCTTTGGCTATTTAATGTCAAACTTTCTCAGAGTCTTGGTGGCCCAGCAGGCTTGCTTGCTTCAGGTGTACCTGCTCCAGTGCCCCAGGGATCACAAGAGAGTGATATGGCTTTCATTCCTTTGCTGTTGTCTGCTTGCAGATGGGAGGTAGCTTTCTGCAGAAGGATAGAGGAAGGCCTTGTCTCCCATCTCTGGGATGGTGCTGGGATGCCCCAGCTGCCCTGCCTCAAAGTGCCCTGCTTTTTGCTTTGCCTCCATGCCTAGAGAGGTGCTTAAGAAATTGCACTAATGTGATGACTAGGCTTTTCTAACTACTTGGATGAACATTCTGGCCCAGTGAAGTCTTTGGGAGGTTTGCCAGACTTGCATAGGGTTTCACTGTACTGCCTAGTGGTTGGTACCCACATACAAGGTGCTGAAGCAGATTGGCTACTATTAGTACTCAGAAGACAGGAGGCTCTGACCCGCCTTTCCTAGTGAAAATGGATGAAAAATGGAATTGCTCTCCCACCAAACTACATCCTCTGAATTTCTCAGTGTTTCATAATTTGTTAACCAGCTGTCTCAGGTGCAAACAAAGCAGATTTCAAACTTCTCTGTACTTAGCTGCCACCTCTCCTCTCAAGGTCTTTTTCATCAGTTAATTTTATCCCTCTGAATGAACATCTACACTTCTAATGATATTAACATGAGTGTACTAACTGGCATCTTCTGTTTTGTTCTTGCCTGGGATTATTGAGTAGGTGCCTTTTGCTCCATTGTGTTTAGCTTCCAAGGAAGCTGACTTCCAAGGATGGAATACATAGCATGACTGGGATGAACAGATGATCTCCATCCTCTACATGCATGCAAGAAAAAGTTAAGTGTACTTTAGCTAAGATGGCCCACTTAATTGCAAAAGATATGACTGTGCTCATCTGATAGTACACCTGCTAATACTAGGCCTGTGCAAAGAGCTTTCACCTCTGGTGAGAAGCTCAGTGATTCCATTACAGATGTTTTTCTCTGGTCCCTGTGCTTGAGGGACACCTAACAGTGTGACTGACTTGAAGCCTATAGCCTGCCAAATGTGTCCTGAGGAAGTTTTAAAGCCTTAGTGTTGAGGAAGTTTTAAAGCCTTAGTGTCACCTTTTGTGTGGAGAAGCTGCACAGAGTCTGAGTAATGCTCACACGCTTGGCAGATCCAGAAGATACCTGGTTTGTTGGTGATGGGTAGACTCTGTCCACATGTGATGGTCTGATCCTGAGTGACCCCACAAGCCCGGTGTATCTGTAACACCTAGGTCAGCAGGAAGGCAGCGTGGTCCTAGCATGCGCATGTAGGTCTGGCTATGGAAGACATGAGACCCCTGAAATGCCATCTGTTTGGGGTGATGCTGTGCTGCCCAAGGTTTTCAGTCTTCTGCTCTGTGCAAAAGCAGCACGGAGCAGGTCTGCACATAGCAATCCAGCTTGCAAAGAGGCTGCACAATCCTACTGTGTGCATTGCTCTGGCAATAACTGCATGTGATGGCGGCTTCTTCCACCAATTGAATCTCTGCTTTCATCTCAGTTATTTTACAAGGGCAACTATTTTTAAAGTTGCTATATTTGAACTCCTTTCTTTTGCTTTCACCTGCCCCTCCTCACCTCTGCATTGTCACTAGGTTGCTCTGTTCCCTTCCCTGACCCACACATGTCCCTATTTCACCACCAGACATTCATAGATATTTTTCTTCTTGTTTGTGGGTCTGATCCACCCTACATCTTCTTTTAAAAGTGACTTTAATTTAATTCTTTGCCAACTTTGCTGCAGTCAGCTGCACTAACTGATAACTCCTTTCTCTGACTTATCTAGAGGAATTCATGGGTGAAACACTATGCAAAGCAAGACCAGAGAATTTGAAACATCACCGGGTATTGAATAATAAGATAGACCACAAAGTCAAAGTCTGAGGGAGCACAAGGTATTTTTATGCCCTCCCAAAACTGACTTATATTGGATTTGATGCTGTTCATTCCCTTTTTTTTCTTTTCTTTTTTTTTTTTTTTTGTGTTTATAAATCAAGGCATGTACTGTTTGACTGGTGAAGACAAGAAACTGTGTTTTTCCCACTGCAGTATTAGGGCTGATTTCTGTGACTGGGCCCAACAATCAGGAAGAGTTGATGTGGTGACTGGATTCTGAGCTGTGAGGAGTCCCAGCCACTGCTGAGGAGGTGGAGGGTGATATTATGAGGGAATGCAGAAGAAGAGAGGAAATTGGAGCTAGGGTAAAAGAGGGATCTGAAAACTTGTAGGCATGTAGAAATGGCTGTGAGTTCCACCCTGGGAGTAAAAAATGTCTCTTAATGTCAAAACTAGGTGACTGTGCAGAGAGAAGAGGGATGCTTTAGGAATGAAGCTTGAGAAGTATCTGTACAAGAGATTCATGAGTAATAGAGGAATGAGCAGCACAGTCTCTTTAGTCTGCTCTCCTCACAGATTATTGTACCAGTGCTATGATTTAGGTTTGCAGTATGATTTTCTGCCTACACTCGGGCTGGCACACTCCTAGCTGGGATGCTATTGTAGCAATGTAAAAGCATCCTGCACCAACATACCGACAGAGCAGGCTCCACACTGGGAATCTGTAGAGCCCTTTCTCTACCAGGACAGGTCATGGGGCACAGCTGTATGGATGTATCTATGTGCATGATCAAGCTGGATAAAGAAAAGAATACAGTAAAAGCCCTGAAGATGGTGCTGACAGTGATGATTGACATTCCAGAAACAAACTGGTCACCACCTGAATACAGATCAGGACAGAGTTACAGCTTTGAAGAACCTGCAAGCTGCAGATGACAAGACTAAAGGACAGAGGGAAAAGAATATAACATAGAGAGGTACTGAGGAGAGTAATAATGAGCATTAACTCTCACTAGCAATGCTTTTATTGTCTGGCTGCAAGTTTTTTCAGTGTAATGTTCTCTCAGCATCTTGGGGTCCTGATCAGCTTGTTCTTGGTATGGTGGAGAGCATGTCCACTAACGAAAGGCAAGCCAAGGAAAGACCTACTGGATACAGCCAAAGGACAGCAGCAAGAATGGTTGCAGGTCTAGATGATACAGCCTGCAAAGAAGGACTGAGGAAACTGGGCCTCTTTAGCCCCAGTGCAAGAACATGGAGAAGAAACAGCTCAGTGATCTTCAAAAACATAAAATGTGCTTTCAGAGAAGAGGAGACTATTCTGATTTCCCTGTCGGTGAAGATAACAGAAAATATGGTAGTTGGATTGCAACAGGAAGGCTTTAGTTCAGGCACTTGGCAGAACTTTCCAACAGCCCTTGGCATAGGTTGTCCAGGGAATGGGGGAGTCTCCAGCACCAGCTGTCTTTCACAGCAGGCTGAATGAAGAGCTGTCAGGAACAGTGATGTCTAGGAGAGACCCACCAGAGAGAGAGGGGCAGAGCAGACATCTTCTCAGGGTCAGATCCAGGTTTGTGATTCTGTGGCATTGTTCATGTTGCAGTTTGGGGATAAAAATGACATATTTGCTTATGAAAAGGACAAGCCTCCTCTCTTTGAGAGTCATCCATTAGTTGTGAAGGAGTTAATTTCCCGGCTGAAACAGAAGATACAGGAGCAAGTCAGTTAGGGCATCTTGCTGTGGACATGCGTAGTCTATCAAGACTTAAGTGTAGGCAAATCTGACACGGGGGCTATGAGAGAACTGCTCCCAGGGTGAAATTCCCTGGGGCATCTCAACTTGGCACTTAACACTTGGGCAAATGAACTGAACACAGAGTATCTAACATGGGCTCAAGCTCTTTTGGACTTGCAGCTAACAGAGGAGCTGAACCTGGGGACCTTGTTTTGGTGGGTCAGATCTGTGGAGCTTCCTATGGTAGAAAATTTAAACTGAGGGTCTGGGCCTTACAAAGTGGAAGGAGCCCTCCCAGAGAAGCTGTGTAAGGGTAAGGCACTACCCACGTACACACACTCACACCAAGTTTTGCCAGCTCATTATGTTATCCAGCAGGAGATTATTTTTTTTTTAAAGCAGTGTAAAAGTAGACTGACTGATAAAAAACAGCCTTTTTGTTTTTAGAGCTTGCTGAGTTTCGGAAACTGCTTTCAATGCTATTGGCAAACACTTTACAGTGTAAACAGGGCCTACATCAGGCAGATAAATAAGTGCAGATGCGCTTTTCTGTAGGAACCATTTGGTGATAGACAATATATTGAAAAAAAATTCTCATCAGATTAATTGTGGCTAATTAGACATAACCCCTTCCCCTCATCCCTGAATCCCCTCCAATCGTGGCTGCTTGAATGGGAAGAGCTCCTATCACCTGTTTCATTATGCAGATTGATATTCGAACATCTGAGAACAATGCTACTTTCTGCACAGCACGGCTCCAAATTGCTAATGAAACAGCTCTGCCAGACAAGTCACTTAAACCCACTCTCGCTGCTGCTGCTGCCGACAGCTCTCATGGCGAGTTGCAGGGGGGAGCGGGAAAGGGGCTCTCCACTCTGAATGTGCTAATAGCCCCCAGCCTGTGTGTTTATCGCTCTCCAGAGCAGGAAGATTTCTGCTCTTTGAGTCTGAGAGGTTGCTTTACCAAAGCTGTGGTCTGATTTGGACTTAATGTTTCTTGATTTCCGTTTGTGGAGTGAGGGGTTGAAGAGGCGGAGAGCCACTGGGCTCTGAACACAGACGTCTCATCCCTAAGCTACCCCAGCCCTTTAGGCATGCTTGGTGTCTGCTTCCCACCCCCATCTCTAGCATTCATCTCCTCCCCACATCTGATGTGAAGCCAGCTCCATAAGGGATTTCTTTCATGGGTGAGAGCATGTCACATCACCTTGGGTACAAGGGGAGCATCTTACAACTGAGGCCTCATGGTGAGCAAGTGGGGAGGCTTCAGGTGGGGTACACATCCTCCTGGGGCTCTTTGGGTGCAGGGCTGCAGCTGAGTCCTGGGGGTTCCCTACAAGGCAGGTAGGTAGAGCTGGGCAGCAGGACAGGGCTTCTGCTGCATGGAAGTGTGAGGTGGGGCTCCTACAAGCACGGAACCTGTACAGCCCTGTTTGCCACTGCCTGTGACTCTTTGCAGCTGGGTTTGCTCAGCAACTGGTGCAGTTTCTTATATTCCGCTCCCTTGTTATCACCACATTGTTTTGCCAGAGCCTCACAGGGCCACTCTTTGCAGATGCCTAGTGTAGAATAGTTGTGACTTAGGGCTCTGGCAGGAGAAACATTTACATGAAATGATGGGAGAGTTCTCTCCTTAATCTAAATTCTGACCCTTTCTGTCAATATCTGTGGTTAATTCCTTTGTCGATATTTACTGAGGCACTGAGATTACCTCTGCACTGGCTGCCCCCATGTAATGGCCCCTGAATTTTGCCTCAGCTCTTGTCTCATGTCTCTCAGACTCCTTCTAGACCAGCCTGCCAAAGTGCCCTGCTTCCCTGGGGCTGACACTTCTGATCCAGACCCATTCTCCTAGCCCTTGGGAAAAGCCAAACAAGTGGCTTTCCTTACTGAACTCTGTCAACAGTGTCAATTAACTTTCCTCCTTATGGATCTTCTCCAGTTCCTCCACACATGTCCCTCTACCATGTTACCAGCAGAGAACACACTTCCCCATCTGTCCCATATATTTTCTGGGAAGACTTGTATGTCTTCCTGATCCTCCGGTATGAGCTGTGTGGGGCAGAAGTGAGCTCAGAAAGATACAGCAGGTTTGGGCTCTGTAGAGCTCTTTGAAGATTCCTCCATCTCTGGATTGAGCTGTGCCCACCTATGGTGAGAAACAAACATGGGGATTTTTCAGCTGCCATCTCCTGCCAGAAAGCTGCATGCATGTACCACTATTACTTCTCAAATGTGGAGAAGTTAGCTGTTTATCTCTGGCTCCATGGACTGTGGAGTCAGCTGGGCATCAATTGCTTGCAGCTTTGCAAACACCAAACCAGGTGTCTGGGGATGTGTGTTCCTCTTAGTCATTCAAGCTAAAGATCTCTGCTGTGGGTCCCATACGGATCCTTTCAGACTGTTTCCTGTCTTGTCATCCACCAGGCTATGGTTGAAGTGTGTGCATGCGGGTGTGTGGAGAATAATTTGGATTTTGATTAAGGAATTAGCATGGGGTAAGGGATGATGACTGAATGTGCAGTATGTGGTTTCACAGAAGCCATCAGCCTGGCTTCCTTCTCTAGAGAAACATGCTTTTCTAGTTGCCTAAACCAGTCATTTCCTTCAGGAGGAATGTTTTCACTTATTTATTGATTGCCCAGGAGATTAAAAATTAAATATGGAACCTTTCACCTCTGGCTGCTAAGATGGGCCCTTGAACACAGGGGGAACAAAGGATAGTTCAGAGGTGGGATCATTTCCCTTATCACAGCCCTGCCTGACTCTAGAATCCTTCTTACTACAGTTTATAGACACAGTGATGGAAGTAGACAAAAGTAGACATTGTAACACTGGGAATGGAGGGTAAAGGTATAAAATGGACATTGGATGGGCCCTCTTTTTCTCTTAACACTCTTTTGGCCCAGAGAGAGGCTCTCATAGCTGCTGACCCTCCAAAGAGCATGCTGAAGCTGAGGTCGTACCAATGTTGGTTGGGCCTGCCTGCTGCTTGCTCTGCTGACTTGACTTTGTTGGAGGACTCTATAAGGATGAGGAGTGCCCCATCTGTCTTCAAGGCTGGGTTTTGCAGCCTCTGGGGAAGTAAGTTGCCCACTTTGCAAACTCCTGTTTTAGCATATCAGGGGAGAGGCTGTGTTCCTTTGTGCCTGGTATGGCAATACCCTTCTTGTGAGGGTCCCCTGAGCTGTCGCTATAATCAGCTTGGTAAAAAAGCATAATTTTAGCATGCTGCAGTGATTTCTCTCCCATCAAAGTTTGCTTTCATTAAAGGTTTTAATAGCTGTGAGTTTGTCTTCAACCCTAGGGGATGTGCCAAGGTTCTAAGAGCCACCTTACTGCCTGTTTTATGCTATGTGAAACCTCCTTTTTTTGGTGATATGCCAGCTTGTGTTTCAAATGCCTTGATGTTTTCTGTTGGCTTAAAGCAGTAGGACATGTGTTCTCTCTCACACATGCATGTGTGCACATACAAGCCAGCCCATCTTGCCATTCAAACTGGAGAGATGATTCTTTGCATAACCAGATGAGTTGACTGGTACACAGAAACAGGTGATGTGGATGGTGCGTTCATCTACCCACAGATACAGCTCTTGGTTGGCCTTATTGCTGAGATGTTGTGAATGAGATACACTGCTTTAGTAGCTTTGGCCTCCTCAGATGAGTTGACCAGGTTCCAAACTGGCTTTGAGCAGAACTCAAGAACGAGGCACATCTGCATGTTTTTTAAGCTATAGCTATAGACCACAGCCATATTTCCACTATAGAAGGTGGCAGTACATGACTGCATATATTCATGTATGAGGTGCACTGTTGCTGCTAAATGGGTTTAATCTGACCATTAGCATGTTCTTAGCATGCTTCTCAGTATCATCCAAATATACAGTCACAGTTGGGAGTCAAGAATAAGCACCGGGCAAGCTACTGCTTGATATGTCAAAAGAAGAGGGAGCTTTCCTCTATCTATCTATCTGTCTATCTATCTATCTATCTATCTATCTATCTATCTATCATCTATCTAATCTATCTATCCCTCTATCTTCTACCTTTGCATCTTTTTCTTTACTGCTTATTCAGTTCCTGGTTTGCAATTCTGTGCTCCTTCCCATCTGCTGGTTCTAGGGGTTTTAAGCAGTCTTGATAATTGACAGTCTAAATTTTACTGCTCGTAAAACCCCAGAGAGCATTGATTATGACTTGAGTTAAGCAAGTGGCATATAAAATCTCACAGCCTTGCAGCCGTAGGGGAATGTTATGATGAATGTATTTCTTGGGAGCAGCAAAAGGTTTGGAGTATTCTGCCAGCTCTGTTCTGGGCATCAAATGTTACTAGTGACTTGCAACCACTAATAGCATTTAATATGGGACATTTGCCCAAAAGTTTAAAAGCTGATCATTCATTTGGTGAAGTGGCTGTGAGGTGTTCTGAGAGGCATCTCTCCCCATTAATTACGTTTCTACTTCAGTCAGAATCAAGAAGTGCAAAGGCATCCACAGAACTGAAAAAGATACTTCTTAGAAACTAAATGACACTTTGTGGATAAAATGCACATAGATTTTATTGAAAATCTTTCCTTGAATGTGTTCCAAAGCCACTGTTACCTTTTCCCTTTCTTTTTTCCTTTTTCCTTTTATCTAAACTCCTTTTTATCTTTGATCACTGGTTATTTTATGCACTTAATCCAGAGTGGACAAAAAAGACCAGGTTGCGCAGATTCAATTCGTGGTTCTTAGGCACTAACAGGAGATGTTTGAAAACAGTAAAATATAATATCTTCTCAATAATGTTTTCTACATGATAGTAAAATAAAAACTACCTTCCGAGGAGAGTGTGTTCTCACATTCAGGTGACTGCTTCTTGCTGAAAGATTGTGAGAAATGTTCTTTTTCTGTCTCTCCAGTTCCAGAAGCCCAATGACTTTTCTCCCCCTTTCCGCTTTGGGACGGTTCCCAATGGCAGCACAGAAAGGAACATTCGCAACAACTACCCTGAAATGCACAGCTACATGGTGAAGTTCAATCAGAGGGGGGTGGATGATGCACTGTTCTCACTGAAGACTGGGTGAGGCTTTCTTCTTCCATGCTTATTCACCACAGAAACCTTATTTCTTTGCATGCTTGTCTGGAAAATTTTTTGTGGGGTTTGGAAAATAAGCCTCCATTATCATTCCATGGTTAAAAGTATAGCAAGACCACAGAAAGCACAGGAGAATAATTCTCTAGTTCTCTTAGCCAGGTTTTTCTATGACATCTGTTTAAGAGTTTCTAGTTTTGCAGTGCTTATAAGACTATTTAAAAAAAAAAAAAAAAAAGAGGATCTTCTGTATCCTTGTGTATGTTAGCCTTGTGTATATTAGTCCCAAAGACTAGGATGTTTTATGCTGATGGGTCCTTATACATACACAGGAAAAACTTACAGACCTCTGTGGACAAAGGTTTTTTCAGAGCATTTATATTGTCATCTGGAATTTCCTTTGTTTTCCCTCCTTCTGTGTATAAAAGATTATGTTAATCAGGAAGCTGAAACAATCCTTGTCAGACTAATCCCACTCCAGTGTATCACTAGCTAATATAGTGTAATGGAAGGTATGTTTGAAGCAAACAGTTTGGAAGTAGCCCTTCTCTCTGGAATATTTTAGTATCAAGGGCTGAACAAAATGTTGTTTGAATAATAAGAAAGTATATAAAATGGGAGCATTTCCTTGGGTAATTTGGGAAACATGGGAAAAATCATTAGCAAAAAGTATGTTTGAAGAGCTCATCCTATATTAATATCAGATTCACTGCCATTTTGCAAGCCTTTGTGCTTTATAATTAAAGACTTCCTCCCAGAGCTGACCAGTTTGGTTGTCAGAGTCCAGCCCCAGTGAAAAAAAACATTCTTGATTACACTCCTGTTGCACTCTTATGAGAAAGTTCATTCCAAAGCACGAATGAAGATGTTCAGCCAATTTAATTACTAAATTGATTGAATATTCCTAAACTTGTTTGCCAGGTTCAGAAGCACACAGCCCATTATAAATGATTGTACCATTGTTGGATGCCATCCTGGGAAGGTATATTTGCCAGGACGGTCATCATCCAGGAAATAAATATGCTCTGTCCTGGAAATATATGGATGAAATAGAGCTCATCATTTGCAGTAGATGTCATCCTGGCTTCATATCCACCCTTGGACAGACTTCCCTACAGATACACACTTGAAGTGAGATAATCACCATACTGGAAATATATGTGCAGGAGGTGGTTGAAAAGATAGCGTGGGTGTGAGAATGTGCAAGGTGGAAGGTCTTTGGTCTTTTATCGGAAAATGCTTCATTTCAGATCTAGTGGGAGGTTTTATTCATCAGCTGTCTTTGGTTATATGGCAGATGCAGCCCCCTAAGACTGCCCCCCACACCCAAATCAATTTGTTGCAGCGAGAGGAAGGTTCTCATCAGTCTGTTGTGCTGTCTACCCGTCCCAGCCCATAATGGGGATTTCTCTGTGTTGAAACAGAATTTTTCTTCTGGCTTTCAGTTAAGCACTCTTTACTAAAGAGCTACTCAGCATGGTAAACCATAAAGCTGCTATCGTGGCCACTTGACATTGGTAAAGATCCAGTAGTGCTTTTCACAGTAACGAAGGAGTTAAACATGATGTCCTCACCATATTTAATTTTAAAAAATTACATTTTGCTCCGTTAAGTCATGATAGCAGTTTCAGTCGGAGGTAATCTTTTCCTCACTCCAACCTCTACTTTGAATTCTAATGATACATTTTATAAAGCATTTTAGGTTCCTTTGAGATGAAAGAAATATAAGCTATTCTTAGGAGTATAGATCCCCTTGACTTTTTCTTCATTCATCTTTATCTTGCAGTATGTTTGTATTCCAAATTTTCTTTCAGATCAGAAATTACGATTATCAAAGAGTCAGAAAGAAATAGACAGTCCTCTAGCTTCACCTGTAAACAGGTTCTAGGCTTAGATTTTAGTTAACTCTGATGAAGGCGAAGATGCAACCTGTTGTAGTCTATCTGAAAGAGGTTCATTTTGTCTTAATCACCTGAGAAAACCTCTGAACTCATACAGATTCTATCTTTTCTGTACTATACTTCTCTTGTTTCTTGCACCTGTGCAGGAAGTTGGATGCTTTCATTTATGATGCAGCAGTGCTAAACTACATGGCTGGCAGAGATGAAGGCTGCAAGCTGGTGACGATTGGGAGTGGGAAAGTGTTTGCCTCCACCGGCTATGGCATTGCTATTCAAAAGGACTCAGGCTGGAAGCGCCAGGTTGATCTTGCCATTCTGCAGCTTTTTGGTGATGGTAAGTGATAAGAAAAAGAAGAGTTGGAGGTTTCCTAAGAAATACCAAGTTTTGCATGTAAGAAATAGAAGTTCCTAGCTCTGGTGCTTCAGATTTGAGAACAGGAGATTATTAAGTTTGTTAGAGGCATTACACCAAAAATGTGAGGATTTCACTTGTTTTATGTTGTTGATGCAGGGTAGCAGTATCATCAAAAGCAACGTCAAAGGCACTAAAGGTTTCATAGAACCAGCTCAGTTGTGTATTGAAAAATATCTTGTGTGAAGAGTGTCTTGTAAAAACAAGATTTCTGTTGTGAACTTTTCACTACCTTTGAGGTTTTGCCATGCCCAAATGCACTAATTATACTGGACTTTCTGTGGTCATCCCCTTCTTTATAGTTCTAGACAGTATCAAGCCATGCAGAGTTTATAAAATTAAAAGACAAATATTTCTGGATGAAAGGGTTAACTCAGATTTCCCAAAACCTCAAAAAAACCCAAGGAAGGACTTGAGACTCCGAAGCATATTTTGGAGTGAGTTTTTATTCAGAACATTATAGTTACCTAATTCATCTCACCCTTTACAGACAAATTGCTATTATTAAAAAAAAAAATTATTCATGGGATAAGAAATTCCTTCTTAGAAAATATTTTCCTGCCTTTCCTTTTTCATTTTACATCTTGATGTGTCCTTTTTCTGAATAAATAAAATTCATGTTATTTTATTTTGTTTTTTCTGAAATCTGAAAATAACGTATGGTATAATAAATATGGAAAGAACATAGTTCTGATATACTTTGGCAGAAAATTGGCCACCTGATGAATAGGCTGTTCTGTCTTCTAAACAGCCTAGTATGTATCATTTCAGAAAAAGACATAAGTTCTCCATAAAGCTTTAAAGACTGTGCTATGGCGTCACATAAATATATGGATTTTTCCCCCCTGTCACTGGACTGGAGGTTGACAATGTGAAAAACTTAACTTTCCTAACAGCATGAAAAGAATTGCCAATCTGCAAAATTAGTTTGTTTCTGAATGTTTCAGTATGTGTGTGTGAGTGTTTATCTCTCACTCTCCCCTCATGAAAATACCTAATGGGAGTAAGTGGGGTATGAAATTAGACTACAGAACATTTGTTCCTAGCTGATACAAAATAGTAATATTTTTGATTGGTCAAAGGGCTTGGAAGTGTTGAATCTGGACAAAATTGAAGGGAAGAAAAACAGATAAAAATGCACAAATATTTTTGGGAACATTGCACCTGGTTTTAATGAGCTATGGATATGATGGAAAAAATTCAAAATCAGACATTTTTATTTTAAAAAATCAACGTTTTGAATTTTGAGCTGGAAATGTACAATGTTTTCATTTAGAAGTGACTCATTCTTGTCTACCAGTATCAGTCACTGATTTTTCCCTTCATTGACCTAATATGAAAGTGGAAGCTTGTGAGGCCTGGTCTTCAGGCATCTGGTGGACAACTTTTTCAGGATCTCACTGTAGACATTTGGCAAGTGTGATAGCTGTGTCCTGTGGTACAGCTTTTTGTGGCGAATATCTGGCGGTGGAAAAATCCAGTTGCCTTCCCTGTGACAAATTGCACCTGCCCCTATCAGAAGGGCAGTTAGGATATTTCATGGATGTAATAGAAGTGGGAAAAGAGTATGGCCACTGAAAATTACCTTAGATCAGCTTCTTGCTTTCAGTCTGCCCCAGCTGGAGCTCTTTAGCCATTGCAGGGCTATATAACCTGTTTCTTTTTTTCTCTCTGTCTTTCTAGGGGAGATGGAGGAGCTGGAAGCACTGTGGCTCACTGGCATTTGTCACAATGAGAAGAATGAGGTTATGAGCAGCCAACTGGATATAGATAACATGGCAGGTGTTTTCTACATGCTGGGAGCAGCCATGGCCCTCAGTCTCATCACCTTCATCTGTGAGCATCTCTTCTACTGGCAATTCCGCCACTGCTTCATGGGTGTCTGCTCTGGCAAGCCTGGTGTGGTCTTCTCCATCAGCAGGGTGAGTGTCATTGGCTAGTGGTGAGGAACAGAGGCTTTATTCAGACAGTCCGAGGTACTGGAGATGGGTAAATCCACCAAGACTGTCTAAAACACAGGTGACATAGGGTGGTGGTCTGCAGGATAAAGGTTGGCATCTTTTCACCATTAATGTTGCAAGAGCATCTAATGTTTTCATGTGACATTTCTGGTCTCTGCTGGATTATGATTATGGAAAGGGAAATTCCACATGGAAATGAAAATGCAGTACAAAGAGAAGTTAACTGTAACCGTCTGCTCCTCCAAAGTGAGTTGTGAAGAGGCCAGATTTGGGGACAATAAGTTGAGTAATGGTGCATAACATGATTAGAAATTCTGGAGTTTTTCATTGTCCTCTATATTACAGCTGTTTGGCTGACCTTATGTTAACTAGAAGTGTGCTGTCATGGACACTTAGAAGTCCCTAACCAAAAGACTTGCCCTAAACCATGCAGAAATCCTTCCAGAAAGAATGACCACATGAACTTAGCAATTGCTTTATGCAAATCTGCCTTTGGGCATAATATTTACATTTAAAGAGTCTAGTCATTTCTGAGTCATCTTTCTGCTATTAGTGTAACTAGCAGTGTCCCATTTGGAGCTTGTTTTTCTCTTTCAAGCCACTGGTCCCTCCTTCTGATCCATTCTGAAGTGAGGTAAAATCTTGGCATTTTTTACCTCAGTGTCTGATGTAAAAGAATTAACTTTGATTGTGCAAGGAGTATAAAATTGCTACATAAAATATTGTTGAGGAGAAATGACAAAGCTTTTTGAATGCAGGGGAACAGCCTCTCTTCTATATTGTTAGTTTCTAACCTGTTTTAATCTGGAGATGAGACGGGGAACCGTGTTTGGTGATCCTTAGCTAAGTACAGATTCTTTCATTCTGGAGTTATCTGTTAAACATGGGCCAGGTTGGTGAAAAGTCTGAAAAGTGTTAATCATCTGCTAGTTGCTGAGAAACCATGGTAACATGATGTGATGGTGTCCATTTCACAATTGACATTAATCAGCAGGCACCATTTGGCAGGCCAGGGAATAAATGAACCCCTTTCCTTCTGCTCCTAGGAGTAGCCCTTGCAAACAGTCTGTGTCATGGATGAAATGAGCTAGTGAGGAATGTGGAGGGATCAGGCACTTCTGTCTGATTTGAGGTTGAATAGAGGACTTTCACTTTCAGGGATGTCAATTTGGAGCCTGTTATCACTGTTAAATTTAACAGAATGCAATTAAAAGTTCTATTGTACCTCACTCAACCAGATGCAAAAGACCTAAATACCTATTCAGCAGTCCTGCTCTTTCTCTGTTTCCTTTTCTAATCTGTACTGGTGATTAATGTCTCTAAGTTTATGACAAATGAAGCTGTTCCCTTTTTAGAATAGCTCCCATCTTGTTGATTCACTGATGTACAGATGAATTTCAAGGGCCAAACCAGACTTTCTTCCTCTCATCCTCACAGAATCATTTGTCTTGATGCTTTTGTTTGCAAGGATTTTATTTTCCCCATTTGAAATTCTGTGTTACACCTACTAGATTTGAGTAACTCTTACAGATGCAAGCAGGTATTCCTATATCCTACAGATATGACATGAAGCAAAGCAGAGGAAGAGGAATGGAGGGTAAGGAAAAATGTGAGGGGTAAGAAAGAGGGGCAGAACAGCAAGGGTTTGTAGATCAGGTCTGATTTAATTTGGTCTGATTGTGCTTCATGATGGAAGGCTGACAGGCCTTGCCATTCTACAGGAATATGCTGTTGCTGCACAGGGTGCTTCCCAGTCCAGGTCCCCTTTCATGTATTCTTTGCAGGACCACTTACCTTCCTGCTTGCTCTCATTTCAGGGTATCTACAGCTGCATCCACGGTGTGGCCATCGAGGAACGCCAGTCAGCAATGAACTCCCCCACAGCGACTATGAACAACACCCATTCCAACATCCTCCGCCTACTTCGGACAGCCAAGAACATGGCCAACCTGTCAGGGGTCAATGGCTCACCACAGAGTGCCCTGGACTTTATCCGCCGTGAGTCGTCGGTCTATGATATCTCTGAACACCGCCGCAGCTTCACCCATTCAGACTGCAAGTCCTACAACAACCCCCCCTGTGAGGAGAACCTCTTTAGTGACTATATTAGTGAGGTGGAAAGGACCTTTGGCAACCTCCAGCTGAAGGACAGCAATGTGTATCAGGACCACTACCACCACCACCACCGCCCCCACAGCATTGGCAGCACCAGCTCCATCGATGGGCTCTACGACTGTGACAACCCACCCTTCAACGCCCAGTCGCGGTCCATTGGGAAGAAGCCCTTGGACCTGGGGTTACCCCCTGCAAAGCACAGCCAGCTGGGTGACCTCTATGGCAAGTTCTCCTTCAAGAGTGACCGCTATGGGGGCAGCGGGGCCCATGATGACCTGATCCGCTCAGACGTCTCTGACATTTCCACTCACACAGTCACCTATGGCAACATCGAGGGCAATGCAGCCAAGCGGCGGAAGCAGCAGTACAAGGACAGCCTGAAGAAGCGCCCAGCCTCTGCCAAGTCCCGGCGGGAGTTTGATGAGATAGAGCTGGCCTACCGCCGGCGCCCACCCCGCTCACCTGACCACAAGCGCTACTTCAGGGACAAGGAAGGGCTACGAGACTTCTACCTGGACCAGTTTCGGGCCAAGGAGAACTCACCGCACTGGGAACACGTGGACCTGACAGATATCTACAAAGAGCGGGGAGAAGAGTTTAAGCGTGACACGGGAGGAGGAGGGAGTGGATCCTGCACCAACAGGGCCCACCATAAGCATGGCTCGGGTGAGTTTGGTGGAGGCAACGAGCATAAGCATGGTGTTGTGAGCGGGGTCCCGGCACCGTGGGAGAAGAACCTGACCAACCTAGACTGGGAGGACCGGCCTGGGGCTAATTTCTGTCGCGGTTGCCCTTCTAAGCTGCACAACTATACGCCATCAGGGGTGGGACAGAACTCCACCCGCCAGGCATGCATCCGCTGTGAGGCTTGCAAGAAAGCCGGCAACCTGTATGACATCAGTGAGGACAACTCACTCCAAGAGCTGGACCAGCCACCTGCCCCTGTGCCCGTGGCCACCAGCGCCACCTCCTCCTCCAAATATCCTCAGAGCCCTTCTAATTCTGCCTCCAAGGTGCAGAAGAAGAACCGCAACAAGCTCCGCCGGCAGCACTCCTACGACACCTTTGTGGACCTGCAGAAGGATGACTCGGCCCTGGCCCCCCGCAGTGTCAGCCTCAAGGACAAGGGCCGCTTTTTGGAGGGGAGCCCCTACGCCCACATGTTTGAGATGCCAGCCAGTGAGACCACCTTTGCCAACAACAAGTCCTCAGTGCCCGCCACCAGCTACCACCACCACAACAACCCCGGCAGCAGCGGGGGCTACATGCTCAGCAAGTCGCTCTACCCCGACCGGGTCACCCAAAACCCTTTCATCCCCACTTTTGGGGATGACCAATGCTTGCTCCACGGCAGCAAATCTTATTTCTTCAGGCAGCCTGTGGTGGCAGGAGGGCCCAAAGCCAGGCCAGACTTCCGAGCCATCGTCACCACCAACAAGCCGGTGGTCTCAGCCCTTCATGGGGCTGTGCCAGCCCGTTTCCAGAAGGACATCTGTATAGGGAACCAGTCCAACCCCTGTGTGCCTAACAACAAAAACCCCAGGGCTTTCAATGGCTCCAGCAACGGGCATGTTTATGAGAAACTCTCCAGTATTGAGTCTGACGTTTGAGTGAGAGGGGAAGAGCGCGGGGAGGGACTGGGGGTGTATGTGGAGCGTGGGAGGGTGGGGTGGGATCAATCCCATCGGCTACTCTCCTGGGTCATCCTTAGTTTGTGGGATACTGGAGTTCTGAGTAGTGCAGCACTGGTGACAAGTGCCACCTCTTTGGTTTCCCCTCTTCCTCCTCCTCTTTCCCATCCTTCCCCTTTTATCTCTTTTTCCATGTTCTTGCTCCTCCCATTCTCCTCCATTCCTGGCCATTGCACTTTACAGTGACGTTGGAGTTGGATATCCTTGCTTGTGATTTCAGGAAGTGGAGAAAAAGTCAGGGAAGGGCTGAGGGGGAGCAGCAGTGACTAGTGTTTCACTTTTGCTGTCTCCCGGCAGAGAAAGGCATGTGCACACATGTGTGGCAGGAGGAGACAGCAGAAGCAGTGTAATGGACATGCAGGAAAATATGCTTGCTCAGGCAACTCTTCCTAAAACTGCCTAGAAAAGAGTAGTGTTTGAAGACGTGGAGAAAGTGAAGGGGGAATAACATGACTAACTTGATGCACTTATATGTTAGCTATACTGAGGTTCTCGCTACATTATTTTGTGAAGACTATGGGGGTTTAGGGCTGAAAAATATTTGCGTATATGCTGAGAAATTTTACGCTAAAATTTTGAATTGTCTGCTGGGGGGTGTGGGGAGAGGGAGAGAAGGCTTGTCTGCAGGTCTGGCAAGTGGTTTCACTATGGCTGTTACAGCCATTGGATCTGTGGCAGACCAGTGGGAGAGATGGAAAGGAAGTGGGGTCTGAGTTTGGGAAAGCAACCCTGGAATCAGGGAGGCTGCTGGGATCTCTGACAGAGGATGCTGGTTTGCACTGAAATGAGAGGAGTTTGGGGAAAGGGGCACAGGGTTGGTTCATTAGCTATGAATTGCTCACTAGTTGTGACATACTTCAAGGGTGGGAACAGCGTGTAGTACGGGTTAGCCTATACGTGAGTATATATGATAACTTTATACTTGAAATCTCTGTGGAAAAAGCAAAATAATCCCATGATCCTATAAGGTGTCTGGATAACAAACACAGTGGAACAGAGCTAAAGAGTAGGGAAAGGTGGGAAGTTTTGTCACTGTCATTTCAGGGGACACCAACCCTGTTTTGGCATGTCCTTTTAGCAAGGAGGGCAGGGAAAAAAGGGTTTTCATCCTTCTGCCATTCTTACCCTTGGCCAGCAGGTTGGAACAAAAAGAATAGGGTGCCCTCTGCCAATGCTGGCGTGGTGCTGGAGAGAAAAAAAAAATGCCATGAAAGGGTGTGTGTGGTGGCAGTGGGGCTGGTGGACTGTTTCAAATGCCTCCTTGTACATGTGGATATGTGAGGAGGGTATGCGCACCCATGGGAAATACATATGTATATTTACTATTGAATGTACAGGGGAAGTACACGTCTTGTCTTCCTGGGAAGGGGTGTGCTTGAATAAATGCCAGAGAGCACAGAAACTTGAGCTGAGGACTGAAGACAAGACATGCAAGGCTGAGGTGAGTGTGTACGTGTACGTATGCCTCTGTGTGCGAGAGAGAGAGATACTAGCACAGGTGTAAAGCTGGAATAGCCTAGGGTTTCCCATCCCTGCAGTTGTAGTGACAGCTTTCCTGGTGCACGTAGTATCAATAAGAGTGGTTTTTTCTTTCCATTGTATCATTTTAGATGCAAGTTAGACTAAAGGAAAGGGAACAGTGGTAGGAGTGAGGAGCTGAACTCCCCTTTCATATGTCTTCTTTCTCCTAAGGTGGGGGTGTGGGTCGACCTCTACTGTCCTGAGAGATATGGCAAAGTTTGTCCTGCTTATCCTGGGTCTGTCCCAGTGTCTCGATGACTGTGGCTCACCAGGGGAAGGGTTGAGAGAGCCCTGTGCTGAGGGCATGGGGACACTGCTGGGGACTAACTCCGAAAAGCGATGGCAGCCCTATCTTTATGAGTCACATTTCTTGGAGCTGAAAGCCACCTGTCTCACATTCCTCACTGCACCCTGGTTGATTTTATCTTATCTTTCTCTTTTTAAGCCAACAGAAGGCCTTTTATTTATTTACCTATTTATTTATTTTTTAAAGCTGGGGCGGAGGGAGGGTGGGATTTGCCTGTAAAGTCAAAGAGTGTGAGGAGAGGGTGGGCAGGGTTGGTGAGGGGAATATTTTCTTACATTTCACTGAGGAAATTAAGGAGGGAAGAGGGGGAGAGTCTTTGTAATGCCACCCCTTAGTCTTCGGGGTAAGGGAACTTCTTATTCTTTCCCTCTTCTCTCATTACAAGGACAAAAAAGGAAAAGAAAAAAGAAAAAAAAAAAAAAAAGAAACCAAACAAATTAACAGCGCGATCTGCAATCCAGAACACACGGCAGCTTGTCAGATGCCTCTGACAGCGGCCACCAAGAAGGCGTTCCTTTCATTTGTAAATATTTCTTTTTTATTGCGTTTTTGTATAAATTGGTGTTTCTCTTCTCGTGAATATTCAGGTCGTGGGGTGGGAGGGAGGGGAAGTTTGTTTCAGTTCTGTTTGTTTTCTACGACTTTTCAGGCTGCGTTTTTGGAAGCGGTTTACGCGGGTCGAGGCCGTATGAATGAGGAAAAAAAGAGAGAGAGAGAGAGAGAGAGAGAGAGAAACCCATGTGTGTTGTGTTCCCCCAAGGCCCCCCGTATCGCCCTGTCACCTTTATCTTCATGAATGGAAGACGCCGGAACGTCACTTCAAGCCTTGCCAGCAGGGTTTCATGTTTTGATGGGAACACCCCCAATTCCTTTTTGCATATAAACTCTCTGTACCAGCATCTCTCTGTGGAGTTTGGGCCTCAAGGCACTACGCTGTCTTGATAGTGGTGGGGTGAACCATCAAGTTGGCCGCTCAGGTTGGACCATCACTTTGACATTAAGAGACTTCTCCAATGCTACTTTGGTTTAGAAATCTTGGACCTGGGAAAGCTCGTGATAATTTCTGGTATTTCCTAAGGGCTTGGGGGGGAGCTTGACAGCTGGCGAGGGCAGCTAATCTCTTTGGCGGTTATCTGGGTACTTTTCTGTCCCTCCCCACCTGGAATGAGGAAACCTGGAGGGTGGCTCTGCAGGGAAATTAAGCCGAAAACAAACCAAAAAGAAGTTAATGGAACTTTTTTCAAATCTCTTCTTAAAGGTTCTGATTTTTGTGTTCTGGGGTGAAAGTTGGTTCGTATTTTCTCCGAACTGGTCTGTCCCTTGTTCCACTGATAGGCAGATGATAGTTTGCCAAAATCATTATCTAGTGTTGATACTGTTGTAGCACTGTTAACACTCCGAGTGCTCTGCAAATATTAACTGTGCCACAAACCACTCGAATGCTCTAGGGCAACCAGAAAAGAAGAACTGGAAATTCTGGACTGAACCACTGGTCTACCCACAGGAGCCTGGTATTTTGCCTTCTCCCATAATAGATTAGGCCACGTGTCCATCAGGTTAATCCTTTCTCCTATAAGCGATCTTTTCTGGTTGCTTTGTTTATTTTAGTTCTGACAGGTCAACAAGTTTTGGGACAGAGATAAAGGGGAGGGGGTGGGAGGGGGAGGGTATAATTCAGAAAATAAATTGATGATGTTATTAAACTCTGATTATATATTTAGAATTTTAGATTTGGTGTATTTTCATTCTAAGTATTCAAGTGAATCAATCAGGTAATATTAGCAGCAGGTGTTGTCTATACTGGAAAACCACCCACGTGCTGTTTATTACCTGTCCAGAAAAGAATGAGATTTCATGCCAGAGCCTAACAAAACTCCACATCCCCTCTCTTGCCATTTCTCTCTCTCTCCTGTAGAAACACCAGTATTTTCTGGGGCAGTGGCTGGGAACATTTCCCCTCTCTGAAGGTTTCTGCACACAAGAATACCGAGCAAAAACCATTGTGTCCTCTACAGTTTAGTGACCTCTACTGTATATTTACAGCCAGCCTCCCAGGAAAGATTAGGCACCTTTGGCAATGTTTCTGACATTTGCCTCCTCACTCTAGCCCCAAGCATGGCTCTCTGAGAGGTATTTTCATGAGCCGTGTTCTTCTGAAGTGGTATTGGAGTGTATGTACTCTGCTGAAGGAGGATGTGTATGAAGGAGACGGAGGAAATATTCAAAAAATATCAAAAATGTGCCACACACAGCAGAAAGCAGCTGGCAGGTAGAACTTGCAGCTGTGGATCTCCACATCATAAACCTTCCTGGAGTATTACACCAGCTTTTTACCATAACGCAACACAACACAGACTGGTGTAGTAGTTTTGTCTCCAATCATGCCTCCCATTGAAGGCAATATCAGAACTTGCCATGTCACATCGTAAGTAGGAAAGAAAAGCTGCAGTCAGGACTTGTTGTCAGTTGAGACAATGAAGCACACCGGCCCCACCACCTCAGCAAAAAACCATCCCATTCTCTCTGAAATCCAGCATGCATTGTCAGAACTCTCCAGTCAAGAACCCCAGTGCGTTCAAAATGCTCAGCAATATGCAAGTACGAACTTTGCCTGTAGGGAATTGATATTTCAATTTCCAGAGCACGGGGGGGAGGAAGGTTCCTTTGTGATGTCCTGAAGGATTTGGTGGAGGAGTTAAGAGTTGCCAGGATGGGCTTCTTTGCTTCTGACTTCTTCAGCAATGCATGCTGTTGAGCTTCTTACTCCAAGAAGACAGTAACATCCATCTTGAGTAAAGCCCCTTTGTACCTTCAAATCAGGGTTGTTTCTCACAGCAACATTGCCAGCAAAAGAGAGAGGGGGAGACAGAGAATGAATATGATGGTGGTGACAGGTTAGAGTGATCAGAGATACCTCAGGGATCTTTATAGGCAAGTCTTTGCTTTAGAGCTTTCTATCAAATGTGGCATATTCTCCCACCTCCGTTGCTTATCAACAGATGGAAGCAAGCCTGGGAACACAGCCAATGATCAGACTTAGGCCTTTCACACATCCTCCACTCCAGTCAAGCAACCTTTGATGAGCCCTTCCCATGGAGAAGGGTGGGAGGTTGCACTTCCCCACGTATTTTTGGTTGCTGAAAAGAGAACGGGGAGGGGATAAAAATGAGGGGTGTTGATGAAGGGACTTTGTGCTGACTTTCTGCACCACTGCTCTAAGGAATTACACTTCACCCTTCCTGCTCAATCCAAGTTGGCAAAGGGTAGGGTCCAATTATGCTGCCTCTCCGTGGCATATGCTTGGCTCACCACAGGACCCCCTGGGAGCCATGTGCGAGAAAGGAACTGGATTGCTGGCAACAAATGGGGACGGACTCCAAGCCACGATCCCCGTCTGCACCCACTCTTTCCCATAAGTGCTTCCCTGCTGCTGAACACACCTGGCGTGTCCATGTGGAACACACCTACCATGCTGCTGGATGCTGCAGGGCACATTGAGATAGTAACTAGTGGGACCCAATTGTTGTCCCCACAAGGGCTTATTTTCAATTTGCAGCCAAATAGATTTCCAAGCCATAGACCCTTGCTGCATTCACCCACCCACACTTCCCTGCGGCTCCCACCCTCCTCCCCCCTCTAAGGCAAACTGGGGCGCTGACTGTCTCACTGGCAATATGAATACTATCCTTCATCTTCACCATGGGCTCTCTGGACCTCCCTGGGGCTGACTGCAGACAGACCTGGTTGTCTGCCATTAGAACGGCAACAACGGCAACAACAAAACCCACTTTGTAATTGGCTTTGAGTTCTTTCTTCATCTCTTGAGCATCCCCAAATTTCTCTCCTAGCCATGCCATATGAGTGAATTCTGGCACCCTTCTGTCATTGCTGACAACAAAACTGACACAGAATGAATCTGCTTGTGTATAGAAAAAGGTAGTGAAACTGTATTGCAGAGAGAAGGACTCATGTCTGACAGTGCCAAGGGTACAGTCCCCTGGGTGCTGAGGTAAAGGAGGATCTCTGTGATGTGTTAGTAGTTACAGATCTCTTAATCTGCTGGCCTCCTGCCATTAAAGGTTCACAGCAAGCACTGGTATATACTTGAACAGGTCAGAAAAAAAATCCATGCTGTGGGACAGGGGTTCCTCTGGGCACGTGCACATATACAAGACATACTGGGGAAGTGAAACACACATGAACAAACCTGACACAGCAGGAAGCTGTGAGACTTGCGTGCCTGTATGCACATATACACACAGAGACACAGACACATGCATGGTACATTGCAGTATGCTTAATGACTCTGTCCCATGGTGCATTTTTGCCAAGTAGGAACAACGTGACCTTTCCTAATGTTCTGCTGGTAGTTATTTAATTTATGTATTCACTTTGTGACTTTTACATCATCTGCTTTCTTGACTGCAGCATTACTGTGTAAATATGTGTGTATATATGTACAGAAACTAACTCGAGCAATTATATTCAGGTTGGGAAAAGGGTGGGTTTTATATCTGTACAGTATTTCCTTATTAAATAATGGCATGGGGGGGGTTGGGAAAGTTAACTTCTAAATTGTGGTTTTATTGGTCTGTGGTGTTTGAAGTTGTTTCAGTGGTTGCTTTTGCTGGTTCGGAAAGTTTATCTGGATGTTATATGTGTGTACCAAGAAAGGGTCCCCAAACAGGGGAGGTTTGGGATTGGTGAGGGGTGGTGGGTAGCAGAGGGTGTTAATAATTTCCTGTAATAAAAGCCGTGTTGATTGCTAGGGACTGTTTGTGTGAGGCACAGGGCTGTTTCCTTCTCTACGTGCTTTGCTCTTTGATTACTTTCTCTTCCCTGATCCCCATTGTCTTCTCCCTGGGACGTCAGCAGAGTACATTTGTTACTGTGGATTACAGGGAGCTCTCTCTGGGCCTTCATTTCCTGACCAACTCTTCCATCTCCTTCTTTCTGTGGCCTTCCCAGTACCAGTGGGAGGGGAGGCAATGTGGTCTCAGACCCTCTGTGTCATTCTTGTCCACTTTGCTTCCTCTCCTTTAGACACTCTCTGCCCTTTCTCTAAGCAGAACCTCATTGTCAGCTGTTTTGATCTCTCCAGCAGTTTACTGCCCCATCTCCCTGGCCTCTTATCTACTTATTTCCCATCTTACACTGATTCTTAATTTCATCTCTACGCCCCTTCCCTCAGAATGACTTGTTCTGGCTGTTGGCCCACTCTTCTCCTCTTATTACTGTCTTGTTGCTCTGTTGTCTTCATCAGACTGTGCTATGGCTGTGCAGAAGATGAGTGAAGGGCAGGCCTCTACTTCTTCTCTCCTGGAAAATTCTAGCCCTGGCCAGATTTTTAGAAGATTATATTTGGTACTTATTTTTGACTTCTCTGTCACTTTCACTAAGGTCGTGTTCTGCTCTTATCCACTCAAGAAATAAGAAATTATCAGTCTAGCAAATTAGCCAGTACAAGGAAGCAGTGAAATTGTCTTTTCTGAGAAAGCCAAGAGAAGGAACATTATTTCTGTCCTTGATGGCTGACTGGTGAATTTAGAGCAGGGGCAGATAGTTTTTATCCACTCCAGGTTGACCCATATCAGGGTCAGTAGAGTTTCTTTGCTTTTACTCTATGTGAATAAAGCAAGAGTGCTGGAGAGAAGTATGCTGTCTAAAAGAAGAGGGCTACCTTCCTTTATTGCCTAGAGGCCATTGGCTTGTAAACATCTGCATGATTTTTTGCTGTGTTGCAAACCTGGGAGTGAATGTCTGGTAGTATCTGGTCCCTTTTTGTCTGACAAGTCAATATAAGCTATTGCTTGACACTAGCTGCCTAGGGTTTGTGGTCTAGTGTCAGTCAGTACGGGAGGAGAGTGACAGGGTGTGACATGATGAATAAGCAGAAACAGAGCCAATGCAAAACTGGTAGGGGCTCTAGGCAGATGCCAAGACACCTCCCTCCTTCCCTTTCGAACAACTTGCATTGTTCCTTAATGAACGTTCATCAATCCACCATCCTCCACAGCCGTAGCATTGGCTGCTCAACCCTGAAGACACCTGGATCTGCTGGTCACAGTCTGAGAAAGGGCCATTCGGTCTCTCCATGTGTGCATGTGCCATGGTCTCTGAGGGTTTGAACTGTACTGTATGAAAGAATATAGTCAGTGCAGGGAGCAGTGGAAAGGGTCAGCATGATCAGTGGTTATTCAGAGCACCTGTCTTCTCCCAGCTTCAGCTAACTCTTGCTCAACCTGCCATTGCTGGCCTGCGTCTCTGATTTCTGGGTGGGAGAAACCACTACAGCCACATGGGAATGAAGCTCTGCTCAAAGGCATAAGCAGAGTAGACATCCCTCTCATGCACCCTTGCTATGACCTTGGCATGGCTGTCCCAGCATGGTCCACAGTGGCCTGTGTTCTTGTGAATACATGGCTGAAAATACCTGTCTGGGAGGAGGCGTATGTTTGTGCATTCGAGTGACTCCTGCCAGAACGCTAAACATAAGTGAAGTTGGAAACCACTGGCCCATTTGGTGCTACCCCAACAGTGTGGGCAGGCATCTCCTTGGGAGTACATCCCATAGATTAGCTTTTGGCCAAAATAGAGAGTTACCTTTCTGAGCATCACCAAGCTCCTTGCTGTGTTTTCCTTACTTATTCAATGTGCCATAAGCATGACATACCTGCAACACTTGCAGGGTGTCCAGAGAGAATGCATACATCACATGAGATTTCTATCTAGGCCTGTGGGCACTGCCTGCTAAGTCCCATGTCAGCTGGAGAAAGATTACACCTGCCCCTGAGCAGACAAAAATCAGTCAAGGGGATAAGATGAAAGTTTTGTGCTTTCTCCCTCTGCTTTCCTTCCAGGCCTTGGAACCAGATCCATAGACACAGGCAGCTAAACTCCTGTGAAATTCAAGGAGCTTTTGGAACAGCTACTTAGGGTCTTAGATGCCTAGAATGCCTTTTGTGGATTCTCTTGCTTGTGTAGGCCTCTTTCTGTAGTGCATTTTGCCAGGATTCATCTCCCAGGAACTCTCCATGCTTGAACATAGCTTAGAGGGGTTCCCTCTGCTTGGGATCACCATGTATATGTTGCATGCCTGTTGCTAATTGTCTATATTTCTTGCACGTGTCTACTTGTGGGGGGCAAGGGTGGGTTCATATTGGTATGTGTATTTATGCAGCCTGCACACATTTGTATGTGTGGTGCCACAGTCTGTATGTGTGCTTAGGTGTTTGTACGCATGTGTTTGAGCTGAGAGAAAAGTGTTGGAAGCCATATGCTGCTAAAGCCAGGCGGTGAGTACCTGTAGTAGGTACCTTGGCAACCCTGTTGTTGCTCTTGCTTACCTGGTAGGCCCTGGCATGGCTGCTTTGTCTGGACTCTGGGGGACCAGCTCTGAATCAGTGACAAGGCTGGGACACAGACTCCTCCTGGAGATGGTTTGAATACAGCACCAGAAACCCATTCCATGCGTTCATTCACTTCTGTGCTGACTCCACTGTGCCACATTTTCAAAACATTGTGCCACACTCATTACCTACTTCGGCCTTAAACTGGTAGGTGGATCAGGAAGACAATCATGCACTGACCGGTAAGGTCTTTTGGGAGAGATCTGGTCAATCTGTCCTGTGACTGAAACAAGAGGCTTCCTTGCTATTCTTTTTGCTGCCTCCTAAGGCAATGCAAGCACTGAAATTTCACTTGCAAGCAATCACTAGCCTGTCCTTTCTTGCTCTTGTGTCAGATAGACACAGGCAGAAGCTGAGCTGTGGTGGATTGATCTCCCATTCGCACTATTTGGAAGAACCTCACCACTGCTTCTTGGAGCTGGGTAGGGAGCTTGGAAATCCCAAGCTCTGGAGGGGTTCAGATTCTTCAGATAGACAGTAAATAGGGAGGATGGGAGGGAATGAACTTTCTGCAGCCATTCTCCATCCCATTCATTTCCAGGAGAGATCACTACACTACTAGCACCAGAGAGGATGACCTGCTGGGAGGGCCCTACAGTGCCGACCAGCACAGCACTTTAACTGGCCAAACCACTGAACAAGACACTGCTGTCCTCTGTCAGCAGCCAGAAAAGACAATCAGGACCTGATGAAGAAATGCCATGACTAGTCAGATAAGGAAGGAGCAACACTTCATCTACACTATCTTAAGTCTGCTTAACCAGACCTTTAGTGCTGGTGTCACTGGGCCTCTTTGATGGTTTCTTTATATATATATATAAAATGTATCAGAATAATCTGTGGCCTCCAGTGACTCCTTCTATCAGACCACCTCCTCTGCTTTCTTCATGTTCAGCCGCTCTTTCCTCTCCATCAAACTATATCCTGTGCTCTGCCAGGCTTGTCTTTTATGGAAGAGAAGATATATGTGTGTGAGTGCGTGTACACATGCGTGTGTGTATTTTAAATATTATTACTATTATCAACATGCTATACACCTAAAAGCTCCTAGCAAGCTGGAGCCTTCAAGAGGTGCTGTAGGAAATGACCTTCCCGCTAGACAGCATTTAGTGTGGAGGTTATCGCAGAAGGCTGCTAGCTTTGGAGGCCTCTTTGCCTGTCTGGTTGCTTTTCTTATCTTTGGAGCAGGCTCTCTCTCACATGTGGTCAGAAATGCAGCAAACTGCTCTTTTTAGCTTTGCATTTTCAAAATTTCTAACATGGAAAAAAAAAAGTGTTTGTTGATTAGCTGTAGATTTCTTTTGTTTATTTGTTTGTTTACACAGTCCTTTTAGTGGGAGCAGGGAGGTGTTTTCAGCAATACAACTTTCCGAGACCTCAGTTCTGTGCAGTTATTTTTTGTATGGTTCAGCTGTGTTTGGGGTCTTTCCTTTGTACATGTTTTTCCTGAATGGCAGGGCTATCTTGAAACGTCTCTTTGCCAGTGACCAAAGCACCATCTGTAATTGGAGTGAGGGCTGGTATATAGAGGAGGCAGCAGCCTTTTGGGAAGTATCTTTTCACTGACTTCCCTGCGGAGTCACAGAAGGCAAACTATTTAACCATTGCACAGGTGGGTTTTGAGGTTGGTGGTTTTTTTGGTACTCCATCTCTTTTCCTTCCTTTTTTTTCTTTTTTTCTTTTTTTCCCTTAAAAAAAGAAAATGTTTCTCCAGTGAGCTTTGGCCATTGCCTCAAAGGCTGCTGTGAGGTGGGTAGCAGGCAGGGAGGGTGTCTGACCCCGCCCCCGGTCCTGCCCTCCTGAGGCCATGTGTAATTGTCCGGGTGAGGAGGGAGAAAGGCCCTTTTCAGTGGTTTCTACGGCCATTCCTGGGACAAGGACCCTGTGACTGCTGAGGGGCCTGACCCAAAGGGAACAAGCATCCACAGGAGATCATCCTCTGGCTTGTGTAGGTCGTGGGTCAGGCTGGAGAGCAGACAGGGGAAAATGGCTTACCAACCCTTCATAGCCCTTCCCACACCGGAGCAGGAGCGGGGCATGAAGGTCCAAAACAGGGACAAATTAATGACACTAAACAGGCCAGAGTTGTTCAGCCTTGCCTCTCCTGAGCTATTTGCAAGTAGGTAGGGCTGGCCCTCAATTCAGACAACGTCCTTTAAGGCTGAGTAGAGTCTCACAGACCATGAAGTAGGCATTAAAGGTGGTGCATGGGTATCTGGCCAGCTCTCGATGTCATGATACCTAAAGGAAAGCCCAGCACCTTCATCCTTTAGCACTTGGAGGTGGCTGAGAGCAGTAGTGGAGGACTGTCATGTCTACTAGGGTTGGGGCAGGTAGCATCTCTAGAGCTGGCACAGGTCAGCTTCAGCTGTATTTGCTTTCTAACTAATGTACATTTACTTTGGAGAGCACGTTTGATGAGCTCAGTCTATCAACCAAAAGAAAAAGAAATACTCACCTCTAGTGTAAGTCTTCTACTGCCCAACACTGCTACCTCCTCTTCTCTTGAGCTGTTGGTATCTTGCGGTGAACCTGGCCACCCATCAGGCTGTTGCACACAACAGATATAACCTATCCACTTCTGAGACCATCTTTGCCTAAATTTGCCTCCTTATCATCCCCTTTATGCATGCACATGTGTGTGCACGCGTGTGCGCGTGCACACACACACACACACACACACGTGCCCACCTCCAGCCACTCCAACGGTGGAAATCAGAGCCACAGAGACATGAGTGCCAAATGACTTTTTATTTCTCAAGTAAATGATAAAAAAAGTTTTGTTCTTTTTCTTTTTCTTTTTTTTTTTTTTAACATATGCAAATGTTAAAGGGAACCGACAGCGAATTGGTGGTGGTGAGAGGAAATGGGATGTTTTGTAACCCTAGCTGCAGTAAAAAAAAATAAAATAAAAATACATTAAAAATATTTAAAAAACACAAAAAGGAAAAAAAACTTGAACTATTTTGGAAATATTGTGAATAATTTTTTGATATAAAAACTAATTTTTATGTAGCATGAAAACCACCAAAATAAAATGATCAAGAATAAAAGCTGTGCAGAGGGTGTTTTTGTTTAGTTGTTGAGGGAAAAGAAGGAAGAGAGAAGCAGTGGTGTGTGAGAGAGGGATGCTACTGCCATGGCTTTTACTGTGAGTTTCACAATACATGATGTTTTTCTTCAATCTTGTGATTATGTAAAAAAAGCCACCCCCCCAACTCATATTTTATATGCAAAGATGTTTTTATCTCTGATTGCTATGGAGAAAATCTTGAAAATAAGAACAGAATGAATCCCAAAGACTCAAAAAAAAGAAGACAAATTGAAAATGGCTACGAATTGCTTTTGAGTGTTAACAGTGATCGTGATTTTTTTTCTGCTTGACTAACGATTTTTGAGTAGTTGAGGTTTTGGTACTGAGGAGGCAGGTGTGAAGGAGGTAAGACATTAATGAAAAGCTGACAAAGTTCTGATTTTTGTGATGTGAGGCACAGGAGTTTAACCAGGGTCTCTTTCAAATTTCCTCCTGAGTAAGGGGACAAGGTAGTGTCCTCTTGCAGGATATAATGGCACCACTCTTCATTCCTTTAAAAAAAAAAAAAAAAATTACAAGTTTCTTAAAGGAAGCAGACTGCCTCTCCCAATTCCAGACTAAACAATATGCTCTCTCAGCACTCCAGTCGCTCTTAGAAATGACAGTGGTGATTCTGTGCTCCCCTGAAGGAAGTGGAGTGTCAGTACACTTTGCCTCCTTTGGAGGCTCTGATGCTAGGTGCTGGAGCACTAGATTGCCTTTGAGGAGGTGGTAGCATCCATCCCACCCTGCTGTGAATCAAGGTGTTGCTCCTTTGAATTGTCAGAGGACAGGAGATGCTGGTTTCCGGACTGTCCCAGGGAAGTTGGTAGGTTGCTCTGTCAGTTCTGTCTTGAAAATATTCCTTGTGCCTGAGTGAATCAGACCTCCTGCACATGAATTCCATCTTCCCTCCCTTGTGCTCTCATTTCCCATGCAATCATTAAAACACTGCCCCATCAGCTAGCAGGGGACCTTCTCTATTGCTCCTGTCCTTGCTGTATGAGTGTCTTCTACATCGTAGGCTGAAAGGGAGGAGGCAGCTAGCACACCACGTAGCTTAAAATATGGGTTCAGCACTGACCAAGAAGAATAAAAATCAGTAAAGACTCTGTATCAGCCTAGACTACTCCTCTGGCAGTGCACAGAAAAAGAACCCTGGGCCAAAATCTTGTCTTCTGCTCAAATCAAGATAAACTTGGGTGGAGTAGACAGGGAGGACCGGGAGGCAGCAGTGGTGTAGACCAACTTTACTGGTGGATTCTTGAATTCTGAGCCCCAGATACAGGTGTGAAAGAGGATCCATGGGAACATTACCTCTTGGAGAAGGAAAGAGTGGGAGAGTCCTTTTAGCATAAGAGAGACCAAATCCTGAAGCAACTTCTTGGCTTATCCAAGTCTGAGTTAGCCTGTCTCTGCCTGTTGCCAATCCCTGTCCCATGCACTATCTGTTTGCTTTTTGACTCCTACAGGGAAGAAGAGTGGCTTTCCTCTGCCTTGTGAAGCTTTTGTCATTATTAGTTATAAATCTAGGTTGTTCTTCCAGTGAGTATCTGTCTTTTTACCCTTTTTCCCACTTGTTCTGTGTTCTGGTCCCATGCTCTTGCCATCAGATCTTGCTAGCAAGATTGTTTTGCTGTGAGGAACAGTATGCCTCTGTGGTCTCCTGTCTTTGCATGTTAAGAAAAGGGGCCCTTACTCCCTTATGGGAGAAGGCTAACACTGTTCTATGTCCTTCAGTGAACCATGAGGGCTGAGAAGTCATTATACACAGCTTAAGGGTATTGCTTACCTTACTTTCCTCCACTGACTTGGATATTTCAGTTGCCTTCCTTACAAAGGACATGGTATCTTACATCTGTGAGCATGTGGATTAGCTCTGTGTTTCTGTTATTGGCTGGCATTTTCTCCCTCAACAACAACAAGGAGAATTACAAGCAGCTTCTTATCTTTAGCCTGGACAATCACTCTGTGGCTGCTGCTCTACCAGCAGCCTCCTGTTTATACACATCCCCTTAGCAGAGTCAGGGATCAAGCCAGTAGCAGCAGGGAAGGGTAGGAAAAGGGGAATCAGGGAGAGGGTGATGTGTGGGTGACTATGTAATGCTGTGCTTGTGCATGGTGTGTGCTCACCAGCTAGAGAATGTGTCAGGGAGCGAGATCAGCACCGTGATTTTATGACCCCTAGGTCTTCTTGTCTCCACCATCTGAGAGGTGGTGTCTCTTTCTCTTCCCTGGGCAGTAGGATGCCCCATGGAGGACGCAAGGCAGGGGACAGGGCAAGGAACTGATCACCTGCAGGGACCTCAGCTTCAGTGATGAAAGTGCATGGTGCACATGGAGCCCAGGCTGGTGACCTCACAGCAAAAGTGCTGGCTCCAGCAGCAGGCAAGAAAAAGTCACAATGAAAACCTCAGCTCTGGAGGCTTTGCCTCTCTTCAGGAAATGTCTGCAGAGGAATGAGTGTAGTGGAGAAGAACAGATAACTTTGCCACATAGATTGCCGCACAGGGTGTGAAAAGGAGAAAAACATGGCCTGGAAATATGGGTCTGTGTAGAATACATTTTGAAAGCAACTCCCTGGAAGTAGCAGGGAACAGAGCTAAAGCAGAAACTTGGCAAACACTCTGAAAATTCAGATTTCCAAACATAATGTCTCAGAGTCTGAAACTGAGGCTTTAGTCATGCTTTATGCTAGCTGGAAGTTCAGCTAGGGGCCATTCTTCTACTCCAGTCTCCATGCTCACTCACCTGCCTTCCCTGGGGACAAGCAGCAGGCTCATCTCTTCCCTTAGATCCAGAGCACCTAATAATGAAGTGGAACAACTTGCATTTTGCCCACCTTGTCTCTGCAACTCACTGCTCAGATCTCGTGTCTTTCAAGGTAGACATTCAATCAGGCCAGAGGGAGGGCAGCAGAAGTCCTTCCAGTACACACTTACAGCAAGGGCAGGAGTCTGCAGTTTTTGAGCACACAAGCCATAGATGCTCTCCTTGAAACACCTCTGTGTCTTTGTAAACATGAGCACTTCTGGGTTTGTTTGACTTCACAGATGATTTGCATGGTCCCTCAGGAAGCCAAGATTATGGCAGTGAAGAAGAGCTATTCAGTGTGGCTTTTTGACATTTGAACTAGGGACTGGGATTGTAATTACACAAAAGGCATCTGCAAAGATGCATATCCCATACCTGGGGGTTATTAACGGATGTTTTTCACTTCTTGGAGCAATTTCAGGACTCCTCTTTGGCCTTCCACATGTAGGGACTTTTCCAATTGATAAACGGACTTCCACTGGCTCTGGTGGCCCTTTTCTGCACACAGATGCTCCTTTTTCAGCTCTGGGAGCTGAACCTTGCTGTGCTAAGATAAAGGTGAAAGCATCTCATTTGGAACCAAAAAGAGCTACTTGTAATGAAGCAGCCACTTCTCCTAGCTTTGCAGCTTCATATTGCTTAGGAACTAACTGTTCAAATGTCCCTTCCTCCCCAAGCCACTTCAGGGCTCTCTATGCTGCAGTGGCAGCTCACTTTGCTGTCCCTGCTGACCTTCCCCGTCTCTATATGCAGAGAGTAAGGGCTTCATGGACGCTTTCTTATCTGAGGCGTTAGATTAAAATTGGAGAAGCATGACGTTTTGGACCTGTCTCTGTGGCTTTCTGATTAGTTATCCTCGCTGAGGAGGCAAAAGACCGAGGCCTGCCAGCCGCAAGGTTAAGCTTTGGGTAAGCGATCACGCTTCAGCTGCGGGTTGCTGCTGTACTGTTAGCAGAGGGGACGTGCACTGGAATGCTAAGTGACTTACACCACACACTCGCCACTCTTTCAAGACTGGTGTGTAAACTCACATCTATGCGGAAAAGAAGGGATTGGTTTTCTCTTCTTCTATTTCCCCTGCTGCCAAGGGAAAATTTCCTGAAAAGGGGAAAAGGGAAGGTTCTTCCCTCGCTTGAAACTCAGACTATTGTCTCTCCATGTAGAATATTGTTTTGCAGTGGTAGAATAAGACAGATCTTTGGCTGGTGCCCAGACACAGTCTCTGCATGTGTTTCTTTTTTCTGAGGGAGTCGTATAGCTTCTGCTACAAAGGGCAGGGTCACTTTCTCTGCCGCATTGGTCTCAAGGGATGAGCCATGAGTCCAAAGTCTCAGGCACTTGATGGTTGCATGGCTCTGCTCAAGTCACCCTTCTTCACATCCTGGATAGCTGGGGGTGCCTGGGGGACAGCAGTACTGAGTGTTGGGAAGAAATAATTAGTTAATGCTTGTGCCATCTTTGCATCAAGTAGGGAAGGATTTTTAGAAGCACCTGAGAGATTTATTATAACAAACCTCATCTCATTGAAAGCCAATAGTGCTTAGCTGCTCAGGTGCTTTTAGAAATTTCCACTACAAAAGCTAAGAAAGTTTATTATTTTTTAAAATCTCATTATGAAGGGGCTGGAGTATTTAACAGTGAGGTGAACTAGTTGAGCTCTCCTGAGCCTAAAATATTGTGATAGTAATCTCAAGTAGCAACTACTCCTGGAAGATACCCTGGGTTGAGCTGAAGATATGAAGCTAACTTCAGATGGTGCAGGACCGCCCTCCTCAATAGCACCTGCCACAGAGCAGGAAGTAAGTAGCACATTGGGCAGGATTTCATCAGAAAGGTAGGCTTGGGGATGCACATTGAATGCAAGCAGTGACGGGTGCCTTCAGGGTAATTTTGTGTTGGTCAAAATGATTCCATCTCAAACAACACTATTGCTGTGGAGTTGGACAGTGTTAGTATCAGTCATTGATCTGGGAAGCAATGAGTAAACTGAAATCCTTTGCCAGCAGGGTGAAACCCTGACATAAAATTGTTCAAAAACATTTAGGTCCTGTTTTCAAACAAGATTTGTCTGTTCAATGCTTCACACTGCCATAGTCCTTACTTCAGAGAGTTTGCAATTTTGATGCTAAACTGAAATATGTTAATATTAGCATTTACATTAACAAGTAAATTGACAGATGCCACAGTTTACATATATTATGCAAATAGTCTGAAATCTTGCATGCATTTGCATCTAATTTTCTTGATATTAGATGAGATGTACACTTTATAGGGGAAAGAATTGAGGCATCTAGTCATATGATAAGCTAGGTGACTTACGTGGCTTGTTGTATGAACTGTGGTAAAGCCAAGGGGCAGAGGACATCTGGCATTTTCATACACAAAAATATTGTGTTCATGGTTGCTGTTTGGAGAAAGCAGTGCAGGAATCTCTCTGGGATGTGGTCAGAAGTAGTGCAGGAAGCTTGTGCTGGGAGACATGATTTGGGATGTTGGGACCTCAACCTGAAGGGCCAGTCAGGGTTTCACCCTGTTATTTTATTTTGAACATTGAGAAAGAAACACTCTACTCTTTTCAACACTGTGCAAACATCATCCAGTTGGGCTTCCCCCACCTGATAAGGAGACGAGAATTTCCTACACACACAGGAGAACAGTGAGGAGGTGAGTCTGTGATGCATAGAGGAGCCCCCAACTTGCCTGTCACCACTTCAGTACCTGGCAGGATGTCTTCTTCTTCTGGAGACCCTCTGGAAGTCATGAAAGGATGACAGTTATGTACAAAGCTATGGCCAGGGTAATCAGCTTCTGGTTTGGGTGAGTTTGGTGAGAAATCTTGCTATTATGACAGTGCTCTGGTTTTCCAGCTTCATTTCACTTCTTCTGTTGTGCAGAGCCTTGAGGATGTTGCACCTGATCCCAGCTTGGACAAAGAGAACCTGAACCCCAGATTGTGGTAGTTTTCTCTGTGCATTTTAAATTATCTCTACTTTTACAGATAGTATGAGGAAGTGTATGTATGGGCCTGATCCAGAGAGGTGCTGGGCCATACAGTGTTGAGTGCATGGGGCTCAGCCTCTTCCACCATCCCAACCTGACTTCTCTGATCTGATCATGGAGGCTCTACTAGAATTCAAAAGACAACTCATTTTGCTTCCTTGGAAACTTGCACATCAAGGTCTTAGTGTACTCCTGACAAGTAGACTTGAACATCCCTCTGGTGCTTTTGTCAGGCTGCTACAAACTTTCAGCTTTTACAGGGAGTCTGTCAAAACATTGTATAGAAAATAATTTCCTTTTTTGGTTCCACTAGTGTGCAGTAACACCTCAGACTGTCACATCAGAGAGGCTTCATCAAGAACCTCTTTGTACCATGCAAAGTGTTCATCCAACTTGGCATCTGTTGATGAAGTTCGTCCAAGACATCCTGGTCTGTTTGAATAGTGACTGAATGCCAAATACCAGGTTCTGTACTTCGGCCACAACAACCCCCAGCAGCGCTACAGGCTTGGGGAGGAGTGGCTGGAGAGCTGCCAGTCAGAGAAGGACCTGGGGGTGTTGATTGACAGCCGGCTGAACATGAGCCAGCAGTGTGCCCAGGTGGCCAAGAAGGCCAATGGCATCCTGGCTTGCATCAGAAATAGAGTGGCCAGCAGGGACAGGGAAGTGATCTTACCCCTGTACTCGGCACTGGTGAGGCCGCACCTCGATTACTGTGTTCAGTTTTGGGCCCCTCACTACAAAAAGGACATTGAATTACTCGAGTGTGTCCAAAGGAGAGCAATGAAGCTGGTGAAGGGTCTGGAGCACATGTCGTACGAGGAGCGGCTGAGGGAACTGGGGTTGTTTAGTCTGGAGAAGAGGAGGCTGAGGGGACACCTCATCGCCCTCTACAACTACCTGAAAGGAGGTTGCAGAGAGCTGGGGATGAGTCTCTTTAACCAAGTAACAAGCAATAGGACAAGAGGGAATGGCCTCAAGTTGTGCCAGGGAAGGTTTAGACTAGATATTAGAAAGCCTTTCTTTCCAGAATGGGTTGTTAGGCGTTGGAATGGGCTGCCCAGGGAGGTGGTGGAGTCCCCATCCCTGGAGGTGTTTAAGAGTAGGGTCGACATAGCACTGAGGGATATGGTGTAGTTGGGAACTGTCAATGTTAGGTTAATGGTTGGACTGGATGATCTTCAAGGTCTTTTCCAACCTAGATGACTCTGTGATTCTGTGAACTTCCTGGCCAGCTTCTTCTTGGGCTTTGCTTCCAAACATTGCAGGATGCTTTGAAGTGCAAACAAACATGCAACTGGACAGAGGCTGACATAGCTCCCTTTAGCCTTCAAAAGGCCAGGATGATAAAACCAGTTTTCCTAAGGTTAGAGTTCAGCTTAGTTCAAGTTCCAGCCTCATAATTGCTCCAAAATTTTAGGTTTGCCTTGCCAGTACTCCTTTAAATTATGCATACTCCTGCTTAGATTCACTGCCACTCTTCAAATATTCAAGGGTTCCTTACATTTAATTTTGAATGGTTTACTCTCTCCAGGGAGGAGGCAGTGTTTTAAAAAGAAATTGCTGATGGAAAAAGTAGAGCTTACATGCAACAAAAGCAATTTGAGTTCTCAAGAACATGCATGACTTGGACATTTACTCATTTGCATTTCAAGGGCATATGTGACATACAACACTGCTTTCTCATCTAGTAATATTATCTAAACTTAATGGTTAATGTCATGTTTTTATTAACATTTACAAGTGCATTGGGAGATTATTTTGTTTACTTGTGTTATGCAAAACTGATTTAAGATCATGGTTTGCATTTACACACATTTACATAGTGTTTCCTGATTAATACATTATAATACACACAAATCATGTGTAAATTGCAGGCTCACATCTGCAACATAAACTTCATTTTGTGCAATGTAATATTTGACTTGTCTGGAAGAACTTTTCCAGCAGGTTGCAGTTGAAGTCAGGATATGGCAGGGAGGGAAGGAGGAACAGGGATCAGAGGTGGATTTTCTGTGAAGTCTTTCCTTAGCACCTGTTACTTGCTGATACCCTTGCAGTTATGAAACAGAAGAAGAGGATGCCAAGGATAGCTGGCAACAGGATGAGTTTCATGTAATGCTGTGGCCCTGGGGTCAGGCTCCTGTGAACACTCAGTTTGATTGCATGCTGAAGTGACTTTAGGTTTGGAGTGAAACCGGTGAGCAGCAAAAGGAGACATTGGAAGGGAAAGGGCCAGCAATCATGGCCTGGTTACCTTGGCACTGATCCTCATGAAGGGGCTCAGCTGGGTGCAGTGGAGACCCTTGAGGTGCTCCACTCTGCTGCCTGTAGTACCTTTGGCTGGGGATGTTCAGGGAAGGCTGGCTGGCATGGGGAGGACCATGGTGGAGGGTGTGGGGACAAGGGCAGCGATGACCACTGAACACCTAGTGTGGGGCTGAGATGGGGACCCAGAAAGGCAGCACCCTTGCACTGAACCTGGGGGGCAAGGGGACACTGTGGATACTTCCCCAGTGTAGCGTCTTCCTAAGGGAAAGCGCAGTTGAACTCAGGCTTGCCTCATCTCTCCGAGGCCCTAATCCTACTATGTTTCCTCCACCAGTCACAACCTCATCCTTCTCTTCCCTACACCCTCACCCCCCTCTGGTTGTTCTTTCTGTAAATAACTCTTTCTGATTTTGGACAAGCAGGGATCAACAGATTCTGGAGGGGGGTGGGAAAGACACTTGTTTTGTTTTGGTTTTTTCCTTTCTCTCTTGAATTTTGGTGTTTGAACTTGAAAAAAATAATATATATAAATATATATATATATTTAAGCAAATGGATTTCCTGGAGAACTATGAAAGGAGTTGATTTTTTCCCCTTTGATTTCTCTTGTTTCTCATTGGGGTTTGTTTTTTGGGGAAGAGGGTTTTTGTGAACTGTTGAGATTTCCAGTTCAGCATTGTTTAAAGGATGTGGAGGAAAAAAAAAAAAAAAAGAAAAATCAACAAAAACATGAAAACCTTTGTGATGTATAAAACCTGTAAATAGTCAAAGATACTTTCTCTTTTCTAACAACAAATTATTTCTGTCACTTTATATTCAAAAATAAAGAAACCTACCACAGAATATCAGGGTTAAAAGAAAATCGGAACCCATAATCAGAACATTTTCTTGGTTGTCTTCATTCATTTTGTTCTTAACTTGGAGAATGCCTGGGAATTTTGCTGCATGTGTGATATTTTAAAAGCCTGAAATGGGGATGAATTGAAATTAGGAATACAATATTACTTGAGGGGGTTCTTGCCCTGGTGTTCACTGGTAGCTGTGGGTTGAGGTTAGTGTCTTGGGGTTACATGATGAGAGTGGATGAAGAAATAGCTTCCGGCACCTTTCACATTCAAGAAGCACAAACACATCCTGAGGCAGAGGCATGGATGCAAGGCTGTCTCCATGGGTTGAATCTCCCCTTACAGCACATGGAAACTGGTTGGTGGCTGCATGCTGAAGGTCACCCTGAAGCTGCTGATAACACTGCTAAACAACCTGTAGAATTTTTGAGCTGGCTTGAACCCCTTCTGTCAGGCCAGCAAGTCACAAGGCTTTGACATTGTGTGACATTGTCTTCATAAAACAAAGCCCAGGTTGGGGCTATAGAGAAGGACAGGGTGGCAAAAGTGGTAGGAAAGCCTCCAATGATGTCAGTTCATCTTGGCACCAACCAAGACTACAGAGAAGTTGAGGGAAGAAGTTGATCTTTGCAGAGGTTACCCTGGTCCAACCAGTGGAAAAGGCCAAAGAGGTTATTTATAAAGAAGTGCTAAGAAGCGGCAGATTTTGGAAACATGGAGCAGTGGGTCATCTTTAATGGTGAGAGGGCAGTCACCTATTTTTAGGGGAGCTAAAAATAAAGAAAATGGACCAGCTGAGCTAGTCAGAGGACACTAGACTACCTGTGGGGTGCAATTAAAAGGGTGGAACACAGCAGAAACACTCAGATGCAGAAAGCCAGATTCAGAACAGGAAAAGTAGTGTTCAGCCAAGGAAGCTCATAACAGCTGACAGAAATCAAACATTAGTAAGTGCAGATAATTGATAAGGGGAGCAAAATTATGAACCAGAGGAAGAAAATCCCTGGCTATTAGATGTAAACGTAAAGAGGATTATATATACATAAACAGATAAATATGTGCTTATTGAGAATCCTAAAAATAGATGTTAAGTACTAACCGCAAAAGGTAAGTCAGTAATAGCACAGGAGAAATTGAAAGGCTCAATACTCAGTTTTGATATGAAGCTGGAGAGACAGTGGGCAATGTTAGCACTGCTGTTCATCACCAAAGGAAGTGAGACATTATCTAAGACCCAGCTGGGTGCCTTTCTGAGGGGTGTAGCAGGGACCTCAGCTCCAGGCCTCCACACTTACAGCTCTGCATCCCTTGTGGTACCTGCCCCATACTCTTATCAGCTGTAAGTTACTGCAGTGAAATGCCTGAGCTCCTCATATGGATGGTCTTGTCACAGTGGTTCTTCCCAATCTCCAAATCCACCAGTGCAATAGTGACCTTAGTGACACCAAAAGGCAAAAAAAAGGGTGAATACTGGGGTTTTGTTTTTCAGTCTCAACCCATGTGCTTTAGCTACTAAGGCAGAGGTGCTCAACCTTGTATTTCTGAGTTCAAAACAGCATCATTTTGATGGGGAATTTATTTTTTTTTTCTGACAGTGGCTTCATGCAAAAATGAAATGTGATTGTTTTGGGCCAATTCTGACAGCACCTAATATTTTTTGGTAAGAAAACAAAAATCTGTTTTCCAGGTCTGGGATGGAGTTGTATTAATTCCCACTCAAATGCAGGACACTGTCATCAAAACTGGCTAACTTTCAAGACAGAGCTGAAATACTGTATATGTTATTCAAACTTTAGCTCTTGCCCTAGGTTCATCTGCCAAAGGAAGGGTGGGTATTTCACTAGATTTCTCTTCTTAGCCAGAACTGTCTTGGCTGGAGGGGCAGGGAAAACATAAAGAGTTTGAAAGATTCAAACCATTTCATGCTTTTACCTTTTCCAAACAGGAAGATCTGCCTCTTCAATACCATTTTCTCCTTTTTTTGTTACTGAAATTGTTAATTGACAAGTTCTGTTTTGAAAAAAGAAATGTCTGCCAATTTAGTTCAAGGTTTGAAAATATTCTCCTCCTGGCCAAGCTTCACACTTAAAAACTGCTAATAGAGGAAAAAAAATCCAAACAGGAAACTAAATGGAGTGTGTGAGTGAAGAACAAAGATAATCATCAAAAGGAATTGAAAAAGTATTCAAACACTACAAAAATATTTTTTAGGAGGTTTTTATTTCTGTAAATTTCACTGAAATAAAATCCAACCAGAACTTTTCAAATGGCTCAACTGGCAGCACTTTAGCTGAAATGAATGATTTTTAAGATGTCTGGAGATGCTATCGGTGAATGAGATAGTGACCGAAAAATCAGGTTCCCTCTCTGAATCCCCCAGATGCACGGCAATGGGCTGGAACTGGAAAGAGATTGATTAGTTTTCCTCTGCAGATTTTTTTTTACTTTCATTTCAGCCAGAATCTGGTGGTCCAGCACTAGCTATGAAAAAATGGGTACAAAATATTGGGGGAATAATCACATTATCATTAGCCTCATGATACTCAAGTTTGACAAGTATAGGTTTATTCTGATGTCATCAGCACTCACTGATCCCTCTGGTTCTTTGAAGAGCCAAGGTTTACAGAAAAGCTTTTAAACACGCGCAGGAAGATGATAGAAAAGAGCTATTCACTGCTCCATCCAGGGTCTGCTACCCTTGCCACATAGGTGGGGATGCACTTCCCTAAGATTAGGTGTCTGACAGTGGACATCTCCAAGCCTCTTTCCTTGGTTGTGGCACAGCAAGAGGCATTTATCAAATGTAAGCTATGCTGGCCTAGAGCCAGTGTCTGGGGCACAACTGCCCTTGGATGAGCATTTCTCTTGAAGATTGTCCAGATGATTGGCGCTAGGGTGTGTATATACATATGTGTGTGTGTGAGCATGCACATCTGTGTGTGTGTGTAGGGGCTCACCTAAGCTTTAGGGGCTGAAATCTCAGCTTATGTTTTCACTGGCATCTAGACTCAGTCCAGTCAATGGACTCTAGAGGAGGATTTACATCATCTCCAAATAGATACCTCTTTTGGCTCAGACAAATCTCCCACCAAACTCATTGCCTGGGCAGGTCTCGGCTGAGAGTCTCAACCCATGGACATCTTCACTGGATGACAGCTAAGGGTAGGTCAACCAAAGCCCACTGCTTGTCTTTAAGTTAAGATGGCAGGTGTGATTGGAAGATAAATGCCTCCCTTACAGGTGAGTTGCACTGAGTGCCAGGTCCTGAGGACAGAGCTGGGATTGGGATTCCCTTCTGGGCCAAGTTGTCTGCTGTGGGGTAGCCAAAAATGTCAGGCACAGAGGAGGGGAGGTCTGAGTGATGTAAAATGGGAGCAGAATGAAGCGTAATGAGCTCTACTGTCTGAGGCACCTCTTGGCAGCCTGTACTCAATGATAGATCAATAAGCAGCAAAAGGAGTCAGAAAATAATGTGTGTATTTGCAGAAAAAATGTAGCTGGAATCAAAGGTACTTATGAGTGCAGTGGCTGACATTGCCTTCAATAAAGCAAGGAGATCCCTGCACATCTGTCCCAAAACATGACCACTCTGCCATCCTTCAGGACCTAATTCCTGACACTCCCTGCAGCACTGTCAGTGCAGCTGTAGCTGAGAAGGAACTTTGCTCCTGTGCCTGCCTTGGAGACCAGCTCTATTTGATGGGTGCACCACCTCTTGGGGGCGTCCCTCAGAAAATGCTGGCAAATGGAATCAACCTACCAGGAGTGGGCAGGTTTCCTGACTCCTTCTCTCAGTGCGACTGGGTGCACTGCCTTCCATCTCCATAAGCGCTATTTATTCAGCTATTTTCAACATTAATCCCAAGGTATGCAGAAATCTGGTTGCTCCAATAAAGGGCCTGTGCCAGATGCCATGTTCTCCTGTGCAGGATGCAGGGGATGAAACCATTCCTTAAGTGCTGTCAGTGAAATTCACAGAGCAAAAGGACCCTTTTCTGTCCCAGGAGGACAAATAAAAGTTTAGCAAGCAATTAAAACATATTAGTGTCCTCCCCAATACCTACTATCCTGGGCTGCCCTCTTCCTTGACTGGCTTGTGGGAGGTAAACCCTTCAGTCTTCATTATTCTCAAATTAGGAAGGCTTATGAGACGACCCTAAAGGAAAAGTCGTTGCTCTGGTGCCTTGCATAGGCTAAAGCCTTAATGGGAGAGGCAAACTAGGATTCTGCAGGAAGATCAGTTGGTATAAGAAGTACTGCTTTGAGTCAGGACTGCAAAACCTGAATGAGGCTTGGCAGACAGCTGCAATGTTGTGCTTCCCCTCTCTTTCCCCCATTTTCTGGCACATGAGATGTAAATAAAGCAGTGTACATGTAGAGGGATTACAGGTCCATGTGCATTGCTCAGAAGTGTCATCTGCACAAGGATGTTTTCCATATCTAAATCCTGGTGAGCCATCTTCTTGGCTGATGTAGCATTAGCACAAATGTCAGCAAGAGCATGAAGGACAGTGGTGCCTTGTGTTTGAATATGGTTGTGTTCAGTCAGAGACTGGATCTTGACTGATTTAGTGGTCAGTGGGGCCCTAGAAAAATTGCATTCAAAAGCATGATGTCCCATGACAATAGGACCAGAGTGACCCAGAGGGGGCTGTGCTGGCTTACTCCTGCTCTTAGAGAAAAGTTGTGGTCAGCATTGCATCCTCTGACTCAATTAGCTACAAGCATGTTCAAACATGATAACGTTGTGTAGTATAGAAAAGGACAGTGTCCTGGTCCAGTTCCAGCTTGCATAATTAATTTCTCCTTATCTAAAAATTCTACCTGTAATTTTGAATGAGTATAGCTGGATTTTTTAATCTTTTCCCAACTATGGTTTCAAATCACCAACTTCTTTTTTTTCTCCTGTGACTTCTTAAATATCTTGTGGCTCCTTTATATACATATATGCATGCATATTTATATTCCTCTTTTTATCTTTTGCATTGTTCCAGCATCAAAAGCTGTAATTCACTTTGCTTAAATTATTGTGTGATTGTGCAGTGTACTATATAGGGCTATATGCAATAATATCCTGCTAAGAAAATGTAACAGAAAGACTGCACATCCATATATTGAAAACACCCTGAACTGTCCAAACCTCACAAAGACTGACTGCTTATTACTGCACAGTGTTCCTTGCACCAGCTATCTGAATGCTGCTCTTTATTCAGTAATCAGCCATGTACTCAGCACTGCGTACGCATTTGGGTATGTCTGAGCTCAGAAGATGCAATCAGCAAAAGATTATTCTGTGAGACGATACCTATTCTTTGCAGATATATTGTCTAATTAACATTGTGGAGGAAAACGTCTGCCCCAAAAGTACCAAAAAGTTTCTGCACAACCCTTGTTTTAGTGCCTGGCTGCTGTACAGATTTTCTTACTGGAACCCAGCCCAGGGGAACTGCCTGCTGTAGCCCATTCATAAGCGTGGATGACCTCAGCAGCCCAGACATGGCCAAGGTGCTCTGCCCATCTCAGTGCAGCGATGTGCTGTGTAGTTAATCTAGCCAACACTGAAGCTGTTTACATTAGCACATTTGCTTTGTGAATGCTTAGTGTTAAACATTTTCTAGTGAAGGGAAGACTTGTTTGACTGCAACATGACACATGCCCAGAAAGTGGTGTTTGCTTGAGCTGAGACTGCTCTCCCAGAGCAATTAGACATGTTCTCTGTACATCCTTTTCCCACCTCTGATACCAGGCTGTGATAACCTGAGTACCTGAGTACCGCTGACTGTGGGAGGTTAGTGCATTTTAGTGGTGAGTGAAGTAGTCTCTGCATGTATGTCCTGTTGCATAGGATTTGAGTTTGAGATGGTGGAATTGCCAGTGACCCTTTTGCAAGCACAGTGCTTAGGCTTGCTGCTCAGTTGACAAAGGGTATTTCCAATGGCACAGCAGCTCCCGCCACCAGGCAGCTGTGGGTGGAAGGGTTGTTCAAAACGACTATGGAGTGCAGAAATAGCCTCCATGTCCAGCTTCCTCACCATGTGAATGGCATTGAGATCACAGGCTCATGGTGATGTCATTGCTGGTGCTGGGAACAAACAGCTTTAAGCATCTCTTCCAAGCCCTGTCTCCTCCTCTGTGTGCATCATGTTGGGAAGGAGGCTGTAACTTTTCTCTTCACCTCCCCAAAGTTTCCACTGGTCTGCTCGCACCCACACAGATAGGAGGTAGTGATGCTTGTGGCCAGGCAGGTCTCCCCACTCTCTCAACTCAGCAATACGGCAATCTGAATGTGTGTTGTTCTAGGTGACTGGATGTCTGAGTCAATTCCTCAGTCAGCAGCACCTGTGTAAGTAACATGGCATTTTGACGGCTATTCAGCCCTTACCAATTAAGCTATTTCAACACCCTGTCATCATGTGTTGCCAGGTGGTTGTAAAACAAGCAAAGGTGTGCCGATACAAACAGAAGGATAAACATGAGGAGGGAAAAGTGGAATGGTGTAATTAATGAGGAGTGCAGGAATCATAGAGGTCCAGTGAAGGGCAATTCAAATGATCCAAAGCAAGAGGGGCTGGGGAGCTGTCAGGGGATGAGCAAGGATATGATGCATGGAGAGGCTAGGGATGCTGGAGACTGAAGTGAAGGTAATAAACAGGTTCATGATGAATGATCAAGAACAGGCCAACAGGCACTCCAAGTCAGCCTGGTACAAGAGAGGCTGTCTTAAAGGCTACATGCTTTTCCTTTTTAGAGATTAAAGGCACTTACATTTCTCACCTTGCAATTAATCAGTCCCTGGGATTTGCTCTTGTTGCATATATCAAATATATATAATACAACACATTTTGTGGAAACTCAGACAGGTATTTATTCACAGCAAGGCTCCTGGGAAATGCCCTTAGAGAGACTTACAACTTTTCTCCCCATTGCTCCAGCTGGCTGGAGTTCTCATTGCTCAAAACACCCCTCAGAGAGGAACAAATTCATCAATTCCCACCTGTCCAGACCAAAACCACTGTCACAGACCAGCACAAGGGCTAGTAAATTTACAGATTAGACATTTATATAGCAGTGCTGTGACCCAACTAGAAGCTTGAACTTGGTTGAAATTTACCAAGAGCATGATTAAAAGCATAAATTAATCTCTGGCAGGGACAGGAAGACATTAGAGGATTATGCAATTATGGGTAGTGTAAGGCTCAGGTAGGGGAGAGAAACTATTACATCTCCTATTGGTGCATCTTAGGCCATCACAAAGGCAAGTTGCAGGAGAAGGAGGGTCTCTGCTCTGAGGGGTCACTCAGGTGTGTTGAGATGAAGTGGATGAGCCTCAAGCAGCCACCTAAAGCTGGCTGACTGCTGGTGGTTGCACACATGAACAACAGCATCTCTGTTATTGCTTTTTCACCACAAAGTCCCTGAGTGGAGACAGCCAGTAGCTGTAATGAGATTTGCCACTGTTGACATTAGCAAGAGGATGCTGTGGGTACCCTTGGGTGCTGGACCACCCAGCAAGGACCCTCCATGTTTACATCAGCCATGAAGAGGGAGGATATGTAGCTGGAGCTGGGGAATGTGTCTGCTCCTTCTCACTTCCCTCTCACTGTAAGTCTTTCTAGGCTCAGACTTCTCTTTACTGTGATGGCTAAATAAGTCCTTGACAGGGGCTAGGCAGTGCGTATGCCATAACCACAGATTATCCTGCCACTGAGTGGTCAGGAAGGTAAAGCAGCTGCCAGGGCACAGGTGCAAGGCTTGAGAAGAGGTTCTCCACTCTGGGCTGTTAAGTCATCTCCCCTGCCTCTTCTCCAGCTGGTGGGTTGTGCCTCCTCTGGCAGCTTTTCACCATGTCTGCTGTTTGGTATGCAGACTTCATAGGGCAGGGACTAGCTCCCATCTGTGTTTGTACAGAATCTAGCAGGTGAGGACTTTGGTCTTTAATGAGGTTGCCTCCAAAGGTGTCTCATAGTACAAACACAGCATGATCCTCTCAAAAAAGACAAAGTGTTTTAGTCACCTACATCACATTTGTAAGTACTTGAGTGGGGACTTGGTCCCTAGTGAGGCTTCTATCTTCCAGTGGAAGAAAAACATAACTCAAAAGGGTAGACTAAAGTTTTTAGGAACAAACAGCCATGCAAAACCACCTGGGCACTCTTGGAAATTAATCCCAAATCAAAAGCAAATTCACAGAGTGTGTTATCAACTAGAGGCAGCTCTACATGGGAATTCCCTGCTCTTGGGAGTAACATGGGATCCGTCCTGCTGGCAGGATACAAATATGATCGGCTGGTGAGTGCCAGAGCTGGTTTTCCTCTTTGGATGGATTTAGATATTTTGCTGGGACTCCTGTACTGTTCTTACACCTAGTGTTCAGCTGCTTTGCTTTGATAAATGCTGAGATGTCCTGAATGTAAACACTGGGAGTTAAGAATATTCCACATGGAACTGTCACTTGGCATCATGTCCCACAGCACTGCTTTTCTTGTAACAGACACAGAAGGAACATGAGCCATTTCCACGTTCTCCTGTGTTCTTGTGGCTGCAAGGATGGGAAAGCAGGTTTGCATGTCTGCTCAAGGAGAGCTGCAGCAGGCTCAGTGCAAACTGACTCAGCCCAATGACCGGTTTTACCTGCCATGTGCATGAGTGATCTAGACAGTGCCTCAGTTATAAAAGTGAGGGGTCTATGGATGTGCAGGAGGCAAAGCTGATAGGGGGAGAGGTCTTATCTTTTAATCCTGTAGAGGAGGTGCAGAGGGGCCTTGAGACACACAAATACTTCAGCATTGCTGCTTTCAAATGCAAAGACGTACCTGTGTTCCTGAAAAGTCTCTGTTTTCACGGGAGGAAGGCACTGTAACGTGAGAGTATCAGTGACACATATTCTGGTCCCTCTTTGTTAATGTGACATTCTGTTAATTTATTAAAAGACCTAAGAGCATATTGATCCTTGTGGCAGGTACATCCGGCCAATGAAAGCAGAGCTTCTTGGCTGCTGAAGTGTAACAGCCCCTGGCTGCCTTTGTTCTCAGGGCCTCGCGGTAGTTGGGGCCTTTGGCCAATGGGAGCCGCTACTGACTACAGGTCAGATTCGGCCTGGGTATAAATGGAGTCCCCTGGGGGAGCCATTTTGAGCTTGTCCCCTGGAGCAGAACGCTGTGGTCGAGGACTCTCCCCTTGGGTCAGGATGTTGCCCAAGGAAACTCCTTGAGGTGCCTTGGGTCGAGAAGCTGCCCTGAGCAGGTCCTCAAGGTTGAGAGTCCTTGCTTATCAGGTGAGTGATAAAGCGTTCTGGGTTGCCATTAAACCCTAGGGAGTTCTTTGTTATGCGTTTTGGGTTGCCTTTAACCCTAAAAAGTTGTTCTGTTCTCCTCTCACAGACATTCGAACCTGTAATTTATGGAGAGCTAGTTAACTGTGTTAATAATTATTTTTTTATTTTTGGTGGTTGGTTGTTTATTTGAGAGCATCCGTAACAATCCTGTAAACAAAAATACTACCAGAGATAAAGTTGGGCCAGCAAACAAAAGTCAGGAAGAAGGAAAAGGAGGTTATACTGATCACCAAACTATTCCTGGTTCCCCAAATTTGTCCTTTCCAGCCATTTTGGCCACTCAATTGTTTCCAGTAGGTGCAGAATCTCATTTCATGTCATGAGGGACTGAGTTACTTCCGCAGACATAGAGCAGCATTAACAGCATTGTATGTGTCCTGGAAAAGGAGATGCAATCTTCTGTTTCTCTTAGGTGAATACTTCTGAGGGGCATCACAGACATGTAACCTGGATGTGGGTGGCAGAGGTGTTTTATCAGTCAACCTTTCCAGTTTCTTTCCAAATCTATTTCCAGTGCCCTTCGACCCTTGATCATGCTGTGATTTCACCACTGGCAGGCTGTGTTTTAAGCCAGACTCATGCTCAGCCTTCTATTTCGAACTCTGTTAATGTAATTTGTCTTTATACAAACATGTCATGATCACTTTTGCCACATGGTCTTATTTAGTGGTTATGACACATCTAATTCTTTCCCATTTCTCTAGCAAGTAACAGTTTGACTCCCTTTTTAGAGAGGTCTGCTGTGTCTCCCAGCACATAGTAATTTTTGTAGCGATTTCAGTATTAATTAACCTTGAATCCAGAAACTTTTTAGATGGTGGCAGAGTTCCTGTTCAAGAATCTATGAGATGGTGAATCTCATAAAGTGATGCTAGATATTTTGGTCTAAGCTAAGACAGATCACTTGAATCAGTTAGGGCTTCATCTATCCAGTAGTATGTCATTTGTATGGATTTCTCGTTTACTGTATTTGATTCTGCATTGATGGGTATGCTTGAAATGACACACTGAAGCGAAACACACAGATGAATCTCTACTTACTAGGAATGAACCCAAAACTTTTTGGTACAAAAACCCCATGATTTTTTACTTTTATCACCTGCACTCCTTGTTGTGCAACAGCTCTTTTCATAAAAATGAAAGTAATGTTTTCCCATTTCATTCACTCTGAACAGTGTCTGGACCATGGACAACCAGTAATCTCTAGGAACTCCATGGATCCTTTGTCACTTTGTCTTTAGACTTTTTGTAGATGCCATAGTTTGATAGCCTTTCCAACAGCCCTTTCTCTGCGATCTCACACTAGCTAACACTTTGGACTGTTAATCTTGAAAAAAACGGTCTTTGGCAACTTATTTTACTTCCTCAAGGCTTTTCCTCTTGCCAGTTAATTACACAGAATCATAGCATGGCTGACGTAGGAAGGCACCTCTGGACGTCATCTTCTCCAACCTCACTGCTCAAGCAGGGCCACCTAGATTTGGTTGCCCAGGACCATACCCAGATGGCTTTTGAGTATCTCCAAGGATAGAGACTCTGCAAGCTCTCTGGGCAACCTGTGCCAGTGCTCAGTCACCCTCACAGTAAAAAAGTGTTTCCTGATGTTCAGAGGGAAACTCCTGTGTTTCAGTTTGTGCCCATTTCTTCTGGTCCTCTTCTCCAGGCTGAGCAGTTCCAGCGTTCTCAGCCGTTCTTCATATGTGGAACTCAGTTGAAGCAACTCAGCTGCAACAAAGCCGAAAGACTTTAAGTATTATGGTACCCATTATTTTAAGTCCTGCATTTTTAGCAGTTTTTTTCTCCATTAGTAAAAACTTTCCTGGATTTTTATCAACTGCCTTTTTCACAGAGGTTCTGTTTAACTAATCTCATTCAGTTGTTTCGTTATGCTCTACTAAATAGTCCTTTCTTGGCATGCAGCAGAGGAAAATGCATACAGTTCTCTTGATTGAAAAAGAAGGGAAAAACGGAGTTTCAAGAAGACAAAGCAATAATACTTTTGGTGGGTGCCAAAGGGAGCTCTGTTTCTCTGTGTAATATCCCAGGTCAAGCAGTAATGTCTTCACTGGAACGTCATTCTGTAAACTACATCCAGGTGAGGTTTCCTACTATAAACTCTACTGCTGTAATTGGTGTTGGTAATGTAAAGGTGTCAGGCTTAGTTCTGCCACGTGGACTCCCTTGGAGGCTATTTCAGAAAATTATTTTTATCAAAGGAGGTGCTTGTTGTGATGTAGCTGTGTTTGGCTTGATGTCTGTCATGTTTTCTTTGCTTTCTTGTTCATTTCTTTCTGTCAATCACAAACCAGTTTGTGGTAAAGGCTGGCTTCAAAACAGTGATTTAAATCATCATTAGGGCTTTGTCCTTCAGAGACGTTTTGTTAGTTCATTTTACATTTCTTTCTGCTGAGAACAACATTTCTCTCCAATGGTTTTCTATCATGCATGGCATAATGTCATCGTGCCTGGATACTGTTTTGCTGTGCTGAGATATTGTCTCTGCTTTAGTGCAAAAGTCAGTCTAGTCACCTCTGTTTCCCTGCCCCATATGCCATGGCTTTTTTAATTAGCGGTATATTTGTTCCTGCAGTGTTTGCTTGTGCTTCAGTCTGGGCAGTAAGCAACTGCAAGCAGTTGTCAGCTAGAGCACTATAAACATTTATTTCTCACAAGTGCTGTTGTGGCCACTGCTACAAACACATCTCAACTGAGAGAGGCAACATTAAAAAACAAGCCAGCTCAGGCCTGGCAGTCATCTGATCCTGCCCATTGCTACAATTACAAGTACTCATGGTCATTCCAAGGTCAAGTAGTCAAGTCCCTGTCTTGAAATAATTGCTATTTATGAGCATTAATATCACAAATAGTCCACTTCTTAAAATACTTCAGATTTGTATAATGTTTTATTTCCCTACTATACTCTCTAACATGATGATCAATGTTGTAGTCTGCCAGCTAGTATCTGGTAGAAACAGGAGATCTTTCCCAAATGGCATTCTCGTCCAGACCAGAAAGTTCTCGAATAACTTTTGCCTTACTGTTTACAGCCGCTGGTGAATGGCAGTCCTGCTGACATGCACATGCTTGCATTGATCTCTAGCTTACAGTGTTTTGCAGTGCCTGTGTATTTTTAGGCAAGATCTATATTGTAGGCTTCTGCTGCCTCTTGACCTGCCAGATCTCACCTCTGTTCGTGTAGTTACACATGTCATCTTCATGATGAAAGGAGAAACTGGACATGTGACAACTTTGCTATCACAACCAATCATGTGAAGATCAAATGCATGCCCTCCAGAACTGCTTTCATGAGCTGGAGAGTTGCAGTAGGCTGTAATATGTGGTGTCTTCTGTGCAATGGCACTAGGTGACCCCTAACTTGCCAGCAGTTTACACCATTTCCCTGATCTGTTCTGTCTTCCAGGAAGAGAGATTCAGATGACCCGTCCTTCATGTGGCACTGCAATGATGAGAGCTCCTCTGTGTCACTGTCTGAACGTTTTAAAATGGTCCCTCTCATGTGATGTGAATTGGGAATCACAGAATCATCTACGTTGGAAAAGACCTTGAAGATCTTCTAGTCCAACCATTAACCTAACACTGACGGTTCCCAACTACACCATATCCCTCAGCACTATGTCGACTGTACTCTTAAACACCTCCAGGGATGGGGACTCCACCACTGCCCTGGGCAGCCCATTCCAATGTGCATACAATGTGAATACAAATGTGTAAACCGCATTTGCAAGACCAGGGATCAGTTTCCTCTCTTGGTGGCCTTACATGTCCCTTTGATTGCTGAACACTGATTGTGTGTTACTCACAACCCAGGGTCTCATGTCACTGACATGGCTGCTGAGTACCTCAAGCACACTCCAGTCGCCAGAAACAGAATTGCAAATTTTGAAGGCACAGGAGCATTACAGATATCTGTGTCTGCCTTTCCTTAAGGAAAGGAATGTTTGTGACAGAGGCAGAAGACAGTAACCTGCCTCTCCCTCTCCCAAATGCTGTCTGGGCATGGGGAATCACCACTCTCTTCCTAGATCAGAGGAAAGCTCTGATGTGTGACTTTTGGAGCACAGTGAATGACTGGCTGTGTTAAGAACTGGACATATACCTGTGCACACAGTCTCTACACCTTCTTTCTTCCCTCCCCATACCTCACAGGCATCTGGAGTTCCCTGGGTGCATACAGAAATTCTTTCTCTTTTCATCTCACTGCTGCATGTTGCTATAACCACACAGGCTCTGACCTGCCTCTGCACCCAGCTGACACACAGCTATCATTGCTGCCAAATCACCACCTACACCAAGTTTGAACCATCTAAAAGCCCAACTCTTCCCTGGCCTCACCTATTAGGTGACCTTCCCAGCTTCTGAGCCCTTCAGCATCCATGTGGACCTACATCTCCCTCATAGTGAGTGTCTTTACCCTCTCTGAAGCTCCTCAGGGCAGTTTGTGGGCTGTAGCCTCTGCAGCTGGCTGCAGGACTCAGAGATGGAGAAGGCAGGATCTAATTAGCTGCTTGAACAAAAAGGCTGCTATAGCTGCGACACATCACAGATCTCTGCTGGTAGATTTCAAAGCCACAGAGCATCAAGTAAGGGCAGCTCTGCTGTCTGCAGCTTTTCCCGCTGCAGTGGTGTGGACAAGTTTGGGACATGGCTGATGTGCTGTGTTACAGCACTCAGTGCTATCAGAAGCAGTGTGAGCAGTGCCAGAGGCTCAGAGCACCAGGGCAGATAATCCCTAAGGAAGGTGAAGGGTGTGAAAACAAATGCAGCCTCTGAAGTACCAAGTCCCTAGGTGACCTGTCTCTTTGTATTGCTGTACATACTGGCATGTGGGAGAACTGGTTCAGTGCTGGTGGAGGTGGTGCAGGGCTGAAGAGGCTCTTATTCAGGCTGGACTGATTGCAGGAACATAAAGCCTGTTTAGGCCTGACGTTCTCCTCATACCACCTCTGCCCCATCCCTGCATGAAGGCCTGGTGAGGAGCTCCTGTTGTGGTGAAGACACCAAAAAAGGGACAAAAAAAAAGCCCCAACCCAACAAAAAAATGAGCTCAAGGGTTAAAAAGGAGAAGAAATTTATGGTCTCTTGGCAGGAAGGATAATGCTGGCAGGGTGCGCAGTGAAAATCCCAGGCAGGATGAGCCATCTGTGGAGGGGCTGAACAGCAAAGTGGATATAGTGGACAGACATGTGGGCTTCTGGAGCCCTTACCCGGACACCACAAGGCTGGGGCTACCCTAGCCACCCTGCTGTGGTGCCACCAACCCTTTGCTGCAGCAGTACCTGTGCTATCTGTCTCTACTGACAACCTTGAAGATGGCCATCCTCTTGGCCTCTGGCAACCATGCTTTTACAGGCAAGACCCTGTGGCTCTTGCAGCTCTCTCTTACCCACACATCTGGAGAACTGGCCTTTACTTAACCCGTTATACTTGATCTGTGCTGCTGCTATAGACTGACCCCGCAGCAGTAGGTATGGAGCAAATCCTCCAGGGGCTAAACTGTGGAGGAGTCATGTAAGTCAGACCCATATCTTAGGCCGTAGCCTCCTGTCTTCTGCAGCACCCAAGGTTTTCTCTGTGGTTTCCTCTCTGAACCTGCTTTCTCTGGAGGCTGGGTAAGGTGAAAGCCTAAGGGCAAAGACTTGCAGCACACAGTCGTCTGACACAACAGGCTATGGCAGGTGTACCCACACAATTAAAATAGGGCTTCTTGGCTGCTGAAGTGTAGCAGCTCCTGACTGCCTTTGCTCGTGGGGCTTCACAGTAGTTGGGGCCTTTGGCCAATGGGAGCCGCTGTTGACTGCAGGTCAGATTCGGCCTGGCTATCAATGGAGTCCCCTGGGGGAGCCATTTTGAGCTCATCCCCTGGAGCAGCACGCTGTGGTCGAGGACTCTCCCCTTGGGTCAGGATGTTGCCCAAGGAAACTCCTCGAGGTGCCTTAGGTTGGGAGGCTGCCCTGAGCAGGTCCTCAAGGTTGAGAGTCCTTACTTGTTAGGTGAGTGATAGAGTGTTTTGGATTGTCCTTAAACCCTAGGGAGTGGTGCTTTGTTATGCGTCTTGGGTTGTTGGCAGGCTGGTTAATTGTGTTGACAATAAATTTTAAATTTTTGGTGGTTGGTTGTTTATTTGAGACTCTCTGTAACACAGGCTTCTTCATTAAAAACAAAATATTTGTTCCAAAGGGGTTCCATGTTTTGGTTTGTTTTTTCTTTTTCATTCCTCAATACTGCTTAGCTACAAAGGCTTATTCCTGGTTAGGAAGGAGCAGGTGTGGAAAAGCTCAATTTGGGGGACACTATGCTGGAGGCAACATATTGATAGGAGGGGACACACCCCTGTGTTCCGCAGCCTGGAAATGTGATGGAAACAGACAGTACATCACAGCAGGAACAAAGAGGTAAACCTCATGGCATGGGAGGGTGTGTTTGGATTTCATTTAGCATGTTTTCCCACTGTGACATTAAGAGCATGTTGTCGCATATGCCTTGCATATGGGAAATGACAGGAAGGGCCTGGCATGAACACGTGCAAGAGTCTCTTTGCAATCTGCCCTGAATACTGTTAGTGATTGATTAAGTCTGTTGAAGCCACTAACACCACCATGCCCATGGCAGAAGAGCTACCCTGAACAGATCTCACAGAAAGAAGAGTTGAAAGTCAGGGGAGAGAGCCCAAGACTAGAAGGAAAGGGACTGCAGGAGAGAGAACGGGTTTCCTGAAGCATTATGAACAGAGACTGGAGGAGGTAAACCAGTTGTGGCTGTGGAGAAAAGGTCTGAAACTAGCAGAGAAGCGGTAACTGAGCCTAACTCATGTGTGTGCCCATGTGCCATCTGAACACGTCTCAGAGGTGAGCTTGTCTCCACTGCTCTGAGGAGCAGGAACAGAGGTGACCAGCAGCATTTAGGATCCTTTTGCACTCCATACATGCAGCAGCTATGATCTGCAGAGCTCAGCTCTCCCCAAGCAGTGGCTTGCATGATGCCTTCTGCGATCATGCCTTTACCTTGAGGGGTCTTGCCAGTGGGGTCGGGCAGGCAGCTCATATACATAGTGACTGCTCTGGAAGAGGGATTTTGGCTCCCACCCAGAGTGTGGCTTACTTGTGAGTCTAAAAATGCATAACTAAGCATGAATAAATAGCATTTCCTTCCCCACTCTGCTTATTAGCATGTAGGTGCCTTCAGGAGCAGCCAGTTAAAGTCCTTGTAAGATGCTGGCAACAGAACAAATAGGTTGGCTGTAGAGAAGCGGCCCAGACCCTGTTGTACCACCTCAGAGCTCCCTCTTCTCTCTACTCCTTCATTTATCTTCGTGAGTTACAACTGAGAGCTCTGAAAATGAAGGCACACAGCTGTATCAGAAGACAGGAAACTTAATTCCTTATGGAGAAAGAGGAGGGTCCAAGTGATGGATTTAAAACCGTGAGATGATTTCTACCCCTGAGACTTTGCTTGTATTGTAGGGTCTCCCAGGGTGTGCAGGGCTTTGGGGCTTGGTGAAGAATTTTTTTGACAGTGTGTTTCTGTTAGAATACACTGATTCACGAGGCTCTTGTTGCTTGGCAGGAGTGTACTCAATTGGAAAAATCCATGGATGGGACTTGGGCATGATAAATATTTGTTTGGTAGGACAGGAAAACAGTTAGCTGCTGCATTGCCCCTCAACTTGGCTCCCACCCTCCTGCCTTGGAGCCCAGGAGCTGTAGCCAGGCCAGGAAACTTCTCTTTATGGTATCCAAAGGGTAGCTATCCCTTAGGCATTTTCAAAATGAAACATTTTGAATGTTTTATCTGGCAGAGCCAGAGGGGCTCCAAATGGTGGAACCATAGGGATTTCAGAGCCTTCAGTGGAAGTTTGTGCCTCTTAGATGAAACCCTGTAACTAGCTGTGTGCTAGATCCTCATCTAATGTTATGCAGGGTAGGAGGGGTTCACTCACACCTCTGTCAGTGGTCTCTGTCTGCATGCTGTGTATTCATGGTTACACAAGGGAAGATAGTTAACACTTATGGTATCTTGCAGCAGAGAGAAAGACCAAGGGGGGAAAGATTCCTTTACCTAACTGAAGGCATGTAAATGGCAATAATTTAGGAGTAAGGCAGTACCTGGGCTGTAACCATGCTGAGCTGGCTCTGTTTGGGTGTGAAAACAAAGCACCTCTGGGCTTGTCCAGCACTCCACACATGGGACAGGACCTGTGAAGTCACAGGAGATGTAGGAAACCAGCAAAAGAGCTGTTGCTGGAAACACTTGATGGTTGGTTGGCTACAAAACCTGTGTGAGTCAGACAGACCCCATCAGAGCTGGTGAGCTGAAGGGTGGGAGGTGGAGAGAAAGCCATCAGTGGACAGGATGCAGAATAGGTGCAAACAGCTGCACCAAAAGCCCTTCTTCAGAGTCCAGAGCCTCTGACTGGCTATAAGTGAACCTGCCTCTGGGGTGTATATAAAGAAATGTCCATGTCTTGGCAGCTCTGACATGCCAGAGCAGTTGCAGAGCTTATGCACAGTGATGAGCAGGAGCAGCCCTGTGGCAACTCACAAAACAGCTCAGCTGTTCCCAGCAGTTCTGGGGCAGTATCTATAATTGAAGAGCTCCGGGAGGTTTGCAGTCTTGTGATTTTCCACCAATTAGGACTAAAAGGTTCCATTTATTAACAACTGGCTTGTTTAAATAACAGGTACCATCAACTGCTTTGGATTTGCACTTGTCTGAGCGCTGGGAAATTTGAGTGCTGTCTGGGCTGTTGTGCGGTGCCTTGTGGGTGCCTCTCTCTGCAGCCTCGCTGCCCCCTGCTCCCCTACAGTGTCCTGCTGTGAGGCCTCAATCCCTGCCCACTGCTTCCTGCCCCTACTCCCACAGGACTGCTTTCCTGCCTGTACACACACAGACCTACAACGCTTCCCCCTCCTCGCAATGTGCTCACACTTCTGCACATCAATTAGGCTGCTTTTTGGAGGAAGAGTGGATTTTGTGTTCAGTGCTGACACTGGAGGGACAGTGCGTTAGATCGTGATGGAAGAGATGATGTGTCAGGCTTTGCTTTCTTCTCCCCTAGTGCTCCTGGGACACATTCATGCAGTGCTTGTAATGTTCCTGCTGAACATGTTTTCCCACTCTTGGACCTCACAGAAGCTTTGCAATTTTCTTCTCTTTCCTTGCTTTCCTTTCTTCTCCTCATCTCCCCTCCCCCCAAAATAGAAAAAGAAATGCCATAACTTTTAGAGTAAAACTTTCACCAGAGCATGTTTTGTTCTGACCAGGACTCATACATATGGTGTTCCTGCCATATGTTTCTCAGGCCAGACCAATAGTACGTCACAACTGAGCAGTCCCTACAGCTATGAGAGACTTCGCCTCCTCCTCCACATTCCCCAGACTGGGCTTTGTTGAGGTTCATTGCCGAGGCTTTTGTTAAGCTTGTGCAGAGCGCTTCACCAGCCAGCTGAGGAATGGTTTCTCTCCAGCACCTGGAATCACCACCATGTCCTGGACTTGTGAAGGCAATAACTGCAACTTGAAAGAAGAGGCACATGGCAGTCATAGATAGGGATGCTGAGCCAAGGCAGGGGTCCCTTTGCCACAGCACAACTTTGGAGACTTGCCCCTGATTTGTGGGCCCCCACAACAGGTCCCAGACCATACAGTCAGCTGTGTCAGACATAGGAGATCCCAGGATGGGGGGGGATGTGAGGTGAAGCTAGGACAGAGGGAAGAAGCTGTGTCTCTGTCAGGTTTGTTGCAAGAGTGGGAAGAGGTGGGAGATACTGGTTGTCAGACTTCTGGTTGTGGGACTTTGCAAGGTGCAATGTACTCCATTCCTGGCCCTCATCACAGTCCTTGGGTCCCCTTTCTCTCAATTTCTACAATAGGCTCCTCATTTCATTGTATGCACCCCCTTTTCTTGTGTTTCATAGTGTATCTGGTCCTACTAGGGATGGATGGGAGAACCTCTTCGAATGGGACTCCCAATGCTGAGGAAATAGCCAGTCCCAATGGTGCTCTGGTTTCCCTGCTCTTCTGTGTGGATGCAGCCCCGAGTGCTGTGCTTTCTGCAGCATGTTGCTGGTATGTCTCCAATGATGGAAGCCTCTTGGCATGAGAGGAGCTGCTTCACTATGAGGATCCCTGACTCCCAGGCCCATTGTACAACCCCCTGTCCAACTTTCCATGCACAGGCTCTTCAGTGAGCACAGCAGTCCCGTTGCACTTTCTTGGGTATCCCACAACCTGTTCCAGCAAATTTCCTTTCTTATTGTGAGCTCCAGTCGGCTCAACACTCTGCCAGCTCTGCTTCTCCACCTCTCCCTCTGCCGCATCCCAAGTCTCTCCTGTGTGCAAGGGGCATTTTAATATGTCCTATGCTCTCAGGCCCTGGGGAATAAAAAGGGAACTGAAGTTTATTGATATAACTAGTGAAGGATTACTTTTTCTTTCCTTGAGCTGCAGGGAGGGAGACAGACAGACAGACGGTCAAATTATGCTCTCTGGCTTTACTGATAACATTTCATTCATCTGTGGACAAGATGAATGTACTTAACATTCTTCAGGCTGTCTGGTGTTAAGTCTTCTGCCTCTTACTTCCAAACTAAACTCCCTAATTCCTCTGTTCTGAATACCAGTCCCCGGGACTTTGTGAAGTGATGCATCTGGGGTTTAGCGTCAGTCATGATTTATATCTCTGCTGCCATCATCTCCAGTCCCTTTGGAGGATGGATCTGGTTTATGGGACCAGTTTGAATTGCTTGTGTTGTGTTTGTGCTCTTAATCCAGGTGCTGTAGGTGAGGTGCCTCCAAAGACAGTTTGTGCATACAGAAGCCAACAACTGAAAGAAGATGGGACAGAGAAAGTAGTGTGAGAAGCATAGATGGTAAACAGCCTCATTTGGTCTGTGTTTATTTTGAAGGATGCCTGCTTTTATAATTTATTTGGGGTAGAAGTTAGAGACTGCAACTAGGACCTTAGAGCTAGCAGTAGCTCCAGAGACCAATGAAAGTTGTTGAAGTAAGTTTCCTAACTTTGCGTAGGATTTTATTAAAGTACCAGGCTTGGACTCTGGTGATTTCATGAAATCTCAGGGGGCTTTAGAAAGTAAGCATCTAGATCTGGTGGTTGCAAAACAAGAAGGAAAACTTCCCTAAGCACATACTGAATGAACAACCTCAAACCTGCCTTGGTTCAGTGGATGGCTGTTGTGATTACAGTGCAAAGAACATGGGACTGTGACTTTTTACTGAATGCTCTAGGGGCAGAAATAGAGCACCTACAATCTACTCCTATCACATATATGTCCCTGCACAAATGAGAATATGTGAGCTGGAAGGGGAGCTGTGATGCAATAAGTCAGGCTGGCATGTGGTCAGAGCTTGGCCAGTGTGTGCCATTTGTGGAGAATCCCCATGGATGCCTTTATGCAAAGAAACCTGGCTTATATGTCTCCTCCTGAACGGCAATATCTACCCTCACCTTGCCTAGCAGTAAAATACCCCTTCAACCCTAATGGACCTCCATGGAGCTCTGCAGGTCCTGACTGCATTCTCTTACTTGCTTGTGGCCACTGCCCAGGCTACTATGTCTGCACAGAAGATGGAGAAGAAATTTATGCAAGAGGGAAATTATTGTTTTCCAACTCTGTAAGCTCATTTATATGTGGTCAGCCCATGTGCTCATGCACGTACAAAACTAACAGCCTTCTGCAACTGGAACTAATTGTGTTCTTGCTGGCAATCTCTGAGGAGATGCCAGAGGTGGAGAAGGCTAGGTCCTTCCTTCAGACAGAAATGCTGAAGAACCAGGGGAAGGAACCTGCTCTGTACCTCTCCACAAAACAGGATGTCATTCTCCAACATCAAGACACAAATATTGTCCCCTGGAAATCAGAAGGAATCACTCATATGTACAGGAGAGAGGAGGCTCCTGAGCTGTCACTGTTCAGTTGTGTGTGGTGCCTGTTAAACAGAGACCTCTCTTCAGGTCCGCCAGAATAAGAGATATTTTTTTTTAAGAGCACCTTCTCAGTTTCTCTGTGAAGTACTTCTTCGGCACCACTTGTGGCATGGCTCTCCTCCCTTGCACTTAGCTGCCAATCAGAGGAAAGGCAAACAATCACTTGAATTGCCCTTTCTTCAGGCTGTGCTGTTGGGCTGTATTCCTCAGCAACAGACTCTGCTGTGGCCTTCCTGGACCAAGGCTAGCAGACCCAGAGGAACAGAGAAATGAGAAAATGTGGCTGGGCAGAGCAGAGCAGTAGCTCCTGCTTGGTACCAAGGCTGCCTACCCCAGCAGCGCTACAGGCTTGGGGAGGAGTGGCTGGAGAGCTGCCAGTCAGAGAGGGACCTGGGGGTGTTGATTGACAGCCGGCTGAACATGAGCCAGCAGTGTGCCCAGGTGGCCAAGGCCAATGGTATCCTCGCTTGCATCAGAAATAGCGTGGCCAGCAGGGACAGGGAAGTGATCTTACCCCTGTACTCGGCACTGGTGAGGCCACACCTCGATTACTGTGTTCAGTTTTGGGGCCCTCACTACAAAAAGGACATTGAATTACTCGAGCGTGTCCAAAGGAGAGCAACGAAGCTGGTGCAGGGTCTGGAGCACATGTCGTACGAGGAGCGGCTGAGGGAACTGGGGTTGTTTAGTCTGGAGAAGAGGAGGCTGAGGGGAGACCTCATTGCCCTCTACAACTACCTGAAAGGAGGTTGCAGAGAGCTGGGGATGAGTCTCTTTAACCAAGTAACAAGCGATAGCACAAGAGGTAATGGCCTCAAGTTGTGCCAGGGAAGGTTTAGACTAGATATTAGAAAGCCTTTCTTTACAGAATGGGTTGTTAGGCATTGGAATGGGCTGCCCAGGGAGGTGGTGGAGTCCCCATCCCTGGAGGTGTTTAAAAGTACAGTCGACATAGCGCTGAGGGATATGGTGTAGTTGGGAACCGTCAGTGTTAGGTTAATGGTTGGACTAGATGATCTTCAAGGTCTTTTCCAACCTAGATGACTCTGTGATTCTGTGATTCTGTGAAGCGGTGGGATAGACGAGTTCACTTGCCTCATGGAGGAAATGACAACTGCTTGTTTATTCCCTCTTCCTCTGAAGGTTGTGGTGGCCCTGAGTCTCCAGGACTCTGTCTTCAGTGTTGGGGGGAATGATCTTCTGCTTTCCACAGCTGCCCATTCTCTGGGGCCATGCTGGGCCTTGGGAGGAGAGTGCTCAGGCTCTTGAACGAAGGTCAAGGCAGCCCCATGGGCTCCCCCTGGGGTGGGAGTGGTCCTGCACTTGCATGAATACCTATCACAGCATCTTCACAGTTATATTGGTTTTAGCACAGGGCTCGTGCCACTGGTGTCCTCTCTGGAGGAGTCTGTTTATTATTGCCAGGTTAGTTATGCCTTGGCCTGGGTAACCAGAGCCTTTCAAAGCTCTCTATGTGCTGCTGGTGGCCTACCACAGTGCCAGGCTCCCCTTACATCCATGGGAGAGGAAGAGCATGATTTATCTCATCGTTATGTACCTATCTCAAATAGATCAAAGAATCACAATGTAAAAGTACTTATCTCTCCTTTGACTGCAAGCAGGTCTAGCTCCATTTCCTATGTTATGCTTTTATCTCTGCTTAGACATCAAAAATTACAGGGCATTAATCATACCTGGGTATCTAGCTCCTTCCTCACATCAGAAGCGCATCTCCTGCCACCTCTATTCCTCTCATCTGCAAATGAGAGTATGATCTTTGCCTCCTAGGGAAAGCTTTGTGGGCAAAATATCCCAGGCCAGCCTCTACTATATGCACTGAAAATGACTGGCCAGCTGCTGCAGGTGGTACAAAGCATGGAGTTACTGACAACAAAGGGACATCTGGCAGGAAGAAAATCAACCTCACCCTGCCCCAGTTGGGAGCTTTTTCTGAAGACAGGGCCAGCCTAGGGGTTGTGGGTTGTAGGTTTTTTCACCTGTCTCTGCTGGGACCTCCTGGCAATCCAAGTTGTAATTGCCTATAGGGTTTCATCATAGCACCTGAAATCCTGTGTCTTAAGGTCTCTCTGGTGTGAGGGGTTACCCTGCTTCTGCACACCTCAGTGGTTTTTTGTGTCAAATGCAGCTTCTATTAATTATGTCCTTCTTGTTGGACAGACCTCTCTTGAGCTACTTTTTCTTTTGGCCTCCTGCAACCTTGTTTGGGGTATGAAAATGTAGGTCCTGAATTCATAGGCATATTCAGAATGTTTTCTGTTGTCTCTTTCTTTGTCCCTGGAGGGTTTTTTGATGTGGCTGGTCCCTTATACCTGTCTGGGAGTTACCATGGGCAGGGTCAACCTACCTGCTTCTTCCTCCTCTGCATGCCCTGCTTCTTTTCTACTCTTGTAGTTTTTTTGTTCTTTGCCAAAGTCAGTGTGGGTTCAAGTTGGAACGAGTAGCCCAATACTCCCTCTCTTAGGCCCGCAGTGATGCCGCCTCTTATAAATTCTCTGGAAGTGGTCTGAACAGCTTTGTGCTGCTTTTCTGAAGCACTTGGCGATCTCCTCCAGTTCTTGATAATGCTGGCTAAATCTCTCATATATCACATTATGCCTCCCAATAAACTGAGCATCAAAGGCTTTCTTCACCTTCTCGTAATATCTCTTTTTCTTCCTTCCTTCCTGGGAATGTCGGCAGTGTTTCAGTCACTACCTTGGGCCAAGAGCTCTCCCAGATGAGATCTGCTGTTTCCTGAAGTGCCCATGCCTTCCCTGCCAGCTAATCCAGCTTTCTGGGCCTCTGCTATTAAATGTCCTGAGGTCTGAACTTGTTACAAGAAGTGCAGGTATTGTCACTGTTATTAAAAGAACAAGTAATTATGCATAAGCAGGAGCTTTTACTAAGATCATTATCTAGAGCTGTGTGCTCCTGTTATTGGCTTCCTGTGGACAGGGCTGGATTATCAGAGGTGACCAGTCTGCCTAACCCTTCCCATGTCAGGTTAAAATCTGCTACTGATATCCAGAAAGCCCACACGACCTACCGGAGAGTGGTGATGGAGAAGAGACCACTGTGAGTAACACACACATCTTTTCACTCTAGTCTTTGTCAATGCTGCTGGCTGGGTTGGTGCATGAAGCTCAGGCACAGGGGAACAGCTCATATGTGGCTGTTCAAGATAGAGGCAGATGACCTTCCTTGTGTGGGGTAATTCACTCCTGACCTCATCTGTCCTTTAACAGGAGATACGTGTGTAAGTCTCCCGGTGAAAGTGTGAGTGCTTTTTCCCACATCAATTTCTCTCACTCCCCACTAGGATCTGCTCCTGTCTTCCCTCTCTTCTCTTGAGGTTTTGCCTTCTTTGGCTACATTTAATTAATTTTAGTGGTGGGTGCTTGATACATCTTTCCTCAGCCCTTTATCTCCTTTCTGCTTTAACAGTTTCTGGGCTGAGTTCTGTATTATCTCTCCATCCATTCCTTTGCTTTGTATACTGTGGCCTCTGTGTTTTTTTGTCCTCATGGGATATTTTCTTTTTCCACTCAACATGTAAAGTGAAGTTGCACTTTCTCTTTATCCCTACATGTTTCCTCCTCCCTTCACTGACTCGGGCCTTTGCAGTCAGGTTGCTGCTGCCTGGTGGGCACTGAAGAGCACAAACTCCTGAGGCAAAACATGTGTTGCCAGGATGATCTGCCAGGAAGAGGCATAGCTGTGTCCTATTGCCTCTTGGACCTGCCTTCCCACCAAGTGCAGTGTGCATCGCAAACATCAGTTCCATCTGGGAAGCAGATACACATGGGACAAATAAATGTGGTTCTTTCAGATCAAGAATAAGCATATTTTCTCTGGCCTTTTTCCCTGATGCTGCATGAGCTAGTCTTAGTAGCAGCTCTTCCTAAACAAAAAGCCTGCAAATAGAGAAACCATCTGTATCCTCTGAAGAACCTCCCTGAGTGATGCTTGCTCAGTGCATGGCACTGGATGTGTGTCAGGGGGAGAGCATTGGTGCTTCTCTCCCATGTTCAAACCCTTTCTCCCAGACAGACTGGGACATGAACTCCACCTAATTTATCTTCACTGAAGGGATTTCTGTCTTCAGACACCATGTTCTGTATTTATCTGATGAGAAAGTCCCTTGTATGGTTTCTTAATTACAGGCCTGTTCCAAGGGAATTGATTTGTTGGAAATGGGAAGGGGAGCAAGAGAAATCCTTGAAGAGAAGGTAAGAAATTTAGGCAAAATCTTTTCATATTGGGGGAGTTAGAGTTAGTTCAGATCTGGAAAGCTAGGGAGAGTGCTTCTGATTGCTCTCCTATAGGAAACACTGGAGAAAATCAAGACTTGAGTTTAATAACTCCATCTACATCTCCTCCCAAAGATCTCAATACCACATCTGCAACCATCCTGGCATTTTCCTGCTCAGAGAAGAGCATGTTCCCCTTCTTTCCTCATGAGGCAGGGAGCCATCAAGTGTGCTGCTTGCCTGTGCTGTCCACAGCTTGTCCCTGAGGCAGGGAAGTGGACAAAGAGCAAGGCAAGCTGGGGACCATGCCATGCTAATGGTTGCCCCAGCAGCCTCTGCATCTGCCGTGCCAGCACTCTGGGACTGTCTCCTGAAATGACAGGAGAGTCTTAGCGGAAACTGAAGACCCTAGGTGCTTCACCTCCATGCTAGTGCTCCATCCCTGACCTTGAGTCAACAGGCTTCACAGAGGTTAAATCTTACTCTACACCCCTGCCTCACCCTGGAGAGCCCAGACCAACCATCTGCGTTTGTTTCTTCTCCTCAATTTGTCCTGTCTGATGGATTTATCCTGTAGAGAATCCCAGGTTTCCTGATGCACTTTGAAATTTTTCATCAAGTTTCAGAGAGGCTTTACCGAGGATTTGTGCTATCTTCAAATATACTCTTCATATGCTCTTCAATTTTCAGCTTCTTAATGCGGGAGGGGAAAAGCCTCGTCTCCCTTTTCTGCCTTATCACTTAACTGGCTGAAGAGCAGCAGGACAAGAGTTGGTTATTTCCTTCTCCTGATCTATTCTTTTCCTCCTACTTGTCTTATGGTGAATTTAAACAACCAGCATGTGGAGAGAAATCAATACTGACTTGGTTGAGCTAAGGGAGAGTTGCTGTGGGTGCACTTAACCCTGCTGTTAGCTTTGTCTCAGGGACTTCAAGGACATTGGAGGGTGCTGCCACTGTGTCAGCCTCTGCAGCTCTGCTGTCTGTGCAGGGCACAGTTCAGAAGCGAAGCAAGGAGACAAGATGCCTGAGGTAATCCCTGGGTAATGCAGAAAAGGGGGCTGGGATCTGGGGGTGCCTCTTCTTTCTTGCAGTCACAGTGATTCATGTTGACTCTGGTGTTGGATCAATGGATGGAGCCCCTGTGCTCTAAGTTCTCTTTCCTCCACCACGTCTATTCCTGCTGTCATGTCCTGGGAGTCCTCCTGCTGATCAGGCAAGGGATCACATTGGTCCCAATGGGTGGCTTTACAATGGGTCACTTTGTTCCCAAGGGCCTTATGTTGCCTATAACAGAAGGACATTTTCCATAAGCAGTTATTCAAACAGTGCTGGATCTGGCAACCAGTTGGAGCAGCTTAGGTGAAGGAGGAAAGAAGGTGGAAAGAGAGGGATGGTACTCCAGCATTATCTAATTACTCCTGTTGGAATTAGATGAGAAAGCCAGATTAGACACTCTATGTGATGCACACTTAGCACCCTCCAGATCACAAAGGGCTCTTCTACTTTTGGTCATGGAAAAAACCCTTTAAAAGTCCACGGGGGTAATGTGTTTCCTGCTTACACAGGATGAGGAGTTCTCTCTCTCCTTCCCTGTGTCACCAAAACATCCTTCTTCCCCCCGGAGCACTCGCCTCCCCTTGCTGACCAGCCCTGCTGCTGCTGTGAGATCTGACAAGATCAGAGTTGAGGTGGTTTGGCTGCAGGCAGAATAGTTCTTCCTTTTATGGAAATTCTTCTGCTTCTCCCCCAACAACGGCCTTCAGATCCTTGCTTAGTAACAGAGGTTTTTCTCCTACTCTAGAGCCCTCACAACAACAATCTCACCCACATAGAAACCATCTTGCCTTCTTCAAAGAGCCACCACTCCCAGGTGTCTTGCTGCAAGGAGGTTCCAGCTGTCAGAGAGGTGGAAGGAGTGTGCATGAGTGAGATATCCTTCCAGTCTCCTTTACCTCCTGGCTGCTAGTCACTGGTGTAAGGACAGAGGTGTGAAGCTGGGATCTGCTGAGTGGGACAAGGAAAGGACTTTCCAAGCCCCCAGATCACTTGGGTACAATATTTTGCTGCTGCTTATTTGGTAATGGCAGAATTTGGTGGTAGCTACAGCTAAGATTAAAGTTTGTTTGCAGAATGTGCCAGTGGTATGTACACCACCAACGATATCTATGCTCATTGAGCCAGGGAGGATTCAGTTTCCCATCTGGCAGCATTTTCACCCTATTTGTTCTTTCACACTATGGTGATGCTCTCCATCAATCTGCCAGCTTCTTCCTTTAGGCTGAGTGGAGATTTTATGCTATAGATTCAGACTTTTGCATTTAAGCACCATCCCCTCCACCTCCACCCCAAAATAATACTCATTTAAAAAAAAAATATCTAACCGTGAAAGGATCTGCCCTGCCTACGTAGGACTGGAAAAGCTGTCGTGATTTCAGTTGAATGAAATCATAGATGAGCTGGGGGAAATCAGGACAAAGAATCAGATGTGATTCTGCAGAGCTTCGGTCCTGCTGGGTCTCATTGGCAGGCATCTGCCCTTGGAGCGGCAGCTATGGCCAGGCTGTGTGGCACAGAGAAGGGTTTCTGGCATGGGAAGGGCATGAGAGTGGAAGCTCAGACAATAGCTCTGGAGACTGCTGTGCCCTGCAAGGCTCAGATCAGGAGACTGCTCAGTTCTGATTTGCTGCACCAGTGAAAATACAGGTTGGCTGTAAGACCCTGCCAAGAGTACAGGATGCCAGTCTGCTTGCTGGGAGCACTGGTCTAGGAATCAGTTCTGAGCTTCAGGGAATAGGAATGAGGTGAGGTTGCAGGTGTCAGGGCTTGGGGTGGGAATGTAGCTCTCTAATCTGATGCAGACAGATTTAGCTATAGCACCGACTCGGAGAGAAGGCAGCATGTACTAATTCATCGGCAACTGTAGGATATTCTTTCATGTTGCTTGCATGTGAGCTCTGGCAGGATAAGAGCTGGAGGGGGAAGGGTGCACTGTGCTTAGGTAGAGCTGTTCCCTGGGGCTTGGATGAGGAGTAGCTAGGCTGATCCATTCTGCTGGTTGACTTGCCCTCCAGGCCAAACTGAAAACTCTGGAGATCTGAGTTTCTGTTTATTTGGCAGCAGTGTTTGCTTTGCAAGTTCCCTGCCCACACATCACTGCCAGCATGGATGTCCTCTCCTAGCTGTGGAAAGACCCACTGCTGGGGAGCAAAGACAGTTTGGCGACATGGTATCTCTGCTGAAGGCTCTGTATCAAATAATACCTCCAGGGCAGAAGTCAGTACATCTGAACACGCTTACAGGACTCTGTATGATGTAACAGTTTGCCAAGTGTCTGCTTGGATATCTTTGTACAGCACTGCATGAGAGTTACCCGTGGATTCATCTGGGATTGTGTTTTCTGTGCCCCTTTAAGTGGAACTAGAAAGTCCCTTTGCACACAGGTCACCAAACAGGGACTCATCATGAAAAGGATTTCTCTGTATGACAGTATCCTAGGTTGGCTTGTAACAGGCAGCTGCAGAGGGCAGGCTCTTGATGACAAGCACTGTAATGCTGTTGCTCCCATTTGCTGGAGCTTCCATGGAGCTCACAGATTTTGTTACATGTCATTGAACATGGCACCATCTTACATGTATATGCCATCCCTTCTAACTAGCAGCTTAGAGAATCACTTTGGGGTTTTTGTCCTGCAAACTCAGATCCAAATTCATGATCTCACTTTCGCTCCACCCTGACTGGCTTAAATTGCTCCTTCCTCTTGAGAAACATGTCACTTGAAACAATGCCAAGCAGTACCCCACCAGTTACTCAGCCACCTGTTACTCAACTGTTCATGATTCAGTAGACTGTCAAACAAATCTCTCTCATCTTTTTCCAGTTATTCATATTGGCATCCCTTGTTGTACTCACTGAAATGCAGTGAAGCCCTGCCTGTAGAACGTGGTTGACCTGGGGCACTGAGGCAATTACTAAGTAACAGTGAAAAGAGAGGTGGATTAAATTTGCATGTCAGTGTTGCCTGCCTCCACACATGTGCTCCTTGCATTCGAGGCTGTGTAGGGATTAGTATCTGATTCTGGTCCATATCTGGATTGCAACATTCCTTAGAGGACATAGATGTTTTGCAGTGGGTTGCCACTCAAGGATATGTTTTCAGTGCCACTAGGGTGAATATATGGTGCTTTCCACAGTGGGGCTGTAAAATGAGTGGGTTTCACATTCCAGGTTTTCCATTTTGATTATACAGGATAGATATGGGGAAATCTCAGAGATGACAAAGGTTTTTTAATTCTATAGGCAAGCTGGGTCAAAATCTCTTATTCTTTTCCCGGTGTATCAAAACAAAAGGAATGGAGTATTAAAAATTGTATGAAATCTAGATGAGAAAAAAGGAAGTGGACTGTTGTGGAAAGAAAGGAACAATTAGGTGATAAAGCTCAGAGATTCAAAGAAAGAGGTCGGTGAGATTCAAAGAAAGAGGTCGGTAAGATTCAGAAAAGGAGGAAGCCATGTTAGATTTGCTGTGATCCTTTCTGAAGCCCCAGGATTCATAGAAAAGTTTATCAGCAGTTGCATTAAAAATAAATCTTTCTTATTCTGCATGGCCCAGGATTACTCCTGAAGGATTTCATCCTGTACACTGCAAGCTTGATGGAAACAATTTGTTGGGTTTGTCATAAAGCCTAGACTTGTCTCATCTAATGTTAGATACTTAAATATTATACTCAATTAAATACTGTAGGACCATCTTATAATTAATGGGGAGATCAAGCAGGTGAATTGACTTCTCTCCCTTTTTCTGTTGACTGCAAAGGGAGGCAGCGTGATTTGGTTTCTAACTCTGGCAGCTGAATTTGGGTTCAAATGTATTCTCTATGCATGTGTGATTGCAAAAGGAGGGAGAACATTTCTGGGGGGGGAACCAGAAAACAGAGGGTGGATAGTAAGGTATTTTTCTGAAGCACTGAGAAATTGATTGCCATGGGGCCAGGAAAGTCTGCTGGGTGGCCCATGCACTTGTGTCTGCAGCAGACAGGAGTGTGTCATATACCACAGGCCATCAGCTCCTGTGCAATGTTTTTCATGGTGCTTTGCTCTGGCATTCAGAGGAGGCCCTAGAAAATGCTCCAACTCATTCAGAAACGGTCCCACATGTTTTCTCCATGGCAGGAAGGAAGGCAAAGGATCAGGCTCCTGGAGCTGGCCCTGTATGCCTCTTCTCTTCAGTGTCATCCCTCTTGCACGCAAAGTGCCCTTTGCTGGGAGGGGGTTCAGAAGCTCCCAGGTTCCTTTCTCTATGTCTCTCTTCCTCTCTCTCCCCTTCTCTCTGTCTCTTTCTTTCTTCCTTTCCTTCTCTTTTCCCTGTTGGCAACAAAATAATGTCTTGTCTCTGAGCAACGTTCATGGTGTATAATTTACAGCCTATAAATAGATCACTGTTATTAACAAAAAAAAAAAAAATGACATCCACACATTTTATTCCCTTTCTAAGCATTAACCAAAACACTGCAGACAGAGAGGAGCTGCTCGCAGTGCACAGTGTGAGGCACCCAGCTGAATGGCCAGGTCTCTTTCTCCTGTGATTTCTTATTCAACTTGTTCCACCCCATCTCTTCATCCCCTGCTTCCCTCCAGCTTTTCCTTTACCCTCCCTTGCCCTCCACCACAAAGTCCCCTCCCCACCATCTGGAGCCACCACCTGTCTCCACTGCTGTGCTCCCAGCTGGTGCTCCAGCCCTGGCCAACCCAGAATGAAGCTCTTACTTGACCAGAAAAACACAAAAGTGAGAGAGAGGGAGAGAACAAAACTTGGGATACAAAAGCGAGCAGGTGGAAGGGCTTGCAGCCAGAAGCCACACTGTAAAGCACCAAACCTTGGAGGACAAGCCCCAAATACAGATTTGCTGAGGTCTCATGCTTCAGTTGCATACCTTGCTTTCCTTATAGCAATGCTCTCTCCTGCACGTGAACTCCTGTGCCATGGACCTGCCTTGGCTGTGTGAGATGGCTGGGCAACCATGACAGAGCATTATCACTTCTGCTTCAATGTGTCCTCCACCTTGTTAACACCACTGACCTGCCTCAAATCTGCGGGAAGGGTTCCCTTCTTGCACTATAGCTCTTCCAGGAGATTTGTTTTCTTTCTCTGTGTCTCTTTCTCCCATCCCTTGCCCCCTGCAGCCACCAACCTCTATGCTACCTCCAAAACCAGCCACCTCTCTCCAGGCCATGGGGGAAGCCCTGTTGAGGCTGGGCTGTGGTGCTAGGGGTGAGCAGGTAGAGGCAGGGATGCTGGGGAAGCGGAGAGCAGCTCAATGTCACGGGCATCAGCAGCAGTGGTTCTTGGGCACACCCAGGGACATGCTGGCACATGGTGAGGGCAGCAGGAAGAGGAATGGGTAATGCAATGGGCTGTCCTAGGGGTAGGGGGAGGGCGGGTAGGTGGAGGGCTAATCTCTGCAAGGCAGCTGCCAGCATAAAGTGGTCAATAAAGGTAGTGGAGGTGGATGTTCCCCTTTGCAAGACCTAAAGGAAGGGTGGAGTGACTGGGGCAAAGAGGAATAGAACCAATGGTGCCTTGCATTTCCATAGCATTGCATGCTCAGGGATCCCATGGAATGTATGTATGCTGCACCCCACAACACCCTTGTCGGCCAATGGGTGTTCATCGTGTATCTTGAACTGAGTCACCTGCAGCCCCTGGATGTGACTCAGAGAGGCACTGGCTGTCCTCAGCATCCACTCCTCTCTCAAGGGGTGCAGGTAACTGAATCACTGTGGTACAGCCCAGCACCGGGTGGCAGGGACTTGGGTGCCTATTCTCTCTGTGCCAGGACATGCACTCAGTACAGCTGGCTGCACCAGGGCAGTGCTGGTGTGGGTGGTAGCTGCAGGGAAGCCACTTGAAAGGCCAGTCCAAGGCAGATGCACCATCACAGTACAAGACTGCATAGTCCTTGGAGGTTTGGGTTACTGGGTTTTATTAAGCAAGGTTTTCATGGTAAGAATATTGAGGAGGGGTGGTCTTTTTATTTTTTTTTATATATATATATATATACACATACATACATATATATTTTGTTATACAGTTGTGTATTGCTGTGAGTTACAGGATTTAGCATCCTGGAGTCTAGCCCTGAGCTGCCTTCCTGGGATCTTGAATTTTAATGTAGAAAAAAAATCTTGTGGAATAGCTGCCAGAAATATCATATTGAGTCACTGTTAATGTGGGACTCCGTCTCCTCTCCACCCCCAAACACATTGGCACACGTTCTAAAAGAAGGGAAGAAGCCACAGTGCTGAGGCCAGGCCCTTCATCTCTGCAAGTGGCCATGGAGGGAAAGCAACTCTACTGCTGGGTACTGGGCATGGCAGGAGACCTGAGGGCGGACTCCTACCTCCTGCTGAAGCTCAGGGTGTTGGAACTCTGACATGCACCTTTATCACCCTGTGAGCTGAGGCTGGACTCCAAAATGCATTAAGAGATCTTGGGAGTGTCAGTAGAACTTGTTCAAAGGGGCCGTGAAAAATTACGCTAAGAGCAAATTCAAAAATAAAACAAAAGGTCTGAAGTGCCAAGCAGCTACAGTGGCAGCTCAACAGGGGTTGGTTTGAATTCCCATCTGGAGATTGGCCTAGAGATAACCTTTTCCAGCTATCCTAAGATCATTCTGTCCTTTTGACTTGGTATAGATTTGTTGTCTTTTGCATTTAGACAACTGCCTCAGCTTTCAAATGTCAGCTCTGGCTCCTGTATTGTGCTCAGTGAGAAAGAGTTTCAGTAAATCTTGTGAGGGGATAAGATACTCAGAAAGCAATAATGCCAGTGTTCAGAGAAGTGTCCCGTCTGTGACAAGTTTAGATAGGCCTTTAACAATCTAGTGATGTGTGTTCCTGTGCTGGGCTGTATATGTATGTTCTGCTTGCATTTCTGCCTTTCAGATGCCAGGGAAAACTCATCTGGCAGTGTTATATATCATACATTGCTTTCATGCAGAGGGGCTGCTTTATTTGACTAAGGGCAGATATTAATGTGCAGTAGAGACACCACAGCATCTTCTGTTACTACTCATTGCTCAGCTACAGTAACTAATTGTGTGGATGTTAATAGCTCATCACAGATGGGAGATAAAACATCTCGGTCATCATCACCATGAAGGTGCATCTGCACAGCTTTTCCACTGTCCAGAGAAGCTTGATACAGCCAGACTTGCTGTGCTATTGCTCCAGTGCCACCAGATGTAACTGCATTTCTGCTAGGGTTAGTAGACTGGGTAGCTTACAAAAGAGCCTTTTTTGTTCAAACGAAAGCAAGGGACTTCTCTACTGACTTCTGGGCTTTTGCGGAATGATCTGCTGCAGTCACCTGGACCACCACACAACCGGATTGAAAACTGTGCCATTTGTTGAAATCAAATGGCACCCATCACAGCCTGTCTAAAAGACCCCTAGCTGATGTTTACCAGTCTGCCAGTCTTCCCACCTGTGTGTGAGCCCATCCAACTACACCCTCACCAACCTGCTGTCATATAACAGATAGGTAGATAAAATCCCTTCAGAAAATGCAATTAGTTGGTCAAAACCAAGAGAACTTTACTGCCTGGAAGCACTAAAATTAAATCAATGGAAGTCCTAATGTTCCAGATGAGTTATTTTACCTCTGAAGGCTGTGGACATGCAGGGAGATCATTAACATTCCTGAGTGGCAAGTCCATAAATGCAGAATTGACAGATTCCAACCTTGAGCCTTGGTGACATTCAGGTGGAAGCAAGGAGAAGCAGGGTCTTTTAACTTTGGGATATGACCCCCCTATGGAGAGTCAGGGCTACTGATGGCTCCTAGTTGTAATATGGAGCAGTGGCTGAGCATCTCTAGCCTGCACATGGGTTATCCACATAGGCTTGATTCTGGAGCTGGAAGGAACCAAGGACCACCCTGTGCCAGAGACTGAGTGGCAGCTTTTGGTGATGCTTTCTAAAAAAGCATCACCCCCTGGTGTGATGCAACTCTGCAGTGAGGACAGGACCATCTCTTCTCTCTACTCCAGGGCCAATGATCCCTGGGTGAGTGTGGGGCTGGGGGTGCTCCCAGCTCCTGTAGGCTGTTTGGAAGATGTGATGAGGCACAGAGCAGCTTGGTAGCAAGGCAGTGATCCCATCCCTTCAACTGGCCATTGAAACATTGCTGCCACCTGTTTAAAAGTACAGTTTAAATGAGCCAGATGCTTTTGTGGGCCTGTGAACAGACCAGGACCCCTATGGGGATGTCTAGGAGAAAACGTGGGGAAGAAGATAGAAAGAGGCAGGAAGGGGTGGGGAGGGAAAGTAGGAGAGGGAGGAGAGACGAGAACATGATAGAAACAGGAGGGAAAGGGAAGGAATAGGGGTGAGAGGAGACAAAGGGTCTGTTTGGGCTTTGGGTTGATTTTTTCCCCCCATGCTGGGCTTGATAAAACCTCTTTCTGAAGCTGCCTCAGTCCCAGTAGTGAGGTGACAGAGAGGTGAGATTATGGGGAAGAAAGAAATGTCAGTGTGGGCTCTGGGTACCCTCCACCAGTCCTCCTCTCCTTTTCGTCCTACCCCAAGAAAAATTCATGGCCAGAGATGGATTGGTTCTGTGCACCTCTTTAACCCCAGCACTGCAGTTTGCTTGGCTGACCCTCATACAGGTCATGACTCCCCCACACTTCTTCTCCCCATTGACTTCATGGTCACCCTTGCTGGGCATTTCTGAGAGCAGAAAGGATCTGACACACGTGGCAGAGGGAGGCCAGTGCAGACATCTTGCAAGAGATGCAGATCCTGGACAGGTTTTATGGAACACCCACCACTGGGCTGGGGGCTGCTGAGGTGGCATTAAGGTGCAGACATCTTGCAAGAGATGCAGATTCTGGACAGGTTTTATGGAACACCCACCACTGGGCTGGGGGCTGCTGAGGTGGCATTAGGATCATCTTGAAGATCCTCTTCTCTCAGGACTGTGATGAGCTGGCATCCCATTTTGGTTTGTCTCAGCAGAAAATCTGGATGCCTCTCCAGAGCTCAACTGAACCCACTCAGATCCTTGCCTGATAAAATTTTTGTCTGAAATTAGTCTGATGAGAGTGCTTGATTGATGTGGCAGGTGCACCCGCCCAATGGAAATAGCGCTTCTTGGCTGCTGAAGCGTGGCAGCCCCTGGCTGCCTTTGTTCTCAGGGCTTCGCAGTAATTGGGGCCTTTGACCAATGGGAGCCGCCATTGACTACAGGTCAGATTCAGCCTGGGTATCAATGGAGTCCCCTGGGGGAGCCATTTTGAGCTTGTCCCCTGGAGCAGCGTGCTGCAGTTGAGGACTCTCCCCTTGAGTCGAGACGCTGCCCAAGGAAACTCCTCGAGGTGCCTTAGGTTGGGAGGCTGCCCTGAGAAGGTCCTCAAGGTTGAGAGTCCTCACTTGTCAGGTGAGTGATAGAGTGTTTTGGGTTGTTGTTAAACCCTACAGAGCTGTGCTTTGTTCTGCATTTTGGGTTGCTCTTAAACCCTAGAAAGTTGTTCTGTTCTCCTCTCACAGATATTTGAACCTGTAACTTACGGAGAGCTAGTTAATTCTGTTAATAATAAATTTTTAATTTTTGGTGGTTGTTTGTTTATTTGTAGGCCTCTGTAACAATTGACACCCTGGGAGACTCACACTTCACTTTCACCACCCCTCCAGATAAATCTCCTGCTGCAGCAGAGCAAACATAACATACGCACCTCCCCTCCTCGCTGACCATTTCTAGGAACAGGAAGTAAGTTCATTCTCTGTCCTAATGGGTCTTTTGCCTTCTGGGCTAGGGTTGCCAGCAAAAAGGGGAATTAGATCCAGTTTTTGGATGCCCATGATAAGCCATAGCACCAACAGGAACATGAGAAATGACTGGCCCATTTCTCACTGGGCACTGTAGTAAAAGCATTTTGCCACTAACTATGAAATACATGTGAAAGGCTCCCAAGCCTCATCATCCCAGTCTGTTTAACACTTCGACCCAGGGAAGAACTAGTTGAACTTCAGCTAAACAGAGATCTATCTTTGTACTGTGCCCATTTCATACTGGAAACAGCCACACTGGTAAGTTTCCAGCCAAGATACAGAGCTCATAAATTACCAAGACATCAATAAATGACTCAATGATTTTAGAGTGACTAAAATGAAACATATCTTATTTATGTTAATGAAAATGACTGACATCCCCAGTGCTTGTCATCTTGAAGAATCACTAACTGCTTTGCAGACTACATACACAGAGATCATTCAGCCACAACTGAAATGCAGTTACCTCTGGGGTAGAGTGTGACAGATGATTAATAATGTCTGGAAACCCAGCAAAGACATGTATAGAAGGAAGTAAAAATAACACTTTGCATGGAAACCAGTAGGGAGAATTTGAGGTAGCCAGTGTGTAACAACAAACTGGAATCTGATGAGATGCTTAGCTTCTTTTTGAGCAGTGCCTGACAATGAAATCCCAGGACTTTGCAGTTGGGATGCTGGGGAATGCACTCCACCACCGCTGGGGGTAATGTGTCTGCTTGTTGCATGCTTACTTTAGGCGTGTAATGCTGGCAGATTTACATTCAAATGAAGCTGAATAAATATCAGTTTGCCCATGTAAAAATACTTGGTTTGTACAGGCAGCTCAGCAATTGCAAATGCTACTGCAGAACTGGGCATGCAGAAAAGCATGTCCCTCTGGGTCTGTTTCTGCAAACCTGAATGAGCTGTCATGAGCAGGCACTTGGCTTTCCATGTCATTCAAAGCCAGTACGTTGCTTATCTTTCCTGTCTGCTCTTACTCAGAGCTGTGAAGCAAAGTGATAGAAAATGAAAAGCTTTACCAAGTAATTTAAGATGTTTATGGGTTTACTTTCAAGTCACCTCTGTGAGTGCCACCTTAGTAAAGCTGTAGATTATTTCAAGGTTAAACAAAGGATGATGCTTGGTGCATGTTCATGAATCACATTGTAGGTGCTGGGGTGGAAAGCCTTCTCAGTTTTGCAGCCCTGCCATTTAAGGCCACCCAGAGCTCTTTGTATGAGGTCAGTCACGCCCCTAATTACAAAGGAGAGAGGTTCAGGAGGTGTAAGTGACTGCAGGACTGTCCAAGTAAAGGCAGATTGGCCGTTTTCCACCAGCAGAGAGCGGCTGGGGCATGCAGGTGTCGAAGGAGCAGAACCAGGACACCAATACAAGAACTTCAGGGATAAATGGTAATTCATGCAGGGAGGTAAAAGGGTCTTCTGTGTGCCTGCTGCTGGGGACTCCAACATGCAGGTCACTGTGGAAAAGAGGCTGTGTTTGACCCCTCAACAGATCACTGGCACAACTTGCGCTCCCCATATACAGATTCATCTTATCCAGCCGTGCTGCACAGCACCAGGACCAGGAAATACTCCCTCTAGAGTAAGGCAGGAAACCACCCCGCCTTGTCATTTCCCATAAAAATGGATAAGGGAAACAGCTGTGGATGTTTTATGTCCTTTTGATTCTGTGAGCAAAGAAATGGCTGTTCCCACAACACTGTGCTCAGCCAAGGGAGAGCCCATCAGTGCTAAGCTAGATGCCTTCCCAAGGAGAGAGATGCAACCATTTCCCCTGAAATGACTTGCTGACTGCAGCACACACTCTTGATGGATACATACAGTTGCTTTAAACCAAGCTCCCTCCTTGTATGCTAATGCCTTTTGCTCAGCAGATGCTCTCTGGAGCATGCAGTATACTGAAGGGTGCCAACGGCAATTTAAATAATAGGAGTGTGTGTAATATACCTAGCATGCTTGCATTTCTAGCTCCATGTTGTGTGTGTGGCCAGCCCCTGACCCATTTCCCCCTCCCCAACACACACGCACACGTCACAGTATAGTTATAGGCTCCCAGGCATGACTGAGCTCTGTTCACACCCTGCCTGCAGAGCAAGTTCAGAGGGGTCTGTCATGCAGAACTGGCAGAGCTGCAAGACAGGAGAGGGAAAAGGAGAAAAAGGAAGGGGGAGGAGAACTGTGGGAGAGGCTGTGCCACCCCAGCTGCAGTCCCCAGCAGCTTCTTGATTTGCAGCCCAGGCAATGCATAGGCTTCACTCTCTACACGTTTATCACCTTTATTTTTTAATCTACTCAAAATGATTGCAGGAGAGACAACTGGGCACCGCTAATAATTAAGATAACCAAATAAAGGTAGAGCCGAGTAGGAATAAGAGGCAGGGGAGCAGGGAAGAGATATGTCAATCCAAAGAGTGGGGTGCCAGGGTCTCTTAGGCACACTCTCTTGCCCCATCACCCCACCTCCCTGCAAACACCCATGAAGACTTGACCTGCTGTCTGTTCTCTGACTCAAAGCTGAAGAGCTTTAGCTCTTCAGATATTGTGGTGGGAAAACAAGTGCTTGCCAAATTTTTGGCTGTGTGTGTCCTGGAATCCCTCCGTCCCCACCCCAGGTGAGGACACTCCCATACTGACAGCCTGAGAGCTGGGGGCATCCTGACTGCATCGTCTCACCACACCTATGAGTTAGATACCACTGAAATTTTCATGCACAGGAACCCTGACACCTGAAAAGGACCCTGAAGCTCAGGCTGCACTGGGTCAAACACAGCCACCTGGCACATCACATCCCAGCTTAAAGAGAAATACAGTAAGTGAGGTGGCCCAAGCACTTTAAACTGTAAAGATCAAATTGCTTAATGAGGGGTGTGAATGAGATAAGAAGGAAGATGACAATTATGGGTCTATAAACTTCAGTAAATAAAGGCTTAAATGGATCTACTGCTAACAGTTCAGTAATTAGATGAAGTCCTGTCTCACCCCTTCCCAGATGTTTTCATTTTCCCCCATACAAGGTGGAGGGCTGCCCCACATACTGTTCCCTGAGGGCTGTAGTTTCTAGACAACGACTGACTTGACACTCGGTAAAGAACAGCAGAAAAGCCTTCTCCTTTGGGCCAAAGGAGCAAGGATTGCTTTCAGCAACAGTACTTTCATACCCCTCCTCCCCTCCTCCCCTCCCCTCCCCTCCCCTCCCCTCCCCTCCCCTCCCCTCCCCTTCCCTTCCCCTTTCTCCCAAGCCAGCAGGGTGCTGTCAGTTGGCTTTTGAGGGGAGCACAGGAGCAATCCTCCTCAGCCAGAGACTGTTTAGCTGGTGCATCTAAGCAGTAGTATCTCCTTCAAATTAGAGCCAATGTTCCTATTGGTGTGTAGCTTATAGGTGCCGGCTAAGTATTGCTAGACTGTACCGGCTGGGCTGTGAGATCTGTGTTTTCTGCAACACCTGACGGTGTCCAGCCAAGGGGCCCCTTGCTTTGCATCTCTTGCTCACACTTGGGATTTAGGTCCGCAAGCTTTTCCTGCTGTTCAGACATAACTCACTGAAAAGCCCGGAGAAGGCAGCAAGGCAGGTGGCTACGGGAAGGGATTTGTGCTGGAGTCAGAGGATAATATATATTTTAAGACCACAGGGAAGCTGTAGGGCATATGACCTTTAGTAATCTCAATGCTTTCAGGCTCCTTTCCTCCCCATTGAGAGCCTCTCTCAACTGTTCCCCAGGGGATTTCAAGCGTTGCTATTATATATAATTGCACAAAAAAGGAGAACGCTCTGGCCCATGAAAGGAATAAGAGGGATAAACTAATTAATTCCAGGCCACAGAAGTGGAAAAGAAAGCAAATACTTGGCAATTAATCAGGGGCAGCTGAGCCTTTCTCTCCTATCAGATATGGCGGGAAGTGCTAATTGCAGAAGATAAGCCACACAGTGGGATGCGTGAAGCTGCCTTCTGAACTGAGGAAAAAAATAAAGCATTCAGTTGGCAGTACACAGAGGAGAAGGAGGGGGAGCAATGAGTATCCAGTCACCACAAGTCATAGTGCTGGAGCAGTGCACTGTAAGGGGTCTGGGCCCTTCAAAGGGGAAGGGCTGCAGAGCTGAGGTAGTAGGCATCTGGATGGGGGATTGGACTGTGAAATCATCCACCTCTCTGTGCTTCACTCCTCTCATCTGTGAAATGGGATTTATGGTTCTTTCCCTGGGCTGGCTGTGGCCAGGGACCATGTGATGCTAAGCAGAGCTCATGGGAACTCTCATAAATCCCCCAGTACAGCTGTCTCTGGTAAGTGGCTGCGAGGCCAGCAGAGATGCCCTGGCTCTTGGGAGAGGTAGCGTGGCAGTGGTTTTGACAGGGTCGATTGAAGCATGCAGCTACACATGGGCAAGTGTCAGGCCAGCTGCTGTTGCTCACATTTGGCTTCACTGGGTTTGGCTTCTGGCTGAGGGACTTGTGGGGGGATTTTCTGAGGTCTTTAGTCACTTAAAAATGGAGACAGTGCAGAGGACAGCTAGGTTTAGAAGTGCTAGTGCAGCACTAATTTCAAAGGGTTGATAGCATTAAAGCTTGGGAAATCCTTGCTATGGTCCTCTCTTGGTCTGGAGAGGCCTTCATATCTGGGGAAAACCAGGATCTTTTAGTGACTTGGAAGACTGGGAGAAACCTTTTAGGACCTGAACACTTCTCACTTGTGCCTTTCCTCACTGTCATCTTGCCTGAGTCTGACCACTCTGCCCCTGATGGAGAACATAGGTTGCCTCCTTAGATGCAGGGGTTGAGAGAGCATGTACAAGGGGGTCAGTGGCTCTTTTGGGCAAAGGCTGTGGTCTGGGACCTCTGTATGCAGGGACTCTAGAGGCCTTCTAGCTCCCTCTTTTCCTACCTGAATGCCAAATGATCAGGAACAGACACAACACTTCACTTGGAGGTCTTCACCTCTTTGATGTTCTTCAGTCAGTGCTTAGAGCCCAATTAGGTACAGAGACAACAGACATCATCACTTTGTTCCTTGGAGAATGCAAAGAAAAGAGCAGCTCCCTAAATGTTATGGGCTGTTGTTGGTTTTCTTTTAAGTGCTCAGGTCCCCTGGGGACAGATCTTTTGCATTAGACCCAGAGGGGATTGATTACCAAGTTGTTATGCATGCTTTATTCCTGCCAGAGCCCATGAAAGTTGGACATGTGCAGTGGTGCCTGGAATGGCAGAAGGCGCTGTGGAAAACTACATGTATAAGCCCCCTGATGGGAGTGTAAATCTGGAATAATTCCCTTTTAGCTTCAGTAGCCACAGATTTACATCTGTGCTAAGAGCGGCTTGGCCCTCCCCTATAATTCAAGGCATATCTTCTGTGCAAATAAGCTTCCTACTTGGGCATCATGTTTCTGCCTCTTGCTTGGGGAACTAGGAGGGTCGGTGCTGCTCAGGGCAGCTTTCCTGCCTTGCTACTGTCTTTGCCCGTGCACAGAATCAAACGTGATCTGGCAGCTGCTGCAGCAGCCCTTGTATTTCGTTGTCCCATCCCTCCTAGGATTTCAACACATTTGCATTCCTCCTGCTCTGAAGATGAACTGCAGGCTTCTCCAACAAACCTTCATTTAGGGGAGCAGAATTCATCAATATTTCATGCTGAAGGGGGAGAGGAATATGTATATGTGCATATATACTGAGAGAAGGAGAAGGTTAGTGCGGTGAAGAGCAGATAAAGCTGAGGAAGGAAGGAAGGAGGGTTAGAGGATCTGTTCCTTCATTTATTTGACCTCTCTTTGGTTATGCATAATCCTAGGGAAGGAAAAATCCATGTGGCATTGAAGAATCCCTGTTTAATCATTCTTTTATTTGTAGACATCGGTGCTGGCAGTAATTTCATGGTAGCCAGGCGGAGACTGCAGATATAGGTAGGGGAAGGGAGAGGAGAGACAGAAAAAATGACATGGAGAGAACAAGAGGCAGCATAAGTGAGTAAAACATATGTGCACATGGACTGGGGGTATTTTCAGCAGCAAGACTCCTTCAGCTAAAGCCCCTGCAGCCTTACTCAGCATAATGTGGCCAGTCGAGTGAATACGATGCTTTTAAAAGTCTCTGGCAGCTCTTTCATTAAAAGCTTGACCACGAGGCTGAATTATAAATAATTTGATATTAAACACACACGTCAAAGAAAAGGGTGGGGAGGGAGGGAGATTGTTTTCAAGCCACAGAATAATTATTCGGGTGTATAATTTTAGCTCCAAGCTTCTTGGGGATGAAGAGGCAGTGCAGGATGAGCGACTGGTGAAGAGTAATGGTTTCAATATCAGGCAAGGCTGCGTTGGTGCTGGCTGCAGCACAAGGTGGGGCTGCCAGCTGGCTGAGGTACTCCCATGTACTTCACAGACAGAGGCTCTGCTGCCCACGCTTTATAGAACGGGCTCAGAAATAAGTGTCACTGCCACAGAACATCTGTGTATGTTGTGTATCCATACCTACCTTGAATGCACCCCCCCACACAGGGTTCACACCTGGGTCTAGCTTGCACACATACACACACACATCTACATGCTCCAGATGCCACAGGAGACTCTTCCAGCCAGGACTGTAGATGCCCAGGGTGTGCATCGCAGAAGGGGTTTCTGTGGGGTCCAATGTAACCTTTGCATGAGGAGGGCTACCTACTGCGGTTGCTTTAGTTTGAGAGTCACCAGGGCTGTTGCACCCTCTCCTGTGCCCCAGGCATGCTCACTCACCCACACACCTGTTTACAGAGGTTCCTTCATGCCTGGGGCACTGGTCTGTCCCCTACATGCAGCCCCACAGCACACACATGTGCACACATGTGTGCACAGATGTGCCTCCCTCTCCCTCCCTGGTTTGGGCTCTGAGCACAGGCTCCTCTCTGCTCATGTCATCCCTTGCAGCCCCGGCTCTGTGCTCGCTTCAGCACTGCTTTGTCTTCCAGCACTGAGCTGGGCTCAGACCAAACTCTCATGACAGCAAGAGCCAGAAGCCTCAGCCCTGGAGCAGGGTCCAACACCCCTTCCAGCCTGGACAGGCTGTGGTTTGGGTGACCTCCCCTGGAGATGGGACCAAACTGCATCCGCCTTCTGCTTGGTCATAGCTGGGGACCAGGCTCCCTTTAGGCTGTTGGTGCTCACTGCCTTGTCCCTAATGCACATAAAACATGGGCACAGGATGGCCTGGCCCCCAGAACACCTTACACAGAACTTCACCCTGGTTCATGTCACTCATGAGCCTCAGCTCAGACCAGTGGATCCACATCTCTAGGTACCTCAGATCTCTCATTTCAGCCCTGGAGGATTTGAAACTCCTCCTATGACTGACTCTCATTAGTTGTACTGGGGACTGGCCACATCGCCCACTAGGAGAGGATAGCCCTTGGTCTGACTTGGAGATCTCTCAGCTGTGTTACCATAAGGCTCTGTCCCACCGCAACCCTGTGATGGAACTGCTTTGTCTGTGCAGACTCCTCCTTGTCTCTCACCACTACGGTAGCTGAGCTCTGGAGAAGGACAGACTACAAGGGTAAAAAATATTTTTTGGGAGTCAGCTCTGCAGTGAGGGACTGTGAGGAAGGAGACAGGCAGCTGGGGCAATGATCAGCCTTTCAAACCTGGATGGAGGAGGGAGGAAATGCTGTGGGATTTGCAGTGAGCCTCTGCTCTGGCATGCTCCAAGAGGGTTCTGTTGCACCTGTGTGTGGGCAGCAGATTGCACGGCATCACCCCTGTGAGGAGCCCAGCCATCTCACTGACCCACATTCCAGTCCCCGCAGGATGGGGTTGCTGGAGTATGGCTCACGCCGGGCCTTTCTTTCAGTTGGCTTGGGGCAGCATCGTGCCTCCCTGGTGTTGCATGGGGCTTTTTGCAGGAGATAACACTCACCTGCGTGCTGCCGGCTGCCTCCCAGCTGTTCACAGCAGCTGACTGTCTCCTGCACAGTCCAAAGCACTGGGTGTGCGGTTACCTTAGAAACGGCTTTTTCTCTTCTTCCTACTGCTATGCACAAGTTAAGTAATGGGTAGCAGGAGGCATGCGGCCTTCTGCCTCTGACTGAAGCAAAGTCCCAGTGCTCTGCAGCGTGGTCTTATTCCTCCCTGTGAAGGGGATCCTGGCTCTGCTGACTGTGTGAAAAGGCCTGGTTTTCTGCCATAGCTTGGCCAAGGTGACAATGTGGAGAGGGATGATCGGCCAAGAGTCTTTGGTGTGATTGATACCATTGTGGATGCTCTTGTTTCTATGGCAAGTATTTCTAGTCTGGGGCAGGCATTTTTAACTAAATTTGGATTAACTGAATAAATAAACACACTACACTTTACATTAAATAAACCTGACTCTCATACTTTCTGCAACATGGAAACACTTTCCTCCCTTGTCTGAAGGCTCCTAGGTTAGAAGAATGAGATTGGGAAGGACTCTGATTTGCTTTCTAGATGGCATTTGGAAATCTGGGGCTGGGTAAGGTATTCAATCCTTAATACCTTGGAACAACCAGTTTCTTAAACCCTGGTGTAGTAGCAACAATGGCAACAGGTCTCTCCCTCTGAAGTAGGCTAGTGGATCTCAGGCTGGATTCCAGGTAGGAAGAATGGGACCATATCAAACTACCACTTAATACCTAAATGCAGTCTCAACAGGAGATCGGAGAACAAGAAGCAATGAGCACTTGATCAATATTCCTCACTAGTTTCAAACAGGAGTCACCTTAGTCTTTTTACAAAATGGATGAATAGCAAAAAATCTCAAGTCCATCTGTGCTGTACTGATGTTCTTATTCCATAGCCATTTAAAACCAAGGTTTAGCACAAATGTTTATTCACTACCAATTTTTCAGTTTTTCACTGGCTCATTCACCCATGCAATTGGGAATAGGTGTCCATGGATTCTGGGGAGCTGCAGGAAGAGTGAGGTGGTGTCATTTTGCAGAGCACCTCTTGATACACATGGACAGCCTGTAGTAGGCAAACTGGAGGGAGGGGAGCCCACTGCTGGGGAATGGCTTTTTCTTAGATATTCTGTGGGTACTGCAGAGCTGTTTGTTGCAGGTTAGAATTTTATGTTTGCTTTGTGGGTGTTGTTCCCCCCAACCCCTTGAGCAGATTTCAGCTGCTCCATCTTAGCTGCATGTGGCTTCAATTACACTGAGCGTTTGTGTGGCTCTGTGTGCATGGAAAGGCTCTGGATCATTATTACTGTGAAATGTGTTTGATCTCCTTTCGCCTTCCCATTTGAAATGGAAATAGCTGCTCTTGTCAGCTCCTCAGGTCCCCAAGTAATCATCCCACCAGTTCCTCCGGCAGCCTCCCTCCCCCTCCGCCACTCGGGAGAGCTAATGACCAGCCTACTCCACCTCAGCAAGAGGCTTTTTTCCCTTTCTCACATTGTCGTTTTGATCTAATTTGATAATTTCTTGTTCTTCCCATTGTCAGTGAGCCCTTCTTTTCAGTGATCCTCTCTTTTGCCCTCCCTCTGCGCCTCAGGGCTTGCTTAGCATTGGCACTCCTCAGAACAGAAACACAATTTACTTCCTTTAGGTTGTGACTTCTTCTCAGGGCTGAGTGAAAAAATAAGAGATCACCTGGAAGTTCACCACCTCCTCCCCCCCCCCCCCCAGTCCTTCTACTCAGGTCTTCCCTTCCCTGGCACGACTGGATGAAGGTGGTGGCTGGTCAGTCATCCTCTTCACTGCCTTTTTGTCTCTCAACCAGAAACTGGCACCCAGCAGAGAAGTCCCAACTATTGTATTCCTCTAGCTCAGGAACACAGAGAAAATGTGTTTCTGTGTTAATTTCTCCCCCTCAGGCATCCTTTCAAAAGAGGCCTATTGCCACAACTGCAAGCTGGAGAAAGAGCAGGGAACAGGTTTAGGGTGGGGTGGGGAAGGAGAGCTCTATTTCTCCCATTAACATTTTTTCAAAAAATGTAATTGTCACAGTGTTTGAAAATGTCTAACGCAAAAAGGACCATCATTTCTCAGTTTCTGTAGGGCTGCCCACTCCTATATCTTCTTCTCAACCCATGATCATCTTGCTTTTTCCCTCACTAGTCCCTTCTTCCCTTCCTTTCCCCTAACAGCCGTCAACCATTAAAGCTGGACCTGCTTTCTGCAGCATCCATGGCTCCCATTGCACGGGATGCCAGTGGCTGGGGCATAGACATCCCACGGCCTGCCCCCAACTCCATAGCAGGTCCCTGTGCAGGGTTTCTTCAGGCTCCACATCAGCACGGGGGAGCAGCAAAGGTGCTGTTGTGGGAACGGGAGCAGAAATACCCTGGCTGCTACAACCCAGCATTCCTGTATTCACCTCCACAGAACATAATTAACGCTGCTCGTGAATGCTCTCTTATAGGAAACATGGAAGAAAAATGAGCTGCGGGGAAGGGAGGTGGGAGAGGGGAAAAAAAACAAAAAGGAAGAAATCCCTCTCCCTGTTTTTTTTTTTTTTTTTTTTTGGCAGCGTAGTGGAGGCAGCAGATGGGCAGTCAGCATCCTGTGGTCCTGGCAGGCACAGCCCGGCTGCCCTGTGCTGCATCCCCAGCACTTGCTCTCAGACTGGCAGGGTCAGGCCCCCTGCTTCCCCTTAGGGGCTTGGAGAGCACACTGCTGATCAACGAAGCAGGTTGCAACTGATGTCTCCTTCATGCTGGGAGGCCCTGGCTGCATGTAGCATCCTCATCCTTGTGTGGGAGACCATACCCCCCTCCCTCTCTCCTACTCCTGCCAGGACAGCCTCCTCTCTCTTAGGAGAGGAGCTCTCCCTTTCTCCAGAAATGGGGGTGTTCACCTGCCTGAAGTACATGTAAGGATCTGCACACCACAGTGCACACAGTGTTGTTTCACTTGCAAGCAGATTTCCTACTCAGGATGCACACCACCTTTTCTGATTCTCTGGTGTAACTGGGTTGTTGAACACAAGGTCCCACTAGCCACTTCTAGCAAACAAATTGTCTACTTTTTGAAAGAGTATGGTTATTTTACTTGCTTTCTCGTGGCTTTGCATACTTTCTCTTGGTGGTTTCCCCCAAAGCAAGCAGTTCCTCCTCCAGTGGCAGCGTGGGGGTCCTGGTCTTTCCTCTCCAGCACGCCGGCTGCAGGATGAGGAGGAGCACCCGGCTAGCTGAGTCCCAGCACGTGGGGATGTGGCACTGTGCACCTCTGACTTAGTCTGTGTCACACTACTCAGCTGAATTCACAGGAGCCTGGTGTGGGCTGGCCCTCCAGTCCAAACCAAACCTGATAATTGATGCAGTAATCCTCTGGATTCCCTCATTAACAGCTGCTAATGGCCGGCATGTTAGCAATGAGCACTGCAAGCACGACCAATTCAATTAAGCCTCTAATAAACCCATTGTAAACGGCAATAACCTTGGAGTTCAAAGCTAGGATTAGGGAAACTCTTCCCAAGGCTTGTGATGTGTGTAGGACTTGCTCTGATTAATTGACTGCAGTGGACTCAATGACTTTCTTGGAAACCCTTTGCAGTGGCTGGCTGGTGGGAAGCCTGGGTAGACCACCTGAGGAAGGAGGCAGGCAAGGCTGTGATTCCTGCACAAGTTCCACGTGCTCCCATCCTAACTCCAAGTGAGGCAGCAACACACGGTTGGGCTCTAATGTACCCAACGCCCTGGACTTTCAGCTATGGGCCCAAATGCCATGCCACGGCCCAAGCCCGTGCCTTTAACTTCCCATTTCAACATCTGCACAGCACGTCCGTGGTGACCTCCATCAGTCCCTTCTCCTCCTTTCCAAGGCTTCACCCTGCCCTTTGCCAGCACAGAGAGGCTCAGTGCTGGCTGGCAGCTCCCTTGTTACAGCTGGGCAGTCACGGATAGTAGATAGCAGAGGTGACTCTGTGAATTATTCAAGAGCACATCATGGTTTCCTTGCACACTTAATTTGAAATGATTTGGCAGGGGATTTCTATAGATAATTCATGACCTGTCACTCATCCAGAAAGACTTTGCAGTGAGCAAGGCTAGGCAGAAGTGTTTCATCGAAAACTTCTTCATCTCAACAGTTGTGAGCTTTGTTTCTTTGTTGTTTTGCTATTCCCTGGATAAAAATTGAATGAATTTTGTGAAATTCCTTTTGAGAGGATGTGGGAAAAGAAAACTTCAATATGGAGAAGATTTAATTTCAGAAAATGCTGGAATTGCATTTGAAAATACTATTTTTGATTACAGGCTTTTCTTCACTTTTTTTTCTCATTATTTTACGATGTGAAGATTACATGTGCTGACATCACCAGAGCATATTTTAAAACTATAAAAGGTAACATAAAACTGGAAAATTAAATCAAAATGAAATATGAGAACTGAAAATATATTTTTGAAATGTTTAAGTAATTGAAACATTACTAAGTTCTATTTCTTGAGAAACACTGGCATATTCATTTCAAATTCTAATTGTTGTAATTAATTTCTTTCAGCATTTGAGCTGATTAGACTGGACAGGTGGGTCACACAATAGGTCTTTGTTCTCTTGTTGGATGTGTGTAATTCCAGGAATCAAGTTTCTCATGCAAATCCTGAGTCTGAAACCCCTGAAATGAGTCTCCTGTAGGACTCATTTAAACGTTGCTGCTTCTGCAAACACACTCATGAGTGAACTCATTTCCTAGAAACTTAGTGAAAATGACCATAGATGGGGTAGTAACATGCAAAATGATTTTATACTTGAAATGAATGTTTCCAGCCGATTATTTCTTGCCTTTTTTTTTTTTTTGCTTCCTTTGGTTCTACAATCTCCTGGTTCTACAACCTCCAGACTTGTACCTTGCAGATACACCTCACATGAACCAAGAGCCAGAGCTCAGCCGAACACACAGGGAGCCCAGGGCCACATGCATCACAGAGCTCCCAGCTTGTGCCCGGGCAGTGCGCTGGCTCACAGCCATGTTGGCTGAAGCAGAAGGTCAGATGTGAAGATGCGAGCGTTTAACAGCAAGGTTTGCTCAGCCATGCCCAAGGATGAGTCAGGCAGGAGCTGTTAGCAATAAAGAGTAGATTGTGCTTGATCTTTAGTAAATCTCAAATGCTTCTGTAAGGGAAAGAATGTTGTTTTCGCATAATAAGCTGATGGGAAGGGCAGGAGCGATTCACCAAAGCAATCAACAAGAGCAATTCACAACCATTGAAATCCCTGGCCTAGGGCTAGAAGGCAAGTGGTCTTTTTGTCAACTGTGATGACCCAGTACTTGGAACTGGCTTTAGATGGATGCAGATACCGAAAGACTTGGGGCGAACTTTTCCATCTTAGTACGCTTGCGTGATGAGCTCATGCATATTAACTTCTCCGCCCTGGAGAAAGCCAAGGTTCATTTCCATGAACATGCGATGTATGAACACATACATGAAGGGGCGTATCGGTAGGCGGTTCGGGAAGTCTGTACACCCTGTAGTACTCAGCCAATGAGGAATCAGGGGAGGGAACTGGCGGGTGGGAGAAAGGGATATAAACCATTGCATGATGGTTGTTAGGTGCGTCCACCTGATGGGGCGCCCGATTTTGAAGGAACGTAATAAAGAGTGTTTCACACTGCATCCTGTCTGAGCTGTTGATAATTGGCAACTGAGCGTTTCTCACAATTCTGAACCAATTGGACATTCTCCCGTGCCAGCCCAGGGATTGCAATACTTATTGTATGGGATGGGAATGCATCATCATATGGTTCTCCTTCCAGGCATGATAATACAGTCGCCTTCTTTGCACAATTCCCAGTACCCAGAAAGAGGCAGGAAGAGCAGTTTGCTCTCGGTGATCCTTCTCTGGGTGGGATTTTAAGGTAATGGCTCTCTGACACCTCCTTTATGTTCCTAGGAGAAGAAGCTATCTACCTGACTCAGTCCAGGAGTAAGAGCAGCCTTTTATTCTCTGCCAGTACTGCCCTGAACAGAGCTTTTAACCTTCTTAATACATATAAATCTAAAAAGACTCCATTGGAAGCAATGTAAGTTTTCTATAAAAATACGGGGGCCTGCACATAGCAAAAGAGAGAGAGAAGGAGAAAAAAGAAGACTGGAAGGAAAGCAAGCTGGTCGACACCCAGCAGTGGGAACCTTGGCTCCACTTGCCACAAAACTTAAGGACAGGTATAATTCTCCTCACTTCATGTGTGAGAAAGTGAAGCTTACTCTCTCTCACACATGCTCTCACACTCTTTCTTTCTCTTTTCCTAACACTCCTATCTTTATTGAGTCATTCTGGCTGCAAGTTTCTTTAAATTATAACTGGATAGTCTTCCAGATTCTTTGTTGGAGGAATTCCTGGGGATATAGCCCCCATTTGATGAAATTGAGAGTTGAGCAATTTGATGATATTGAGTAAATTAACAAAAGGCTGACTAAGGATATAATTCTCTGTTCATAGTAGAAATCCTGTTTTTACCAGTAACTATTTTTAAGGAACTCTGTAACGCTTGCATAGCCATGTTATTTTATTTTATTTTCTGTCAAATAAGATTCTGAATTTAGGAATATTGTGATCTGTGTGTGTCTCACTGGGAATTTCGACCTTAGCCTGTGTACTTATTACCCTTGACTTTGGAGATCCCAAAAGTGTAGGCACCACTTGAACTAATTTCTCCAAATCCATTTCATTTTTGCACTGTTAGTGTACATGGGGTTGTTAGTCCCATGCAAAAACCCTACATGTAACACATGGGAGGGAGAGCTGCAGTGCTAAGAGAAGTTCTCCTTGGGTTGGAAAAGCTCAGCTTGCTGTGTCCACCCCAGAAAGATGGCCTGGATGCTGCGCAAGTGTATCAGAAATCAGAGCAGAATGGATCAGGGGACCAGGTAGGATGGGGACAAAGCATGGGGAGGCAACTCATTCTTAAATTATACCCTTGGAGTGCATGTCAGCAAGGACAACACTGAATAACTCTGAGTGGTAACCTTGCTTCTGGGTGCCTGTCACCACCTCCAGTTTCTGTCTTGTCTTTTTTCCATTTCCCTTCCTCTCACTTCCTGCACCCTTTTGTTCTCTTAATTCTTGCTTGTGAAGAACACCACAGCATTCATATGTAAATTGCACCAAGCGATGCAAGGGGGAGTGTGTCTGAAAGAGAAATACATACCATCCTCCTCTCGTCCCTGTCTGGGAAAGGCGGCAGGGAGAGCATGTGAGCAAGATGGGGAGATCCCACGTGTGGCCTCCTCCTGCAGCTCCTTTGCACCTCTGCCTCCGTGGTTCCCGTTTCCACAGTTAGCAATTCAAGCTGTCATCTCTCGTAGTGCTCACAGTGCGCTGGGCGGTCGGTACTGCAGGTACCACCCTGCAGCAGGGTCACTCCAGGTACCAGTATGTCACAGCCCTCAGCTGCAAGGCTGTCCCATTCCTTTGACACAAGTGTGATGACTGTCATAGTACCGGTTTTTGTATATGTCTAAGTCAAGTGGAAAAGTCACATATAAACACACACGGAGTGATTTTTTGAATTAATTTTTTTCCCCCTAGGAAAGGGATTTTTAGGAGAAGTCTTCACCGGGGGACTGGAAACAGAATTTCTTCATGTGTAGGCAGTGTGCTGGCAGGTTTTTGTCACTTTCATTCACTCTCTTGATAGGTTACCGGGGGCTGAGAGCTACTGCTCCTCTCTTCGCTGTCATCTCTTAGCCTGATAATCAGCTCCAAAAGTCTAAGATTTCTGTCCTGCGAGTCAATGGAGCAAAGCCACGTAGTCCAGCCTGAAAAAGTAGTGGAGATCACCTATACAGCTTTCCTATTCTGCTGGGTACTGACGCATTTACTCTCACCACACTCCATAGCCCAGATTTAGCTTATTCAGCCATGGCAACCCAGCTGTCTGGGACCTACGCTGTATTTTCTCCCAGGCTGTGTATGACGTCTCCCCTCTGCTCTGCAACCTGCGCCCCCCCCCCCCCCCCACCGCCCCTTGTTGAGGAGCAGGCTCTGAATTCAGCACAGGTTCAGGAAGGTTTCATACCAGCTACTCACCCTTTCAGTCAGTGCTGCCAAGGTTTCTGGGCTGAAATATCAGTGCAGCTCGTTGGAGACACTCACCTTTCTGAGTATGATGGATGGCCATACAGTATAGATGGTGTATTGCTCTGTGAGGGTGCTGTGGCTCCCCCAGCAAGCACTAGCCCACGCCGGAGCACTGCAGGGGTGAGAAGTGCCGCAGCACCTTGCAAGCCTCAGGCAGACCCAGGGTGCCACAATGGGAAATGTTGGATGCTCCCTGGGCTCAGAGCTTGCCAGGGCCAGAGGAGGTTGGCAAAGACACAGAGGACTGGAATGGGATGTGGATAGCCCCTCGCCAGACTGCAGCTTGGTGGCAGATCCTTTACATACTCTGATACTGAGTCCAACCCCCTGTTTCCCAAATGTCAGTGAATTTAACATGACTTCTTTGACAAAACCATGCTGTTCTGTGGCACCCCAGTAATTGGGGCTACAACAGGAAACAACCTGGGGACTGCATGCCTAGGATGTGTAATACTGACCTCCATTTGCCTGCTGTTGTCACCTTGCCTTTTTAATGTCAGTTCATTGCACCATCTTATCTTGATACTACCCAGAGACCCTGGAGGAAATACTTTGGGGTTGGAAAAAGGTTAAAGGGTAAGGGGTGCTGTCAGCACCAGAAATGTTTTGGAAAGCATCTTGGGTTGGTGGCACAAACATGTTCCTTGGGAAATGGAGAGACCAGCAACAAAACATTTCAGGCAGCACCTGTTGAAGGGTATATCCTTCGCCCATGATCAGAGGGAAGCTTCTGGGAGCCCACCCATGGATGGATGGGCAGCAAAAAGCCCTATTAGCTTTACCTGTTGCTGTCACCCACTCAGTCACCCTGGTACTGGTAACATTAGGAGGTCTGATGTTGACTGTTGGCAACCGTTTTGGCTTTCATCATTGCAGTTGCTGGTCACTAACATATCTGATGGTAGGCCCTGGTCCAGAGTGCCTTCAAGTCAAGGGAGACTTTCCTATTTTGTTTAGCCAGTTCTGGCTCAGAGGCATGTTGCTGGAAAGACAGCAACACTGACCCCTGGACTGTCTGTGCTTTGGCTTCCAAGGTGGCTGACTCTAGTTTGCCTCTCTCCCTGCCCAGGCAGACAGGACCCAAGGAGCCAGAATCCTGCAGTGAGCCTCGGATGGGCTCAGAGGAGCTCCTGGATTGGCAGGCAATGAAGCCTTTGCTGCAGAATATTGGATTGAGGCAAGGAGAGCAATGGAGAAGGTGGAGGGAAAGGAGCAAAGCATTTCATCCTGCAGTGGAGCTGAGATCAGCTTGTGGATGAGTGGATGGGTGGATGCAATGCAGAAAAGTCCTTTTGTCTGTGGTGCATCTGAGATGGGTGAATAGGAAGGAGCAGCTTTTGAAAGGATGTTTCCCTGCAGCGGGGCTGAGCACAGCTCGCATGACTGGATGCAGGGACAGGTCAGCACTGCTTCTGGTTACGCTGAGAGCAAGGGATGGGAGCAGGCTTGCAGGGAGATGTGATTCTCAGCACTGTCAGGTGTATGAAATGCCCATCCATTAGGAAAGAAGCAGCAGCTTTATGGTTTTGATGTCAGCTACTGATTTACACTGATTTATATCAATGGCTACAACCTGTATTTACATAATATTCCTCACAGGACTGTCAGGGCTCTGTACAGGAGAGAAAAAAATGGTCTTAGGCTAAAATCGTAAGCTGTGCAACCTGGGAGAGCCAGGTTATTTTCAGGACTCTGCCAAAGCCTTCCTGTATCCATTTAGAAAGGCTGCTTTAAGCTTAGCCCTTCATGCCTGAGTTTCCCCAGCTTTGAAACAGGGACAATAATGCTTTTCATCTTCACACGGAGGGGTGGGTGATGTGAAACTTAATGAGATACACTAAAAAAAAAAAAAAGTGCTTTAAGAACCTGCAATAGAAATTGCTGGGTAACTGCATGGCTCCTAGCAGTAACATCCCTGGGGTGAAAGAACACACTAAAATCTTTAGTAATCCTGGCTTTCCCTGGGTCTGTCTCCAATGAAGAGACACACTATCTCAGACTGGATTAGATGGAAGTGCCCAGGCCCGGAGGCACTCCTTCAATAGCTGCTGTTTGCATGTCCTGATATTTAAGCAAGTAAAAAAGGACATGGTGGGGTCACAACCCCAACAACAAAGATAGGTCTGTCAGCGACTCTGTGTAGCTTTGATTTCTGCCCAGAAATTGATGTGCATTCCTAACAGCCCCCTTCTGCCTGTGGAGTACGAATTCACCTGTTTTTTGTCAGAGCTCAGCGCCTAAGAGGCTCTGCTGCTCCATGCGGGACCCCTCAGACCCCTCACTGACAAACCCAGTCCCTTTGCAAGGTGCTGAAGAATGGGAACAGGGCTAGGTGGCTGACAGGGAGTGAAGGTCGCTATTGCCCAGCCAGGTGGTATGTGGGAGAGGAGGGCTCAGTCTATAGTTCATCTGTGTGACTTCCCACTGGGATTGTTTTCCATCTAAATACAGATTTATTTGGTCTTGGTTTTAGATCAGGATCGTCTTAATTTTTTAATGCATTTGGACTTTCATTACATTTTCTCTCATGTGACTTCAGAAGTCCTAGACTAGCCTAGGATTTGGTTTGGGGTTTTTTTTTAAGCATCACTGAATAAACTAACCAGGTCAGAACATTAAACATGATTTAGTGAAGCAGAACCAGGAGAAGACATAATTTCTCAGATTTGTGATTAAGAATCAGGAGAGGTCTTATTTCTTGGATTTCATGTTCTTGGACTCTCCCTGTATGAGCAGTGAAAATGAGTGAGTTTCCTCTACTATGCCAGGTCCAGAGAGTAATCTCTCTTCTAATTTCAGAATGACAGAGAAAACCCATGGTCAGTAAGAACAGATTTGTCCAGCTCAGCAGATCTCCCTTTATCTTTATGTCCAGATTCTGTCAGGCCAGAAGAAAAGACTTGTCTGAACCAGGCCTCTTAATTATTCCCTTTGTGCTGTTCTGGGAGAAGCATCCCAAGTTTAAGCCACTTGATGACAATCCAGCCTGCTCCAGCTCTTACAGTGGGTAAATAGTTAGCATCTTCAGGAGTACAGTAGAGGCTGCTGGCTGCAGCGAGCAAGCGGATACACATATTTTGGCCCACAATGGACCATGGTGAACATACAAGAGTGTTAGGTGAGGATGCATTATGATGGTATTAGATAATGGTGTTCTGGATAGCAGCTCTCTCCCAGATACAGGGCTATGCAGCTCAGAGCACCATACTGGCTCTGCATCACCAGAGATGCTAAACAGATGAAAGGCCTTTAGTCCATATGTCTTGAAGTTGGCCACAAGTAGGAAAATATTGATTTGTGGTGACAAATGTAATTGAAGAAAGATACCATTCTGCCTCAAGCTGTTCCATTTGCATAAGAATGAGGAGATCACCTTAAACAAGAACAAAGAGACCCTTATACATAGTGAACTGTGAAGAAAACAAATTAGATGGAGGTGGGAAAGCTGAACAGCCACTGACAGGACAAAATTAGCTAGTCTGGATCATAGCTGTTATGGAAACAGAGAGAAAAGCAAACGGACCTTTAAAGAAATAACGGATTTTTCTCAGGAAAATACACTCACGAAGTACATCTTGCTACATTTCACTTGATTGATAAATGACCTAATAAAACATGCAGCAGTACCTGCCATTAGCTAACTGTCCAGTTCTTGGTGCAGCTATCAGGTACACACAGTGATTTGCAGAACACTTCAACATCATCTGGCAAAGATGTTCTCATCTCCAGTTTCTTCCATAGGTCTATTTATGAACATTAAAATGTTTATGTCCATGTAAGATGCAGGTTTGAAAGTATAATCTCTGGCACATTGCCTACATAACTTATAATCAGCTATAGGCATCTGATTTGGCAAATCTTACTATGGGGTGTTGTACATACACCCCTCCAGGCTATAGCTTTGCTTTAGAAATTCCCAGCTGACAGGAACAGACATGGGTAGATGTAGTTCTGACCTCCGCAGAGCAGCAACACAACCTGCAAACATCCCTGGGTGGATGTGCATGCCCTGCAGCCAGGCCTGAGTGGGTGAAGCTTCCCTGCCCCCTAGTAAATCCACAACCAGCATATTTCAGGAGCAAGCTTCTTGGAGTCCATATGCTGCAGCCTCCTTCAGCAACACTCTCCTTGAACAATTGCTTGAACACATACTCAGCATGATTAGTGGTTGCGCTTGTCTCATGTACTGTCTCACAGGAGGTCTGTGGCAGACCTAGGAGTTGGACCCAGGTGTCTGGGAACAGACCCGAATTCAGGGCTCTATCTGGGTGGTGCATCACTTAAAGCAGACCAAAGTGACAACTAGTAGCAGAGTTTAGGAGCTGCTGCTTTCCAGCTCTGCATGCAGCTCTTCCTCCAGCTTCCTTTCTCCACACACATACACTCACACAGCCTCTCACTTCATGTCTAAACTCTGATAAGACTATTCCTGGCTGCCAAACAGGCAAATTTCATAGAGATGGGGGAAGGAAAAAAAAAACCACACCCTTATATTTTTTCATGGCAAATGTTTGCTCAGCTCTTCTTCTGACTATGACTAAGAATATTTCATACTCAAATAATCCATCACACTTAATGCTGTTAACTTTTCAATACCAACTGTACAACCCACAGAGTATACAAAACCCCCCTTCTCGGATTCTTTATCAACATAGCAACAACTAGAGAAGATGCTTGTCCTCCTGGTGAAAAGCATTTAAACCATGTGATCATCTAAAGGCCTTCCAGGGCCATGAAAGGTCTAAAGCCCTTTTCAGGCCATGAAAGATAAAACTGATTCACTGGTGAGACAAATCATCATTGTTTCTCTCTTTATGTGGTTCTTCTTGAGAGTTTCTTTGTAGAAATAGGGTGGATGGGGTTATTAATCACCTCAGAGAGGTGGCAGGTATAAAGGGAAGCAGTAGGTGACTCTTCAGCAGATGTCCTTCTGAAATCATCTTGCTCTGGAGTTTGTTCATTGTTGCAGTCTCCTACAGCCCCATAACCTGAGCTGGGGGTAACTGCTGCCTCTGGAGCTGTGTTTGGCACTGGGAGGCTGCTCTGGACCACTGGGCTGTGCTAACAGCTGCTCGGGGCTTGGAAAGACAGGAAGGCTGCTTCTGGGCATGCAGTGGCTAGAGAAACTGCTGCTGGTGGCTACCTGTTGTTCTTCCCAAGCCCTCTGATCTGCTACTGTAACTGTGTGCATGCTCACTGCCTAACCTGCTCCTGGGCTGGGGAAACAACACTTGGGTTACAGGAATTATTTGGCTCTGCTGGTTTATTTTAGCAGAGCTGTGCTAGGGAGTGCCAATGATGCTGCTCTGCTGGCACGTCAAGAGTGTGATGATTTCTTGGTCTCCCTGAGCTGTACCCAGAAAAGTGTGTCCAAGTGCAGCCTTTGGGTGCCTGTGGGGGTACCTATGGTTTCACCCCACTCTTGGGCACACAGATTTGTCTGGGTGAGGCTGGTACTGCTATATGTGAGTGCACAGGCATTGTTGTGAGTGGCAAGACTTGTACATGAGAAACTAGGGGAGTGTGTGTGTAGTTAGCAGGTGGACATACCATGCCCTGGTTGTGCTGGTAACAAAAGCTGAGCTTGCCCAGTTTAAAGATCTAAAGAGGGAAAGTGTTAAGCTAAAATGAGTTGCAGGATTTTCTTAAGTGCAAATACTCCTGGGATATGCAGCTGTATGGCTCATCTCTGCCAACTGCAGCGATTCATCCAGCAGATCTTACATGCAGGAAATCCAGACATTTCTTGAATGCCAAAAAACCTGCTGTGCCTTTACTACAAATCTGAGGGTAAACTCTGAATCCACAGCCTTACCTCAACAAAGGGCATTTCGCTAGCACAATCTCTTCCAAGTACTGACTTCTAGATTGACCTTAAATAGATTTAAATAAATATTTGGGATTAAAACAGTCCCGGGGAAGGCTGGCTGCTCGACAAAGCAAGCAGGAGCCTAAATCTTGTCTTGTCTGAATCTCTACTGCCACGGGCTATCACTGCTGTTTTTCTTCTGAATGGAGGCTGACAAGGCAGCGCTGTTTCCCTCACAGCTGAGGCAGGGGCAAGCAGATGAGCATGGGACCAAACCACACAGGGAGCCAGTCCCTCATCCAGGCATTGCCTCGCTGCTTTCAGGTCACTCTGACATCTGCAGGAAGCTTTCCGCTGCTTTAAATGCTGCTCTCCTGAGCAGAAAGGATTATGATCAGACCTGTGAGACTTGCTCAGGAAGGAGTTGCAACAAGCTGACTCTCGTGTCATTTGAGAACATTATGCTCCCTGATTTAAAAATGTCCTGCAACTCTCTCATATATAAATCTGGTTGTGATGCCCACAGGTACAATTTATCCATAGGCTCCAGTCTGATTCTTGCTGTGAGAAGTCTCTTCAGGCCTGACTTACCAGCAGATGCTCAGCTGAAGGTGAGGTGGGTCACTCTGACTGTCAAGACTGTGTGGGCTCCAGTCAGACCCTGAAGGGAAGGCAGTTTTGGCTGGGTCCTGGGTGGTGAATCAACACAAGGGAGGGGATGTAGGGAGCAACTCCTTTAATCATATTGTGAATCTATATGTAGTCCTTTAATCTTCTGGAAATCATGCTCTCTTGGCATAACCAAACCTGCAAGATCTTCACCCTGAGTTGCTGAATGCCTAGAGTTAACCTGGGCTTTCAAATTGCAGGTTATGTGTTTACTACAAGCACTGGGGGCAGCAGGACTTAAACTATCCTAATTGTTAAATAAAAACCATTAGGTAAATGGTATGAAGAATGCTGTAGGCCACCGAAGTGAGTATCATTTTAAGGCACTGACAATTAAACTGTTGCAAGTTTAAAATATTCTCTTAATCTTAGAATAGAAAGGGAGATGTACTTCAGTAGCTCTTTCTGTATAAGGTGTGTTAAGATCTGTCTCTCTACGTCGGTAAAGGCCTAAGTAAAGACATTTTCAGGATCCTGTTGTGTTAAACATTTTTCTCATTCTGCCTGAAAGATGACCCTTTTCATTCTCTTGCTTTCTCAGAGCCAGTATAAAAGCTGCCAGCTCAGGTGCCCGCTGCAGGGGAGGGGGAAAGAGTCACGGAACAGGAACCAGAACAGCTGATACAAATTATCTTTCAAATTGGAGCAAATGCTCCCAGAAATGTCACCTATTAAAAGATCAACTAATAAGTTCCTGCTGCAGCCCAAATAGCTCAACTGGAAAAAAAAAAAAAAAAAATGCTGGTAGTCTTCAAGCCCAGGTTTTTTGAGCTTTGCAATCTGGGTTTTGTCAGTTTTGTACTTAGCACAACTGATGAGGCTCTGGGTAATATTTATTACAAAAACCTGCTGGATCCCTTTGAAAACCTGGACCTTTAGGAGCTGAGAACAGACATGTGACTCCTTCCCCTTGTTAAATCAAAGAGCAGAACCATAGCAGATAGCCAGAGACCACTGTATGCCAGGGATGGGGGGGCGGCGGCTTTGCCGATTCTTCACCTGGTGATTTGGTATATGTTAATTTGAAAAATACAGTAAGCCTTCCAATGCACTGGAGCCTGAAAGAGCAGTATGGTTTTGATGAGGTCATGCTTATCACTGTGTATGTTATTCCTACAACTTCCAAGATGAACAACCCTTGGCTGCAAAAGCTCTAAAATAAGTATGGTTTGACTGCATCCTAATGGATAGATTTCATTTTCTTTAAGTGACTCCTGATCACTTTTCAAAGTCATGTGTGTAATCACTGTGAAACCTACAATTTTCATAATTATAAATATTGGCTATTTTAAGGTTTATGGAATCTTCCTGTCGCACATTTATTTTTTTCCCAGTTAACTCCTGATGCTACCAGCTGTGAACTTGGAAGGTCTGTACCTTCCTGGCATGGGTAGGTACCTTATTGGTAAAAAGATATTTTAACTATAGAGAAAGCCTGTCAAAGAAGGACTAACTGATAAAACAAACCTCTGTAATTAGTAGGTTCTTAGAGCTAATGATAGTGAGACCAAGCCCTAAATCGGAGGCTGTAGATTCCAAAGGCCACTTGAGTCTAGCTGGTTGACAGGATTGTGTCTATTTGTGCAACTCCTGATTGTAGCTATAGTTGAGTCTCTTAAACTTCTGGTCATCTGCTTCCTAACTCAGGGCAGCTGCTGCTGTGGCTAATGCTGAATCAGATATGGATGAATGAGGTCTACCTACAACAACCTGGAATGAGCAAATCAGGTTTTCCTGGTCAGTCCCTCAAAGTGTCCTTGCAATTTAGTACAGTTAGCAGCAGAGCCTACCAGTAAGATGCTAAACAAAGAGTGATGTGTTAATGCCAATCGTATCATAACAGAAAGTAGCAAGTTCAGGTAGGCATGCAAAGAAATGCAACATCTCTACACAAAGGGTTTGCAGTTCAGCTGGGGAGAGCATCCCAGCTGGGATGTGATAGCAACAGGTATCACTCATCTGGTAAGTAAGATAATTTTCTGTCTGCCCATCTCATACTTGGTGCAGATCCCAACTGTGATGGGCTGGTGGCCTTCAGCTGCTGATTGGAAGAGGGCTTGCTGTTGGGGTTAGAATGTCACCCACATAGCATAGTTTGAAATTAGTAGGGATGTTTCTGCATGGGTGGCAGTCGCACCTGTATGTTGCAGTGCAGATGTGTCTGTAATCAGGAAAGGGTTGGAGGGAGACATTCGCTTTTTCTCCTGTGGAGTAGGACAGTAAGATGAATGGTCGTTTGAACACAGTTACATCTTTCTGTGTGGGTGAATTGCTGACGGTGTTTATTGTAAGACGTTTCACCTGGGGGAGGAGTAGGACAGCAGAGACTCTTCTGTCTCTCTCTAAGCATCGTGCAAGGGAAACCCTGCCAACAGATGAATGCTTCTGTACTTCCGGCTTACTACCCTCTCTGACACATATTCTGTGTAGGAGCAGCACTGATGCAGACTCTTACAGAGCCACTCAGGACACATTCTGTCACTGCACCCCATGTTCCATGTGAACTGAGAGCCATATTTTAGGTGAATTGCAAACACGGTTAGTGCAAGTGGCTCTGATCTTGTCTGACACCAGACCCACCAAGTCACGTGAACAAGATGAGTTAAGATCTAAATCTACCTATGCCATGAAAAAAATTGTGTTGTTTACTCATCACTGTATGTGAAACATGCATCTTGACACCTTGCTGTTTGTGCTTTAATGGCTGGATAATACTGATGTGTCACGGACAACAGGTGGCCACTGGAACTCCATCGCTTTCTAAAGCTTTTGTTCTAGCTTTTTATAATCTGTTGCATGGCTGGTTGACTTTGTTGGGGTGCTTCCTGGGACCATCACCAGAATATCTCACCTGCAATGCCTGAATTGGGTTATCCTCAAACTACCACTCAAGGAAGGCTTTGTTGCCCTGTGGCCAGTCTTCCAGTCCTGTAAGGATGCCTTGGTTATCTTAGAGTGGCACATCCTGGAAGGCAGCATGCAGTAGGCAGGGGACATCCCATGCAATCATCCTAGGGATGAGAACAGGGTTTGTACTTCTGGCCAAGGAAGAGAATTTTGACTTGTCATCTGGGGAGAAGCAATTGTTTGCCACCACTTTTCCCTTCAGATCCTCTCCAATACAGGAACAAAAAATTTGTTCTCCCTCTCTGTAGTGATGTTTCTGCCAGGGGCAGCATAAAAGGGAAATAACAGGGTATATGCAGCCAAGAGTGTCCGTGCTGTGCCAGACAAACCAATCCAGTGCAATATATTAGGGGAGGGCTAGAGCCAGGAGCTCTAATTCACAGTGGCTATGATGCACCATGTCTCCAAAGGCTTGTACAAAGCCTCCCCTTTCTCAGATCAGTTCTCTTCTGTGAACAGAGCAAAACTCACAAGGTTCTCAGTATTCCCTGTGCATATTTCTTGGGGAGCATAGTTCTTACTGTGAACATTAAGCCTCAAAGTTGGCTGAATGCAGGGTAGAGAACAAAGTCATGGCCCTTCTGCTCCCCTTCCCCTGACATTCTCGCTTGACTGAAACCATGGAGCTAGATGCTAATAAATCAGCAATCAGCCATGCCCTTCTGAATAATCTTCTGTTCCCCCAAATTGTCTCTTCCATCTAATATTGGTGATTTCATATAATTAATGCTAGAGAAGGGAAGGCTTAGGACTCATGGCCTGTAGGAACACAGGCTTTTGCTATGCAAGTTTCCCCTGCATCTGAAAGAACTCTGCCTTAAGTAATTGTTGCCCTGATTTTAGGATTACTGCTGGAATAAGTTAAAAGAGACAAACTGAGGGGACTGGAGCCATGAGGTCTTTGCTTTTGCCTCACTGCGCTGATAATGTCTTACACAGACAAACTGTGCGCTATTCCCAGAGCAGCTGGAAATCTTGCCAGGAAGGACTCTGCCTGCCACTCCTGTATAATGGAGATGAAGCATTTAGACACATGCAGGCTTACATAATTTTCCTGACTAAGTGACTTCCTCTTTGATAATGTATAAATCAGATGTACCTTAAACTGCCATCCTGTTTTCCTGAAAGCCTGGGCAAAGCTGTGCGAGCTGGGAATAATGATCCCTTGATAAATGAGGGAACTTAACTTCCCAGGGAGGGGGGAAATGGTGCAGGCGATGTTCTCGTGAAAGGCACAGCGAAAGCCTTTGCAAAGGCTTAACTGATATCCCTGATACTGGTTTTGGTTACAGTGTGGTCTTCAGGTGGAGGAAGATGTTTTGGAGGGGATGACTTCTGCCCTGCTGACGTAGAGAGGAGGAGAATATGTGTTCTTAGGGAGTGGGAAGCAGCCGTACTTGCCGAGCCACGGCATGGTGACGATCTCTCTGGCCCCTTCAGGGAATATCTGCTGTTTTCTGCCAAAATGCTTGTTACTCTAAAAGGATGGATTTGAAATCTGTTGGTGTATGGGTTTAGGGAAACATTAACCGGTGTGATGAATATCTGGCCAAATGACACATATAGGCAGAGATGCTACAGTTTCCTACACAATATCCGTGCAGAAGTGGTCATACTTCATCCGAAGGGAGTTGTGTTCAAGAGCCAGTAACGAGTCCATAGATCTCATGAGTTTCATTAGTAAAACATGTTACCAGAGGTTATAAAAAGGCTGCAAATTGAAGCCATGCTGCTGCATTTGTTGAGCTTCTTTGGGAAAAGGGCAGCTGTCACCAGATTTCTGAACTCATCTCTATCATAGAAACAGTGACTGCTGGCAAAGGTGGTGGCTTTTCTCTCTCTTCTGTCTCCCCTCTGCCTGTGGTGTTAACTCCTAGTGACAAAGGTGAAGGGATCTTTTGACCTGGGTTTTCTCTGTCTTATTTTGGAAGGCTCATTGCATCTGTTTCGAATCTTGCTCGGATGTAAACTGTTTGTTTATCTCTTCACAGATGTAAAACATGAGGCTTTATAGATGTAGAATCAGTTCTTTACAACTCCTTGGGTAGAAGGTTTAATCCTCTCTTAAGGGTGAGGAAAGGCACACAGATAGAGCTTCAATGACTGACTGGAGGCCTAATTATGGGTAGGGAGTAAGCTTGAGATTAAAAATAAGGTTTGAATTCAGCCCCTTAATGAATGCTCCTAAATCTCGCTGCCTTGTTTTATGCAGATGTACAAGCAGCATATGTTTTACACAACAGACTCATCATGTTGACTCATCGGAAGGAACAGAAAAGGGAGTGTTTCCGTATTACCCACTATCTGCCTTTTGCGATGCACTTTCCCGATCTCTGTACCTTAAACGCCCTCCTCGCTGTGGTCTTGAAGAGTGCGTGCGTTCGTGAAACACAGGCTTTCTTGCCAGATGGAAGACTATGCAATCACACTTCAAAGGAAGGGGTAAAGGTGGAGGGGAAAGGAGGGGAGTTTGGCAAGATGGAGCTGGTTGTGGAATCTGCCCCCTTGCCCTAGGAATGGCACAGATGGGAAGCGCCGTCTGCCAGTGCCTGGACTGCATGTTCTAGGGGGAGAAGGAAGCCTATAAATTAGTCTCATTTTTTCTTTTTCTCTGTATTTTAACATTTATTTCTTTGTTCTTCCCTCTCTTCACCGTCATCCATCCCTGCCATCAGCTGCAAAACTAATGGCATCATGTCAAAATCTGTTAATGCATCTGCTGTGCAGGTTCAGGTTATCAAAAGTATTAGCTAAGCCAGTCTGCAAACACCTTGGGAACATCTGTCTGCCATCACACAAAAGATTGGGTGGCAGGGAAAGTTAATAAATCTAATTGGTTATGAAGCAGTATTAGGCATTGGATAATACCACCTTGGAATTCTTCCCGTGTCCCCAAAGCTGTTACATGGACTCTCTCTGGCATGGCCCCTGACTGTAAGGGAGCCTAGGAAAGACTTGCTTTGGATTTGCCAAGTCTCAGATGTTGATGGCATTAGTATAAAGTTCTTGCTGTTTTTGCACCCTCTTCTCTCTAATGACTCCAGTGGTGATGGTAGCGAGTGACTTTCTGCAGCCCGTGGATGTGTTGAAATTGGTAGTGGGCATGCTTTTTGTTTCTCTCAGTAAGAGAGAAACTGCCTTTGAGACTTTTGCTATCAGAGGCAGAACTCTGGGTAGCAGACGTTGTGTCTCCAGTGGAAACCCTCTTCTCCCTCCTCCCCTAAGAAATAACTTATAATTATCCAGGGCGAAAGTAGGAGAAAAAAATTCATGAGGTAGAAACCAAAGATGGAGGTGTTTTTAGCAAATCGATAGATTTCTGAAGAGTTGAGTAGCACAGGGAGAGCTGTTGAAGGACTGGCAGGGAGGATCAACAGCATGAATCCATCTAGTGTGAGGCACAGCCACTTGCATTGACTCAGCCTCCTGGCTGCTGTTAGAAAATCTGAACAAAAGGAGATAAAAAGCCATCCCAAAGTTGTCTCCCCTGTGGAGAGTCAGATATGGTGGCTGAAAATCTGCTCTCCACTAGACTGCACTGTAGACCAGGTTTTTTTTTTTTTGTTTTCTGACCTCAGTGAACTGTGGCTGCCTCAGGGAAAAGGGGAATGTAAGCAGCATGAGGAGGAAGCACTCCCAGGAAAATTGTGGAACAGCAGTCAGGAAGAAGAAGCTGTCCTATGCTGCTGAACAGGGGATCCTACTGCTTTAACTCATCTGCTGCTTCTGGATCACCTGGCTGAGCTCACTTGCCCAATCTGCAGCAAGTTGGGACTTCCTTGCTAGGTCCTCCTACCTGTTCTGGGTGGTTGTGTCACAGGTTAGTGGCTGGTTCCTCTTTGTCATCCCAAGCATCTTGTCTCAGTCTAATGATCTAGGGGGAAATGCTAAAAATCTTTGCTTTCTCCATAGACAGGAGAGAGATGGCAACACTTCCATCCCCAGCTTTGGCTCTCCACCAAGTCTGGTAGCAGAGGGACTGACCCCAACAGGATCAGTCCCATACCTGTCTGCCCTAGCAATGATGCCTGAGGAGGCAGTGTTGGCTGATGCCCAGTGTGCTGCTGCCAAGGGACCCCACAAGTTACTATGCATGGGTTACCGTGATGAGGTGCCTGAGGATCTAGTTGTCCTCATCGGACATCCAGTTCCAGGAAAGGTGTACTTTTCTCTCTCCCTCTTGTAGGATGTGAGTGCTGCTGACAGAAGTTTCCACAGGCCCTCCCATACCTGACTGTTTCAAAAGAGAGAAATAGGGTAAGTGGGAAGGTCACAGTCCTTGGATCTAAGTGGGAAGAGATGGAAAATCCCCAGAGTGCCTGTCAAGACAGCTCCAGTGAGTAGGAAGCTAATCTTGACTGGGAAGACTCCACTGAAGATGTTCCTGCTGTGACACTCCCTGCTTTTGGGGGTAGACTAGAAACACTGCCCCTGGATCCAGACTGGTTTTAAGGCTTGCTGTCATCATCCCTTTGGTGCCTGTAGCATCAACATCCCTGTGTGTTAGGCCATTCCCCACTGGAGGGGTGCTTAGTCCTCAGGAGACAGCACTTTACAGTCCGCTCCACAGTCAAGACTCGTTTCTACTCTTCCAGAGATCAGTGCCCTGCAACCTTAACTGCTCCTACCCCTTCCCCTCAGTGCTGGCTTGTATGCTGGGGATGTCTCTGTGCCACCTGGCAGCCCCTCCTGTGGTCCCAGTGCTCCCAGTCTCTTTCTCAGGCTGGGCACGTCAGGCTCTGCTCCCCCGGGTAGTTTTGTTCCTTGCCCACCTGAGTGCTGATGCTAGGGTAAAAATAACTCTACACGGAAATGAGAGCACTGATTGGGATTTAAATAAAATTTACATAAAATTCTGCCTTGAGTACTAATTAATTAGGTGTTAAAAGTCCCCGAAAAAGCAGGAGGGGGGGCTTGTCTGCCTTGCCAAATGGGGGGAAGCTATTAGGAGTCATAGAATCATAGAATCATTTAGGTTGGAAAGGACCTTTAAGATCCAGTCCAACCAGTAGCCTAGCACTGCCAAGTCCACACTAAACCATGTCCCTAAGCACCACATCTACATGTCTTATAAATACCTCCAGGGATGGCGACTCAACCGCTTCCCTGGACAGCCTATTCCAGTGCTTGATAACCCTGTTGATGAAGAAATTTTTCCTACTATTCAATCTAAACCTCCCCTAGCACAACTTGAGGCTGTTTCCTCTTGCCCTATTGCTTGTTACTTGGGAGAAGAGACTAACACCCACCCCTCCACAACCTCCTTTCAGGTAGTTGTCAAGAGCAATAAGGTCTCCCCTCAGCCTCCTTTCTCCAGGCTAAACAACTCCAGTTTCCTCAGCCGCTCCTCACAGGACTTGTGCTCTACACGCTTCATCACCTTTGTTCTTCTTTGGACACACTCCAGCACCTCAATGCCTTTCCTGTAGTGAGGGGCCCAAAACTGAACACAGTATTTGAGGTGCAGACTCACCAGTGCCGAGTACAGGGGGACAATCACTTCCCTAATCCTGCTGGCCACAATATTTCTGATACAAGGAGGGAGAGGTGAAGACTTTCAGTGGAATAACTGAAGTACCATGCTCCAGCCAGCTGGCATGGGGGGAGATTTGTTTCTGGCAGGCAGGAGAGAGGCTCCATTTTGCTGTGATGGGGCAGTGCTTCCAGCCTCACTTGGTGTTGTCTCTAGGCCTCCTTCTCGCGCAGCTAGTGCTCAGCCCTGTACAGGGAAAGAGGCATTTAGCTCCTGATCTTGTCCCTACCCAGGGAAATAGGAGGCAAGTGCAACAGCAAGAGGGAGAGGGGCTGTGTTAGTACTTGCATGTGCTCCATGTTAGCCCCTCAAGGCAACTTTTCTCCATCTATTACAAATATTACAAGAGACAGCTCTGCTGCTTGTGGTGACTTACTGGTTAATTAAGCAATGAGATGTACCAGTCTGGGTGACACCACCAATTAACTTGTTCCTCATACTGTCTATCTAATTTAATCTATCTAGGATTTTATAGAGTGCTCATGGCCATGAAGAGGCTGAGGGTAGGGAGGCCTTTAAATTTTATTGCAGTTTATAGTGCTGTCTGAATCCCTTGGCCACTGTTAGAAAATGGGTCATGTAAATGGACGAGTAGGGATGTTCAGTTGCTTGAGCCATTTGAAATGGGATTGAACCAGCTTGCTGTGTCAGAGAGAACATTTGGCTTTCCCTGGACATAGACCGGAGTCCTCACGCCCCAGCAGGTCCTCAGTGAATTTCAATGGGCTGGGTTATGAGGCTTCTCTACTCAGTAGCTCCTTGCTGCAGAATGCAAAATGTCCTGCTGTGCACTTAGAGATAGGGCTTGGCAGGTTATTGATAACAGTTAGTGAAAGCCTCCCATTTGGGGATAGCTGGAAGAATTCAAACAGACTGTCTTTTCTGCTTTCAGGATCTTCCAATCTGGAGGATCACGGAGCAGTTTTGGTCTCAATGGCTGTCCTGACAGAGGCTGCCTGCCAGGTCAGGCTCGCAGTCTGTCTGGTTCTTAGCCACTCTGGGAAATGTCCCTGTTTCCTCCTCAGCCCACCTGAGTGGCAAATTGCCTTTTACGTGCACAGAGACAGGTTTCCTTGGTCTATGGGCAGCCTACTAGTTGGCCTGCCCAAAGCTAGTAAGACATACCCTCCTGTGAAAACTGAGGGTTTGTTCCAAATTGGGACACCCCCCCTCCCCCTCCAACATAATTACAAATACTGAAATCCTCTCCAGAATAGAGTTTCCTCTCCTTGCCTAGCTGTACTCCCAAAGAGTGCAACAGGCTGCTGTGCAAATCTGAAGGTATGTGAGTCAAAAATCTCTCCCTGCTCAGCTTTGATGTCCAATCTCTTAGCTTTTTTTATCTTTTCATTTTTTAGAGAAGTCTGGAGCTCACAAAATCCACAGGCAGTGGATAGACCCCTTGTTGTGCTATTAATTTTTCTCCACAGCTGGTCATTAAGTACATGGGAGCTGCAATGAGCCTCGATCTATCCCAGCTTTGGCACACCATGAGATGACAGCAAATCCCCAAATGGGAGTACTTTCTTATCCTTCTCACTCCACCCTCCAAAACCCAACATTTAAACTCTGCAAATATTTTGCTCAAATTATCTTTCTCAACATTTCTCCCTGTATATATCTGTGCCCCCAAATATTTTGAAACTTCCAGTGTCCCTGGCACTTAGCTGTGCCTTTGTGACTTGTTTTTGTGTATGTAACCAAGGCAGATCTGCCCTGATAAATGCATGGATGTGGAGTTTTCAAAGAAAATAAAGTGGGGAGCCACCCTATGGTAGGCATGTAGTACATCACCTGTGCTTGGGCCACTGCAGTTCTGGAAAAGATATGAACAGAGGCCCTTCTGCTTTTTCCAGTGCTACAAAGGTTAATTCTAGTTCCTCAGCCAAATTCCAGGTGAGGTTGGTACATGCTGTTTATCTAATCTTTTTGCAACAACATTTGGCTATTGCTATGTTGTGTGGGATTTTTAGCAGAATGGTAATCATCAAAGGCCTAGGGAGCAAAGTCTAACAATCCAGATTAGAGTCCTGCTGTGCTGGGTGCTGTTCAAAGATGGGAGAAACCAGCTGGAGACAGACATTGCGTTCTCTTCCCCTGCCCTATTCTTATCCCATTTCGACATATTTAAATTGCAACTTCAGGCTGAGTGCAAGCAGTGTTAGCATATCAGGCTACATATGCTTTTGAAAAATATAATTCTTCCTGGAATCTCAGGTGCCCTCAACTTTCATTTTCAGGTTACATATTGTACTCTTCAAGTGAAGTGTAAAAGAAGAGCTGCTCTGTTCTGCATGGATACTGAGAAGCCCACAGTGTCCGTTGTTTCAGAAGAGTTTGTTCCCTTTCCAGTGTCCAAGATCTCTTTGTCCTACAATGCACAACACCCTGCCAGCCTGTGTGGTGCTCCTGCCACCCTACCTGCTTCAAGGCTGGGGGACACCATTTGCAACACACTTTTAGGATGAATTTGTGTGGACTCAGGACCTGTGGATGCCACAAAAGTAACATCTCTCTGCAACTGGATGACATGTGTTCTGTAACCAGGGTGGAGATGACTGAAAGCAGCTGCATCTTCATGCAATATGATGATTTTAAAGTGTTGAAAACATGTCTAGCTGTCTGCGTCTTTGGCAAGGTATCCAGACCAGCTCCAGTGCTCAATTTATCCCTGTTTCTAATGCTACCATCACCACAGAAGTGTTTGAACCCCACTCAGCAGTATATTATGTTAGAAGCTTGATAAGTTTATATGTAACTAAATAGGTGGATTTCTGGAGGGAGGAAATAACTTTGAAATATGAGTACTTAACTATCCGTTGCATTGGCTTATCAAATAGATTTGGAAGGAAACTCTATCTCTGTTTGTTGTCACTATGTTGATCTTGTGTCAGGAATATAGTTCAATGTTTCTGCAGTTGTCAGGACTTAGAAAGGCTTTACTCCCTCTCATCTTCTGAATTTTGTTTCTTTTCCACATTTCTCTGCATCACTGGAGACGGCCAGAGCTCAGGACAGGATGCAGATTGCAGAGTGGTGGTAGAGCTTTGGATACCTTTGATGTGTTCTGCTTACAGGCTCAAGATATTTGCTGAGCTTATTAATTTTCCTGCTGAAGAATGTCTGAATCCTTTTTAGCCCTTCACTGAGGGAGCAGGGATGCTGCCTCCTAGGATCACCTGGGAATTTTGTTTAACAAATTCCCTTTTAATGCAGAGATTCACAACAATGACAGCACTTATGCTCTGTCTAACCTCTTCCAACACCACATTACAATGATGGCATACTACGGGTCTTAAGTTTGTAAGTTTGTTGGAAGCATCCTGTAGCGCCTAAACTGAGCATCTCTTGTATGGCTGCCTGTGATGACTGCGGAGCAATCTCAATGCTATGACTGGTCTGATTTATTCCTCTACAGAGTAGGACACCTGCTCAAAGCTCCTCATATACTGACAGAGGTTAGGATGGTCAGGATAAGATCAGTTCTGCATTTCCATACTTCCCAGGAGAGCTTAGCCTTAAATGTAATTACCTCAGCCTTTTCATTGCATACACTCTGTTTGCTAATGTTACCCCTTCTCCTTACCTAGAGAAAATCCAGAGATTTTCTCTCAGTGGTGGTGGATAGAGAGAGTAGCTGGTAGAGCAGTAAAGGCTCACTGCCTCCAAAATAACTGCATTTTATTTGAACCATTTCAGCTACCTCCTGTTATTCTAGTGATCACAATGGAGCTAACTTGTTCTCAACTCTTTAAAATTTTCAGAACCACTTTATATTCCTGGGTGCTGCTGTTTTTCATTTATTTTTGCTTGTAAATCTAAGCTCTTTTATTAATGTGTGTTCCACTATGTGTCTTCCAGCTTAATAGGTATTTTAAGTAAGATATTTTGAAGTTTTTTTAGGGATTACTACTGCAAAGAAAGAAAGAAATCACTTTCCCATACAGATAAATACAGAGCCCAGTATTCAGAGCGCAGTTCTTCCAGAGCTAAAAACCATCACTGTGTTTTGGGGGCAAAACCATAGATTCAGGTTAGAAGAAACTCAGGAGGTCATTTAGACCTCGCTCAAGCAGGGTCATTGATCTGACTTACCTCACCTCACTGTCTTGTAACCTTAATTCTGATGCTAGCTGTCAAGCACTGAAGGAAAAAAAACCACAAAAACCATATCATATGTCATTTTGAAGCACAGCCACAAACACTAACTCTTTTCTCTCCTACAATATAAGCAATCTCTTCTGCTAATGGTAAACCACAACATCCCCATCTGATAGCACAATTCCTTAGAAATCTGTTGCATGCAACTGCCACTGGTTTCAGTCCAGACCTGCTTCTGTATTTTGAGTTGTTAGGAAGTGCTGGTGGCTGAGCACAGTATGCTCTTTGTTTTGGGGAAAGGGGCAGTGTGCAGCACATGGCAGCTCTGGTGAGGCAGTGCAGACATTGATGTGAGACTGTACTTAAGGCTTTAGGACCCAAATCCAATACAAATAAATTCGGCCCAAATGCCCTGATATTTTAGGCACCTACCCTAAGAGGTGGAGGAATAAAAACATACTTCCTGAAGTGAGTGGTCTCACCTCTGCGCTGCCATGGCTGTGCCAAGGAAGACCCTGGAGGGCAACTCCAGCTACTGGATAGGGTCTAGGGCTAGAAAGAAGCTGTGGTGATTTCAGTCCTGCTCTCGGCTTCTTGTGTCTGCAGGGTAAGTCCCACACTCCTTGGGAGAAGATGTACAACAGTATGTAGGTGCCTAACAGGGATCATACTGGGATCTTCAGAAACTCCCAGGCACCCAAGTACATCAGTAAATCTGCACCTCGTTCAGTCCCTCACAGCAGGATCATTAATTTATCTGTAAGGAGATGCTACTGGATGCCTGGTGGGCCACCAGTCTGCATAATAGGGCTCTGCTTGAGCCCAGGGGAACTGAATGGCAAATGGCAGAAATGATGCAGTGCTGGGAAACTGAACTCACTAGAAACACTTCCCAGGCTCACTAGCGAGCTATCTCCCTCTGCCAGGGGTCAGCCCAGCTTTTCAACTAGGCAACCATCTTCAAACAGACATCGTTAAAAAAAAAAAAAGAAAAAAATCAACTTGTCAGATTTTTTTTACTTGCCCAAATTGGATTTCACCCCCACACTTCCTAATTACCCTGGCCGATAGTCCAGATTTGACAGTGGTCATCCAAGGGACACATTTTCTACACTGTCCTGTTGATGAACTCTCTGTACCAGGTTACTGTGCAGTCAGAACATGCTTCTTACAGACACAGAATCACTAATGAGTGAAATAGCTTTTCTTCAGCTAAATATGCCATGCATTTAAAATGTCTGTCCTCTATGATAGGATCTTCCAGGCATAGTGATGGAAGGTGTGTGGGCTGGGACTACGCCTTAGCCAGAGATCTCACAGAAACATTGAGAGTGGAATGGATGGGCATGAATGGCACCAGAGGATGTGGCAGAAGGACAGGAATGACAGCTGTTGATGACATCTAAACTAGAAGATTATCAAGATCACAGCACATCTTGCAGCTTCTCAAAACACCCAGATTGAGAATAAAGCAAAAGACAGACTGAAGCCATTAAGAGGTAAGATAAAGGACAAGCCTGGAGCCATTAAAGACATCCAGGTAAGGAGACTAAAGAGAATGAGTAAATCAGCAATGTTTCCTAATACTTCTGACAGGTGGAACAGGGCAGGGAGACAAAAGATCACAACCACTGTGAACCCTTAAAATAAACAAAAGGCAGATCCAAAACCAGCTGTGGTCCCCTGCCTAAGAGAAACTGTAGGGATGTGATGACTCATTAGTTCATGTACCTTGTCCCCCTGTCTTTGCAAGGAGTCCTGGTGCCTAAGAACATGTGGGCATGAAAGAATGATTGTGAATGAAATCAGTGGTTTAGAATAAAATCACCCCCCCGCCCTGAGTTGTGGTTGCCCCCTCCCTGGAACTGTTCAAGGCCAGGCTGGACGGGGCTTTGAGCAACCTGGTCTAGTGGAAGGTGTCCCTGCCCATGACAGGGGGGTTGGAACTAGCTGATCTTTAAGGCTTCTCCCAAGCCAAACCATTCTATGATTCTGTGATATGGTCTCTCATTGAACTCTTCTGCATCAGTTGAAATTTGTGCAACAGCAGAGCACTCCAGTTCCTAGCAAAGGAGTCAAAAGTGTGATAAACCCTAAAAGATTATGTTCTGCATGAAGAATATGGAATATTCACACGCAGCCCTGTGAAGGTAGGTGTGTGCTCTAAACCCTGTGGTTTAATTAATTCTTAAAGCTCCTCAATTTGACATTGCTTTCCTCTCCATATAGAATATAACTGAAGGAGGGATAATTTTCTCTCCTCCTCTGCTTCTCACTTTCTCTACCACCTGTTCCTGAATATATGTCTTCTGTCACCAAAAACTATACATACTATGTTGAATGAACAAGCCCTTATGCATGGTTGTAGTCCTGAGGCAAAGGTGTGCTGGGAATATTAAGAAAGCAGGCTGTGAATGAGGGGAGAGAAACTCTACAGATTATATATGTTCTTCCTTGTCTTTCTTTCTCTGTAAACTCTGGCTCTAACTCATGTGTGAGCTGCAAGACAGCTGTCAGACTGAGCACTGCTTTTTAAACACATCTAGTGAGGAAATAAGGGTTGGGCTAATGCAAAAAGGTGAAGCAAAGCCTTCATTTCAGTTGGCAGATGGCTCCTGGCTGGACCCAATGCTCATCTCCCAGGGAGACTGGAAATGACTGCAATTTTTTCCTCCCCTCTGTCTCTAAGCACCTCAGGGTGCTCAGATAACACAAGTGTCTGAAGTCCCTACATGCTTTTCCCCCCCACCCCACTTTCTCTCAGAGAGTGAGGGCACATGCTCACCACCTGAATGCAAAACGGCTTCTTTATTCCTTCTGCTCAGCTGCAGCCCTGCTGATTTCAAGCACAAGTCCTGCTGTGTGAGGCTGCAGCCATAGATAACACTGGAGCAGCTTTGTGGCTTGTGCTGGTTTGAGTGAAGGTGAAGGCTACTGCTGATAGAAGTGGCTTGAGGGAATTCTGAAGCAGACTAACTGCCTGAGTTAGCAGTTGTTGTCTGATGGAGAACCTCTCCTGACCCAATCTTGCAGAGTGTCCATCAACCAGTGTTTCTGGTGACCTTGCTGAAAGGTCTGCTGTGAGGCAGAGGAGCAAGAATGAAGAAGGAAGGACTTCCCTGGCTCTTTTCCTGAGTGCGAAATGCTGAAGTTCTACATAGCTTTGGATTTCAGTGGGCAAGAGCAACTAAGAGAGAAAGCAAAGAAAGCACAGGCGGTTTCTAGAGACAGAATAACATAGCTTACAATATCTAAAACTGAAATGTCCCTGCACAAGGGCCATGCTCTGTTTAAAGAAAGAACTGTAGGATTTAGAAACTGCATATATTCTCCAGCAACTGCTAACTGGACCATGGCAAGACTTCAGAGCATCACTTTCCACTCATAATATGGCTTCTAGCACAGTCAGTGCAGACTTTTGCCATTTCATTCAACATCTTTCAGGTAGGAAAATGGGAGAAAGGGGGCAGTCTGTGCCCCACTATTGCATGACGGTGGTTTCAGGAAACCTCCTTGGGTCCTGGTGGCATTGCATTGCCAGTTGGATGCTCTGGGGGAGATGGCAGCAGATGAGGGCACCACTAGCCAGGGGAGAGGTTCTCAGCTGGCTGAGTGTAGCACAGGTGCTTCTGGGGGGGATGTGGCACAGCAGAACCGAGGCATCCCGTCCTCAGCTCCTGATGTAAGGCTGGGGCAAATGCATGTTGTGTGGGAGGCCAGAATATCCCTTGGGGTGGTGAAACAGCCTAGAAAACATATTTGCATGTTTTCATCCTCGTCCTTTTGCTGAACTCAGCTCCACAGTGGAGACAAGTAACTTCGGCCTCTGAGTCTTAGTGTCACCAGCTAAAAAATGGGGCTAATATCAAGCTTACCTACTTTCCAGTGAGTCGCAGCTAATTAGAGTTAGCATTAGTTAATGTTTGCACAGCTCTGGGATGTGAAAATGGCAATATCATGCTAAGTATTACTCCTAGTGCCTAGACACCGTGATTCTTCATAACCAGAGCAGTCAATTAAATTAGCTGAAAGTGGAGAGATGCAGCAATGAGGAAGGCGGAGGAGATATACAAACAATACTGTATGCATGATGGCCTGCAGCTGCAGAGGGCAGGGAAAGCTCTGCTTCTGCTACTTGGGGAGCCAGAGAGAGAGGTCTCTGTTTGTGTAGGAGGGCAGATGTTCCCCAACAGCTTTGGGTTGCCTCTGCAGCAGTCCACTGGCTGAGGAAGGTAAGGGACAGTTCCTGACACCTTTATGGGATAGAGGGCTCTGCTCAATTCTCACATGGCCCGCGCTCATATGTGTCAAGGATGCTGATTCTCTGTGAGATCCACAGGACAAAGCTGCGCAGCACTTCCTGGAGAGTGAAGGGCAACCCTGGCTCGTGTCTGTCAGCCAGCACCATCCTTAGTGGGGAGCAAGGAAGACTTTACCGGGGGCAGTACAGGGCAGAGTTTCAGTGGCCACGATGCAGGACAGCTCTGGATGTAACACAGCCTGGTAGGTACATTCTCTCCAGCAGGAGATCCATTTCACCCACCAGCTACAGGCTAGAAGCAGACACTCAGGGAGAGTGTGGGAGAAGCAGGGTGGGAACAGAGCCATCTCTGTTCCCAGCAGGGCACCATTCTGAAGAGGAAAGTAGTGGGACTTGGTTGAAACCCAAAAGGGGGATTTAAAAGTGTGTGATGCCATTTCCCAAACCTGGATTTTGTCCAAGACACTTGGATTAATACCCTGTTTTTTGACAATTGATCTGGAATGACTACCCATGTCAGGGCCTTAGCTTGCAGCCTCTTTCAAGAGCCATCCCCAGCCACACAGAGGTCTGACTGCCTGTAGGTGCATGATCCACCAGGGAGGATTGCCACGCTCTGAATCACCAGTGCTGTTTCTTACAGCTCCCCAGTGTTAACCTACATATTAGCTGAGGACTTGGCTACAGCCCCTGGCCAGCTTCCATACTATTCAATTGCATTCTGCTGCCTTGAAATCCCCCTCCTCACACACATGCACATGTATACCCCAGGGTTTCAGAGGGACATAGAAGCTGTTACTGCTTTCTGTCCAAAACTCCTGCACAGCTGGCTCATCCTTCCAAAGAACAGGCTCCATTTCAGTGCCACGAGACATGAATTATGTGTCTGCAAAGGTTATAAAAACTCCTTGGGACCCTTTGGAAGGAAGATGCAATCTTGAGATGAAAAGTGGTATTAAAATGTCACCTGGTTTGACTGCTGGCACGATCAGGGCCTGTGGCTTTGACTAGGGAGAAGTATCCTCGTGATGCTGTAAGGCAAAGATTGCTGACACTAAGCATATTCCATTTATGAAGTCATAAAGGTGTCTGTATTAGGTAACTGATTTAGGATTTTGTTCCTCCTTCCTCCTCCTCTCCTTGTCCTGTGGTTTTTCTTCAGCCTCCTCCCTGTCTCCCCATACTATCTCTTCTCTTCCCAGAGAAGCTGAGTATCTCCTGCCATCAGAATGGTTATTCTCCCCTGTATTAGAATGAATGATTAGTCTTTGTCTAGTTGCCTCCATAATTAAGAGCTGAATGAAAGAATATTCTTGTAAGTAAGCAAGATGGTCACTCCCTGTGGGGCTGTTGGGAGTGTGGTACAGCTGTCCATTGGCTTATAGGCAGGGAGGTGGGTGTCCTGTGTGGAGACACATTCACACCCAGCCCCCAACACAGGTACCACATGCGCAAGCTGTCATGCTTGTAGCTGGGGCCTGTACCTCCCCAAGATGGATGTGTGCATATGATGATCTCTTTGCATTCATTTGTGGGCTGCTACAGCTATCCCAGCTGATGTGTATATGTACAGGGGCACATGCTTGCCCCCTCACCCCCTGTACCCAGCCCTACACAGGCCTGTACACTCCTGACCAAGGACTGAGCTTCTGCATACCTCCAGCTTGACTTTCTCATTCTCCTGACTCAAAACCATCAGGCTAGTCCTATCTTATCTCCCCTGGATAAACCCCACATTAAGAGGAGGCTGTCTGGGGAGGGCTGGAGTGAACAGAGAGGTGGTGAGTGAAGAAGGGATATTAGACAGGAATAAAGTGTAAAGAACACCCCACCCTTCCTATAAATATCCCAACAGCTCCACTGCTTCCTAGCAGCACTAATGAGGCTCAACAGGAGTGATGGAGGGTGACAAAGGAATCACTAATGAACAATCAGAGATGGTGCTCTGCTGCTAATGGGACTAATGAGCTGCTCTGCATAAGATGAGAGGGAAGGAGGAAGAGGAGCAGATGGGCTCTTGGAGGGAAGGCCAGTGGCAGCAGGAACACCATGAGGAGTGCCCTGCAGCATGGCAGCGCTTGCTGCTGTCTCTGCTCCTTCCCTGGCAGGAGGTACTGACCACAGGAGAGCCAGCACTGGAAGCTCTGTCTGAGTGGCTCGGGCACAGCCTGCATCGTGGTGTGAACCACAACTTACCACAACATGCCTCAGCCCACATGACAGGTCTTGTATTGTCCTTGTGCATCAGAGAGGTTAATCCAATCATTTACTGAGGAAAAGGGGACACATCTTCTGTAACTTCAGTGGCCAAGATGTGGACATGTGGGCCTCCAAAGGGCAATTCACCCTACTCTTAGAGATATCCAAGTTAGAGCAGAGGTGTCAGACTCTGAAAGTGCATTTACCATAGCAGGCTGGATTGATTCTCCTGCCAGAGGAGTGAGGGCCATGTGAGAATTGAGCAGAGCCCTCTATCTCATAAAGTTGTCAGGAACTGTCCAGTGGACTGCTGCAGAGGCAACCGAAAGCTGCTGGGGAACATCTGGCCTCCTACACAGAGACCTCTCTCTCTGGCTCCCTAAGTAACAGGAGCAGATTGATTCTTTCTATCTTCTGAGTGGGCACCAGGTGTGACCAGCCAGATACCCTGGGCATTATTATCCTGCTTTGAAGGGGATTAGCATCTTGTTCCCTACATTTAGCCAGTAGGAACTGGAGTCCAGCTGTAGGTAAGAAACTCAGGTTTCACAGGGAGTTGGCATCTGTGATATGGTTGAGGAAGGAGTGTACAGGAGAAAGAGCAAGAGACAGAGGCATATGCTGCAAAGGAGAGATGCCAGTCTGTGCTTCAGTCAGCCAGGTATGGGCAAGGGGAGAGTATAACCCCAGCCCACACCACTAAAGTTTGACAAAGATTTTGTGACTTAAAAAACAGGGTGGCCTGGTGCACTCCAGCAATGCATAGCAGATACACAAAGAGGATTTCCCAGCTTCAGAATATGACACAGGCAAACCTTTGGGTCATTTGGGTCATTTTTGCTTGGCACATTAGTACCATGCCTACAATGTTTGCTAATGTGAGACTGGAGAGGCTATGGTGCCTTGTTTTGCTTCTTACACCTGACTGCTGATCCTTCCAGCACTATTGGGCCAGAGCAGGTATACCATCTCTGTCACCCTATTTCAGTCCTTAACCCCTCTTCTGAGGCTGCAGACAACCAAACAAGCTATGATCTCTATTGCAGTCCAGGCAAGGATCTGCTAATAGCCAGTCTGATGTCCATTATTTCCCTTTCACAGAAGCTCTCCGAACAGCCAAAAGATAGTCACTTCTGGTGACGACCGTTCACCAAGAGCAGCAGGTTAGAAAGGCTGCAGCATTGCTCTCGTTTCAATTCAAAAGCAGATGCTATAAATTATCTTGCAAATGGAGCTGTAGGAATGATTTTCTGCCTTGCCTCCATAATTTGTTGGCACTTTATCTAGGCGCACAGCTGCGGGCAGGGTGTCCTCAGAGGAGGGAGAAGGCACTGAGCCTCTCTGCCCACTTACTAGTTTGTACTGGGAGAGAGGATTATGGGCTGGGTGCAGTTCCTCTGACAAGTGTTGAAAACCTTCTTTCCCCTAGGGCGGGCTCTGTGCAAGGCTGTACACTGACTTCCACTCCTGATATAGTCTCCAGTGTAGGGGGCATCTCTAGCATGAGATGGACCTAGAGAACCAGTTCTGTATTCAGAGCAGCCTGTGGACTACATAAAGCCACCAAGTATTCAGATGGCTTCTCTAACTTTTGCAGGGAAAGGATGTAATGGAAAGGGGTAATTTGGTACTGGGCAGATGAAAATTACAGTGCTATGTTGACTTGAAGCCAGCTAGTTGGGATGCCCTCAGTGCTGAGCCAGGAAAGACTCCATGCTCTGGGGGTGTTCACAGGGAAGACGTGCTCCCACTCTCCTCAGGTCTTTTCACAGAATTTCACAGAATCATTCAGGTTGGAAAAGACCCTTGGGATCATTGAGTCCAACCATCAGCCCTACTCTACAAAGTTCTCCCCTACACCATATCCCCCAACATCTCATCTAAATGACCCTTAAACACATCCAGAGATGGTGACTCCACCACCTCCCTGGGCAGCCTATTCCACTGTCTGACCACTGTTTCTGTGAAAAATTTTTTCCTAATGTCCAGTCTGAACCTCCCCTGTTGCAGTTTAAAGCCATTCCCTCTTGTTCTATCGCTAATTACCTGTGAGAAGAGCCCAGCACCAACCTCTCTACAACATCCTTTCAGGTAGCTGTAGAGAGTGATGAGGTCTCCCCTCAGCCTTCTCTTCCTCAAACTGAACAGTCCCAGCTCCTTCAATCTCTCCTCATAGGTTTTATTCTCTAGGCCCTTCACCAGCTTCATTGCTCTCCTCTGCACTTGTTCCAGCACCTCGATATCTCTCTCGTATTGAGGTGTCCAAAACTGGACACAATACTCCAGGTGTGGCCTCACCAGTGCAGAGTACAGGGGTACTATCACCTCCCTACTTCTGCTGGTCACACTATTTCTAATACAAGCCAGGATGCCGTTGGCTTTCTTGGCACACTGCTGGCTCATGTTCAGCTGTTTGTCAATTAGAATCCCCAAATCCTTTTGTTCAGACAGCTCTCCAGCCACACCTCCCCAAGCCTGTAGTGATGCATGGGGTTGTTGTGGCCAGCTGCTCCTTCTTCCCCTTCAGAGTCCTGCATGTTGATTTCCAACATGAGAACTCCCTGTGTTTGGCCCAGGAGGATGATACCTATATCTATATGTGGAGATCTGAGATGAGCTGTGAGGCAGATCATTTACAGGATCTTTGTGTTGCTTGTGGGATATTCAGACCTGTTGCATTTGTCAAGTGTGCGTGCCTCGAGTCCTGCACTCTGTGTCTTGCTGTGAATGTCCCTGTTGATACAAGGAAATGGTCACTGTGTCACTGCCCTGCCTCCAAGGGCTACTGAAAATGCTTCTCCAGGATCACCTTCTGGCAGCTTTTCATAGTTGCAGAGGAGCCCTGTAGAAAAACCTTACAGGTTTTCTCTAACTCTGCATGGAGAATATTGCAAGGAAAAGAAATAAGAAAGACATGGTTGGCTCAAAAACGCAACCTGTCTTTTCAAACAGCCACCTTGCTGTTCTGATGCCTGATCAAAGAAAAAATCTATCTCTTTGATAATGTGATGGGTAATGTGATGTTACCCTTAATGACTGTAGTGATATGAAGCTAATGGAGGCCAGAGCCTTGGGCCTTGTGCACATGCAGATATAGATGTGTATATTTTGTGTGTCCCTAGAGTTTACAAGAGAAATTCATGGTAGGTGACTGGGGCAGAACATGAAAACAGGATGGACAAGATGCCACATGAGTTCTGCTGTTACGGTTTGTCACTGCCATGCTGGTGGTGGTGGCAGGAGTGAGTGAGTGGCACTTGACTAGGTGGGATGAAAGAAGGGCTGAAGGCCAGCCTGTAGTACTAAGGAGGGAAAGCCTTGCAATGCAAAACTGCAGAGAGCGATGGGAGGATGCCATCTATGGCTATCCGTCTCTGGCCAGTCTGCTTTCTGTAACTGCTTTGCCAGCTTCAGGCTATGACTGGCATTTGCTGACAGCTACTTCCCCAGAGAAAGGAAAGGGTGCTGTCATGTGGGCCCTAATGCCTATGTACATTTTTCTCTTCAGGATCCAGAGATGCTAAGACTGCTCATTAGGAGCGCAGTTTTGTAACCTGTTTGCCTGCTACTGATCCTGGCACCGGTGCCTGAGAGCACATGTACTTGTTTTCTCTAGCTATTGGCACACTTCAGTCTCCACTTGCCTCCTCCCCACACTTCCTTTCCCAAAAGTTAGTCAGGCAGAGGCAGATAGAGGAGGAAGGACACCAGATAGACCTGCCCAACAGAAATTTTTCCCAGCATGTCCTTTCAGGGTCTGGCCCTTAAAATACAGGAGAGGGTGGTTGTTGCTGCTCTAAGTGACTATGCTGCAGCTGATCAGTGTAGAGATATCTTCCTTCCAGCTGGTAAATGATCTCCTTCTTCCTCTATGTAATATGCTATTATGGCTGAAGGATGCTGTTTGTGTTTTTTTGTTGTTTTTTTTTTTTTTTTGGTTTGGTTTGGTGGTTTTTTTTTTGTTTGGTTTTTTGGTTTTTTGGTTTTGTTTTTTTTTTTTGTTTAGTTGGTGCTGTTTCTAGTTTGGGAAGAAAATGTCTTTGCTGAAACCATGATGGGCAGAGGAGTGTCTGTCACATTCCTATGGCCATGGAACTGTTGTGCTGTCTGTATTTATTCCATCTGTACAATTATGCTGGGTCTCAGCAGCTGAGCTGCATCTGCTGAATTCTTCAACTGAACGCCTGGAGATACTACTCCTGGAGATATCTGTATCATTAGGCATTGGATGAAGCTGTAGTTTCAATCACTTCTATCGCAAACTTCCAGTGCAACTTTAGACAAGGTGTTTTAAGCTCTTACCCCTCATCCCTGCCTCCCATCTGCAAAATATGGATATCTAAATCTTTCTCTTACCCACTTGGATTTTAAGTTCTTTGGAGCAAAGGGGTTTTTTTACAACATGTATAACAGTCTCCCTTTAGGTTTCTGAGCATCACCATACCATAAACAGATAGTTTCAATTAGTATTAAAGCTGATAATTTTTAGTAAGTGATGATCTAATGATGCTCTTTGTAACAGTATGAAAGCTATGCTTCAAGTCCTATTCCAGTTCTTCTTGTATCAGTATCTCTGTATCTCTTAAGTTCCCTTTTTCTCTTGAATTCTTTCATGCCGTGCTGCTGTGGTAAAACAGCTGCCATGGAGCACCTCAGCCTTGACATATATGTATGCAGGCAATTGGAGGTGACAGATGGGAACAAAGTTCTCTTGTTTTGGAAGAGAACTGCAACGTCATAATCCAAAATCTGCAGTCAAAAAGGATTTTAACTCTTAAGTTTCTGTTGACACCTTGGGTTATATTCATACACCAAAGAAGCATGGTGGAAAGGCAAAAGAACACGATGCACCCAAACCTTCACAGACATTTGGCCTGTGACAGTCAATTATATGTGTGCAGGAACTCACACTCTGTCGTCTATGGAGATACCCATTTCCAGGGGCTATGTAATGTCTGAGCACTTACATACAGCAAGTAGAATATTTACAAATACACCCAGTTGAGGGAAGGGGTCTCTGTAAATATCTTTCACTGCACCAGCATCCCTAACAGGGAAAGTCATCTTTCTCTGGTACGTTGCTCCAGCAGAAGCACCATAGGACCCGTTGCCATGGAAACAAAACCTTTTCCTTCTCATGTTTCAATAATGTATTAAAGGTTTTCAGGGCCTTTTCCCCTTTTTCCTCTGCTTGGCCTTTCAGCACTTACTGTGCATCATATACTGGAAGTGCAATGGTCTTATTCTTCAAAACACAAACAACAAACAACCTGCAAAATTGTTCTTCCATCTCAACTGACTCTGCCATCCTTCCTTTCTCCCTCTTGTCTCTGTCATTTGATGGATTAGGTTTTCTATCTTAATCTAACTCAGAAACAGGAATTTGCTTTGTGTGATACAAAGTTTCTTTGCCCGTGCCCAAAAGCTCTCCCCAAGGGTGAGGGAGTTGTCCTGCTGCCATGGACCTGTCTTGCAGTTGAAGTTTTTCCCTGTTACACAATGCAGTTGAATGTCGTTTGGGGTATTGAGGCTGAGGAGGCAGGAGGTGTAAGGATTTCCGCTCATGGGAAGAAAGTGATGAAATGTGCTTTCACAGCAACGATTTCCATTGCTGCAGTTTCAATGCCTTACAGTCTCTGCTGTGAAACCTACAACCCAGCCTGCTTGCTTCGTTGCATAGAGCTGGGTGCGCCTGCTTATTAGAGTCTCGTTTGTTGAACAGCACAACAGATGAAAGAAGAGATCTAGGAGCAGTTAAGCACTGAGCTTTAGAGATGGTCCTCACTGTGCTGTGCAGCTGCCTGTTTCCTTGCACAGTCCATTCCTCTAACGAGACCTGCAGTTCCCTCTAAACAATTCATGTCCCACTGCAGCTCCTCCCTTACGGTCCACAGGCAACTCCCAGCTTTTGAAAACCTTTGTGAAAAGCATAGAGAAGGGTCTTATGTGGGTGGTCATCATGGCACAACCACTTGGCATTCATGGGCTGCACTTCGGATAATCCCCTAGTCACCGCTTCCTTCAACTCTTTATGCCCCCCTCGACAAGCACAGCTTTGGGTACCTTTGCTCTTACCTGCTAAGCTGACTACAAAAGATGTAGTGTGTTTGGGTTTTGTTGCTTCTGAATGTGTGGGAACAACTGTCAGCCCTAGAAGGCAAACAGTGTTTTCTAGAAGATTAAAAAGAGAAAAAGGCAATTTATTTGAATACAGCAGGGCTTTGGACAGCACTGAAGGCGTCCTCTGACCCATCAAAAGAATAAGCTAGGACATCAAAAAGCACTAGAGAATGCACAGGGTTACTGTGTTTACCTGCCAAGAATAAGAACAGGAGCTGGATCTCATAGCTGAGATACTGAGATGGGATGACAAGAGAGCAGATAAATGACCAGTCTTAATGGATGTTGGGCCCGCTGCAGAGAGATAAATAAAAGGAGGGGTTTCCTATGATTCAAATTGCTCCTCTTTGGTAGTATGGGAACACATCCCCTAAACCAGTCATCAACCATGATCCCTAACTCCCCATCAGCTACAGCAATTGGCCCACTCCAGGAGAAGGGTCGAAGGGGAACATTACCAGAGCCTGATGTGTGCATTGCTGGAAGGCCTAAGACTGCAGTAGCACAGCATACATGTGTAACTGCCTCCCAGGGAGATTAGTCTCTGCTGTGTTCTTATCTGTGCTCTCAAATGGAGTCAGGTTGAGCTAATTCATTATTTGGTTAGGAGACCTGTAACTTGGGCTAGAAAAAGGTTTTGATGGATTCAGCATTGGTGAAATTCCCACACAGAGTCCATGGAAAACGTTGTTTGCAAGTCAAAGGTGTGCATTTGGCTGTGGGAGGTGCACTCTTTCTGGGGAGCAGAACCACCACACCAAGCACTTGAACTCGTGGAAGGCTTTGCTCCCTAGGTCCAAATGACACAGTGAGGCAAAAGTGCTAAACCACACTCTGAGTTCATAGCCTAACGACAGAATTGTCTACCGCCAAGGAAAGTGCTTGAGACTAAACCATTATGTAATTGCACTGTAAACTCATAATTACTTATTGTGTTTCCTTCCAAAGACACTGAGCTGAACTGAGTGTCTCTTTATTTTGTAGCAATTACTGATAACAAATGGTTTAGTTAAAGCTTAGTAAAGATACTTTTGGTCAAAGCCTCTATTTTTCCAATGTGGACTAGAACTTAATATTTTTGGCCACAGCCCAAAGAGGTGACGTTTCGAAGTATGAATAAAACTAGCATAACAACTTGCAATCGTGTGAGGACAACTAAGATCTACATTTCCTGTAATTCCTTCTGTTGTCTGCTGTTTTTTCTCACGGTCTGGATCATCTCAGTTTGGCTTAACAGAAAGGCAAGAGCCATCTTTCTGCTACAGTTTTGTCTAGTGCCTTGCACAAGAGCTGTTGGGGACCACTGCTGGGGGCTGAGGTGTGGGGCCCCACCAGCAGAGATGAGATTACTGCTGTAATGAGATGAACAGAGATTGACTGCACAGAGCTGGGAGGGTGGTCCCATGGGAAATGTAATCATCACGCTGGTGCCAGTCACAGTTAGTGGCACTGGGGCTTAAATCCCTATCATCAGGGTTATCAGAGAGTGATCAGTGCTGGCAGGAAAAGGGGAGCAGTTTAAGCAGATGGGATATCTCTAATCTTCCTAGTAGTTGTGTATGTGCATTGGTGCCATGAGGGCAAATAATCTGGACATCCAAATCCCTTGTCTACACTTGGAGCGTATTCAAATGGATGTCAAGGTAAACAACCACAAATCCTGGCTTGGACTGTCTACCCTTGGGGCCTCTAGTGTTGTCACCAGGCTGGGTGGTTGTGGACTATGGTCCCTGACAAATATACAGGAGGCTTTCTCTGAACGCATCCTTTGGAGCAGAGCAGCCTACCCAGCACGGCTTTTAGGAGCCAACCCCTGCACTGGCACCAGAGCCAGTCTGCAGCCTCGTTTTGCAGTGGAAAGGAGATCTGGGACTGATAAAGAGCAGGAATAGCTGGGACCGTGTGGGTGACAACCTCTCCCAGGAGATTTTGTGTGCACACTGTTTTCCCAAGGCGAAAATCTGCTCTTCAGACGGCAGCAGACTGGGAAGGCTTGGCTGGGCTCCCTGTGGCCCTCTGCTGTACTGACATGCTGTGAGGCACTTTTCCTGGGGGCCTGCTGGGCTTTGAGAGTATAAATCAGCAGAGCTGTGTGGCATGGGGTAGGAGGCCAGTCTGCTTTCTGGGCAAGAAGGAGGCTGCTTGTGAGTGCAGTTTGATTGCCGTAGGAGCAGACAGTGGACATGCCTCTGCCCACCAAACCAGAGTCCCAGTTGGAGCTGCATCCTCCAGCCACCCCACCCCAACTCAGCACTGCTGGCCCCTTTCATCACAGAGCCTGTGGCTGTCACACTGCTGCCTCAGAGCTTAAATGCTTCCCGTTTCCCTGCCTGTCCAGATGTTGCTTCCTACCTCCCTGCAGACCAACCCCAGCCCACCTTGCTTCTGTAACCCCCTCCAAGGCTCCTCCTAACTCCTTCAGACCTGCCCACCTGATATGCAAAGTCCACCATGACCCGCTCAATGCTTTTTTTTCCAAATGTGTCCCTCTTTTCTTCATTCTTGCCCGTGACAATTTCTGCTGGTTAGTGTGGCTGCTCCAGCCACCCTTCATGTGCCTCCCCAAGGGAATGATAGCTCCAGTGGAATTTTGCCAAAATTCCTTCTCTGGATGAATCAAAGACCACAAAAAAACACTTGTCTAGGGAAGACTTGACCTATGCTAGTCCTATTGTTGTTGACTCCTGCTAGGGGTACGGTAACTTTGTCTTACTATTTTTGTTTAACTCTATCATCCATTTGTTTAAAAAATGAAGGGGTTTGGATGGAGGAGACCGAACTAATTGGGCATTTGAGCCAAGTCTGTGAAAAGATCTTGGAATTTTGAAACAGTTAATTTTGGACACAGCTAAAGATTTGATTTGAGTGATTTTGGAATAGACTTAAAAATACAATTTTTTTTTTTAAAAAGTGACCTTGCTGAAAACAAGAAAAATAGGAACATCTTTTCAGAGTGATTAAATAACTGCAAACTATAAGAGAGGTCAGTTTGGAAAGAATGAAAGGGGTCAGGCTGGATCCAGCATGAACTACTTTGCTTAAAATCTGCTTGAAAATATTGTTTTGGTTTGAATCTCATTGGAGGCTATATAAAAATGAATAAATATCTCCCCAGCTCTACTTTACACAACAGTGAGAAATACTAGAGGTGGACTTGCACACTTCTGAATGGAGACAACCCTATTTTTGTACAGTATAGAAAGAGACTGCCATGGCACAGAAGAATGTACAACCTCTAAAGAAAAGAACAGAGGGAAAAAGAAATATGGGGGGAAAGGGTATATCCTGTCAGCAGAAAGGAAGCCTTGGTAATATGTATTTGGTTTTTGGTAATATGTTTTATTAATGACTTTTTAAACACTGTTTGGTCTTGTTTAAACACCAGTTTTATAGAGATTTAACTAAATTGGTTTACAAAACAATTGAATTAAGTCAAGCAATCTCTTAGAGCACAGACACCTGTATCATAAGTGTTTATATTGGCTTAGCTTGTGTCAGTAAATCATTCTTCCTTTGCTGCCCTGCTTCTTCCCACTGCAGCTGTTTGATTGCATTGCAGGTGGCTTTGCCTCCCTTTCTCCCTCTGGAATTTGACCCATCCCCCTGCAGCAGAAGAGTGGTGAGCTGGGAGAAGGACAGACTGAACGCAGGCCTGTTGGCCTTTTTGGAAGTCAGATCCTGAGGAGGAAAAAGAGGCAGAGAGGAGCGTTAGCAGCTTTGCAGACGCAATGCCTGCATCAGCTCAGAGACGCGGCTTGCAGCTGACTACATTGGAGCACTGGCTCTCCCAACAGCCGTTTTAGTCACAGGAGCTCAGACCCAAGCAAAAAAGTAGTTTGTTTTTTTTTTTTCAGAAAGTGAGAAGTGCACATGAAGACACCACTTCTTCATGTTTTGTCACTGTGCTGGCTAATTTCTCCCTGCCTCAAAATGTTTTGTGAAAATGTCCTTTTGCCCAGGTCACAATGATGCTGTTGTTATACTTGCCTTTGACTCACACTGAAGCAGGATTCCTTGCTGGCTTCTGCAGTGCAGGACCTGGAGATGTACAGAGCAGCAAGTTCCCCTTTCAAACCAACCCTGTTGGTTGACATCCCTGACGTTTCTGCACCTTCCTGCGGTTTACATGTTGCTGGTCCCCACACATTCGCAGGTGGCACTTCAGCCTCCGCCTGGGGCTGATGCGCAAGGAGGAAAAGAGATGGCAGCCAGGGTCCCTGGTGGAGCCACGCAGCTCCCAGCACCTGTCCTGGAGAATCAGCTGCCTTGCACTCATCGTGTCTTCTGGTGCATCAGCTGAGGGTGCTGCGTGTATCTGGGCATCTGCAGGCAACGTCGCTGTGTGGAAAAATAGGGAGTGGAGCTTTCCTGCAGTGCATACTCACCCATTAAAAAACAGTTATGTAGGCCTTCAATCAGGAAGGAGGATCGTGCTGTGTCCCTAACCAGTGTCTGGGTAATGTTATTTTTGCAGCATTAATTTTGTAGTGACCTGTTGTAGCTGTCCCCCGTGGTGCAGGAGTGGTGTCGCAGGATGAACGTATGCCGTCAGACCCCCTGGCCCCTCGGGACTCGGCGGGACCCCGGGGTGGGTGCTGGGGAGAAGGACTCTCCCAGACCTCTCCTCCGGGAGAGCTGCTGGACAGCAAGCGGCCGAGGGGCAGGAGGGGCAGGGGCCGCAGGACCCCCAGCAGCCTCTCCGCCCAAGGGTCAGCCACAAGACACCGGGGGTGGCGAGGAGTGGGGGCGAGCACACACAGGGCCCCCCCCGGCGCCTCACGCTGGGACAAGAGCTGTGCGAGGTGGCGACGGCCCTCACAGCCGCTCCGGGGCTGCAGCGGGGCCGGGCGGAGGGGCCGCAGCCGGAGGAACTGCCGTGCCGGGTCGGGCCGCCAGCGGGGCGCGGCGGGCGCCATCTCGCGGGCGGCGGCGGGGCCGGGCGGAGCGGGGCCAAGCCGGGCCGCGGCGGCGGAGCGCCACCACCCCCTCGGGCTGCCGGCGCCCCCCGCCCCGCCTCCCCTTTGGGGCTGAGTCTGCGGGGCCCCACGCCTGCCCGGCCCCTGGCCGCCCTCCCTTGCCTGGCGGCACAGCTCCCGCCCCTTTATTAATTTCTAGTTCACACGTCCCCTCGCCTTGCCGCTGCAGCCGTCCAAGATGCTTGCTCTCACTAGGGCGTCTTTCCCAATCTGGTACATATCAAGCTAAATGAGGCATAATTAGGAATAATTAATACATGACATGGTCTGGAATGAGAAGCAGATGGGGCTTCCCTCAGGATGCTCCAGGTTGGATTTCAGAGAGGAGAGGACAGGGACAGAGCGGGGACATGGCAGTCTTTCATGGTTTCCTACCTTTCGTCGCCTTTGCTGGCAGGGGCTGGAGACAACGTCCTGCCCAGCAACACGCTGCAGAGACCAGCGTATGAGGTCTGTGCTGTGAGACACCTGTCCTGGTCACTGTGGCTACTCTGTAGTGGCTTTACAAGTCACTCATTCTGTGTTAGAAGAGCAAAGCAACACTTGTGTTTGGTCATATGTGTTATCCCTTTGACTCCTCTTTCTATGCAACATTAGTCCTAATTTTACAGTAATGTATGGAGTTTTTCTCTAGGAGGGAGGTGGAAGAGGGAAAAGCGAAGAGCATTGACTCTTCGGTACAAGCAGAAGACTGGTGCTGAACAGCAGAGGCCAGGAAAACATTTTCACCCATCCTTTATGCCCCTTCTGAAAGACACTCAGCTACTCTGAGTTGTGCATGGGCAGTGATGCCAGAGGGGTGCTGGGCACTGCTAGGAAGAGGGGTATTTAAGGGAAACCTCAACCTTTGGCTCTTCTGGGAAGATGCTCCTTGGAAAAGGGGAAAGGGAAAGGCCCTTGCTTGTGATGTTTCTGGCACATTTATTTGTCTTGGTGCCTGTACAGGGACCAGAGGGATTGCAGGTTTTGACTGGAGATGTGTGGCACAGTGGATCCACATGGCTGTGTTGTTGAAGGGTAAGGGTAAGAGTGTGAGTTGTCATGTGAGCATCCATTTCTTATTAAACACTGGTGTCATCCACAAGAAAGTCGAGGACTAAGGGAACGTATAACCACTCTCTTTTCCCATTACAATAATATGAGATGTTGGAAGGCTTTACTGATGGCATTTTGTCACTCTTGCATATCTGGGTGCATCCCTCTGGGGTCAGAGCCAAACCTTACCACGCTGGAGGTGCTGACAGCATGGAGTGAACTTCAATGCCAAGTAGAGTACTGCATTTATGTGCCTCCCTAGTTACCTTGCTGTCTGGAGGAACAGACAGGAGGCAAGAGGCCAGACTAGCCCAGGTCTCAGATCAGGTTGTTGGGAGCCAGGACGTGTGGCAGTACAGGAGCACTGTGCTGCTCTTCATCTGCCCTCTGGCTCCCCAGCCATGTCCCTGAGGCAATATCTGACATGCAAAACAACTGATTTTCTTTCACCCCTTGCTATACAACCTTGGCTCCAGGGAGAGCATCCAGAGGGAGCGGTTGCTTCCCTTTCCTTTGGGATAAATCTTGCTTGTTGCTGAGAGGCATTTTGCACTTAGTTTTCCAAGCAGCCATTCTTTAAGCTGCTCCAGCTTCTAGTTACCAAAATTATAGGTTTGCTGTTCCCAGCAAAAAGCCATTTTTCTACAAAATGAAGGCAAAATGAGATTTTCTTAAGAATGTTACGGGAGATGGATGGGTGTATCCAGGAGTATTCAGGAGCTGCAGGCTAGTTCTGCTTGGACGTATGGTCATCCCATGTCTGCTTCTGTTCAGCCAGTGTTGCCTGTGATGTCTCCAGTACCCCACATAGTTGAATTCAGCCTGCTGACCACTACTCTCACCATCTTGGGGTAGATTACCTATCACCAGGTCTTCTTTCTTGTTGCAAGGTTTCTGCCATGTCTCATATGTAAATGAACTGCCTGGTTTAACAGTGGACTTGCAGAATAATTCCTCCTAAGGAGATGCTTCTGCTCTGTGATAGTGCTGGCTGTAGGTTTTTAGTTTGCTGGGGCTTGGAAGCTCTGGCTTTGCCAAAGTCAATGGCTTCTTGACATTTTTCCTGGTGAGTGGGAATGAAAAGCAGTATTTCTGATTTTTCCTCTGCAGGGAATTTTCGAAATGAAACTGAAGAATCACTTCTGGAAAATCAGTCTTGTCATCTCAGAGTTCTTTAAAAGTGCCATGCTGTTAACATCTTTTCATGCCAGAGCAGCTGAAATATCTATTATTCTTATTTCATTTTCAAAACCACTAAAGGGAAGATTTTTCTTAGTATCTCCTGAAACCTATTTTCTAGAATAGCTGCTTCTGTTTCTTTTATAGTGAAATATTTTAACACACTCATAGAAAGGGAGGGTGGGTTCGTCTTGTTCAGCTTTACTCATAGAAAAGTTAAGCATTTAAGCACATCTTGTTGTTTGGGTCCTTTCACAGACAGGGAGGGAAACATGAATCAACAGCATGCTCCAGTGAGATCATGCTGTAACTTGAGCAAGAAGAGATATACCTTCATCTCACAGAGCACTGAGTGAGTAGTACTGCCCACTTGTTTGTTTTGTGATCAGACCCATTGAATCTCCCTCTGGATGTTTCTGTTTCTCCCCTTTTGCTATAGAGGGAACCCAAATGATTAGTTTTGCCCATATGCCTAATTGTTAGATAGCTAGAATTAGTATGATGAGTGTTACTCCACAGGTCTAGTTCAAATTTGAAAATGGGAATTATATATTTATGCTATTTGGACATTTTCAAAAATATCCTCACTGGTAAAGACAATCATCAGTACCCTCCATATTCCTTGAGTATGCTTAACTAAAGCTTGGCTACTTCAGGAGATAGTGCTTGGCTTCATGGAGAGATACTGTTCATAAGCATAATGCTGTTGTTTGCTTATGCACTGTGACACATGCTGTGTTCACACACACTGATTGTGCCCCCCTTGGGCATCCTAGATAGCACTTTTTCTGTGATGGCATCTTTCATCATGTCCAGTTTTAAGAACTATCTTCATCAGCAAGACAAACTGGGGAACATTTAATGCTAGAATATTTATAAGAATAGAAATCTGCTGGATATCTATGCAAGATGCCTCCTGGGTTTATTCCCTTGTGGGCTCTTGGATCCTTTCTTGGAAGTATAGGTAGACACTCTCTTTGAAGCAGATCAAACTGGAAGACTCCTCTGTGCTGGCTGTTTCATATAGCCCCACAGGCTATAGATCTGTAGCAGTATATGTACCTTGAACTTGCCCAGTGCTGGGTTCTGGCAAGCTTTCCAGCTAAGTTTACTATAGTTTGTAGTAACTGAGACAGAGCGGGGACAATCCACATGAATGGTGGTTATGAAATGGAAATGATCTCACCTTCCCTGGACTGCTGGACACCTAGGCATCAGCATCTGTAATTTTGAAACCAAACCAGATATATAAAAGATACGTGTGCCTAAGGTTGGCTTTTCATGTAATCTATAGATGCCGCCAGGTAGGTTAGTTAAAGAAAGCTAATGAGATGTCTACCTCTCTTAAAACCCTTTTTTTTTTTTTTTTTCCTAAAAAAAATGCCTTTATTTGCATTTTTAGGTTTCTGGATATTTTTGTAGATATGATCTACTCTCATCTCTATTATTCCAGCTCCAATTTGAAAAACCCAGCTTGATGTAAGCAAGCATCTGTTCTAGTTCCTCTTGCTTCTGGCTGGGGGTTGCTTCTAGCATGGAGAGGTGATGGGGCAGCTCAGTCCAGATGATAAGAATTATTGTCATTGCTGTTGTTTCAGTTTATGCACTGCAGGCTGACCCCAATGAATAATAGATAATGCAAACTACCTCCCCTTTCTCTGTGTCTTCTCCACACTTTGGCACTTACCAGCTGATACAGGACATGGCTCTGCCTGGAAGAGTTGGGAGGAAGCACAGTGTTAACCATTCAGTAATCAGATATTGTAGAGACTCCCGGTTGCTGACCATTCCCACAGTGGTTTTGTTCTGTCTTCACCATCCTCAGTCGTAGCAGCTGGTAGGATATGCACCAGTAAGGATGTTTGCTGCTCGGCATATGGCTGAGTTTCACCTTGAGACCTCAGTTCTGTCAGCAGTTTAAAGATTAAATGCCACCTCTCTAAGTGAGCATCAGAATCACCACAAAAATCACTGAGAGGTAAGAGACATAATCCCTTAGGAGCATCTCATTGATCCTCTCATGGTTCCCAAGTAGTGTGTAGTCCTGAATGCATGACCGTCCATTTCTCTAGATTAGTTGATTTAGTTACACATCCCTTGGGCTTGTCAGGGAGGAAACTTGTATCCTTGGAAAGAAGCAAAAGTCAAATGAAAGCTGCTCCAAACCATACCAAACAGCATTACTTGCTGCAGTAAAGTGCAGGAGTCTCCTGGGACTGGAAAGCAGCTATTTCTGTTGGTCCTGCTGAAACCAGCCCAATTCCACTGTCTCTAGTGGAACAGTACATGCTATGCAGCTTGGTTATTGCTGCTGGCATCCAGCATGGGGTCTAAAAGCTGCTGTGCTGGAGAAAGATCTTTCTTTATGTCTTCCCCCAGATTCAGAGGGTCTAGGATCACATTCTCCCCCTAGCCAGCCGTGAATGGGTTTGTCTACATGCAGTGCCCTTGAGAATTGTTGACAGATGTCCTGCATATTGCATGAATGGTGCTCTCCTGAGGAAATATTCTCTTTTCGCTTTCTTTGCTTTTTTCGCCCCCCGCTTCCTCCCTCTCTTCGTGTTTTCCGAAGTGTCTGTTGTTTTCTCATATTCAGTTTGTGAAGATGAAATGTGGCTTGTGCTGCATGTGAAGGCATGGAGACAGCAGTCATATTACTGGAGCAGCGTTCATGGTATTTTCTCCAAAAAAATCGTTGAGAAATTTTTTTTTTCCTGTTGGTTTTAGGAGGAAATAGGAAGAAATGCAATGAATGGGGAGACTTGCCTGGTATTTAGCATACACAGGCGTTTTGGTATGAATTAAGGAGTCGACTTCAGCTGATCATTTCTCATACATACCCAGAGCCCTCTGGTGGTCACTGAAGATTTTAAATTTCCATTTTTTGAGTTTTATCCAAACATATATGGCCATTTGTAACAGTTATTGTGTGTGTGTGTGTTTTAAGGGGAAAGTTTGCAAATGTTGATGTAACATTTTTTTCACTATTTTCCCCACACATTTTCACCAGTTCTGTCTATTAAAAATGGTATTGTTCTGTTGCCCAGTAATGTTTATTTGGAAAATTGGCTTGGCCTGAGAAGTGCCATATTTACTCTGCAGGCAATGGAAGCTGTTGCTGTGTGGCTAAAGAAAATTCAGGGAGTGTTTTGGAGTTGGAATTAATTTCAAATTAGCATGTACTGAAACTTTGCCATAACATTTCCTTTTAAACCTGCAGCTTGGAAGCCGATTGCTTGCTCTCCAAGCGTAGCTGACTCTATGGAGCAGAACAGGGGAAGTGGTGGAAGAAGGGGAGAGGAAGGACACATGAAGAGTCAACACAGAGTGCTACTGCATTTTCTAGATGTCACCCTTCCTTCAGCCTTCTCTTCTTAAGCACTTTAGCTGGAGCAGCACCACTGTCTGGCTGGTTACCCCAGACTCTTAAAAACGTAAGATGGGCCATGCTTGGTTAGATCAGAGGGACATCTCTTCTGGTGTCATGCCTCCAAGAGACATCATGATCAGAAGGCAGTTCTCCCAGGTTAGACTCACATCTTGCACTCCAGGTGTGCTGATCCCTGTAATATCAAGCTAGGGAGCAGCTCTCTGTCTGGATCTGAAAACCAAACCTTTCTCTTTGTGCTGTTGTTGGACTTAGTCCCTCCCACAGTCTACAGGACATGATGGAAATTATCTCTGCAGATTTATCTAGAGAACAGGAGCTGCTGCCCTTTAAGAAACCACAGGATACAGTCAATTATGATGTAAACGCTCCCCTCAAGATGTCTGTCATGCAGGGTCCCTCATCTGTGTGTTCCTGGGACGTCCCAGTACAGAACAATACAGGACCTCTGGAAGAAATTGCCGCCTTCTGAATGAGTGGGGCTGTGATTTCTGTGCTGGGCTGACCAGTGAAAGGCTGCTAGCAGTGAAAATCCAGCAGGGAACAATGAGATATTTCCTTTTTTGCCAGCTGAGGAAAGAGGCAGCTGCCCCTTGGGAGGAAGAGGCAAGGGTCAGCTTGGAAGGAAGGGAAGAGACTGACTTATAGCAGGAAAAGAGTAAATACTGCTTGAGAGGGCACATGTGATCTTTTTGGTATTCAACATGTTTTTTTGAGCTTTTGTGTGTGTGTTTATGTGCATGCACATCCAGGGGAACTTAAAAACCTATTCTCAGAAGGCTCAGATAAACCTATGCCTTTTAACCTTTGGGGGAAGGCAGCCATGTAGTCTCTTTGAGGTGCTGGCAGTGAGCTCATTGCTCGGTGGTTGATGGGATGTGTCCAAGGCCAGCCAAGGAGCAGCCAAAGAGGAGACCTGCTGCAGAGCTGGGGCCAACCTGATGCTGCTGCTCCTGCCATCATGCTGAGGACTGTAGTAGATTTGGATTGCTTGCTTCCTGGGTAGGCACCACCCCAATCTGATTACTAAAATGCTGCCTATTTGCACATAAGTGCGTAAAAGAATTATTGCAGTCACTTATGAAATATTGTTCTGGCAGCACTAAGCATCTGAAGAAGCAGCCGAGGTGCAGACAGTTTCTATAAATTTTCTCATGACATGGGTTGAGTCTTCATCTTGCTTCTGAGCTGAGGGGAAACTGTAGGGGTCAGGAGGAGGCCTGGGAGCCAGGCTGTTCTCCGATCGCTGTCCTGATTGTACTCTAAGTAATCTCTCAGCCATGATTCTCTCTTGCATTAAATAGCAATAATAGCTGTTACCTGCCCTTCCAGGGGGAGAAAATTGAATAGTCAGTCAATTTGAAGATGGTATGATATTGCAAGCCAAGCAGATCTCGGCCTGATCTACCTTTGGCAGAGAGATCTGGTGCAGGATTAGGTTTAGGATCCTGACTGTGACATAGTACAGAAGTGATGGACTTGATGGCCCTTCTGTGGTCCAATAATTTGTATCAAGCAAGAGAGTCTTAGTTCCTTTCTTATCACACGCTTGTTAGCATTTTCACAATGATATGGCTTGGTTTGAACCGATGACCTTGTCTTTCTTTAGTCTCCTAAGGCAGCCCCTGATACATGCTAAAAAAAGATTCTTTATTTTCCAATCTCAGAGAGAATAAAAATCAATCCCTGCAGAACAAAGAACCTCAAAGTGCTACAGAGCAGTAGGAAGCCAAGTCAAGCCATTGGACAACATGAGAGCTTTGAAAGCCTGGATTAAATTGACAACTCGCTGAACAACCCTTCTGAGGAGAAGAGATGTCACCTTTCACTCAGAGGTGGAAACTTGTCCTCCTCAGTGGGTGCATGCATGTGTGAGGGAGGCAGGCAAGGAGGGGGAGGAACAAGGCTGGTGTAGCACCACAAACTCCTAGTAGGAGCAGAGCGCACTGGGTTAAGCAATTTGCAACAGCTGAGATGGTCTGTGCTGGCTTTTGAGGTGCAGAGGAGGTCTGTCCAAGTCCTCTAGCAGGTAACTAGCTTACCTGACTGTCCATTTTCTGATATATTCTCTCAGACAGCAGCTGACTGTTCTTCCCCATCCTGGTCATCTTTTAGATTTCTGGGGTGGTAAGGGACACAGGAGGAAAGAGAGGTTATTTTTCTCCAAAGAAATAATTGGACTGTATTGTTGCTTTTGAACATTGAAAAAAACAAAATAAATTCAGAACTCATTCTAAAATAGGAACAATCCTGGGTTCCTCTGTTGTCTGGAATTAAGGACTAGTGTGCCACTGAGTTTTTCCATTGGAGTCTGGGGAAGTGCTGTGATTTACATCCTACAGGCAAATAGCCTTATATTTGGAGATTGTAGCCTCATCCCCAGAGGGTATGCTCCTTTTCCATGAAGAAAAACTTCAGGATCCAACTCCAGAAGAAAGCTCCATTCACTCCCTCTCTTCCCCTATAGCCAGGCATGACTACATTTTCTCACACACCTGCTGATTAGAAGAGCTGGGTACCTACCTCCAAAGTGGTCTCTGTCCCCCTTAGCTCTTCTCTCTTCTTCCAGCTGCTGTGCAGCCAAGGGTTGCTGGAACCACTGTAATGCTGCCAGTCCAGCTCCCACTAGGCAGGCAGAGCCTCTCTGTGTTCAATAAACTATGCAATAGCCTTAAGCCATTACACTGTGGCTGCTACTCTTATTTTGTGACATTGAGGTCGACACTTACTGTATTCACATATGTGGCTCTGTAGGTCAATGCAAATCAGCCCAGGAGGAACTTTTCCATTAACATTATTGGGAACTGGGGGAAAGCAGTACTTTCACCTGGGGGACTGGGAGGAATTGCTTTTTGTAATCTGCTTCCCTCCTGCTGCAGCATGGATTTGGGGCAGGAACAGGAGGGAGGGCCATCTTCCACCTCAGCAACGACAGCATGAGAATCTGGTCTATGTATCTTTTAGGGCAGTTGCTTTCCTGATGTTTTTCTGACAAAGCTCTTAATTCCTTTTATTGATGTAATAATTGATCTCCTGGCAGTGCAGACTGAGATGCTGCTAAGCATTTTCAATGGGCTCAGATTAAATGGCATACAATTCCTCCATTCGTCTGTGAAGACACCTGCCTGGAATTATCCTGTAGATGAGATCAGGATGAGGTAGGCTACTTCTGGCTTGTCCGTAGCACTTGAAAGGAAAGGGGAGCATCCCACAGGACACTGTTTAGGGATAACCTTCCTGAAGGAACACTTTCTGCTTAATCCCTGCCATTTAAAAGCTGTTTTTTATGTCCTGCGATAAACACAAAGCTCTTAAAAATTCCCACCCATTGCAAGATGCATGAATACTGCTCTACATTTTGCTAAATTCTTAACCTGAATGACATCTTTCAACAAGAAGTTCCACAAGTTATTTAGATGCCATGTGGAAAACATTTCACTGTACCTGCTTCTGTTGTAATTGAATGCCCTTCCATTTCCTGCACAAGGCTGTAATTTTACCTTCTCCTTTCTTTGATATTTTTATCTATTGCAGCCCTCACTTATTTATTGCCTCTTGAAACCAAGCAAAGACAATCATTCTCATGTCTCTTTATGCCACAGTCTCTTTACTCCTCTGGGTTTTTGCCCCTCTGTTTCTGGTTCACTTTCTGTGATGTCTTTCTTGATATCTTGGTCCCACTGAAGTTAAAGGCAAAATGAGTGGATGGCTTTGTTAGTGCCTGAGGTTCACTTCAGAAGCTTGAGGGAGAGTGCTGTTTCAAGTGAAGGTGCATCACAGTTTTGTCTTCTTTATTTTCCACCCTATAATGTGCAGTTAAAATCAGTACACCCGCCTTTGCAAGTTACTGATGCTACCAGGTATTAGGGTTATTCCATACTCTTAGAGGAAGAAATGCCTAAGTGCTGTGATAACTTTAATTGCTTGTCAAGACATTTTCAAAAATCTAATAGTAGCTGCTGTTTGCCATCCAGAATTGTACTCAGATTCTCTAGGATGAATTATGCTGGAAGAAGTGAATTTGTCATCCTTATCAAAATTATCAGCTTGCATTACTTTCCATAAAGATAATACTTTTGACTCAGCTAAGTGATTTCTATGTTTTAGCCCTGAAGTCCTTCATGGCCCCCAAAATACTTGGTGTTGGCCTCAGAGATTTTACAAGGATGAAAACTGGTATTTAGTGTTGTTTGCTTTTTCTTAAAGGATAGTACTCTTTACTGTGGGGACCTAGGTCTGTATTTAATTGAGGGAGAAAATGCTTGGAAAGGTACAGTTGGCTTCAGCTCTGTGATGTCTGAGACACGGAACAATGAATCACCAGAGTGGAAGAATTGCTTGCCTTTTTTTCACTGGATAGCCCCAGAATGGTGTCAGTTTGGAACCTGCAAATTTATAGCCTCAAACCAGCTCTGGAAATGTAGATGCCACGTGGATTCCCCATTTGCTTGCAGGTCAGACCACAGGCCTGGCATGCTGTGTGTGGGCTGCTGTAGATACAGGGACACAGCCATTCATGATTTCTGAGCTGGTTTTCTGCCCTCTCCCCTGGTTCGTCTACAAAACTTCAGGCCTCTTTCCTGGCTGGGAATTCCATCATCATGAGACCTCAGACACTTGGTCCCTAACAAATTTGGAGTAAATAAATAGTAAAAGTGCTGATGAGGACAAAGACAGTAATAAAATTCTCTGGAAATAGTGAAACCAGAGTCTGAAGGACAAAGATCGATGTGCCTATGCATGGGTATGGGCGGGTAGGAGGCTGCTGGGCTCACGATCTGTCAGACTGACCAGAATTGTTTCATTGTCTCTTCTTATTCCCCTCCTGGTTGGCATCCATCTGTTGTTTCTTGTCTTAGCATATTAATTTAGGCTTGTAATTGCATTCCATCATCAAAGGGAAATAAAAAGGCTTTTAAAATAAGTGATTGTTGGAATTTAACCCCATCCATAAAACACTCTAGTCCTCTTGTTATCCCTCATCTCTGGTCCCCAGGCCCACTCCTGACTTTGCTGCTCTGCCAGACAGATACACCTCCCTGCATTTCTCACTTCATTTGTCCATGGTCCTACCACCCTGCTCCTGTCCTCCTGGCCCACGTGTCTCATGTCACTGGCTGTGCACTGCCTCAAGGACTCCTGAGCAGAGCTGGGACCTTAAGGGCCTGTGATGTGGTTTTTGTTCATGGAGGTGTCCTTGAGCTATTGATGTGCTCCTGTTGAAGGGAAGATGGCAGACAAGGGTTTTCTTTTGCATGGTCAGTGGCTGGACATCTACTGTTTTCCTGCCCTTCTCTCTCTCTGTATGCTTCTCCCCATTCAGGCTTGTGACCTCCCATAACCCATTCAGTAATCTCCCTCCTGGGAGACTCCCAAGTTCCTTGCCTCAGAGACAAGTACCCCTCTTGAAGACACTGTCCTTTGTCACTTGCAGGTTTCCTGGGGGGAAGGAGATGGGAGTTGGTCACCTTTATTCATCTAGGCTTGGTGGAGTTAACCTGTCCTGTCAGCGACTTTCTTGTCAATGTGACTCTCCAGGATGGCTTTCACAGTTCTGAGGAAGAGGAGTGCACAGAGAGCAGTGCACAGTTGCCCCTCCACCAAGTTGTCTTGAGGACTTTGGTGACTGCTTTACCTTAAGGCACCGTGCTCTCACAGAGGAGAGGACTGGGTGACTTTCTTGTATTGTGAGGGCTTGAAGAGTCACCCTATGCACAGAGGCTCTCAGGTGTTGCACAGAGGCATGGGAGAATGGAGATGCTGGCTCTGGGAGACTTGTTGGTGGGTTGAGAGGCTCCAGGCAGTACCTGATGCTTGAGTCATTCAGCCTACATGTGCCCTGGGGCTCCCAGAAGGATCTGAGACCCTTGAGATCCCTTACTTCTCATTGCGTCCAGCTGGGAGTCCTCAGAGTGGGCTCTTCGGTCCAGTCAAGGTTTGTGGTGTTGGGGTTTGGCATCAGAAGTGCTGCTGAGGGTTGTGTTGTGACAGGGTAGACCTGTTCTCAGGTACTGGTTCTCTGCAGGGCTTATGTTTGTATTTAGCTCTGTCATTGCACTGCAGGATACTGTAGACCATAGTTTACTAAAGCCCTTAAAGCTGTGTTTGAGCACTCCAAACTTGACTTTCCTACTTCACAGAATTACTGTGAGGGGAAAACAATAATTCAAGGTATATTTGATCCTGTGGGGAAATGGAGTGGGCATGTATTGGGCAGGAAAGTTTGCACAAGGTGCAGAGAGTATTTCTGGACTCAAATACTGGAAGAGTTTATGTAAAGAAAATCTGGACTAATGCTTTAGTTGTGGATACTTTGTGACTTTCATTGCTAATTGTCACAGGGTATTATCTCTGCATTGGAAGAAGGCACCAAAATAACTGTTCAGTATAGAAGATGGAGAATGTCTCCACTTGTAAAAGGCCCAAAAAGGTTCAGTGTGCAGCAGGTGAGGGATGAGTGGCAATTAAGGCCATGGTTCCATGGTTTTGAGCAGTAGATGATGAAGTGTTCATATTGCTGCTGCATCCAGCCTGCTCCTCAGGATGGAGAAGGGCTGGCATTAGCAGAAGTAAATGGCTTATGCATAGTGCTAATGCAGAAACTGGTTAACTCTCTTGCAGATAGAGTTAGGATTAAAACAGAGCTAGGAAATGGCTGAACTGCTACCAGGGGCCTGGCAGGGCAAGGGTGAATGTCTTACACATAGTCCCAGTGCTGTGAGGATCTCTGGGCCCAAACTTGTTTCCATGCACTTGAGCTATCCCTGAACTCAGCCTGATCCTGTGGCATATCTTGTCCTAACTCCCTCCTTCCCAAATAGCTTTCAGTCTTGTGCTGGTGATATCAGGCTCTTGCTCTTTAGGATCCACAAATATGCCAGGACTATCAGGTCCTGAGCCCCGTGTGTGTGGCTGTTGGGAATGAGAGAAGAGCATGAAGGCGTACTTAAAGCAAACATTTAGGCACTGATATCAACAGAGATGAAAGTGCGCCAACTTATATTAAACATTAGTTAGAACAATGCAAAGCTAGTGCATCTTGGGGGAAAGAAGTATAGAGCTGGAAAGGCAAGATAACCCTAAAGTAGCAGGTGAGCACTTTATCAGAGTCTGTGGTTCTGAGGTCATCATCAGCCTCATTAGTACATCTTAATTTTGAATTAGCCTATCATAAGCAGAACCAATTATAACTTAAGAAGTTGAGGCGGGGCGGGGGGGGGGGATAAGGAACTAAATTAATCTTAAGAATATTCAAATTGTTTAAAAATAGCTGGGTCTGAATTTCCTATTGCGTACAAAGTATTTTATCTCATTTGCCTAATCCTCCTTCTACCTGTCTGACAAGTACTGAGATGACAACTACATTGTTTTTAAAAAAAAAGCGAAAGGAGAAGCAAGTGCTGTGGACAAGACACACAGCCATGTTGTCTGCTGACAAATTTCAAGCAGGTGCTTGGTCTGACATGCACACAGGCTCGGGCAGAGCGGGACATTTCCCAGTGCAGCAGAACGGCAGGATCTGCCACTGCCAGAGGAGGCTGGTACCAGCCCTTGAGCAGTAAGCAGGGGCAGTCCCTGCCTCCTCACACTGCAGGCAGAGCGGGGCAGCCTGGTGGTGTGTCTGCCAGGAGCATGTTTGATGGTATTTGCTCCTTCTGTCTTCCTGGGTGGGGTTTGTCCCAGCACCAACTGTTGCTACCCTGCCCCAACATAGTGACAGATCCCGCATGGTCAGGGGCTTGGGTTTGGTGCTTTCACTGCTGTCATGTGGATCTGATTTCCTGCCAGGGAAGAGAGGTTTTCAGTTTAAAATCCAGTATTTCCAGGGTCTTGTCACAGCTAATATACAAGACCTTTTGTCCTGGGTGTCAACACTAAATTTTGCTTGAGCTGCTGGGCGTTTTTGAACTAGCTCTGAACCTGTTTTCACAGGCACACAGATGCAAACTTGTACTTACGCAACACCCATTAACAGGAAAGTACACTCAGTATAAACACATGCACACACAGAGCCATATGGACACATGCTCATTAATTGAAACCAGGCCCATGTACTGAATCTCTTTGTTAGCATCCAAATCCTGGCCAATCTGCCACTACTTACGAGATGCAAGACTGGATCACTTCCATTGTCTGTCACTTAAAAGCTGAAAATTATTTCTCTGGCCCCTGGCCCTTGCTCCCAGATTTTTTGAGAAATAGCATTGACATTTTGTTTGAATGCACATGTGGATGTATTTATGTTTTTTGCAGTATATTACATGTAAGCTATAGCTGATGCTTACTCCTATGCAGATGGTTAGCTCAAGGCATACAAATAACTTGTCAGATCCAGCTTAAGTGGACAGAAACACCACAGGAGGGAATTTCTTCTTACATGTATACTGCACACACTGGAAAACAGTCTTTTGATGATAAAAAGACTTAATTTGAGGAACAAAATTAAGTACCCAGGAAATATTAGAATTAAGTTTGGTGTGAACCTGAATTAATTGCTTTGGCATCCCAAACCATTCACCGATCTTTAAATACAAGAGCACGTGGTGTTTCAACACAGGACCATGCCTCACTGAGCAGGCACAGTGGGAGCAGCTTTTGGAAGAGGTCAGAGCTCAGTAGCAATAAGGACTGCAGAGTGTGAAGCCTTTGTCTTAGTCACTACAGATATTGGAAAGTTTGAAGAGAATGAGATGGAGGTCCCCAGGCTGGACACAGAGGTATCTTCATGTTAAGGCTGTTAAGTGCTGTCAGGACAATTCAGAGGCAGCACCTGCATCTGCCACAGCTTTCCATGTGATGTTGGGGGGGACAGTCAGATCATTACGGGCATTTACAGAGTCTAAGTTTGTGTGTGCCACTTGACCCTCTCATCAAATGAGAGGAGTGTCCTATGTGGCCACACATAAAGATATCTTAAGATCTCTCTCCAGTGTTTGAGGTCTGGTCCTGTGGGCAGAATCCTGTATTCTGTGCAGTGCTCTGTGGGAAGAAGATACAGCTGGTTCTCAAGTCATGAACACGTACATCTCCTGGTCATGACTTGGGTGTGTAAAATTCTGCCCTGGAAGCCAGGGATCTAGCAGGCTCTGTGGTGAGGAGCATGCAACCTTCAAACAGACCAAGCTCTAGCTCTTCTTGAGATTTTCCAGAAGATTTGGTCTGCTTGTCTCTGCTAAAAGAGCTTTTCTTTGGAGGGGGCAGGGAACTGCAGTGACCAAGAGTGGAGTGAGAAAGCCATATCTGGCAAAATCTTTGCCTGGCAAAGGAGAGAGTCGCAGGCGTGGGGACTTGGGAAGGGTGGGCTGGCAGGGAAAGCTTACTTGCAAGCTTTTTAACTCATCCAGTTGAGTCCATGTTCTGCACCAATGTTGCAGACCATAATTTTCCCAAGGACTTGGTATTTTAAAACACACTGTATGTATTTGATCTGTCTTCTCTCTAAAAGACCATCAGGAAGATTTGCCAGTGATTTACTGTGCTCATACTGGGGGGAGGGGAAGCAGATCATTAAGCCTCGAATACAGCCTACCATCTGGATGGGCTCAATGCGCAAGAAGGCGTAAAGTTGGGATGCGAATGTGCAGCACTTGGTTCTCGGCCAAGACAGAGCTTGTGCTAAATTGTTTAAAAGCAAATCTATGCAGACATGACTTATTGCAGGGGATGAAGGGGGCTGATGGGAGCCCTTGGGGTCTGCTTTGCAGAAATCACCACTACAACTGGGACCTGTGTTTTAAGTGCATGGAGATTTCTATACATGGGCCATTGGTGTCTTGTTAGTGGCATCTAAGATTAATTGATCCATTTGACATTTATCTTTGTGTTCTTGTGTTTCCCATCCAGAGGGTTCACATTGTTGGGAAGTTTCCTGGCGTTTCACAGATCAGGAATCCTGACCTGCGGTGACTGGTGGCTTGAGGACGTGCATGCAACCTTCCTTCTACCTCTGTGTGCAGGCAAGAAGATGAATACAGCTAGCCATATTGAGAACATTACATTGGGCTGTAGAAACCCATTCTTCTCTCTCTGCCTTTACCACGGACTCTGAATGTGATGTTGAGCAAATCACATGCGCCCAGCTATTCAGTAGTGGCCATGAGCTGTCTCCTTTTGTATGTAGAGGCAGCCAGCCACTGTGGTGGCCAAAATTAATGGTCACCATTTCAGATTTTTAGCTGTGATCTGCTTATGAATCAATTCCCCTGCCTCTAAAATGCTTGTGATAATAGTTTGGTTTTGTAGGGGTGACTGGAAGACAAAAGTCCTTCTGAGTTTGGGAACTGCTCAGTGGTGTTAATAACGAGGCAAATCGAAAAGCCCAGGAGGGAAGCAGAATTCTGTATGCTGTGCAGTGCACTGCTGGCATGCAGATAAATATGGCCACAGAGTGAATAAGGAAGCTAGTCCCATCCGCAGAGCTCTTCTGTGTTCTGAATGAGGCAGCGGGTCCAGTAGAAAGGGGAAGAATTCAGGATCAGTTAATTAAACCGTACCTCTATTATTATTTCTGTTTCTAAAGTTTGGTGCTTCTCCACAACCCATTTGGTATCAAATCAAGGGCGGGTGGGAATAAAATGCTTATTTTTAGCGGCTCTTGTGGGGTTGAAACTTACATTTGATATCAAAAGCCATTTCCTGTCCATATTTGAAGTTGGTATCATGCTATTCTGCAGCAGTTGCTAGTGGAAACTGTTGATGTGTTGGTACACTTCCATTATCCATCACTCTGCTCTGCAGTTCGAGGACTGGAAGGCGTGCAGGTGGCTTCATTTTAATATCTATTTAAAGTGTAAATGGCTGTCTGCAGTGCCCTTTGAAAAGGCAAGGGCTGTTGGAAGCTTTCAATGCTGGTGGGAACCAAGAGTGCACATGTGATAGAGAAGAATGGCAAACGTGATGCAAGATAATTGCTTATGGCTCTGAGGATTAAAGCTGAGACATTTGCCCTTTGAGTACCTGTGGGAGCTCTGGAAGGTGGCAGCACAAGGAGGGCAGTCCCCAAGGAAGCAGTGTGGTGGAGGGTGACATGGCATGTGTCAGCCAGCCCACCCCTGGAAGGGCTGAGGATCAGATCGGGAGAAGGATGCTTTTGCTTAAATAATGACAAGTGGTGCCTACACTGTGCCTGTCTTGAAGGTGGGAATGCAGATAGTAGCCTTGTTTTGCATATCAGGAACCGTCAGGCGTAAGGTTTTGGTAGACCCAGAAGGCAGAGGTGGTATAATTTCTCTCTCTCATACTAGAAATCTGTCTTCCCAAACCTGCTGGAGGTTACTTTGTAGCCATGCTCTCAATCTTTGTAAAATAGATTATGTGAATCTATGAAAGTTGAGATGACTCCATGCATATGAAGGATGCTGTTATAAACAGAGCAATTCCAGACAGTGAAAGAGATGAGAAGCAAGAGCTCAGGGTCTGCGGCTTCCCATCCGTTGCGCCTTCTCATAGAGAGAGCACTCTGAGGAAAGAAGAGATCCAGTTTGCTTGGATCCTATTAAGATCAGTGATTCTGGGGAAAAGAGTAATGTTACAACATAGGAATGTGTTTTTGCTCTCTTAGCTCCACCCAACACGACACATGCATGGCTGTGCCATGTTTTCCACCTGAATTGCATCTAGATCTGACTCTACTATAGCATAAAAGCTTTGCTGATATTTGGAGACATGTTCAACACAGCTAGAGTGGTCAGAAACTTAGGAACAGGCTAACTTTCCTGATCGTGGCTTCTCTGAGCAAGTAGTGCTTTTATCTATAGCGTATGTGTTGGCCTAAGTGCCATTGATTTTCCCCCTGGGCGATAAAGGGCTCCTGCCTGACTCCCAGCTTGCTGCTCTGCCAAATTTTTCTTCCATCTCTGCAGTAGGGAGAGGGTAGAAGTCATCTAGGGAAGGATGAAAGGAAACAGTCATGGTAGAAAGCATCTGCTTTTCATTAAACTTTGCCTTAGAAGCAGATAGTGCAAAAATCTGTTTTTTCCCTGTGAGCTGAAAAATAAAATGGGACAGAGAGACCCAGCATGGGAGAAGTTCAGTGTAGGTGCTTAGTATGTGTCAAAGCCATAGTCATCTGAATGTAAATGTTCGTAAGGGCCAGTGTGTAGTAGCAGCTCCGTTGGCACTACGGGTCAGGCTGGTCTCGCCCCCTGTGCTGCACCGGTTCTGCTCTGAAGCACACTGGATCTGGATGTGACTGTGCTTGATTCTTCATGACTGATACCTGCTTGAGGGTTTGTGAATCCTGACCCGAATGCCCTTGTTTGCTAGTCACATTGTGAAAGTAATATGGAAAGGTTCTCCTTGGAGGCCTGTCTCCTTTCACCACTCATTGCTGTTCGTTAGCCACAGGCATGGGTGAAGCAGGCAGCTGCCCAGGACAGCAGCTGGGGAGGTTGTGAGGGGTGAGCTGACTGCCAGCTTTACCTGTGCTGGCATCCAGCAAGCATGGCCTAAACAGCAGTTCCCCACTCCTTCCTGGGGGGCAGGATATCCCCTCCTTGCCCTCAGAGATCTCTGCTGTCGGGGGAGGCACAGTTGAAGGCTATGGGGTAGCTGGATCAGTCCTGCCCCCCAGATCTCTGCTGAACTGCCTGCTATGTCCACAACCTTTTCCTTTCCTTTGTCCCAAGCACAGTGCATTGCAGAAAAAGCCAAGCAGGTCCCCTCTGATTTCCCACTCCTACAGAGGCAGCCTGTGAGGTAACAGCTGAGGGAGCTGTGTGCTGAGGGTGCAAATGACTGGAGAAAAAGGGAGGTCTCCTCTGCAACACCTCAGAGATTAGGCAGAAGGGGCAGAAGGAGGCACTTGTCCAAAGCACAACAGAAACTCCCAGAAATCCTCAAAGCCATGGCCTTTTCGTGGGCCTCTCTCACCTCTGCCAGAGCTTTGATGACTGGATCAAACAAATACTTTATAATTTGCAGAATCCTCTGAATCTGAGTGGAAAAACTCACCTCCTATGCTCAGCTTCATTTATCTCCTGTCGTTTGGGCTCTACCACACTTCCACCCCATAGTTTCCTTTTCCCCACCAAGACATCAGTCGTGCCTCTCTATGGGCATGCAATTATACAGCAGGGACCACTAGATTTACTGCATTGCAAATAAAAACTTTGCCTTTATTGCAGCAAGGTCATTACAAATCTTCTGGTAGGCATGTGCAAAAAATCCCAATGACTTCTCTGATCTCTTTGTCTCCCTGATGTGGGGTTTCAAGGTCTCTATTGGGTGTCTATTCAGTTTTTCTGGCTTGAGTGTTTGAAATGAGATACTTAAACTGATGGACTTTGCTGAGCCTCTGCAGCTTCCACAGATTTCACTGGCAACTCATTAGTATTAAAACCACACCCCTGAAAGCTTAATACAGATTCAGCTACTGGCCTGCTGCAATCAGTCTTTAGGAACCTAGGGCTTGCTCTTTGGGAAACTAAGAAAGACCCTGTTTAATTAAGATCCACTGTAAGTGGAGTTAGCTGAAAAGAGTCTCCCCCTGAAGTAGGAACTGTGGAGGTCCTAAAGGACTGTTGTCTTTCCATCTTCAGGCCATCCCAGCATCTCCTCCATTCTCTGCTTCCAGCCTGCTTGACCCAGCTCAATGCAGTTTCTCTGCCTCAGTTTCTCTGACAGTACACAGCAGAGGGGATGGCATTAACTGCAGGAGTGGGAGGCAGACCCACTTACCTCCTTGAGCCCAAAATAACTCTCAGTGGCTGAAGGGAATTGAGCCACGGTCATCTGTTCCGGCCTGATGTTTAGAAAGTTTTTGTTCATTCCCCTGTAGTATTTCTTCTTCCATTTCCATTTGCCCTGTAGATTTCTCATTGGCAGTAAACACTCCTATGATGTTACCTTTTACGTGGGACAAAATGCCCCTAACATGCCTCTTTCTTCTTCTACATGACATGCCACAGGCCAGCAGGGAGCCCATCTGAGGACTGCGAGTGAGGCTGGGGCACACTCCCATTTCTGAATTACACTATGATAAAGCAGCACTGTCCCTGGCTGGGGATGCCCATACCTTAAACCATAGGATCATAAGATATATTCAGCAGAGGCATTTGTTGGGCTTGCACTGACCTCTAGTGACAATGTAGGGGACCGGGGTCTTCAGTCATCAAGGGACTGAGAGGGCACACATGGGTCCTTGGTGTTGGATGGTTTACAATGGTTCGCCCCTGCTTTTGGTAGGATTGTGCACATAAGCCTCTGGTACTGCCTTGGTGAAGCAAGCGTACTGCCTGATCAGGGTCTTTCTGCTTGGTAGACGACTGCAGTGGGTCTCAGGTGTCCCAAACTCCACCTCATGACTAAACCGCTCATCCTCCCCAAACACACCAGTGCTCTGGTGGTCTTCAGGTCTTCTGCAGTGTTTGTTCTTCCTGTCCATCTCATTCTCCCTCCCATCAGTAAACCTGATCCCCCATTTCTTCTGCTACCCCATTCCTGCATGGCATCTGATCACTGTCAGTCCACCCTCCTGGCTAGGTGGTGTCCATGCTTCTTGCTTCTGGGATGGTCCTGAGTACTTCACTCCTGCCCCTCACCTCTGCCTCCCCCTTCCCACACCCTGGGTCTCTTGCAGAGCCTACAAGCTCTTTCCAGAGCAAAGTGCAAGGGTTCTGATTTCTTTGCCACAAAGCTGCTTGCTATGCTGCATGGCTGATCATCCTCTATATGATGCACATGAAGCATCGCCTGCTTCAGAATGCCGTTTAGAAACAGAACCCCCTAAAAAATACATTCAAGATGTGCTGAGGCTATCTTTTACCTCCCTGAGTCTGTAAACAAAAATGGTGAAATATTTGGACACTATCCTGGGAGCTGCTAAACGTGCTCCCAAAATGCTAAGCAGCCTCAGCTTTTAGAGACATCAGTAGAACTCACAGGCTGTCAGCAGCTCCCAGGGAGCCCTGCATCGCCCAGGATCATGAGGGAGACCTGCCCTAGCTGCAGTGTGAGGAGCATGTGGAAGTCTCTTTCCCAGCCCCCACCCCAGTCTCTGCATGCTGACCCCCCCTCTCACAGGCCATGCCTACAGCACTACCTTTTCCTTGCTTGGCTAAGCTGCTCTGGTGTGTGCATGTCTGTTCTGGCTTCTGATAAAAAGGCAGTATCAGTTGATATTCACCTGTCTCTCAGAGCCACACATTTCCCTACCCTCCCAAAGCCCTAGGAAGTGCTTTTACTCACTGAATTACAGCTCAGCCCCCTCAGCTCCATGTTATCATCAGAGCAAGGCCCAAAAAGCTCTACAGTGAGCATGTCAATGAAATAAACCCTTTAATCTAAGAGTTGCTTCCAGAGGAAAAAAATAATCTATGATGCCCCCAAAAACCTCAGGAAAAATAGTCGCATTCATCTGTGAATGCCAAAAGCCAGGCTTCTGTCCACCTGCAGATTTATCTGGAAGGTGGAATTAGGCAGGAGCACCCCCAACACCTCTTCCTTTAGCACCTCTGACTGCGTTATGCGCTCCAGGTCATGTGTATGAGAGTGACCATATTCACAGGATAGAGTTCCACAGCACTGCCTCTTCCTGTAGACCTCACTGCAGATGGATCCAGCTCTGTTGCCCAAATCCTGACACTGGGATTAGCCTAACAGATCAGATGAAGCATCTTGGCTTCTCATAACTCTCTGCTGAGCAGTATGCCTCCTGTACTTGCCTCTAGCTGGCTGGAGGCCACTCACCCTATGGATTGACCCTGCTGGTCCCTGGCTATCCTGGTCCACATGAGAAGCATGAGAGGGGGTGGAACAGAGGAAGGCTGCCAGCTACAGCCTTCCATGCTAGGTTGAGCAGAAAGGCAATCAAGTTTCCTAAGCACTGTAACAGATGACAAGGTGTATATTTATACCAGATACCCACATACTTTGGGTGAATTGTGCAACATGCGATTTGTCATCATGCATCAGATCACTGTGTATCTAATCCAATACCATGGCTCTGACAATGCCGGAGAGCTGAGTTGCCTGCAGTGATGCATCTCACCAACTGTGCAATGCAGGAACAGAGGGTCTGGGATTAAAATTCCTTCCCAGTTCCTCCAGCAATCATGTACCCTGACTGCTCTTATTATCTGAGCAGGCAGAGCTGCAAATGTAAATAATCACAAGATCAGGCAGCCTTCTGAAGACAACTAGTACAACTACAGTATACATTTCTGGGCTGCCCCCCGGGCTGGATATGTTTTGAGTGGGATAATATTTCATGCTGATTTCACCTTGCTTTCCTCTGTTAAGTGATTTTTGGGCTAACTGCACCCTGGATGCCAGCAGTGGAGATTAACCAATGGGTTGGGAAGTGACCCATAATCTTTTACAATGCTCCTAGCATCATCTTTTATGCCTCCTATGATCTCTCCATTCCTTGCACACTTGGGGTTTTTTTTGGTTGGTATTGGTGGTGGTTTGTTTTTTCTCTGTCGTCTTTGCTGCAAGGGAATCGAGCCATTCTCCCACTCTGGGTGTGCTGGCAGGCAGCTGCATTCTGTAATGGTGCTGCTGCCTTTGTGTTTGCAGTGCTGTCATCACCCTTTCATCAGCCCAGGAGTCAGTTACTTTGCTTGGCTGGTTTTGGCTTCTGCCATTCACAGAGCAGGGCTCTCCCCTGAGCTGTCTGCAGCAGCTTTTGCAACACTCCCATGAACATGTACAGATAATCTCAAATCCGTTAAAGTGAGCAGTCATTGGACTGCTTCTTCCCAGCCTGGATAGCTTGGCTCTCTGGTCAGAGCAAGAGTGTCTCTTGCTCTTGCAGCCTTGGCTATCCCTCATTTTTAATGCTTCCTGCAGCTGATTTACTGTGGTCAAATGCCCTGAATTAGTCAGTTGTTTGTCTACAGAAAATCCCTTCCTCCTTGCACTGTGACCTGCAGAAAAAGGACCAGGGAGGGGGAATCCTTCCTGTGCTCTGCAGTGGAGTCTCAGGCACTGGAATAGTTTTATTTCTCTGCTTCTCCTCTTCCAAAGGCTTCTTTTCCTAGTGCAAGGACTCTGCTGTGAAGTAATGGAGTCAGTTTTGATCCTGGCCCTTGTGAGGCTTGGTCACTGAAATCCCTGTAATGGCTCTTTCAGAAGTGCTATTACTGTGTCTCACAGTTCATGTGGCACTGGGTCAACATTGCTTCAGGCTGTGTTGAAGATGATTTTTGAACCCGTCATATGACACAACCAATAGTGCCATTTGCTCCTATCCTTTTCTGCTTCCTTCTGTTTTGTAACTGATTCATCTTTGTTAGCGTCTGCTTTTCTGTTTGGCATGTTCTGTCCTGTTGGTGCCCAATGTAATTCCCTGCCTACCAGCCCCTAATGTAACAGGACTCAGATGATGGTGGTAGGAGCTACCTGGTGTGGAGCAAAGACTGTCTCATTTGGAATGGGTTATACATCAGAGACTAGATCAACTAAGATGCCAGAGGACTCAGTGATTTTTTCCAACTGTAGATTAGGGCACTGATCCTTTAAAAACCCAAGAGGTTTTTCAAGCAAACCAAGCTGCCCAGAGTGTCCAGTAGTCTTCATATCCTTGCTGATCTGCCAATGACAACAGTTTGTGGTGAGGCAAAGGTTGTGGAGACCATTGTTCAAAAATTGAGACCATTGCCTTGACCTGTCCTGGGCATCTCAACAAAGTTGGGATTGCTTTGTTATCCTGCAAGGTATCGTATTGTCATGTGTGATCTGTGCTGTGCTAGAAACAGGGCACAGACACCAGCCTAGCAGCGGGTCTGCTCCTGCAAAGCTCCCTGGCTGGCATCTCCCAGTATTCCCACCTCAGCCACTGGCTCACGTCTCACCTGCCAGTCTTAGCTTGTAGCCAGAGAAGCCTTGTACCCAGTGCCTGACTGGTCTTTGGTTACCCTGTATTTATAGGAGTGCCAGGACGATGAGGCACAGCAGGACTCCTGGAACCTCCTGAGACTAAGACAAGTGTCCACCCATTGCACACCGTGAACTTTCCCACACCCTGCTGTGTATGAGGTCCTTCTCTGGTGAAACTTCAGCTCCTAAAGATTCATGTCACCATTCTGCCCTCAATTAGCTTGTGTCTTAGGCTCTCCATAAGGTGGATTAATTGATAAAGAAAAATTTCCTACCCAGATGATTCCCAATGGGCCTTACCTAACCTCACAGCTCACAGGATTGTGCCCCAGGTTTGCTGACATCTGCGTGTGTCCTGGGCTTTGGAGTTTTTGTTCAAGCTCTAAAGCTGCTGAGGTGTTTGGCCAGACAGCTCTAAGGAGACACCAGCTCAACCAACTCATGTGGCCCAGGCAAACAACTCGGTGATTTCACTTTGGGACTCACTTGTGCTGAAGGTGCTAAGACATAATAAATCCTGCAGCTTCTTAGGCACCAGCTTCCACAGAGATGAAATGCTGCCAGAGAGAGAAAATACATTTCCAGCTCTCCTGGGAGTGAAGCAAAGCCTGGCTCTGGGACTGAGTAATACCATTGCACACACTACCTGCTTGAGCTTGCAGAGAGCCTGAAACAGGAACTCTGAGAGTTGTTCTGCTTCCTCCTCCCCTCCAGAACAGGAAATCTCATATACTGACAAGCAAGAGAACATGGTAGTTCTGCATCATCTTAAAGGGGTGAGCAGTGAGAACAGCAAATGCTTCTGTTAACAAATATCTGGAACACTAATGAAAGAAAAGCCAGAGCAAAACTCTTTATAATAAAGGGAATCAGATTTTATTTTTATACCCTCAAAGTTAAAAATATGCATTTCAAAATATTTACAATGACTATATATGAAATAACCTTTGTTAATGAAACAGCAACATACAGTACTAAAATATATCCACCAAATTGATAACGTCTACGTAAGAACAAAATGTAACAGAAAGAGAGAGAAAGAGAGAGAGGTAAATAGCATCCATGCACCATCTGCACCTGCATGTTTTTTTATACTCTCTGCCTTTTGGTTGTGGATGGAGACACAGGAAGTTTTGACCTCTTGTCCTTTACAAATGCCACTTGTGACTGAGATTCTTCAAACTGACCCAGAAATTTGTGGGTTGCAGTAGTACCAATGCCTTACTTTCACATGCCAGCCTTTCACATGGGGACCTTGCATTACAGAGTGGACTCAAAATCTCTCAGCAACCCTGGGAGGTAGGTATAGTTTTATGGAAGAATTTGGCAGATGGAAAAGCACCAGGTTAAGTGACTGGCCTAAGGTTGTGCAGCAAGGAGCAGAACTCACAAGCCCTGCCTCATCTCTCCTAATCTCTCATTAGGGAATACATTTCCTCTGCTAACCAGTATCATCTGCCTTTGAGATGAGTTGTGTCACAAGGTGGGGCTCTCAATTAATACCATGTACTGGGTGATGATGTAGGAAAAAAAACCCTGCCTACAGATAAGGACTTGTCTCAGTAAAGATCTGTGATGTTGCAGTGCTGTGATCATGTTCTGGAGCTGAACATAAGATTTTAGTGTAGACACATACCCAAATGATTCCCTCCCTGCATGTGCATCATTGAGCAACTGCATCCTCTATAATTAGGAACCCCTGTGTGCCTTCACCCCAACACTCTCTCTCTCTCTCTCCATCATCCACACCTGTATATTTGCCCTTCCTATCTGTATCTGATTCAACCATGGGAATGTCAAATAGTAAACAGAACAGCAAAAAAAATTTGCTGCTTTATTTCTGTAGATATTTTAATATGAATTTAATCTGATTTCTATTGGGTTGCTTCTCAATTTAATGTCTTTAACTTTCACATATGTGCATATATATAATGTAACAAAAGGTCCATCCCATTTGTTTCAATGGACAAAAATAGGGGTCATAAGTGTCACTGCCTTACCCACAAGGCACACCGAAAGGTAAATGAGAAGGGCTCTAGAAAGGGAAAAAGATGTAGCCCTTGTTTTTGTGGTGCCCTCCAATCATCACTGCTGAGCTTGAAGCTTTGTGAAGGTATGACATGACTTTGCAGAAAAGGAGAAGAGCTGTCTGGGTCACTTGCAGATTTCTGGTGCAACAGCCCCAGGAGTGCTAGATCAGTTGGAGCTGTTTCTCCCTCTCTTTGATGAAGGAGTTTCTGAGGATTCTAGCATTGTTAGTGATTTTTCTGTGGTGGTGGCAGTGGTGATGATGGTGGCTGTTTCTGTCTATTGGCCCAACAGTTCTCTCAGCAGAGCAATTCTTCCCCCTTCCCAGTAGCCAACCCTCTCCCCTGGACTCCCATCAGCCTTATTTTTTTCTAAGAACAAGGTAGAGGATGCCAATGATGAAACTGAAGCAGAAGCATATCCAGGCCAATATGAAGCAGTAGCCATGGTGAGAACTTGTGGATGCGGGCATCTTGCCTGTGAACCGAGCTGTGTAAATGGAGACTCCAATCAGAATGCACATCCCTGTGGGAAGGAAGGGGGAAAAGAGAGACAGTTGAAAAACGCACAGAAACCAGCATTGCTGCAGGACTTCTGAAGTACTGTTAAGCCCTGAGATTGTAATGTGTGTCTTCTGCCATATGAGAGAGGGGCTGCTGCCCATTAAGGTTGTTTAAGGAAGATTTCTCTTGTAGACATGATGATGTAAGAGACTCAAGTCTTCTTTAGTGGATACCATGGGGAATAGAATAAACCGTTGTTAGGAAAAAATCAGTAATAAGATCTGCAGACAGTTTGGTGCTACATGTTGAATCCCATGAGCAGTAGCTGTCTAACTGTTTATTTCCCTGCCCCCCAAAATACTTGAATCCTTTTTGTTGTCTTTCAAAGGTATTTTGTAAAACCTACTAGACTTTTCTAATGAAAATCTATAAATATTTTCATTATATACAGTAAAAAAAATAGCCCAACACTTTCCAATTCCTCAGTGCTTTGTTTTATCAGAAAAATGGGCCACTGGAAACATTTGGCTGGCTGACAACCTCTCCTGATGGCCATGTGTGGCAGACACGTGTGGCTACTTGCACTTGCAGAGACAGTGGGACACATGCAGAGCCATCACAAGGCGTGCATACTTACAGCAAACCAGCATGATGGCTCCAGTGATGTAGAAACGTTTGCCTTTCTCCAGGGTGAACAGCTGGACAACAAACATGACAAGTGCGATGACAGAGAAAATGATTGAGAGTATCATAAAGGCTTGCACGGCTTTGAGGGAAGCTGTGAACACACAAGGAACAGATTTCAGAAGGCCAAGTCTCAGCCTTGGTGTTTTGCACCGAGGTCCTGCAGTTCATCACCGCAGTGAAAAGCAGAGGTAATTTACCCTCATCACGACTGCTGACTGGCAGCTGCTCACAGGTCCTGTTGCACAGTAGCCAGAGTCCTGACGAGGCTGTCCCTAAGTTGGAAGAACCCACCATCCAAACCTGAAACAGGATGAAAGAGTTGCGTCAAGGAGGACGGGGGGGGGGGGGGCTTCCTTGCTCTTCTGGCCAGTTGTCAGACCAAGCCGTGAGGGGAGCAAGAGTAGCCCAAGTGCCACGAGACAGGGAGCTGAAAAAGTCCGCGTGTGTTGGCAGCAGCGGGTGGAAGATGACGCCGGCTCCCAAGGCCCGAGGCATCTGGTCGAGGCAAAGCACCGGGGGAGCCTGTTCCCACGATCGGAGGGAAATGGCTCAGCTCATCCTCTCCCTCTCCCGTGCGAGGCGGCAGGAGGGCGCGGCGGGGGGGGGAGCGAGGCGCCCCGGCGGGTGCGAGGGGCCCCCGAAATCCGCCCCGGGGCGGGGCGCGGGGAGACCCCGGCCGCGCCGCCCCCGCCGAGCCGCCAGGGGTCACTCTCGCCCCGGGTTTCCCCGGCGCCCGGGGCAGGGTGCGGGGCGGGGGGCGGCTGCCCCCCCTTCTGCTCGGGCTTCGCATGGGGAGCAGCGATGGGAGCCGTGCTTGGGGCGGCCCCCTGGCCCCCGGCCGTGGACTGCTGGCGTCAAAACAGACAGGCATGGGGGAGCGCCCAGTTGTGCAACAGCCGGGCCGCCAGATGGGACGATCAATTCCGCTTCTGAGGTGTCATCCGCTGATCTCCCCTGCTCCTCGTTGCACCCTCTTGGATGAAGTGTTGAGGTGCTGCTGACTCTGGGATTTGGGAGCGGGGGGCGGCAGGCAGAGGCTGACTCCTTTACCACCCCAGCTGCCTTTCTGTTCCCTGAGAGCTCCCATCACTGCTTTGTATTTACTCATGGCCCTGTGGGCGGCTGTCCCTCACCTATAGACCTGAGCACCCACGCACCTGTCCCCCCACCAGCCGTATAAAGGGCTAGCTACTGCTGCTGTGTCTCATCCAGGGTGGTCTCTACTTACGTTGGCAATGGTGGAGACAAAGAGCATGATAACAGTGGCGATGTGAACCACAAAGATACCAGCCAGTAGCACCAACATCTTGGGTCCCTTCTAGGTCGTGTCACCGATACAAAGAGCTCTGGAGGAGAACAAGAACAGAGAGAGCAGGTGAAGGGAAGGGCTGAATCAAAGAATAGCATTACTATAAGCTTTATTTACATGCATGAAAATGGTTGATCTTAAATCCGTTCTGGAAGCATGTAGTCACAAAAAAACATCACTAGATTTGCCAAAATCTGCAAGGGAGTTGCTCAAGAAGTTAAAGAAAGCCTGGAGGTAAAGGAACCAGTTTGGGAGGAGATGTAGAGCAGGGGTAGTTAGCTTGGGGGCATTTTAAAAATAGCTTGAGTATATACACAGGTTACTTAAATTGGTGTGTGGTTATGTAAAGTAAAAATTACACACTCCAGGCCTACACACCAGGAAGAGTTTTTGCTCACAGGTTTCACAAAGGTCAGGAAAGATTTTCTCCTCCTGTTCTTCGTTTCCCTCTTGTGGCACAGCCTCCTTCAGCTGTCCTGGGACATGGACAGGTGGTATGGAGTGGAGGATTATGTGTTCCTGGGGGCACCAGGTATTGAGCAGGAGTGGAGAGTAGACTGGGGGGGCTACCCGTACTCAGCGGCTTACTCCATTACGTGAAGAGGAGACACCACCAGAACAGAAATACTACTGAGGTGTTCTGGGGCAGAGGAAGGTGCTTAGGTTTGCAGTGAAAATTGCCTGTTTCCCTTTTAAAACTTGAGACATGCAGATCACTTTATTACTTCAATAAGATCCTCTTGTAATGCAAATTCCTCTTTGGTTTGTTTTGGTTTTGTTTTTTTTTCCCCTCTGTACTCTGCAAGCTTTTATTTTTTGTAAGATTTGCTATCATTGATGAACATGTGATTGGAAAGGGAGGAGAGTGTGCTTTAGATAGCTCTCATGACACTGTTCGTCAAGGCTGCTGACTTTTTCGTGAAAATGTGAAATACAAGGAACAAATCTGAGCTGTGAGAGTGAGTGCAGATAATTTACACAAAATGAGTGAGCATACTTCCCCTCCTTCCAGGCATTCATTGGTAATCGTGCAGTATAGCCACAGAAATCAGGGAGAAGAGTTTACTGGGTCCACTCTGGCACCAGTGAAAGACCGCTTCCTAGAAAGATTCATAGGGCTGTGTTGCTCTTTCTCTTGGTAGTGCTGGTACTGAAAAGCAGTATCAAGTATGTGATTAATGTTGGCTGTCAAGTTATTTTGGTCCAGGTGACTCAGGTAAGGTTTGATGCTGTCACCATTTGTACAGGGTGTGGAAACATTGTCATGAAACAACACAATTGTCTTTCACGCAAACTGTAAGAAAAGGCTTTGTAAAGTCCCATAAATGTGGGTTTTTTTACTCAATGATTCCACCTTCTCCACTTCTGTCTTTCCTCTCATTGTGGCCATGTGTGGGAGTGTATTCCTGTAAAGTGCTGCAGCTATTCCTTGCACTGCTTTGGATAGTTTCCCAAACCACAGCAGGCAAGCAGGCTTCTCCATCAGTGGCTCGTTGTCCAGTTCAGTATTAGCTGATGACCAGGAGAAATTTATTGAGTTCAGGATCTCAAGGAACCAGCTCTGTTAGGTCACTCCTCCCACACAAACTAAGGAGGCCAGCCCTTAGAAGGACAGGTTAGGTTTGGTGACTGGTCCTATCTCCTCAGCAAGAACTTGCTTGTCTGCTTTGGGGTGTCCTAGAAAACTCCTCATGCTCTAGGGCTTGATTTGCCTGGATAGCCTGGTCACTGTGCCCTCTCTTGTCAAAGTACCTCCCCTAGTGATGAACTTGGAGAAAGTACAGCCTTCTTAGGAGTTCCTCTCTGACTGTAGTGACAGTCATTTATGAGTTCAGCATTCCCAAAATCCAGGTTCTCAATATATATGCAGGCTACCACATGAACACACCTGACCTGAGCATTAAACCCCTTCTTTCCATTGACTGCAAAAGGAACAAGGGTTTCAAACTGCTGGATGGCAACTGATGCGGATATCACCACTGTACCTTGACCTGAGAAACTATTGCTGTTGCCATGACTAAGTTACATATCTGCAGCAGGTGCCTTGAATAGAGTCTCTGAGTCAAATCTTCCCGTCCCTCTGACTACTTGTCATCCTTTTTTCTGATTACCCTGGTTCTCACATAAACAGTAGTGAGTGCTTTTGCCACCATAGTGTATTGGTATGCATATACCAAATTGTGGCAAATTTGCCTGTTCTGAAATTTGCCTTTACTGAACAGCGGCTAAACTTTCTCTTCCTTAGATGGATATAATTTTCCATGGTCCCTTTAAAAACTAATTCAGCAGGTTTTTTGCCAAATATTTTTGAGAACCTTCAAAAAAGCCCTGTACTTGAAAGACTAAAAACCTACTTTCATGGCACACTAAAGGACTAGAACAGTCCTTTTAAATGCATCTTCTGTTTGTGTTCAGAAATGAAAATGAGGGATAAATGTTACTTTTCAATGTAAAAAAAAAAAACCCCACACCCAGAACTTTGACCAATAGGCTAAGAAAAAACCCAAATCCTTTATTCCCTTTGCTTTTCTGCTCGCTTCTTGCACTGCTTGAGAGCACTGTTAGTTCAGGTGGTTTCAGTGCATCTACTTCCTGAGAACGTCAGCACCTCTCCCTGAATACACACACTATCAAATGCAAACTCCCCCAGGGATATGTGCTCATAGCTTAGTTTTGATTCTTTGTGAGTTAAAGCACAAGCCTCCCTCTCTATTCATTCGCTTTCCCCTTCCTTCATCTCTCCCTGCCTTTTAAATAAAAAACTAGAGAACAATCCCAAAGGAACAGTGGGTGAACGAATGGCATTGAAATAGAGTCATCTCCTCTGACGGTACAGCCCGGACTTTTCCTCCCATTAGACAGAGAAGCTGGCAGAGCATTGGTGACTGACAGGATACTCTTTCCATTTGTTAAGTGTGAGACATCTTTCTCCGCTACAGGGTGGGGTCACATTGCTGGAGCAATAGGACACAATTGCATGCAAATGCCTTTTCTTATATTCCCCTACCTAAACTGCAGCTGGATTTGGAGCTCCTCTGGCTCTTCTTGTGCTATGAGTCAGTCTTAGCCTTCCTAGAGCTGCCAGTTTTTTCCACTGACTCACCCCAAAGCTCCAAAAACCACAATTATTTAACCCTGCAAGTGTTTAGGACACTCTGTCAGTTTTAGGACTGCTTCTCAAGAAGCAGTCAAGCAACCAGGTTGGTGAATCCTGCACTGAGCCTCCTGGTGCATTTTCCAGAGGAGAGACCCCAGGTAAGCCAAGAAAAACAGAGCTGAGACATAAGAGTAGAATAACTACTGAGGTAGGACAGGCTGGTGGGGAAGAAGTGAAGGTCATGCACCTGCTGAATAGCCTGCATGAGTCAAGAGGAGATCTTGCACTGCTGCAGTGGACTGAGTTTCCTTTTCCTGGGATGGTGGATGAGGAAAAATAACAAGTCACACCAACAGTAACCATGAACAACAATCACCATGACAGCCTTCAGCACAAAAAAGCCTACAGGCAATCATGACAGACTCTTACATGTGTAGAGACTACTTCTCTGACCATGCAGGAGTACACATACTGGGGAAGAACACATAGCTCTACTGCACCCTAGTTCAAGCAGGCAAGCACTATCCATTAAAAACTAAGACAAAGTCTTCTTGTGCAGGCGAAGTATGGCCATTCATATTGCCCCTCTGTCTACTTAAGTGTTTTGGATCCTTCTATCTGGAGGGCAGTATGGAGAAGTGAGTCCTTGCCCTTGGTTTGCTGCTTAGCAAAGCATCAGGATGGAATGCAAAGTGCCACTTGGAGATATGACAAAGGTCAACAGTATAGTTCCTCAAATATAGGGAGTGGGTTTCTCAAGAGGGTGAACCAGATTAGGTAGTGGTCCTTTGCTTCTGGCAGAAAGTGCACTGCAGTGAAAGGAGTAGAGGGGAAGCATACAGGATGTTTCTGCAGGAATGATCAGGTTGTTTGGGGTGAAAAATCAAAGCACTTTCAACTAAATCTGAAATATTTCAGATCTGAAGTATTCCTAAGGGATGTAGCTCATCTGACTTCCATTCCCATTCTCCTCTCTGAACTGAGGTTCCTGCCTGGGACTGCCTCTCCCAGGGTGAGTTGGTGAGGCATACTGTAAGACATGCTGGCTGAGGGGAGAACTTGGCTAGTAGCCTATAGCAGCCTATAGTGTCCAGGGAGCAGACGACATCTAAATCGCACTGCCTGTGAGCACTGTGGTGACTTCTGACTCCTCTAAAACTCAGTTTTTCAGCTGAAGTCCCTTGGGTTGGATACATTCAATTTCTCAACAAGGGAAAGACAGCACTTCAGGGAAAAATCAAATGCTTTTGGCCAGAATGTCAACAAAAATCTCCATAGATTGAAAGCAACTGAGATGAAAGAAATTCTGCCTTCCTCAGCTGCCACCACAGAATATAAGGAATGCAGCAGTAAGTCAGACCAGTGGTCTGTCTCACCCAGTATGATGTCTCTGATGGTGGCAGCAGGAGGTCCAATATTTAGAGAAAGCACATGAACCTGGCCACTGTCTGAGGTGGCAGAGGGTCATACCAGGAATACTGGTGGTTCGAATCAGGGCCAAGGCCACTTGGAAAGGAGGGGGAAAATTGGAAAGGATGGGACAGAAAATAAAAACTATTTGATATTGTTTGAAACAGCCACAAACTGCCACCTCTGTCACTGGTGCATTCCTCAGTGCAAAGCCAATGTACAAATAGCAGTGCTGCCATGATGCTACCAGTAAGGGAAACCTCAGGGTGGGATAAAACACGCGTAATCTGTAGATCTGCCTTTTGACTGAGCTGAGTACCTGACTGCATCTTAGCCTTGGTACACCTGCACACCTTGTCATTGTGTGCGATATGAGCATGAGTCCTCATCATGCCCAGGGTCATTTGGCAGGATGCAAAGATGTGAAGAACTCTGTGATATTCTGGTGTCATGGTGACTTTGGACCCATCACATTGTTGCTAGAAAGCTCATGACAACTTCAAACAACCACAGGGAAGCATCTTTTTGCTTTCACCCTTTGCTCTGTTTCGTGCTTCAGACCCAGCTGAATCCAGAGTCCATGCTGACTACAGACTTTTATAAACCACTGTACTCCAGCACTGATGTTGACAACCTGGTTTTGACAGACTGGCCTGACTCAATTTACAAATCAAATGCTTTTTATAGACATGTGGATGAGTAGGCTGGTGCTTCTGGAAAGAGATTCCACATGTGTGGGAAAAGGGTTGGGCAGGAGTGTGCGTGGGCACACGGAGACCGTTGGAGCCTCTGGTTTATGGCAGTGAGAAGACTTTGTGCATGCATGGGTGGTGGCTGTGGTGACCACATGGGGTACAGCGAGGCTGTAAAAGTAGTGAATGTCAACCAAAAGGAAAGTGTAGAGCAGCCTGAGGGGCTACAACTGAAAATAAGCTTAAGTAAAGGGAAGGTTTGTCTGGTTCTTGGGAAGCATTTCCTGGTGGTATGGTCTCCAAGGAACTGCCTTCCCAGGGGAGTGGTAAAGCCCCAGCATGTGAATCATTTCTTGTGGGACCAGACAAAGTCCACAAGAATCCACCCTTGGTAACGAACCTCCACTCACTGAGAGATGCAAGGGGGAGTTACAAAGATGACACACAAGGGTTTTCCAGCTCTCATGCTCATGATTCATGAGGCTGGGGAAATATCAGAGGTCCTAGGGCAGACAGTGAGAAATTGGCATTTTCTCCAGAAGAAACCACCCTTGAGCACTCAGCCATGTGACAACATCAACTGAAACTCCAAAGCTCACTTGGTAGTAGGAAGGGGAAGAGACAGCTGCCTGGGGCCTGGCAGGCAGCCAGCAGCCACTGCTGGAGGAAAACACTGTCGCTCCTCACACTAGACACGCCAAGGAAGGGCAGGGACTGATGGGCAGCGAGGAAGAGGGAGGGGTGGGGAACGGGACCTCAGAGCTAATGGAAGCACAGAAGTGTTCCTCTGCACCTTTGGAGGTGCAATGGGGAGCACTCTCACCCCTTAGCACGTTGGATGATGCCTGGGTGGGTTAATTAGACATGGGAGTTGCTGGGACTTGCAGAGGTTCAGACAAGATGCCGAGATATGCAAGAAACGTTTGTGGGAGGACTGACGGTCTGGGCGATGATGTGGTGTGTGTAGGGGTGTGCATTTGCAGCTCTGTGTGGCTTCCTCTATGAATGGGAGTGTGCATCTGTGGTTTCCCCGTGAACAGAGCTGAACTGTTTGTGTGAGTGTGCGTCTGTCTGTGTGCGTGCTCATGCATGGCTTCCTTATGGGTGCAAGTGTCTGTCTGTGCGACTTTGACACTGACAGTGCCCACGTGGGAGAAACCATCTGACAACTTCTGACAGGAAAGTTCAGGTTACAGTGTGCTGTGAGCAAGAGTACACAGATCATTTCTGGTGGGACTTCCTGCTTTTCCTCCTTGCAACAGCCTTTAGATAGAGGTGGAAGGTCTGTGGAGCCCACATCAGCTGTGCTTTTGGCTGCATTTTTAAATTAAAACTGTAATTGTCTGGTTTTCATAGATAGTTTTGTAAAGATCTTCCCTTTTTTTTTTCAAGGGAAGGTAACTCTGAAAAAGAAGTGGCTCCTTATCAGATAGCATCCTTGTCTCTCAAGACTGCAAAATCTCTGAACATGCCAGTACAGCCTACGAGACACAGAGTCAGTGCAACTTATGCATCTAAAGAGTCTGAGATTTTGGGTCAGTCTGCCTCCAGGGTGTCCTTGTTCCTGGAAGCCAGCTTGGAAAAGACTGTGCAGGATTAAATTGCAAAATTGTATGACAATTCCTTCTTTCAACCCACAGTGCACGAGTGATGGGCTGGAGGGAGCAGGAGCGTGAGTATAAAGCAGAAGGAAGAGGATACTGTGCAGCCTGCAGTTGATTGGTGCTCTGTGAAGGGTAGGGTAAAGGTGGTTGTGAGGTAAAATGCCCCATCTGGCTTCAAGAGAGCTTCTTACACCTGTGATTAGTACGGGCTGGCAGAACAGTATAAGGGTCATTCTAGCTCATGCTACATGGAGAAATGGCTTTCCACGAGGCATCAAGAACTCCCCTTGTTGGGGCACACCATGCTGGCCTGGCTGCAGCTGCTGGCCAGCTAGCAGGCAGGTTGGCTCAGCTGCCTGAGCTGGCATGAACTGTGCCAGTCTCAAAGCCCAGCTTTCCTTCAGCAGTGGTCCCCCTTCCTGGAGCTGGTCTTCAGCAACCCCCTGACCAGCCTGCTCCCAGCTCTGAGCATTTTGCAGCTCTCCCCTCTTGCTCCCATGGCTCTCACTGTCCTTTCCAGGGGCTTGCTGGGGCCCATAGGGGAGATGTCTCTCTGGAATGTGAAGAATGTGGACACTGGACCCAGTCGTGGCAGCTGCTTTCACAACTTCCCTCCTTGAGCAGACTCTGCCTTGCGAGGGCAAAAGGACAGAAGAGGTTCGCGCCCTGGATTTCCTCTAATCCAAACGTATTGCCAGATGGCCCCACATCGCAAGAGCTAAGCCTTTGGCATGAGTCACTGCTCACCTACCGTCAGCCACTCCAGTGCTCATAGTTCATTGCATTTCTCTGCATGGCTGGGGATGACCTAGCCCAGGATCTGTCCCTGGGCTCTCATCATGGGTGTCTCCCCATGCCTGTGGTGCAGACTGGTTTTCACAGGGGAAAGGGGATAGATCTTAATTATGAGCTTGTCAAACTAGCCAATCCCTTGGGAAACATGGGTTCTGGAGCTGAGTTGTCCTAACCTGTCCCTCCCTACCATGACAAGGCATGGGCTACGTTTGCTCCTACTCAGAGAACAGCTCCCATGTACTCTCTGCCCTGCTGCAAACAGTTCAGGAGGAGGAGGGTGCATGGAGATGCAAATTGGGCCACGGTTTCCTTTGTTCATTGTCCAGCTGTTCTAACTAAGGAGGTACTTTCCAAAACTCTCCCAGCAGGGTTTGAAGAAATGATGCTCCAGATGGCAGTGCCCAGATGTGCTGCTTTGCTGCCCTCCTTCAGTGTAACAGCAGAAAGAGGTTTAAGAAAGAAGGCACCTTAGATTTCACTATGGGCAGTTTATATGGAACTGCTGCTGGTCATGCTGTGGGATGACTGGGTGTGGACTGGCTCTGACAGAGGATCTATATAGTCACATTTGAGCTGGTACTTCAGCACATTTATTCAGGGCCAGTATTACAGCACTGTGGCTACCAGTTAGTTATGAGTCCTGGCTCAGGGGCTGCCCTCATCCAAGGGCCTCCTTTTCTGTGCATGCTGCTTTGCCTCAGCAGAAAAGACCCATGAAGTATTAAGCATCCATCTTCAGATGAGGAGATAGGAAATCCCCTTCCTTGACCTCCCTTTTGGAGGTGTAAAAGAGCACCTCTGGATCTCTTACTTCTCCCTGCCTTGAAGGAAGGGTAAAGAAATCTTATCTTGTAGTAATTTTTCAACACTTTTTTTGCAGGACAACAGGAGGAAGGAAAAAAAGTAGGTGTGCCACGCCCTGCAGCCTGCCCTGTGTTGTGCTGGGTGACAGTGCTGTCATCTCCCTGTTGAAGGGTACAGGCACATGAGCCCATTGCGATCAAAGGGGTCTAGCAGTATTATTTCTTGCCTTGTGGGGCACTTGAGTATCCGAGGGCAAATCCCAGCCAGGCATCAGGTGCCTCCCCTTTCGCCATGGGGTGTAACACTCAGTGAAGAGAGCACCCATCCAGAAGCCAAAGGGAACTGGGTAAGTGAGCAAGTGGAAACGTGCTGTGGAAGGGATGTCATGGCTGCTGCGTGGGGTTGATGGGGCCTGTGAAGCCCCGTGGGAGCAGGCAGGGCTAAGGAAGCAGGCTGTACTCTGCCACCTCTCCTACTTTTGCTCTGAGGAAAATCAAGCAGGCTCAGGCTGCGTGCCATGTGCCAACCTTGCAGCTGGGAGGGTGATGAATAGAGAGAAGGATTTGTGCTTTAAGTAGATCTCCACCCCAACACCACCCCCACCCTACCCCATCTCATTATAAACAAGGCCTGGAGGTGGGTCTTTTTACCAAAAAAATGCTGGCTATTATCAGCAGATCTCCCAGAACTGTTTCAAAATACAATCTCTGCTGCACCCCAGGCCACCAAACAGTAATTCCTGCATGCACTTGCATTGCTTGCACACTGCAAAATTCAAAGACCACCGGCTAGGCCAGCAGGGCCGGTTTTCCAAGCCCAGGGCTCTCTGTCCTCCGCAGGGTACTGGGGAGCACTAGCAACCCCGCAGCTCTGAGGACATAGTCCAAAACTCGGTGTTTCTCCACAAGATCCCAAGTCCCAAGTCCCTCCTTCATTAATGTGTCCTTGGGTGTGGCTTGACTCCATCTCTCTCAGATGTCTATGTTGGGATGGCACGTGGCTGGTGGAGATGCCCTGCTCTCACAGGAGGGTAGCCTGGATGAATGGCTCAGACTGTGTGCCACGTGTTTGAATGGTTAGTCATAGTTGGGGGGGGCTTCCACGGGAGCCTACTGGGAGGAACCCCTTAGGTGGGTGTGCCATGCCTCGCGTGAAGGAGCTGCGTTTCAGAGTGTGCTTCCAGGCACTGCAGTGTTAGTGGTAGTAAACACCCTCAATTTTGATCCTTTTCCTATGCTGATCCCCAAGGGAGCAAATAGATACAAGCTGCCTTCAAGCCTGCACTCTCTCAGTGCACACAGTCCCCAGGTTTGGCAGCTGCGTGAGGTGGTGGGTGGAGGCGATCAGCTGATTTAAACCCCTGTTATCATAGGAACAATAGCTAATGGGCTCCAAGTTTTCACACTCTTTGTGCCCAGCTCCTTCTTGTGTGTTTGCTCAGAAAAGAATCCCACTCTGTCCAGAAATGTCAAGTGGGCAGTTCCTGGGCAAAGCTACTCTCAGAGGTCCCCTGAGGAATTCAAAGCTTTTGAGTGAAAGTTGCACTGTGGTCACAGCATTTTTTTACATCTTTTTTTGCAAACTGATTTAATTGTTAATAGTGCTAAATGACAACTTCCAAAAATGCTTTCTACTCAGACTGATTGCTGACTGCCCTGCAAACACTTGCTGCCTCAGTCAGCTCCCCTACCACTCAAACACATGTATTTCTCAGGCAGGAGGCACCCCTGCATGACTGAGCCACAAGCAACAGGACCAGAGGTGACCTCGAAATTCACAAAATCCATCCTTCTGCCATAAAGTTAAGCTCAGCTCAGCTTCTTGGTCATTTATATAGTAACTGTCCACAGCACCAGCCTGAGCCCCAGCCATTCCTGGCCAGACTGGGCTAAATACTGTTTCAGTCCCTTTCAGACCCATGAAACTGTGCATGGGGCAAGCTGGGTTCCTGCAACAGGAAACAAAGCCTGCTGCCAACAAACTGGCTTTGCTGCACTCCCTTTCTCAGACCTCAAAAATAGTTCAGATTTGACTGCAAGATACTAACCACAGCAGACAGATGAAGTGAGAGAACTGGTGAAGAAGAGGAGGGAGGGAAGGGGAAGGGGTGGTTGCATGGAAAAAGGCAGGTGAATAGGGAAAATTGCCAGTCTTTGCAATCCTACACTTCTCGTCAGCGCCTCCCCCTACCACACCCCACCACGCAGCCCACGGTGCTCTCTGCAATTGCAATTCCACCCACTCCCTCACTTTGCCTCTCAGTGCTCCCTGCTCCAGGGTCTGTGCTGCCAAGGAAAGCGTAGCATGCATTTCTACCCATCGAGTGGCTTTGCTTAAGAACTGGTCTTGGCTTCAGCCTTAGGAGCCAGGACCCCACCAGAAAAAGGTCCTCTCCATTGTACCCCAAAGTCCGCACTTTTAGGGCCTCTCAGACTTCACTTGGAGTGATTGTTGTTGTTTTAAATTAAAGCTTGGCAAACCACTGGTGGAGGGGAGAGAGACACACAGAAAAACGTGAGCAAGAGCTAGAAATGCTGAACCAGCAGCCCTAATTTCAAGCAGGCACTTTCCCACATTTGTAAACAACGCTACTCCAAACGCGCACGACAGCTCCTACGCTGGGGCTGGCCCAGGTTGGGCACCCTCTGCCTGCACCCTGGCTGCACATGCCCTGGAGGCGAAAATAACATCGCTGCTGCCAGCGCTCTACGGTTGCAACTGGGGTGTCTTGCAGTGTCGCTTTGCCCCGTAACACGGCTGGATTTCAAAGCAAAAGCTGAAAGGTTAAGGCGTGTCCCGTAGCCAGCTTGTATGCCATGTTGAAGAGAAGTGGCAGAGCAGAGGAGAAAAGCAGGCTGGAGCTGCTGGACAAGGGGAGCAGCTGCCAGTGAGGCAGAAAAGTTGCTGAGGATTTTCGAGAGCAGCTCTTACCGTGTGGGCTGGGGCCGGTCCTGGCACCTGTGGGAGCAGGAGCGTGCTGAGCTGCAGTGCCGATGTCCTGGAGTGCGGAGCTGTAGTGAAGGGGAGTGACCTGGTGGTGGTTTAAGTTTCCTCCGGTGGTGCGGGAGGGTGGTGTCTTTCCACTCTGTTTTAAAGGAGTTACTATGAATCAGTCTGCCTTTAAAGAGAGGGAGAAGGAAAAAAAAAAAAAAAATTAATGAGCTACGCCCAGCTTTATTGGCAGGGAGTCAAGAGTCGCTGGGAGGAAACCAGCGATTCAAAGAAATCTGTGCAGGGCTGCGTCTGACTCAGTGTGCAGAAACAGAGACCGCAGCCTGGAAAAACGACTGACGCTGATCCAGCTGAGTAATAGAGGCCCACAACAGCATCTGTTTATAAAACTGAACTTCTGGTTGTCATAAAAAAATGTATAGTTACAAATGTGGCAACAGGACTTCAACAATACAATCACTCAAACAAACAGCCGGTTGGCAGGGGGTATCGTGAGGATGAGTGAGTCACCGCATCCCCTCCCTGTGCTGCAGAGAGAAGTTGCTGAGAGTGGCAGCACCAGGGAATGCAAATCGGACCTGTGGGGTTGGCATGGACAAGGCTTTTGGGAATATACCAAGGAGCAAAGATGCTCAAAATGCAGCTCTGGCCTGGTGGTGACTCTGGAGCAAGTTGGCCAGAATGTGGTGGTTTGCTTCCATGGAGAGAGAGCAGGCAAGGAAGATGAAATAATGAGTTTGTGATTCACAGTTTTCTGAGGTCAGCATTTCTTGTCATCTTAAAGACCTCTAAAAGTACATCCTTTACATTTGCAGAGAATTGACTGGTATAGTTGTCTCATGCTACAGGCAAGATTGTCTGCTACAGGCAAGACTGAGTGGGGATGTTCTTGAGATGTGGGTGAAGGGGGAAGAAGTTTGTCAGAAAGCATCTGGGTTAAAATGTGATCCATATTGTGATATAGTTGGTGATCTGCTACTGCAAGGAATCAAGCCTGCCTTTGCAGAGGCCCAGAAAGAGATAAGCAGATACTGATAAAATACCTGGCAAAGACCTTTCCCACTTTAATGAGGAGGACAAAAAGAAAGAAAATGAAAAACAAAGCTTGTGCTCTTTGAAGTCTACAAGGATTAAAAGACCTTGCTATTTTTCAGATTATTCCTTCTCTCTGGTGTTATTGATATGTGTCGTGTCTAATTTTAGACTATAGCAACCTGCCTAAAAACAGAGCTATGGATAAAACAGCAGCAAAGATGACACATCTGGTGGGCAAAGACATCATGCCCAGACAATCCCATGGGAATTTTGTCATTGATGGAAAATACAGACAGCTTTTTGTTCCCCAAAGACAGACTAAGCCTAACTGTGTTTAATACCTATGGCTTAGAACGTGCTTCTTGGTGATATACATGAATATGATATCTAGGGAAAGGAAAATATACTTGCTTACCCCGCAGAAGGAACTGACATTTGCAGTGAGCTGCACTGTCCATTTGCCCTTCCCTGTTTCCCCAGCAGAGTTTATTGGAGTGAGGGATGCTCTGCTCCATACAACATACTGGAGCGCATGGTCCCAAAGCAGACATTGTGGACCAGAGTTCAGCTGTGGTGGAGCATCCTCTGCTCCAGACCTGTTCACAAGTGACTGCCCACCTGCCATGGGGCAGCTGCCTGCACACTTGCAGAATTGCTTATCTTAGACTCAGCAGCCAAAACACCTGCATCTAAAACACACTCACATGGGGCAACAACAGTGGAGCCCCCGAAGCAGTGACCCATGAGTGGCAAAGCATTATTTGTCCAGAGAGAGCAAACTCATTCTGCATGACCTGGGAGGCCGTGTCAGGCAATGGCCAACAGCAGATGCTTCACACGGAGGCAGTGGGGTTCTGCAGCGTCAGCAGCAGCTTGCCCACAGGAGCGTTGCTTCCTAGCTCTCCATCTGGAAATGTTGGTGCCCAGCCAACAGAGTAGAGAAAAGTAACCGGACAGGCCACATAGGCTGTGACTGTGGCTCCAGAGGAGCACTGGTACCCTGCCAGCAATTGGCTTCATCCCTGTTGCTATACCTGTCAAGCCGCGTATGAAAGGGGGTAATAGTGAATGTCGAGCAAACAAATGTGTGGATAGCTGCTCCTGTTTGGAAGCAATGCTGCATGTGGGCAAGATGATGGTTTAAGCAAGTGAGGGTACCCCCCTAATGTCAGGGTACAATGAGGTCAGGGGAGAGCTCACACCTTCCACTGAGAAAATTGGTAGCTCTTTGGAATATTTCCACCTTACATCTGGATAGGGAGAGAACTTCCTACCAATAGGTAAAGGTAGGAGAACATTTCAAGTTGATAAAATTTGTTATGTTTTCTGTAGCTGCTTGTCTGTGGATGAAGTGTTAGCTCAATAAGCCTTTATGTGTGTGAGATGGAGAACCAGCTCTATCCACTCATCTAGAAAAGAGGCTGGTCTTTCTGTATACCTGTGTCAACGTCTCCCTTTAGGGCATGTGGTTTTCACAAGACAGGTTGCAATAGAAAACCCATGACGTGAAAAGTCTCATCATGGGACCAAAAGTCTAAAGCATGCTGTCAGTTTGACACACTAAGGCTGAATTGCCTAAGATCACCACACCATAATCCATGGTGTCCCTTGACCTCAGCATCACTCATTTCACAGGCTTTTCTGAATACCTACAGCCAACTAATAGGAGGTGGTCAGGTCAAAGCCATGAGAATTTAAGCTGTGGGAATCTGGACTGGCATTTCCGTGGGCAATGAGAGGATGAAGTTTTCCCATGTGTGCCATACCTTTGCTGAAGCTCTTCCCAAACAAGCAGCTTGCAGCTGCTGTATTTCTGCTTGTTTTGCCATGCCCCACACATTTGCAGACATCGCCACTGTGTGTGAACAGTAGCCCCTGGTGTAACAAGATGAGCATCCACAGTGATATTAGATAAGACAAACATCAAGCTTTTGCAAGCCCAGATCGAAGGAGGAATGGACAATAAGGAGTGGGAGATGGTGTGTGGACTTAGGGGTGGGGGAAGCATTGTCAGGCTTGGCTGGAAGATTCCAGAACAGATCGTTTCTAGAAGGGGGTGTGCCAGGAGATATAGGCCATGGTCCCTCTGCACTTTCTTCGGATTCCAGAATCTATGCTTGGGAGAGGTCTGTAGCTGAGTTCCCATGCTCTCTGGGATGCTTTCAAGTACAAATTCAACAGGAATTCAACATACGCTGTTTGGACACGCCTTTGGGGATAACTATCTGCAAGTACACATTGCATAGTAAGCCCCCCCAGTCTAAACAGCATGTCTTTCCACCTAAAGATACTTAAACCCTTTCCTCTCTCTTATATGTGCTATTTACTCTGTGCACCATCCTGCTGGCTGGTTGCAGGACGAGTGGAAGTGATATGCTCCATGGTGTTTGCTACTTCTCCACTTGTCATGACATGGAGAAGGTGGGGTTGAGCTGGGATAATGTGTGGGTTTAAAAAAAATAGAAACCAACAAGTTTCATACTGCTCTGTAGTGGTGTAATTGATGTATTTGTGTGTGTATCCTGGGGTTATCCATGTGCTGCAGTAATTTGAAGAGACATATGATACATCTCAGAGCCATATGATAAACTGCATTTGTCACGCATGACCCTGCACGGCTTCAAATGGAGCATTCATCCACTGGAGAGGAAGGGGCAATGGTGCCCTTATTTATATCATTGCTCAGTTCTGAGGAAGCAGATAGTGGAAGTCACACCTTTATGGTTTGGGTCATTTCTCTAATGTGTCTTGTCATGTTCCTATCCCCCCAAGGACTGCTAGACTTCCAGTACTTAGGGAAGCTGACTTTAAAAGCTCAGTGGTACAAGAAAGGAGTGGATTGCAGTCAACACTGAAAAGATGTAACTCTTCCGGTGCACACTCTGGCTTTTGGTTTGGTTTGTTTTTGGTGTCAAGGATAATCTCTGGCCCAAGTACTTTGGTAAACTGTATGAAGAACAAAACCTACAGAAACATCTACATCTGATTTTTCCAAAATCACTAAGGACTGCCAGACTGACTGATCTTTTGAAAATGGGTGATAGGTACAGAGTTGAAAATGCCCTGGGTTTATAGTATTTGTGTAGGAATGGTTTGTCACAAAGCTTTAACCAGCAAGAACTGCAACAGTTCCCTCCAGGACTTGAGAGGGGTCTATGCCAGAATGCATTCCCCACATCTCACCGAACACATCTGGGAAGCCCCAAAACTTTCCTAGTTTCTTAACAGGAATAAAAAAATAATATGGACATGAGATAAGGAGACCATTCCTACCATAATTTGCATAGAGATTAGAATTTAGTTTTGTCCTACCCTGTGAAAAGGACCATACACTTCATTCTTATGTTGGAAAGGAAGATGAGGATGGATTATGATTCCTCTGTGCAGTGGGTGGACATCTCATGCTGTCTTAGAGTACTGGCATTCACGTTGTGGTCTCTGCAGTAGATTTGGAAATTCTGTCAGACTGGGTAAATGGCAATCTGTTCCTACCTGGCTGAGGGATTTGGACTAGTTCTCAGGGTGTCAGGCCAGAAGTGCCTTGCCTTCCCAGGTGCTGCTGGGTGGGCTGAATTTGATCCTCAGGCTCAGGTTCTGAAGACTTGGAGGAGGTAGCATGAGCTGGCTGGTGCTGCGAATAGAGACCTGAACCTAGGAAAAAATAACTTCCTTCCATGCTCTGGAGCAAAAGAAGGTGTGGTGAGATGAGAGCCATGTGAAATGAGGAGGTCTTCCCCTGCTCTTATGAGAGTGGGGGAACTGCACTTCCCATCTCATTTTCCCTTACTTTAACCTCTACCTCAGTTTCTTCCTTTTTTCCATTGGAAACAGCCCAGCTGAAGAGATTTGCGTGTAATGTGCAAATGGTACCTCTGTCCTGGCAGACCCATCTGAGCTGTCACTTTCCCCAAGAACCTCTCCCATTCCACATCAAAGAGGTAGTGGCTGGTGGTATTCTCCACCTGCACATGAAGGCCTCTTCATCCATTCTGGCAACCAAGGAGGTTTTCTTTATTGCTTTCTTCAGCTCCTGCTCCTGGCTCATTTCTGCCTCTGCCATCTGTGGCTGCTGTATTGTGCAGTACACGCTACTGATTGCTTCACCGACAGGTTTTACCATGCTAATGGGGGGAAAAAACCTGCAAGCACCAAGAAATGGCATAAGTTGACAGTGCTTTATTGTTCTTTCATTCTCTGCTGACAAAAGGAATTAGCTGCATGACCATACTGCGTTGAGGACTGCAACTGTGTCATTGGCTGTAGAAACAGACCTTGGCTAAGAGGCCAAGGCAAGGGCAAGTGCCATGTGTGCTGTGGCTGAGGTTTGATAATGGGACATCTTTCTATTTACCTGCTGCTCCCATGGGCTGTTTGCACATGTTAGCTCTACTCAAGGTTTGCTGGACTTTCTTCTTAGAGCAGATGTTGGTGTCCTGAGAAAGTTGTAGGATCTCCCTCTGCAGCCCGAGATAAGGTTTGGAGGGTGCATGAAGGCTAACTGTACTTGCTTCTCACTCTCTGCAATATCTTGCTTTTTTTAATCTCAGGATGCATTTATTTAAGTAACATTGTAGTGTCACAGGCTCTACATGTATGCAGGGAGAGTGCTAGCTTAGGAAGATAAATGGCAGAGACCACAAGGGGCCTGGCACATGGACAAACCGAGCAGGCAGATCACTCACTGAGCTAAAATGAAAGAAAAGCCCAGGGAGGGCTTGCTAGGGAGGGCAGTAGTACCTGTACTGTTCTCCCAGTGAGGTTGGTGGGAGGGGAAAAGCACCAAGCTCAGTGCATAGTGAGGAGTGAGGAGAAGGAAAACAGGGAAGTGTAGCTGAGATGGAAAGACAGGCTGAGCGTTGACAGTGTCAGGGCAAGGCAGGGAGGGCTGAATGCCATGGGTGATGCAGCCAATAAGGAAAGAGCCTCTGAGCTCCAAGTCCTGAAGTACAGTGCAGAGAGCTGGCAGGAGGCTGGGAAGTCCTCTCTCTCCTGTTGTTGTTGCATGGCAGAAGGGAGGGGACGATCTCTAGGTTTGCTGACAGAGAGGGAAACGATTCCTGTGGCTGCAGAGGCATGGTTCCCTTTTGAAAGAGGAAACATCTACATGTGTCACACTATGGGCCAGCTTCTTAGTTTATTTGCAGCAGCATGGAACTGGAACAACTTGTATCGACTTCATGGCAATCTTTCTGATTTTGTATTAGGGGTTGAAGCAGTGCCACCATGTCAAGAAACTGGTGGTAAAGAGAGAATTTGTGAGGGGGAAAACGTCTCACCTCAGCACAGAGACTGAGCACTGAAATAAGCTCTCTCTCCTTCCTTGCTACCTGCTCCCTTGCTTCTTGACAGCTGTCCATTGGTCTTTTGAGAGGGAACATAAATTATGCTTTGCTTCACCTCATACACACACGCTCCCTTTCTGTGCCTTCTGCATTCACAAACACAAAAATATTCATGACTCCATTCCTTCTCCTTTTGTAATGTAGTCACCATTTTCGTGGCTCCCTTGTGTTTGAGGCAGGATATGGGCAGGAAATAATAACACAAGATTCAAACTGGAAAAATGCAAACCTATTATCTGGGGGAAAATAAACCCAAAGTTAGCTATTCAGAGGGCGGGAGACTTTGGAACTTGCAAGAGGAATAAAGCTGGAAGCAACTTAACAGGGACAGCAGACAGAGAGCTGGAGAAGAGTTTGCAACGTGATATAACACTTAGTGGAAGAGAAGGCAGCCAATGTCATTTAGAGTTCTTCAGATGCTGATGTCCCTCTTGCATCCACAAATCTCAGAGCCATATTGCACCCCTGGAGAGGCCCTATCAGTGGTAATGACAGCGAAAGCTGAAGATTCTCATTGCTGAGAAGATTTGCCTCAAATCCTATTACAAGGGATTGCTCTAGTGTAGTCCCAGCAGTGCTGTGGGACTGAGGAATTTCCTGGCTGGTCTGTCATGCTAGTCAAAGACAGAGCCATCATGTCCCTGTGCAGCTCCATGCTGGGAACATAGGGGAAGACATGAGCTAGACCAGGGGGAGGAGAAAGGGAGTATTCACCACATTGCCTGGCTCTGAGGATGATTAGATAGCACAAAGAATTAAAAGCCAGGGCTTTTTGACTTCAGGTGTGCTTATAAAGGGTGACGCTTCCTGAGTGCAAAACAAGAATCAGAAAAACATCTCAATGGCACAAAATGATTGCTTGAGTTCGATAGGTGTGTCTGGGCACTGCTATCCCTGTGAGATATATGATCAACCAGACAAAAAATGAGAATTAATGAATTGAAGCAAAGGACATGGTAGACTGGTAAAGGGTCCTGCCAGGTGAAGAATAAGAATTCTTGGAGGTGAACTGAAGAAATGCTTAGGAGGATGTGGTTGAGGAGATTTTGAAACCTTGGACTGAAACTTAAGGGTAACGCCAAAGGTGTAGGTACTGACTTGCTGAGAACAAATGTTACATCTCCAGTGATATGCAAGGGCATGGGTCTGCTTTATAATACTGGTCCAAATTGGACTAGAGGGTGAAACTGAGTAAAATGAGGCACAGGCTGAATAAACTGCAACAATAGCTTTGTAGTGGCCAGGTTTGGTATGAATGATGAGTTTACTGGGTCAAGGTGAAACACAGAGGAGCAAGGGTCACCATCATCATCATCACTTCCAGAAGAACAGGGAAAAAGCCTTCTGAGTGCAGGGTCTGATCCTCTTCACAGTGCTGCTGTGTGTGTGTTGGGGTGAGGCAGGGTGATAGGCCACTCCAGCATCCCATTTCTATTATTGTGGCTAAAGAGGCAGTGTTAGAAACTCCTATGTGGTACTTGAGTTACATCTCTTATAGCTGGTTATCCTTCTTAAGATGATGATTTCTACAGGTAATGGGGAAAGAGGCCCTTCTGCCTCATGGTCCACTTGCAGAGCAGCTATTTCCACCAGGCATCACCAGCAGCTCTATCTGGCTGGCTGTGGAGTCCTGTTCTCTGTCAGAAAAGTGGTCAGAGTGGAGGAAAAGGGAGGTACTGATCTCCTTTGAACCCTCCAAGTTTCATGGCAAGGATGGGCTCCATGTCACTCAGAAGCAGTGGTGCAGCTGGGCAGACCAGCTGTGATTAGGCAATGAACACCTGTGGGCTGCATTGCTGCTTATGGAGGTTCCTTGTTCTGCCTCGCATCTGTTTGTTCCAGTCCAGTGCTACCACCTTCATGGCTCAATGTAGAGGTGATATCCATGCCATGAGCCCTAGAGTGGGTGTGATGGAGCTCTGAAAGTTAACAGAGACCTCTGCATGTCACAGCTAGCAAAATAAGTGATTGAAGAGTGAAAGCAGAGTGGAAACAGCAATGAAAAATGGAAGCTGCAAAGTCTTGGGTAGCTGATATGCATCTCCATCTCTCAGAGGGGTTTTACTGCTGTCTCTGCTGTCCACTTTTGGGGGAGCAGGATATGTGGACACGTTGGAGACATGAATTCCCAGACTTTCTCTTTGCTGGAAACCAATCCTGCCCAATAACCACACAAGCAGCAACTGCTGGTTGTCCCACTCTCTATGCCGGCTGGCAGCTGAGTCTGTCCCAGCAGCAGCTGATGGTGCTCACCAGCATGGGTCACTGGGTATGCACTGTGTCCCTCCCAAAACTCCTGGAGAGGGTCGCTGAGCTGAGAGGCACTGAGTCACAGGAGATCTGTGGGGGTTTCTCCGCCCAGGAGAAAAGTCTCCGAGGGCAGGCTGCTGCTCAGCCTGTACCTTGCTGAGGACCATGTGCTATTTGTAAAGCTGAGTTCTTACTACAAGAAAGGCCAGCTTGTCACTGTAATTTAAAAATCCTTTTGCCGTCTAGAGAAATGTCAGCAGGCAGAAACAAGTAACGGGAGGATTTGACCCAGACACAAAGAAGCTGTTGTTTTCTGCCTGTCCCGGCTGTCAGTGGTGTTGGGTTGCTCAATGCTGCTCAGGAAAGCAGCTCTGGAATTTCTCTGCCTTCCATGAAGTCTGAAGATGTATGAAGTGAAATGTGTCTGCCTGAATAAACACCTGCCAGACTGTCATGGGAAGATCTGGGATGCTGAAATGCAATAGGGTGAGGACTGGCACCGGGCCCAAACTGGGAATCAAGGAGAATCCTCTGGCAAAGCTGACATCTTGTTTTTGATCTCTTGGTTTCCACCTGCAGGTGTAATCGATACCCAGGTGGTGGAGTGACTAAACTTGCCCGCTGTTGCTGCTGCTGGGTTTCAGCTGCACCAAGCAGTGAGGAGGAATAGAGGGAAGGGAATGGGTGTGAGAGAAATTCCTGTCTCAAGAACCACAGAAGCATTTTCATGCCTGGGATACTTTCCTATTTGCTTTCCCCCCAAGGTGGCCCCTCTCACCTTGGAGACAGTGTGGCACCTGAAACCATGGGCCACATGACCATGAGGTTATTTACGGCTGCAAAGTTAGGAGCAGAAGACATATTTTGCAGGTCAGAATCCCAGTTGGGGGAGTATGAGGGGCTGGAGGAGCTGGGGTGTATCAGAAGAGGTTGTCAGTGTGACATCCTGGCTCAGAGAGCCTGTGGTTTGGCAGCGGAGGGTGGAGGGTGTGTTGTGCCCACATTTGGCCCACTGATCTGTTTTCTGATCCATTCCACTCTTAATGGATGGCTCAAGGAGGACCCTTCTGTGTGCAGGCTTGTTCACAGCTGGTGGAAACTTGCCCAAGGCATCCTGGCCTGCCATCACCAGCCCCATAGAGAAGGGGAAGGGACATACCAGGAATGATCCAAATCAAGGTAGGGGAGGAGTTGCAGTGGGATGGTGCACATCTGCACCCTATCCTCCACTGATGTGAAGAGCCCCAACGATTCCCATGCAGTAACTCTGTTTTTGCTATGCAGTCCTCACATCCCCTGGAACCCAGTAACAGAGAAACCAGCAAGCATCTGTGTCCTGTTTCTTCCATTCCGGGATTTGCTAGATTTAAGGTCCAGGCCATTAAAGCAATTAGGTCTAGTTATCACAGAGAGTGTCCTCACATACCTGCTGTCTAAGCACACTACATCTGTAAAAGGCTGGTGCCAGGCAGTCCTGTGCATTGGACCACTCTCAAAGGTGAGCCTTGGCTGTGGAGAGCTCTGCCAAATGGGATCACAAGTAAGAAAACAAGCATCAGCCTCCGCACTTCAAATGATCGATCTCGACAAAGAGCTTATCAGAAGGACCTCACAGGGCTCTGTGCTAACACTAGTGCTATTCAACACACTTGTGGACACACTTGAGGAACGTGAACAGCAAGTTAACAGCTTACTTGTGGCCCACAATTATTCCAGAGAGGCAATATAAAGCTGACTGCAAAGGCTTGCAGAAAATCTCCTGGCACTGAGTGGCTGGGCCCTCCCTGGCAGATGAAATTCAGTGGCAGTAAATGCAAGGGAATTCCATGAGCAAGAAAACAGCCTGGCTGTACAGATACACTGAACGGCTCTAAGTCAGCTGCTGCCAGTAGAGAAAGAGATCTTGGATTCATTGCAGACAGCCTGCTGAAAACACTCTCTCAAGACTCCATAGAGGTCAAAAAGTCAAACAGAAATGTTAAGAATGAGTACAGAAGAAAGAAAGAACGTGATTACGCCTCTGTGTACTTCATGGTCTGCTGAAAGTTGAAAGTTGTGAGTGCTTCTGGTTACTCATTTAAAGAGCATAGAGAAACACTAGTGAGAATACAGAGGATATCAGCAATGATCAGAAGTAGGAGATAGTTTCTGGGCAAGCACAGATTGCTAATCTTGGAAAAGAGATGCCTGAACGGGAATCACAAATGGTATGGAGAGTGTCAACAGAGAACTAACATTCATGAGGTCCCATATCACAAAAACTAATGGCACCTGATAAAATGTTTTAAAACAAACAAGCTATGGACTTTTCCACGTAGGCATCAAGGAATAAAGGAACTCATTGCCACAGACTGTTGATGGGAGACAGTGCATGAACGGGTTGGGCACATCTATGCTGTGTATTTCCTTTGGTGACTGTTGAATGCAGCAGCACAGATGCTACCGTTGCATCAGAAGTGTCCTAAAGAGTAGATGAATGAAAGGTGGGCAGGTGTACTGTGATTTGGGTTATGTTTTCCACTGTTTCGTATACTTCTTTCCTTAATACCTGGTGCCTGCTAGACGAGAGATACTGGTTCTTCAGGCTGGGCTAGTATAAATCTTACATTTTTAGTAAACCTCTTTTTTTTTTTTTTCCCCTACATTAATTTCCCAAATTATTATCTGACAGATGGTGAAATATTACAGGAGAAGTGGAGAGTGAACCAATGAGCTGGAGAAAACCACAAACTTCCAGATGGAGAGCTGACATCTCTTACGGACGTTCCTAATGTTCTTTGCACTGGTGTGCTAGGCCATGCCAGAAACAGGGACTTTTGAGTGAAAGTAAGCAAAGATGGTGGTCATGTTTTTAAAATGAGAAAAGCATTGTTTTCCCTATTAGCTTTGCCAGCGCAGTCCTTAGACGTTTAGGAGGTAGAAGAGAGACATAGTCTTCCCTTGCTGGACAAGCAGTAAATATGCTCTGGCTGTATGATCCAAATAGTTACACCTGTCCAAGCAGGAAATGCCAAGTTCCATACCAGCAATGAAATTTGGATTCTGCATATTTGCAACCGTGAGTAGAACATTTGCAGAAATAACTGAGAATAAAATTTGTCCCCAGGGATGCTAGTCTTTTCAGCTTGAATAGATTCATTGCTTGGGGCCGAATTTCAATTGAGAATAATTTTACATGAATAAGCTGGAAGGAGGTATAAACTGTCCACAGACAATTTTTGCAGAGGAAAAGATAACTAGCTGCAAGTCCAGAACTGTGGGGTGCTGGTAAGAGAAACATGTTGGTTGTGGCTTAGCACAGTTTCAACCAGCAAGCGGTCCTGGCCACAGTCTCAATGTAAGATCATGTCACAGCTCTGGGAGGGAGAGAATATACTTTATGCAAACAAAATTATATTTTTGTTTGTTTGGCCCTTTCCATTTCAAATACCTTGATTGCTGATGTCTGCCATGTTGTTTAATGACCAACCTCTACTTAGAGACTACAGTTTTTAAGATGATACATGTCCTGAATGATTTCAGCTGTGGTTCTGCTTTTTTTTCTCCTGTTCTGTTCTTCCCAATTTCTGACTCCACCTTCTCTGCCTGCCCACCCTCCTTGGTAGACAATGTTTTTCCATTTAATTTTATGAGACATTCTCAGCCCTTCCCCCAGGTCTGGAGAAGAAAAGCCCACATCTGGAGGCCATTCACAGCTGGAAGATCTCTTCTGACATTCCTTGCTTTGAAATCCAACCCATGTAACCTTCTGTCTAAATACTCTGTGCAGGCAGAGCAGAAAGGGGCTTTGTGAGGGGAGTCCGTGAAGAAGCCCGTGACCCCTACATACTTTTGCAAGTGCCAGATTCCAAGATTACAGACTTTCTTCCCCAGAAGACAATTGTTATTTGGGTTTAGGGCTTCCTAATTTTGAGGTCTCCAAATACCTACTTTGAAAGCAGTTCAAAAAGGGGACTTTATTCTTCTGAGGTGTTAAACATACCCAGCAACAGTTAAATGAAGCTGTCTGAAGCATTGTGTAGGTTCCAAGATCCGCAACTGATTTTGCCTGAATGGTCCAGCCGGTGGCCTGTGGGCTGCATTTTGTCTGTAAAACAGTTCATCCAGGCTCCTAGTGACTTTTCCACCACCAAAGAATAAAACTTCAGGTTTCTTGCATCCTCCTTGCTCACTTAGAGTAAATTGCTGTAATCTGACTCCTGCTTGCCAGGAAGGTGGATAATTTGTAATTCCACTTTAAATACCTTGGAACAGAGGCTTACTTGTTACCTCTGCATTTGTTTAGCCTGTATATGCTTTCATCTATGACTTCATTACTGAGTGCTTTACAATGCTAGCAACCACACTCATCATTGTCGTAAATGCCCCTGTCATGACTAATAGGACAAAGATCATTGAACTGCTGGTCTGGTATTTTAGGCCCGGCGCAGAGGAAGCGGGTGTGTCTTTTCCCTAAAAAAAAAATAAAAGAGGGGGGTGTCCTGTTTGTTTCCCAATAGGATTCTGTCTCCTTTTGTGTTCTGATAACGGTCAGCAACTCTCTGCGCCCTGTAACATGTCCCTTTCCTGGGGGAGCTCACTGGTCTGTCTGCGCAATAGCCTTGGGTGTTTCACGTTGTATGTGGTCTCTGAGACTCGAATGGGTCCAACTACCCTAACTTCTGGCATCACACCAAGGTACTGTTGCATTCATACTGTATGCTTGCTTGCCTGGACACATCAGCCTCAATGTTCCTTCTTGTATTGCAATCTGAGCAGGCTAGAGAGGCTATATTCTTCTGTGTTAGTATAATTTAGGAACCATTTGTGGTTGGTTGGTGAATTTTTACTCCTAAAGTAAGTGAGCCTTATTCTGAGAAGAATAGATGTATATGTATGTACATGCACTCAAGAGGTGGAGGAATATATTATGAAAGAGCTGTATCAATTTTCTAGTTCTCAACCCCTGAGAGATTAAAGGCATCCGTTCACCTTTTCAAAAGTTAACTATTTCAGGATTTATGCTGTCCTGTTTCACTTCATACTACTATGGGCACTGTTCAGCTCGTGTGTCTTAGCTGAGAGGATAGTAATAAACTGCTGAACAAGAGTGACTTAAACCACGACACATTTTATAGGGACTTGTCTGACTCAATTTAGCTTTCTGGGCTGCCCCATATAATGCAATGTAATATAATGGTCTGCACGTATCTGGGCCATATTCAGCCTACATGCTACCTCAGTTTGACTCACATGTTGTGACTATTTCCCCGAGAAGATTTCTGAGGGAACAGGAGTTAGTAGCTCTGGACAATAAGTGCGTTTTTTTTCTTTTATGAAGCTAGAATTGTTCTTTGTGTGATACAATCACCAGAACATCTGGACTAGACATGTATTTTGGGGAATATGACTGCTTGTGTGTAGAACTGAAGTGTCCCTAAGGCTTCATATACCCAAAGGAAAACCTTTGTAACACTAAGATTATATTTGCACTGGTATGAAAGGCAAGCACAATGCTCAGTACTCTTACTGACACCTTATTCTAACAGTTTGAGGAAACAACACAAACCATATTATTACTAATGATTATTACTGTTATCTGCTCTATTATTACTAATGGTTATGACTGTTATCTGCTCTATGGACATGCTGAGAAGCTAGGGCCCCAATGCTTGGCGCTGGTCAGAAATATAATGAGCCACCACTGACCTTAGCGGTAAATGTGATGCTGAAATGCAATAGTGATCAGTAGTGTGGCCACCACAGAGACCTGGATCTCTGTTTCAGAGTGCAAGGGTTGGCCTGAAAGGAAGCCATTTTCTTTTCATGTGCTCTTCAGTTTGGATACTTCAGGAAATATTTCTAGACATGTGATGCTGGCCTTCCCACCTCGGTTATTCTGTTGCTGGTGACCACATGGCTGTCATCAGGAGCAGTGAGACCTGCCTCTGGAGGCAGCCAGACCTGTCACACTGGGATTGTGGGCTCTTTGCCTGCTGTGGACATATAGAGATGGTCACAGCTGCTGCTCCCACAGACTGCTCTGGAATTGTGGTTTCTTGTCACTTCTGAAAATCTAGGTCTTGCTCCCAGCATTGCAAGCTGTGTGCTTCCTTTTGACAGGGGGGTGAACCAGGGCGGGGCACGACTGGGACAAGCAGTTCTGAAAAGCTGGGCTTGCACACACAGCAGTGAAACTTTGTCTTGGAAGGATGGAGGCAACTGGAATACACCACTTAAGGGAGAAGATCCAAAAGAAAATGACTGGAGTAATGGAAAGAGTTTGAGTGAAAGGAAATTTTCAGTTGAATATCAGGAAATCTTTGCTAGCAACTGACTTTTGTTGGTGTGTGGAATAGCTTCCCAAGGGAAACCTAGTAATGAAAGCCTAGCCTATCAGTTCTGGTCTTCAGCACTGGACTGGACATAGGAGAACATACTGCAGGCCAGGAAATGAACTTGCTTTGGCTGGGACAAAGACTATGGGTGTGACCCTGCACCATAAAAAACCAATTTGAGTGTTGCCAGTGACCTCAGGGAACACAGGCTCCTTCTAAACAGTAATCCAGTGCTGATTTTCCATCTCTCTTCTACACTTGAAGGTGTTTCTTGTCAGTGCAGTGGTGGTGGCAGAGTCACCAGGGTATCCAAAACCATGCCTTTCCACTAAATTCTGCTGCTTGCTCCCTTCAGGTAGCTGTTAAGGAATGGTGCAAGAGTCTCTGAGATGCACAGAGCATTAGGAGGAGAGAGACAGATCTACATCTCATCAGCAGGGATGGGAGGGAGCACATCCATACTGTGCACAAGGCCTGTAAAACTGTGTTTATTTGATTAATTGAAACTCACTCCAGCCCCTGATCTGGCAGAAGCAAGGAAGGGGGAAGGAATAGATGCCTTTCTACCAGTCTTGGTCTTACTTCACTTTTGCCCTCTTCTTCCCTGGGAGTCCTCTGCCCAGTAGCCCTTACAGCAGAGGCAGGTGACACTTTTTTGCTCTCTGGTGCTGATGACAGAGATGGTCCCAGTGGACATCTCTGTCTCTTGCCAGATGTATCCCCAGGGAGCCATCCTCCTAGTGCTCTTTACAGTCCTTCCCACTGTCCCCCAGTTATGCTAAGGAGTATTAGTGCTGGGGTGCACAGGTCAGCATGAAAAGGGTGGAGGCAAATAACTATGGTTTTAAAAGTAAATAATTTAAGCAACAATAACCTCTCCACCCAGGTAATCACGGTGAACAAACATTCTGCATGTCAAAGGTGTTTCTGGAGATAAGAGTTAGCACAATAAGTCTCCTGGTTTCTTACCTTCATCTAGTGCTCAGCACTTAATGCCACCTAGCTCTCTGCTGAAGGCAAAGTCTTGTCCCTCTGAGCAGCCGTGCCCCAGTGGAGGTTACCAGTCATTTTTCAAGGGGAAGTCTTTGTGCTGACAATAAGTTCTCAGTGTGGCTGGTATGGTGTTTTCCAAGGGGGCTGGATTTAAGCCCTAAAAGTTTGCCCTTGACTCAGTGCAGTATTTGGCCAGAGGAGCAGAGAAAAGGGACAGATATGGAAAGAAACTCATTCTGATGGCTGGGAAATTCAGATTCATAGTTGCAAATTGCACTTGTGCTTGCGAAGCAGACTGAGGCTTTTATTTTCCCTTTTTTCTTTTTTAGTTACCCATGCAAATACCGCTGCTGGAAAAATTATGTATACCCAGCTACCCAGACAAGGGGAGCTCTACAAAAGAAGCCCTGGAATTTGCTACAGAAGATTTGGCCTTGTGACCTTCCTGCCGTATATTGACAGGCCATTACCATGTTGTAATGGTTGCCTAGCAAGGTGGTGACAATTGTGCTGAGGCACAGTGACAGCTGTGTCATACCAGAGGGCTGGTGAGGCTGAGACTCTGTAGTATTTGTTTTGCAACAGTGCATTGCTTGCATCAGTGTATCCCCAAGTCATGAGTGCAGGCGTAGTGACAGGGCAACACTGCCTACGTGTTCACCTAACTTCCACCACTGAGTGCCCTGCAGTGGCTCCCTGGTTTGGTGTTAACAACATCCCTGCAAACAGAAATGTCCAAGACTTGCTGTGCTCATAGAGACAAGAGGTAGTGTCTGAGTGACAGTTCTGTAGACCTGTGTACAGCTAAGCTTGGAACTGTGTTCATGAGCAATGCCTTACGTATAAAACTATCCTTTCTTTTGTAGTGCAGTTATTTTTGCATTATGATGTAACGTTCAAGGCCATGGCATCTAAGAGTCTGTGGGCTGTGATACAGAAACCTTCTTGTGGATGGTAGGGTTAGAGGCAAAGATAACCAACACCACCTCTGTTGCATGGCTTGAAAGCTTATCAATGGTTAGACTTAAGAAAGTACCAGCCAAGGGGGGGATCCCGTTACCAGCAAGTGCTTCTAGTGGGGTTCCTACGGAGTTAAACTTTTAGCCTGATGGTACTGAACTCATTTATCAGGAAAATTTTTGCATGTCATACAAATAATAGCAGGGAGGGAGAAACCAGCAAGGTCAGCTCAAATTGCACAGGCAGAGATGGATCTCTTGAGTGCATTTCAACAATGAAATGCTATGGCTGCCTTCTTGTAGTAAAGTGTGTACGTGGGATGTACCAGGGAGATTGGAGACACTATCCTGGAACACAGTGCCACTACAGAGGATATGGGCATCATGGTAAATAATCTTCAGGCTGAAAACCTCAAAAGTTTAGGAAAGACATCATGCCTAAAGGTATGAAGGGTATAGCAAGTGGGACATTTTCATTTTTTCAGTCCCACTAACCTGTGTCCAAGCTGAGGAGCAGAAGTATAACTTGGCCCCACTTAAACTCTTGGTCCCCTGAGAGCTCGTGTCAGGGACCAGATTAGTGTATTGTCCAGTTGACCCACACCTGTAGGATTCCCAACACTGGAAATGAGGCACACAGGTGAGTACAGGAGGACATGTGCCTTGTGCTATGCTCATAAGGGGAAGGGAAGCGGGGAAGGACCTGGAGTACAGGCATGGCTGGTGAGAACATACTGACATACTGTCTTCTGTTTTCCTGTTTGTATTTCTCAAATAATGCTGAAAACTGGAAAGGACTCAAAATGTAGTTTATGTAAGAGAAAGTTACAAATTGACTTAATCACAGTCTACAAATACTTGACTTGGGAGAGAGATTTCTAATAGTAAACAACGCTGGCAGAAAAGGTCTCGTCAAAATCTAGGTTACACCTACACTAGTAAATAAAGCGATCCAGGGCCAGTTCTCTGAACCTGCAGGCAAGTGGCACAGCATCCCTCTGAATAAAATTTCTTCTCCCCCAAAGAAGGTAGCCTTGCCCAAACAACCTGTTGGGAATCGTGCCCTGACCTGTGGGGTCAGACTCAGTCCTGCCGTTGTTAGGAGAGTACTAGCTGCCACAAGCCAAAACTTGTCACGAAGCATGCTAACAGTTTAACAATGCAGAAAATTGCATGTCAAGGCTTGAGTACATGGCCTGAACTGCTTAGCTTACTAATACAGAAGTCACCTCAGTGGCTGTTAGTTGAAGGCCATCTCGAAATAGGGTGTGCACTACAAACTGTGAGGCTGCTTAGCCAGTGGGACAGTTTAGGGACAGTAACTTCCTTGTCATTTGAAGTCCTTCAGTCCAGCTTGGATGTCCAGCAGTGTCCAGCAGATGCACTTGTATCCCTGACAGGTGCAATCACTACAGGGAAAGCCTCTGTGAGAACCTCTTAATGATTGGAAAGAGAGTTGTTCTCCACCATCACTACTAGAAACCCTAAGCTCTGTGGAAAGCGCTTGATTAAATCTCTCTGCCTCTGGGATAGATGGAAGCGGCACTCCCTGTGCTCCGTGCTGCTTTCTTCTGTGGGAAGTCTCAGCGCCTACACATAACCTAGTAGCTGAGAGGGGCTGTGGTGGCTCAGAAAAAGAGAGAGAAGCTTTTTGGGGGTGGACATAGGCATTCCAAGCCATGGCCATTTTCCAAGCAGTGATGGAATAATCTGGCTGAGATCCTGCAGGCATCAAGTCACTTTCCCTGGATGTACATTTTGGTTATGTGCTAGTGAGCCAGGTGTCTGAGTCATGGCCCCAGAGAAAGCCTGGGAGTGAGGAGGTGGGGAAAGAATAGTACAGAAATCCTCCCATTAGGAAATACAGTAAAGAAAGCCAGATTGGAGATATGGCTTCTCTGACATCCCTGCCTCTGCTTGCCATGATACATCCCCAAGACAGCAATTGGTGCTGTCTGGGACACCTTGTGCCCTACCACATTTGATCTGTGACCCACAGGTTTTTTCTTTAGCAACAAGAAAAAGACTTCAGTAGCTCTTCTGTCCTAGAGGTTCTCAAAGCCTCTTGAGGACCACAATCGAGCTTTTAAAAAAACAGTCTCCAGATCTTCATTGCAGAGGTTGAGCCAGCTATAAAAATTACTATGAGGGATTGTGGGGAGTTCAATCACTCCAGATTTTAATGTTCATTTAATAATTATTAAATGCATTTTAATCTATGAAGAGAGGGGAACAGCAGATCTGCTCCAGCAAAGCTGTGAAGCACACATTCAAGGTCTGTAACAGACTGTGGGTGGAAAGAAACACCAGTAAATTCCAGAATGGTTTTGTTGAGAATCTTAGTAATGTTGCACGTCAAACATCACTGTTGTCCCAAACCCGGAGCATGACAATTGCAGAGGGAAGTGTTATCCTGGTCTGCTGTGTTAGCCCAAACCAGGAGGTGTTCCAAGTCTGGAATAGTAAAACATGTGGTACAGTAGGCCAGACTTTTCTAGGGCTGACTAAGGATTGCTCAATACAGGTTGGACTTCAGGTGCCCATTAGCAGAGCCCTAGGGCATCTTTAGGATTGCAACACAGACAGATTTACCAGGAGTTGTAAAGGGCTGCAGTACAGGCCAGTGACCTGCTTTGAGTCTCATGAAAGGGGAGCGGCTGACCATGCATCCAGTCATGAACTGAAATGCTAGGGATTTTGAAAGTCAGGACTGAGGTGCATTGGTAAACTGCATGTGAGGCTTCAGGATTGACGGCATTAATTAAGGATGTTTGTTGTGTCCAGCACTGAATTAATGAAGGAGTGAAAGACCAGCTCTGCAATCTGTTTTAATCTAACCCTCTGAAAGCTGATTTCAAACCAAAGCAAAATAGAAAACTCTTGCTTTAAAAGGAAGAAGGGTGGGAGAGAAGCTCCTAATCAAGTGTTCTGCTAACTCAAAAATCATTTTGTGAAAACTAGCAGGGGAGAGTCATGTAGAAAGCTAGAGCTGAGCCTTTCCACTTCTTGCCCAGTGCTGAAGACTGACCATAAGTGACCGCAGCATGCTTAAGTAGGGTCATGGCTCTCTTAAAGCCACCTTCTTTACCATTGCCCTAACTCCTAATCCTCACCTGCAGTGTCCTCAGTGTAGCTCACCTGCACACGCATCAGGCTGGTGGGAGCAGCCCCTCCAACCTGTGTTTTCTCCTGTTCTCTCCAGCCAGTCTTTCTAGTTTCACAGCCTCTGTGAGGCTGCAGGCTTCTTTTTTTTCCTGTCATCCAGGAAACACACCCACCTCTCTCTCTCCAGCCCCATCTTCTGCCTTGCTCAGAGATTCTGTAACTTGTGTGAAGGAATTTCAAGCAATGCAAACTACAGCCAATTTTAAAAAAAGAATATCATAGAAATTAGAGATGGGAAAATCTTGCTAGCTCATCCAGTCCATCTTCTCACATTCTAGCCCAGCCCAGTTCCTGCAAGATTCTTGCCTACAGTAAATTTTCCAGTGCATTATCCAGTCTGGTTGTGTATGATTTAAGCAATGGGCATCCTTTACTTCCCATGAGAGACTGTTCCACAGACGACTACTTTTCACTGTTTGGAAGAAGTTTCTGAAGTTTTCTTTCCATTCTGTCTGACCTAATTTCTCTAAGATCTGCCTGTGGTAACACGCTAGCCAAATGTTCTTCCTTCATGCTCACCCTGTTCAGATGATGGCAAATAATTCTTGTTCAGTCAAGCTGTTTAGCCACGATGCTTAATACTTAGCTGTAAAGCTCAGCAATTATAATCCTTGGCTACCTGGGAAAGACTGGTGTTGAGACTAGCATGTTAATGGGTGCGCAGAACATAGAAGACATTGCTAGCAGCGTTGCCTCTTTATTGTAATAGTCACTTGACACATCCCATCACAAGGTTTGGCATTGGTTGCTTTTGCCTTTGCCAAACTTGGAGCCAACATCTTCTAGCTCATGACTGCTTCAGCTGTTTTACTGGGTTCTTTTTGGTTTTCTTTTTAATTTCAGTCAAAACCACTTATCTGTTTCTGAGAACAAGGCTGGCAGGGGAATATTCTGTTTTATCCACATTTAAAAAAAAATGTTGATGACTTTTTCTTTTAAAAAACCAGCCTCTTCACAATTTTTCTGTCAGGAACATGCCTTCTGTCATCTATGACAAAATATCCCCTGAGTTTGGCTAAATAATGAGCCTTTGAGTAATTGCAGCTTGAGCCTGGTCAGAAGAAAATAATAGGGACTGGAAAGGACAGTTGTTTGTTTGGGTTTTTTTTAACTGTGGGCTTGATGGAAATAATAGCACATGATTTAAGGCCCAAGTTACAATGCACTTGCACAAAGGGCCCTGGCTGTGGCTGCAGGGTCACCTAGCTCTGGCCTCTTATAGCCCAGGATGGTGTCACCACTCCTGGACCCCTTCTGCCTGCAGCCAAGGCCAACCCTGGGGAAGCTATGTCTCTGCTCCACACATGGGACTGGGGTTGCCCAGTCAAGTGGAAACCTGGCTGCAAGGAAACGGCAGTACAGAGAGAGGAAGAGAAGAGAGAAAAGAAAAAAAAAAAACAACAACAAAAAAACCAGCAGAAGAGAGGGAGACGCCCAAGCTCTCTGCTGGCCCTCTCCAAAATATTTCTCACTTCCGTTTCCACTGACTGGGGCCCTCCCTTCCCCCAGGACATGTAGGGAAGCCTGGGCACCCCGCAGCTCACCGGCCATGGCACACACGTGTTGCATCCACCTTGCACCCACGGCAGCAACATGGCCTGCTCCCACCACCACCTGCTCCCTCCAGGACTCCAAGGCATGGGGCTGGGGGCCCAAACTTGTGTCACTGCTGCCCTGTCCAGACCTGTCTCCTCACTGGTGCACAGGCAGCCCCACTGTGCTGCCCTGCAGCATGCAAGGGCACAGGAGGCATGAATACCAGGGATGGCGCTCAACAGCAGGACTGTCAGTGAAGTCACAGCTCCAAAATGTCATGAAGGAATGCAAGGGGATTCGAAATCCTCATTAAATCTGGGAAAGAAAGGAGATGCCCTCAGTTCTGGATAATTACCAGGATATCCAGAAAGATAAAAAGTGCAATTATAATATCTAGCACCACTGTTTTCAAAGCACCCACTGTAACATAACCCCTCCGCTCAGCGCTGTAAAGAAAGCTAGTTTTATTATTCCCTTTAGACCAGCGTATTAGATCTTGGCTCCTCTGACCCGTGCTTGCTACCGTGTTTGCTCCATCAGGCAAGACAGCCTGAGAAAGTCACTTGTGCCTTCTAGGCACCCTGGTTGCATACCTCTTGCCATGCTGCCTCTTTATTCATGAATCCTTCCCCTCCCAGTTTTCTCTCCCCCCCCTTTTTTTTTTCTTGCCAAAGCAAGGAGTTTTTAATAGCTAAAGAACGAAAACACCTCCCACGCCTCACCTCAAAAAAGCTAACTCTCTGTCTTACTCACTCTTTTTGATTTCCAAACCTCTACTGCTAGCTTAGAGTCTTCCTTTGAAGCACTGGTTCCTCAAATACTAACATGTGAGTATAACTTTAGTAAACCGTATAGTTCCAATGGCCTCAAGGTGACAATCCATGTGAGTAAATAATTCAGATGTGGGATGGAGACCATGGCATTTAGCAAAGATGGAAAATTTTTCTGTTGGATATTGTGGTTTGGTTGGAATCAAGATATTACAAGGGAATATACTGACTTCAGGATGGAGCCTTGCGGAAAATATTAACAGTAGGCTTGAAGGTCTTCAGGGTGCCTGGGTCATATTGAAGCAGGTGTATTGACTAGATAATCTTTGGAGGTTTCCTCTAGCTCTGCTTATTCTGATTCACCACAGTGAAATGGAGGAAAAGATAAATTGAAGCAAAGAACAATTGTTTTGGCTTATTAATTTCCACACATGAAATCAAAGTGCAGTGTGGTTCAACTGTAATGTTTCATATTGGTTTTGCTTTAAAATTGATATTAAATATTTCTTTGACTCCAAGATCACCTGCATATATGATGTACTGTTCGCACAGATTAATTTTAGATCCTACGGTTTTGTCATTACCAAAACAGAATATCTCTTTCCCACTGACTTTGTGCTGATTCCAACATCAACAAGGATCAGCTGTGCTGTAGATTTGCATCTGTGGGAATGACTATGAAGACCCAATGTTATAGTGTAGGGAAACAAGAACTATTTTTGAACTATCAGTCCAGCCATGGCAATGTGGAGTTCAGCACAGCTTACTCTACTCAATTTCTGGACTGAGGTTTGTACCCTACCTTGTGCTCCATATTGCTGGAGTGAAATTGCTAGCAGCACTCAATTAAAACCCTGTCATCGTTAAAACCCTGGGAGTCCATGAAGGCTGGACATACTTCAAGAACGAAGTCTTAAAGGCACAGGAGCAGGCTGTTCCCACGTGCTGAAAAACAAGCAGACGGGGAAGGAGTCCGGCCTGGCTAAACAGGGACCTTTGGCGGGATCTCAAGAACAAAAGGAGAATCTATGGCCTTTGGAAGAGGGGGCAGGTCTCTCATGAAGACTATAAAGTCGTAGTGAAATTATGCAGGGAGAACATTAGGAGAGCCAAAGCGCAGCTAGAACTCAACTTGGCTACAGCTGTTAAGGATAATAAAAAAAGTTTCTATAAATTCTTTAACAGCAAAAGGAGGATTAGGGAAAATCTCCCTCCTTTATTGGATGCAGAGGGAAACATGGTAACAAAGGATGAGGAAAAGGCTGAGGTGCTCAACGCCAACTTTGCCTCAGTCTTTAGCAGTGGAACTGGCTGTTCCCTGGACACCCAGCCTCATGAGCTGGGAGATGGGGAGGGGAAGCAGATTGAGGTCAGCACAGTTGAAGAGGAGGTGGTCAGAGACCTGCTACACCACTTGGATGCACACAAGTCTGTGGGACTGGATGGGTTACACCCAAGGGTGCTGAAAGAGTTGGCAGATGTCTCGCCAAGCCGCTTTCCATGATTTACCTGAAATCATGGCTAACTGGGGAGGTCCCATTGGACTGGAGGGTGGCAAATGTGACACCCGTCTACCAGAAAGGCAGAAAGGATGATCCAGGAAACTCTAGACCTGTCAGTCTGACCTTGGTGCCAGGGAAGGTCATGGAGCAGGTCATCTCGGGTGCCATTAAATGTCATATAATGGACAACCAGGGGATCAGGCCTAGTCAGCATGGGTTTATGAAAGGCAGGTCCTGCCTGACAAACCTGATCTCCTTCTATGACAAGATGACCTGACTATTGGATGAGGGAAAAGCTGTGGATATTGTGTACCTGAATTTTTGAAAAGCATTCAACACAGTTCCCCATAGGATTCTCATAGAAAAACTGGCTGCCCATGGCCTGGATGAGCGAACGGTCTGCTGGATCAAGCACTGGCTGGCTGGATGGTTCCAGAGAGTGGTGGTCAATGGAGCTAAATCCAGCTGGTGGCCGGTCACAAGTGGTGTTCCTCAGGGCTTGGTGTTGGGACCATTTCTGTTCAACATCTTTATTGAGGATCTTGATAAGGACATAGAGTGTATCATCAGTAAGTTCGCAGATGACACCAAGTTAAGCGGGAGTGTCGATCTGCATGAAGACAGGGAGGCACTACAGAGGGACTTGGATAGGTTGGATTGGTGGGCCAATGTTAACGGGATGAGCTTCAACAAGGCCAAGTGCCAGGTCCTGCACTTGGGCCACAACAACCCCATGCATCACTACAGGCTTGGGGAGGTGTGGCTGGAGAGCTGTGTGGAAGAGAAGGATTTGGGGGTTCTAATTGACAAGCAGCTGAACATGAGCCAGCAGTGTGCCCAGGTGGCCAAGAAAGCCAACGGCATCCTGGCTTGTGTTAGAAATAGTGTGACCAGCAGAAGTAGGGAGGTGATAGTCCCCCTGTACTCTGCACTGGTGAAGCCACACCTGGAGTATTGTGTCCAGCTTTGGGCACCTCAATACGAGAGAGATATCGAGGTGCTGGAACGAGTGCAGAGGAGAGCAATGAAGCTGGTGAAGGGCCTAGAGAATAAAACCTATGAGGAGAGATTGAAGGAGCTGGGACTGTTCAGTTTGAGGAAGAGAAGGCTGAGGGGAGACCTCATCACTCTCTACAGCTACCTGAAAGGATGTTGTAGAGAGGTTGGTGCTGGTCTCTTCTCACAGGTGATTAGTGACAGAACAAGGGGGAATGGCTTTAAACTCCAACAGGGGAGGTTCAGACTGGACATTAGGAAAAAATTTTTCACAGAAAGAGTGGTCAGACAGTGGAATAGGCTGCCCAGGGAGGTGGTGGAGTCACCATCTCTGGATGTGTTTAAGGGTCGTTTAGATGAGATGTTGGGGGATATGGTGTAGGGGAGAACTTTGTAGAGTAGGGCTGAAGGTTGGACTCGATGATCCCAAGGGTCTTTTCCAACCTGAATGATTCTATGATTCTACGAAAACAAGCACTGAGTGTTTACTCCCCATCACTGCCACTGCTTTGACTGCAGTGTAAATGCACCATTAATGACTTGGCTGATGGGAGGGGAAAATTGCGTGTCAGAGCCAAGTACTGAACCAGGAATTTGGGCCGTCAGCCACCTTGTTAGATCACACTATGTGCCTCTAATGAAATGCATTGATTTGTGGCTCTTACGATATCAGTTTTAGGAAATAATTTCACTAGCTGTTTATTTGTGTGTTGGAGAAGCCTGATGAGGTTGAAAAACTAAAGTAGACACTGTGCTTACAAATCAAGAGCAAAATTTTAAGAATGAGGTTAATTAACCATTAGAATAACTTTTCTAAGGATGTGATAGGTTTTCCATCATACTCTGTTGCATAGTCGATATTAGTTAGTTGTATAAAATATGTGCTATAGCTCCAGCAGGAGCTCTGTGTATCATTAGAAATGATTGTCTGAAGTTCTTTGGGTTCTGATACACCCGAGATGAGACTATGTTGTTGTAATGGTCCCTCTTGATGATAAAAAGAACCCATGAGCCTGTGACAGCCATTGAGTCTGGGTGTTTGTGGTTCTGTGCAGTAACAGACTGAGATCCCATAAGTGGTAGATTTAAAACTGACAACAATTTTCATAAAGGGGACTACCAAATTACAAAGACGCATTCTGCAGAAGTGGACGCCCTGCCAATCCTGCGGCTGATATAATGTACTGTGATGAATTAGCGAGCTCAGAAAGAATTAACCCACCAATAAAATGACAGACTTGGTACATTTCAAAGCATCTGGTCAGATCTCATGGAATTTCTTGGCTGCTACATGTTCAGTCAGAGAGAAAGAAATAGTGGGGAGAGTCCATGATCACCTTGTAGTATTTCACTGGATGCCTCAGAAGAGCAGATGGGGATAGGGAGCAGTGGATAAGGTAAGTGTTTATCTACTTGATGGTTTGTATGGACCATTTCCTGGACTGTATCCACTTTAATATCCTTATAGATCTATATAAAAAGTTGTCTTTTTCTTGTCTGCTTACAGTTTATGGTTGGCTAAATTTAATAAATAACATTTTTTTCTGTGTGCTCAGGTAAGCACATCCTAGAGTTGCCAGAATTTAAGTACTCTGTGAAAAGCAACCCCCTTTAAATAGTCTTATGTTACCTATCTAGAAATTGAAGCATCCAGACTCTAGTGAGTCCTAGTCTAGTGACTCTAGTGAGTCCTCAAAGTCTGTGTTGCTGCATTTGATTTTTTTCTTTTCATGTCTGCTTTCTATGTGGTTTTTGAATGGTTGATAACCATAAAGATTAGAAAAAAATCCAGTCGAGTAAGACTTGTTTTGAGAAAAAAAAAGAAGGAAAAAAAAAAGTAGGGGGGGAGAAAAGTAGTTGATGTCAAGCTTGTTTGTACATCTTTAAGATGTATTTACCTATCCAATTCAATCTTATTTCTGTTCTGCCACAGACTTGATGTCTAACAATGTACGCTGTTCATGTTTAAAAACAGAATTCACCTTTAAATATGCTGAGCCTGGAAAAAATATGCCTGGTGAGGTCATTTGCAGAGCAAGAGTTAATGCATCATGCAAACAGCTAAATAAAGGTTACAATCTGAGTGGAATTATTCAGAGCTCAGGGAGAAATCTGACATTTGCAGTTCTGTCAATGGGTTTGAGAAGTCTGGCTCTCTCAGTGTCACTGCCACCCAGAGACATCCTGCTTTCTGTGTGGCAGCAAGGGAGGGGACTGCAGTGCTGGACAGTCTTCCTGTAAAAACAGCAAAAACAGGAGCGGTGGGAAGTGTCATGTGTGAGGAATGTGTGGAATGAGGGGTGAGTATGAGTCCTTGTCCAGGTTTCAAAAAGCGATGTTATGGGTGTAAATAGCCGCACTTCCTCCTCTCTGTTCCTCTTCAGGACAGCTGAAGAGCCAATGTCAGGACAGCATATGATCCCTGGTATCCCTGGGAAGCATTGCTGCATGGAGGGCTATGAAGAGCCGTGTACCTCTTGAGACCTGCCAGTTAAGTATTGCAATTTTGGGGCCCTATCTGGTCAGGGCTCCTTGCCCTTCTTTTCCACCACCATCCTTGGGAGTTGAGGGTGTCACTTTGGGGCAGGATACACCCTAAGTATGTATGTGATACAGCCGGAATAAAAATGCATCACTTGTAAATGCCCGGCCTTTTTTAGAGTTGGCAACCTCCACAGAGGTGTTGTGCTAAGGTTGTGTTTTGCATTTCATTTCCTTGTTTTATTTCTATAAGCCGAGGACTTGGCTGATTGCACAGGAAATCAACTGCTATGGGCATTCATTTCAATGGGCGAACTTTAAACTAGTCACCAGGGACTTGCTGCTGCTGAGTTCAAAGGGAAAGAGACATCCAAAACCTCTAGCCAAGCCAAGTTATGGTGGGAAATATCAGATACAAAGAGGAGAAAACTGGAAGGCACAGTAGGGTGAAAGACAGATATAGCTTGGTTTTCCTGTCCATAATTGGTCAGATTAAGGTGAGGTTGCAATGGAGATTTAAAAAAAAAACCAAAACCAAAACATAAAATTTTGCTAAGGGAGTTTGTTGAACATCAGTAAACGTGCTCTGGTGTTTATGTTCTATGAGCTGTGTGCAATAATCTGGGGATGGAAACACGTTGAGAAAGTTAATATGGTACTTGACAAAATGTTGGAAAACATATTAGGAAGAATAGTTCTGTGCAGGGCAGAACGTGGAGCAAATGCCTGGCTCAGCTTCTCCATTCATTCCTCCTTTTTTCTTTCCCCAGTGATTTCAGAAGTCTCCCCAGGCTCAGATAACTCAAAGATAACTCAAACCCCCCATATCCCCAGGTGAGGTAAAGAGGTTGTGTTCATAGAAATGGAAAAAAGAGGAAGACAGAGGGAGAAAAAACATGAAGGGAACGAACAGAAGTCTAAACTTGGGTGTTGCTTCCCCCAGCACACAGGTGAAGAGCAGACTCCCAAAAGGAAGACTAGAGAAAGATTGCCATCTTCTGGAAGGATAAATATCTGCCATTATTCAGAATATTTTTGAAACCATAGCATATTTCTGATAAATTTATTTTATAATCTGAATTCTTATCCGTATAAATCTAGTTCAGTCTCATTTCATCAATATATATGCTGTGATCCCAGCTTTAGAAACGGACATAACATCCTGGATTTTAATGAGTCTCTCATCAAGCTTAAAATTAGGAACATGTTAAGGATTATCAGCAGAGAGATGGACTTCATCTGTTCTTGAGCCTAAAAACCACACTTTTTTTTTACTGAGCATTTAAAAGCCAGACTTAAGCTGTCTAGGTGCAGAGAGACTGAACAATGGAAAAATATAAAAATAACCACTCTCCTTTTAAACAGAATCTGCTATTATTCTACCTACTTCAGTAAATTAAGTACCTCTGTGTCAAACAGAACCTTGTTATTGCTCAGAAAACCTGCAGACAGTCCATGGAGCATGGAAACATTTAGCATTGCTTTCAGTTAGCCCATCTTAGAAATGATTATCTATATTAGAGGAGTTTATGCAGTGACTAGGATTAAAATAGCTGCAGAGCTACCGACCGTTCTGCTCAGGGCAGGAGGGGTCAGGAGCCTGTGATAGCACAGGCCACGTACGGCACCGTGAACCTGTTGGCTCCGTCTTCTGCCTGTGTTGTGCAGGGGCTGTCATGGGCTGTGCTGTCACCCAGAGCTATTCCAACACCTGCCTCCCAGCCTCTGGGTTCTGGTGTTGGAAGAAGGGGATGAGAGCAGGAACCACTGGTTTCCTCTGTCCCGGCAGAGCTGCAGGGTAGGCATGCAGGGAATCTGCCTTGCTCCCTCCCAGTGGTGGTGGGACCCTCACCAGCCTGGCACTGGGCAAAGCCTTTGTGGGGAAGATGGGGTGGAAGATGGGATGCTCCTCTCCCTTGCAGTCTGCTTCTCCATGCCCTCTAGTGACAGTTCATTCTCATGAGAGGTGATGCCATTCTTACTGTTCTGATACCAAACAACGTGTATCAACACCCTCAGGTATTATGGGAGACTTTAAACTTTCAGGAAGAGAGCTCAGAGGGGACTTTGGGTGAGTGAATCTTTCTGTCTCCCTTTACTAGCTTCCCAAATACATCTGACGTGAAGTTGCTGGGAGTCGGGATTCCTGCTGAACTTCGCACCTTGGTAAAATCTGCCACTACGAGGGACACTGACAGTCTTCCCTATGCTCCCATCTTTTGAGTACTGGACTTTGACTTGTCACTGTTTTACATACCTCTGTGATGGTGGTGATGCCGTGGTGCCAGTCTGCTACTCAGCAGTGCTTCTGCTAAGGGGCTCCTTTAGTCATTAAGAACTCCAGTGCCCATGGGAAGAGCTGGATTGTCATCTCTTCAGGGTCTGAAATCTTCAGTCCTCGGAGCAGATGCAGTCACATAAAATTTCCTCCCCCCATTTTTTTCTTCTCTCTTTTGTGCAGCCAGCAGGTCTGGCCAGGAAGATATTCCAGGGCTGGGGAGCTTGTGGCCTTTGCCATTCTGCTGAGACAGTGCACAGGGCAAGGGGTGACCTGATGCCAAGGGTGCTGGTAGTTTCTGAGCTAAGGTCACATCCCTTGAAGCACTGGCCAGAAAGCTACCAGCTCACTCCATACAAGCTCCCAAACAGCCACCGCATGGAGGTGGCTGGGATCTTTCTGTGTTTTACGGAAATTTTTTGCTCAGTCAATACAGGTCACCCTTGCACTTAATCCCAGCTCACAGCACCAATCGCTTCCCATATAATCTCCCAGAACAGCTGTGCTGTGATTGCATTGTGGATTACAAAATTAGCATTTTCCATGAAACAGCTGCTGGCTGGAGGGATAGCATTTAATAATCACGGGGCGGGGGGGGGGTGGGGGGTGGGGGGTGGGTTGGGAGTGAGGGAGGAGACAAAGGAGAAAGGGGTTTTGAAGCTATTGGGTTTCTTGGAGGATCTAGAGATGAGCAAAACAGCAGACAAAGCGTGACTCCCATTTCTGTTTTGCTCCTCCAAATTAACAGGACTTCGAGGACTTACTGCCAAGGTAAATTCAACTCTTTTTCCTTTTGGGGCTATCTAGATACTATGGTCAATTATTGTCACTAAGTGCTTGGCTTTGATGGAGGGAAACTTTTCTGACAATGTTCTCATGAAGGAGTAGTTCAGATTTGCTTCTCATTCCCTATGTCCTCTGCATCCTTGATCCAGTTCCTTCTTCTGACTTGTTTCTTATATTTTTTTTCCTTATCACTTGTTCTGAAAATATATGGCCTTTCAACTACTATCACAAATCAGCTGGAGAGAATAGTTTCCCACTACTGAATATTTAAATTAGAAAAATGATTTTTGTCAATATTATGAGTGGAAAGATTTTTTTTTAAAATAAAAGCATGAGCAAACTGAAACCTGATGACAGAAAATCTTATAATCAAGCATTGATGAAAAACTTAAAAACTTTGTATGCTGAAGGTTTCTATTTTCAGATAAAAAAATCATGGTTTTGAGAAGAGAAATTTTATCTATAATTTCCTTTTCAGTCTTAAGCCAAATTTTCCACTGAGAGAACTTTCAGTGAGGAACTGGCCACCAACCTTAGCCAGAAACCTTCACATAATTGACTGTTCCTAGTAGGTATCTGCTCTGTGAAAATGGTGATACCCAACATGCCTTCAGATCATGGAAGTCATTAGTTATGGTATCACTAAGGTGTTACCATCTCCAGAATGTGGCATCTCCATTGCTGGAAGAAAGAAATGTTCTGGTGAAGAGACAAAAGCATTCAGAGCATAAAATAATGCAGGAATTTTTCATGAGCTAGGAATTTTCCTGCCTTCAGTGAGGGTGTTCTGGATCAGGCATTATTTTCTCAGTGTGATGAAATGCTAATGAAGTCCTGCTTTCCAAGAGGAGCTTCAGCACCATCTTTATTGACCACATTTCTGAGCTTGCTGGTTAGCAGAACAAATGCTTCTAACTGCACCACTTTTTGCTGTGGTGCAGTCACAAACAATGCAAAACTCAGTCTCGTACCGTTTATTTATAGTAGTGTCCACAGTATGCTGGGCCTTTCTCACACGTTCAACGTTGGGTGAGTCAACCGAAGTTTTGTGAAGAGGACCGTCAGCAGGCAATGTCTGTACAAACTGAATCTATTCATGGGCAAATAGATTTTGAGAGTCATAAATAGGAAAGGGTGGGAGTATTGGATGAAATTGTGCCAAACATAGGGAGTGCCATGTGGGAAGAGGCATGCGTTGATTACATGAAAGTTGATGTGTGGGTAGATGACATCTAATCAATCCATGGAGTGATAAGTTGGGGTTCTCAGAAGTCAGTGCAGGGTTTTGCAGGAACCGTAAAATCTTAAGCTTCCTTCTGAGTGAGAAAGACCACAGGACCCTGGTACACAAACTGCTTTCTGAATTACTTTTTCTGATGAGATGAAACTGGTAAGAGTGTTTGTGGCAATGTTTGCTCTTAAAAAAAAACCCTTGACACTTTGTGTGAGAGCAGAAACACTGTCATCCCACCACCCTACCGAATTTCTGATGTGCAGAGCAGTACTTGTTCAGGTGGGGGGTGCTGCTCTGGGGCTTGAACTCAAGCTGCCAGGTCTGGATAGCTGTGTGTCCCTCCTGAGCAGCTTTGATGTGTGACTTCCAACGATCCAGGAACATTTTCCTGCTTTTCCCTGCTGTGAAATCAATACACTCCTTACCTCCCTAGGTAATGAACTGTTTGAAAAAGCGTTTGTGGACACTTGGCAGCAAGAATTCTCCTTTAGTTGGACAGAGCATTCATCATGCCCCATCTAAAGGCAACACATGGTATTTTGGGGAAGTTGGTTAACAGTTTTTCCTGACCATCTCTGAGATGGAGTAAATATGATGTCCCTTTCCATTTGCTCACGTGCTCACACCCCCTGATGCACTCAGCCCTGCTATGTCTACTGGGTCACCCTCTCTTCCCCAGTACAGATATTCAGCATACTTTGAAATGGTTGAAGCTGAGCTATTGGTCCACCACCCTGGCTTTCAAGAAATGATTCTTCCATGCTGGGTGAGCTGTTGGGATGTTGTGAGGAGGGCAGAGTGCTCATATCCCCTCCCCACAGGTGCATGCTGCGAAGAGCTGGGATTCATAAGGCTAGGTGGGACAAGTGGTTGGTGTGACAGTCCCTCCCATTTGTGTGTTGTAGATGGAGCTGCTGAAGGGATTGCCATGGCGCCGTGCTTTCCTGGCTGTCTTCCTGAACCTGCTGGCTCTCAGCCTCTCCACCACTGCCTTGCTTGGCAGCTACTGGTGCACTGGGACCCAGAAAGTGCCCAAGCCTTTGTGTGGGAAGAGCAAAGCCACCAAGTGCATTGGTGTCTACATGCTGCCTGATGCAGGGGCTAGCACTGTTTCAGCCCAGGATGTGGTGCACTACAGCTGGGAGACTGGGGATGACCGCTTTGCCTTCAGATACTTCCACACGGGGATGTGGCTTTCCTGTGAAGAGAGCATGGAAGGGCCAGGTATAGTGTCTTGCCCAGGCAGCCACAACTTCTTCCCTTGTATTTACTCCACAGGAGTTTGGAAATGACAGACGGGAGGCTGAAAACACTTGGGAGAAAAGCCTTCTTCATTTTCCTAGATGGCATTGGCCCTGTGCACTGCTGTGGTCATTATATTTCTGTCCTTCATTGGGATGTTTACAGAGGGAGGCAAGGGAGAATGGTTGTCTCTGGTGTGCCCTTCGGTCTGGAATAGGGGCTGTGAAGTGCAAGTGGTGATGATGGTGGCATTGACTTTGTGATGGCATCATTCACCCTGATGTGAACTGGAGTGAGCCTCCTTGCCCTTTCCCCATACCTCCGTTCCTACACACAGCTTACTTCATGTTCTCCATGGCAGATTTGTGCATGTCCCCTCAGAAATCGAAGAGGGATGATTTTATGCAGTATTGTCAATTTATAGGTATCATGGTGAGTACTGCAATAGTTAGTGTTCTCCTTAAATTACCAAACTGAGAGGTTTTGTGAATTGAACAGGGACTGGACTTTTCTTAAAAAAAAAAAGACTAAAGAGAAAAAGAGAAGTACTGCCTTATAGATGCAGAGAAAACCTGGAGGATTTGAATCCAGAGAAACTAAAGCTAGGAGGCAAATTGACCTGAGGATTACAGCTGCAGTATTGTCATTTTTTTGGTTGATTTTGTGATATTGCGACAGGTTTCATTTGTGATTTCTGGCACTGCAAACCCTGGAGTGCCAGGGGCTGGTTGTGCAACCTGTACCAGACCCCTTTGGTGCCTCCGTTCACCCTTGACTTGCTCCTGCCCAGTCCTGCTGAAGTCCTTCTGCTGAAACCTGTGCCATGCCAGCACAGGTGGATGCTCTGCAGTGCACAGATGCTCTTTACGGCCTGGCACAGACATCAAAGATCAGAACTGACCTGGAAGGTGGCCAACAGGGCGATTTGTATATAAAGATACAGTGATGAAAGTCACTTTCATCAGTCCCATTCCCCTGAGCCCACCACCCTCCCTTCAGCTCTCCCCAATCACAAACATCTCACCTTCTTTAACTAAGCCATCGTTCTAGTATGGCATTTCTCATTTTCTTGTCTGCTGCTGCTCTCAGAGTTTGAAAATAAAGATTTGGTGAATAAAAGCAGACATAATGGGGGTGGGAGCAGGAAGTAATGTGCTTGAAACTCTCATGTCCTAACAAGAGGGCTTTGTTACGAGCATTTCCAGACATGCTGCCGAAGGAGATGTGCTTATTTGGGACTGGTTTGGGTTGGGCTGTGTTTCCATGGTGCTTGTGGGAATGGGACTACATCCTTTGACATCTTTCTCTGACTTGTTTGGCCACTGGGCAGTCCTGGAATAACCCTGAATCCTGAAGGAATGCAGAGAGCACGTTACATCTGGATTGCAGCAGAACACGGGGTAGAGCACATAGTCAGTCTCTGTCCCTTACTTCTTGTAAATCGAGCACAACCTACCCCCTGCTGTGGGTCTTTGAAGCAAGTGCATAAACAACAACAACAACAACAAAGGGGCTACTATGACCAAAAGGAGTTTGAGTTGAGCTGCAGAAAGCATTTCATTATTAAGGCTAATCTCAGGACCAGTTTAGATGAGCCATTACTGAATAACCTCACTAAAGTTCTAGGTGAAGTAGCAAACCACAAGTTAATAAGGACTGCAGATGGAACTAAACTGGGTAGCATCCTGAGAGCTGTGGATGACAGAAGTAATATAGGAGATTGGGAGGGATTAGAAATGGGGATAGAAATTAAGAAAATTAGGTTCTTATATGAAAAGCAACAGGCTCATACTTCTGGGAGAAAATCCTGTGCCAAGTAGAGGAGAGGACCCTCAAATTGTATGAGGTTCAACGAGGCTAAGTGCTGGGTCATGCACTTGGGTCGCAACAACGCCATGCAGTGCTGCAGGCTTGGGGAAGAGTGGATGGGAAGCTGCCTGGCAGAAAAGGACCTGGAGGCATTGGTCAACAGTCAACTGAATAAGAGCTGGCAGTGTGCCCAGGTAGCCAGGAAGGCCAATAGCATCCTGGCTTGTATCCGAAATAGTGTGGCCAGCAGGACTGGGCAAGTAATTGTCCCCCTGTACTCAGCGCTGGTGAGGCCGCACCTTGAATACTGTGTTCAGTTTTGGGCCCCTCACTACAAGAGAGACATTGAGGTGCTGGAGTGTGTACAAAGAGGAACAAACTTGATGAAGGGTCCAGAGAACAAGTCTTATGAGGAGCGGCTGAGGGAATTGGAGTTGTTTAACCCAGAGAAAAGGATGCTGAGGGGAGACCTTACTGCTCTCCACAACTACCTGAAAGGAGGTTGTAGAGGGGTGGGTGTTAGTCTCTTCTCTCAAGTAACAAGAGGAAACAGTCTCAAGTTGTGCCAGGGTAGGTTTAGATTGGATATTAGGAAAAATGCCTCCACTACAAGGGTTGTCAAGCACTGGAACTGACTGCCCAGGGAAGTGGTTGAGTCACCATTCTTAGAGGTATTTAAAAGACATATAGATGTGGCGCTTAGGGACATGGTTTAGTGGTGGACTTGGCAATGCTAGGTTACTGGTTAGACTCAATGATATTAAAGGTCTTTTCTAACCTAAAGAATTCTATGTTTCGATGATTCTACAAAATTCAGTAATGCAGTATGCAGTAAGAGAGACTTACAGATAATGATGATGGACCCTCAGCTGGGACAATAGTTTACATCTGGCCAACATAAAAAGCCAAAACAAATATGAACACTATTTGTCCAAATAGGATGCCTAAAATGTGAGGACAGAAGACCATATTTCTGTGTGATTCACTGCCACAGAAGAGGGACTTACATCTCTGTCATGCAGCATTTCACTTGGGAAGACTTTTTTTTTTTGTTCTTTGGGAAGCAGTGCTAGAACTGCTCTGCTGAGATTGGGGTGAGTGGGAATTCACATCCTCAGCAGAAGTGGTGGGTCTGCAGTCTGTTATAAGCTACACCCTTAATAGGCCTGATGAACAGTAATGTTGTGAATGAGTAGCAACAGATTTTTATATTCATTAGAGACTTCTAAAATTTACAAATTGCTGAAGTTTTTCTGGAAAGGCCAATTCTGGTTTTCCAGGCAGACATTGCCTTCCACTACCTTGCCCCAGAAAAGGTCTGGAAAAGTGGCCAGAAATGGAGCAGAGGTGAGAAGATCTGATGGGTAGACTCAGGTATGACTGGAGCTATGCATTTAAAAGAGAGTGAGAGGAAGATATATTCTTTTCCCTTATGTACCCTGCATTGTTTTGCAAACTAATACCTTCGGTTTTGTGTTTCAGAAGAGAAATGCCGTAGCTTTATTGAGCTTTCACCACCAGCAGAGAGAGGTAAGAGCAACTCCCCATACCCCACTGTAGCTGCCCAGTGCACCTCCTTGGGATGGAGGGTGGACCTGCAACATTTTGCCTGTGTGAGAAGAGTAGGGTGGGTCCCCAGAGAGCCAGGCATGAAGTCTTGGCCTCATGGTTGCCAAGAGAGCAAAGATTTCCTCCCAGATGTTTGCCTAAACCACTGCCATCTGTGAGGTCAATGCTGGAGACCTCAGACTCCCTCCCATATGAAGTGGGATTTGTCTCATCTAATAATAAGTTGCCCAGTCTGAGCTTGTCATGCAGGAAGGGGATGGATGCCACCTGAGGGCAGTTCCTCCCACATATACTACATGTTGACTCAGTGCTTCAGTATTGGGGTCTAATGTGACGACTCTGGAAACTGAATCACCTCTTACTTTGCGATAAGTGATCAGGACATCTGAAAGTTACACTTTCAGGGTGAAGTCCTTGCCTCATCAAATACAAAACTTCATCTGGATTGGAGATCTCACCCCTCCTGTCATTGTCACACTTTCCAAATTATCCTGGGGTTAACTTCAGTATACCTGGATGTACGCGTACGTATGCAATGGAGATTTTACTTACTGAAAGCTTTTCATCAGTTGGTGTAGGCTTGCTAACTATTCCCTGAGATTGAGGCTGGAGGCAAGTCATTTTGGAGGATGTTCATATGTGAAGGGAAAGGCCTGGGGTGCAGACCCTATGTCAGCATTCAAGCCATGAAAGCAAGAGCTGGAACAAATGCTGAGGAATCACAGCAGCCAGCAGGGTGATGAGTACTTTTGGAGACCTCATTTTCTTCTTCTGTCTTGTTTCCCCTATCTTAAAAACACTCACAAAGACTGCTGACCTGCTTTTATAAGGCAATGCGCATTCCCAGGTGAGGGATCTGGTGGTGTGCAGTGGCATTGCTTGCAGATTAACCTGGATTACTCTCGGCACAACAGCAGGGTAGAAAATCATCCCCTGCTTATTCTTTTGGGCAACAGTATCCACACAATTCAAATACTGCTGGTGTTACAAGATCATTTTGAAGTCATGTAGATCTCCACTTTGTCATAAAACGAATGATTTAACGGCATTTGCTGAATGACTCTTGCATTTACTGCAAAATGCTCACTTCACAGGGAGTAGCAACACATTTTTCTTCTTTCTCACCTTCTCACTCTTCATCCATGGCCTAGGCCTCTGGCTCTGTTGCTTCCATTGTCTTCTTTATAGACTATTTTCTTAAGAAAGGAGGTTTATGCAACCAGATTACATGTCTTTGTAAACCTGTCTGTTCCCTTTCATACTCCTCCTACTGCTCCTTGTCTGATTGCAGCACAACCTTGATAGGAAGGCCATGTTCTGTAAGACATTGAGCGCCTACAAATTAATTGGAAGACCACTGTGAGCTTAAGCATGACACTCATAGTGACACTGCAGTCTTAACTGCTCCATCACCTGCTTTCGCCCCTTCCTGCACATAGCATCATCTTAAGATGACCTTGGCCTTCAGCACAGCTGCCATTATATAGTTGGGCCAGCACTGGAGAAGGTGGTGTGACTGCTGATTGCAGGCTGGACTGGCTGAGCTGGGTATGTGCAGAGCAACTCCACATTACATAGGCAGCATTACAAGACCAGATGACAGAGCATACGTGGTGAGCCTGGACTCACAGGGAACATGATGCATAGACATCTACATGATGCATAGACGTCTATGCATGTGTGGTGCCTGGAGCCTCCAGGACATTTTTGTCAGTCTGACCTCTAATGAAATAGTCTTCCTGATGGTGCTGCATCAAGCAAGCCAGCTCCTTTAAGCAGTGAATGCAGCTCATCAATTCCTGCTAAAGAGCTGGGTGATTCTATGGCACTAACAACACTGAGGAGTCAAGTCAATGTCACATTAATGAGGGTTTTCTTCACACTCCTTTTCCCCAGCTGAATGTCTCCTCTATGGCCATTAATAGTTGCTAACAGTAGTGTTCACAGTGCTGCTTCATTTGTCAGATTAATATTTCTTTCCTCAGTGAATCCTGTGCTTTTCCACAGTCCAGCATTACTGAGTGCCTTTTCTCATTCTCATCCAAGTCCTACTGCCCAGTGAGCTCAGCTGTGGACTGGTATCACTTAAGTCCCACTCAATCCCACCATGAAAGTATCTGCACTCTGTTCAAGCAGCAGAGTGAGTGGTGAATGTTATTGCCCTCGCTGGATATCCACCCCAAGGAAAGTAGTTTCAGTTTAACTGGGGTTTCACTGAGAAATACAGGCTTGCAAGGGGCTTCCTGAATTCCAGAGGCCAGGTCCCAGCTGCAGCTGTGGATGCACCATACAGTTCTTTACTTAACCAGTTGAGTCCCAGGTTTAAATTTCATTCCTGTGATTAGAAACCTACTCTGAAGGTCACTACACTAATGGGCAAGAACCTTCTAACATCCAGCTCATCAGATGTGTTTGTGGCCCACCTATGACTACTAGGTCTTGTGCTAATACTCAACAGCTTTCCTCGTCTTTTTCCCCTTGGTTTCCTCCTTGCTGTTTATGAATAATGCTTGCTTGTTTATAGTCATTTTAGTTCCTCTCAGCTTTTGTCATGCCAGAATGGCCAAGCCATCTTCTGTGACAAACTCTCTGTCTCCCTTCAGCATCCTTTGAGCCCTTGCTCACAGGCTAGGGGGATTGCTTTCAGGTGTTTGTTGTTTTCCTTCTCTCCCTTCTTTCCAAAGGACATCCTTTCAGGATTGGGTTGGGAAGGGGGAGTACTCTCCCTTGAACAAGCCATCCTGTATTGATGCGAGAAGTCTCTGGTTCCCGGCAGGAATCCTGTGGCTGTCGCTGGGATCAGAAATGCTGTACATCAGCTTGCTGCTCATCAGCTTCATCCTCCTGATGGTGGAAATGCTGCATACTGGCAATCCTGTCTGTGGGTTGAAGCTCAACGCCTTTGCTGCCGTCTCTTCGGTGCTGTCAGGTAAGTGTGTTACTGCAGGCTTGGAATCACAGCAGCAGGAGAGCCTCCTCTCCTAGACAAGGCTGAAGTATGCTGCTCTGGCTCTTGCTGTAACTTTGCTTTCTTTTGTGTCCAGGTCTCCTTGGGATGGTGGCACACATGATGTACACTCAAGTCTTCCAGGCAACGGTTAATCTAGGACCAGAGGACTGGAGACCGCACTCATGGGACTATGGCTGGGCATTCTAGTACGTGAGTGCTGAAGCCATCTTCTCCTCCCCAGACTTTTGGGCTTCAGCTGTGCTACACCCTGCTGAAACCCACCTCCTCCTTTCTTGACATGTGTTTCCAAAGACAGGTGTACCATGGTTCTCCTACTGCTAATCTCCTGTCTTTGCCTCATCCCCTGCTTTAACAAATAGTTGCTATGTTACTTAAATGAGTAGCTACCAAGGACTGGTAAAACAATGGGATCACACCTAAACAAGTTCTTTCAACCTTGTTGACTAATCATGTTTGTCCCTATGCTGGTTTGTCCTGTTTGGTCACAGCTCTTCCCTGTGTGCAGAGGCCAGTGTCACACTTGCGATGATGCTCTCAAATATGCCTTTTCTGCAGTTTAAATAAGTTGCATGCTGGTTTGGCATCTTCACGAACCAATGTCCAAAGGTCCTATTCCTGCAGCACCAAGCCTAGACACATGCTTAAAAGATGTGGACACTGTAGCCAGGAAAGAGCAGCTGCAAAAAGCAGGTGGCTCAGGGTTCCTTTCTCTAAAGGCTAAAGAAAGCAACTGCAGCTGATATGGCGTAACTGACTTGAAAAACAGTTGGATGAGCCTTGCCCATTGAAAGTGCAGGCTCAACTTGCAATGCTAAACTGACGATGACCACATTGACTTAAGACTTAAACCCTCCAGTGCCATGTGCCAGCTGTGGACATCAAGTGTCAGCATGGCCATCTGCTTGTGCTCAAGTAGACATGCCTCATGTTCAGGAAGACACTGAGCAGCCCTGCAATACAGAACTTGCTTCTGAACTGTGCTGTCCTACTCTGACCAGTTATAGACTTTCCTGATGCCCTATTTATTTTCCCTATATCCCTCCCTGCCCTGTGACAGGGATGACTAGTATTTACCCCACCGTCCTAAGAGGGATCTTGTGGTGGGATAATCCCTAAGAACTGTAACGTTATGAGCCCTAGTCTTTCTAGTTCATGTCCATGCTCAGCAGCTTCTGCCTGGCAAATTGGGGTGCATCACAATGCATGCAGTTCAATCCCTTACCCTACTTGGCTTCTCACAGCGTGTGCTATTCTTGTGTCTCTCCTGTAGCATGGCCTGGGCCTCCTTCACCTGCTGCATGGCCTCTGCTGTCACCACACTCAACACCTACACCAAGACGGTGCTGGAGTTCAAAAGGAACCACATCAAGGGCTACAATGGGAGCTTCAAGAATCAGCCTCAGCACCACCAGTGCTTCATACAGCAGCAAATAAGCAGCTACTATAAGCCCCAAGACAAGCCCCTTCATTCAGTCTCTGAGGGAGTTGACTTCTACTCTGAGCTGCAGCAGAAAGTGCTACAGAAGGAACCAGAGCTGGAGCTGGATGAGGTCTTAGGACAGACAATTGGGGAGGATCGCTGTTAGGGATGGGTGTCCAGGGGCAGAGCAGTAGGGTTTGGGAGGCACAAGAGCTCTGAACCAAACACTAGCACCACTGTTAGCAAGTTCTTGTGGAGCTCTTCCTTCCTCTATGGTTCAGAGAGCGAGAAGACAAGGTGGACACTGGGCCTGGGCAACAGCAGTGCCAACAATAGCAGGGTGCATCCTCCCTGATCACCATTTGATGGGTGTCCTCAGCTGGGAAGGGTGAAACTAGAGGGACATGTTGTTGGTGCCAGCTGTCTCCAAGCTCTTTCAGACAGAGCTGAGACAGATGTCCTAATCCCAGCACCTGGGAATAGATAACCAGCACCATCCAGCTGGCAAATTCCAGTGTTGGGCCTCTTTGGGTGGTATCAACTTGACCTTCCAGCAATCCCCCTGGTTCAGTGCTACGGTGAAGGGCATCAGTGCTCATATTGATTGGCTGTAAACCTCTCTGAACACCCTATTTATTCTTCATTTCCAGGCCCAGCCTCCTCTTTTCCCTGCCCCCAGATTAAAATTCCTGCTGCAGTAGCAATGAGGGGGTGCTTTCAGACATCTCTCTCCTCCTCTTTCCTATCTCTAATGTCTCCCACATGTTCCTTTCTTACTTTTCCCCCCAAAATCTCCCATTCTGAGCTACTTTCATGTCTGTCTCTTTCTACTGTGCTGCTCCACAACCTTTAAGAATCCTTGGCCGGGCTTTTGCTTTTTTGTTTCTCTTCATCTGTTCCCTTTTCCCCATTGTAAAAATATTGCAAACAATCCTCAAATCAAGCAAACTCATAATTTCGCAAAGGTGAAACACTGGTTCACATGACAGATGATGCTGTACACAGTATTTATTTGCTCCACTGCAGTTCACAGTTCAAATACATTTTCCCAACAATATACAGACAGACTCTTTATTCACAGTGGGGATGTGTGTGTGCGGGCAGGTTGAATTCACATTATGGAGGAGGTAACATCACTGCACTTGAATATCAGTTCTCTCACGAAGAATCTCAGGAGAGTAACTACTTCGGGTAACAGCTGCTCCACCTTTTCCAGCAAGGTGGTGGGAGACAGGAGGGAAGGGGCACTCCTGTTTAATCCTCATATGTTACTGGTCCTCACACTTTCAGTCCCTATTATGCAGCAGTATTAACTGACTATGTATTATAAACACTAACCCCTGTTTGGAGGAAAAAATGCCAGGCCTAGAGCCCTTGCTACAGTTGTGCTAATATATACAAAGCTATTTACACAAAAATACCCTTAAACATATACAAACTGTTCACAGGCTCTGACATTAAGAGAGCAGGGCCCAAGGACCAGCCTTGGGGCTTGCAGCTAATCCTGAAGGGCTGTCCTGGAAACTTTATACGGAGATGCAGGGACGGAGAAGGAGTGGTATCAAGAGCCCAGGAGAGCAAACCCATAGTAGATGTGCCCATCTGGAGGGAGGGTCAAAGTCCTGCCATCAGCTCGCCACTCACAGGGAAGTGTGGGGAGGCTGGAAGGGCACGTGCCAACAGAAGGACAGAGGAGTCCTTTACAATCCTCATCTCACTCTGCCTAATGTCAAAGGTCAGACCTAGAAAGGCATACCAAGAAAACAGTTCCTATGTTGTTGCCCTGCACTGTGGGGAGCTGCTGGGGCACCAAAGTGGTTGCTTTTTATGTGGTCATTCCTATCACAAGAAAATTCATGTAGATGCTCTGCAACTACAACACAGGAGACTGAGCCTCTGAGAGAATCAGAGATCTGACCCTCTAAACTCTGAAGCAGTGGTGTGAGAATCAGCTTTGCTGTGACTGGATCTAGTGTGATCTTTACAGTGCTAGTGGGGATCTGCTGAGAATCTATCCCAAAAGGGCTGTGATGCATCTGCAGAGGGGGACTCAGCCTATTGGACTGCAGTGTGATGTTACAGTGACACTTTGGGTTCATAAAAAGCTTAGGGATGTACAGAAATAAGATGTGAAACTCTTGCTTCTACATCACCCACAAGAACCCATCCTGAACTTGGGAATGGGGAAAGAAATATACAAGTGCAAAGGCTGGCAAATGCTGTGGGGACCACCTTTCTCTAAATCAGGTAATTCAGCTAGAGAACTAGTTTGTTTGTGAGTTTGGGGACAGAATGGAGAAGAGAGCACAGGAAAGGTTGTAAAGAAGACTAGCCCTGCAGGAGCCAGCCAGAAGCTTCTCTCCAAAAAGACAAAGATTAAAGCAGGCGGTGTCCTTCAGCCACACCATTTGCCTTGAGTCATTATGGCCCACTCTAGGCCTATAGCTTGTTTGACTGCCTAGGAATACTGTTTGGACATAAAAAGGAGTGTCCTAAATCTCATTCATAAATTAAACATACAAAAAATATACATATATTGTATAAAGTGATACATATATATATATAAAACCTGGTTTTATATATATATGTGCGTGCATGTGTATATATGTATATAAATTCTAAATTCACATTTCCGTGTTACCTGGAAGGAAGCATGCAAGAACAGCATATGGAGGGGTGGACGCTGAACAAGGTTCCTCTGGTCTGCCTAGAACAAACCTGCCTCCAGCTGAAGAAAGGGGAAGTGCTTTTAGCCCCCATTCCCTCTACACAGCAGTCTTCCTGAAGATCCACAGAGCAGCTTCCTGTATTCCCCATACAGGCCACAGGTCCAACCAAAATCTGAGGAACCACCAGGCTACAGCTGGAGAAGGAAAGGCAAACAAAAACTAGAGCCAAAACTTATTATCATCCAGTCTGGTAGAGAAAAGTGGTAATTCACAGGTCAGCAACTGAACATGGGCACCACCATATGGAAGGGCCTTGTTTGCCCATGTTAAACAAGTGATTTCTGTCCCACCTCTCTGTTCCCTCTGTGAGTCTCTCAGTCTCTTATGATCATCATCCCTGGTTCTTTCTAAGATCCCCCCTCCTTGTCCAACTGCCAAAGTACAGCTGGGCCTCTCAATCTGTCCAGTTTATGCCCAAAAGGGCATCCAGTCATCTTGCAAACAGTCACTTTGCATCCCACCAGTCTCTTTGCATCCCAAAGAGCATCTAACTGTGTCTGTAGGGAAGAGATCAAGTGTTTTCAAAGGTCTGGATTTCATTAGGGATTCCTGCACAATCTCACCTTCTGAGGAAAGTCAACAAATTTCAGCCGGGCAAGAAATCGCCTCACTTCTCCACGGCTGATTTTGGGAGTGGTGGTGTCCTTTAGCCACACCATTCGACCTTGACTCATCATGGCCCACTTCAGGCCCAGCTTGTTGACTGAGAGAAACCCTGGCTGTTTTTCAGAGGTTGCAGTTGTTGTCACAGTGATGTGAAATGCATCCTTCTGGAGATCGTTAATTCCAACTGGTCCACCAGAAAAGAACAAGAAAATATTGGTGAGGAGTAAATGATTATGTTTCTTACAAAAGAAATCTTACAGTCTTTACTCACTCAAAACATCCACTGGACTGAGGGTATATTCAGTCTGACTTTACAATTGCATGTACCTTAGTTAATTAGGGAAAATTATTTTAAGTTAAAAATTTTCCATGGAAATAAATTTAGATCAGAAATGAAAGGGTTTGGTTCCAGGTGATATTTTTGAGCTTGACATAGGAGATACACATATTTCAATAATGCAGTTCACTTTCAGAGAACTTTTCTTCCAACACCTATTAGCAGCTATTGTTTTACCTCTATAGAAGGGGAAACTGGTAAAGCATGGGCAACTCAGTTCACTCCAGTCACTGCAAAATGATCTGTACAGACCTCAGAAATCCCAATTCCTAACAAACCCCTCTAAAAATGATACTCTATCTGTTTTTGAGTGAGCTGTGTTTTTGATACAAACCCAATTAGATGTATCAGTATGTAGCAGCTTTTCTATGCTTCCTGGCCTACTGGACCCAGTGCTGGATGAACTGATATTTTATTCCACATCCTGCCATTCTCAATAGGCTGGCTGTTGGTTGAACTGCTTTAGAAAGAGCAAGGAAATCCAACAGGGACTCTACAATCTTGTATAGATGTTAAATCCAGATCTACTTTTCAATGAAAACACAAATTTAAATATTTTGGATTCTCCCTTTCAAAAGGAAAGAAGCAGCAGCACAAGATGGCCAACAAAGGCAGAAGTGTAACTGAGGTGACAGAGGGAAGCTTCATAGTGATTCTTCATGCACCACCTTAAACCATAAATAGCTCCATGGAAAGCAAGCAGTAAAACATGCTCTCTGGTGTAAAACATGTGTGAAATCAAACTTGGACCTTTCCTTGCTTAAACATATGCAAAAAACTTGGTGGGTCTTTTATTTGCAAAGTAGTGGTTGGACAGCACCTTTTTTCAGCAAGAAGACGAATCCTACTTTCCATTGCTGTCCTATGTGTGGTGGACCTCAGGTGCTATCTTTAAAGGCACAACTACATCCCACTGTTTCTCACAGCTACCTCTACCTCCATATTTCTTTAAGCCTAGGTAGTTTCTCCTCCATTTGTACTCACCTGCTGAAGCAATGACTTTGTCTGTTGCATTGGTGAGGTCCAAAAGGACTGTAGGAAAAACAGGATGGAGGAGATAGAGGTGGTGCAGTCCTGGGCGCTCAGGTCTGGGACCGGGTTGCTGTTGGAACAAAGGACAGACAACAACATTACAGCTGGCTAGCAAAGAGGAGTCTAGCTTTGCCAAAGAAATAAAGAAGTTTTCTGACACTGTGCTGTCTTTACATGGATCAAAGAATCAAAAACTCTATGGTTTTACAGAGACAAAATCCTGCAAAGTTTTTTTTCTAAAACAGATTTGCTCCACAACTTCTGTTAGGTAAGACTGAGATCTGGCTCTGTCAAAGCCAGCTTGACGGGCGAAGCTACAGCCTGGAAGTTTGAGGCTCCATGCTGACTTGTGTGCCTGCATGCAAAGAAGCAGCGCTCTGGGGCTGGGAGCAAATCTGCAGGAAAAATATCTCCGTTTTGCAGAAAAAAACAAAATTAATGCAGAAAGTTTTGGTTTTTTGGGCACGAATTTTGTGTCAATAAAGCTTTCTGGTGAAGAATTTGCACACCAAAACTCCTGTGTTCAGTTTCAGAGAAGTCAGAGTGTCAAAGCAAGAGGAAAAGATGACCCTGACATACTTCTTATATGTCAGGTTTAAAGTTCAATTACGTTAGGAATAAAAGACAGAGACTGCATGTGCCTCACAGAGAAACCTCAAAGTGAAGAAAGGATGCTTGCTCACCAAACTTTGTAACACAGGCTGTGCTTCATCAGCCCAGAAGAGAAAAACAGACTTCTTGTCCAAAGTCATGACTGACAGTGCATCGAGTTGTTGCTTCTGCCACAGGAATTCCTGGTTCCAGACAGTGAGGCCAGATTTGCCATCTATCACCACCACCTCAAGGCAGGAAAGAGATCTAGCATTAACAGGTGTCCAGGTGTGGGCATACAGAAAGCCCCCTTGCAGTGGCATGGCCTGTGCTGTTCCCTTTCATGCCTGTGCCCACCCAGTGATAAGGGTTGGCCACAGAAATGGGAAGAGCAAGGAGCAGGGAATGATTGCCCCTTTCTACCCAACCTCCTTCACTCCTGTGCTGCCACTGCCCTTCTTGCCTTCAGTCATTTTACCTTTTTGTTCCCATCTCCGGTCTGTGCTTGCAACATGAAGTCGAGAGTTTGGTCAGCACTGAAGTAACCTGGTACAGGCTGGCTGCAAATTTGGGAAAAGAAACACTCAGTCCCCTGGCAGAAAGACAGGGATTTCAGATGGAGGCAGCACAGTTGCTTTCATCCTCCATCCTGCCTAAAAAGGCAGGAATTGCCCTGCTAAGTAAGATCTTTCATCCACTCAGAACTGTTCTGATTGTCAGTAACCATTTGTTGGTGGATCAGAAAAGTGAAAAATGATCAAGCAGCCCATGGTGCTTGTTAGCCATTCTTCAGAGTCATCTGTGTGTGGGGCATCCCTTGCTGGCCTGTGTAGACATCTGTTTATCACCCTGTGACATGACTCTGTATTATTCTTCCCTTAGCAGAAGAACCTGTACAGTTTTGCTACAGTCATAAAAAATTAGTCAGCCCTTTCAAAATGCATTGGTAGATTTGACCAGCTGAAAGCATATTTCCCAGGCTGCCTTAGCTGTAAGAAATGGCTCTTCATATACTCACCATCAATGTCAGCCCATGATTCTTTGCTTTCTTATTGCTGGTGGTTTTAAAAGCCTTTTTATAACCTTCAACAGTTTAAATGAAGTCCCCTCTCATCCTCTCTCTTCCAGGTGACATCACACTATTACTTAAATATCCCTCACTATAACTATTTTCTAACCATCCTGCTTGCCTTTGGTTTTCTGAGTCTTATCTCTGTCTTCCTTAAATTCACCACAGCTAGACACAAGGTTCTAAATAAGCACAAACGATTCCTTAAAATTCGCAGAATCAGAGATTTTATGGCAAGACGGGATCATCAGAATATGTCCTCCCTCCTCCTGTTTATGACAGATTGCTGTATTTTACCCAATTAACCCAGCAGGCTGACTTTGACTAGATCTACCAGCCATAAGGTTTGCTACGGAAATACAAAGATAAGATGAATTCATCACTTCTCATGACAGTCAGTTCTAATGATTAATCTCACCCAAAGAAACATGCCCGCATTTTCATTTTCTTGAACACGAATGGCTTTCGCTCCAAGGCTCTTGTTCTTGATACAGATTAAAATGCCTGTTAACTCCTATTAATTACACATGCTTATGAACTCACTCTTGGGCTTCTCTGATCATATAAACCCACTGATTTAAATCTTCCATGCTAAGGCATTTTTTCCAGCCCTTTTCTCCATTCTTTTTCCAGCTTCTCCTTTAAAATGTGCATACCAGAATGGCTCCTGAACAGCAATGCCACAGTAGAGCAGTGGCTTGACTACTTATACTTACTACATCAAACAACATTATTTGCTTTACAGAACCAATGTTTTCAAGGCAGTAGCATGGGACACTCTCATATACTGAAAGCTCTCCAGTAGCAAAAGGAAGTAGTAGGTAGTCCTATCCTATGGGCACAAACTCAAAACCTCTCCTAAGGTGCTTCTTCTCATGTCCCTTACGGGTTACAGTCAGCAGCAGATATCACAAACTGAATGCAGACAGACATACGTATTTTAGATTCTACCAATCAACTGAAAAATCCTCTGGGCACTTTCTCAAATGAACCAGAAGGCTAGTAATTATTCCTGTCCAACAGTAATCCCCACGGCAACCTGCTATTAATCCTCTCTCATCTGAAGCATCCATTTACAACACAATTTTCAACTGCTTACTCAATTTCATGGTCTCTGAACTTCACTCTTGTTTTATGACTACTGATTCTCCTTTATGGTTTTCCAGGGATCTTATCAAAAGTTATCTGGAAATGCAGCACATCTGCAGCAGCCAGGTTTTTTTTCTTGGTGACTGTTCTGAAAGAGCTGGACTCAGTCTGCCTGGCTGGAGTGGTGTGCCTGGGGCAGGTTTACCCAGGAAAAGGGGAACTCTCAGCTGGCTCTGTAAGGAACTGAGTTTCAGTTTGTTTGACTCTATGGTGACACCCCTGAGCTGAATTTGTCCCCCAGCCTGCGTTGCTTAAGCAGAACAACTCTAAGTCCTAAAAAAACCCCAAAAACCACTTAAATAAATGCTTGTCCACAACATAGTCAGTCTACCAGGTTTCATCCTTCTTAACTCTGAGAAAACAGGCAGTTCAGGACTTAGCACAGTAGCCTTGAACAAGAATTGCTTTCATTATTTTTCAATGTCTATCTGGCAGCTCCTGTACATGTATTGTACTCAGTCCCAGGTCATGGAACCAGAAGAAACAGGGCTGGAGTGCAGCAACCCGGAATACTAGTTGCCCAGCGAGGTACGTTGTGGAGTCTCTGTCCTTGGAGAGATTTAAAACCTGACAGCACACAGCCCTGAGCAACTTGCTCTAGCTGGGCCTATCTGAGCAAGTAGGTTGGACTACGAAATCTCCAGAGATACCTTCCAACCTCAACCATACTGTGATTCTGTGAATGGAACGGGTAAAACGGTTTTCAACCCTCTTGATTTGAACCCACCGAAACTTTCAATTCATTAGCCGGTTCATTCAGGAATCTCTTCTTTATAACTGATTTTACAGCACCTATGAACTGGCTTTGCTTAGTCAGTACACACTTACCCTTTAAACTAGACCCCTGACACATCCAGAAGTCTACAAACTCTGGGCCCAAAATACTTTTAGTCCATCTCCTTTCCTCATAGCACACCCAACTAGCCATAAGCCATTCCTAAAGCCATTGCTTATGTTATCCATCAGCCCTCAAGAATGTGGACATTATCTGAATATCAAACTTAGCTGAATACCAATTTTTTTTGCTTAATGAAGTTCCAATGCCTTTTTCCTATAGGTGCTCTTGACAATCAGGTAACACTGAGCTGAGAGCTGCTTTCTTTCCTCTAGATAGCAAGAGGAAGCAGTTTGTTTCCCATGCCATGCAAATATTTAATACTGGGCAAGCTGGAATTGCTGGTTATTATCAACCCATGAGATCTGGCAAATTACTTAATTTCCATGTGTGAAATCAGAGGATGAGCAGTATTATTTTAAGGATTACATTTAGTATAGATGGTGTGCTGACTACCATCTGAGCGTTCATTTTCAACTTTCAAGGAACATTGAGATCTGTGGGCCATACTCAGGAACCTTCTCTAAATACTTAACATCACTAACGCAACCACTCCTCTCCACTGAGCTGGCAAGTAGCAGCCCTGGGCAGCAGACGGGCTGAATCACACACCAGTAATCCCCTGAATTCCAATGCCATGACATTCCCCTCACATCAGTGTTGGATACCTGAATCAAGCCCCTTATTTCTGATCACTCCCAAGCACACAGCTTGGGTTTCCAGCCTTCTGTTCCTTGCTCCCCCTGACCTCCTCACTTCCTCAACGATGCATCTGCACACCTCCAGTTCTTAGATATCTCTGCAGACTTGGAGAATTCAACTGCTTTCTAAGGAGCATATGTGCTTACAAGTAAAAGGCAGAAAATGATACAGGAAGAAATAGGACATAAAAACGTTCCCAGTATGTAACCTGCTGATGTTCTGCAATTCCAGGGTCCAGCGGGGCTCCAGGTCCTGTCCCCGCAGTAGGATCAAGCCCTCTTTGGTCGTGATGAGCAGGTTGCTGCAGTTTGTGTCAGGTGTCTTCATTGTCTGCAGGAAGTCAACACCCCCACTGGGACAAATGAAAAGCAGAGAGGAGATTCCGAGGCTTGTATCTGCACCAGCTGCCTGTTCACATGGGAATCCTACCTAAGACTTGAACTATTCTTGGAGAAGCCCATCTTTTCCCCAGTGTTGAAGTTTACTTTCATTGGGGTTCCTCAGTCAAGTGGGCTAAATTCAGGTGTGGGGTCTTCTGAACATCTTGAGTTACCACAAAAAGCATGAGTTTGAGAGTTCACATTTGTTCCCTCCCTTTATTCCTATCCAGGTTGATCTTGACCACAGTTTGGCAGTAAAGAAGAAGGAGGTAAGAAATCCCGGCTCACAATGCTGTACACAGACTGAGCTTCCCAAAGGGACTCCATTAGCTGGGAACACCATTTTTTTTTCCCTCCAGGTATATACAGCGGTTGAAAGAAAGGAACAAGGAACAGGAGAAACAAAGGACTCCCTTTTATCATACTCTGCACTTCTTTTGCTAGGACAACCACAGGACAGGGAGGAAACAATGGGTTCCCTAGAGTACTGTTACAACTGGACAAGGAAAATAAGGACAGTATTGAAGTAGAAGGGACCATCTCTAGGAGCACCAAGAAGTGCTTACCCTCCCCTTCCTCTACCAGCGGAAGCAAGATGACAAGTCCATCTCATACCTGTAAATGTCAATGAGCTCTGACAGGTTGACAGATCTGCGCTTTTCCCACTCCGGCTCCTCCTGCTGCAGCATTGCAGGAAAGCTGTCCCGGTTTCTGGCTTGGGTAAAGATATCCCTCAGGGCAACTGCTTGAACATTACCTGCCAGGAAGAGTAAAGATGAAGAGTCCTGCCTGCAAAAGTTAACTCCCTAGTAGTACAGAGGGTCCTTGGGACCACTGCAGTTGTGGTAGAAGGCAAAGAAATGCCCAGAGCTGGAACTTCTCTGGCATGATGTGCCTTTGTGAAATTTCCAAGGTATTCCAGGCTGGCAGGTATTGGTACTCCTGCTCTTTTCCACACCACAGCAGTGAGTCTTGTTTCCATGCCCTCTACTCCTAGCTTTTACAGCAGAAGGCAGGGAAGAAATATCGCAGGGATGCTCTGGGCCATTTTAGGTAAAATTAATGTTTTCAGTAAGGTGAAGTGATGGAGAGGCAAGATGCATCTTACCAAAACCAAACAGGATGTAGATGGCTCCTCGGCTGGTGATGTGGACTTGGGGGCCAATCACTTTCCCTTCTCCATTGGTGCTGTACCTCACAGGCCCACCCAAAGCAGTCCCAGTCTTTCCTGACACCAAGATGAAAAACACATCAGGCTGCAAAGAGAGAGATGTAGAGATTTTTAGCAGTGCTTTCATGCACTTGTGCTCTCAGAATCTTCCCCAGTCCCTATAGCACAAAGCTCCATTGCTCTTTCCCCCCACAGCAAGGTCTAGCTAGTGATCCCTTTCTCTTTGCTCAGCCTAGCTTCCTGGGCATCTTACATTCATGCTTTTCTCTTGACTGCAAATGCATCAAAGATGGAAGTGACTTCAAAAACCTGAACTCTTCTAACAACGTTAATGCTAGAATTGTGGTGTGGGATGAGCATAGAGGAAATCTGCATGTGAATTAATCACACAAGTATTTCTTTTGGATAAGCTGAGTGGTCCTTTCTCCAGAGATCTATCTCAACATGGCTCCCTACATGGCTGCTAAACACTCGCTTCAAACCAAGCCTTCACTGAACAGAAACAGGTAATTCTCAAGTCTCAGCCAGGGGTAAACAATGACCCTTCTGTTCATTCTCAGCTGACAAGAAATGCAGGTAGTGTCATTACTGCTTGAACTCACTGCTCTGACCTTTTGAAAGAAAAAGGGTGTGTTTCAGGGAAATCTAAGGGAATGAAAATTACGGGCTCTGGCAGCTCCTCTTACAGCCTTTCCACATCATGCTCCCTCTTCTTCCTCTAGATAGTCAAGGTTCTTTCAAACCTTGAGCAGAGATATGCTGTACCTGTGTCTCTTTGAGAGCCAGAACAACAATATCCCTAATCCCATCTCCATCTACATCTGGAAGAGTTGCAGCTGGTGCAGCCAGGATCCCATTTGAAAGGTGGATGGAGTTCAGTGTCCAGATGGTCTCGCCTGCAGGAAGAACAGGATGAAAAAGACTTGCAGCACTTGGGGAACCAAGGGTTCCACAAAACCTTGAAGGAGGGTGCAAAAGAGTTTGTATCCCCCGTTCTCTGAGAAGAGGAAAGAGAAACCTACAAACTGGGGCAAGCTGCAGTGAGAAGCAAAGTTCTTCCCCATCATTTTTTCAGATTGTCTTTGAGTCATTCCTCAAGTCCTGCTGTGCTTCCTTCTTAGCATCTCTCTAGGAAGACCTGAGCCCAAAACAATTCCTGAAATAGCAGAGAATATTAGAGGTTCACTCTTGGAAGGAGAACCTAAACGAAAGCGTTGCTCTGCAGGACAGCAGTTGTTTTCCTCAGCCAGCACTAAAGCCTGTAGGTAGATGCCAGGAAAGGGAACAGATGGGCAATTCTGATTTTCAAAGTGCAAATCTGTGTCTCAGTTAAATTCCCAGCAGCAAATAGCCACTCCAGCATGGCATGCTCACTCCACCTCAGGGTGAAAGCGTGTTAGCAGACGTGATGTCAAATGGTTCAGCAGTCCAGCATGGACCCAGCTGGAAACTCAGTAAAACCTGATTTGCAAATTGGCAAATAAACACCCAAAAAAAGGCAGAATGAAATTCAATGCTTTTACTTTTTCACGATTCTTTTGCCAACACTTCTGCTTTTTCAATCAGTTTGAAAACGCTTTGCTGCTGCTGCTGCTGTGTAGGATACCACTTTCCTCTGCATGACAAAGGAAACCAAAGGCCATACCTGCAAACACTTGCACGCATTAACACTATTACTCCTTGTAAAGGAGACAGCCTATGGTCCTGACCATGCAAACAGTGTGTAAGTAAGCTGGTCCCTAAAAGCATTTGAAAGGTAAGTGCTGCTGCTCGTTGACTGGATCTGTCATTTAAACCCAAGGTTTCCTGTATATCTCCATTCTCTGTTCTGATTCCAAAAACATCCATATACCCACCTATGAATATTTCTGCCAGTGAATTAATGTGGTAGAACAAACAGCAATCAGTGAATGGAGGTGTACATGATCAAGAGATTAAAAATGCAATATTCATTCACATCTAAACAATTCTTCTATGGGCCTAATTTCTCTGGAAGGTTTCCTGGCTGTAGTACATGTCCTTATATAATTTCTCCAAGAACGGTGTTCAGCTTTTCAGTGCTGTTAGGTAGGTGCTGAGTTATACTAATAGCTCAGTTGATGAGAACAGACCTTACATATCCTTCATGCCATGGGGATGCTACAGGATAAGATTAACATTTGAAATGTTCTGAGATGGTAGGATGAAGATGCTGCCACAAAGCAGCAATGGTTTGGACTCTCTTATCCTGTGTAACTAGAAACTCATTAGTGTTACAGCCACCATGAAGTGCCAGCACTGAACCACTCATGCTTATTACTCTTTTAAAGAAAACAAAAAAGCAGTAGCGTATTTCTAGTACGCTGGGAGTTCACTCTACCTGTGGAAGCACTGAGAAGGCTGAGGAATTTTGATCTTCCTGTAACAAGGCAGACAGGTTCTGCAGGTGTCCCCAGTGACAGCCCTTTGCACTGCACACTCCGAGTCTCCTCTGGAAGCTGGATGGACCACAAGGTGCTGCCATTCATACCAGAAAGGGCCACCACAGTTACGGAGGGCCTAGAGACACCTGGAAGAGGCAGGAAAGAGAGAGTGAAATCCCTTGGCATCAGAGGCTATGCCCATGCTGCCTTTGGTCTTTGAGCTTGACTTCCAGCTCTAACTCCTAAAGCTGAGTGGCTCAAGCCAGCCACATCCATGCTGCATGAAAGCAAAGGTCAAATCCCACCTCATGGCTGAGTCCCTCTGCCTGCCGAGCCTAGCAGTGATCTCCAGACAAGCTGGGCTGTCAGCCAACAGCACAGACAATCATGGAGGTTGGACCTGAGCTCACAGCAAGAAACGTGGGCAACTGGGCATAGAGGAATCAAGATCCTGGGGACAGTTGTGCTGACTTCCTAATGTGAAATGTACTGCTGTCAAACCAGATTGATCCTTCTGATCCCCTCTACCTCATGACAACAGCTACCACCAAGGGGAAACCTTAAGTGACTCCCAAGCCAGATGTCACCTCATGTGAAAGTCCCAGGTTGTTTGCAATTCTGGAGCAGCAGAAAGTGATTGGCAATCTGAGAGCTTTTTCCTTTGTTTTCCAAATGAGTTTTATTATTGTGAAAACCAGACTGAATGCAACTAATTGGTGCAATTCAGGGGTCTTTTCCTAACTCACTGGTTAGCACAAAATAATTGTAAAGAAGTAGTGTTTTATGCTGTTTCAATTGACTGTTGGCTCTGATTCCAAATGTGAGCTCAGCCTGCCCTCAGACATAATTGTGGTTACTGTAATTTCTACCTGGTATGCTCATATTGCAATTTAAGATGAACTCCCGTACATTTCAAAATAACAACAGTCCCAGCTGACTCCTGTCTTACTAGCAAAACAACACATGACCTGACTACACAAAGGGCATATCTGGGCCACTGACTGAAAGCAAGTCTGAGCCCACTCTCTAAATCAAACTTACTCTCTTCTCAAACTGAAAGTCATCTGGCTTATGTTAAGGGGTTGCCCCAGACCGAGCTGTTCTCTTCATTGGCTTGGCAGGGACCAAGAACAACTAACTCCTGAGTGCAGCTCACAGCTGTGTTGTGTACAAGCTGAAGAAACAGCTAACAACGTCATAGCTTACTCCATCAGGTACCTATCCCAAGCCTATCTCTACCTGACACTGTGTGAATGCTCTGAGCACAAGCTACAGCAGGGCTTATGTCCAGCTATGTAAGTTTAGGATTGTGATGGGCTTACATCTTCTTTAGTGTCTGCTTTTTGTCTTCCAGCATAGCTATAGCCCAGGATATGTAGCTAGGTATGACTAGTTCCATTCAGAGCATGCTGAGAAGTGTAAATATGTCTGCAATGAAAGATAAATACAATGTAACAGCAAAACACAGAATGCAAGGACAACCTCTACAAACTGGATGCAGCCGTTACGGCAACAGTATCTCCCTCTCTCACTTTATTTTTTAACTTACTCTAGTTTTCTTGATACTGGTAGGTTTCTGTAAGACTTGCTGTGAAATACTCAGGGCCTTGATTGGGCTATGGAGAAGCAGCATTTTCCCTATCCTCTATATTTTTATTACCCTACTCTTTGAAGAGCCAAGACATTTTGCTCCCACAAGAGTTCTCTTCAGGCTGTGCAATATATGCTCGCTCCCTGAATACGTCTCTGAGACTGAACCGATTCACGTAATCTCAGGTGATGCCAGGCAGACACAGTACAGCAGGCAGCTGGGAACCTCCGGGACTTCAGAAGCCCAGTGCAATAGGATGCCACCAGACTTGGCAGCCCCTGTATAACAGTGGCCAGTATCAGCAGGCTGCTGCTATGTTACCTGAGGGGTGCGAGTGTTAACAGAGAAAGCAAAAGCAGACAGGAGGAAGCAGCAGGGTGATACCTGCTAAACAGTCAGGCACAGTAGCTTCCCCACCATCAGCCAGTCTATTATTTGTGAATTAACAATAATTTGGAGGCTGGCAAGTATATAGAGTGACCTGGAGAAAAAGGCAGCAAGGTGAGGGTGTTTCCCGTAACACCAACCTACAGCTGCTCGAGAAAAGTCCATAATGCTTCCTGTTGGCAAGCAACTGGCTAGTTCAGAAGAACCAGAGCACTCTATCAGTCAGCTCTGCCATCACTGTTCCTGTCACCAACTACCCTTGTTGACTAGGACACTGAACCACAGATCAGAAAAGAGTCAAGACTCTACCACTGAATCTCATTTGTGACCTTTGTCAAGCCACTTCCCTTCTCCATGCTTCCATCTCTGTGCCTGTAAAATGGAGGTAGTTAGACCGAGCTCTTTTGTGAATGGGTCTGAGAGATAACAAGGGGAGAAAAAACCCCACCTTATTTCCAATTGCTATTTGTAGAGCAGTGCTTTCTGATCGCTTTATCTGTGCCTCCAAACCAAATGTGCACAAATATAGTACAAAGAGGTGGACTTGCCCCAAGATGAGATAAGGAGAAATAGATGATGTTGACCCAACACGTATGGGAGCACAGGCTTGCAGTGAAAATTATAAGCAGCATGACAAAGCACTGGCACAGTACACCACCCATTTTAAGGAACTCTGAAAAAGAGCAATGCAGTGGATTTACAGTGACAGGAACTCTTCCCATGCATAAGACAAACATACAAAGGTCTGTACTGGCATGTACAGAAAGAGGAATGGAAAGGAACTGCAGTGCTTACCCATGACACTAGCATTCATTAAGGCAGTGAAGACAATGATGATGTCAGGGAGCCCATCACCGTTCACATCACACAGCTCCAGTGGGGATAACACACCACCTGAAATAGTCACAGAGAATCACTGCACTGTTGTCAAAAAGGCCATCCAGCCCATTTTCCACAGTGGGAGAGGAGGGCTGGTTCAGAAAACAGAATCATGGACAGCCAAGCTTCACAGAGTCTGCTAGGGCTGCTCCCACCCATGCCAGGCAGCTCACATCATGACAAGATTTTTCATTGCATGTAAAGACAGAAATATAGCATCTGGGGCACAGAAAGGAAAGGCAAAAATGGAGGACCTAACAGAAAAAGATTTCTGCTTACCACTTCACTTTCTGATGTGATGTGGGAGCCACATATCTTATGAAAGGCTTAGATTTGGAAGCCAGCGGCAGAAAGCAAGGAGGGAGAGACATATCTAGACCTGGTAGAAATTATTTCACAAACCACTATTACTTTACTGCAGAATGTATAGGATGACAAAAGATCTTGAATGTTGTTATATGGATTCAAGCAGGACAAGAAGACAAAAGAGATAAGGTTAGTTAAGCCAGTCAGAAGACACAAAGACTTCTATCCTTCTCCTCCCAAACACACCCACACACTTCAGTGTGGAGGTGCTGGTGAAATCCAGGATGTAGAGAGGGAAGTGCTATGTTTTAAAGTGGGCTGGGCCATCTCCATCTGAACAGAGCACACCATCCGAACAAAAAAAGGCAGGATGGGAGAAGACTCAAAATGGGTTTTGGTGTTGACAGAAACAAGATTTTGTGGCACTGTTACCTACTGATGCCAGATCTCATAGGCCTCAGCTTGAAGAGTGAGCAGGACACAGCTGCCTGACTATTACCTCGGAGCATCTGCAATGGTGAGGAAGGGCCTCTGCTCCGACCTGGCTCTCCCAGATAGGTCTCTCCCGCTGATGCCCAGCCTGGGAGCTGCCACCTCCCCCACGCCAGATGCTGTTCTTGGGGCTTTCTCACCTGCTCCCTGACCTAGGTTGCGGTTCCAGGTGTTATGCAAGTCTCTAGGGGGACAGGGAATTAGAAATGCGCACACCAACACAAGAATCATCGAGATCACCACAGTGAGCAAAAAGATCGCTGTGCGCAGGTATGGCATGAGGGAGGGAGCAGCCTTCTGCTCCAAACTCCCAGCCGTCTCTGCAGGATAACCCTCAGGCGCGCTCTCTGACGTGTGCTGCTTTGTCATCCCAACCTCCACATCAGAGTCAGGGTCCTGCACCTCCTCAGGGGGGCTCTTCCCATTCTTGACCCCCCCATTCTTCTGGATGTTGAGTACCAGGTCATCTTCACTTTCATCACTGTCAGCCTGAGTGAGGGGATCATACTCCCCAAGGTCCGGGCTCTTCTTTCCTGAGGACAGAGATGGAGAGAAACAGTAAAATATGAGTTCCTTGCTTTTGCAGGATCTCAGTGGAGAAAAGTCTGCAGTGGAGAGTGATATAGAAGGGACAACAGCATAGTCTGGATTTTGGATGGATCCAAGTGAGAGATGTGAGAAAAAAGCCAGGGTCTGTCCATGTTTCAGGGTAGCAGCTGCGGGAGAAAAGATGCCAACAGTTTACTTCCCCAAGATAAAGGTGTATATATATTATATATATAGATACACACACGTATGTGTACATATATGGAATTCATGGCTGATTTAGTTCTAATACTTTCCTGTTTGGTAATGAGACACACTGACATGAAGTCAGGCTTAAGACTCTGAATACCTAAACTGCAGCACTCTCTTGACTTCAGACTCTGAACTCCTTTAGCATTTGCCAGCCTCTAATCCTGACACAGCCCCTCTCCACTTGTAGTCTTTGTTCTCTGAGGGGGCCTCCCTCTGCAACTCATTTTTTCCTTCCTTCTCCTGGACCAGGCAGCACTGCTGCTTTCTAGTGTGTCACATCTGCTGTCCTGTTTTGTGAGGGATAGAAGGGATAGTGCATGGATTCTCTGCAGTGCTGGAGTGCAAATCCCTGAAGATGAGGGCAAAGTGACTTTGTCCTTTCAGGCAAATAACATGCTGGTCTCTGGAAGGGATCAGGGCTGCCCCTCTGAGACACCACCTTCTCTGCATGGCTCAGCACTGCGAGAAGGAGTGCTCCAGACCCTGCAGTAGGAAACCACAGTGCTCCTGCGCTGTTCCTGCTGTCACCAGAGCTGACAGCTTGTGCTTGGCATTGCCAAGATAGATAACTTAGTACTGATGCCTTCAGGTGGTGGTACAAGAAAGTAGCTTAGCTTTAGGCATCTCCCCCACAGATGCCTGCCACATGGACAACTTCTCCCCCAAGTCCTAGACAGCCGCAGGGAGTGTGACAAGGGCAGGTGCAGAGCCCGGTTGTACATCCTGGCGTATGGCCAGGGCCATCTGCTTATGGGGGCAGCCAAGATCACGCAGACTCACTGCTCTGAACTACGAGTGGAAGATCACGTCTCAGGGAGCTGCCCTGCGCCACCAGGCTGGGCATGTAGCCATGGTCACCGCTCCGATGATTGCAGGATCTCAGCCTATTTCTCTCTCTCTCCTGTTCCAAGGTGGGACTTTGCTCTCCCAGATATTTGCCTCATTTCCCTTTGCCTAAAGCTGACCGGAGACAGGAGCTAACTTGTGCCCGAAGATGCTTGAAGTGATATATGCAAGGCATAAATAATAAGCAAAAACACACAAGCTGTAACCACTCTCAGACACTAAGATTATGAGAAGGCTTTACAGAGCGGAAGTTTAGGGGTGTTTCATGATTATTCTTCCTGCATAAGATAATATGCCTTACTTCTGGTTTTCCTGTTAAAGGCAGACTCACAGTTACAGACATATTGTAGTACCTAGTTAGTGCAACAGACCTATTTTGCATCATCTAGAATATATTTTGCAGCACATGCATCTCATTTCTATTTCATTTCTTGCCCCACAAAAGGATCTTCACTCCGCCTTCCTGTACCACTTATAAATGGTATTCAGTGTCAATTTTAGGATTTAAGAAAAACTCTCAATCCCACTAAAGGCCAGATGCCCCACACTAAGTGGAGCAGCCAGGACAACCCATTCACACTGAACAGAGGGAAATAAAGATATCCAGCGAGATCACAGATCTAAGTAAGACCCTTTCTTTTTGAACTAGGAGCTTCTACAAAAGATTCAAGTCAAAACAATCTGGGGCACATACACACTCCAAAAAGCTGTTCCTGCTGGAGGTAGAGCACCCAGCTAAAGCTACTACATTCCTATGAGACGGTCCTGTGCATCCCTGTGAGACACTACATTGTTTCACATAGATCTGTTCTAAACATGAGTTCAAAGTGTGGGTTTTTCAGGAAGTCTTGACAACCTTGGCTCCATCCTGTGAGCAGCACAGAAGGCCACCGACCTTGGTGGCACACAGCTCTCTGCTCTGAGATTGCAGCGACAGTGCAGTGTGAATTTCCCAGATCTCTATACACTAGGTTGTGCTGACAAGTTGCTGAAAGAGTACTCAGCAAAAACAAGAAATTCCAGAGAGGACTTGCTGGCAGGGTATTTGCAGCGTCTCACTACAGATCCAGATGTGCCAGTTCAAGCCAGGTCAGAGTGATATGAAGAGCAAATGGTATTTAGCCTGGGAAGTCAAAGTTGGACAGTTATGTTAACCAGACAGCTCCTAGTTTTGGAAACTGGTGTGCTTTGAGTAAAACAACTCAACAGCATACCTACATTTTGGATATTCTGTGATTTGTTTAATTATTTTAATTCCAGACAGTCAATGCAGAAGACTGAAACCTGTCTTGGGGCAACTAAAAGCATTGATGGGAATGAGCATTATCTGGAACAGTTTTCTGGATCTCTAGGAGAGAGAAAGAATCTCAAAACTATGGCTTACCCACTCCTTGAACTAGCAAGGATTGAGATGTTGGCAACGATCTCTAACAGGAACACCCTTCCTGCTGAGAACCACTGATCAGAGGCTAGAAAACAGCTACTACACAGTAATGACTTACATCTTTTGGTGATCTACATAGGAAAGGATCTACTGAGTTATAGGAGACCTATAAAGCAGATAGCTGCTCAGTCTTATTTCATGTCTAAGCCTGACCAGGAACCAGAAACTGGCACTCCTCCCTATCTTTCCTCAAAATGTTAGTTGGCACTCTCACAATGTGCAGCCACTCAGTAGAGTCAGGCATAAAATGTGCTGCTGATTTTTTTTTTAAAATCAAAAGGAGGGAAGACATGACTCTTTAACAAAGAGTGTTAGAGCACTCATATAGCTCATGGGAAATCCAATTGCATATCTAATCTCAGAGGATTCAAACGCTCATCTCCCACTGTTCAGAGAGAGCCGTAACAATTGATCTACAGATGTTTTGGGAACGCATCTGGAGGGGTGGCGAGGACATGCTCAGCCCAGCCTCCTGAGGCTGTTCTGTGGTGCAGAGAATACGTAATATATGATTCACCTGACTGGAGAGAGAGCAGAAGGAATGTGAGTCTTCATCTGAGTTTTAGGTCACTTGCTGTGGGAAGGAAGGATACCACACCTAGCTTTCACTAATCACTCCCAAATGATTTTTCAACAGAAAAGCATGAATAGAGAGACAAACACCAGTAAAGAATGTGTGAAAACGAGGGTAATCTCAGAGCATTTAGAGAATTATGATTTACTGAGAAGTGCTCCACAAGTCAAATTCTTTCCTTTCTGGTCAAAAACAAGGCTTAGGCTGGGGAAAGACAGTTTGTCCACCAAGAGAAAGCTAAAACTGCCTATGTTTCAAGTGATCAACTGTCAGAAAACCCAATACTCCCATGCGGTTTTCAGCTTTCTATTGTGGAAGTAGAAATGCTAAGACCCAAGTCAGCCGCTTGGTCAAACTCTCACCCTATCTCCTGAAATGATAATCACTGCTTAATCTTCATGATAAATTAGTCCCTGTGCTAAAGAAAACAGACTCCAGACCTACCTTGAGCAGTTCTGTGGCCTTGCATATGTAACAATCTGTATAACTCGTATCTTGTTATCTGTCATTATCTGCATAGCAACAGTGTATATAAACCTTGCATCCACTTTACAGGGACAGAGTTCATATCAGCAGCTGTTTTCTTTCCTACAGGTATAGTAAATAAACTACTTCTGTTCTGACCTGCTCTAAATTGTATTCCATTTTTTTCCACGGCATCAGTGATAAAACAGAGGTTCCCAGTCAGTGCCTGTGGTTGCAAACAATCTGAGGAACTGTTGCTTGTGGTCTGTGGCTAAATTAATGGTCATGTTGCCCTGGATTTTTTTTTTTCAGCCACTGGAAGAAAAAGCAAATACTGAAGAAGGAGGTTTTCAAAGGTAGAAGAGAGAAAAAATGCCCCAAACTTAACAACTTTCAAGGGCAGTTGGACTCTTAAACTGCACATGACTCTGAAAATCCCCTGTGCATTTGCCTAATAGTAGTTTTTGCACAAGAAGCTCTTGCAGCTATTGCAGTGTAGAATGTGACCTCTCAAAGAAGAAAAGATGAATCATATGATCATGATCTGGAAAGGAGGCATCTCTGAGGTGATCTGTGTTGGAATCAGGTCCCACTCATAATGAAATACCATTTCTAGTGCTGATGGCTTGAAAGATATTACTTGTAATCTTTTTTTCTGGTTTTGACTTACTGGAAAGGCTTTTCTTTGCACTCACTTTGGAGTAAAAGAGCAGATCTTGGACTTTAGAAGAGTACAATTTTCAGTGTGTTATTCCAATTATGACATACTGGTTCCAGTATCTTTTGTACTCGCTTCATGTTCTGTTTATTTTTCATTTTTTTCCCAGCTGGCAGTTGGCAGGCACCAGTCACCAGGTACTGCAGACATATCTCTAAGTCCGTGGGGAGACAAGTTACCACATATAGACATAATTAATTTAACGAGATGCAGCAGAAAAAAACAGCTATAGCAATAGGCTTTCTGCTTTCTCATTGCTGGCTGCATTTTTCAAGAGTTAACTACACAAACAAGGCATGATATATACAATTTAATCTAAGGACTGGTGCAAGGACTGTTTTCATAACTGTGGTTGCAAGGCCTGTGCTTTTTTCCAAATCAGTGCGTCCCAACAGCAGCTATCAAATAGAATACGCTGGTTCCAGAGGTCCAGAAGAGATCTGTACTTGCTATTGTACAGTTCCCCAGTGGTCACAGCCCAATGCCCACCAGTTCGCACTTTTCCTAAAGAAACTCCATGTAAACTGTGTTCCTTCCCATTTAGACAAACATATATATATACACAACCAGGAATAAATTGATTAGTAAACAAAACTTCTTTGAATGAGATCTAACAGACACGACATAAACTAAAAAATAATGACTTCTGGTATGGGTTACTAAAATCTGATGGGAAGGGCCCTGAAGACATTACAGTGATCTTCACGGACTGATGGAGGAGGAAAGTATGACCTGCCCACTGAGTACAGCTTCATAGAGTGGGGTACTGCAGGACCATAGTAATGCATGGTGCCAGGGAGCAGCCCTCCCTCAGCAACACACAGCTGGGCCCTGTCTCCGTCCCATGGCTGTCCCAAAGGTAAGACATGGTCAGGAGAGGCAACTGCTGTGGAAGGCAGCAAAGCTGAGCCATATGAGCATGTGGACTAGACCCAAATAAGATGTGAACAGCACGTGGCAATAATGGGATAAGGTTGTGAGGCTATAAGAGCACAAGAATATTTATAAAATTACAGAGGCTGTTAACATGTTTTAAAAGGCTTTAAGGACATTGTTTAACCACAAAAAAGTAGCCATTCTTGATAAAGCAGAATTTACAGCTTTAGCATTGACCTATTTGCTGATTGGAGGAATAAGAAAACTCAGAAAACCCCAGAACCAGTTTAAGACGGAAGAAGACATAATAACCACTAACCTAAACCACAGCCGCAGAAAAAGGAAAAGAATGAACCTGCCTAGAGACAAGAGAGAGGACCCAATGAGGAATAAGAAGATGCCAGATCCGAATGTTATTATTGGAGCAAAAGGTGTGTGCAAGGCGTGTGAAGAGCACATGAGGGGCTGGTGCATAGATTATAAGGGCATAATTGCCCAGGGGCTTTTTTTTCAGGGTCCCTCTCCAGAGACATCCAGCACGAGCCGTCCAAATTTGTACACCACAGACAGAATAAATTACGCTTTTATTTCAAAGGCCTTGACTTAGAGACTCAACTTTAAGAAACCTAGGACCAAACCCGAGGAAAAAACCTTTTCCTTCAACACAACGAGGCACTTTCCCATTGGGTTAACGCAGCCAGGTGCATTGGCACCGTGTCCAGTCCATCCAACAGCAACTAGCACACTCTCATGATCTGGTTTCGCAATGTATTTTCACTCCCTTTTAATCTCCTCGCTGAAAAGAACAGTTGTTGGATGGCTGCTCATTGCCTTATCTTTGAAAGATCTGGTTCTCAGACACAATAGTCCCTTATGCTTGAATATCCTTTCATCTCCTCGAAGATCTCTGGCTGGAAGGTACACAGAAGTGGTAGGCAGACTTTAAACGTTTATCTGGGTAATTGCAGTGGCACTTACCGAACTCCTGGCCTGACTTTTGGGGGTAAAACCCGGCAGGAGTGGATCAGAGAGGGACTAACGCTTTCTCGCGGTGGTGGCAGTTGTCTTGAGCCCTGTGCCCACTCCTGCGCGGCCTACGGGACCTGGCGCCTCCTCCCGCGCAGTCCCGGCCCGGCTCCTCATAGGGCCGCGGCCAGGCCCAGGCCCCCCTCCACCACACACGACGCCCTCGGGCCCCAAGGCGCAGTCCTGTCCCCTGCAGCCCTCCCTCCGCCACGGCACCCGAGCAGAGGCCGCCGGCCCTCCCCGCCTCCTCGCCTGAGCCCCCAGGACGGCCGGGCCTCGCCCCACATCACCATAGCAAGACACCCCACCACCCCCAAGCAACGGCAACCGCGCCCCCCCGCCGCCGGCCACAGACTAGGACGTGGCTGCCTCAGCTCGTACCGGCCCGGCTCTCCCTCTCTCCCTCCCACAGGTGCAGACCCCTTACCCGGCAGCTTCAGCGCCCGTGAGAGCACCGTAGCCATGCTGGCGAGGCGCAGTGCGCATGCGTGCCACCCGCCCTCTCCGCGCCTTCCCGCGGCCTGCCGGGAATTGTAGTTCTGCGGCAGTGGAGCCCCACCCCCCACCCCACGCCCCCAGGCTGGCGGGGGCCCGGGGGCCGCCTCGCTCCTCGCCCGCGCGGCCTCACTCTGCTGGAGAGAGGGGTGGCGGGGAGCAGCCCCGGGGGTCCCTGTCACGAGGAGCTGCGGGTGAGGGCCGCTCGGTGGGCAGCCGAGGGGTGGGAGGGGCGCCGCCCTGAGGGCCCCTCCCCATGGCGCCGTCCCTGCCAGGAGCCGGCAGGCCTCTGGGTTAGGTGGCACCGGGGACTTCACCCGGGAGGTGCCGCTCTCCCGCAAAGGCGGCTGCCCCCCTGGCATAAACGGGATTCCCACCGAGACCGAAGCTCTTCACTGGTTCCGTGGCGCTTCATTCCCTGCCTGTTGTTTTACAGGGACAGAGACCCGCAGGGCGGTGGGGGCTGGTGGCAGCGAGCCGTGACCAAGGACAGCCCCGGTTTCTACAGTCTGCACAATTGTGCTGGGCACAGGCACATGCAGAAATAAGCTTGTTGTCCTAAGTGGTTTACACAGAAAGTGCCAGTCCTTTATGTTTTTCTTGGTATAAATATATGCCTTCATTCTTGGGAAGTTCTTAGTTGGAAGAAATCTTATTTGTTGATTTTGGTTTATTTTGCAATGGCTTTTTTTGCTTAATTATAGAAATCCGCCAGGGCGTTTTCCAAAGCTGTCCTGGATCTTCACCACAGCCTTCCGAGGTAAGCGAACAAGGGAACTCTTCCTTTCCCACGATGGGGAAGTTGAGCAAGGAGAGTGCTGTGGCTTCCCCAAAGCCACAAGGCTCCAGCTTCCTGATTCCCAGGCCCATGCACAGGCCATCTAACACCACCACTTCTTCAAGTCATGATTTGTGTGAGAACTCTTAAGGCTGATTCCTTTGTCACAGAAAAAGAGAAAGGAGTATTGGCTAAATACATCAAAAGAGAGTCCGACTGGCTAAGGAACACATCATGTTTCCTCAGCATCTGCTGCTGCTTTCCCCTGTTTCAGGCACTGTTCCTGCCAATAATGTACTTACCCTTTCCTGTCTAGGTCTGTCCGTAAACTTTAAATAATAATGAAGAAGGAGCAGGAGAGAGACACCAAGTGGTCTAGCTGGTGAAGAGAATTTTTTTTTTTCAGATACGAACAGGAAAGAGAGTAGTTCTGATCCAAAGCTTTTTGGTACCAGAGGGATTTTTTCCATTGATGTCATCAGGCTTCAGATCAGGACCTTCCTGAGAACACAGCACTTGTGGGAGCAGTCCCAGGTGACAAAGTCTGGAGAAGCCATCAGAGTCGTCATTTTCCTTTCCCTTCCAGGTCTTTCTGAATACAGAGTCTTTCTGTTGCGTATGCCATTTCCCCTCCTCCACTTTTTGATTTAAGAGCAGTGATGATCCTGTATCTATGTAAATATTTACAGGAGAGATCCTGGATCCTTTTCAAGTCTCAGTTAGGAAAGCCTGTGATACAGAGGGACAGAGCTGTCCAGCAGACCAGCTCTTTCTAAGAAAATGCTTCTGGCACCAATTAGAGCTGGGAGCAAAGGTATGGCAGAAAACAGCCAGAAGCTGGAACTGGAAAATCTGGTGGCCTCATTTGTGATCTTCTAACATCTGGCACACACACATACACTGCAAGAACCCATAGTTTACAATGCTTGTACATTTGCAGTACAGCATAGCCCACTTAATTTCATTTACCCCCACAAAAATGGCTTGTTCCCCAAGCCCTGAGATCTCTGTGAGGCTAATGGATAGCAAGTGATTTGAGGAACATATGACTAAGCAAAGTGTTCAGAGGGTGTAATGATTTGCAAAGCATGAGAAATGAAGTTTTCCTTCTTTACATTGTCAATGTAGGCTGATTTGCATATAAATTGGACCTGTCAAGTGTGGTAATATCAATCAAAAACCTGTGAAAATAAAACTGAAGTTGCAAATAAATCATTCATTTATATGAATGTTACTGTGTATTTATTTTTTCCAAAGCATTTTGAAAAAGCCAGATGCTGAAAAATGAGATTCTTGGGTTAAGCTTGGAAGTCTGAGAGCTTTGGGTTGGCAATGTGGTCGTTTAGAAAAATGTTACAAGCCAAAAAGCATGAAAATATGCACCCACCAGCCCCTTATCAGTATTAAGCCTGTGCAAGCCCTCTCTGCTCACACTGGCACCTGCTGTCCTGTGTAGGGTCAAGATGCTGTCTGAGGTAAATTTCCTGTGCCCTGCTGGGTGCCTGATTTCTGACCTGACCCATGCCCTTTGAAATGCCGGTGCGTTGGAGTTGCTGTATGGGTATGCAATATTCACCTGACCTACACAAACTGTAGTGATATACAGGGTCCTCCTAATAGGGCCAGTGCAGAAGACTGTGCTCTTGGTTCAAAAATGGTGGGACACACCGTAAGGAAATGTTTTCAGTGTTGCCTCTTTCAGTAACTTCTCGCTGTCACTCCACACGAAAGGAGAGGGGTGATGTCCTTGAACAGCAGCAGGAACACAATATGCAGGGAGAGCTGCCTTGTCCAGAAATCCCAGATAACACACTCCATCCCTGCCCCCAGGTTGTAGATATCTTCTCTTTTTCCCATCCTTTCTTTCTGGGACAGGCCATGCAGAACACCCTTCCTCCCTTGCAATCAGTTTGTTCAGTTCCCTTTCACTTTAGCCACTGGACCAGCTGACACTGAATGTCCCACAAGTGAAAAGCACTGCCCTTTTTGTACAGTGATTCCCCTTGTACAGCTGCCAATCAATTAGTAAAGTATGGGGTTAATGCAAACAAATGGAGAAAGGTTTGGGTTGGGCTTCAGCTGGGCAGGGATAACTGGTGAGGTCCCATGCCCCACTGCCTTGCTCCTTGCCACCTTTCTGCCAGAAATTACAGCCTTTTTCAGTCTGCCTGCACAAGAACCTCTGGTTGCTCCTTGATACCGAAAGGCCCCACATTTAACACTGCTATTGAAGGTCCTCAAGCTAGAGCAGGTCACCCAGGCAGAGCTGTACAATGAAGTGATTGCACACACAGTTCTGCTGTAAGATCAGAGGGGCAATTGCCTCCTGATGAGCTGCTGGGACAGGAGCTATTCTCAGCTGTCCCTTCCTCCAGGTGTCCGGAGGGAAGAAATAACCTGCATCTTTGCATTCCTATTAGTGCTAAGTTAATGCTTTTACCTGTTCTTCTCATCCCACCCTTCTTTGCATGGCTACATGGACAGAGTCAGGAGCACCATGCTCTTTTCCCCTGTGCCTGTCTGAGTCCCTCCATGACAGAGGACTCACACAGGAGCAGATGTTGCAATAAATATGAAATGCTTGTTCAAACAACAAAATAAAATGCAATCAAACAGTGAAGACTAACAGAAAGAAACAATAAAAGCAGGTAAAACCAGGAAAAATGATAATAACATTTTTAGAAGGTGCAAAACACTCCAAGTTCCTACAGCAGGCAGACTTGAGGCAATTTTAAGTAGTGCAGATGATTGTAGATTTTCTAATGAACCCAGACAGTAAAACCAGTGCCAGACCTGTGTTCATCCCAGCATAAGAAAAGGCCAAAAGATGGTCAGAGCTGTGTAAAGGTTTCAACTGCTCAGCCCTAAGGCTGTTTTGTGTCCACTGCCATCACAGGGGCAGGCATGGGTATGTTAGTTGAGGGAGTTACTGTGGGGGACTGCCCCAACCAAACTCCCTGATGTGTCCTTCTCTAGACACTCTCCCAGTCTCAGTGTTGTTCTGCCAGTGCTGGAAGTCCTGTGGTTGAGAGGCTGGAGGGAAATGCCCAGTGGTGTGTGAACTGGAGAAGCAATAAATTAAGAGGAGAGGGTAGATACTAAGGGGATATGTTATGCACAAAGGGAGGCAGCATCTGCTGTAAAATCCTGCAAACTACCCAGCATCAAGCATATATCTTTATGTGCCCTTGGGAGCTACCCTCTTCCCTCTAACCAGTTGGGTCTGACAACACCGGTTTGATGCATGCTATGAAGTGATGTGTAGGCTCTCAGTGCCAGACCTGTGTCCCCTGTTGTTCTTGGTGGCTTCCTCTGACAGCCTTGCATCCCTGTGCAAGCTCATGGTGATGCCATGGACAGTGTGAGTCCTGTTGCAGGTGCCTGTGCCCGGAGCAGTGACATGCAGGCATCACAGCTGAGTAAGGGAGGAAGCATCACACAGCAGAGACATCTTGCTCATTGATTTGCAGAAGTCCAAAGCAGGTATGAAATGGTAGCAGGGGAAAAGAGCAACACTTCAAAAGTGCTCAGCACTTGCCTTGATCTGATGTGAGAGAGAAGTGGCGGCAGCTGTGTAAGCGAGACCTCAAATCAAGTAGTGGTTTGCACACAGGGGTAGGGAGGAGAATGAGCACAGCAGTGGTGGAGGTGATCAGCCCCATAAGCCAAGCTGGGGAGAGAGGAGCTGTTTCAGGCAGCCTGCTTTCCAGCTCATGTGTAGGGCTGAGGCAAGTCAGAGTCCAGCAGTGACTGGCTGTCTCTAGGGCAGCTCTAAAGAGGGATGCTCCTAGAAATTGCACAGGAGCATCTGTGTTACTTCAGAGATTTATTGAAATCCCTGGTGGCTCATGTGTGGACTTTTAAAAGGTCTCCAGCCCGGCTGTTAACATCTCAGAGCCAGCCTGCCCTCCGGTCCCTGGGAGATGTAAGGAATTCCTCTTTGTCTCCACCTCGTGGTGCCCAGTTTTTGCTCTCTGAGGGTATTTTGTCTCAGTATGTGCCTGGCAGCCAGGACCGGACACAAGCGGCAGCACTGGAGAGACCCTCATAGCTGCTGCTTTCCCACATGGCCCAGGGTACAAACACCCTGCAAGGCACAGAGGGTTACAGGGAGAGTTTGGGCCCCTTTTGCCCTCAGCTTGCTAAATCCGCACCTCCCCAAAGGCTGCAGGCTGAACCAGGGTCTGGGGAAATGAAAGCAAATGTTTCTGCAGACGTTGTTCTTGCCAGGGGGATTTTGCTGTCTCGGAGCTCTTATGTGTCCTGAGAGACCCACAAACTGACACGTACAATAGCCTGTTTGCATATCACAAGCAAGCTTCATGCTGAGGCTACTCAAATTTAGAAAACTGACTGCAAGCACCAGTCCTCATGCAGGAGAGCAGATCAAACACCCTGTAGTTCTTAAAACATAGTCACAGAAATGTGGGAACAAAAAAAGGGTAGTTTCTTGTTAGTTGGTTGTATTAAAGTTCCCAGTCTCTGCTTAGTGTGGTACAGTGATGGCATGTGGGCGCTGGGTATCCCTATCTGAATGCAGCTACGGTGGTGATGGCAGGCTGGGCAGTGCTCCTTTCACATCACTGGCCATGTGGATAGTAGTAGGCAGGAGACAGGGAGGGAAGTGCCATAGCTCCCTCCTGCCCTGCCTCCCCCACTAATCCCCGAAGAGGCACAGGGAATGGGGAATTTCTGTGGCACACAGTCTTGCCTGCTGAGAGCCACTCAGAGGTAGCATGCTGCCAGCACAAGACCAGGACAGGTTGCAGTGTATGCCATCAGGCACACACTGCGACCCTTCACCAGCACAGGTTGGATTTGGACCAGAGTTTTGGGAGTGTGTTGCCGTGCCTGTGGGTGTTTCCCCACCAGGTTCGCTCAGCTGGTATCTCTGTGCCATGCCATGGAGGGTTTCTTGCTTGAAGAGTTCCTCCATCCAGCGTCCCCATCCCACGCTGACTGTCAGCAGTTCATTTCCTCTTTGCAGGGAGTTAAAACAGCAGTGTGACAGAACTGTGTTTGCCGTGTGCTGAATGGGGAACAGCTGGAGACAGATGATTGTTTGAGTTATTTTCTTGTTGCCTGGACATTTTGTTTGCTTGTTTGAGCCCTGAAAAAATAGGTTTCCAGTTCCTCCGGAGGCTGGTCTGTGTTAAGCCTGTCTATTGTGGGATGCTTTTGAAAACTGGTGTTTTGTAACTTTGCAAATGAGTGTCCTGCTGCTTCAGTGGCAAGGCTCCATAAACAAGGCAGTCTTCTCAGAAATTTCCCTGCCACAGAGCCAGCGGGACTGGGGGAGCAGTAACAGCCAAAACCACACAGTTTTGGTGTTGAAGCAGATACCCCTGAATGTGGTCCCAGGTGGACCTCTGTCTTGAGTGGATTTCAGTGGCCGACTAAATGATAGTGCTGGCTGATGTTTACAGACTGTGCTTAGAAGGATGCCACTCAGCTTTCCTCCCAATTGGCTCCTCACCTGGGGTAAAGCAACATCACTCTGTTGCAGTCATAATACTGCGTTAGCACTGCTGTGTCTGTAACACTTGCACATATCCTCTGGCTCCTTACTTCTGAGTGTTTGTTTTTGTTCTGAGCAGCTGGACAGTCCTTCGCCATGTGAGAAAAGCATCTTTTTTACTACTTCTGAGTGCAGACGTTTTGGCTGTAGAAAATGGAGTTAAATAAGAATAGGCTGGTCAGGAAACAGAGAGGGTGTTGTTGCCAGCTGATATTGGAGAAGTAATATCAGGAAGAATGCAGATTTGGCCAAGGCACTCGCAAGCAGTGCCATGGGTCTAGTCATGAGCCTTGGTGTGCAGCAATTGTGCAGCTTCAGGCTGTGATGGCTGCACAACATCTCAAATCATAGCAAAATGTCAGTCTGACACAGACATAGGACCAGAGTCGAGGGTCCATCTCCTGCTTCACAAAACCCATCACATTAACACCTCGTGTTTCTTCAGAAATCTCTTTATTGAGTACTGACCAGACCTGAGCCTGTTTGATTTGGCAGGCATGGACCTGGGGGAGGGGAGCAGGGAGAAAAAAAATAACAACACCACAGCCGATTCATCCCTCCTTGTTTATTCCGACAGAAATAGATTTGGCAGAGTGCATCAGGGATGAACTAATCATCAGAGAATTAATTGGCATGTTTGTTTAAAAGGCAGGAACAACACGGTGAACAAATTCATGGCTGGATGGCTGGAGGGTTCAAGCAGCCAGAGAGAAGCACTGCATAGTGGAAACTGTGACTAGTAAGAGAACTCATACAGCTGTGCCGGAGAGCCAGCAGTTGAGAGCTGCCCAGAAGAACTGGGGGCAAAGATATACGGGTGTCCTTGCAGACGGAGCTGCTTACAAGAGGGGCTCCTTCACCCAGGCTTTCCTTCCCATAAGGCTCCCATGTGTGGGGGGGATGGCTAGCTTGCAGGAGTGGGAGGGAGGGATAGGAGAGGTACAGCTGGAGGAGGCTCCACAGAAAGACTGTGGAAACGCAGAAAGCGGGGAAATGAAGAGGGACACGTCACTCATTGCAAGCTGAAATGCAGAGGGGGTGGTGAGGAGAAGAGTAGCAGGGAGGCAGAGATTTGGAAGCCTCATCACGGAAGGACTGGCCTCAAGAGCACAGGTAATGCTTGTATGCAATTCTCTGCCTTCTTTCCCAGGAATGTTCTGTTTCTTCCTCTGGAGGAGACACATCCATGCACCTCAGAAAGAGCTTGTTGGATTGAGGGACTCTAAAGGCACCTGTGGGAAGAGCCAGGAGAGGAGGGAACATGTGCAGACTGGCATGGACTTGGAGGTTGGAGGATTGCTACCTACATTTCCAGAGAACAGGAATATGCAGAGTGAAGGAAGGAAGGAGAAAGGAAGAGTGAGAAAATCCTTAGAAACAGCCAGACAGGCAGACATAGAGAGTGCAAGGTCTGTGGGTGGCTATCCAGGGAGAGAGAGGAAACTTCTTAAGAGGGAGCACCAAGCTCTAAATGGGAGAGAGATGGAGCTAGGACATATCCTGAAAAAGCAGGTATGCCTGGAGAAGAGGCAAAAGATACATATTACTTTCTCAAAACTAACAGTACTTTACTAATGTTATGACTTGCAGTAGATGTGTGCCTTGCACCTGGATGGCTTTTTCTTCTTTAGCATCAGTATGCCTGCCTGCTGGCAACAGCATCACCCTAGCTGTCCATCACTGGGGCTGTCAAACAGATCCCTTTGTTTAGCAGGATGGTCAGGCTATTTGAGGGATTCAGGTGCTCTTTGCTTTCACACAACATCCAGGTAGAAAATGAGCAGTGTAACTCTCAATTATATGCAAACCCACTATTTAACTCAAATATGTTGCTGAACTTGGAAAATCTCAAGATATTGTTATTCCTACATAACCCAAAGCTGGGTGTGTTCATGTACCAACATATAGCATTATACCCACACACATATAAACCAAAGAATAATACAATACAGCTGATTTTTAACAAGGACTTTTGAAACAGGTCATATTCTAGCAGTACCACTGTGGCTGGGTTAATATTGTAGGATCCAATTTTTTAAATTGCTTTTGGCATTTTTCCTGATCTTTCCACTATTACATAATACTACAAGCATATGCTAATGTTTATATTACCCTGATTTTTTTTTTTTTGCTTGGAGAGCTAACAAATGCCATCCACTTTGCAAGCAGAGCTTGCAAATTCTTTGATTGTTCTGAATTCTCAGTCTTGGCAGCCTTCTCCTCTAAAAGGTTAGAGTCTTTTCAGGATCCCTCTTTCTCAGAGGGAGCTCTGGCAGAACTGGCATTAACCGAGAAATTGTGTGCAGCTATTGTTTGGTTTTTTGATGTGAAACTGTTTGATTTATAGTACCCAAACCTTCTTTGACTTTATACATAAACCAGAACATTTTAGTTGGGTGTGTGTAAGTAATATAACCTTAAAATATTCTTTAAAAAGTCTTAAAAAAAATCTTAAAACTATTCTTAAAAAAATATTCTTAAAAAATTCTTAAAGATAGAGAAATTCCAACAGTCTGCAAAAATACCTTCATTATCTATTGAGATCTTTTACAAAATTGAGAACCTTAAACTTACTTTGATGTTCAAATACCCATTACCATTGGAGTGAGAGCTACATTTTGTGTATTTATAATTTAACTGAGATCAAACTCCCTGATTCATTTCAAAGTATATGTTATTTCTCTGCAAATAACCCCAAACCCAGTATCACTCTTCAGCTTTAATTTGAAAGTAGCTCAAAAGGAACTTGGGAAAATTATAAGAGAACAGGTCTCAAATGAAGACCACAAAGCTAATTCACTTGCAGTCCAATATTGCAGCAAAAAAATCCTTCATTTTAGATATCACTACAGTGATTGTTAAATCTAATCAACAAAATCCTCCTCTCAAAGCAAGCATGGGCTTGAGTTAACACACTGGGATGCTCATGCATGGCATTAGGAGAGTGTATGTGTTCAGAGCAGTCAGAAGTGCAGGGAAAGGTTTCAAGTCCTCTTGATATACAAGGGGCAGGCAAGCTCTGAATCATAATGCAACAACTCATGTGTGCAACAGGAACAGTGTGTTCTCATCAGGCTTCAGGGGAGAGAGGGGTCTCTGAAATGAAGCTGTGTTTGGCACGGGGAGAGGATAACCTAGGCAATTCCACCGTATCTTAGCAGGCAGCACAACTCATGAGCAGTAATGAACTTCAGTCATCACACTTGACCTTAGTATGTCAAGTATCAGTGGATATCTCAGGTATCAGGTATCAGTGAAATCTCAGTGCTCTGTTGTCTTTCCCCTCTGCGTGTAAGGAGGGATGAGCACTGGAAATGGAGTATACTGGAGCAGCAAGAAACAGAAAGGGTGAAGGAGAGAGGGACAGAGATGGGAGTTCAGATCCTGGCAGCACTCCTCTGCTTTGGGGCAGGGATTCAGGCTTGGATGGCACAACTGTTGATCTGGGCAGGGCTGTGCTTGGGTTACTGAGCTAGCAGAGCTCTTTTATCATGTTGGAATGAGGAACTGAGAGGTTAAACGAAGAAAAAAAAATATTGTGTAATAATGAGACAAATATGTCCGTCTTCATTGCTTGCAGATGAAGGGACTATCCGTGAATCACTGAGCCTACCCTTTTCTGAGGGCAGAACATGATGTAATTTTTTGACAGAGAGCATGCCATATTATTGTAATTAATAGTACCAATAACAAGGCTACTATGTTGTTATTCCCTGGATTTAGGAAAGAGCTTTCATACAAGGATATGAGAGAGTTTTCCCTGCTTGTCAATCCCTGTTCTATTCTGACAGTATTTCCCAGTGCAACACTGCAACAGATCCGAAGACACTCTTGCAGTGGGCTTGGGATCTGGTTCCTATTACAGATGACCCTGCAAACTTTTTCTGCTAGAAACCTTGTTAGTGACTATCCATTTGCCTTCTACAATTCCACCTAAGAGAGGGACGATTGCTCAATTTCTGTGTAAGTGTCTGAGACACGGGAATCTATTTCAAAGATGATTATAACCTGATGTTTACTATGATAATAAATTACAGTAGGCCCTCAGGAATGCAGAGAGCAAAGCTACAAAGAAACTGGTCCATGAGGGGCCCTGCAAATAGAGTGTGTGGGTCTTGTGATTCATTTGGACACCTGATGTTTTAAAAAGCTTGAGATCAAGTAGGGTGGCTTTTCAGTATCAGATGTAGGTGGAATGTATCACCACCCTTCTTTTAACAAATATGGAAAGATCAAAGTATCCCAACCCTGGGGTACTGGAACAGATGGGAGGTAGAAAGGGTAAGGAATGGACAGACTCTTCAGGAAGTTTTAAAATGAGCTGGGAAGCCACATTGTCTCCTCGATGTTGGCAGCATTTTCAAATAATTTGCAATTAGCGATGTTGGCGTCTGGTAAGTCCTTTCCCATCAGAGAAGATTAAAAAGGCATGTGCAGTGCATAGTCATCAAACAAAAGGGAAAAAAAAATAAAGTCTAGGGCTGGAGTATTTATCTGGAAAAGCAGAGAGGCAGAGGAGCTGTGGTGTCACTGCAAATAGTTTCAAGAAGATCTATGCAGACACATTATGTGTCTTGGTAATATCATCAAAATTTGTTAGAGATCTTAATTTTGGCAGCTCTGAGTTGGGGGGAAGAGGTGTAGCTATGTGCAAGATAGGAAGAAGGTAATTTATTTTTTTCCTTTAAATGAATACTGCAATTATAAGAAGAATACTGAGTACAAAATACATCCTGACAGGTGGAAAGTAATATTTTGAAAGTAGCATGACATTTTCCATCTGTATGGCTATATTCATACTGCTATTTTAAATAGATGGAAAAATAAATGCAATTGCAATTAAAATACACTAATGATTGAATGTAAGAAAGGCACAAAGTAAAAGAATTTATTTATGTATTGCTTTATCTGCTACAGCTCCTAGTAGGTTTTGAGGTGGCTGAATTCTTCTCAGATGGTTAGGAGATGAGGGTTTTATGATATTCAAAAAGCAATTTAATGTCCTCATATTTGCAGTGACGTCTTAGACTTTTGATGCATGTACTTGAACAGGGGAATAATTTGGATTTTCTGAATGTGCCTACTTCTCACATGAGCCCCTCCATCACTGTGACTACAGATGACTGAAATCATCACTAAAACTCATGAACTTGGCAATGCATTTTTTCTGTTTGCTATGTGCAATATGTGCATAATTGATATTTCCATCCAGCTTCTACCAGAACAGCTGTTCATGACATTTTAAAAAAGTAAAAATAGCAGATTCAACACTGAGGGACTACTTAATTAAGGCAGAATAACAAATTAGCATGAGTAAACTGTGGAGAGACTGATCTACCCTCTTACATTTAGAGATGGTACTTGTCCAGGAGGGTCTGGAGGTTAGGGTTGACTTCCATTGGATTGGAAATGATGGTAAACTTGAAAGAAGATGAGGAGCTTAGCTAAATGCTCATCATCAGTTCATATACCTGTCTTGCCTACTCTGCAGATTTGCTCAGGAGGAAGTGACCCCCTGATACTAAGGCAAGGTGGAGACGGTACACGGGGAGTGGGGTTGTCTTTGAGGCTCCATCACCGGGCAGCATCTCAGTTATTGCCACTGGTTAGTGGATCAGATGAAAAAGAACTTTTTTTTTTTGTTGTTCTGGACACTATTAAATCCTTGAAAAATTACTTCACTGGTTTGTACCCTGCTTTCCCTAATTGCAAAGTGGGGATGCAGCTATTTCTGTACCTCATAGTACTGCCTCCTGACATTGATAGCATTTATAGCTATAAGGTGCTATCCCAGCACAGCTACATATGAAGCAAAGCTACTTTCCTAGCTGCTGCCAGTTGATAAAGTATCTCTGTACCACTCAATGGCTTGAAAAAAAAGTAAGGAGGTTTGTACTTGTGAAAAAAAAAGTCCCTGTGCTTCTGTAAAAGCTAGGCTGAACAACTTGAACAACATTTTAAAGAAATACATCATCAGAGAGAAATTTGGTGTTGGGGTGACAGGCAGGATGTGGACAAAGAGTGAAATAAAGTAGTTAGCGAGATTTTTTGTCTCCACAGAGCAGGGGGAAGTCAAGATCCTATGAACAGCCATCATGGTGACTTTTCCTCTTTTCCTCTTCTTCGTCCTCTTGCACTGCAGTAAATCCCAAGAGGACTTTCCCAACCAGCATCAGAAATGGAACTACAGAGAAGGTGGTAAGAGGTGGTGGTGGGTCAGCCTGGGAGACGTTCAGTAACTCAGAGCTGAAGATTCACCTATTTTGTCCTTGGAGTGAGACACACAGTGCTCAGTCATGAGTGCTCTTTCTTGGTTCCTGGGTAGCTGCTGAGATTTCTGGAGAGAAAAATGGTTTTAGAAAAAAATCAGATGGAGTATCCAGTGACAGCAGAAAACTTGGGCACCTGGAGGCAGAGATTTATGCTATGAGGGAGAGTTATCTGCTTTTTAATTTAGATCCTCCATATGCTTAATATTTCGCATTTCATTGCATCTCAGTTCAAGTGATGAGGAGTGGAATCAAACTCAGACCACTGGCTCACGTTTTCTTGCTCTGACAGAGCTTTCTTGATTTTATTTTCTTCTCTTCCATGGATGTCCTGCTAATCTAGCTGACAAAGTCAACATAGAAGGCATTAACAGCATTACTCAAACCCTTGAGAAATGGGGAAATGGCATCTTCTGGCAAATGAAGCACACCCTGCTGAACAACCCAAACGCTTTACTGCCTGAGTTCTCCAGGTAATTCCCTTCATCTGGAGGTGGGATTCAGTCCTCTCCTGGGTGGGATTTATCTTCTTTAAGATGAACTTTCAGATTGCTCAGCTGTGGGGAGATGAATCCCACTGTCTTGGTATCTGTTGTGCTAGCAGCTCTGATTACTCTAGTAAATTGAATATTCTGCTGACTATTTATTGTGAAATATTCTCAGTTGCCATGACTGTATTATAAGAATTATCCTAAAGAAAATGTAGGCTGTCCTTGGCACCTCACTCCTGTGAGAACAGTCTAGAAAATGAATTGTGCTACAAATCCACACATGGAATTGGCCACAGAGCAGGGAGAAGAAACTGATTTGGCCTGTGATGTTTTTATTTCAGTCTCTAACACCCAGATCTGAGAAAGCTATTCACTAGTTCATGTCATCATATTTCTCCCTTTGCATTGCATGAAATATTAACGATTGAGCACACTCACAAAATTTACTTCAATCTCATATTTCCAGAAACAGAGTGGGAAAGGCAATGAAAGAGAGAGAGGAGAAGGTAATACTGGGAATTAACTAGAAACCTAATATCACTTAAATCAGAGTTGTTCATAAAGCAAGTGGTCCTCTTCCATAACTCAGCTTTCTCTTCAGGAAAAAGAAAAAAAATCTGTCTGCAACTGCTGTGCATTGAACCAGTTGAAGAGGAAAGGCTAGAAGAATAAAATGGCACTAGCAGAAGGTCACACAATACCTGTACAAATTACAGTTTCAGGAGGATATAGTTGACAGATCATATGTTGGCCTTTGGCATCAAGTGGATTTCTCCCTGGCTGCATGGGGGCTGTTGTTATTAGCACAGAATTCATCACAACTTTCACACTGCCAGTGCTGAAATTCATTGGTGCCTAAGATCATCAGGACCAATATTAAATCATGTATTTGGAACAGTCTAACTTTTGTCCAGGGAGATGTAAGGAGACTATCCAGTCATATTTCCTGCATAGGGCTTTGAATTAAGAGTTTGCTGGCAAGGACACAGGCTGGTCCATTAGAAATGTTGAGGACTGACAGTAATCTATGGGAATCAGTGGCCCAGCCTCTATGTCTGCTCCTGGTTACAGTGAGGCTAATTAATACTAATTAACATTAGGTGAAATTAGAATGAGCATCAGAGCTTTGTAACACCCAAAGGGAGACTGAGAGAAAGCCCTCCAACGGAAGGGACCACGTTACCCCCAAGCGCACTGGTGCATCAGTGCAGCCCTCATCTTGCCAAATCCTGATGTAAAACCTGGCTCTCCCCCTCCCTCAGCTCAGGCAGAGGCACAGCCTGGAGTGACCCAGGGACTGTGAAATCACAGCTGCACCATGGCACGCAGCAGCCTGTCCTTCATTGGGAAGTCCTCATGGGTAATCCTCCGCATTGCTGCTCTCTTCTTCTCTACCTCTGCTGGTTCCAGCCAAGCAGGATGGTTTTCAGTTCCCCCCTTAAAGCAGGAGTGCTGTGAAGTGCTTCTGGGAGCTCATAAACCAGCTCTCATTTAGCATTGAGCCAGCTGTGCTTTGGTGGTGGTGGAAAGACCATGCTGCCTATGCTGGTCCTGAAACTCATGGTTTCTTGGGTTCAGATGAGGTCATCTCAGATGAATTCCCACCATGCAAGGGGCAAGGTAACTTTGGAAGCATCTTTTAAGGGTTGTTTGCAACTCTTTCATTGTAAAGGGCCCTTACACACCAAGAAACACAAGGCCATGGTAAATTATTTTGCATGCTCAGGAACACTCCCCACAATGAGTTATTCTCCTGTATTATTCTCTCTGTAGTCTACGCCCTGTCTCCGCGGCTGTGGACAATCTCGTGAGGGAAGTCCAGTCGATAAGGAAAAGGTTAGAAGAACTGAATGAACGCCTCAATGTCATCAGCAAAACCATCCTTCCGATCCGACTGAAGGCTCTGCAGAGCCAGAGGCGTGGAAATGCTCAGATGCGGAGGCTTCCGATGCATAGAAGAAGGTTGTATGCTCGCAGGAGACCTCAGAGGAGTTAATTTCCTACCAGAAAAAAAAGGGAAATGTTTATTTTTTTCATCTGCTTAAGCCTTTATCAATGGGATGCTGCTAGAGAGAATAAAGTAAAGAACATACAAGTCAGCTTTACTAAGGAGACCAGAACTTCTGCATTTTGTTACTGCCTTTCAAACCTGGGTCAGTAGGTGAAATCTGACCCTGTTCTTCAATGATGGTTGTTTTGTGTCCCAAGCAAAATGAGTTGACAAGCTCAGTCTACTTTGGGTGTGAATACTTTCAGGCTATACAGTCATTCTTTCTGCTTACCAGAGGAAGCTCTTTCTATAAAGATCAGGTGAATTTCTCTCTCTGTCCTATTTTTACAGCACTCCATCTGAAACAGCTGGGGAATTTGATCTTCAAAAGTGCTGAATGCGTGATGAATGCAGGAAGATAGATTAGTGCTTGGCACTTCCAGCTGGGCATGGATGGGGAGAGGAAGCTGCTTTAAAATACAACCTTCACCTATTCTCCGTCAGTGCAAAGAATGTCCTGTTCACATGTTCAGAGGGTGGGTAGGGTTGGATAACCTTGGTGTGTGCATCATGTTTCAAGACTGAAGATGTGTCAGATTCTAGGGACCAAATTTGAACATCCAACTTCTGCAAAGAGGTTTTTTTTAGCTACCTGGAATTGGGTACTCAGAACCTTGTTATTCAGCAGATATGTTCAGAATTTCCAGCACTCTGAAAGACATCACATTGACTTCTGCCAAGACCCTTGGAAATGAGGGATGTTTTTGCAAAACTATTTAGATATCTAATGGCATAGATAGATAGGTGTCAAGAAGGATTTTCCAAACTAGCTTAAGAGACAGTTCAGTCCTCAAAATCCCATATAATAATTCAATTGGTGTCTAATTTGCAGAGTATCTTCTTCATATGCAAGCACTGACCTCCAGACATTTCCTGACATCCTTTAGCACAATTAAGATCTGTAGGAAAAGAACAACTACACACCCCAAGGACTTTTGTGCCTCAGGGAGTACCCAGAATACCCTGACTTCAGCTTGTCTTTGCCTGTGGCTTCCTGACAATAGAACTGGTCATAAAAAATAGTTCAGAAATCAAATTATGCACTGAACAGAGGATAGCGTGGACTTGCCCTTCAGGTCTCTAAATGTAAATCCAATATAGAGATTCCCATCCAGTGTTACAGCCAACTGCATACCTGAAATCTGTTGAAACATAGGCAGGAGAGTCAGAGAGGAAAATAAACTATTTTTTAAAAGGTCTTGATGAAGCAGTTTATGAGAACAAAAATAAAGAAATGGATTGTGTCTAAATGGTTGTGGGGAAGGCTGGCATGACAGTTGTTTTACAAACACTCTCCAGTCACAAACAGCAAGGATGCAGACTAGCTATTTAGGGATTCCCAAGGCCTGAGTTTATGGAAAGAAGTTCAGTGACACTACAATAACCTCCAGAGGGAAAGGGGAAAAACTAGTTTCATATGAAATCTTTCATAATGAACCAGAAAAAGTAACACAGTCAGCATTTTGGCTGTGACCTGGGAGTTGAGTGGGGGAGGTATGAGGAGTGTATGAGACATTCTGATAAATATTTCCTGGATGTAAATTCTCTGAGTTCAGGTTTTCAGAAAACAACAAAACTCTAACTTGGAATGTCTCTCCTTGGCTTTTGCTTGGGAATTTAAAACACTGTTTAGCTAGACAAGGGAAAAATCAAGCTTGTGAAAAGGCTGATAAAAAGATACTGTTGTGCTTTTAGTGAAGTTGTCGTAATTTCTCAGGAAATGTAGAGTATTTTGATCCCAGAATATATTTACCTAGTTTACAAGGAACAACAGGAGAGAAAGGCCCTGTCCTCCTTGTTATTCTACATTCAGGGCTACTAGGCTGTGCTGTAGCATCATCAGCATGCTTGCACAGACTGCTGGTCCCTCTGGGAGATGCTTTATACACTTTGCTTGGGGCTGTAGGGACTGCTGGTCACTTTGGCCTATCTGGAGGAAGAATACAACATAAATATCAGCTTTCATGTTCATATTTTAGACATGAGCATTTTATCAGGCAACCTGAAGTTGTATAAAATCAATTGAGGACTACTTGAAACAGAAAGATGAGACTTCCATCAGTCACAGATAGCTGGAAGTGGGAGGCCAGACCAGGTCACTGCATGCTTTTACTTCTTACCTAGATGGCCACCACCAGCTTCTGCCAGAGACAGAGGACTGGGCAAGATGGACCACTGGTCTGACCCAGTCCATGTATTCCTACACTGATATGTGCAAGTTGGTATTTTTGGCAAAACTCCTCAGCTCGACGGAGAAACTCACCATTTTTTTTTTAAAAGAGAACATATAAGCTGCAGCATGCAATGTATATCACAACTTTGCAATTTCTTGCACAATGATGAATAAACCAAGTAATATAAATGGTAATAAATTACTAGATCTGTGGCCTTGTCACCATTGATAACAGCCCCTGTCATTCATGCTGTGAAAGTCCACGTCAGGCTCCAGCCCTGCTCTCTGACCTGGACATGACCTGTTTGATCAGATGATCATGGCCAGCTGCTTTAACTTCTTTACCTTTGCATGACCCTCTCTCTCTAGATGGAAATGCTTTAATGTCACGTTTCTTTTATAATTTTCTTTTTTGCTCTTTAAGAATATTGGGAAGTTATGCCTCAGCCTGCTTTTGTGCCACTCACCTATTTTAGGAGGCAGGAGTCCAGCTGAGCAAGGACCTTGAGGTGCCTCTGCTTCATCGGCCTGGGGAGGCTGGCCTGATCTGATTCCTGCCTCTGCTACCCTCCTCTTAAATGATCCTGGGCAAGGTACCTTCTCTAGCTGGCACTTGTCCTTTGAGGCTTATACAACTAAAATCCACTTGTGATCACCAAGGATCTAAGTCTTCCATGCACATATATATATATACAGCTATATAAGCCATCTAAGTCCCCTGTTATGTTCATTTACATATTTCTGGGAAGGGACCTGGCTGGAGTTTTAAACAGAGTTGACTGGTTGGGCTGTGAAGTCAGAATGAAGAAGTCAGTGGAGGAAGAGCAAATACCACCAGCAGCTTCTAAGATCTATCCCTTACCTAAAGCTTACAACATCCACAGAGACACGGAGCACTGCCTTAAATTCAGTCTTAACAGACAACAAGTGTGATTCCCCTTAGCTCTGTTTATTAACAAAAAACCCCAAACCGTTATGATTTTGCAGTTTCAGGAGAGCTGTGCCCCTCCACGCTATATATTACACACTTCCGTCAGTACTTCCCCTCCCTTGTATCTTATTTCCTTCAGATTTCCTCTCCTCCTCAGACAAATACCACCCGCTCCCGCACTTTATTACTCCTCACACTTCTTGGCGTCCTCCATTACTTCACCCCCGGGGCCGCCGGCTTTCGGCTCCCACCGCCCACCCCGGCGGGGTCTTCTCCCGGACAAGTCGCCCCGGCTGCGCCCCCTGCCACCCGTCGTGGTGTGGGGCGGGGCGGGGCGCGCGGCCCTTGGGCGGCCCTTGGGCGCCCCCTGGGGGCGGGGCGGGGCGGGGCGCAGCAGGCGGCGGGACGCTCCCCGGGCCCTCCCACCCGGCCTGAGCGGAGCCGAGCTTAGCTAAGCGGGGCCGAGCCGAGCCGAGCCAGAGCCGAGCGGCACCATGCTGGGCATGATCAAGAACTCCCTGCTGAGCACGGTAGAGGCATGGCCCTACCAGGTGCTGAGCAAGGGGGAGAAGGTAGGTGGCGGGGCGGGCGGCCGAGCTTTGTTCCCCCGCGGGACTTCTGCGCCAGCCGGGCCGGATAATACGCTGCGAGGTGGAGCGGGTATCTTCTGGGCAGCGCTTTTCTCCCAGCCCTTCCGGGCAGCTGACAGCTTCTGCATCCTCATCTCCTTTCCCAGGAGCAGCTCAGCTACGAGGAGAGGGTGTGCGAGGGCGGGCGGTTTGCGGTGGTGGAGGTGGTGGGGAAGCCGTTTGACGAAGCCTCGAAGGAAGGGGTGCTCAAGCTCCTCAAGTACGTCGGAGGAACCAACGACAAGGGTGAGAGATGCTCCCTGCCCTGCGGGGCATGGTGGGTGTTTGTGGTTGATCGCCACTAGCAGAGGCTTGGTAAAATTGAATGAATGGAGGCAATGGCGCTGCGAGCCCGCCTGGCTTGTGGCTTCTGGCACTGGGGCTCTGTGGTGAGGATGGCCCCTCACTGGGAAAAGAAAACTTGCTACAGGTCAAAGCATGCCCAGCCAACTCATGCTACGAGTCCACTCCTAACCCATCTCTGTTTCAGAGTAAAATCTCAAAAATTATTTGTTTAAGAACAAGTGAGTTACTTTGCAGTTGGGATAACATGAAGACAGGCACACATGTATCAATCACAGCTCCTTGGGTGAGCAGTAGCTGATGAAATCCAGGGTATCTGGGGCACTTTGGTTCTATGATGTGCCCTTGTAGGCAGTAAAATAACTTTTGTGACCTTGATGTTTTGTCATACACTCTGGCTATTTTTATTCATGAAAGTTTAATTAATGAGCTTGCTTTTAAATGTTACTTTGTAATGTTTTATAATGGTGCTTCCAGGTGATTGCTTCTAGTTCTCAATTTACTAAAGTATGCGCGTCAGTAATCAATTGTAGCAGAAGTTGAAGACCATGGAGTAGTTCCGAGGCGTATACATTTGTTTGCACACCTTTCTTGGGCATCTGGTAGATGTATAGTCTGTATGGGAGTGGGAGCTGGATGCAGAGGGAAATGGCATTTACAGTAGCATGTTTTGGAAACGTGATGATTGCTGTTGCTGTAGGAGAAAGGGTGCCTTCTGTAGCATGTGCCACAGAGACAGGTATGATATCAAAGCAAAATAAATAAGAAAGTTGGCTTGATCTCAGCTGGTTCTGTGGCTGCCTGATCCTGAGGTTTGGAGGTTCTTCAGTGCCATGTGGTAACTCTCGGTAGTAATGAGCAGAAAAGCAGCATGCTCTTCCTGGAGTGGTGGACAGCATGGACAGTCCTGTTGAAAGACGTAGCAGCTCTGAGGTTTGGGGCACTGGAACTTGAAGGATGTCTGGAAGCATTTGGAAGGGTTTAGGAGAAAGCTGCTGTCACCCAGTATTGGCTACGGGCTTACCACTAAGTACAGATGATAACAATTTAAATACTGATGTAGATTTACATGTGGCACTGAGCTGCCCCAGAACTATAGACCCTGTTGTGTTAGAGGTGATTTGTTAGAACAGAGTGTCTCAGTGGCATGAGCTATATGGTTGAGAGCTACAAAACCAGGATCATTAATAAGCCATCCAGAGGTCACCTGGGGCCCTTATTTCCCAGAGTCCTTGTGTAGTCACTGGAGAGAGAAGTTTGGCTCAAGCAGAAGCCTAATGTGACTGTTCTGCATGCCCCAGAGGCCCCCACTCTTGACTGACAAGGAGTTCAGTGTGAGGAGTTTTCCTAAACTAAATTAGCTTTTGTGAATCCCCCGTTGATTCTGCGAGTTCCTGAGAACCTAGACTTTTTTAGTAATGTCTGTGTGTCTCTTTCAGGGGTTGGAATGGGGATGACTGCTCCTGTCTCCATGACTGCTTTTCCTGCTGAAGATGGCTCCTTACAGCAGAAAGTGAAGGTCTCTCTGCGGATCCCGAGCCAGTTTCAAGCCAACCCTCCTTGTCCTAGTGATGAAAGCATTAAGATTGAAGAGAGACAGGGGATGACCATTTATTCTACGTAAGAATGCATCCTGGGATTTCCAGTCCTAAGTGCTGAGGTCTCTAGCATGCTCTGAAGAGCAGTGTTGATTTTACCAGGTGACTTGCTGGACAAGGGGTGCAGGTGGTAGGAGATGGAGGGGTCTTTCTAGACTGAAGACAGTGTTTTATGTCATTTCTTATCATTGGTCATGATGCATCAATTTGGAATATGGATTTTTTTTCACTGGGAAAACAAGTGTGGAGGTTAGTCCTGAAAGGTTTTTTGTTTCACCTGGGGAGGTGAAGAGCAGGGGAGGGTGAATATGAAGGTACTGAGTAATTTCTGATCTCTGAAAACTATTGTTTTCCCCACTTTCTGGGATCAAGATGGTTCTTAGTCATCAAGAATGTCCTTTGGTATGGTTTGCATGAAACTACAGGTGTCAGCTGAAGCCTCATTTGCATGGACTCAATACAAGAGTCCAGCATGGAAACAAGCAGCTATTGAGTTGCTTCAAATCACCTTTGAATGTCTTTGGCTATTGACTGACAACCTGGACTCAAACTAGCATCACAACAGCCATAAGTTCTTCACCTTGTATTTAACCCCTTGGATGTTCCCCTGCCTCCTTGCTTGAACTATTTTGACTGACTCTAAACTGTCTGGCTCCTCCCTCACCTTCAACAGCTGCCTGGCCTTTGCTGCCAGCATGGGCCACTTCTGCAAGAACAGGCTGTTTTGTCTCAAACCTTGGCTCTGAGGCAGGGTGGTGAGGTGCAGGCTGATGTGGAAACAGTTGCTGTCAGTGGGAAGTCAACATAAAACAAACCAATTCCAGTCCACCCCTTTTAAATAGTATTGTGGCCTGTAATTGCTAACATCTCTGTTCCTACCTCCCCTTTTTGTTAGGCTAGCTAGAGTTTGGCTTCCCTTCATGACCTGACTTCCAGCAGATGCTTGTTCACACCACAGTGAACATGGTTGTTGACAGCATTGGTGTGAGGACTGTGGGCTGAGCAGACTTAGAGATAACCTCGTGTTCTAGTAAGCTGTTCCTCTGATATGGCGGTGACTCAAAGGGCAGGGCCATTCTGCTGACTGATACATGTGCGTCTGTTTGGGGTCTGCCAATGGATGACTGCACCCTGGCTGTGCAACCCTTGAGACTTAATCTATCACAGATAAAGCGTACTGGTTCACAGAGAACAGCGCCTGCACAAGTCCATGTTCATGGGACCTGGACCAAAATGCTTGGCTAAATACACTGTGGCTATATATTGTTCTCCCTCCCTTCCTTTCTGTGCTTTGCCAGGATTGCTCAGCACCTCTCTGTGTTTGGTTTCTTTGCAGGCAGTTTGGCGGCTATGCCAAAGAGACGGATTATGTGAACTATGCTGCCAAGCTGAAGTCTGCTCTGGGGAGTGAAGCTGCATACCGCAAGGATTTCTACTTCTGCAATGGTTACGACCCCCCTATGAAGCCTCATGGGCGACGCAACGAGGTCTGGTTTGTGAAAGAGTGAGAATTTGGCTCCCTGTGGTGCTGGCTTGCACTGATAATCTCCCCATGCTGTAATACTGTCCTCTTCAAAATAAACTAATAATTTAGCAGAGACAGAAAACCATCATTCCTTTCCTCCACACCTATACCTTTGTCTTTTATGGACCGACCATTTTAGAAGAACACTTGCAAACCCCCCGTGACGGTCCTGCTTCTTCGTTTTGGACCATGTCCTCAACCACATGGACTCTTGTGATCTCTCCGCGGCTTGCTTTTATCTCTCTTGTGCTCCCAGAGTTCAATGCTGAGACAGCCAAAAGTACTTAATTAGCAAGACTGGTGCCTGACAGGAGTCACGTCCAAGTGCTGGCAGGCTATTAGTCTCACCTGAGGCAGGCAGGGGAACATGACAAAAGTGCATACAGAGACTTTTTTTATCTTCTTGAGCTTGCTGCAGCTGTAAAACGCTGCTTTTATCTATGCCGTTTCAAAAGGAGTCTAAAGGGACATGGGTGTTGCTACCAACACAGCGTGGTGAAAATAAGCATCCTTTAGATTGACTCATAGTGTGCAGGAGAGCAATGCTTCTGTCATCTGACTGAGAAATGTCATTTAGAGGAAGATCCAGGTTTCTGTTTGCAGCTGTCCTTCTGTTTGAGGTGAGACATTTTGAGGTGTGTTATGTCCTGATCTCAGACAGCAGCTGGACTGTGTGATGTGGAGAACCCAAGATCACTTCCTCACCTTCCTGTTACTTGTGTATTACATTTCTTTAAAACTAGCCTACACAAGGGCCAGAGCTGAAATGTGTGAAGTAATCTAATTGAATTAGAAAAATACAGGCTGTGAAAAAAGCAGGTGCCTATTACTTGTGATCTGAGGGTTTATTTGAAGAATGGTGAGCATCTAGTGGAACTACTGTTGGGTGCAGATCTTCTAAAAAACCTCTCTTAAGTGATGTTAGTTTCTGAAGACCTACTTAGAGCAGCAGTCTTCTTTAAAGGAGGAGGAAAACCTGACTGTTCTTGATAACAGGAATTTATGTCAAATAACAAGTAGACTTTTGGAAACCTCAAATACAAATGAAAGGGTGGGTCTTGTTTTAGGAAGACTGTCAATGTTTAACTGTTAGGCATCAAACCAGAATTTTAGCTGTCGGCTCTGCCAGGGAGGCAGCAGGATGCCCACAGAGGGAACACACTCACACACCACGCTACTGTGGGTGCCTGTGTAATTCATTACCTCCACTAAAACAGCTGTGCTCCTCTGATGCTTAAGTGCCCCAAAGTTCAGGCACTTTCCAAAAGCTGTTTTCCCCCTGGAGCTGAAAGAGGTTTGTCAGATGGCATCCCAGGTTCTGGCTGGTCAAGCTGTTTGATCTGTGCCTGCTTTCTGAGAACATATCTCAGCACTAAAAGGAGAAAACCTGAGGTTCTGATGTGCTTTCCTTTTCTCTGTTGCTAAGCCAGAGCTTTGCTGTGGACCTCACGAGAGAGTTTCAGGCACCTGTGTGCAAGAGCAGCTAGTCAGGATGACTAAAAAAAGCAGGTATCAATTAAAAAAAAAAAACACAAAACAAGGGAAAATTGGCTACAGTTAGTGATTGCAGTGCAGGGGAGGGGAATCAAAAGGGAAATCAAGGCAGACAAAGAGGTAGGCTTTTGAAGGAGTTTTTTAAGGAGCAAACACCCTTCTAAGGCTGTCCCTGAATCCAAAGGGAGCTATTCATGTCCCAGATTATTTTTACCTGTGTGGGTGAGGAATGGAGGGGCACAGTGCTGCCCAGTTTATGCATTCTCAGGTTAATTTTGGAACTTGCATGTGGACTGTGGATACAGTCCTTTCTGGGTACCAGTGGTGAATGTCCTGCAATGATCAAAATACTGAAATTTCTCAAAATTTCTCCTGTGAAATCTCAGATGTTAAGAAGACCAATAATAAACCTGGTATGAACAGAGCTGCAAATCTCAGCAGCATGGGTTTTTTTTCATAACATGCATACTCTCTGAACAGAGAATGAGAGCTTCTGACCCAACATTGAGAGCAATTGCATCCATAGGCTCAGGCTGTGCAGCACTGCTACTGGCATTTCACATGCAGTAGGCAGGGTACAGTTTCATAAACAGTTTTAACTGTTATCACAGAATCATAGAATGGTTTGGGTTGAAAGGGACCTTTCATCTAGTTTCAACTCCCCTGCCATGGGCAGGGACATCTTCCACTAGATCAGGTTGTTCAAAACCCTGTCCAACCTGGCCTTGAACACTGCCAGGGTGGGGGCAGCCACAGCCTCTCTGGGTAACCTGTTCCAGTGCCTCACCACCCTCACAGTAAAGAATTTATTCCTTATATCTAATCTAAATCTGCCCTCTTTCAGTTTAAAACCTATACCACTTGTCTGGTCACTATGCTACCTGATAGAGTCCCTAGTCATCTTTCTTGTAGGCCCCCTTTAAGTACTGGAAGGCTGCTTATAAGGTCTCCCTTGAGCCTTCTCTTCTCCAGGCTGAACAACCCCAACTCTCTCAGCCTGTCCTCATGAGGGAGGTGCTCCAGCCTCCTGATCATCTTCGTGGCCCTTCTCTGGACCTGCTTGAGCAGGTCCATGTCCTTCTTATACTGGGGGCTCCAGATCTGAACGCAGCACTGCAGGTGGGGTCTCACGAGAGCAGAGCAGAGGGGGAGAATCGCCTCCTCGACCTGCTGGCCACACTTCTCTTGATGCAGCTGTGGAGGTTTGAACTCAGCCGGCAGCCAGACGCCAGGTGGCCCAGACGCCAGGTGGCCGGCAGTTCACCGACCCCCGACCCCCCCCCCCCCCCGCCGCCTCTGGTGAAATAGGGGAGGGACAAAAAAAGAAGAGAATTCGTAGGTTGAATAAAAAGAAAGAATTTACTAAATGTAACAAGAGAACAACAGTAACAATAGTGAGTCCAAAAAAAGAAACGTGTAAAATGCAGCAGTGGCTTACCGAGCGCGGCGACTGCCCCACCCCCCCCCCCCCCCCCCCCCCCCCCGCCCCCAGTAACACACACCCGGGCCGAACCCGAAAATCCCGCGCCCGCCAGAGAGAGCCCGCCCCCCTATATCCCTGGGCATGACATCACATGGTATGAAATACTCCAATGAATGTTAGCTCCATCCTGGTCGAAACCAGGACGGCAGCCCAGGATACTGTGGGTATCTGGGCTGTGAGTGCGCATCGCTGGCTCATATTCAGGTTTCCATCCACTAACACCCCCAAATCCTCCACAGGGCTGCTCTCAATCCACTCATCTCCCAGCCCGTATTTGTGCTTGGGATTGCCCCGACCCACATGCAGGACCTTGCACTTGGCCTTGTTGATCTTCATGAGGTTTGCATGGGCCCACCTCTCCAGCCTGTCAAGGTCCCTCTGGACCCTCTGGATGACATCCCTTCCCTCCAGCGTGTCAACCACACCACACAGCTTGGTATCATCAGCAAACTTGCTGAGGGTGCACTCAATCCCACTGTCCATGTCACCAACAAAGATGTTAAACAGTGCTGGTCCCAATACTGACTCCTGAGGATCACCACTCATCACTGCTTTCCCATTGGACATTGAGCCGTTGACCACAATTCTTTGAGAGTGACCATCCAGCCACTTCCTTATCCACCGAGCAGTCCATCCATCAAATCTGTGTCTCTCCAGTTTAGAGACAAGGATGTCATGCAGGACAGTGTCAAATGCTTTGCACAAGTCCCTTATCCACCAAGAGCAAATGCTTTGCTCTTTCCTTATCCACCAGTGCTGTAACCCTGTTGTAGAAGGCCACCAAATTTGTCAGGCACAATTTGCCCTCAGTGAAGCCATGTCACCAATCACCTCCTTATTTTCCATGTGCCCTAGCATAGTTTTTAGGAGGATCCGTTCCATGATCTTGCCAGGCACAGAGGTGAGACTGACTGGACTGTAATTCTTCAGGTCTTCCCTTTTTCCCTTTTTGAAAATGGGGGTTATGTTTCCCCTTTTACCAGCCAGCCGGAATATCACCGGACTGCAATGACTTTTTAAGTATGATGGATAGTGGCTTAGCCACTTTCTCCACCCATTCCCTCAGGACTCGCAGATGCATTTCAAAAGCTTATGCAAAAGAAATTGCCTTTTATGTACACACAAAGATACCTGTGTTTTGTCTGCTTTTTCTAGAGTTTTAAAATAAATAAATAATAATATTGTGATTTACAATTTCTGTGCTGATCATTGACTTTCTGAGCTCAGTGAGCTCAGATATTTGTTGATTTGAAAGACTAGGTTGCCAGTTTATCTTTCTGTTTGGGGTACTAATCATGTCACAGCATCTATAAATAGTCATAACATTTTTTCCAATAAATTGCTATTTTAGATATCCTGGTGTGGCCACGCATTATCTGACTGTGCGAGATGGGAGCTGATGGAGTAATCTCCTTCCCTGTTGGTTCCAGCCACTGAGAGGTTTTGGCTGATGGATATATTTGTGTTAATGTAGAAACTAGGGGCCCTGCTCACCTGAGGAAAACTCTTGTGTTCACTTGTATGTTCCTGTCTCTGGGGTTCACAGACAGTGTTCAGGTAAATATTCATGACTGATTTTCCACACAACCAACTATCAGGAAATGTTAGATGTATTGTCACATTGAGGTCCATCTAGCTCAGTGCCCTGCTGCCAGTGATGGACAGTAGTGGACACCTGAGACAGATTACAGTGCAACTATGGACTGATACCTCCTCTAAATAATTCTCTGTCTCTAGTACCACGTGGCTCAGGGATTTTTGTTATTGTGCTTGGTGGACCCAGATAGACTTTATCCCATGCATTTGTCTATTTTCTTTTTAGACTTAAGGTAAACTTACTATCTGTGGCATCCTGTTGTCCTATGGCAAGGAGTTCCTTGCATATGGATGGGCAGAAATACTCTTTGGCTGAGGTTTTCCAGCAGGTTGTCTCTCTGATCCATAGGTAGCTGGGTCAGCCAGCTTTTTGATACGCCTCCATCACTGCAAGTGCATGTTTGTTTGGACAGCCAAACTTGCTGTTGACATTAGAGGGTTTCCAGGAACCTCTTTGTGCTGGGGCCAGGAGTCAGAGGTGTGCTCTAAATTTTGACCCAAGGCCAGCGTGGTCACAGCTGCTCCATTACATACAATTGACTCCTGAAAATAAAAAAAGCTTTTTCTCTACCCCTTCCAGTATTTGTTCTCTGAGGGATAATATTGCAGCAGATTGCTTAGAGACCTCCTTGCTTCTCTTCTTTGCCTGTCAGTGCCCTTTTCTGTCTCAAGCAAATGCTGAAATGGGGACATTTTGGTGCTTTTCTTATGTTTAACAGGGTGTCATGATGTTAACTGTTGTGTGTGGATTTAAGAAGACAGTGCAGGGGAAACTGGAAGGCGGACTTCTTGCTTAGGCACCTTGGCACTGTGTGTGGCTGCCTTGCTGAGTTGTTGGGATGTGGTGGGTGTGCGCAGTGAAGGCTGCATCGCTGCCCGTGGCCCCTCTCCCATCACCTTTGCTCGGTGGTGAAACGGAGCATCTCCACCGCTGCCTGTGCTGCTTGCTGGGCTGGATGGGCTCAGGGAGGTAATGGCCTTGGGAATTATCTCTGCCTTCCAGAGACTGGAGTGGCCTTGCTGCTAATTAGCAGCTCGGCAGGTCCCTCCCGGTGCTATGCAAAGCAGCATTGTGATGGTGATAGCGCCAGCCACAGAAAGGCCCACATTTAAACAGAGCCAAATTCAAAAGCATAATTTTGATGGGAATTATATGAATGCCATGTAGATTTAGCTGTGCTGGATATAGTGGCTTCCTAGGCTACTCCATGTGTTAGTAACATAATCTGTGAGAGTTTTCCTTCTGGCCTCAGCGGTGACAAACCATATGCATATATATATATGTACATGTGTATGTGTATAAATATGTATATCTGTGTGTATAAGTACATGTATACAGTATATATGTAGTGTATATGTAGGTGCCCTCAGACCCCCTGCTTTCATCTGTTGGTTGGCATCAGCAGTCACTGAATAACTTGCTAATGCGAACACAGCCACAGGGTGAACATTTGCAGACTGAGGTTTTAAGTCTGCTAGAATGAGAGTTTTGTTAGCTTTGGAAAGAAATTCTTTCTTTTGTAGACACATGCCTAAATATATCTAACACTGCATTAAGAAGACGACAGCCTTTATAAAAGAGCTAATTGGTTAAGTTGTCCGTATAAATCTGCCCAGACTTATAATACTCTAGTCCCTTTGAGGGGATGGGTGATTTATGGTGAAGGGGGAAGTAACATCATTATTTCCCCATTTTCATCAATCACCATGGCAAAGGGTGTGTGAGCAGCTATTGTACTTGTGGTAACAAGTTTTCAGCTTTGCAAGGCTGCCCGAAGGCAATGGGACAGGGGAAGAAGATGGTGGCTCCTAGCTCACATCATCCCTCCTGCTGTAATTACAATAATACCTCTTTTACAATAGCACTCTGAGCAGTGACTCTCTTTCTTCTGTGACAGCATTTCAGCCACACTGAGCTAAAAAAGAAATGCATCTCTTTTAACGGGACCATAAGTAGCTTTGGATGTATAACGCCTCTATAAAACTGCTTGGCAACATGATTTATTGGAGCAGGATCAGTGGTAAAAGTGACTTCTCTGACAGTAATGGATGAAACACTTCCAGTGTAGCTACTCTGCCTCTGCTTGGTGCCTATGCCAACAGCAGGCTGGTTTTGTCAGCTCATTCATAATCTCTGCTTTGCTCTCAGCAGAATCTGTTGCACAAGACAGGTTTCAGCCATGGTGGATTCTTTTTTTCTAGTCCTCTGCAGGAGCCACTGCAGAAGATGGGTCAGTGCAAATGCTGCTTGATTCCTAAGGTGCTATCTGTCTAATTCCACATCCAGACCCTATGCCTAGGTGAAGAGTTGGGTGCATGCCACTCCCCTGCCCCTCACTGATGTCCACCCTCCAGTTTCTGTGAGGAGAGACTTGAGTGAATGGGTTGGAAGGAGATGCACTGTTCTTAGCCTGAATGTGAGGTCTGGCTGATCAGCAGCCCAAGGTTCCAGGGCAGCCTCAGATGTATCTTCTGTGCAATGCCGGTGAGAACACTGGGTTGAGGAACATGAATTTTAGATGCAGGTTTTTCAACAGTACAAATGGAAGTGTAAGATCCCAGAAACCACATCCTGAAAGATACCAGTGGGATTTAGGTGTTTCAATGTCTTTGAGGCTATGGATTCTCATGTGTATAGATCAACTCACTTCCATGTACCAAGCACAGGATCAGGCCAGTGTCTCTTGTTTTACATCCTCTGCACCCTGGCCTGCAGTGTGGATGTGGAATTCCAAGTGCCATGGCCTTTCTTCCCCTCCAGGATCCCACAAGCTGATGCAGCTGGACATTGTAAGCTGTGAGCCTCTCACCAACCCTGCTTGCTTTGTGGGACCAAGAAGCAGCAGAGATGCTCTGGAGCTACAAGGCCACTGAGAGGCAGCTGGTGTGAAAAAGCAGTTCCTCAGCCATGTGCTGCAGTGCCCTGACCGGCATCATGACTCGAATGACAGTGTGGCATTGGGTGTGCAGTGTGCCATTGGCAGTGTGACCTGCCACTGGGACTTCTTGTGGTGGGACAACAGAGCTCACGTCTATGCTATGGAGGCAGCTGCACCACCCACCCTGCCCGTGCCTGGACTTGGAAGCTAAGTGGGTTTGGGTCTAAGTGAGGTGTATGTTGCAGAAGTGTCTTCTTCAGTACATACTTCTGTTATCCCAAGAGAAAACAGAGAAGCATTACCATGGCAACTATTCTCCCTTGAGTATTTTTCCAGAGTTTTCCAATCTCATTCAATTTTTTTTATATCCTTAGTGTTTAATTTAAGGCCTTTCCTAACTGGAGTCCAAAGAAGCAATTGAAACGTCTTCTGCCATTAGACAAAAAGTTCAGTCACCTTCCCACATGACTGATGAAGTGCAAGATCAACAGAATTGAATATTGTTGTGGGTAAGAGAGGAGAGGATCTGAAATTTGAAATGCATCGTACTCAGACAAAAGAAAGAAATAAAACCTTTTATCCAAAGCAAAGCATTGAAATAAGAAGTAGTGTACAGCGTGACAATTTTGGGCACACTTTCCTGCTGGCAGATCTTTCTAGCTGTTTAATCGCTGATTGCAGAGTTTCTCAATCCTCTTTATGACTCAGCTTTGCAAAGGAACATCTTTCCAAATCAACATGTGCTGGCTCATTGAAATCTCTTTCATGAGCTGTAGTATTATTTAGCCAGGGTACTTTGAAGGGGATGGTTACTGCAGTGGTGTTTATTTGGGGTAAATAAATTTATGTAAAACCATGCCTCTCATTCTCCAATGCCTTGCTTCCACCTGCACACCGATACCCATGCATGGGAAACCCAAACTGGAGGGGGAGGAAAAATCCTGTGGAGGTGTATGAAGGAGAAGGTTGATGTCCTGGTTGTGCTGTCTCAGGGGAGGGTGGGTCCGTTGGACATAGCACCTTGGGTGCCCCGTAACTCACACACCGGCTCTTTGCCTTGGCAGATGTTGGAAGGGGAGACTGTCAAACCCGTTCCAATAGGGCTTATGCTGTGATGGATGCAGCACAGTTAAACACAGAAGAGGAACCAGAGATGCCTCAAGCTTCTCCAGCCCAGCCTTGAGCCAGACCATGTCTCCTCCCTACAGCAGGGCCCAGGGAACAAAGATCTCCCTGAAAATTCCCAGCATGACTGTCTTCCCACTGTGTTGCCTTCTGCTTTGTGCAAGACTTTGGTATACGCCTTCGCAGAGAGCAATGCTCTTCCTCTGAGGACATTCTCCATGCTGCTTCCCAGGATGGGTGAAATCCTGAGCCGCAAGAGCAGCTGAGACTGCTCTGAGAACCCCTCCCTGCCCCAGGGTGGGGAAAACAGAAACAACGATTTTATGAGATACTGTGTCTTGGGAACCTGGCCTAAAACACCCTCCAGTTGGGAACCTGCCCAGCCAATTTCAAAACAATGAAAGCAGTCCTGCAGGTTTTGGAGTGCTTGCTTGATCTGAATGGGGAAACAGGGTCTGGAGCAAATAGAGCTGGAAAAAAACAGGTAGAGTTTCAGGCACGTGGGGTGCCCAAGGGTTGCTTTTGTTCCTCACAGGTGTATTTGTTGGTCTGACCGTGTGTTGACCCCTATGTAGCTTCATGCCTCGCCTCTCCCATCTGCCTCGGCATGGCGGTGGCACTGCTCACCTCTGGGGCAGGCAGTGCCCTGTTCCCTGCTTTGCTCCTCAGATGCACGTTCCAGGCACGGTCGGTATCAGCTTTTTAATGGTTGCACAGGAGATCTCTCTGGATCCAGGAATGAAGGCAAGATCTTGAACCAGAGGAGTCATTTGGCTGAAGACAGCTCTCCACAGAGCTGGTTTGTTAACAGGCAGCAGGAGTTCATTTATTTTACATTGCAATGGTGTTATTTCTGAGCAGGAGAGAAATCCAAAAGTTTTTTCTGTAGCATATGTTTTAGTTTTTGGCTTTTAAAATTTGTTTATTTTGAATGGAAGCCCAGAATGCACAGAAAGTAGCAAAAATTGCATAGATACAGATGGGGATTTTTGTTTCACCTTGCAAGTTACTCCTGCTCCTGATGCTAAAGCAGTAGCATTTGAAAAGGCTCTGGATGTTTTGCCTTTCCTTGGAAAGAAATACGTGAAAATAATAATCCTGAAGAAACACTGGAGGCAGCTGCTTCCAGATAACTCTACTGAAAGCAACAAGATGTGACCAGGCACACCAGGGAGATGAGGAAACTGTCCTGGGAACTGCCACCCAACTAGAGAGTTTCCCAGAGACTGCAGCTCCCTGTCCTGGGAGATGCAGCAGGGGGATGAATAGGAGCTCCCCAGACAGTCCTGATGCAAAGATAAACACAATTGTTTTCCAAAATGTTCGATCCCATAATCCATGAATCCATTTATCATAAATAGCCATTCAATGCTGTTATGACAAACTCTTCTGGAATGAATCCAGCTCTAGAATTATGACAAGCTAAAAATGATGTCTATTCCCATGGCTATAGACAGAGAGCTGCTACTCAGCAACAAATGTACCACCAACTGCCATAAAAATAGACCCTTTGGAATTATTCAGTGTTTGGGACTTGTCATTTCATAGGGGTAAAAATGGATGCATTTTGGCACAAAATATGCATAATACGTATTCACAGCTTTATAAATAGCATTTATAAAATTATGTGTATAATTTTATCTTAAATTGGTGCTGAGCAAACAGACAAAACAATCAACAAGAACTTAGCACACAAGTTTTGTTCTGAGGAGAAATCTTGGTTGCTGGTAACACCTTAGCTAACTGTAAGACTTTTGCCTTAGAAATGCAGATGTCAAAAGAGACCTTCCTCCCCTCTCCCTCCTTTTCCTTTCTTTCTTCAAGACAGCTTTAGGGAAAAAATTTGAAATTACTGCCATCATAGCAAATGTGATGACTGTATGCCAAAGAAGCAGCCCAAGCCAAATTTGTCACCCCACACAAATGAATTCCACAGATTTAGTTATTCTGTAGGAGAGAGGTTTCCAAATGCAGGGCTTTATATCACTTGGGGTCCCAGCTTTTGCAAATGGAGTCATAAATGTGATGGAAGTCCAGTTGCTGAATGGTGCTCCAAGCCAGAACCGGAGTCAGTAGCTGGGACATAGCTTGAACAGGGCATAAGCAATCCAGGAGGTTCCTGGAATGTATTAATGACAACTTCCTTCTCTAAGTGATAGAGGAGCCAATGAGGAGAGATGCTATGCTGGACCTTGTTCTCACTAACAAGGAGCGGCTGGTGGGGAGCATGAAGCTCAAGGGCAACCTTGGCTGCAGTGCCCATGAAATGGCGGAGTTCAAGATCCTTAGGGCAGTGAGGAGGGTGCACAGCAAGATCTCTACCCTGAACTTTAGGAGAGCCAAATTTGGCTTCTTCAGGGATCTGCTTGGTAGAGTACCATGGGATAAAGCCCTGGAGGGAAGAGGGGCCCAAGATAGCTGGTTAATATTCAAGGATCACCTTCTCCAAGCTCAGGACCGATGCATCCAGACAAAGAAGAAGTTAGGTAAGAATGCCATGAGACCTTCATGGATGAACAAGTTGCTCTTGGACAAGCTCAAACATAAAAAGGAAGCCTACAGAGGATGGAAGCAAGAACAGATAGCCTGGGAGGAATACGGAGAAATTGTCTGAGCAGTCAGGGATCAGGCTAGGAAGGTCAAAGTCCTGGTAGAATTAAATCTGGCCAGAGATGTAAAGGGCAACAAGAAAAGCTTCTACAGGTACATCGGTGGTAAAAGGAAGACTAGGGAAAATGTGGGCCCTCTCTGGAAGGGAACAGGAGACCTGGTTGCTCAGGGTATGGAGAAGGATATGGAGAAGTATTTAATATCTTTTTTGCCTCAGTATTCACCAGCAAGAACTTCAGCCTCACTGCCCAAGACACAGAAGACAAAAACAGGGACTGGGGGAATGAAGAACAGCCCACTGTAGGAGAAGATCAGGCTTGAGACCATCTAAGGAACCTGAAGGTGCACAAGTCCATCAGACCTGATGAGATGCATCTGTGGGTCCTGAGGGAACTAGCAGATTAAGTGGCTAAGACACTATCCATCATACTTGAGAAGTCAAGGCAGTCCGGTGATGTTCCCACTGACTAGAAAAGGGGAAACATAACCCCCATTTTCAAAAAGGAAAAAAGGAAGATCTGGGGAACTACAGGCCAGTGGTCTCACCTCTGTGCCCAGCAAGATCATGGAACGGATCCTTCTGGAAACTATGCTAGGGCACATGGAAAATAAGGAGGTGATTGGTGAGACCATATCAGAGAGGCCGATGAATGTGAGGCCATGTAGGAGAGGACACTGTGAGGACGTATAAGAGAGGACAATGATTTTGTTTGAGAACAGAACGGGTTTCATTCACTCTTACTCACATATCTATACTCAGAAGCAGCTGGATGCCAACATCTGTTTGGTAGTTCACTCTGGATCAGATTGCTACAGCCATCACTGATAGTCCCGGTTGGGAACTACTCTCCAGAGGAGTGACCTGTGGCCCACTGGGAAGCACAGGGTGAAGAACTGTATGCATGTGCTGTAGAATACCTCCCACACACAACATCGTGCCTCAGAGCTGTGTTTGTGTTTGTGGAGTCTCAAGACTCCACAAACAGTGCATGAGCAGATATGGTTGTCCTGTCTTGACCAGAGGGGATGACACCATTTAAAAGTGGGATTTAGCGACCGAGAGAGAATAATAGCTTCCTGGAATGGTGCAACAGCACAAGACAGCAACTTCACTGAAATTCTGAGACCATTCAAACTGTAAAGCTTTTCCTTAGAAATCAGCATTTTTAAAATCCTTTTAATGAAATATGACATGTTTCTTTGAAAAAAGTCTTAAATAATATTTTTTAAAAAAAGTTTTTTTGTTTTTTCATATCATTTCACAAAAGTAAATAAATATTTTCTGGGGAAAATTACATCACTCTTACCATTTTGCTGACATTATCAAATGGTTTCCAGGACAACTTCCAATAGCACTACAGTTCACATTTCTACTTCCTGAGGGGTCAGGGAGGTTTTGGTCAGAGAAATCAAGGAATAGACAAAAATGACAGAACCGTGCTTTGATGTTTTCCCACCTCTTGCTAAAGCAAGAAATATTGCTTGTTAATGTGATAAAAAGGAGCGAGGCTAGCAGGGGATTTATGCCCTCCTGGAGACATGGTGTGCTAGCTCTCCTCCAAGTTCTCTCATGCTATTTCCATGGCAACTCCATATAATGATAACTCCTACTGATTTTCTTCTTTTATCTGTTATTTTGGTCCCAGATAGTGATGAAGCTAAGGCATACATTTCTTTCACACCATTTGATGCCCATCAACAACCAAAGTAAATAATGTCCTCATTCTTTAGAACTTTAGGAAGTGCAGTTAGTTCACAGCGCTTTTGGGAATTCACCTGCAGAGCTGGACAGACCTGGGACAGGAAAATCAGTGCTACAGATGCTCAGAGAAAGCTGCAGAGGATGAATGCTCACTGTCAGCACAAGGTGACAGGATTATATCCACTCCTCCTTTTCTCCTCCCCTTGGCTGGGGTCCCAGCTGGAGGCTAAATAGGAAGCCACAGTGTAATGGGAGGATGGATGGTTTGGGTGCAGGGACCTGCATCTCAACTGTCCTGCCCACAAAGACAGGAGGTTGCTTGCTCTGCCTGATTCAGAGATACTCCCATTCCCCTACTGTCTGCTCATGATTGAAAATCTTGTCCATCTCACGAGACAAGGATCAGGAACTTCTCCCAGGCAGAGCTGCAGCCAGAGAAACTCTTGACCAAGTGCCTCTAACCCATGACTTCCTCCCTCTTACAAAATCTCTGCAGCAAGCTGCTGCTGTCTCATTTTACAGAGTAGAAGTAACAGGCATGCAGCTTTATCTGGGAAAACTGTGCTTGCTTCATCTAGCTAATAGGACAGAACAGGGCAAATTGTCAGGGCTGTGGTGGAGAGTCCACAGAGAGCCTGGAGTCCAGATGCCAGCATGGCCTGCACTCAGCTTCTGTTCTTGAGCTCCAGTCAGTGTCAGGGAGGACAGGATAGTCTGAATGTGAAGGCCTATGCCAAGCATCCCCTTACTTCATGCCTGAGAGCATCCAGGTGTTTTGGCTTTCCTCACTTCTTCCTACAGATTCCCATTTAAGCAAATGATCAATGCCAGCTGAAAGGGCATCCCCCTTCAGAAAGGGACCTTAAACCCCACTGATTTACACTTGATATTAGTGCCCCTTCTGAGTAATGCTGCTGCTTGCTTAGAAGAGTTGTCTTACTCTGTTTAGTCTTCTCCGTCCTGTAAACCAGTTGTTGGTGAGAGCTTTGCTGGGGCTTAGGCTGTTTTAACAGATGGAGAGGCTAATTATGCAAGAAGTTATTCCATTCTCTTCATGCAGGGAGATTTGCAAGGATGGAAGCATGTCAAGGATCAATGCTCCTCTGCTGTGAGTCACAGCAACTACATGGAGCAGCGGGGAAGATGGCATTGCACCCACAGGGACCACGTCCAATGGCTGAAGTCACTTGGGATTTGTGTTGTTCACTACCCTGGAGGGATGAGCCAAAAGGGGACACAGTCTCCCTGCCCAGCTCCCCACCAATCCACTGGGTCCCTCTTACTTCTACCCTTACAAAGAGATCAGGACAGTCTCAGGTCTGAGATCTCTTGCTGCTCAGCTTTACCTCATCCACACTTAATGACAAGAGTTAATCCTAAGGAGAATAGGAAAAGAACCAGAAACTCCATGCTGTGATTAGTCCCTGATCCCAGGTTAGACAATGTACCTACTGGTTGAGACTGGTGTCCATCACTGCCTGGGTATCAGTGAGTCACCGGCTCAGACATGGGCCCAGCCTGTTCATGCATGAGATGATGTGTGTTTGCAGGAGCTGGTGCAGCTCAGCCTCCAGCTCCCCTGAAGTATTTGTAAGTCAAGCCAGGGGACTGCAGGCACATGTGATTATCCAGACACCACCGCCATTACAGGGAGAGGAAGAAGGGCACAGCGGTTTGATTCTTTGCCTGAAAGTGTCCCAGGTTTGAATCTTTTCTCTGAGTGACAGAGAGTGACTCCCCTGGGTGTGCAGGTGAGCAGACACCTAGGCATGGTGGAAATTTGCTCTTGACCTTCTGCCGTGAATGCAGGGAACAGCATTTCCCCATCATGCTGGCATGACGGAAGTATAAGCATGTGAAAGATCTCCTGTAGGACTCTCAGCAATTCAATAGACACATCAAAACCAAAATAGAGTTACTAAATACCAGATCTGAGGTCACCAATACAAATTCAAGTCCAGCACCTTGTCCACATGTATTATAATGATCCCATCGATCACAGTTTCCCATCCCCCAGGGCAGAACTGGGGTTGAGGCAATGGCATTAAACACAGCAACAACTTTCTGCTAAGAGGGACACCACAAAGACACGTTTCTAAACTTCATGTATAAAATGTTTCCAAAGTTCATGGGTTTTTTAATTTCTTAGGATGTTGGTAAGACACATATACCCATAAAAATGATTCTTTCCAGCCTTAGATATACAGATACCTCTAAACTGAAAACTAAAGCCAAAGAAACTTTTGACATTGATTCACTAGCAAGAATTTAACTTTTTTTGTCCCAGATTTTCACTTCAAATGTATCATCATGCTTCTCTTAATTTCAATGTGAGCATTGTATGCACAGTTGGAGGCAGAGCATGCCCCAAAAGCTGATTATGTTTGACGAGTGCACTGTGAAAGAGAAATCAGGCGAGACACTATCAAGGGTTTCATCTCTTTGGGATCCTGTGAAGGAGCATACAGCTTCTTTCAGCATTTCCTCGTTCATTCAATATAGACAAAGTTGATTCCACTTTTAGAGATTACCACCAGACAATAAAGACAAATGATACTCAAAAAAAGGCAAGCTGCAGGATGAAACTTGCAGAGAGGACCTTTCTCTCCTCCCACTCCACTTGTCTCCAGGATTTGGAAAGACTCACTTGTAGCTAAAGCCAGGACTGGACACCTCGGTAAATCTGGCTTTAGGACTCCTCCTGTTGGATGAAAAATGTGATAGCCACCAACATACGAAGCACTGTTCTGGTGTGAACTCATTCAAACACTTTGAATAGGTTAAAAATGATTCATATCTATCTTCATGTGTTCTGAGTAACTCAGCAGAAACGGGACTGTGTGTCTGCAGTGGATGCAGATTCCACAGTGTCCCTGCCTGGTTACTGAAGATCCCAATGTCACAGTAAAACAAAGACAGCTCCAGATTTCAGGCCCTCACATGGGACAGGTTTTAGTTCATCTTTCAGAGAACACACTAAAGCACAGCTGGTGGCAGAGCCAGTCTCCCCCTAGGACGGGAGCAGGGCAGCAGGGAGGGTGATACTGGCACTGTGATGCTGCAAGAGCTGTGGAGGCAGCTCCCAGGTCATTTGAAGCAGCATTGTAAGTGCCCCACAGGCCTTCCCACAGCCTAGCAGCAGCCTGTGCTGTGGAGAACTGAACATACCCTGGCCCACCAGGCTCCTGTCTCACAACCCAATAGCTTGCCATGCTGCCAGAAACTCACAGATAGGTGGGTCATGCTGGAAAAAATTTGTGCTTTCATCTTGTCCGTAGACCACCCAGTAGAGCCAGGTAGATAAATCCATACATTTTCTATCCCTTCCCTGTCAAATCAGTGCACACATTCTTGCATCAGTGACTACATCTGCTTGTGAGGTAACTTGTCTTTAAGAGCTGGGCATTTAATCCTGGCCCTGCCAAGGTCTCATCTCACACACATCATTTGCCATTTTAAACCCAAAAGTCTGGATGTAACAAGGAGAACCACAACACAGCTGCAATATATACCGATGATGGTGGTGATGGTTAAGGAGGACAAGGGAGACAGGCAGGTCATGTTACCTACCTGCAGCTCCTTGAAATGTTATCTACCTGCTGCTTCTCAGTGTAATAAAATTGTCCTGCCCATGTTGCTGCCAGATATCACTGTCTCTGTCACTGGGGATCTCCTGTCCTGCTGACTGGCACAGTCCCACCTAGGCAGGTGCAGGATCTTGGGGGCCTCCACTGGGGAGTTTGGACACAATGGGGAGCAGAGCTGGTGAGTCATAATCTGTCTGGACAGAAAGGCTGCCAGAAGCAAGCCCGCTCACCCATTTCCTGCCCTACCCCAGTGACTGTCCATCTCCTGTGGGCTCATGAAACACGGAGTCTGTGGCCCAGGATCTGGGGACTGACTGATCTTCCTTGCCCATTGACACCTCATCAGAGCTGGGCAGGAGGCTCTCCAGGCAGCCATTTGTCTTCAGCTGAAGAAGCTGAAATGCAGCCAGTCAGGAAGAGGTTAGTTGAAATCAAACCAAACTGTGCCCAAAATAAAATGAGTTCAGAGACAAGCTTTTTGTATTGCTGTATAAAACAAGCTGAACGTCACAGTGGAAAAGCTTCCTTTTTAGGCTGGAAAGTTTTAGTGGCTTTTTTTTTTTTTTTTTAATTGGAACATGCTGAGTCAAATCATTTCATGGGAGCAAAATTGCAAATTTTACCAAAGTTCAGTGAAAGGCCATGAAATAGCTTTTTTTTTTTAATGGCTTTAATGAAATAGCTTTAATGAAATAGCTTTTTTTTTTTTTAATGGCTTTAATAAGATGCGGGGTTTTCTGTTTGTTTGGGGTTTTTTTTTGTTTTTTCTTTTTTTGTTTTCTTTAAATGACAACAAGGAGTCCAGCGTGTTTAACTCTGACCTCAGGGAGGTGGAGACCCCTCAGCCTGCGGCAGCAGCAGCCCCCGCCCCCCATCCTCCTCCCCCGTCCCGAGGCGGTGGCTCCGCGGGGCAAGGGCGCCCCCTGGCGGCCTCGAATCCCCCCGCCAGCGCCGCCGCCCCTTGCCCTCGCGCCGATTTTCTCGGCCTTGCCTCCGCCTCTTTTGCGGAACCAGCAACCTAAAAACAGCCTCCTCCCTGTTTTTTTGAGGGCGGTTGCTTTCGCCCTTGCCAGAATTAGCCTAGTGGGACGCGGCCCACTGACCTGGAGACCACCATGGGCCCCAGGCGTCACCGGCATCAGTCTCAGGAGCTGGGTTAGGGGCTGGGGGTCACAGCAGGCTCCTTCCGGGCAAACAGTCAGTGAGGGAGGGTGGTTCGGCACTGCTAAAATCAGAGTGCCTTCAGGAACAGCCTGTCTCTTTACTCTGATTATAGAGGTGTCCTGGGATGACTAAGTGACACTGAGGAACACCGTGGTGCCTGATTTCTGAAATGCAAATGAGTTTGCTCAGTCTAGCAAAACCAATAAAGAGCTGATTTTGCTGGAAAATGTGCTTTCCTGCAACACCAGAGACAAGGATGCTACCCAGGTCCCTTTCTCCCCGTGACTATAGATCTCACCCAAAATCTTCAGCACTTCTTCACACTCCTGCTTCAGCATTTGAGCCTCACTGCAGGCCGTTTTGGGGTAGAAACAGCAGACAGCACTGTATGGTGGAGACATGGTGTTCTATTCCAGCTTTTGCCTAATTCATTAGAGAACAAGATGCCCATTTCATAAGCCACAGCTTTTGCTTTCTCCTCAAATGCACCTGTTACTGGTTTGATGGGAGAAACTCCTCAGCCAGGCAGAGCCCTGGCTGACTCTGGAGATAGATCCAGATAAGATCAGCCTGGCAAGCTGGGAAGACAGTTCCTGCTCCACGCCTGGCACTTCAGAAAGCCTTTTACAGAAAATGACACTCATATCTAGCATGGTGCTTAACTCGTCACCATAGCAAAGGCAAAGCAAACACCAGTTTCCCTAGAAACTGTGGGTGTCAGGGCATGTTGACTTTAAGGGAGGGAGAGGATCCCACATACAACAGTCCTGGGTGCAGAAGGGTTAGTGTGCTGCAGGTAGGGAGAGGGGACAGGGACAAGCCCCAGGCACACAGGGACCCGCAGGAAAGACTGCCATTGTCACGCTCTTGCATTACTCAGTGCAGTGGCAAAGACTGCCTTGGGACAGAGGGGGCTGAGTCCTTGTGATTGGGTGGCCCAGTAAGGGCACAGATTCATTTAGCACAGCTGGTCACTGACCCCAACCTGGGTCGAGTGATGCAGACCGGCTGGTACCCAAGGGCTGGGCTTGCTGCTGCTGAGGCACGCCTCTACTTTGCATTCAGAGCCCCCACAAAGCAGACAAATGTTGTCAGAGGCCCTTGGACTTCCTTCCTCAGGGCTCTGCTGGGAGAGGCAACTGCCACTGCAGCCCTCAGCTCACAAGTGGCCTTGGGTGCTGCTTCTGGCTCCTCTGGACTGTTCAGTCCCTTCTATTTATAACCACACAAGCTCCTCCAGGGCAAAGGGAGTAACTGGGGAAATTGAACCTGAAGAAGGCATTGTCCAGCAGTGCATGCTTATTGCAATGAAGACCAACCACATAATGGACTGCATGAGTAAGGGTGAAGTCAGCAAGGTGAGAGAAGTGGTTATTCCCCTTTATTTAGCTATTGTGAGGCCATATCTGGAATAGTGTGTCCACTTAGAGTCCCTCACTGCAACAGAGATTGATCAAGTGGACTATGTCCAGCATGGGGACCACTGAGACAGCTGGGGGATGCTTGAAGCATATCGCCAGGAGGAGAAACTGAGGGACCTGCTCAGCCATGAGAAGAAAGGCTAAGGGGCAGCCAGTTCCTCTTGTCTATTAAGGAAATGAATGCTATAGAGAAGATGGGACCAGACTTTTCTTAGAGGTGCACAGTGAAAGGACAAAGGGTGACAGACAAGTTGCAATGAGGGAAATACTGATTAGAAATAAGTTTAGAAAAAATCCCAATGAGAGTGATCAGACACCAGCACAGGATCCCTGAGAAGCTGTGAGATCTCCACCTTTGGAGATATTCAAAGCTTGGTCTAGCTCTGAGGTGAGCCCTGTTCAGGGCAGAAGCTGGACTAGACCTCTCCAGAGGTCCCATCTGACGGAAACCTTTGTGTGACTCTGTAATTCTGCTAATCCTGCTAAAATGCGGGAAAGAGCTGGAAATGAGGAGGAACCCTGTAGCTTCTCAGAACCACCAGCTCATGTGGGAACTTACCTGCTTACTCACCTGCACATGTTGGAGCTTCCTCTTTGAAGGGAGCTTGGGGCAGAACAAATCAAGAGGCATCCCACATGTTACGCGCACACAACCTACACACTGAAAGCTTTTAGATTTCATGTTTGTCTCTAACACACTGCAAAGCCAGTGCCTCCCTGGGGAGTGTGCATGTTGAGGAGAACAGTGTAAGCTAAGCAACCCACCTGGCTGGGTGGCAATGTAGTGGGGGTTGATGCTTTGATGCTGCCACTTACTCCTCTGGGTGTTGGTCCTCTCTAGGTGCTGCTCACAGGCTGTAGTGGCTGAAGGAGACTCTGCTCCCAGCTGTTCACCTTGCCTGTATGAGGGCCAGGAAAATGGGAGACATTTCTGCTCTTCAGCTACCTCTATTTCTGGTCCATTGTGATGACAGACACTGAAACCTACTGTGTGGGGTTTGTATGGGAGAAGGTGACTGTTGTCACTCGGGACTGGACACACCATCTGTACCATCAGCCCTGCTATGGAGACTGTCACCTTTGGCAAAGGACCACCATGCACACTTAGGCCAAGAGTTGCCACATCTGAGATGTGGCCCCATGATTCTGTTCCTTGGGGAATGGATCTGATTAAAGTGATCCCCTGGCCCAGCGAGCCCACAGAGAGTGGGTGCATGAGGCTGTGCCAGCCTCCCCACTAGCCCGGGTTACTCGGGCACAGCCTGAGTCACCGTTTGACACTGCTCTGTGTTTAATACTGAAACAGGGAGGGAACAGAAGGCAGCAGAGGGGACATCTGAGGGAGGAAGGCAGGGGTGACTGCCAGTGACCCATCACTCATATGGAGCAGGCCAGAGGGGATGCAGCTTTTCACCACTTCAGAAAAGGCTGAGGAGTGCAAGGGATGCCCCATGCTTATAATGGGCTTACAAGGCCCATTCCATGCAGCTGCCTCCTGACACCCCAGGAAACCAATGCTTGCTTTCTTGGTCCATGGTCAGGCTGGCAGGCATGGGAGCTGGGCTCCCCAACACCTCTGCCTCCATAGACTGAAGGAGGACATAACTCAACCACAGCCCCACCAGCTGGCAGTGTGCTCTTCCCTGCCTACAACCAGTCCCCAGCATCTTCTGCCCCAGCTGAGAGAGGGGGACTCATTCACCACTCCTATGCCACAGCAAGGGCTACAGAGCTTGTGGTGAGAGGGTGAATCCCTCACAGAGAAACACCTTCCTTGGGGAGGGTGGTGCCAGCATCAGCTGCCAAAAGGGGAGCTTTTTTTGGCAAGGCGGGGAGCATTTGGGAGGTGAACCCAGCAAGGTCCTTCCCCGTCCCAGGCCCGGGCACCAATGGCCTGGGTCTGTGCTCCAAGGGTTTACTGCACCCTCTATGCCCATGCCTGGCTGGGCACGTGGAGCCCTACAGCCCTGGCAAACTCACAAGGTGGTGATCCTGAAGGTCCTGGGTCTGAGTGGTGCCTCTGCCCTTCTTTGCCCTTTTCCCATGACATCCCTGACCTGAGGTTCAGCTGAGTTTGTCCTGCCTCCTGACAATCCTGGCTGCTTTCATAATCTGGGTGTGCTCTGTGCCAACCATTCTCTGGTGTGTACATTTCTGGCGCTCTGGTCTCCTTGAACAGGGAGAAAAGGGATCAGAAACCAGTGGGCTGTGAAGGCAGTGGACCTGCAACCCCCACCACCAAGGGAGACTTTTGCAGGAGAGAGGGTAGGGATGAGCCTTACTGGGTTTACTGGCCTTCCAGTGAGCAGATTTTAAAAAAAAACAGCACGAGGATCAGGCAACCTTCCTGCCTCCTCCACTCACTTGTTTCTTTTGGGTCTAGCCTGTCTGGCGCCACCAGTTCGGGATTTCTCTGGGATGCGCGTGTGTGACACCAAGTGGCCGACTAGTTTGGTTTAAACTCAGTTTTAAGGAAAGAGGAACTGCTGCTTTCCCAATACCCTGCCCTGAGGTGTGAAAAGCATGCAGAGCAGCACCACCCCTTTCCCACCAGCACCAAATTCCACAGAAACTTGTATTTAATTTAACATTTAAATCAGCCCTCACCTAAAGCTGCCTTAATATTGAAGTGCAAAATAACGCTGTATTTGTGTTGTTACAGATGTTTAAAAAAATTACTCTAAAAGGCACTGTAAATCCATGGAAGGAAATTTTCACTCTCTGCTGAGCAGCATGCACACTAACAACCAAGTAATCAAGAAAATTGCCGTGCCCTGAACTGATGTGAGTGCATGTGGTGTCCCTCATCTCTCCTAGTTCTGCTGCCTCTAGGGCCAAGGTGCATTTGGGAGACACTTTCTTGTCTGTAGCAGTCAGTGAAGGAGTTGATAAGATGTGGAAAACACACGATAAGAGCACAATTCACTCTTATTCTCCTGTTAGCCTGTCTCTTGGCTCCACCAGACTCCACTGAAGCAGGGGAGCTGGCTCTGTTTTAATACATTTTTGTCTCCACATGGGACATACTCTAGCCATCAATGGCACCACATCAGCTTGAAAACCTACCTTCTTGGAAGTTTGGTATTGTTTCAAGCATGTCCTCTCTACCTTCAGTCTGCAAGTCAACAACTTGCGTCAGGGTTTCACATACCCCCTTCCCAATCTGCTCCCCAGTGTTACATTAGTATCCTTGAGTTTTCTCTCCCATCCTCTGTGTTACACATGTGGAACTGTGTAGGTAGAGGGGAAAGGAGAAGAGGAGGGTAAGCATCCTTTCCACCTCAGATTTACTAGAAAAAGGCAAGATGTCCTGTGACACATTTCAAACCAATGGTTTCTCATTCCAGGGGATTCAGAAGACTCGAATCACCCTGTGTCGCCCTTCAGTGCTGATAGGCAGAGTGGGGAAGGCCCAGCCTGACATATTCTAGACAGCACTGTGCCTGAGGAAGTGGGTTTGCTTTCCAGGAGCATATGAGTATGTGGTAGCATAACATACCACGTAAAAACTCATGGGAGAGGAAGCCTCTAAATTGGGAGATTACAGCGTCATACCATCAGGAGGTTTAAAAAAAATAATAATAACAATAATAATAATAGCATAATCACCATCATAATTATTTTTCTTTGATATTGTTTCTTTCAAATAAAAATATTACATATGTTCAGAACATCAGAAAGACATATTTTTACAAGCTGAATTAAATACCTACAAGTTCCTTTCCTATTCTGAATTATGCAAGTACCCAGCAAGACACAAGCGCATAAATACAGGAATATAGACACAGCAGACACAGACACATGCACTGATGAAAAGATCACATCCTTCCTCCTGCATTTGCTTGCTGTGGCTTGGGTTTATATTTCTTCATTTCTTAAGCACCTTTAACATTGAATCAGCTTTTTTTATTCAAGAAAAGTAGCATGGAGAAACTACTAACCCTCTTCTGCACCCTCAAGCAGCTGATCTCTGGTCCACAGTGATAGCTTTGAAGAAGCCAGCATCTCTTTGCCATTATCCCCCTAGCTACAATCTCCCAGGTGGCCCACTCCAACCCATGGAGAGCTGTTGCTGTCACCCCAACAGCCATTAGAGGAATCACATTCCCTAGGAAGAACACCAGTCTTGTAGTCAAGCTCTTTGGGCTTTTATTAATTAAATATTCCACATACAAACTACTAAATAAATATATATATCTGTGTCAGACACCAGTGTACCATACACACCCACTTGGAGAGCTCTATGCATTTATATATGAAATATCATGGAAAACTATTTACCAAATGCAAAGCAGGCTACGGAATGATTCAACTCTGCAGACTCATTGCTCATCACCAGGGTGCAGTCCACATGGTGTGCACACGCACACACACGCACATGCTCATGCGTGCTTACTCCTGGGAAGAAGGGTGTCTGCCCTCTGTAACCTGGCTGCTTGGGAAATGTTCATGTTAATGCCACAGACACACTCTGGAGGAGGCAGATCTCCAAGCTGTGTAGGAATAAATCCCACCAGGGTACTGCAAGCAGCTGCATGGAAAGGTTTTGTCTGCAGGGATCCACAGCCTGGGGTGGCAGGGGTGGGGAGGGAGGGTTTGTGGGTTTGGGTGGGCACCCTGGGGAGCTCAGCTAGGGTGCATGGTCAGGGGTCAGAGCTAGGAGAGAGGCTGATGCTAGACCACAAATCAGAAAATGTGTCAGAGTCAATAGGTGTAGATGTTTTTATGTCTTCAAATTTTCTTCCCCATCTCCACCATGGTTTCTAGGTGATGAGGAAGGGGTTGGAAGTGAACATGAAGAATAAAAAAGGAATATTCTCTCTCTCTCTCTCTCTGTCTCTTCTGCACTGAACTCTGGAGTAGTGCCAGGCAGGGCTGGGAGTGGGCACAAAAGTAACGGTGAATAGATGAGGGTGCTCTTGGTAGTACCTGAAATGTGTTCACAGGTGGGCAGGAGTGAGGATGTGTAGGGCTGATGCTCCTGCTCCTGACTCTTCTCCTGTCAGAATGGGGTGCAGACAACATGAACTGATCAAACTGAGTCCTGTCTGGGGCAGAGCCGGTTGCAGACCCGGCTGATGATCTTCTTGCTGCTCTAGCCCTACAGCATTCCTGCTGAAAATAGGCCAGGGCAGGCTCTTCCCAGCACGTTCTTCTGTCAGAAGAGATGAGCTCCATCCCAGGGAGAAACAGAATGAGCAGGAACAGGATATCCAGAGTGGTGTCTGAAAGCTGTGTTTGAGGAATGAGAGTGGGCTACAAGGGTGCCTGTGAGGGGAAAAGAGGACACCTCTCTTCTTTTGCCAGTGTGGGTTGACTGTCTCTTCTGCAGGATCGACTGATTTGTCACCACATGGCCCATTCCCCACGCCTCTGCTGACAGGCGCATAATCTCTTTGCTCACTGTGGAGCTGCTACATGGGGCCTTTCCCACCAGTGTAGTCATGGTATGGGCTTGTCCGGGCCTTGGGCCGAGGGATAGAGAAATCATTTTGGGGTTCGATGGTCTGAAAAGGAAGCATGAAAGTCTTTACCTTTCAAAAATGGAGAGAAGTAATAGAATAGGACTTAAAAAAAAAAAACCAAAAGAGGGGAGGGAGAAATTGAACTGAAGGTTTCCTGAGAGTGTGATCAGTGGGGCTGTGGAAGAGGATCCTGGCAGAACAAACCAGTAATGTAGACATGTCACCAGAGAACATGTGGGGACATGATGTGAGCTACTAGACCTCGCTAGGCTGTGATCTGAAGGAGAACTGGTGAACGGACATGGGGACACTCTGGATCTGCACTGCAAATTACAGTGACTGCTGGTGGCAATACATTCAGGGCACTGGCTGAGGAAAGGAGCACGATCTCCTCAGGAAAGTCTACTGCAGAAACTGTGCTCAAAGAGAGGACTTCTTTTGCGATGTCAAATCCAGAAGAACTGAAAAACACAACCTCATACACTTCCTTGGGCTCCTCTTTCCTTCCCATGTCCCTGGACATGTCACATGTCCCTCCCCACAGCCACAGGCACCTCCATGAACACATGCCATGGTATCGCTCCATGCAAAGCACCTGCCTGCCTCCACAGAGACTGCTCTAGGTCCATCTGTCTTTGCTCCTTCTCTTCCCTTTAGTGCCTGAACAATAGCCTACATACGGTGAAATGGGTGAAGAGGGGTGTGAACTTACCTTCATCTGAAAGTGAGAAGAGTATGGGGAGTAGCTGAGGTCTCCTGTGTCTCCTGAGTCACAAGACAATAGGGGGGGAAGTTAGTGAGTTAATGTTGTATGGTAGATTGGAAATACCACATCAAGGGAGAATCAAAGGGCCTGTTACTACGTTAGCAGCTGCTGTTAGATTGATCAAACTATGCAGTATGAGGCAGGAATGGGTTAAAATCCATAGGTGGGTAACTTATTAATTATTTCCATATGAAAGCAGGAATGAATGGTATTGTAAATAACAGGACATAGGTGGCCTTGGAGTTTAGACACCTCTTGTTGCCTCACAATTACTGTCATCATTACCAGCCAAATCCCTCCCACTCGCATGCACAGGACCCCCTCTGTGTTATTCCCTGGGAGAGCACAGACTTTCTCAGCTATTCTTTTACAAACCTGGAGGTCTGACTCCAGGGGACAAATGTGACCTCAGTAGCAGATCCATGGGAAGCGCAGTCATATCTCCTACCCGTAGATTTGGGAAGCCTCAACTGATGAAAGTGAGACCTCCTTGCCTCCTTTTTGGATGGTGGGTTCATTTTTAAATGGATAATGGGAACCAGATCAGAACTTGAACACAAAATCTCCAAGGTATAACCTGGAGAGGTCTGAGAGCTGGAGCATTGCTAAGAGGGAAACAAAAAGCTCCTGAATTTTTACATGGACTTCCCAGACATAACAGAATAATAAAGAGTTATGTCTCAGCCCTGATACACAGTAAGTCTTCTACTCAGTCACTCCTACACATCTTTGGCTTTTGCATTGGTCCTTACTCTTTTCCCTCTTGTCTGTAGATTCACTTTCACTTGTATTTATGAAGTCTCATCAGTCCGAAACTTTTTTCTACCTCTAAATTATCCATTATCTTCAAATCTTTTTATTGTAACCCTCCTACCCCTTTTAGCTCGTGAGTGGTGCATATGTGCTCAGGATTGGGGGACAGTGGAGTCATTCATCATACCTTGCACAATTTCATCTTGGGTATAGGCACGGTTGTCCGCTCCAGTTGTCTGTTTTATGAACTTGGGTTGGCAGAAGTCATTTTCTGGAGGGTAGTCTCCCAGCTTCAGAGGGGCAGTGAGGAAACAAATTTCAGGGACGATATACATTATCAGGAAGATCCATCCATTGGACACCAGAGCAATGGCCACGACAGGATCATCCCAGCTATGTTTATCTAAAACCGTGTTGCCTTTTGTGAGCATAGTGATCCACACTACCCAAATGGCAATGGAGAACAGGATAGTGACAAAGATGTGGGCCCCATGCCTCTTCCAGCTTTTGTATGACCCACAGAATGTGAACATGGAAACCAAGAAGGTCAGAGCCATCAAGAAGAGCACATAGATCAAAAGCATAACAAAGTCCTTGTTGGTGTCCTCTGGAGACATATTCAGAAATTTGTCTTTCTGGTTTACTAGCATGGTGACTAAGTACTCAATGTTGATCACAACTTGTACCAGGGCAAAGGAAAAAATGAGGAGCAGCAACACCAGCCAGGAGAAGGGCTTTCTTCCTCTCACTAGTTTGTTGAGGTTGCAGGCATGGGTGAGGAGGCATGAGAAGCAGAGAGCAAAGATGACTCCAAATAGGAAGAAGCGAGTGGGGCGAGTCCTGTCATTGAGTTTAATGATGAAGGCAAAAGTGAGACCAAAAATGCCGAGCGTGCCTAAGAGAAAGAAGAAATAGATGGAGACCATGTGTCGCTTGCTGTTGTCTTGGATTTTACAGATGAGAAAGAAGAGTGAGCAGATGAGGAAAATGGTGATGAGGATGCCAGCTGCAGCCAGCGACTCCAGGACAATCCCCCAGGCCTTCTCCATGTCACAGAGCATGTAATAGTCAGCAGCAATGCTGCCGCAGCCTCGGGGAGGCGACGTCATCCTTTCGTGTTCTTGAACAACCTCCCCTTGAAATGTTTCCACAAAGCTGTAGAAGAAGAAAAGTCATGGACTGTCATATCAACCACCTGGGTGTGGCCAGCAGTGGTGAAGGAGAGGCAGGACAGACCTCCATCCCCACCTCACTGGGCAAGGATACCACAGTGGTATCTAAGAACATGGGGCTGTGGGAGCAGAGCCATTCCTTTGTTTGGCGTCGTCTCTCTACCAAGGGCAAGCCAAGCCCCTTAGCAGGAGGCAATTCACCTTGCATATCCTCTGCACCGTGCCTGGGGTTGTGCAATGTCATAGGAGCGTGGGGAGCACAGAGAAGGTGAGTTGCTTTTGCAGGCGTTAGCTTGGTGCCCTGCAGCACAGAGACTGAGGTGCCTTGTCACTTTTGTGATACAAGAGCGGCTGTTAGTCATAATACAGTTTGTGCTCTTTTGACAAGTTCAAACAATGTCAGTACCTTTTGTCAGTGAGGTTCAGAGATGAGCAGTGCGAAACAGGAAACTCGTTACTCTGTTTCTTTTCCCCCTTTTACTTTCTCTGAAACACTCTTGGCTTTGGTTTATGGGTATGAATGAAGGGAAACTTTCACTGCCTTTTATCCTGCAGATGACTAACCTGGATGCCTCCAGCATATCTCTTCTCACTTCAAATTAAACAGCAAATAAGCCCTAAACTCATATGCCTCCTTCTTCATGGCAACGCAGCAATAAGAACTGTCTCAAAGACCTCAGTCTCCTCCCTGAAATACTGCCTTGCGCTGGCTGAAAGCCTGACATGATAGAGATAATGCTATTCACTGCATGAGAAGTAACCACCAAGTTATTGCTTGAGGAGTCCAGGAGTCAAGGATGGCAAGGTCTCTAACATACCCAGCACATTCCTGCTGTCTCATCATGAGGAGTTCAGTGCTGTCTGAGTAAGCCTGGTTTAAGCCTGTCTCGCCAGGAGATAAGAGGGATGTTTGGGTGAGCTCTGCCCATCACCAAGGGGAATTAAGTTGCCTACTTCCTTGGGAGCCTGAAGCATTTGCAGAAACCACTGCATGAAGATGTTGGGCACTTCATGGCCCCTTATGCAGGCACTGAGTGAGTATAGATCTCAGGGACCAGGTACTGCTTTCTAGGTACCAGATTGCTCAGTTAGGCTTGGGTCTCTAAAATCCATCAAAACAGGAGCTTAGATACAATATTGGCATGAAGCACGTGAGAATCTGGCCTTAATGGTGACCCATACTGGAAAACCAACAGCTTTCTTTTCTGATATATAAAAAAAAAAGTTAGTCTTGCAAAATTTAGTCTTTAGTGTTCACCGTGTCATTTGCATTGATTTTCCCGCTCCAGAACAACATACTGCAGTTATGAGGTTGGTTTTAAAACACTTCCAACAGATTTTAGGGAGTGTAGGTTGAGTCTACAATAAATGGCCATTGTTCTAATCAAGGGATGAGTGAAGGGGGAAAATATTACCGACTCACTCTCAGCCCCATATATGCCTCAACATGATCTGCTTATAAGTGGTGGAACATTTTTCCAGCTTTTAACCTCACTGTGTAAAAGGAGGTGTGCAGCTCTTCAGAAAGTCAGCTACAATAAAATGCAAATTATTCAAATATGCAGGAACTCTGGACTCCCATGGAGAAAAGGGAATTAATGAATAACACATGTAGGAGTTTTCACAAATCTTTGTTCATAAAATTTTGGGGATTTATGATCTCTTGCACAAATAGCTGAGAGTTATCTGGACATTTGTGAATAATAAATAATGAAACTTTCTGAAAATCTAGAGAACAAATGCTACAATTTTATCCACAGACATTTACTGTCGATCAGATTAACTTATCTATTCACAGCTCTGGCAGGTACAGACTGGTGCCTGCTGTCAGGGCAGGTGGAGAGCCCAGAGAGCCAGCGTAAAACCCCAGGGCAGCACAGAGCACACCCACAGCTTTGGGTCCTTACTGATGCTTATTGCAAGTGGTACTTGCCACAGCACGCTGTTAAGGCCCTTGGAACAAATAGGATGGAAAGAACCTCGCTGCCTTGGACAACTGGGCCACTTGTGCTGATTTTTACTCCCTTTTTTTTTCCAGGGTAGATGTCCTGTGAGGCATGAAGAGTCTCTGCCCTGTCTCCTGGGTGAGTGTTGCCCCCAGAAGCCAAGTCTCTTCATCCAGCACCTACAGAAGTGTCTGGGATTTCCAAGGGGCTCTGCAGTCTGTTCAAGGGAGCCTGTGCTGTGGTAACTTTGCAGCTCACCCCAAATCATGGCTCTGCCTTAGTGTTGCGCTTTCTCCCTCCAGCCTGAGCCTCCTCTCTCATTGATACTTGTGCATAAAATACCCCATCCAGCCACAAATTTCAAGTAAATTCCCATGAAAGTCTGCCATAACTCCCTCAGCTCCAGCTGGCAGTCCCCTGTTAGAGTCAAGGGTAGGAGGCATTCTCTGTCTGCCGTGGCACCCCATGCCCCTGCTCTCCCACCCCCCAGAGCCATGGTCCTGCACGCCATCCCACCCCAGCCGCAGAAAGCAGCTCCACCCTGTATCCTGTAGGACATTGCCTTGAATTACCTTTCTGGGTCCTGCTCGGAGAAAGCAACAGGGAGTCTCCAGCTAGAAGAGGCAAGTTCCCAGTGCATCAGTTACACAGTCACCTCTGCGTCTGTAGCTCCAGCCGAGCAGCAGTCCCCCTCCTTGGGAGCTTTAACAGCTGGAGGGCTGAGGAGGTGGGGCTGAGCACACCTATTCCAGTTCCACCACCTCTCCTCTCCGACAGCACACAGCTATGAAAATATGGTCCCCGTGCCAGGAAATGAAGTAAGGCCTCCTGACGTCAGCGGGGCATTCACCCCTGCGTCGGGGTGGAGATGGAGCCGCTGCCTGTCCCAGCTCTGGGACGGGACTGAATGCTGCTCAGCCAAGCGCCTGATAAGGTGCTCCCCTGTCAGACTCCTGGCACCCGTGGGTGGGGACCGTGGCTGTGAATAGCAGTGCGTCCCCTCCTTGCTCCAAGTGTTTTGTCTCTTTGCATGCTTTCTTGCCAGGTAACTGCTTGCAAGGAGGTTGTGGGATGCAAACAGGCCCACAGCACCTGGAGGGAGAGTGGCTGCAAGCCTGGCTCCACAGACAGTTTCCTAGGGGCTCTTGCTGGGCGCTGAATCTGTGCATGGGGACACATCTGCTCTGCTCATCCCTTCCACTTGTGCCAGTGAGAGCCACAGGCTCCTTTCCTGAAAAGGGCAGTTTGCCTTTCCTGGTGTTTCACTCAGGCCAGCCCTACTCTCCAAAGGCACAGTTCTGTCAGCTTGCAAGCGCTGAGTCACTTTGTTCAAATTTCTGGCCCAGACGGTTAATGAATTAAGGCAATGACAAATTCCCCCTTGCTCTACATTGTGCCTCTGGCCTGACACACCTATCAGTGCAATCCCATTCAAAGTCCTGGGTATCTCCAACGTGCTCATGACTTCATCTGTTATTTTAAATATTACTCACTGGGAGTATTTTATTATTCTGAATAAGGAATGGACATCAGGGCCTATCCACACTAAGCACTCAGTCCCTACACACAACCCTAAACCTGGAAATCCTTCCCACCCTGTGGAGCTTGTGCTCCTTCCCGAAACTGTGGGAGCAGCTGTACATGCTGAGATGCCCAGCTTATATATAAGCATCCGAGAGCATAAGTATGTACCAATGCAACAATACACTCTTTTTTCTTTCAGGATTTCATGGAGAGTCCATGCTGCAGCTTATATATATGTAGGTACCTAGATGTAGATATCCACCACATGGACTTCATTCTGGTGCATCAGCATAGACAAATATGGGCTGAAGTCTGACTGCCCATAGTTGTCTCATCTGAATGTTAATTTTGTTTGTTTGTTTTAGGGCCCCTGGTTTATTTCTAGGTGCTGATCCCTTTTGAATGTCACATGTAGAGACTACCACAAAAGTCCTCTCTTGCATACCCCCTAGAAGGACATGAGGGCCTGCAGGGATGAGGGTCTCATTGAGTGAAAGGCAAGTGTTGTCACTGCAGGGTGGGCCATGCTGAGCCCGAGGACAGTTCCTCATGTCCTTCCTACTTTCATTTCAGTGTAAAACCTGAGGCTTCTTAGGAAAGGACATACCAGGTTTCTTTACATTAAATTAATCTTAACATTAAAGGCTTAGTGAGCCAGCCAAGAAGGAGGCAGTTGTGAAAAATGAGAGGAGAAAAGGAGTGATGGAGAAGAGTTTAGCACCAGCTCAGTGGGAGCCAAGCTGACATGCTAAGAAGCTTTCAAAGGTCACTGGCCACTGCCAGCCTATTTGCATCTTGTCAGAGCACATTATGGACTGCCAGTTACTTCCTTACATTTACATAGACACACAAAACTCCATGGAAGGCAGCGTGTCAAATTATATCGGGGGAAAAAGAAGAAAAGATGAGTAACACTGATATTTTCCAGAATGCCTGAGAAATCCTTGAAAGTCAGTCATCAAACACACCCTGTACTTTCAAAAGGCTAATAAATGGGGCTACATTTAAAAAAAAAATCTCAAGTGACTTAGGAGCCCAGGTGCTGCTGACTTGTGATAGGTAGCCTGAGAAACGGTGCCCATAACCCTCATGCTGTGCCAAGGAGGGAGGATAAGCATCAATGGTCTACATGGGTGAGCACAAATGGTACAACAATCACACCACAAAGGTGAGGATGATTGTCACCTTGCTTTAGGGATGGGATGCAGCTTGCAGATAGAGGCACCAAAATTTAGATGTCTGATGGTTATTACCTAAATATGAGCTGGGTGTCTCAGCTCCCAAACAGCCAAAAGGTCAGAAGGACTGCCCCAGCTGATTGGATGCAGGTGCCTATTTCTGTGTACACCAAAATGCTCCAAGGTGTGGTTGGCTGGATTGCCTGGGGCCTCACTTTAGGTGCTTGCACATCTGCATATAATGTCATTTGAGATGCCACAGGGTATCCTGCTCAGCTTTCAAGGACCATTCCAGGAGCACATGGATCTCCATATCTCCTGTATCAGATCTGGAAGTTCTGTGCAGATGTTTTGATACCCCTAGGCACCTCAAAGCACGTTTGTAAGAGCAAATGGATTGAGTGCTGAATCTCCTCTGGCTATTTCAGAGCTGAGATGCCCAGCTTATATGTAGGTACCTAGATGTAGATGTCCAGCATATGGACTTCGTTCTGGTGCATCAGCATAGACAAATAGTTCATTGAAGGTACTGTAGCTCAGCCACCTGTAACTCAGTCACCACAACAGGGATGGCACATAGGATACAAGAGCTGTGGGAAATTACCCTTCTGGAGCATCAGCTCACACTGAATAATCCAGGGGAGATCAAATGGTCTTGGCACCAGTGTGTAGATGATTAAATTGACTCCTAGGTGTCTACAGAGCAGACTTCTTCATCTGAGGCAGTCATCCAGATTCCCACTATAGTTGGTAGAGAGAGAGGCACTTCCAGGGGAGTTTCAGTTGACCTGCTTCAGAACAAACCAAATCACACCTGAGAAGTATCTGTTTCTCTTCAACAGAGGTGAAGGGAGACAAAATAATGAATTCATACATCGATCTTTACACTTGTCAGCTGAATTATGTAGCAATTCTCCAAAATCTCAACACGATCCAGTAGCAAAGTGCTGGTAATGTTGGTTGTTCCTTTGGGTGGGAGGCTGTTGGTAGCAAAGCAGCTTGCTTTGACCATACTGCAGTCCTGGACAAGCAAGTTGGCTGCTGGTGAATGAGAAGGAGAAGTGGCTATGCCTGACAAGAAGAGGCGGGGATGGCAGCAGGGACTGACCCCTTTGGACAGCAGGCACCCATACCTCCCCTTCCAGCCCTTGGGCAGCAGGACAAGGTGGAGGAGGAGGGCTGGGCTCTCCCTCTGTGTTGGCTGCGCTCCTTTCCCCTTCTGGCTGCTGACATTGCCTGGCCCTGCTCCCTCCCGTGGGGTGTCAATGCCCAGTGCTGCCCACAGTGCCCTGGGCCAGCCCTGCTCCACCAGCTTCAGTGTCACAGGGATGAGCTGCCAGTGAAGGGCAGAGCGCTGCAGCCCCTCTCATCTCAGGCAGGTCTGGGAGTTTCATGGACTGATTTAGTACCTTTTATTAAGCCAAGTAACAAAGCAGCTAGATGCCTGGGGAGAGACGGTGCGTGGTGCTCTGGAATGTGTCTAAATAACATTTATTTTTGGTCACTGATACTGTCTGCATTGTGAATTTGCTTGTGTCATTCCTTCTGCTTAGCTACCTGTGCAGTACACTGACAACAAAAGAGCAGCCTTGCTCCCTGAAAAAAATCCCCTCTGCCAGCACTTACCACAGTCACACTGAGCTAACATTACAGCAGCCTCCACCCTGTCCTTCATCTTAAATCAGTTCAGATATAAATGTTATGACACCCTTGGAAACAGCCTGGCACAGTGGTGACGGGTCTTCAATCTGGGCAGCCAGCTCAGAGCACCTCTGCCTTAGACAGGAGCGAAGACAAGGGCAGGGGGTGTAATTTCTGGAAAGGTACACATGGCACCTCCACATAACACTGTACTTTCTTCTGGGGGTCCTGTCCCTGAATCTCTTGTGCTCTGGCTCTGAAAGCATGTATCCAAGGATTACCAAAAACCCTGTCTAAGAGATTAATCCTTTTCCTTCAGAAATTAAAAGTGTGGCACCAAAAAAGAAGTGTTATCTGAAAAAACTGCAGAAGAAACTCATACTGATATCCTTCAGAGCTGTTAATTGTCTCTGCAGCCATCAGCTCTTCCAAACTGCATGCTGTGCTCCCTGCCATTTTCAGTCTCAGAAACAAAATAAACATTTCCAATATGTAAGTGATGTGCTTTGCTTTGAGTGTTGATTGCTGCCTCTTTTCAAAGAAGCTTCCTTCTTTAAATGAATAGGTTTTGGCCAACCCCTTTCTTTTCCTGGCTCCTAAATGCCCAGATTCCTGGTAGAAGTTGTTCATTTACTGGGAGGGGGAGAGATTTGGGCAAGAAAAGGGCAGGAGACTTGTTAAAATATTGAAACCAGTGCTACTGAGTATGTCCTATAAACAGAAACTTTCAAACCGGTGAATTATCTGCCAGAGCATCCCTAATTTGTGAGAAGATCCTGCTTCTGGAAATGTAACGGAAATGGACTGCCTGGTCCTCCCACTAGGAACATAATGCTCTGCTGTTCCGCTAACAGGATCACTTCTGTATGCAATCCCAGGTACAGCCAGCCTAGTACCTTCAAACCCAGGTGTAGGGGGTGGCTTCTGGAACACTCGCCAAAACTGTGCTGAGTTCATGACTTGTTCTTATCCCACAGAGGCAGGTGTCACACCATCTTTCATACTCCACAAGTGTGAAGCTGGAGCAAGAACAGGCAGAAATAAGTGGAGAGCAGCTAAGAGCACCTGTGGCTGTGATCACTTTGACTAGGAAGATCCTTTTCATACAACAAAACTGGTGCTCTTGAAGGCTGTGAGCAAATTAAAAAAAATAATGAGATTTATCACCTCCTTTAGGACTGTCAACAGTGTGCTGATAAACATTTCAATCACAACAACTGAGCCTCTAGATGTAGTTTCCTGGAGGTATCCTGTGCCCATCCATTTACCAGAGCAGCTAAGAATGCTCCAGTCCTCTTTTATGGCATTAACCTCATCTGCTTTTGTGCTGATGTGTTCCCAAAGCAGCAAGTTGCATTGATAGGGATGAATGGGTATTGTATGTAGAGACACATTTAGGAAGAAGTGCATAACTTTCAGGAAACAAGGGACCTGAAAACATACCAACTGGTGGGGATGTTGCCTGATACCCCCAAAAAGACAGACATATCAAGGGAGATCCAGGAGAAACTGCATTTTCTCTCTCCCAGAAAGGCTGATGCCAAGGCTGGGGAAATGATTTAGGAAAGAGGGGATGTCTGGCTGCATCTTTAGCTGGTGAAGCCTGACACAGACTCTCAGCAAAGCACTCCAGGAGGAGTCAGCCTTTGCTTTCCTTGTGTGCCATCCCTTATTTTGGTATCCTTGTCTGGCCCCTAATGGTGTTTGTTCCCTTTGGTATCCTTGACGACTGTGCCTGGAGTAGTTTTCCCTTTTCCACTCCACACTGCAAGATGTGGACACACTGCAAGATGACTGGCTGAAATTCCCGCTGAGAGAAGATTAGCCCCTCTCTTGCAGAGGTGACTGTTGGCAATAGATGTTCTGAGACAACCATGCTGCCCTGGAGTCTCAGGCTGATTTGTCTTGTCAGTAGTGCCTTGGATAAGAGGCTCTTCAGAGAACTGCTTCCATGCAAGAAGTATTCCTGGGAATCAGGTTGCACACAAAAACTTCCTGCTCAATGATACAGAAAATTCTGCTTTACTGCTCCTGGATCAAACGCCACTGCAGTGACACAAAGCAAAGTTAAGATCCAACATAAATCACTCCTCCCTTTTAGACTTCATCAGAAAAAAAGTGTTGATAGATTTTATTTTTTATCAACAAGCTTCATGCTGATACAGATCTGTGCCCCCACACAGCCAGCACAGAAGCTGGCATAAACTCATTATTGTATGCCCTGGCTAAATTATCAAAAATACAATTGTATTAACACTTTTAATCTTAATCAGACACATTCTGTTGAGTGATATGGCTGTGCACAAATCTGCTATTGACTGCAGAACCATGGCCTGGGATCAACCATTGGTCAGCATGTGTTATCCAACCAAGGCTAATAATTAATCAATGCTGTGATTTCTCTTGAACGAAATGGATGGTGGGGGAGAAAAATATAAGGAACAATTGTAAGGTAAGGTCAAGTAATTGAATTTGCAGCCTATTGCTCCTGAATATTTTCTTGCAGTTTTGAGCAGGTCCCCAGGGCATGCAGTTCTTGGTCTCTGGGTGCCACAAATCCCACTGTCACCTCTTGGAGCTGGAAAGCTGCTGAGGAGCCACATAGGTCCCTGGGAATCCCAGTCAGGCTTCAGGAAAATGTAACCGAGGAACATGACAACACACAAGGCTTTAGTGCTAGCCCTGATGAAGAATGTCTTACTGTAGTTCTGGGAGAAGGAGCTTCTCTCTGGGCAGTTTCATCTTGTGGGATGTCAGGTGCTTGGCAGCAAAGCTCAGGCAGATGAAGGTGTGGGCTTCTAGCACTGCTCTGTTCCACAGACACAGCCATTTCCCAGTAGCCATGGGCGTTAGAGTCTGTGGTCACCGTGGTTTGAGGGTAGATGGTCTGTGTTCCTCTGGGCTTAAGCTGGAGACTGCTGGAAGTGCCATGCCAGTGCTGACCTGGCAGAAATGACAGTGAGTAATAGTTGCCAGATTATAGATATAAATAGTTTACAAAGCCAGTGCCTCAGTTCTGCTTGCTAGTTCACCCTAGGTAAAGTTTGTTGCTTGATCATGATTGCGTATGACAATAAAACTCCTCAGATGCCTTTCAGGGCAGTTCAAGCACTCATATGTCAGCAACCATGAGGGGAGCCCTAGCTCAGCCCATGCTACAGTCCTTCCCCAGCTCACTGTGTGTGCGCCAAAAAGGCTGTTACAGCCTTGCAAACACTCAGAGAGATGGGATGGGAGAAGAACAGAATGTGTGTTTCATCAGGGTAGGGCTAAGGCCATGCTTTCAGCATGCACAGTATGCCTTTTCACTCAGATCCTGATGGCTCCCCTCCCTTTGGCAACTAAGGAGCCAGGGGAATTGCTCTGCAGGCAGCAGCCCGGAAGTACTTAGCTTCTGGCACAGGTAGATGGCATGCCTCCTGGGAGCCTGGAGACCTGGCGCTCCTCAGGTATGCACAGACAGCAGTGGGTCCCACCGTCACAGGGTGAGTGCAGGTGGTAGCCTAGGACCCTCACATTGGGTCAAGGTTATGGAGCTGGCTGGGCAACAGCGCTTGGTATCCTCCATTTAAAAGGCTAGCACATTGTTGCGCACCTTTCTTTCGCTTGGCACAAGACAATGCGTGCAGGCTTCCTTCCGCTGCTTCTTCCATCACGTCATACGTTAAGGTGGGTGGGCTGCTCTTCTAACTTCAAGGACAACACAGGCACATACGTATCCCCAGATACTGCCTCGCTAGAGGCCCAGGAATGCAGTTCAGCTCTTCACTCCTCCTACCAAAATCCTTTCTTGAATGATTCTCCCAGTGCAATATTTTCCAGGAGTGACCAGTTGTTGAATCAACACGAAGGTTCTTCAAGTTTCCTCCTGTCCTGCCTGCTAGTCACAACTGATGCTTTATGAGATCTCCAACTTCCTAGTATCACCAGTGACATTAAGCTCCCTAAGGGACATAGCAATGTTCATTTGGTGCATGCCTGCTGCATCTGGAGGTTAAGCAGCATAAAAATCAATGAGATAATGATACACATTCAAGTAGCTTTACTTCAGGAAATTGAGGGGGAAACAGTGCCCTATTCTATCTGCTTCACTAAGGCAGAAATTTAAATGGGTGTGTTTAAGAGGCCTGATAGCATTCCTGCTCTAACTGCTTGCTTCTGTAAAATGATGCCTCTCCTTGCAGTTGCTGCCTAATCTCAGTGGGCACATAACCACACACAAACACAGCCACGTGGAAACACGCACACAGGCCGCACCCAGCCTCACGCTGCCTACCATACTTTTACCTCTGTTGTTGCAGTATCTGTTGAAACTAGGTAAAAATGCAGGACTTTCAAGGTGCAAGGGTGCTGTTGGTGGAAGTGGTAGCCAGGCGAGTTGAGAGAGGGGGCAATTGCAAGCCAGGAGCACCACTGAAAATGGTTTTCCATTGAAAATTCACTGCAGGATGTTTAGCATGTGCTGCACTGTGATAGGATCCCTCTGCTTGCTTTGTGAAGCCATATCCGAGAGATCTGCGCTCTTTAAATGCCGTTTAGTTCAGTGGCTGCACTTTGTAAGGATAGAGCACTTGAAGCCAGAGATTTGAATCATAGCCAGAGAGATTAAGTACTTAAGAACTGAAGCTGAGGTCCTAATGTAATCCATTTCATTATTCTCCCTTTAATTCTATCACAATAAAGAGTGGAAATCTCAAAGGGAGAGTTGACTTGAAAATGCAGTCTGTGCATGAAATTCCTACTCTTACTGCTTTAAGTCTTCTGATGTATACAAAGAATAAATAACTCTTCAACTATGCAACACAGTTGCACATATACAGATGAACATACACACACACTCTTCCTCACCCTTTTAACCAAAAATCCATAATTCCATCAAAAGGTCAAACGGAAATTTCCACTGTTCCTTGTTCATTATTAACAAACTGCCATAACAGACATTCATTTACAGTAATGAAATATCAACTGGCCCATGAGCAGCTCTCCTGAAAAGGCTGTAAAGTGCTTTTTCCAGGAATCCCTGGCTGCAGACAGGACCTTAACTCCAGGATAAAACCTAGCAGCTGTTCCGGCATTGTCTGGTGCCCAACAGTTCAGCAAGAATGCAGTACTCGATGTCTGGGACCTGCAGGGAAGTTTATTTAATCACACAGAAAATTCATTGCCTTTGTGCTTACATTTTAAAAGGCAAAAGGAATCACCACAAATTTTGGCTCTGACCTTCTGCTTGGCACACAACATATCCCATCATGTGTGGGATAAGATAAGGTACACTCTTGAAAAATAAAAGCCTATGCTATATGAATGAAGTGATTCCACATATGCTATGGATCCGAGCAATATTATTGCTGACTCCAAGGGCTTTATCAAGTTACAGGGCCCTAGGGGTGAAGTTACCATGAGATCTTACATTACATAGAGTTAGCTTTTCCTCAGCTAGAGCTGAACTCACACAGTAGATCTGAAGCTGTGTTGACCTGGAACTGAACTAAACCAACTTCAGTTGTTACTTTGACAACCCAAATAAGAACTAAATCCAACCTATAATGATTCACCTGTGTGATCAGCAGTGTGGTTTTACTAGAGGTAAAGGCAAAGGAAAGGGTCAATCCATGTGTATGATTCTGCCAAACAAAACATTCTGGATGTATTACATGACAGTCTAGTTTCCTTAGCAAACACAGCATCTGTTGCAGTCCTGTTCTAATTAAAAAAAAGTTTGCTATTACATAACAGTTGATAATCCCCAATCTCCGGAGTGGTTAATCTAGATGTACGCATGGTTAAAACCTCCACTGACCAATTGAAATCTGACTTTCCTAACTACCCATTTGTAATCATCAGAGAAATGACACTGTAGGGTCTGTTACTGGTTAGGATGTATCCTAATCTTCCAGGACAACACAGTATTTTGATAGGTTTGCCCTAAATCTAACCATCCTTCTCTTTACTCATCAAAAGGATTTAAGACTAATACAATTAATGAGTTGAAAGAAGTTGAATATAAATGAACCATCTCTTCCTAACAAGCCATCCTACATTATTAAGCAACAAAAGACTTGCCCAGAGAGCCCAGCAGGATCTCCAATGCTTTCTATCATTTACCTCATTGCTTTGTATCTTCTAGAGCACCTGTGAACACAGATCCCAGTCAGTCCCTGAATGGCTGAGGTGGGATATGTCTGCAGATGCGCAATGGAGTGACTTCCATCTGCATAGGGGCTGTAGTAGCTTCCTCTGGCAATCAACTTCAAAGCAGAGAGGTGTGCCCTAAAATGCCATCAGGATGGGGAGAGCCACACAGGAACTGCCGAGGCAGCTCACATCTCCCCTGCACAAAAAAGGCAGAGCTGAAAGCAAACAGTTTGGGTAGGTACCTGTCCACCAGCTGAGAGAAAAGCCTGCAGGACAATGTTGCAGTGCAGCATGAACAAAGAACCAGTTCAGGGGCAATTTAGGGACCTGGTTACAGGCTGCTTGGTGGGGCAAGGCTGGGGAAAAGCGAGCAGGGCAGAGTGCAGAAGGTGCTTAGAAAGGGGGATGCATGCATGACACCTTGGTGGAGGCAGGGAGTCAGACATGTAGGAATGGTCAAAGGCAGGGGAAAAAGATGGGAAATCCCAAAAAAAGCACCAAATAATGGAAGTTTAATAATGCAACAGATTCTGGGGCATGCTGAGCACAAGGAAATCTTGCTCAGGGAGTATCTCAGCAGGCCTGTGCCAGCTGCAGGAGCAGAACATGGGGTTGCCAGTTAATTATGCTAAGGGAGGCCTTGGCCAGTGCTTCTAAAGGAATAAGTCAACCCATGTGGAGAGGCTTGAAGACAGGGAGGGAGGCTTCATCCAGGCACTCCTGGGCAGCAGGGCTCCTCTACCCCAGGCCATGCAGGGAGATCGGGAGATTCCCTCTCCCTCAGCCACAGGAGAGCTGGCTCCCCAGCTGTGTGCCCCTGTGGGCACACACGGCCCCAAGATCTCTGTCACTGAATACTCCCAAAAGTTAGGGGAGTCCCTTGGTCAGCTTTATCTGATTAAATGATGGGAGGGGACTGGGTGATGATGCAACTCTGCAGAGAATGCAGGAGAGCAGAAAGATGCAAACTCTGCCTGTCTGGGCAGTGAAATTTTGCTGACATGCTGAGCAGGCAGGCTAACCTGCTCTGGTGTGCCAGTACAGCCTTGTATGTCAGACAGTCCTGGCTTCTGCCACAGGACTCAGCCCTTTGCCCACTTCAGTCACAGAAAAGCCTTCCAGCTGAAGCAGTACCTGGGGCAGTGCACAAGCTCATAAGCTGTTTCCTCCTACCCAGGATTCATTTTAAGGCTCAGCATGGCTTCTGGTGCAGAGCTACCCTACTTTAGCAAAGCAAGCAGAAATTAACTATGTGTCCTGCCACTGTGAAGGCCAAGGAGATGAGTATCCAGATCACAGAAGCCACTTCAAGGTAAGGTCACCCAGCCATCGTTGGCTTCAGATGTCTACTTGTGAAAGGTCTTTCGCTACCAAAAAAGATAACAGCTCCATGCAACTCACCACCCAGCTATAAAGAGGGACTTCCCTCCCATCAGCCCTCCTCTCTATCCCTGAATCTTCACATGTCAATAACTACTGCACAGTCCTTTCCACAGACTTCAGTGTATTTTTGGATGTTAACCCACAAGGTCTTCGAGGCAGAAAAGCACCTCCCCCCGTGCATTTTCTGTGCTACCTGTGTAAATTGGTAATACATGGTCCTGTAGATCTCAGGTGATCAGAGAAGCAAAGGGCTGACATGGCTAACAAAGCTGAACACTTCCACCAGGAGGCTGTCCTGGCCCAAGTAGGAGAGACTAAAGAACATGGCAAAGAAGAACTCTCAAAGATTTTTATCCATGTGTCCTGTTTGGCACAGGACAAGCAAACACTGCTGGTTCAGGAGCTCCTCCTTCCTTTCCAAGAAAGAACAGAGCAATTGGCTTTCCAAAGGGCTTCTTGTGTTTAAAAAAAAAAAAAAAGCCTTATTTGCTGTGTGCGTAAGATACAAAGACACTCACCAAAGATTTCATTCATACTATGCCCTCCAGCAAGATGCCTTCCCATTGCACAACATATTTATCAACAGCAGAAGGTTAACAGGGCCCTGCACTAGCCACATCTTCCTCTACATCTGCTGCTTCTACTGAATTCAAGAGCACCACAGCTGTCTGCTAAAGGATTTTCAAAGGAACACTGCAGTCACACACTCAAACAGTACATGCAAATACAAGACCAAGACTACCAGTGACAGCAATTCCCCTTCCATCAGTTTAACACAACCCTGATGGAGAGGGACATTCCTCACTAATCAAAGAGCTGTTTATCAGCCAGACCAGATGGCAGCATCTGACTTGTGAAATCAGTGCTGATATTTTCAAAGAGGGGAGGGTAGACTGGCATTCAAAGGATGGATCTTCAAAAAGTCATCCTCTGAACTAGATAGAGCAGTACAGTTGGAGTAAAGAAGTCATATCTGAGTGGGAGCCTTGGAAGAACCAAAGGGTCACAAAACACTAGCATGCTTCACAAGAAAGGGCTCTTTAACAAACTCAGCTGAGATGAGCAAGCCTGGCTGCAGTCAGCCAGCTGAACACAGGCAGAAGTGAGACTATCTCTAAATTTGATCTTAGAAAGAACAGACTAGCAAATCTAACATTTCTTCCATAGATCTTTTATAACAATTCTTCACTATGTTATCCATTTTGGAGAGCATAGCCAATACTTTGTTTGCATTTTTATCTAATCTTTTCTTGAAAATTGGAAAGGTAACTCCAAGATTCCTAGTTATTACTAAATCAATTCTCACCAACAGGTGGGGAGAGTGTAAACTAAGACCCACATATGACTTGAGTGTATCCAATGGAAAACAGTCCATAGCTCTGCAGAATCTTTAAGAGGCATCTCGAGACCTGAAACTGCAGGAATGGAAAGCTGATTCTGCCTAGGCTCTGCCAGAGGAGGCTGTTAGGCTGTCTGCTTCATATTGTTGATTGTGTTTGGAGAAGACCAGTCCTTAACAACCAAAGAGAGCCTCTGGCATGCACCAGGATAAAGGTTTGACACACCTCTAAGCATGCCCATGCGCAGCAGTAATAGGAAATCACTCACTAGTGGCAAATTTATCATTCTGAGTATATATTGAGGGAGAAGTAGTATTACTTCCCTGCTGCTGATATATCAAGTGCAGAGGCTGGCAAGGACAGATCAGGCTGGGTATCTCCTGTTACAAATTCCCTTCAACTGAGCTACAACAAAGACAGTAGAAGACCAAGTATATCCAATTACATGCTTGACTGGGGTACCTTAATTTCTATTGCTTTAAATAAAATTGAGCAAGCCTGCACATATTCTCTCCCAGGCTTGTTCCACAGATCCTGTGCCCCCTTACACTGCTCCTGCAGAAGAGATACTTTTGTGACTCCAACTCTCATTGTGCAAAAGACTTTTTCCTACATGAAAGACAAGGAATTTATGGTTTAGCCCCTTTCATGGGATGGAACAGATATACAACAAAAACCACACAAAGGAATCATTTTCTTCTGGAAAGCCAACATAACCAAAGCAATTTAACCTTATCATGCAACCCTCTCTCTACCTCACACAGATTACTTGCAGAGCAAGTTTTGCTATTTATCTTTCTTTACACAGAGACATGTTTGTGTGGGAAAATCTTGAGGAGGATTAAAGAGAACTTAAATCAGTCCAAATGGGCAACACGTGCCAAAAAACCTGCCGCTTTAGACAATATCAAATAGAGAGGAGGAAGTGATGGACAGAAGGAATAGTCTCTGTGAGAGGCCTGTCAACAGGTTCTTTTTCTGCCTTTGCTAGGATTTGAATGGAAGACAATAGGAAGCTCACATTCTATTTCCTCTTTCCTCAGGAACCTTTAGCAAGCACCAAGCCCAAGGGAAGGCAGAAACTTTTGACAGTCCTATCCTTCGACTTAATTTTATGGAGAGACAACAGAGCAGCATATACACCTCTGCAATGACGAGGATCCTTCAGCAGAGAAGACAAAGATAAAAATAGTTCTCTTCCCTTTGGGCATGCAAAATACCCTGTGTTAACCTCTGGTAAACACAGCTTCAGGCTTCTGATGCTTTCCTGAAAAAGTGCTGAACAAGCTCCAAGGGCATCCACCCCTCCCTGAGGACCTATAATGTCAACAGCTGAAGACTGCACAGTGCCACTGTCTCCTATTGCACAACTAGGCATGACCTTGGCACAGCCCAACACACATCCTACCATGAAACATGACATATACTTGATTATTATGTTCAGGAAAGCATGTACCTGCATCCCAGTGGGGCTTTGGAAGCAGAAAGTGCTATTATCATTTTAAGTTTCCGTATCTGAAGGGTCCTCAGGAAGAGCTACAGCACTGGAGGCATCACTGCATTCATCCCTGGGGCCAGAGAGCAAGCAACTATTCCTATTTCTTAGGTGCCAGAGGAACAAAACATCCTTAGCTCTCCCTTTTAAATATTTTTATTCATAAGGAGCTTTCATAGTCTGACCAGGGGAAAAAAGCCATCTGAAAACAAAGAATGTTTTTAAAAAAACAACCCTCAGGAGTTAACCCCAAAGACTGGGGTTCTGTCAGAAACTCATATTCTGATTCTCCATGTGTACACATCGTTTTTTTCCCCCCAAAACATCTACTGGTAAGTGTGTATACAAAAGCAGTAAAAATTCAGAATGACTACATGGACCTCTGGCACCAAAGCTGAATTTTTACAGCATTTGCTCTGCAACATTTACAAGAATTAATTGCTCACTTGAATGTTTACAGAAGCTCCTCACATGCCATTGCAGGCAAACCACAACTTCACATTTATACAACATCAAAATGCCTGGTACATGCCTGTGTCTTTCACAGGTCATGCAATAAATTCCATTCCTTTTTAAGTACTTCCAAGGGCTTTTAAGTATGTAGGATATTTTCCTTGTTCAGTGCTTGGCTAAACTGGAAATGTTTACTAACTTCAGTCCTGCTTTGTAAACTAAGGCCCTCCCGATTTCCAATCTCTTCTTACTCAGAGAGTTCCCTCCTAAACTGAGCCTCTTTTCAGCACAAGTTAATGGTGTTGCTAGTAAGTCATCATACTTATCTCTTCTGGTCATCTCTACTTTTTTGGGGCAGTGGGGGAAGGTAGGCTGCCATGTCCTTGAACAGGCCCATGTTCCTCATGATTATTTTAAGCAGACTTAGGCTCAGGCTGACACCACAGAAAAAAAAGCCCTGGATTCCCCACCTTGGTTCCCAGCTGGGCTTTCCTGTACATGTCTTCCCTTGCAGTCCCTGGGCAGCAGGTACATGGCACTGGGGAACCAAGAGAGCCAAATCCATTTCAGACAGTTCAATTCATTGCAGCTTCCACTCTGGAATACTGTGTAGTTGCATGGACTGCTACTTGCTATCCTCACTTATCTTGAAGTCAGTTATCCACACTGACATAAATGTTTTACTCCTCCCCGCCAAATGATTGTTCTGCTTCTCCTACCTCTAGAACATTTAAACAGAAGACATTACAACCCCATTCTTTACTCCTGAGGTAGTCACCTATACAGTATTAAAAATCAAAACTATAAGACATTATTTAAAATACATATTACAAGTATATAAACAATCACTTTCTCTTTATGGGCTTGGGAAGTGCAGAACTGTTTTAAATTGCAAACATCCCCACCAAACATCTCCCGAGAACACAGCTTTTGCTGAAACTTGAGTTTCAACCACAAAAAAAAATGACAGGTTACGTTAGCCTGATCCTACCTTACGTCACACTAAGGTTAATCCTCCACTTCAGCTCCCTGCTGTGCAAAGACTCAAGAGGTGTGCAGAGCTGTGCTTCAGAACTGCCCCTCAAGAGTCCTCGTGACTGAACAAACATACCGGCATCAGTTGTACAGAAGTATGCAGTCACACACATACCAGTGCTGGTATTTTCACAACTGTCTTTTATCCAGAGACAGGTCTCACTCCATTCTTTTCCCCTCATGTTTCATTAGATCAGCAAGATTTTGCTTTAGTCTCGCTACAAATTCTGTTTTGACCAAATACATCTTTAGACACTCCCTATTCCACTTCAGTTATACAAACACCCTAACCCAGCCCTCATGGCAGAGTCACAATAAGAAACTATTTCCTGCCCCTCCAACCTTTTTTAGTTGAAATTGAATTGCACATACCTGTGGCAGGTGAGGCACAGTAAGAATGTGGGTGTGGTGAGACCTTTGCTTTTCTAGTGCCAAGTGTTTCTATGGCTTGTGATTCCAAATCAAGGGAGGTGGCCAGCTGTCTAGGAGTCTCTCCTCTCAAGGAGTGTCTGCACCCTTTTAGAAGGAGCAGCTCTACTTCTCTCCTGTTATTCTTGCAACTGCAGAGGAGGGATAGAGTATTTGATCCCATCAAGGGGCAACATAGACACCATCTGATGTTGCAGCCTTCCACACAGGAAAGAACACAGGGAGATGCTAGAGGCTCCACCTATCTATTCAAGAAAGCCTCATACTACTTTTGAAAGAAATTTTCCTGTCCTACCTCCTTCAGCAGTAAAATTGCCTTTCACATCACTTTACAAGATTGGCTAAGGACTGACTCTGCATGTCACCTATTACATAGCTGGGAATAACACCAAGAGGTTTTCCAGAGACCCAGGAGCTTTTTTCTATCATTTGCTGATAGTTGTACCATCCCTGTCCTGCTTGTGAAGAAATTTTGTTCCAAGCATCCAGCAGGACAGAAGACCAGTTGGGAGAGTTCCCTCACTCCATGGGGAACAAGCACTTGCATCTCCACCCATATGCTCACTCCCTTCGTTCCTCTCTCTGGTGCATTCTAACATTGTTTCCTCTTACCCGTGGGGATCCCTACCAAAGGGCCCCGTAGAATGAACATGTTCTCATTACTGGGCTTCCACCCCTGCCTCTGCACTGGGATCCATGATGGTGCACACTCTCTTCCTGCTTTATAAGAACACTCTTAGCAGTCAACATACCCCAAGATCTGTACCCTTATGTGCCACTGATCTTAGACTACCTTAGAGCTATCAAACTTGAAGGTGAGTATACAGGAGATTTGAGTAAACTGCTACAAAAAAAAAAAGACAAAGGAAGAACACTGGCACTCTTCTCACACCATCAGAGGGTATGTTTGTTCCTCATGGAGACAACAGAGATGCTTTAAATAAAAAAGAAAAAAACATATTCCCCTTAGTTTTAATCATGCTGTGTTTTCTGTAATTTTGCAAAATGTGCTGCCCCAAAAGCATAAAAGCATTCTGACTAGCATACATGTGTATAGATTGATGCTGACACTACGAAGTAACCATTGAGCTCATCTTGACTACTGCAGTAGTTTCTGCTTTCCATTTAGATCTAAAAAAAGAATCTTCTGAACAGTTTTTCATGTAGCAGAAAATCCAGTTTACAAGTGGTTCTAAGAGACATTAAATTTTCATGTTGAGTAATCACAAAGGCACTTCTCACCCTTCTCTGCCCATAAGTAGAAGTGTCCAGTGTGAAAATTTGTATTGCCAATGGGAACTAGGACTAACATTCTGGTTTGATATGAAGATAAGTACATTTATGTCATTCTTGCAAGAGTCTACTTATACAGCACTGAACTCTGCCTAAGACAGAGAAATAAATAGGAAAACACAGAAAAAGCCTCTATGATACCTGCTTTTCTTCACCATCCAGCTTCTGAGCTGCTTTCCCAGGCAAATACCACCCTCTTGTGTTGGTTTGTAAGTACTAAACGAATCAGCCACAGAAATGAAAAAAAACCACCCCCCAAAACCCAGACCTCTCCTTGATCTTGCCAATCATTACAGATTCTGGATTGAATTCCAGGCAGTGAATAGTCTAATCTGCTGAAACAGATTCTTTCTGTGCTGGGCCACTCTTCAGCTGACATATCTAAGGTACTGATGTCAAATCTAAATCACTGACTTAAGAAGAAAACCCGGCAGAGCCAATATTCAAAATGAGCAGAACAGGTCAGTGATAAGACAAGGAAAACCAGGCAGATTTAAAATTAAGCAAAATATATTTGGAGCTCTCCACAACACCTGTCCCTTCATCAAGGCAAGGGCATCACAGCTGTGCTGTGAAAACTCAGCTGCTTCTTTTAACTTTTTTCTTTCTTCTGACAAACCTGTCTGACCTCAGACCAGTGAGTTTGGGTAGTGAGACAGGCTGCAGCACTGGGAAAGCTGCACTCACACTGCACCTCTCTGTGAATGAGCAGGGCCAGACCACAGCTGCTTTCAGGTCCAGAGGTGATGGTCTGGTGTCTATGAAAAGAAGACTGGTCCCATGGTACCACAGTGAGTCAAGCTCAGTCTGCAATTGGTGAAGCAGAAGAGAGGAAGTTGTTTTCCAGGTGGACTGTCCAATTCCCTAAGTAGTTCTGAAAAAAATCCACTGGACACAAGCTTGGTAGACTGTTTTTGCTGAGCTCATGTAGCCATAAAGAGAAAAATAAAAAAAGTCTGTCCAAATACTGAACTAGAAGGCTTTCCTTTTCTTCTTTTTCCCACCTGCCACCTTATTCCTGACACCGATAGCTTCTTCTGTGTCATCATCATCATCATTCCGAGATCGCTTCTTTTCTCCCTGCTCCCGCAGCTCCTGCAATGCAATCAAAAGATTGACCAAGAGTTCTGGCACCTGAGGAAATTCAGACTACAACAGTGAGTAGAGGGACAAAAAGTCAGCACCCACCATTCGAGCAAACCTCTGGGCCTCAGCCACACGCTCTGTCAGCATCATAACTTCTTCCTCTTGCATGGGGAATGCTGGCAGCTTCTTGCCAATCAGGTGTTCAATGCGCTGGAACAGCTCTACATCATACCTGAGAAAAGACAAGACACCAGTTTGAATTGGCTGTTTTGAGAGTGCTTCAGCTGTCACCACCCACAGACATCACCCCTGATCTCCAGCCCACAGATATTGTTAGCTTGTGCTGATGGTCTCACAAGCAACTCTTAATAGCATCCGAATGATGCCATCGTTTGGGATGGCTTCACTGTATTCAGCTCACCTCTGTTCAGAAGTGTTTTGCAAAGACTTTTTTTAGACAAATACTTCAGTATGTATCAAAACGCCACACTTACTTAACCTGCATTATATATTACAAAAATGTATGTATATTATACAACCAAGTTATATACAGTTCTGCTCATTACATGCCTGCTTCTAGAATTTATCTAGACCTTTCTCCCTTCCCACCCCAAATTCTCTCCCCTTTAACTAAATAAATCCACTGGCACCTCAAAATTAGAAGTAGTATTTTCTTCTCACCCAGGATGAGGTCAGATGTGTTTCAGAGCAGAAAACATCTGGGAAGAATACGTCTGCCACATTTTAACACTTACTGTGTGACAAAGGTGATAGATTTGCCAGATCTCCCAGCTCGAGCTGTTCTCCCAACACGATGAATGTAATCCTGAAAATAATATTCTTGGTAAGCAAGAAGATATGTGCACCAAACAAAACAGAAGTTATGGGAAAGCAGTCCATATAATTTTTCTTTAGGAAAGAACAAGAAAATGGGGAAAAAATACAGCCAGGATTAAATACTCAGGACTGTGTGCAGCATTAGGATTTGAGAAGATGCCAGCTTGTGGAAACATACCTTTGGTTTCAACATTTGAATTCTTCTCCTTCAAAGGAGAAGACCACCTCCAATTATTAAGACTGCAGGACAAAAGTTGCAATATGTGACTTTGCTAATGAACAATCAATTCCTTGGAAAGCTAATATTTTAAGTGAGTCAATGCCTGCATTTTCAGTCTTGGGATCTAGTGCTCTATATAAGCGTCTTCCAGAAAAACTGTCTGGCAAGAAGATTTAAATTTGTCAAGCACAGTGAAAGGGAGGATGAATGTGAACAATTTGGAAGCATCTGATCTATTGAGTGCCTTCTGTTTACACTGTTCTAGGCTATTTTCCAGGGTTTATACTGCATTATGGAAAATAAAATACTCCCTTCTCCATGCTAGATCTGTGGAGAAAGGAAGCATCATGAGAAAGGATGTGTTCTGTGACATGGTTAGATGAGAGGGGCACAAAAACTGTAACAATGTCATTCAAGCTGCTGCCCCCAACTTGGTTTTTTTTTTTCACTTTTGTCCTTTTACAATGTCAAAAGCAGTGTCTTCAAAAGAACCACCATACTTTCTTCTGCTTGCGATGTGTAGTATCTTCAATCATTATAAAGAAAAATAGCAATTCCTGAAATGCATGTTGGTATGCTTTCCGAAACTAGGCTGGCAAACAAAGTCACACTCCTAAGATAACACTACATTTTCTGTAAGGTAGAGTAACTCATTTTTTTTCAGTTTGCTGTACTTTTGTGATATGAATGCAAAATATACTAAAGACATCTTTCTTGATCAAATCCTCATTGAACGTAATGGGAGAATTTTTTTTTTAAACACAGTTTGAAATGTTAAGGCAGACCTGGACCACAGGAACAGAGATTACTACCTGAAACTAATAATACGTTAAAACTATTTTCAAAGTCTAGAAGCCCTTTAACGTAATACAGTAACACGCACATTCTGAGTGTTGGGGGAGGCAGCGGGTCTGCCAGCAGCCTGATTGAAGAAGAATTTGGCCTTGACAAGATTCCAGTGTACCCTTGAAGAGGGAGACGTTTGCTGAAGTATAAAGATAAAAGGAACTGTGAGCAAGGGAGTAGGATGGAGGAGCCGCAATTCTGCACGTACTAAAGAGCAGAGAAGAAGAGTAAAAGCCAACCAATAGCAATGTTGAAAAACAACTGTGTAACCAACTAAATGAGCACACAGCTTTGTAAAGCATATATAGAAGAAGAGCGTAGATAATAAAGTGGAGGGCATTTTGTCTGCATCAATTGCTTGTCGTATCCGTCTCTACCACGACATCTGAGGAGAAATACAAAGACACAGAATGTCCCTCACTTCCCCTCTTCACTTACGGTATCAGTTCTACTATCCAGATGAGGCCATCCAACAAAACTGAGATACCAACTCAACTGCAGAGGCTGAACTACATCTTTTAATCTACAGAAGTGTGAACTAGACTTCCAGTCAGCAGAACAGAGAAAAGGTGTCTTTGTTCCTTTGTCTAGCTTCATTATGCCTCCTGGTGACCAGAAGTTCTCAGCCAGCACACAGACTAGCTTACCTTAGAGTGTGTAGGAATATCAAAGTTTATCACCACATCTACATGTGGGATGTCCAGACCTCTGCTTGCAACATCAGTAGCCAGCAGAATAGAACGTGCCTTTGCCTTGAACTTGTTTAGAGAGCCCAAGCGTTTATTCTGGAAGAGAGGAGGTCAAAAAGGGAATGAGTGAAAAATGCTTATTCTGGTTAATATGCTCTTGTTGAAATACTGGTACAGAAGAACTGGGGCAAATTACTCAAAAATCTCACTTCTCTAATTTCTTTTTGAACTACTACAGAATCAGTGGCAGCATTCACATTAGTTACATTTCTAGGGATCAGTCCAGTCCACTAGCTTCTCTAAGGTAGTTGTGACTCAGTATGGTGTAGCCCACTTCCCAAGTGTCTCCTGTCTACTATATTCTGTAGGGTATGCCCATACCTGACTCATCTGCCCATGGAGAGGAATGGCAGTGAACCCCAGGTTGCGGAGCAGTAGAGCAGTCCTCTGAGTATTGTTACATGTACTACAGAATATCATGAAAGAGTTTCCAGCTAGTTCATTCAAGATATAAACCAGGTAGCTGTCCTGTAAAGAAACAGACAGAGCAGAAAAAAAGTAAGCATAAGCCAGAGAAGATGACAAGATATTGGGCAGATGTGGGAACAGCAAGACAAGACACAATCAGAAGAGGGAAGAAACAGAAGTGACATTACCTTGAATTTTGAGGGGATGAAAATGTAGTACTGCTGTAGTTTTTCAACTGTCTGATATTTGGAAGAAACAGCACATTTAACAGGATTCTTCAGAGCAGCACGCTGGAGTTTTTGAACCTGGGAAGATCAATGTAAGTTAGTACCAGATGGACAGAGATCTTGTCAGAAACCTGTATTGTACAGTCTAGTCAACAGTATAGCCTGATGGAAACAGAACTAAAGCAGAATACTCTGCTCTCACCTTCTTGGTCATGGTAGCAGAAAACAGGAATGTCTTCCTGTCTCGAGGAATCACTTTTAAGATCTTATCCACCTGTAAAAATAGAAAGGAAATGGAAATGCTGAATACAACAGCAATCAAGACATAAGCCTCCTCCAAATGTAACCATCATCCAAATGAAGAGCAACGTATGTGCGCAACTTAGACTTACAGTAGGAACAAGTTTCCCCTCTTCTAAAGGGAAGGTGTGAGCTGATAGCTTGTTGATAATTAGGCATTGTGAACTCCAGAAGTCCAATAAGCAGTGCAAATATCAGACAATATTCCTGCAGGAACATGCATGTGATAGTGTTCTACACTAACTGTGTCAATGTCAGGCATGCCAGAGAAACCAGCAGATTTCAGAGACAAAATGCCTTCTACTGTCTTGCTAGTGCTCTGCAGAACTTTGTTAAGTTCTATTCTGTCCTGGTTTAGCCAGGATAGGGTTAAGTTTCCCCAGCAGTGGGGGGGAAGCTCTAGCCGGGTTATTCATATATCATGCTGACGTCACATCCTGGCGCGAACGCGGGAAGAATCGGATCGTGTGGGTGGCGCAGCCGGTTCTCTCACTGCTGTATCGGTATATACTTTGCTCTGTTCATTGTTATCACTGTTATTCTTATTGTTGCTGTTTGTTGTGTTGCTGTTGCCCTGTTGTATTAAACCTTTCCTTATCTCAGTCTCAGAGTTTTGTATTTCACTCCCTTTGTGGGGGAGGGGCAGCGGCTGCGTGGTCTCAGACCCCGGCAGGAGCTAAACCATCACATATTCCCACTGTAGACTTTTGTGCAGTTATTAGATCTTAGTTACAATTTGCTCTTAATTTCTACAGAACAGCTCAGTGTTTACTATGTGACTGTATGAAGCGATTTTAAGGGGACTCCTCTGGTGTTCCAAACTCTTCTTTTAGCAGATTCCTACCTCTGTCTCAAAATCCATGTTAAGAATCCGGTCAGCCTCATCCATCACTAGGAACTTCAGAGCTCGTAGGTTGAAGCCTTTTGTGTTCTCCAAATGATCAACTAGACGGCCAGGGGTTGCTACCAACAAAATCAAGAGAGCAAATTTAGAACGAAAGCAAAGGAAAAGATACAAAGAGGCAAGAGAGTCATATGTTACAGAAATGGGATTCTTTGCCTAAGAGAATTAAAGCCAGATTTCTTTGTGGGAAGGACTCTTTGATAGGATATCTTCAGAGTGTTTTGAAATAAGACTAATGGAGTCAGACTTGCTGAAGAATGGCCTCGGTTCCCCCTCTGCCCCTAAAAAAAAAATAAAACGCAAACCAAAACAGACTGTAGATGAGCTGTACTGAAAAGGATGAGACCAGCATTTTGAATACTTGAGGAGAATGAAAAAAAAAAGCCAAAGACAGTCTAGCAGGAATGCTTTGGAATGAGCTTCTAGCAGCAAGGCTGTTACTGGTGTATACTTTAGAAACATTAACAAGCCAGTACTCAGATCTCAGGATGAAAACAAATGAAGGATGTACTCTCACTTCTCCAAATACACAAAAGCTTTTGGTACTCTTTCTTTGGACAACTGCAGTTTGATAATACTCATACCCTGTACTCCCAGCACATTAACTTACCAATTATAATATGTGGTTTCTTGGCTAAGGCCAGAGATTGAGACATCGTGTCAATTCCGCCCACAATAACCGCTGCAGGACAAATAGAATATAGTGAATCTCTCAGCCATCCCCTGGCACCATAGTGTTTCCTCCTATTCCCTGACAGCCACAAGTCTGTACAAATGAAAGGCTACTTATCTTTACAATAATTCATTTTATTTTAGCACACCTGACCTTCCCAGGCCCACTAAGCCATATAATTATGTCCTTACTGGCCCCAGGTATTTTATTTTCACAGTTGAAGAGCTACAGGCAGAATATATTCCTTTCAGCTAAACTCAGCTGCGAAAATCTAGGAATTCTAAAAATACCCACAAAGGTTTTATGTTTGTAGAGAATATCTAAAGAGCCAACACAACAGTCTGAAGGAAAGATTAAATTACATGACACTGTAGAGAAGAGCTCTATGCAATTTCACAGGACACAAACTCACTATTGAGAAGATTCTCTTCTATTTCCATCTTTAACTGTTTGAACATAAAATGCAGAAAAGCTGCATACTACTCCATGAGGAGAAACCATACAGTCTTTCTTTCCCAAACCTGACACCAGATCTCTGTCTTCCATATCACGAACTTTTCTGACCTTTTGTTCAACCCTCCATAAAAATACTCTACTTTTTCCCTTTGCAATCTAGAATTGACAAACTTCAGTCTTCAGAAAAACCGCTCCAACATCACAAAGCTACTTACTACTGTGGACACCAATGGAGGATCCAAGAGCTTCAAACTGCTCTGAGATTTGGAAGGCCAGCTCCCTTGTTGGTGTGAGGACAAGAGCAAATAATCGCTGAGGTGTTTCCAGCAGTGCTTGAAGAATTGGCAAAGCAAAGGCTCCTGTTTTTCCAGAGCCAGTTTCTGCCAGTCCAATGATATCTCTGCCTACATGGAGCACAAAAGACGACAAAAAAATCTTACAAATCTAGACCAGAGAAAGAAGTCTTTAAAGCACAGTGCAAGAAAGCACAAGAATTCCCTAAGTGTAGAAAAAGACATACAATGGGTAATAAAGAACAAAGGGTCAAACCAAAGAATTTCAGGACATCTCTGCAGCACTTTCAGAGAGTGTGACTTCATTTGTACAATAATTACAGTCTCGATCCTTTCCATTCTCTAGTTAAATGTCTGCCAATACACAGGTTTTCATACAAATTTCAGGTTCAAAAAAAGCTTTATTATTTCTCAAATCTGTCAGTTTACAGCATATTGCTTCTATCTGGGTAAACAGTCTAGACCAACTGTTGCCTGTTCACTGGCTTACAAGGAATTAGACTCGTGTTCAAGACCTACGTCATACCAACTACAAGACAACAGCACTACCAAACCTCACTTTCCACAAGCCAAAATCAATTCTGTGCCATTGACTAAGAGAGTAATCTAAACCAGCTTGCAGCAGGAAGGATTAGAACAGCAAGTCCTCTACCCAAAACCAGTACAGGCAACAGGGTAGAATTCATCAGTAGAAATCATTCTGACGTCCTAAACTCCTACATCTGAGAAGAACATACTGCTAACAGCCTTAAAGTGGAGACAAGTTCTCAGGAATGCAATCTTATTTTTGCTTTTTTCAAGAGAATCTTGTACGTGGAGTAGAAGAGTCTGACAACAGTTAAGTACTAGGACAGAGTAGACACTGAAAGTTTACTCCCACTCTGTCACTACGCTGTTCTGTTCCTGCTTAACAGTGTTTAGGGTTTTTTTTTTTAAAAAAAAAAAACCCGAAACACAAACTAAATATTCTAGAGGCAGAAATGTTTGCCGAATTCAGTAATCTATTTTCCTGTAATTCCAGAATGTTTACAGAAAGTCACCGTGGTTTGGCTATTACTCACTCCAGAAATCTAATTTCAAAGAATTGCCTGCTCACAGCAAAGCAGATTATATAAATTATGTAATCAGTTAAGGCACCTATAATTTCAGACACACACTTCTATCAGAAGTTTCCTGTGTATCCCTGACCATTTCATAAAGAAAGTGGTCAATGTAGACTAGCAGCTCAAGTGATTAACAATAATTTTATTTAACATGGAGTGTAGGAACTACACAACAGTAGTGAACACTCAAGAACCCATTTTACCCATTTGAAAGTTTGCAATTGCAGGCAGTGTTATAGGGCAAATTAGTATTCCAAACTCAACCTCGGAAGGACACCAGAATGAACAAAGAGACTACTTCTGGACAGATACCTTCAATGATGAAGTGAGAATGCTTACATCCCTGCCACTTACTTTTCACTCAGCAAAATTCATTCACATAGAGCTCCCAGGGCATCCCTAGATTCTGGATCAGAGAAGCACACTGCTCACCTTGGAGAGCCACTGGAATAGCCTCAACTTGGATCTTTGTTGGCATCTTCCATCCTAACTGGTCACAAGCTTCACACAGGACATCTGTCACTCCCTGAACATTAGTGAAAAGAGAAAAGGGAAACAGACATCACCAAGGAGACCTAAATTAAATCACATAGTTAAGTTAAATACATACAGCAACAGAGTCAAGCTCATCTCTAGCAGAGACAAACCTCATCAGGCCCTCAATGCAACTACCCAAAAGGGCAGGCTACGCACAGTGATCCCCACGTCCATTAGTACTTCAGATTTCCTCAGAACTGTTAGAGGTGACTGCCATCAGTAAGAAACTCGTCATTTTTTCCCTAGTTTACACAAGGAACTTTCCACACACACCCAGCTGTCTCTCTTTTGCTCTGAGGGTATCCCATGAGCATGGAAAAAGGAAAACGCCTGGGCAAGGTAACACAACTGAAAATACAGGCAGCGGCTGAGGAGCGCAGACCGGAGCAGCAATGTCAACCTCACCGGAGTAGAGGCCTGAATAAACCAGAGCTCCTGCCCGGGCACAGCACCACGCCACGCCCGCGAGTCGACGCGGCGACGGCGGCACACGCGTCTGCCACCGCGCACCGGGGACTCCGCCGGGTCTGAGGCCGCCTCCAGCCTGCGAAGGGCCGCAGCCCGGCGCCGTGCCAAGCGCGGCGGGGCGGTGTGGGGCACGGCCTGGCACACGGCGCTGTGCGAGGAGCTCCCGCCCGCCCGGACTGATACGCGGGACGGGGGCAGAGAGCAGCAGGGGCAGGAGGGCGCTCCTCAGAACAGGAGAGGGAATAGCGAGGGAAGAAACGGCTCCAGCCCAGCCTCACCAGATCCTTGAAGCTCCGTGGCTCTTCTACCTCCGGCTCCGCCGCCTGCCCTTCCTCATCTCCTGCCGCCATTTTAGACAGTCCCCATCCGGGAAGCGCAGAGCTCTCTGGGAGTTGTAGTCCCGCCCCGGCGGCATTAGGGGATTTGTAGTTCGTAGGAAAGAGCCAATGGGAGCGGGCGGGGTGGGGTTCGAGCGGCCACGCGCGGCGGCCGTTACCCGTCGGGGCGGTCGCTTTTGCTGCTGCTGGCGGTGGCTGGAGCCGGGCCGGTGCTCCGAGAGGGCGGGCGGCGCTGCCGCGCCGTCACAGTGCTGCGACGGTGGTAGCGCTGCTATGAGGTACAGGCGGTCTCATTTTCTTGAGGTCAGAAGGTGTCTTCTGCCTCCGGAGTTCTTCAGAGCGCGGCTCTCTGGGAAGTGGGTGTAATGCTCGGGGCACCAAGCGCAGTCATTTTCTCTCCCGATGTAAACGAGCCGACGTCGGCTGAGTTGCCATGTCTGTGGAAACATCCTGACTCTGCACAAGGCTCTTAGCACATTTGAGGAGGCCTTTCATCTAAATGTGTTCAAGGCTTGTTTTCTTTAAACTTAATTGGGATTACGCTTCTGCAAGGGGGGGGTGATTTTTGTGACAAGTGCTGTGCTTTGCTAAGTTAGAAACTGTGGGTGGATTTTCACCGAACTCCAGAGAGGTCTCCAGGGAAGGGGAAGGTACGGAGCTGTAGCCACTTGTATTGGGATAAGAGCACACTGAATTGTGTGAAAACTGCGTGAAAACCTGCGTGCTTGGCACTAACCGCAAATGGCTAAGCCTTTGGCCTGCAGCTCGGCATTAGCATTGCTTAGGCAGTGTGCGTGATGGTGCTCTCTATTCATAAATTCTACAATTGTGAAAGAACAAGACAAAATGAGCTAGCCTGCCACAAAAATACAGGAATATATATAAACTTGCAGATATAATACATGTAAAGAGCAAATTAACTTATTCAGAAGTGCTAGTATGAAACATTTTGAGGGGAAAAAAAGAAAAGTCAAGAACTGTCACTGTTCCACCTTGTTTTCTTGTTTATGGTAATTGCCAGTGTGCAACTTTGAAGTGCCAGAAATACATAAAATAAACTGAACTGTGGCAACTCACAGCATGTTATGTAATACATTAATAATGTAATAATGTACTGTGTATGTGTATATATATGTATATGTAATAATGTAATTAATAATGTAATAGGGGATGGGAATAGATGCAAACACTCCCCCAGCTCTCTTGATAGTTGCAGTTGAGACTCAGGCAGGGGCCCTGCAAGTGCATTGGGAGAGGTGAAAATGGTGATGGGTTTAGTGCCCTTTGACGGAGAGCAGCATCAGAATGTTATGTTGTGATGGTAGTTCCTGAGCTCATTGGTTTCCATCTGGTCTGGGTGTGGTGCCTCTGATCTGTAGTCCCAATGCTGATTGCAGAGGAGCAACCTTGCAGCTAGGTGAACCTCCTTTGTTTTAGGGAAAAGGATGCTAATGTATCCAAGAGCTTTGGCTTCGAAAGGACAGCAGAGCCAACTGCAAAGTGGAATGCATGACTGCATTTCTGAGCAGACCTCCCTCTCTCTTGCTGGTTGGGAAGCCTGGCTGGATGTGCTCGCAGTGGAAACGCTGACGTACCTGAGCATCTGTCACTGGATTCCAAGCAAGCAATTTCCTCTGCTCCCAGAACAATGAGGAAAGTGAGAGGAAATCCGAACAAACTCTCTGCGTGACAGGGAAAGGAGAGGAAACCTGAAACAATTCACTGGGCAGCAGTGGAAATGAAACTCCTGCATCCCACTGTGCTCAGGAGCAATGATTTTAAAATAATAAATTAAAAAAACCCAACAACACCAAAAAAACTCAGAAAGAAAAACCCAGTGTAGATTCTAGTTATGATCATATGTTTCAAAAATTACAGCAGTCTGAGCCATGAGTTTGCCATATATCATTAGTGCTAAAGGTTAAGCCTGGCCAGCACTTAGACATGAACTCTTATAAGGGTCACTGAGATGCCTCAGGAAATGGAGCTGGGGATGTGACGGGAAGTCACTGCTTGTGATTTTTTGTTGAACTCATTGTCCATATAATATGGTAGGAGCTGTTTCTGGTGAAATTCCAGTTTGGGTAATTCCCTTTTGTCAGTAGATGTATTTGAATAAAAGCTCCCTCCTGTCCTGAACTGCTGTTGGGAGCACTCGTGTGATAAAACAAATACCACTTCTAAATGGTGATTCCCTTTTTGTGCTTTTCAGCACACTGCAGATTATACTGGATTTAGAAATTTTCACTCCAGGGCTTTTAGACATTGCTTTTGACCAAATACGTCCCTAGCCCTACTCAGGGCTAGGCTCAGTCTTCCTTAGAGCAGATGGGCTGGGAGCATCCGCAGCAGATGAATTTTAGTGCAGGTATAATGCCAACTGTTTCATAAGGGATGCATAATAAGACAAGATGGACTGTGTGTATAGTAGGTCACAGTTAATGGTAAATGGTCCTGTCTACCCTCTGGGAGACTATTGGATATCCTGACTCCCTGACTTTACTTGGGGTCCTTTGTCATAGACACCTTTTTATGCTTTCTAAACATAGTATGGGACTTTGTGTTAAAATTATGTTTACATTGAATCATTCCTCCCTGCAGCAGTTTTGATAAAAGGGGGGTAAAAATGGCATCAGAAGGCCAGGCTTCATAACTGCCAGCCCAGGCTAAACATCAAATCACACACATACCCTTCTCCCCCTGCTGCCTAGCTACCAAAGGAAGGGTTCCACGAGCATATCTACTACTTTGAAGGGTAAATAATATAACTACTAGCAAAAAACCCGCTTATCAAAGACAGTTTTCCCAAATGTTGCTTGTGACTCTAAGGGAGTCACAATATTGGAACTAAGCCAATACTAATACTGGCATAGGTGAACCCCTGTCTTAGCCCAGGTCACTTGCTTCTGGTGCTTTCTTGGTACAAGTTCTGGTGCTCATCTGACCCAGCAGTGAGCTGTTTCAGGGAGGAAGAGGAGTAAGAAATGAATCTTACCCCCAAATCTGGTAGAGTTCTGCCAGCACAGCTCCGAAAGCTGGCTCCCCAGGGTATCACGAGATCCAGTGCTTACTGCATGGGTGGAGAGAGACATGCTCAGAGCTGGGTGAGGAGGATCTGATCACCTTCTGCCCTGTCTGCTAGCTGCTAGATCAAGAGTAGTTGAGTTGTGAGGGCTTAGACTTAGATTCACAGGACAACCTGGCTTAGAAAGTATCCAAGAGCACTGGATGGGTTTTGGAGCAAATGAAGTCACACAGGTCCTCTGCCTTGTGTAGGATTAGAGATCTTCCAGCCTGCAAGGCCCAGTCTTCGCGTGAGCCTCCCTTTGCATTCCTAGCAAACCAACCCAGGGAGGGGACTGTGCTGAGACCTGGTCAGGAGGGTGTGGTACTTTGGGCTCAATTACACTTGCACAGCAGTGCTGTGCAACAACTCAGATCCTGACTTTGAGTGAAGGGTTAGCCTAGGGGAAAACAGAAGCAGAATTTTTTGCCTGTGTGGCTGAGATGGGAACCAAATTATCTGATTTGTCCCCAGCTGCTGAAACAGCAGCTATGATTGGAGTGCAGGACTGTGTTGAGCAGAGAAAACCAGCCCTTGTGAAGATCTGAGCTCTCAAATTCAGATCCTTCTGCCAACTAGATTAGTCTGTTCAGAGCTGGTTTTGTTCCTATGCTCTTCCCTGTGTGTGGATGTGTGGACAAAGCTGCATTGCCAGAAAACTGGGCAGGAGGTAGAAATATATGTTACATAATTTTCTTTGTGAGGATAAAACCAGCCATCTCAGAAGCCTGGTGAAGTTGTAACTGATCTGGTGGAGTTAGCTGGTGATATGCTGGAGCACTAGAAAAAAATTTGCATTGTATCTGCCTTTGCATAGTGTGCAGTTCACACTCCCAAAACACACTTACATGCTCACCCATACACACCTCAGTGTTTGCATGTCAGAGACCAACATCCACAGTGTACATGGACTAATGTGCACACCAGGATATGCACTCACACAGGCATAAACACATACACTCATACACAAATGCCAGCTGTGTGGCATGGAGTTGATGACCTCATTTTCCATTCTCACCTTCTGAACATGTCCAGCTGTTCATATCGATTCCCTGGCTCCAGTGCCTGGAGCATGAAATGGACCAGGGTGAGCCAGGGGGCAGAAATGTGATCACATGCACGTGTCCAGAGAGACACTGACACAAAAGTGCTTCATATTTATTTAATCAAACTAGCAGTGTACTTGTTCATTTCTGGCAAACAGGCTTGAGCATTACAAGCATCTGAGTCACACTCTGAGGGACCAAAGCTTTTGTTCTCCTTATGTGTAAAAACAAATGCTGATGTCATGAGAGGAAGAGACAAAAGGGAACGAGAATTCAAATTTTGTGAGATGGAGTGTTGCCCTTCCTAAGAGTTTGCTCAGTGTTACAGAATTAGAGAGTGAGTTTTTCTAATCACTTTGATTCATACATCTGCAGGGAAGTTTCCCTTATCCACTGGTGCATACTTGTGGACGTGGAATTATCCCTGCATTAACTTGTCTAGTCGTCTCAAGCTAGTTTCTGGGGTCTCTTCCTTGTACCTCTTCCACGTACTGACTTGATCCCCATCATCACCATACTTGAGCACTTTTCAGTATTTGTCCCAGAAACATACTTGTGAGGTAAGGAAGTGCTACTATCCCCATTTTTAGACAGAGAACTGAGACACTGAGGGGTCAGAAATCACAAAGGACATATTTAGCAGAACAGTCACTTGAAACAGGGTCCCCGTCTTTCCTCCTGCTTCGTAAATGCTCTGCCACTGAATCATCCTCCTCCTTTGCACCCCTCTTGAGTATTAGTACCAATATATATTTTGCTAACATGAAGCCTTCCCTGGGAAGCATTGCTAGGAGTATGTCCACCTCTCCATGAGTGCTGCCTCCTCCCTCACAGACAAACCACTGTGGGTCTCACAGGCTGCTTGACTGCATGGAGAGTGGCATCTCCACCTCTCCGATGTGCTCCCATCACAGCTGGGCTCCAGCTCAGTCCAGTAACACCAACCTATGCTTCCCTCCTTGCTTTCTTCCACCAGTGCCCTGAGGCAGGCTCTTGTCCCAGGGTCACTGACCTGTCCTTCTCCCTGTTTTGGTTCTTAAGATCTGTCCCTGATTGACTGTGTTTCACCTATTTTATAACTACCAGCATTCAGGCCATGCTTTCCTTTTCCTACAGGGACTTGCCCTCCCTCATAGCCAAAGAACAGGTAACTTGCTCTCACATGCCACAGACTTGCTTTGCCTCCAAGAACAGCTGCTTTCCTTTGGAGCAGAGGCCTCTTTATAGAAGAGAAAAAGTATACATCTTTAAATACAATATCAAAACCTTAAAATAATCCTATGTAAATAAATAGAACACAAAGATCGCAGTTCTCAGCCTGGAGAGTTTTCTTTAAAAGGGATAACAATTTCTGGCCCTGCTATTTCACCCTGGGATGATGGGCCATCCATACAGTCTGTCGTATCTGGAGCTCTTTCCTTCAAAAGCCTTTCCAGATGTACCTTGGTAATAGGACTGTAGTCTGCTGGAAATTGGCAGCTGCTGGCTTTTTGAGGGTACCCTAGCCCTTTTAGCATTCATAGATTCATAACTTATTTACAAACCAGGTTCAGTCAGCACCAGGACTGCCCGGGTTTCACCAGGCTCCTGACCTGCTTCTTTTTGCTGCCTTGGGGAAGCAGGGCCGGGGAGATGGCTGGGGAAACATGGGTCTGAGGAACAGCCACCTACCCCTGCCTTCAGGCTCTGAAATCTGCTGCTGTGTGCACAATAGTCCACGTGTCCATCATAACCTCCAACCTGAATCAGGTGCTACTGTCAGTTGGTGGGGGGTGTGTGTGTGTAAGTTTTAGCTTCCTATCAGGAAGGAGTTTGTGTTCAGATATAGATAAGGCACATGACAGATGTGCACACCTGTGTGGATTAGCACCACCAATATTATGATAGGAACAGGTAGCAGTGCTAACGGTGACAATTAATAATGTAATGTCTCCAAGCCCAGTTTTAATTATTGGGCAAACATTGTTTCAGCTGGATGGTCTCAGAATCTCAGCAGTGGTTTTAGCATCCAAGTTGAGTCTCCTTGTGCATGGGGAAAGCTCTGTCCTGGACTCAAGAAGTTCACAGACTTCATCCATTGCCCTGGTGCAGGTCTCAAGGTTGGCAGCCAGCTTCTGGATTTTGGCCTTCAGCACAGCCTGGCTCACTTTTGTGACCTCCTTTGTGTATTCTGGCACGAGGAAGCTGTGGGAGCCGCAGAAGACCATGAAGCAGACGGAGTTGTACAGTGAGATGGAGGCCCTCTTCTCTGACTGGCGCAGTGTGGGGTCCCCTGGGCCCTGCCCACGGCGGAGGAACTCCAGGCAGCCGAGTATTTCCCTCATCTGTTTCCGACAAGTCACTGCGATTTCCTGCACCTTCCTCACCTCCCGGGAATTGCAGAGCACTAAAGAGAGATCGGAGGTGATGCTGACGGCCCCCCCGGCTGTGGCCAGGCCCAGACCCACAGCTGACGCCAGGAGAGAGGCTCCCAGCGTCACTGGGCTCAGGGACAGCCCCACAATGGCTGTGACTGCTCCTGCAGCAGTCAGGGTGCTTCCGCTGACATTGGCAATCAGGGACCTTTTGCGGAGCTTGTTGAGTTTACGAGCCACCTTGTGAAGGTGAGCAATTTGGCCACGCAGCCTCTGTCTCTGATCCAGCAGCGCTATGTGGAAGTGGTGTGTGGGGTCTAGTGTTTGGGGAAAAGCAGCACCGTTCCTCTCCATGGCCTCTGTCCAGAAACAGAAAAGGCTGGGTTGGGATTTATGTTAAAAAAACCCATGAGACATGCTCAGCCTGGACCACCATTTCAGGGATGGCATCCAGCCAATTGTTTTTTTTTCTTCATCCAGCTACATGAAAGGTTTGCTGTCTGCACACACGTACACACTCACGTACACACACACACACATGCACATACACACAGGTACATTTAATTACCATATTCCCCTGTAACTTTAAGACAGATGAACTTTTAAATGTTTTTTCTTGTTCCTTGAGAAGACTAAAATATCTTAAGGGCTGGAGTCAGATGTGCTGTTGTTATTACCTCTGTGAAGACACAAAACATCTCTTCCAACCCTGGGGACAGAAATTCCCTTGAGATTAAGTGACTCAGCACCCAGAGCATTAATGCTGCCAGAACTAATATGTTGTCCCCATGATGGGATTCAGAGGATCTGCAATATTCAAGGGCATCTTTCAGAAGAAAAGTCAGGTTCTGAGGAGGTGAAATCCACCCATCCCGGGTTGCTATTTAGGGGTCATTTCCCATTAAAGGAGGACAGAGGGAAGCAGCTGAGGGGTGTCAAGGTCTGACTTTTCTCTCTAGGAGGTGAGAAGCTCATTGATGCCTCACATGGGTATTATGAACATCCTTTCTTTAAGCCTAGGCAACTCAAGGTCCTGCAGCATTTTTTTCCTATTGTAACCTGGCGTCAGGATCTGGACAGAGATGGGAACCATTGTTCTGTGGTACTGGTCCAACCTATGGTAGTAGATCCCCAGTGACAGTGGCAAGAAGGCCTATGGACCTTGTTTATAAGAAGGGTGCATCAGAAAAGTGAGCTCACTTTCAGTGCGCACTCCCTTGGGGATGGGGGAACAGGAGAAATGCAGGGGCTTGTGAATAGAAAAGGCTTGAAAACTGCTGGCTATGGCAACCTCCCCTGGAAGAGTGTTTTCCCTTCGAGAGGGTAAATCTTCAGAGTTTTGATGCTAGGCTATCTCTGTTCGCTGTCTCTGTTGTTTGTTACAAGGGTAGAAATCAATGTTCCAATAAACATTTGCAAGTTGCTCTAGGGCTGCAAAGTGCTTTACAAAGAAAGCCTTAACCCTGTTTACATATAGGGCAACTGAGGCAAAGGAGGCAACAGGAGTGATGTAGCATTGCCAGTTGTCTGGTTGGAGCAGAGCTTTTGTGCTCCACAACACTGCACTGTGCACAAGACTGTGCTGCGTCTGCACCTAGCAAAGTCTAGCCATGGAGCTAAGAAGCTGCAGTCCATAATGCCCTCGTAGACAAAAGAAGTCTCTGTAGCAGAAAGACCCTCTCCGAGAGCCAACTAAGCAAAACTATTCATTGCTGAAGCCACCTTTTCACTGCTAAGTCTTCTCTACAGTGTGAACTGGAGGTGCCTGGTCCCTCACACAGGCACACTATATAGTTAGGATCCTTGGGGCTTTCATTCTGCAGAATCCCTGTGGTTCAGAAGGAGGAAACCTTCTACCATAAAGAGTCTTTCCATCCTGAAGTGTGTAAGTGAATAATTCTCACTGCAATTTTTTCCCTCTATTTGTCCTAACCCATCTCACACAGAAACCTTTAGGACCTCCCCCTATGCCCTTCAGAATGATGACTCCAGTCTCTCTTGGTATCATGGGGCCATTTGAGCCACTTAGTACATTGTGCTTTTCTTAGCTGGAGGCAGCATCCTCTTATTTTTTACACTATAGTCAGAGATGAAGCTGAAAGCCCAAGGACTAACACTAAGCTAAATGGATGCCGGCATTAAAATGAACAATGAGCATATCATCAATAACTTAACAATAGATCAATATGATGATCATTAATATATCGATTCCTGTAGCCTCTTAACAATTTGTTCTGCAGATTTTCTTGCTGAGAACAGTCTCAGGTAATAACAGTGGCCATCTCACTGCGGTTAGTAGAACAGTCATTCAATATACAGCATAAGCCGTACAGTGATGCATGTCTTTTGAATACACTGATTTATGTCAGCAGAAAGGAAAACAAAACCAACTCCTGCTCTTAGAGAAAAATCTCCCCAATAATAAATGCATACATTAGTCCAAAACCTTCAAACACTTTCCTAATACAGTACTGAGAGACTACAAAAAATACTGGTTCAAACTTACCTTTAGTTTCCAGCTGACCTCCCCAAAGACAAATTTTGATCTGTTTCTGGAGGAGACCAATTTATAGCTCCTGTGGACCAATTGCTGTGATGGGAATGCTTTGCCTCATACTGGGAGTTTGCCATTTCCTGCTCTCCCTTGTGCAGAAGGATGTGACACACTGGAAAGTGACCTGCGGGACAGCGAGCACACATCATGTTCAGGAAACGATCCCTGCAAATGAACATTGTGTGTTTGCTTTTCCTGAAGTGTAGGGGGAAAAAAAATTTTAAAAATCTCAGCCTTTTCCTGGCGCTGAGCTAGTTCAGCCATTCCCCCCAGGGAACAGTTGCCTTTCCTTTCCCTGAAATAGTAACTGACTTTACTCTGTGCTGGAGCCGCCAATTGCTTGATGACTGAAGTTTCCCCCAACCACAGGTTTAGAGCCAGTGGATCATCAGTCAGCCAACTACTTCATTCAAGGCCAGTGTACTTTTAAAATCTCAGCTCTTTGGGACAATCGTGTGTGTGTGACTGGCTGGAGCACAGCAGTGCTGTGTGAGAGCTCCGGCAGTGCTCCACTCCATAAAAGGGAAGCAGCTCCACAGCAAGATGATTGCTCTGAATTCCCATTCCTTCTCCTTCTGAGTAGATAAAACCATGCAGCATCTTGCAAAAGGAGTGATATCCCTGTATTTTTGCTGTTTCTTAACTATGGGCACCGTGATGGTTGAGAAACAACCATATTGTTTTCCTAAGGTGCCTGCCCAGAAATCAATGAACAGAAAGAAAGGGTCATTGAGATCCTCTCTTTTGCTGCCTGCTGTTGCCTGGCAGTTGTGTCCACATACAGATGTGGCCAGAGGGAGGAAGTTATGAATGTACTGGGGAGGAACAGCCTAAGTGATACTCCTGGCGCTGCCTTTTACACCGAGCTGGGGTCAGCTTTAATCAAAGACAGATACTTTGGATGGGTTCAGGAAAAAAGGATTTTTTGAAGGCACTAAGTGGTGCAGCCCACCTTAGACCAACACGGCATGTGTCCTTATTGACACAGGGCCTGTGGTGCCAGGGACATCTGTTTTGAACAGTTGTGCTTGAAGACGGGGCATCTACTTTCTTGCTTGGTGGCTTCTTACTCTTCAGGGCTGTTTGTTGACAGGGAACCTCTGATTGTGCCCTAGTGTCCCCCTGGCCCAGCTAATCTGAAAGCTACCTAGCTGTCACTGAGTGGCGAGGCTTTACTCTTGAATGATGAGATGCATAGCCACACAATTCTGGAGCTGACTTTAGGAAGGGATAAGGACTGAGAGGCAGCAGGCAGGGAGAGGAGAAGGCTGGGATTATTAATTTTAACAGAAGTTTAGTTTTAGATCATCTTAAAATGACTGTGAAACAGTATGTCAAGTGTTTTGTTGGGGGTGAACCTGCGTGAGATGGGGCATGAACAAATAAATAACATTGAAGAGCTACTTCAACCTGTCACAGACCTGAAAAGAGAAAATATTGTTTTGAAGATGCTTAAATAAGCAATCATGGTCTGTTACACTTTGTACACATTGCACGTTAACAGGAAGGTGAGTTTTGACACTGAAGGAAACTGTGCTTTAGCCCTTCCCTTTGTTTTAGCAAACATATGCTTGAATTGGAGCGCATCTGCCTTGGCGAAGGTTTGCAGTTGATAGACACAAGAGTTCTTTTGCACATTCCCAAATAGAATAGGCTTTTATAGTGTAACTGCATCTACATTAGGACTTGTGCCAGCAGAGATGTCCTTGTTCAGACAGTGAGTTTTGTTAAAAATGAAAAAATGAAGAAAAGAAAAAAAAAAAAGCGATCTAGAATGAGCCTGAGAAGAAGACACAGTTTTGGTTGCTCTTCTTCCTTTCCCAGTGCTCTTCTGTCAATGTACTCAGCTGCAAAATGTTGGCAGAAACCCCTGCGATGCTCAGTGTGTGGGCGAGGACATGATTAGAGTGCAGAAGAGACAATTCATTTTTTTATAGTATTCCCTCACAGAGTCTTCTGCACACTGAAAGACCTGCACTTCACACAAGATAAGATATTGGTCTCAGCCTAGGATGGTTTCTCACAGGGGTCATCCCTGGGCTCCTTCACTGTCTAAAGAGAATGTTTCCCCATAATCCACTCCAATAATGAGATGCATACTGAGGAAGTAAGGACTTCCCGTAGGGAGCTACGGATGTCAACTTGATTTTAAAAGAGGAATGTGTATTAGAATAAGAAACATTATTTCCTAGGGAGTTGCCCTACAGCAGTATGCTGTGATCTGTTTTCGTCCCTGCTGACACTCTCACAAGCATCCCTTTGGATGTGCTGGTCTTCTCTCCCACTGATAATTACAGAAACTCCCTCTAGCAAAGGTGAGCAGTTAGGAATGGGAGCCGGATGGAAGAGGAGCATCTTCTCTGACCACCTCCCAGGGACTGAAAGGTTTTCAATGCCATTAGTGCATCTGCACAGATGTGAGCACATCTGCTGAGTCATCAGGTAGGTTCCAGGGGCCTGCCTGGAGTGAATCTTAGCTACCAGGGATGTCAAGGCTTGTGGGGTAGGTGTGGCCTTCACTGGGTAGTGCTGCAAGCTAGCAAAGGCCTCCCCATCCTGCCTGCTGTAGGTTTTCACCCAATCCCTCTGCCACTGCAGTCTCTTCATTCTCGGCCTGCAAAGTACTTGGGCTTTAGGGTAGAAGGGGCACAGCAGGTGTTTCACAACTGCCCTGGCCAAAAATGGTCCCTCTGCTCCACCCTTTCCCATCTAGCCACATCCTCTTGAAATGGGCAGAAGCCAGACCCATGCAAAATCTGCCCTGAAGGCATTTTGTTGGAGCAGATGACCAGCAAGGGGAAGGAAGGATGTTTTATTGCCTCAGCTCTCTTCCTTCCAGTGGATTTTGGCAGAAAGGACTGGTCTTTCTGCTCTTGTTCTCTCCAGCAGAAGGGATATATAGCAGAAGTGTTTATTCTGAAGCTGTTTGGAGCAATGTAACATTTGAATGTAAATGTGTAACATTTGAAGCTGGACTTTCAAAGATATACTTCCTTTATTAACTTTTTTTTTTATCAAATAATTGAATAAATTTGTGTACATTTACATTCCGGTATCATCTTTGTAACAGGGGATTTCTGTCATGCTTGGTACTTTCAACCTTAACTGCTGGATCCTGGGGCTAAAAGTTGTTGGTTTTTTGGTTTTTTTTTTTTTCTTTTTCCTGTGGTCAGTTGAATTGATGACAAACTTTAACTCTTCACAGCAAGACATTTGTTCAAATTCAGTGGGAACTTGAATAGGCCAAAACTAAAACAAATAAAGCAAATTAGATCAAAAAGGGCTGCATCAGCTTTTAGTAACCTTATCAGTAGATCAAAATTAATTTTTTGAAAGCATTCCAGACTAAGACAGGCTGCTCTGGGCTCTGGTCACTGGTGTGTGTGGGACTTCAGCTGGGCTTGGAGAAAGTTATGAAGAGCAGGGCAGGGTGGGGGGAATGGGAGAGCCTGTGGGATGGAAACACCTCTTGCTAGTTCCAGTTAAGTAGGATGTTAGCTGAGTGCATTGACTGTGCCTGGTCCTGCCTTGTGAGCAGGCATTCATGTGACAAAAATACCATACTAAATTGCCTTGTCAAAACACTGCCAGCACTGTCTGCAGAGATCAAGTATTTATTTGGACATAGAGAATGAATTTCTGCAACGGACTTTAACAAACTGGTTTATACTGCCATTTGCCACCGTTAATTGTATGTTTCAATGCAGGCTGTATGGCATAAGGCTCGCTCTCTGATATACAAAAACACAACTCCCCACTTAGCCATGTGTCTCCAGCCTTGCTCATGGCACAGCTGATGTGACTGAGTGCGGCTGTATGCAGGTTCTGCTGAGACCAGTGCTGCTGGAGGACTTTTCTCTCTTCAGTGTCTCAGCAGTGGCAGCAGCAGCAGCACCACAATAAACAAGTCTGGCTTCCTGTACCGACAAGCACTGTAGAGACTAGAGAATCGTTCCCATGTCTCCAGAACTGCAAAGAAACCTAATAGCTTGGTGAAAAATAGAAATTAGGTAGCCTGGTTTTTTTGTGGCTTTTTTCCTGTGGACTTCTTGATGGCCGAGCTCATGTTGCAACACGTCTCTTGAAGGAGACATGTTTTTAGTGGGTCTGGGAGGTGCTCCCAAGGACCACAGTTTGAATGGGAAGGAAAATCAGCTCATCTTGGAAGCATGGTCCCAACATGTCTTTACCAATTAAACTAATGGGCTGGAAAGACTCAGGTATAAATCCCCCAAACCAGTCTTGGAAGCCTTGGGATAACAGATTACTGAGTAGATGTAGCATTTATTAGCTAGGAAATGGGAGTGTCTGTGTTTCCATCAGGCAGCACAGGAAGAGTTTTTACCTGGCTCCCCTATTTGCCCCCTACCAGTAGCAGATTGTTGTCTGGGTTAATGATCTCTAACAGACATACTCTCGCTATCTCTTGCTCCTCAACTCTTGCTCTCAATTGCTCTGATATGGCCATTGATGAAGTAACAAGTCTCAGCTTTGATGGTACCTAGAAAAACTCTAAACTCAGAGGCTTGAGAGCACCAAGCAACAATTCACTAATCAGTCATGGTGGAGGGAAGGGCTAGGAAAACATACCTTTATCGGGAAGATTGGATTTGGTATCATCCTGCATTCGCACAATGAAAAGTTCTCGATCCTGTCTCTGTACTTGGCACTGGCCAAGGCCAGAAAGTTGCAGTGATTGGGTTCACCCCACATCTCTGTGCACTTCCCTACCAGCTACCTGGGCAGTGGCTGGGAAATGCAATTTCAAATGTGCTGTGCTCTAATATTGAACCAATACATAGATAAATAAAAGTAAAATAGTAAATAAATAAAACCAAAGAATTGTGAGATGGTGTGGGGTCTCAGTGCACTGATGTTTTCTGACTTAAATTTTACAAAGAAAACATAACTATTTTACTATTTTAATGAACTTTAGTATTTCTTTTTTAATATATGAAAGAAAAGGAGTATGTTTTTAGAATTTATGCTTTCATTTAATCTTAATTCTTCTCTTGCTTCTTCAAATTAACCAAATTGTTCTATTGTACATTATCTGCAGCTAGTCAAGAGACATATTTAATATTCACATACACGGGCATTTCATTGAAAAATAACTTAGATAAGAGAACTTGCAATCAAATTTAGGTATTGGAGATGGAGCGATTTGGATAGATTGAGGCTGCATTGCAGGTCTGCATATTAATTACATACCAGTTTTATCAATGATGCTGACTTTGTGTTAGGAATTTTCAGCTCAAAACCCTCAAATTTCATAAAGGAGGATTCGACTTGTCCTGAAATGGTCACAGTCATGTGTCACTTGCATTCCTTCATCGTGAAATAAGAGAGTTTATCCACAGTCCTTATAGAAACTGATGCTACATTTGAAGAAGATGAACCCAAAGTTGAGAGGTTTGGACATTTTTGAGAGTTTTTTAAAACACTTGCAAGATTCGTTTTTGAGGGGTTTGTTTTGTTTTAATTATTATTAATTTCATATGGTTAAGCTTTTACTAACAGGATTAATGTTCAATAGGAAACATTCCATATAAAAAATGCACTGTGATGAAAACAAAATAATGGAATTCATTGCATTGATTAACCCCTCCATCTGGCACCGTAGAAACATGACAGACACACAAGGGCCTAAAGAAGTCCAGGAAAAGTTACAAACTGTTACCTTGAACTTCAGACGGAGATGCATCTCACCTAATTTCAGCCCTCTTCAGAGATTCACATGCAGGCAGCTCATTCACTTTCCGAAGCTCCCTCTAGAGCCAGGAGAAGAAACAGCCATCCCCAAAGGCTGGTTCAATCCACCGCTTTCAGGCACCTGCTCTGTAATACGTGACTTATTATAGACAGCAATTCTTTATCCCTCTCCTGCCCTGATCGATGTCCCCCATGTTTGTTAGTTTTATGCTCCAGTTCCAAAGGTCCTGTCCCACAGGGACTGCTCTGGGCCAAGATGGTCCCTGTAACCCAGCACTTGGCGTCCTGGAGTGCTAGTAGGCGATGCTGTTGTGGAAGATTGTGGGTGGCAGTGGTACATCCCCTGCAATAATAGGCCACTCTTGCCCACGGATTTAGCTGGTACCTTTTGACCTTGCTAATGCCAGCTGCCTCCACTGCCTCCTGGGACAGTAAAGTCCAGAAGTTCCCAGTTACTCATGGTATAAAGAAGTATTTTCTTTTGCCTGTTTTCAGCTAATGTATTCCTTTCATAGAGTGACCCTTATGCTAGCTGTGTGGGATCAGGGAAAGAAAAGTCCATGGGTTTGGTGATCCTGCACTGCACGGTGCATGGCATGTGGTCCCCACTCATGCTCATGAGTGACAAGTTATCTGCCACATTCTCAGGATTAGCAGAGAACATGTATGTACAAGCCAGACATGTCCAGAAGAACACAGGGCTTTGCAGAGCTGCACTTGGGAATGCAAAGAAAGCATTTGATGGATAACATTGCTGCATCACAGTCCTAATGGTTTCTTCTAGTTCCAGGGAGACTAAAATTCAGTTTTAAATGGCTAAATCTGAACTAAAAGCAAAGGACAACCAAAGCAAACGAACAATTCACAAATCATTACTATTTTTGTCAAGCCAGGACTTTTATTTTCAGGTCAGGTCTTCCATTCTCAAAATATGATAGCTGTAAGGTGATTCCTCTTGGTAAGTCACCAGGGCTGGGAAAAATAATCTTATCATAGAATCGTATCATAGAATGGTTTGGGTTGGAAGGGACCTTAGAGATCATCTAGTTCCAATACCCCTGCCATGGGCAGGAACACCTTCCACTAGACTTGGAGGTCCAAATCAGAAACATTTTGTCCTATTGACAATGTGCTTAGAGGGAGGGAGAAAGGGAAATGCTGCCTCACTAAAAGCCAGATAGATCTTTTTGTACCTTTGTTAGTATTAACATTAATTAGCATTAACATTAACATTAGCATTAACACCTGGTGCGAGGGCCTCAGAAATTACTTATTACACATTCCCCAGACCTGATCAGAAAGAATAGCTGTCAGTAATATAAAACTCTTTGAAGGGAAATTTATGAAGAGGGAGTGGTAGTCTCACGAAGGAGCTGAGGGCATATTTCAAACACAGCACCAGATCTGTTAATGGGAGATCTGGCAAGAGCAAGTCACCACTCCCTGTGAGGCCTGGGAGCCTGCATTTCCAGAAGAGGGGAAACTGGCCAGCTGCAGAGCCAGGACATGATGGAGATGGGAGCTTGGCGTTTCTCCCAGGCTCCTAATTCAGATGTGTGCCGTGCCTGAGTGTTCTGCTGCCCGGTGTCCCTGAATCAATTTCATGAGACTACAGGGTTGGTCAGCAGATGCTTTTGTCCCAGGTGGATTTGGCCTGCTTCCAGCACCCTCCTGAACAAATGATCAGGACATAGGAGGGAGGAAAGGAAACGTGGGAGAGAATGCACTTCCCTGCATCTGCAGATACACCCAACACGATTAGCAGAAGCCATAAGGGCAGGGCATGGCTGAGTGACCCCATGGTTTAAAAACACATGCATTTTTAAAAAATATTTTCTAAAAATGGCATCATTCTGGGAGCTGCAAAGTCTTGGAGGGGTAGTAAACCTCTCTGTTAGTGTTTGATCAAATACAGCCCTTGAAAAGATCAGGTAGTGCCTCTTTTTTACCAGTCCAGTAATATAGAAAACCCCAGCCCACCCCAAAACAAAACAAAACAAAAGAAGGAAACAAAAATTTTAAAAATATATTTCCTTAGCTAGTCTTTAATTTTTTTCTAACCCATCCCAGATACAAATAGTAAAGAGAGACCTGGCTGTTGGGTCTAGCTGAGCTGGGCCTAGGATAAGACTTATAGAGGACAGTAAAGTTGTTTGTATCTCCCCAGGTTGGATGGAGCCAAGATAAATCCTGTTGTCACTGAGGGCAATCCAGAACATCTTCTACCTTACACTTTGCTTCTTATTGCCAGAAGATGCTCTGCAAATTACTGGGGTGACATGAGGGGATTCTCCTCTGAAATACCCAAAAAAGTATTTTCAAGGAAGATTCTGTAAAAAAGACCATCTTAACACCATTTCCTTTGAGCTCCATGATATTTGGAGCTCTGGGGAAAGGAGAACCCTAAACTGCCCCAGTGAAGAATTAGATTACCAAGGACCACTCTTCTGACTCATGCTTATATCAGGATCACTGTCCACACAAGTACTATGCACAAGAGATGCTTGTGTGGAAGACAATCTCCTCTTTATTTCCTCACAGGCTACATGTGGCTACATGTTTAATTTAGCTGTTAAAACAGCTTTTCCCAGATTATTTTGTAGCCTGTCTCCTCATCATATGAGCTCTACCACTCACTCTACCTAACCCACTCCTGGAGGACACATCCAGGTGACTTGGGAGAACTTCTCAAGAGGACAACTCCGGAGTAAGCTGCCAGACTGAAGTACGCCATTCCCATGTGCATACAGGGTCTTGTGGCTCATGCTTGCTCCACACCACATATACAGAACCCACTTCTACAATGCATGTTCCTTGCAGTATCCCCAACAGGGCCCTTTTAGCACTCATTCTGTCCCCACTTTGTGCACACATGCTAGGTCCAGCATCCAGCTTTCCAGCCTAACTCCCTGTTTTGAGACACAGGTTGGGAAGAACTGGGGCTGGAGGGCGAGAGGAGTTTCCCACTACTCTGGGAAAGGACATGAGGATGACAAACTTCACAGGGTACCCGGGTGGCTCCTAGGATAAGTCAGAGAGGGGTGCATTGTGTCATAGTAAAAGGAAGGAGAAAAGCTCTAGATTCAATGTATAAGCTCCTGGGGAAGAAGTTGAAAATCAGAATGTCTACTCTTGCTTGCTGCTGAAAAGCTCCCAGTGTGCTGCCTGGGACCAGGGAGGGATGTGGATGGCAGTTTCACAGCCTGGCTGAGAATAAGGTTTCAGCAGGAACTGGGAACACTTCTGTACTACAGAGTACTTGTATAGGAGGGATGGACCTCATCTGGATCAAAAGAGAAATGGGCTTCTGGCTATGAGCACGCAGGAGGTTGTCAGTAAGCTTTTTAACTGAGGAGTGAGGGAAAGTCAACCAGTGGTGACATTTTTCAGGATGGTGTTCCCAAGGACAAGACATAGCAAATTCTGTAGCCTCTAAGGAAGGATGCATCAGGGGATAGCATAAAACAAGAGGGTTAGCCTTCAAAGAGAAGGCCAGGGAACCAAATGGATGCTGTGATTGTCTCAACATCAGGGCTTGAAGCCTGGGAAACAAGACAGAAGCACTGGCACATTTTGTTGATATAGTAGTCATTTTGGAAATCTTGAGCTTGTTAAAAAGCTCAAAGGAACAGCTGGGAGGATTAAATTCCCACAGGTGGGTGGACATGGCTGAAGTGACCGTGCTGGGGACACAGTGATAGGGCTACCACCCACCTGGAAAGGCCTGAAAAAGGGAAAGATGATGGTGCTGATAACAGGAGGGACGGTTGAGAGTAAGAAAGCGTAATTCAAAAAGCTGCAGGTGTGTCTGAGTAAAGAACACAGAAAAGAACAGAAACACTATCAGATTAAGCATAAAAATATAACTGAGCTGTCCAAAAAGGGATTAGAAGATCAGATAGTTAAAAAATCAAAACTAGTACTAAATCCTCCATCTGTCACAACAGCAGCAAAAATCCTGCTGACCTTAAAGAAAAGTCAACAGCAGCAGGATAAAAGGGAAAATCTAGCATGGATAACTATTTGATAGAAGGTTGAAAAAAGCATGAGACTAAATAGAGGAAGGTCACCAGGGAGTTCTGCAGGGGTCTGCACTAGGATCTGTGCTCTTTAACAAGTTCCTACATGATGTGGGAAAAGGGGTGAACAGTGAGATGATAGGGTTTGCTGACAATATGACTGGCCAAAGCACTGGTGCAGTTGTTTGTTTGGAGAAGCTTTTGCTTCAGTGAATATCAACAAAAATGCAATGTGAGGTTGATGTTCACTAAGTATCATCTTAAGCCATGTTTGCTCTTACAGCTTGGGGCAGGGTGGGATAGGGTGGGATAATTGAAAAAGATCATTTGGAACTTTGGTTCAGAGAGCTTTGGCAGAGCTGCAGTGTGGAGGGCAGTCACTGGTCTGCCATTTGCTCCTGCTGCGTGCAAGGACACTTCTGTCTAGAGCATCCCCATCTCCGGACACCCCAGACCTCCCTGGACTGGTGCTGTGCACTGTGGTGGTGCCATCAGATGGCCGTGATCCTAGGGAAGGTTTCCTTCTGTACCTCCAAACATTGCTCATACAGACAGGTATTGCTGCTTGCATCCATACTGAACTCAGTATTTGGCAGGGGGTATTTGGCTGTTGGGACAGCCTTTATGTCCATCTTGAATCAAGATTCTGACAAACTTGCTTTGGAGACTGGTTGTGGACTCTGTCTTTAAGGACAAATTGTGTTCTTGATACCTAGATCAGATTTTAATCCAAATCCACAAGACTAACATCTCTTGGAGTATTTTAGGGCTCCCCTCGAGGCTGGGTATTATTATTTGCAGCACATCAGATACTGAATGACTGTACGGATCAGATGACAACATTTTGTATTGACCTGGCATAACTCTAGGAAAACATTTTCACACTTGAAGCTGTTCTACGGGCTTGGAGAACTGGAACTGGGCAGAGAGCATGGATACGGCCTCTTATTGTCAGCCCTTGCTTGAACACAGTGCAGTCAGGGAGCTGAATCAGGTCTCAGAAAGCAAATATGTTGCTCTATTTTATGCCTCTTTAGAGAGGTGTCTGGAGATGGGCATCCTTCTTCTTTCAGCTTTAGTACAGACCACGCATTGCACCTGAAACACTTTTTTCTTCTTTAGTCGTTCTATAGGCAGGTCTTCCCACAGTGAGTGCTCATGAAGAAGCCTAGCAAAAAGCAGCCTCTTTCCACAAAACCTTCTCCTCAGTAGGAGTCTTTTCCTCCTTAGCACAGTAGACTGTAAGTAGGCATTAGTAATTTGGCCACCTACTTCTCACCACCTTTTACATTTCAGGAACCATACGGTGGCTGACACATTTCCTGATGTATATTCAAAAATCACATCAGTTTGGATCCAGGACCTCTGACTACCAACGTGAGGCTACAGACAACTCACACTTTCTTGCTTTTCTGCAGCAGTCTCAATAAACTTGGGAGGTGCCTGTCAACACCTGATGTGCAGGGAAAAAGAGGTAGGGAGGAAGCTGGTAGTTTGCTCATTGCATGGTAGGCAGAGCCAAATGGTGAATGCAGGTGGCCTCAGTTTCAGATGAGTGTTTGCTCCCTGAGGCTGCTCTGTGACCTAGCACAGCTTTTGTGACACTGATCAGGCCATGATTTTAAATTTCCTTGTTCTGAGCCTCTTCAAGACTGAAGGGTGAGACTTTCCCATTTTTAAGTGTATATCATACTTTGATTCTAGACAGCTCGATGTGAGGAATACTAATTCAGCCTTCAAGGCCACAGCATTCTTTTCTTTATATTTCTTGGAAAAGAAAAGGCATCAGTAGGCCAACAAGCATATTTCTCTTGTAAGGCCCCCGGGACAAAATTTCATTTTTTTTTCTGGAACAGCTGTCATAGGAATTTTCATTTGAATACATACCAGCAATAAGGAAATGATATTGCTTCATGTGGGTAATTTTTAAAAACCTCTTAGAAGCTGTTCATCCATTCAAAAGTACCAGAGGAGTCTAGTAGAAAAGGAACAAGAGACATGAATGTATTCAGGGTCCCAAAACTGAGCACTTTACGTAACACACCTTACATATGCTCAAAAAGAAGGTGGCAAAACACCCCACCAGAAGTATCCCTCCACCTCCAGCTCTTCTCTGACGAAGTCTGCTTGCCCAGCTCCACGCAGCTCCCCTGTTTTCACAGGTGCAGTAATGCCAGCAGCTATTTTTGCACTTAGCTCAGGGCAGCACTTCAGCTGCTGGACGTCTGTGCTGAACTGCTCCTTTCCTTTGCAGACTCTGCATCCCAGCGTCCTCTAGGAAAAGTGCAGGGAACGTCATCTTCAATCCCTGCCCTCCATCAACAGAGGGAGAGGAGTCAATCTCTTCTCCCTCAAGGACATTTGTCTACCTGTGCTGAGCCACTGTGTGCTTGTTTTTTGTGAGGTGACAGCTCATCTCCCTGGCTCCTCTGCAGAAAGTGGAGGGGTTGCAAACTGTATTTCAGCACTGTAGGTCACTGATGGTGGAAGAAGAGGAATGAGAAAAGTCAAATCTATCAGTTAGTAAAAGAAGAACAAAGATAGTAATGTAGGATCTTTCCATGGAGGCTGCAGAGGTGCCTAAATGCAGTGAGTGTTCTTCTGCAAACAGGTCTTTTCCCAAACTATGGGTCACAGCACTTGAGAGGAGAAACAGGTTCAAAAGGCAGCTCTTAAGTGTCTAGATTAATCAGAGAACAGCTAATATGCTTAGCTGCTGATAGCAAGTAAGGGCAGTTATCCTTTTGCTGGCTAGGGTGAGCACCCGTGTGGAGCAGGTGAGTCCCAAGGGTCGCCTGCCAGCCCAAAGTTTGAAATCAGCTGCCTTAGAGAAAAAACTGGCTGAGGCACCCCTGTGACATGAGTGTCATGGTTCAGAGTGTGATGGGAAAGGATGAGAGTTCCCACCGGCAGTTATTAGGGACACTTGTACATTGTCACCCAGACCAAAACTGTGGGTCAGCATTTTCTCCAGATAGCAGATAAAAGGTGGAACAAATGGGTCTTTCTACTGGCCCCTTTTGGGTTTTGTGACTGTGCTGGAGGGGATGAAAATGTTTTTATTTAGAAGGGCAGTCTGGCAACTAGAGCTGGCTGTTGCTCGTCCAAAACCTCTTGAGATGTTTCCCTGTGAGGGTCAATGAAATGAAGGTGGAAGGGTGTTTTATATCCAACTGAATGCTGTGGGCCCTATACCAGGTCAGCCAAGCCATTCCCACATTTTTATATGTTTGATGACAAAAGACTTAGGAATCACTAAACTGAGATGCAGGAACTGCTGTTCTCAGCTGTCCTGAACCTAAAGCTGTTGACTACATCCAATGTCAATAAGTGCAAGTGGCAGGAGAGTTTTGGTGTAACAAATCTGCTTCTCTGTCTACTAGGACTGTAGTCAAACATTTGAATGCAGCTTGGCCAAAATTGCTCTTTATTTTCTGGATCTAGAGGAATACTGAAGCAGTAGCTTTGAGAGAATTTCGTAGTCCCTGCTACAACAAGGAGGGGTCCTGTCAGGGAAACACCAGCCCTGCCTGTCCCTGCTCAGCATCTCCTGGAGCTCCCCCCACCCTGCCCAGGTTCCAGGACCTCATTGCACCCCCCTGGGGCCATCAGCTCCTACTCCAGTGGCACTGCAACTGGGCCAGTCTCAAGCTCCCCACGGCCCTGCCCGACCATGGCCCCACTGCACCAGGGGGGTGCCCGATGCCTGGGGCTGGGGCTGCGTCTGATCCCAGAGCCCCTCACCCAGACCTGATTCTGACCCCACCTGCAGACTAAGGTCCTGGCCTGGCCAGTGTGTGTACAGGAGGGAGCTGAGGTTTGTGACAAATTAAAAATTTAAATGGGCAAGACAAATTCATTGCATTTTGAATGGGTTTTGATTTTCCCCCTGTGAAATTAGATGAATCATCTCTGAACTGGTTTTCTGCTGACAGGAAATGGTGACAGTTAACACGTATAGCTGGGTCTCAGCAGGAGGAGGTGGAAACCTGAACCAGACAAAAATCGGAGGATCCAAGTAACTGCATTTTTAAGAAATGTGGATAAGTGACTCTCAGTTCTCCCATCTCCAAAATGGGGATGGACTTTACATGTTTGGGAAAGGTGTGGCAATGTGAAATGAATAAATGCAGTGCGGTTAGATACTCATGGAAAAGTCATGAGGAAGGGGAGGAAAAGGAGCAAACAGTTCAGACAGAATTATCCTCAGTACATGTACAAACAGCTGCACACTGGACCTCTGTAAGGTGCTCTTCCTAGGACTTCCAATGTCATCTATGATGACCCCTATGCTTTGTCACCTAGTGCCAGGTTAAGTATCACAAAAGGGATGTGCAATAAATAGAAAATTACCCTGATCCTGAAAAAATTGCTTGTTGTCTTGCAGGTATTAAGTTGACAGGGATTACTATATATTTTTTCAAGCTAGTAGGCATATGTTACTGGTTATAATAATCTATACTTTTCATGCTGGCTGGGAAGTGTTCTGAAGAGGCTTTCAGATCTAGGCCTGCAGTCTGAGTTGGGTTACGTTGGTAGTATCGGCAAAAAACATTCTGTAGCATTTGCTGGCAGATCTTATGTTATTCTACCAGATATCTTTGTCCATACTGACAGAGCATGTAGAGACCGACAGCATGAAATACCATTGAGGTCCTGTTATTCTTGATGGTCACTTCTTCTAAGGTGAGGCAGTGAAGCTTTCTGTAATTGTGATAGCAAATGCATAAGAGGGAGGGAGGGAGAACCTCTCCCAGCAAGTGTCTTCCTGATCTGCTCCTTTTCTGTGTCTGCGTTGCAGGGAAGTGTGTACTACTTCCATGTATCCTAATTAAGTTTGGTCACAACTAGAGTGCATAACTTCAGGTGTTTTGTGCTGCTAATCACACAAGGAATAGCAGTATTTGGGAGAGGAGGGTGAACCACAGTCCTTGTGTATTCACTGCTGAATGAAGTGACACTGTACTCAGCTCTCCTTGTATGTCTTGATTTTTCTCTGGTACTTCTGCATTCTCCCCCTAATACACATGGCTTAACTGCTTATTTGTGAAATGGTCATGAGAATATATTGTCTTCTTAACAATAAGGGAAGGGAATAATGGAGTAAACACATAAGTGGAAAATCAAAGAAGTAGAAGCACTTAAAATAATTACAAAAAATAGCTTCAAGTTGCAAAATGGTCATTTAACATTTGATGGAGATTGATAGTCTCAAAAGTGGAGTAAGGCAAGGACTACAACAATGTGCTGCAGTGTTGCTTTGGCACATACTGAGAGGCTTTTCCTCCAGAGATGGTTGGTGGTGTAGTTATCACTGCTCTACAGGATTTAGACATACAGCTGTATTCCATCTGACTATGTGTGTGTAAGGAGAACAGTCTTGAGAATATCATATTACAGATTGGAGGAAAATGTGCTATTGTGCTGCATTATTACTCTTGCAAAATAAGAGTTGTAGAGAATGGGGGAAATTCTTTTATTGTGAGGTAGAAAGGCCCAACCCCAGTACTGGCATGGGTAATGTGAAAAGAGTTGGTGAGTAAGATTCAGCTTACAGACATTGTAACAAGTTTAGTTTTTAAAGGACATCAGGGCTTTTACCAGACCTAGATGGGACAGAGCAGACATACAGCCATCCACCAATTTCAGGAAACTTTAGGAGATGTCAATAATTTCACTACTCAATTCTTTATGCCCCCTATTACTACATGAAGTAAATGTGTTACAGTCAAGTTCTCTTGCCTTTGTAAAATTCCCTGTGGACATTGCTCTATAAAGCCATACCTCTTCCAACACAGCTTTGAAAGCCCAAATCCAGATTTGCTGAATTTGCCATACCATTCACCCTCCCTGTCTCAGGGATAACTCCTCAGCTAAGAGACCCCAACGATGAGGAAAAGGTAGAAAGAAAACATAAGTGGGAGAGAAATATATTTTTATTTTCCTAAAGTCCTTTTTACCTTAAATATATGAGAAAAGGTCAAACTGCCTCTACAAAGTTTTAAAGAATGGGACTTTGTGAATTAATTGAAGACAAAAGGTTGCCCAAAATCTTCAAGAGGTTAATTTGCCTTCCCTGTAGTGGAATGAGAGAGAGGAGTGGGGTGGTATTTTTACACTCACAGATTTTTCATTTCGTTGAAATCGTGAAGTTGATTATCTGGTCAACATCATATGTAAACTGTGCAAGTGCAGTTTGTAAACATCAGGTACAAATGTGGCATTACGATGGTGCTGAACTGGCTGATGCCCATTAAACTTCAAGGTAAATGAATTAGGAACTCGTGCCAGAGACACAAAGATATATACAAAGTTTTAGCTGATAAGGAGGTGTGGACACTATGAGTAGTTACCACATTGTGGATAAACAGCTTTGCATCACTTTATGCTGCAGCCAAAGGTTTTATGTACAGAAGCTGCTGTGACTTGATCTGTAACCTGACAAAAGAGCAGTGAGCAAAAATTGTGAGTTTTCTTCCTAGCTTGGCATCAAAATATGAACAAAAAAGGGTGCATTCACATCCCTTGCAGACTCAATCTCTCCCAATTTTTTTTCCGTGTTACTGAATCGTACCAACATATTTACAGAAATAGCAGTGTGCTTTATTTAGAGTGTGGTCTGTTTCTATATGCCAGAGACTTACATGAAGCTCAGTGATTTGACACAAACCTTTTCATCTTTGCTCTTCCTGTCCCAATTTATTCCATTAACATTAGAGAACCTTTTTCTATGTTAACAGCATCAAAGAGCTGCAGAGAAAGTAGCGCATTCTGAGGCAAATAAAGTATATGCTATCTATTATTTCATGCTTTGCCTCCGTAAACTTTAGCTTTGAAAGTACGGGCAAAAAAAATCCCTAATTGACTGTTTCGCAGTAGCCAAAGGTATAAACCTCGGTAAGAGAAGCAGAGGCACGGCTTGTGGGAGTTTGTGCTACCTCACTCTCTTTGAAGCCATTGTATTTTAAAGAATAAGATTCTAACTGCTCGCTTTCTTCTCAGATATGAAAAAGACCCTCTGAAGATTAACCCTGAGTTTCCTGTCTCACGTTAACTTTAAAGGAGAATTTCTAATTTACAAAGAAAAACAAAACTTCTGCTCTCTCACGGTCCTTTCGGTTCCAGGACTCGGGATTTATTGTCCTCTCTGTACCCAAACTCTACTCTTTTCGCGACACGACACCGATAGGAGAAAATAGGCACTTCCACGGGCTCCCAGATGTAGAAAAGGGGCAATTTCGTGACAGATAAAGTAGAAAAAACCCGTTTTGTTATCCCCGAAGAAACACAAGCCGGAGCACGGAGCGCCGGGCGGCGGCGGGGCGGGGCGGGCGGGCGGCACCAATCAGCGCCCGCCGCGCTGCTATAAATGGCAGCGCCGCGACCGCCGCCGCCCAGTGCTCTGTGAGCCGCCGTCATGTCTGAGATCGCTCCTGCTGTAGCGCCCGCCGCTGCTGCTGCCGCCCCGGCCCCCGCTGCCAAGGCCGCCGCCAAGAAGCCGAAGAAGGCGGCGGGCGGCTCCAAAGCCCGCAAGCCGGCGGGGCCCAGCGTCACCGAGCTGATCACCAAGGCCGTGTCCGCCTCCAAGGAGCGCAAGGGACTCTCTCTCGCCGCGCTCAAGAAGGCGTTGGCCGCCGGCGGCTACGATGTGGAGAAGAACAACAGCCGTATCAAGCTGGGGCTTAAGAGTCTCGTCAGCAAAGGCACCCTGGTGCAGACCAAGGGTATTGGTGCCTCTGGGTCTTTCCGTCTCAGCAAGAAACCTGGGGAGGTGAAAGAAAAAGCCCCCAAGAAGCGGGCGGCCGCAGCCAAGTCCAAGAAGCCGGCGGCCAAGAAGCCTGCCAGCACCGCCAAGAAGCCCAAGAAAGCCGTGACAGCGAAGAAGAGCCCCAAGAAAGCGAAGAAGCCGGCGGCCGCCGCGGCCAAGAAAGCGGCCAAGAGCCCCAAGAAGGCGACTAAGGCTGCCAAGCCCAAAAAAGCGGCGGTGGCGGCAGTGAAGAGCCCGGCCAAGGCGAAGGCGGTGAAGCCTAAAACACCCAAACCCAAGGTGACCAAGCCCAAAGCGGCCAAGGCGAAGAAGGCGGCGCCCAAGAAGAAGTAAGCCCCTGTGGAAGAATCTCTTGCTCCGCTCTTAAACCCAACGGCTCTTTTAAGAGCCACCCACGTTTTCTTAAGAGAGCTGAAACGCTGTGTGTGGTACCCGTTTTAACGAAAGGGACGACGGAATTTTTTCTAGGGCAATGGCACTAGGTTGGCAGAGGCTCGGAGCAGCCCTTTCGGCGGGCAGTGCAGCAGCGCTTTGCCTTCAGAAATCGCGCACGGTGCAGGGATTGGCTGCGGGCTCGGGAGGGCCGAGCCACCTCCCGGGAGCCCCGTCAGCCGCGCCCCGCCCCCGCGGCCGTAGCACGTAACAACGCCGATTCCGAAGGAGGTTTGTGGGTGGCCGGGGGTGCGTCCCCGCAGCTAATTGCGGGGGTTCTACCGTGAAGTGTTGAGTGATCATTTCAAAGGGTGCGCACTTTTTACTACATCTAATGGCGTTCCAGCTCCTTTTCTGAAACTATTGGTGGCTCTGAAAAGAGCCTTTGGGTTTCTCTGGGAAAAAGTTCCCGGGCGCTGCTCTTTGGCGTTCACTTGGCTTTAGCCTTGTGGCTGTCGGTCTTCTTGGGCAGCAGCACAGCCTGGATGTTGGGCAGCACCCCGCCCTGCGCGATGGTCACCTTGCCCAGCAGCTTGTTGAGCTCCTCGTCGTTGCGGATGGCCAGCTGCAGGTGGCGGGGGATGATGCGCGTCTTCTTGTTGTCGCGGGCCGCGTTGCCCGCCAGCTCCAGGATCTCGGCCGTCAGGTACTCCAGCACGGCCGCCAGGTACACCGGGGCGCCGGCGCCCACCCGCTCCGCGTAGTTGCCCTTGCGCAGCAGCCGGTGCACGCGGCCCACGGGGAACTGCAGCCCGGCCCGCGACGAGCGCGACTTGGCCTTGGCTCGCGCCTTCCCGCCCTGCTTCCCGCGGCCGGACATCGCAGAAACAGCCGTATGGGAATGAAACCCGCTCCGCAACCCGTCCTTATATCCCTTCTCACCGAAAGGCGCGAATTTCGATAGGCTGAGGAGGTGACATTGTGAAAAGAGCCAATGGGAACGCGAATCGAATTCTAACCAATGGAGAAGAACAACAGACAGAGTGACTCAAAAAATCCTCTCTCAACCAATGAAAACTAACAATGGAGAGGCCCTAATTTGCATAGGGTCCCTATAAAAGGGAGGCGCTCACACGCACTTACTGTCTACTATTGTAGGTGTTCCACGACAGCTGTGTTGAGAAAGTGGTTATAATGCCCGAGCCGGCTAAGTCCGCCCCCGCGCCCAAGAAGGGCTCCAAGAAGGCGGTGACCAAGACGCAGAAGAAAGGCGACAAGAAACGGCGTAAGAGCCGCAAGGAGAGCTACTCGATCTACGTGTACAAGGTGCTGAAGCAGGTGCACCCCGACACGGGCATCTCGTCCAAGGCCATGGGCATCATGAACTCCTTCGTCAACGACATCTTCGAGCGCATCGCCGGCGAGGCCTCGCGCCTGGCGCACTACAACAAGCGCTCCACCATCACCTCGCGGGAGATCCAGACGGCCGTGCGGCTCCTGCTGCCCGGCGAGCTGGCCAAGCACGCCGTCTCCGAGGGCACCAAGGCCGTCACCAAGTACACCAGCTCCAAGTGAGCCGCCTCGGCCAGACCACCTCGACCCAAAGGCTCTTTTCAGAGCCACCCACCTTTTCAATAGAAGAGCTGATGCTGTGGTGACTTGTTGGTTGTCCCGGGTGCTTCTCAGGGGAGGGAACAGTAATAGCGGGGAAGCACTGTCAGTTGTAAGGAACCCCGGGATGTGCTTGTGAGCGGTGAACGGTGTGTGTGTTCTGCGTCTGCCTCAGTGGAGCAGAAAGCTCGCGATTCGCTGAAAATACCCCGGGAGCCGGCTTCGCTTTCGTGTCAGGCTTGGGGGGAGGTTTAACAATAAAGGAACGATGTAGGTATTGTGTTTAAATGCCTGAAACAACCGCGCTCTGGACAGGCGGTGCTTGCTGTTTTACCCCGAGGCGTTCTAGTGGAAGAGGAATACATAGGAACACAGGCGGTTCAAGGTGACCGTGAGCTTTCCTTTCAGCAAAAAGCTCCAGGCTGGACATCGCCTCCACGTTAGCGTTCTCGCGGGAGATGGGGGGGAAGGAAAGCGGAGCGCTTTTCAGGGCGTTCTCGCCCCCGAACCGCTTCTCCCGCCGGCGCCCTGTAACTCCCGCAACCGAGCAGCCCGCGGGAGCGGGGACGGGCGGGAGGACCCGGAGCCGCGCGGCTGCTGGGCTCGACCCGACCTGAGTGAGGACTGCGCCCGCGCTCCCCAGCAGGACGGCCCGGCCCGGCGCGGCTCCCGGGAGGGCGGTGATTGGTCGCGGTGACGCCCGAGGCTGGGAGCCCGTCCTCGCTTCGCCAAGGCGCGCGTCTCCAAGGAGAGCCGGCCCTGGGACTGGGGCGGGGGAGCAGCCAGGCAGCGTTCGCCTTACGCGGAAAGCCGGCTGCCACCTGCGCCTGCCGCGCTCCTGAACCGAACGCGGCTACTGAGAGGGAGGAAACTGCGAGCACTCGGGGGAGGAGGTGGCTGCCGTGCGAAGGAGCCTTTGCCAGCAGTCCCGAGGCTAGGCGGGGGAGGAGGGGTGAGGGGCGCTGAGGGGGAGCGGGTTGGGACGAGCCCGAGCCGCGAGCGGCGACACCCCGCTACACCGGTCGCCTGCGGCGGTTCCGGCCACCTCCCCGCCGTTCCCGGGGACGGTGCACGCGCTCCTCCGTAGACAGCGAGGGAGCCGGCGCTAAAGCGTTCTGGAGGGAGGGCCGGAAAAAGAGCAAGCGGCCGGGGCGGGGTGGGGTGGGAGGGGGAAGGGCGGGTCGGTTCGGCGGCTCCGGGGGTGGGGCGGGGCGGGTGAAGGGCGGGTTTCTCGCCGGCGAGGCGCGGGCGTTTCGAATGCTCGCGTCGGCCAATGGCAGCCGGTCTCGCGCGGCCGGCCAATCGGCGGGGAGCCTCGGCCATAAATAGCGCCGGGGCGCAGCCGCTGCCACGGCTCGGTCAGTGGTGGGCAGGGTAGCGGGGCGGCGAGCGCGGAGCCATGGCGCGCACGAAGCAGACAGCGCGTAAGTCGACGGGCGGGAAGGCGCCCCGCAAGCAGCTGGCCACCAAGGCGGCCCGCAAGAGCGCGCCGGCCACGGGCGGCGTGAAGAAGCCGCACCGCTACCGGCCCGGCACGGTGGCGCTGCGCGAGATCCGGCGCTACCAGAAGTCGACGGAGCTGCTGATCCGCAAGCTGCCCTTCCAGCGCCTGGTGCGCGAGATCGCGCAGGACTTCAAGACCGACCTGCGCTTCCAGAGCTCGGCCGTGATGGCGCTGCAGGAGGCGAGCGAGGCCTACCTGGTGGGGCTCTTCGAGGACACCAACCTCTGCGCCATCCACGCCAAGCGCGTCACCATCATGCCCAAGGACATCCAGCTGGCCCGCCGCATCCGCGGTGAGCGTGCCTGAGGCTCCTGCAGCCGCCCCTCCCTCGTTTCTGCAGAAACTGAGGCCACACACAGACCCAAAGGCTCTTTTAAGAGCCACTACATGCACAATAAAAGAGCTGGTAAATCCTAGTTTGGGTCTTTTTACTTGTCTACATTTGGGTCTTGAAAAAAGGGCTTCACTTCAATGCCTATCCAGGAAAACTCTAAATTAAATACTTTAAATTCATTTACAGTTTAAATTCATTTACAGTATCAACAGCTCCTTTTGTTGTAAATGTGGTGGCTCTTAAAAGAGCCTTTGATTGGGTACTGCCAGGGCAGGAGCCTCAGGCACGCTCGCCGCGGATGCGGCGGGCCAGCTGGATGTCCTTGGGCATGATGGTGACGCGCTTGGCGTGGATGGCGCAGAGGTTGGTGTCCTCGAAGAGCCCCACCAGGTAGGCCTCGCTCGCCTCCTGCAGCGCCATCACGGCCGAGCTCTGGAAGCGCAGGTCGGTCTTGAAGTCCTGCGCGATCTCGCGCACCAGGCGCTGGAAGGGCAGCTTGCGGATCAGCAGCTCCGTCGACTTCTGGTAGCGCCGGATCTCGCGCAGCGCCACCGTGCCGGGCCGGTAGCGGTGCGGCTTCTTCACGCCGCCCGTGGCCGGCGCGCTCTTGCGGGCCGCCTTGGTGGCCAGCTGCTTGCGGGGCGCCTTCCCGCCCGTCGACTTACGCGCTGTCTGCTTCGTGCGCGCCATGGCTCCGCGCTCGCCGCCCCGCTACCCTGCCCACCACTGACCGAGCCGTGGCAGCGGCTGCGCCCCGGCGCTATTTATGGCCGAGGCTCCCCGCCGATTGGCCGGCCGCGCGAGACCGGCTGCCATTGGCCGACGCGAGCATTCGAAACGCCCGCGCCTCGCCGGCGAGAAACCCGCCCTTCACCCGCCCCGCCCCACCCCCGGAGCCGCCGAACCGACCCGCCCTTCCCCCTCCCACCCCACCCCGCCCCGGCCGCTTGCTCTTTTTCCGGCCCTCCCTCCAGAACGCTTTAGCGCCGGCTCCCTCGCTGTCTACGGAGGAGCGCGTGCACCGTCCCCGGGAACGGCGGGGAGGTGGCCGGAACCGCCGCAGGCGACCGGTGTAGCGGGGTGTCGCCGCTCGCGGCTCGGGCTCGTCCCAACCCGCTCCCCCTCAGCGCCCCTCACCCCTCCTCCCCCGCCTAGCCTCGGGACTGCTGGCAAAGGCTCCTTCGCACGGCAGCCACCTCCTCCCCCGAGTGCTCGCAGTTTCCTCCCTCTCAGTAGCCGCGTTCGGTTCAGGAGCGCGGCAGGCGCAGGTGGCAGCCGGCTTTCCGCGTAAGGCGAACGCTGCCTGGCTGCTCCCCCGCCCCAGTCCCAGGGCCGGCTCTCCTTGGAGACGCGCGCCTTGGCGAAGCGAGGACGGGCTCCCAGCCTCGGGCGTCACCGCGACCAATCACCGCCCTCCCGGGAGCCGCGCCGGGCCGGGCCGTCCTGCTGGGGAGCGCGGGCGCAGTCCTCACTCAGGTCGGGTCGAGCCCAGCAGCCGCGCGGCTCCGGGTCCTCCCGCCCGTCCCCGCTCCCGCGGGCTGCTCGGTTGCGGGAGTTACAGGGCGCCGGCGGGAGAAGCGGTTCGGGGGCGAGAACGCCCTGAAAAGCGCTCCGCTTTCCTTCCCCCCCATCTCCCGCGAGAACGCTAACGTGGAGGCGATGTCCAGCCTGGAGCTTTTTGCTGAAAGGAAAGCTCACGGTCACCTTGAACCGCCTGTGTTCCTATGTATTCCTCTTCCACTAGAACGCCTCGGGGTAAAACAGCAAGCACCGCCTGTCCAGAGCGCGGTTGTTTCAGGCATTTAAACACAATACCTACATCGTTCCTTTATTGTTAAACCTCCCCCCAAGCCTGACACGAAAGCGAAGCCGGCTCCCGGGGTATTTTCAGCGAATCGCGAGCTTTCTGCTCCACTGAGGCAGACGCAGAACACACACACCGTTCACCGCTCACAAGCACATCCCGGGGTTCCTTACAACTGACAGTGCTTCCCCGCTATTACTGTTCCCTCCCCTGAGAAGCACCCGGGACAACCAACAAGTCACCACAGCATCAGCTCTTCTATTGAAAAGGTGGGTGGCTCTGAAAAGAGCCTTTGGGTCGAGGTGGTCTGGCCGAGGCGGCTCACTTGGAGCTGGTGTACTTGGTGACGGCCTTGGTGCCCTCGGAGACGGCGTGCTTGGCCAGCTCGCCGGGCAGCAGGAGCCGCACGGCCGTCTGGATCTCCCGCGAGGTGATGGTGGAGCGCTTGTTGTAGTGCGCCAGGCGCGAGGCCTCGCCGGCGATGCGCTCGAAGATGTCGTTGACGAAGGAGTTCATGATGCCCATGGCCTTGGACGAGATGCCCGTGTCGGGGTGCACCTGCTTCAGCACCTTGTACACGTAGATCGAGTAGCTCTCCTTGCGGCTCTTACGCCGTTTCTTGTCGCCTTTCTTCTGCGTCTTGGTCACCGCCTTCTTGGAGCCCTTCTTGGGCGCGGGGGCGGACTTAGCCGGCTCGGGCATCGCAGCAAAAGCGCAGCTCTCACACAACACGCAACAACAATACCGAACGCCGACTAATGCTCTCCCCCTCGCTTGCCTCTTTTATAGCAGCTCTTTGCAAAGCAGCGTCTCGGCAGCGTCCCATCGCTATTGGTTGGCAGTCCTCCTGCGTGTCGTCACATGGCGCTGAGCTTTGCGATTGGACACCTCTCGATTCGCGTTCCCATTGGCTGCCGAAACAACGCCTCCCCCGCAGCCTATCAGACAGGGCGCCGCCGCTCCGCTCGGGCGGTATATAAGCGGGCGGTCGGGCGCGGCTGGGAGTAGGTCGCAGGCTGTGGAGATTTGCTGTGGGTGCTGTTTTGCTGAATCTCTGCGATGTCCGGCCGGGGAAAGCAGGGCGGGAAGGCGCGGGCCAAGGCCAAGTCGCGCTCGTCACGGGCCGGGCTGCAGTTCCCCGTGGGCCGCGTGCACCGGCTGCTGCGCAAGGGCAACTACGCGGAGCGGGTGGGCGCCGGCGCCCCCGTGTACCTGGCGGCCGTGCTGGAGTACCTGACGGCCGAGATCCTGGAGCTGGCGGGCAACGCGGCCCGCGACAACAAGAAGACGCGCATCATCCCCCGCCACCTGCAGCTGGCCATCCGCAACGACGAGGAGCTCAACAAGCTGCTGGGCAAGGTGACCATCGCGCAGGGTGGGGTGCTGCCCAACATCCAGGCTGTGCTGCTGCCCAAGAAGACCGACAGCCACAAGGCTAAAGCCAAGTGAACGCCAAAGAGCAGCGCCCGGGAACTTTTTCCCAGAGAAACCCAAAGGCTCTTTTCAGAGCCACCCACTGGATCACCAAGGAGCTGAATTACTATGTATGGTTTGAAACACTTGAACTCCAAAGGCGTTGTCTTCCTTAGTGAAATAAGTTGCACGAATGATTTTGCAAATTCTGTATTAAAATGTTTTTAAAAGTTTTCTTGCGTGTGTAACCGAGATTAATTCTGGTCTTTGAAAATGATTTGGAATCTTTTATTATCTTTGCCTGCCCCACCTAATAACGAGAAAACGGTCCCCGCCCCTCCCCTCTACTTCCGCTCTCACGATTCGGCAAAGAAAGCGTTAAACGCCGGTGACAACACTGCGGTTAAAAACAACAAAGGAATACATTTCAAGTGTCCTAAGTACTTAAGCCGCTCTTAAGCCATGTCCCACCTTCTAAGGAGTGAACGATCTCCCATGCTGTAGGCACAACAACGATTAGAGCAGCACCAAGGGCTGCTCCTAGAGCGGTGTTCCTCCCTGCCACGGCGCACGCTTTCAGCTTCCGTGTGGGGCAGACTCAAGAGACTGTAGAACTATTCCCACTACTTACCAACGATATCAAAAAAGGAGAAACTCCTTCAACCTGTTTTTGGAAAAAATTGTCTCTATTCTTAAAACGGGTGCCACACACAGCGTTTCAGCTCTCTTAAGAAAACGTGGGTGGCTCTTAAAAGAGCCGTTGGGTTTAATTGCGGAGCAAGAACTTTTGTCCGCAGGGGCTTACTTCTTCTTGGGCGCCGCCTTCTTCGCCTTGGCCGCTTTGGGCTTGGTCGCCTTGGGTTTGGCTGCTTTGGGCTTCACCGCCTTCGCCTTGGCCGGGCTCTTCGCTGCCGCCGCCGCTTTTTTGGGCTTGGCAGCCTTAGTCGCCTTCTTGGGGCTCTTGGCCGCTTTCTTGGCCGCGGCGGCCGCCGGCTTCTTCGCTTTCTTGGGACTCTTCTTCGCTGTCACGGCTTTCTTGGGCTTCTTGGCGGCGCTGGCGGGCTTCTTGGCCGCCGGCTTCTTGGGCTTGGCTGCGGCCGCCCGCTTCTTGGGGGCTTTTTCCTTCACTTCCCCAGGTTTCTTGCTGAGACGGAAAGACCCAGAAGCACCGGTACCCTTAGTCTGCACCAGAGTACCCTTTCCTACAAGACTCTTAAGCCCCAGCTTGATACGGCTGTTGTTCTTTTCCACATCGTAGCCGCCGGCGGCCAGCGCCTTCTTGAGCGCGGCGAGGGAGAGCCCCTTGCGCTCCTTGGAGGCGGACACGGCCTTGGTGATCAGCTCGGTGACGCTGGGCCCCGCCGGCTTGCGGGCTTTGGAGCCGCCCGCCGCCTTCTTCGGCTTCTTGGCGGCAGCCTTAGCGGTGGCAGCCGGGGCTGCGGCGGCGGGCGCTGCCTCAGCGGCGGGCGCGGGAGCGGTCTCCGACATTGCGTCGTAGGAGAGACAGGGCACAGCAGCTGCCAGACGCGCCGCGGCGCCTCCATTTATAGCGGCGCTGAGGGTGCTGATTGGTGCGTTATCGAGCCCGCCCCGCCCCCCCGCTCCGAGCCCCTGCCGCTCGGCTTGTGTTTTTTCCTTCTAAAAAAGTGTGTTTTTCGTAAATAAAAGGTGACCGCGGCACCCCATTTCTTAGCATTCTTGCTGGGGACAGAAGATATTGTTGTCATTCGGCGTTTCTTTTAGCTGAGAGTTAAAATGAGTTTCAGGCAAACCAGTAATCGCCGAGTTTGGGGACTTCACTCAGAGCCGGTCGGTGAGATTTTTATTTTTCGTTCTGAAATAAAACTTTGCTTCTGAGACAACTGTCACAGTGGCAGCAAACTCATGTTCTTGAGACGGTTTTTGATGAGGATAGTGCAAAATGGAGGTAACCTTGAGACATTTTCTTAGGATAAATTAGATTTGAAAAGAGGGAAGTAACACAAAGTAAGCCATTCAGCTCTGTATCTGGGTTATGAGTTGTTTCCCGTAACTCGGCTTCATCTCTTAAAAATAATGAAACCTTTGGACATAGTGCCCGATTTAGCTCTACTTGGAGATAATAAAAAGGAAAAGAAAGATGGTTTTCACCAGAAACATGAAAAACAACTGTCTTAAATCAGCAGGTACCTTCAACATCCCATAAGAACATATAGAAAAAGTTCTGTAGCGGTTTCCTCAGTTTTCTCTGTCCTTGTATTAATATTTTGATGGAATATATTCCCATTTTTTTCTCCAGAATACTTCTTTTGATTAAGCACAACAGGTAAATACATTCTTTTGTATGGTCTTATTTTAAGATAGGGTTTATTTTTGTGCTTAGTTTTACACATTACTTACAGGCATTTTGTCAGCCAGGATCAGCAGCTGTGCAAAAAAAAAAAAAAATCAAAATATGGGGTGCCTGTTTTCTTTCTGAAAAACAGAGGTAAGGCTGCAGGCATTTCTGTAATAAAATAATATAAATCGAGTGGTTTCATCAAATGATTATGTTGCCAGAGCTGCTGAGATAAACTAGGGCATGGCTCTCTCCGAGCCATGGGTTTTGTGATGTGGGCTACACTGAATATACATAAAATGTTTTTTTCTTGAGATGAATTGGACGGCGGAGTGCCAGTTTCAAACACATGTAGTGCAATTTGGGGAAGAATAGGAGACCCTGTTGCTTATTTCTTATTATTGAAAATGTAGTCATTTGGCTTCTTTTTTCTTTTGATAACGTAATATCACACACCGTCTTGGGGAGTTTTGGCAATGGGGGGGGCAGTTTTAAGAGCTTGTCAGTGGTGCTGGTTTACTGTGGCTAGCATGCACCTAAAGTGTGAGGAACTGCCAAGAGATGTGGTAGCGTTTCAGAGGGACTTTGTCTAGAGAAGAGAAACAGCATCATATGCAAGAATATAAAAACAGAAGTTCATGTGGACTTGGAGCCAGCGTCTGTAATGATGATGTATTTCATGGTGGTTTCACCTGCTGACCCCACTGTGGATTGTGGGTTGTGAACTACGTGGTCACAGAAGTGAGTCTGTTGAGAAGGACACACGCCATCGAGGAAAGATTTCTGGAGGTTAGTTCTGTAGCAAACATATTTCTTTCCAATTCTGTATCTTACTCCATTCTATTCACTCCTATCAGGGTCAGTCCACTGGTAGCTTTACCTCTAAATCCTATTGCTCCTTTGCAAATGCATTTTCCTGGGTTTAGGCTAGGCCTCTATCCTTCTTCCAAACACCTGATGTAGCAGCACAGTCCTGGAGCAGTCTATATGCTTTCCTAAAAGCTCATTTTTCTGGTCCTCCAAAATGGGCAACCTTATTAAAAAAAAAAAAAAAAAAAAGTTTATTACTTATTTCAAATATTTTCTTCAAGAAAAAAGACCTTAACTTTTTTTTTTTTTTTTTTCCCCCCCCTGATATGAAGCTTTGTGCAATGATATACTCAGTAAAAGATGGAATGACTTCTGACTTCTCTTTTTCCCTGGAAAAAAATTGTGAAGCAAACATAAGATTTATTAAAATGCAAAAGGTTGAAGGTACTGCTCACAGTGGACTGGGATATTTGGACGTGACAGAAATTTTTCAGAACTTCAGTCAGAAATGCAAGGACTCCTTTTTCTCCTACTATGGTATTGGATAAAAATACTTTCATGAAGGTTCTTCTTTTGAGCCCGTGTGACTTGGTGCGCTATAGAATCACAGGATGGTTTGGATTGGAAGGGACCTTCAAAGATTTTCTAGACCAACCCCCTAGTCGTGGGCAGGGACATCTTTCACTAGACCAGGTTGCTCAAACCCCATCCAACCTGGCCTTGAACACTTCCACTGACAGGGCATCAACAACTTCTCTGGGCAACCCATTCCAGTGTGTCCCATCACCTTCATCATGAAAAATTTCTTCCTTAGAACCAATTTAAATCTACCCTCTTTCAGTTTAAAACCATTGACCCTTGCCCTGTCACTGCAGGCCCTGGTGAAAAGTCTTTCTCTGTCTTTCTTATAAGCTCCCTTCACATATTGAAAGGCCGCAATAAGGTCTCGCCGTAGCCTTCTCTTCTCCATGCTGAACAGCCCCAACTCTCTCAGCTTTCCTTCATGGGAGAGGCGTTCCAGCCCTCTGATCATTTTCATGACCCTTCTCCGGACCTACTCTAATAGGTCCCTGCCTTTCTTGTCCTGGGGGCCCCAGACCTTGGTACAGTACTCCAGGTGGGGTCTCATGATAGTGGAGTAGAGGAAGAGAATCACCTCCCTTGACCTGCTGGCCGTGCTTCTTTTTACACAGCACAGGCTACAGCTGGTGTTCTGGGCCACAAGTGCACATTGCTGGTTGATGTCCAACATTTCATCCGTCACTATCTCTAAGTCTTTCTCTGTGGGTTTGATCACAATCAGTTCATCCCCCAGTCTGTACTGATATTGGGGATGGTCCCATCCACATGCAGGACCTTGCACTTGGCCTTGTTGAACTTTGTGAGGTTCACATGGGCCCGCCTCTCAGGCCTGCCAATGTCCCTCTGGACGGCATCCCTTCCCTCTAGCAAGTCAGCTGTACCACTCGGCTTGATGTCATCCACAGACTTGCTGAGGGTGCACTCGATCCCACTCTCTATCATTGATGAGGATATTAAACCATATGGGTCCCAGCACAGACGTCTGAGGGAGACCACTCATTATTGGTTTCCATTTGGACATGGAGACATTGAGGATAACTCTTTGGATGTGACTATCCAGCCAATTCCTTACCCAACAGTCCATCCGTCAAATCCATACCTCTTGTCTATCACCTCCCTGTCTTCCATACGCTTCAACACAGCTTCCAGGAGGATCTGCTCCATGATCTCACTGGGCACTGAGGTGAGGCTGACTGCTTGGTAGTTCCCAGGGTCTTATTTCTATCTAGTCCCTCGTATAAAGTGATATTTCTAAAAAAATCACTGAGGATTTCACCTGGCTGCCATGACTTTTCAAGTATTATGGAGAGTGGTTTGGCAACGACATCTGCCAATTCCCTTAGAACTCTGGGATGAATCTCCTCAGGTGCCATGGACTTGTGCAAGTTCAGGTTCCTCGGATGGATTCAAACCTAAACTTTTCCTACACTAGGAGGGACTGTGTTCCCCCAGTCCCGGCTTTGAGATTCAGAGACTTGAGAGATGTGGGAGAAGTGATTGCCAGGGAAAACTGACGCAAAAAAATTGCTGACTACCTCAGCCTTCTCCCTGTCCATTGTCACTAGATCTGCCTTACTTACTGGGGGGTGTATTTTCTTTAGTCTTCCTTTTCTGATCTTAGTGTGGGCCCGCCAAGCCCACACTAAGGCCATGCCAAGCCCCCACCATGCACATGCTACCCACATGCTAAACCCACACCAAGCCCACACCAAGGCTTTACCATGCACACACTACCAACATGCTAAAGCCATGCCAAGCACGCACTAAGGCCACTCCAAACCCAAACTAAGGACACTCTGAGGTCATGCCAAGCCCCCACCATGCACATGCTACCAACACGCTAAGGCCACACCAATCATATGCTAAGGCCATGCCAATCACACGCTAAGAACATGCCAAGCCCAGACTAAGGACACTTCAAGCCCACACTAAGGCCATGCCAAGCCCCCATCACGCACACTACCAACACACTAAGGCCACACCAAGCACGTGATAAGGCCATGCCACGCACACGCTACCAACATGCTAAAGCCATGCCAAGCACGCACTAAGGCCACTCCAAACCCAGACTAAGGACACTCTGAGGTTATGCCAAGCCCCCACCATGCACATGCTACCAACACGCTAAGGCCATGCCAATCACACACTAAGGCCATGCCAAGCCCAGACTAAGGACACTTCAAGCCCACGTTAAGGTCATGCCAAGCCCCCCCGCCCACGCTACCGACACGCCAGGGCACCGTGACTCACGTGGGCGCACAGCTGGCACTGCCTTTCTTATTATTCTTCACATTCCTTGCCAAGTTCAGCACCAGATGTGCCCTAGCTTTCCAGATCCCATCCCTAGACACTGGGACAGCATCCCTATATTCTTCTCAGGATGCATGTCCCTGCTTCCACTGCCTGTGCATTTCCTTCTTGCACTTCATTTCTCTCAGAAGGTCCTTTCTCAGCCAAATTGGTGTCCTGCCTTCCTAGACTGCTTTCTTACCGATGAGAATCAAGAGCACTTTTCTCCAAAAAAAAATGTCCTTAAATAGATACCAGCTCTGTTCTGCTCCCTTATCCCTGAGGGCAGATTCTCAGGGGGTTCCTGAAACAACTGAAGGTTTCCTCTACTAAAATTCAGGGTCTTGACTTTGACTATGGGCCATTTTGCCTGGCCCATATCCCTCAAGTTCGTGATGGGCCTGGGCGCAGGCTGCCGCCCGGACTGCCACCAATCTTGACCTCTCCAATTAGCCCGCTTGTGTTGGTGAGCAACAGGTCCCTTAGTGCTTCTCCTCTGGTTGGGCTGTCTTTCACCCGGATTAAAAAATTGTCCTCAACACAATCCAGGAGTCTCCTGGATGGCTTACAGCTTGCTATGCTCCTTTTCCAGCAGATGTCAGGTTGACCAAAGTCCCCCAGCAGGATCGGAGCCTGTGAGCGTGATGCTTCCCGTAGTTGAAGTAAGAAAGCTTTGTCAACATCCTCCCCCTAATCGGGAGGCCTATAGGAAAGACCAACCATGAGGTTTCCTTTGTTGGCTTGGCCTCTAATTTTTACCTACAAGCTCTCAACTGTTCATTACTGTTTTTCAAGGACAGCTTTGTGCAATCAATACATTTTTTCACATAGAGGACAGCAACCCTCCCCCCAGCCCTTCCTTGACTGTCCCTTCTGAACAGTTTATAGCCATCAATTGCAGCACTCCAGTCTTGTGATTCATCCCACCATGTGAACTGTGACTGTGCTGGACTATTACTGTTTGCTGAGGAGGATATATGGAGGCATCCATCTCACAGATGCAGCTGAGGAGGCAGGACTGCAGCATATGAGTGCGCATTTCAAACAGGCTGATCAAGGTCATGCATTAAGCCTGTAGCTGCAAAGCCCCATTAACATGTCTTTCACCTTGGGCTGCCTAAGGCTGCATCTTCAGTATTTTCTCAAGGAGGCAGCCCTTCCTGATGCCTGTGCTGCTGAGCATTCATGCTTTATATATGTGATCCAGTTAAATGCATTACAGCTTATGGATGCTCCAGGTACATAAGAAACATAAACAAAGTCACAGAGTCACTCAAGGCAATTCAAATCTGCCCTTGATGTAATGGCAGGCTTTGGATGATTTTATTTTGGCTCAAAGCAAGAGAGAAATAGTTCCTTGATCATTCCAGACCGCATAGTTTTCGATAACTTCCAAGCTCTGCTAAGGGATAACTCCAAGAATCAATTCAGATCAATCAAACAAGCAACCAGTCAGTCAAATTACAAAGTTTCTGGTTTAGTATTTAATGTTTCAAAGTGACACATGTATATAATATGTATGAAAATGGTACTGTACTGGATTAATTTATACGTGTGTATTAACGGTTTGATGAAAAGCCTAATTTTGCAGGGGGAACATCAACACGTGAAATAATGCGCTTCAATGTCACATGAACATGACATTTCCTTTGCTGCTGCGCACTTCGTGCCTGTCATCTGGGATCTCCCCATGTTGCATGCCTGGACTGCTGTTGCCTGCCCCGTGCATTGGGGAACAGCAGCTCCTACCCGCTGCAGGTTACTCTGGGGAAGGAGGTGGCACTGTCTTTCCTAGGCCGTCCACTCCACAAACAGCCTCAGCAAAGGTGTTGTACCACACGGCCAAGTCTTCATTTGCATTTCAAGATGGTGAGAACAAATTGTTAGTTTTGACTTCTGCCTGGCCCGTGCAGCAGTGTTGGTCTGGGTTTTGTCAGGATGAAATAAGAAGTGACAAACATGTAACAGTACACCTTGTTGCAGAACGGAACTGTCCTGTATGGTCTCCTACAAGCCGCAAGCAGCGCAGACAGAGATTGAGTGGCTGAGCCACCTCCTAGCTGTCTGGTGCCGAGGCTCAGAAAACCTGTGATCAAAGGTGGAAAGCAATACTACAAAGATGGGAAGAGTGCAATGAGCTGCAGTGCTTCAGGACGCGGAAGACATCTAAGCTGCCCTTCCTCCTTGTAGGCTGTGAGAAATGAGCAGTGGAGTGTTGCAGATGAGCATGGAGAAGAAAGCTGAGACACTGGAAAGCTGATATACATGGCGCAAGTGTTACAGGCCTTGCAGATTATTCTGGAAGCTTCCCTGACAAAGTGACTCTGCATGCAGCCCAGTATTCACAGAATAAGTCAATCTCATTCACAGAATGAGATCAGCAAAATCAGCAGGATACAGCTGTGACACCCCTAAATTTTGATGATTTCTTCTCGTAACCTGGCTGGCTGGCTGCTCTACCTGTCAGTAGGACCACTGCAGAGGAAAGCCTGGGGCCACCACCAGCACCCACTTCCCCACAGGATGCTGCCAACTAGCACGTGGGCATACAGGCACTGCAGGCAGGTGGTCAATGCGGCTCAGCTTTGATTGACAGCTTCCCTGGGATGTCTTTCTCTCCTCAGGATATCCTGCATTTGCATCACCCTCTCACCCCTTCCACTAGCTCTCTCCTTTGCCCATCTCTATATTGCCTGACTGCACACAGACATCTGAAGCAAGACAGTGAGGGTGGTAACTATTCTCTGCTCAGCTGGACAAAGAAACTGTCTTCTCTGGTGCATAAGAACAGCCACCACAAGCTTCTCTTCTCTGTCGAGGCCAACCATAGAGATGTTCAGCACATTCCTTGGCTGAGTTGCTACAGCTCAAAAGCACCACTCAACGCCACAAATCAGGAGTCAGGACATTTGATGAGGCAGGGGAGAGGTGGATGCTCCATGTTCAGTAATGACAGGCATGGCTTGCATGCTGTAAGGAAGCAATGGTCCTTCCCTAGGAGGAGGACTGGGGATGGGAGAGTGCTGGTATGTAGCAGCTTCCTGGGATCAAGGGGAATAACGAACAGAAGGCACCTTCAGATGGGTGAGGTGGACAGGAAGGAGGACAGGAGAAGGAAACAGGAAGGAAAGACAGAAAGGCCGATGGCCACTATTATTGTCACCTATGGCACTTTGCAGCCAATACTCACAGAAGCAATATTGAACCGCGTCACTCCAAGTCAGCAATGGGTCGTCTTTACGCAAATCAAGGGGAGCCTGCTCTGATATTATCCCAGCATCAGGTATTTGAGGAGGTGATGGCATGTTGAGCTAGAAAAAGAGAACTGTGCAGGATCGTCAATGAAGGCTGATGTCTCAGGGACTGTTGGAAGTAGCTGAATTTTTCCTTCAACCGTCATAACTGTGCTACCATCACTAGCACACTAGATGAGGACAGATGTGTAAATGATGGCTATTTGAAAGGGGATGAGATTCTCTCTGAAGTCTAATTTAACTTCCATAAATACATTCCTAGGTGGACCAATAAGTTCAACAAAGTTTGTGGGGGAGCAGCAAGAAAGGGGCTGCCCCACAAGGGCAAGTGAGCTGGGAGGTGAGGGGGACAGCAGGGCAGGCAGGGCCATGCTGTCATCAACAAGGACACAGCCCCGCAACACCCGCACGTGGCGAGTGGGGCAGGGATGGGAGCAGTGACCGGGGACAACCACGACCCTGGATCACCGGGTAAGTCTGCGGGGACAAGGCTGCGATGAGGTCGAGCCGGGAAAGAGCAGCCAGTGGAGTCACAGATCAGACAATCAGAGAATACCAGGCTGGAAGTGGCCTCATGGACCCTCTGGTCCAACCTTTCTTGGCAAAAGCACAGTCTAGACAAGATGGCCCAGCACCCTGTCCAGCTGAATCTTAAAAGTGTCCAATGCTGGGGAATCCATCACTTCCCTGGGGAGATTATTCCAGTGGCTGATTGTGAAGAACTTTCCTCTTGTGTCCAGTTGGAATGTCCCTAGGAGTAACTTGTATCCACTGTCCTTTCCACATGACTCCTTGTAAAAAGGGAGTCTCCATCTTCTTTGTAGCCACCCTTTAAATACTGGAACATGAGGATAAGGTCTCCCCTAAGCCTTCTTTTTGCAAGGCTGAACAAACCCAATTCTCTCAGCCTTTCCTCACATGGCAGGCTTCTCAGTCCCTTGAGATCATCTTTGCGGCCCTTCTCTGGCCCCTCTCCAGCCTGTCCACATCTTTTTCGTCTAGGAGGGACCAGGCACATCACCTAAGGTAAAGACTGAGCCTAAATGCAACCCCCAAGCCAAGAGGTTAAAACCAGTGGGTGGAGGGTAAGATCTTGAGACATCCTCCAACAAGTCACCTTCAAGTCTGGCAAAGGGAAAGGGAGAAGGAAGGTTCTAGCGACAAGAAGCATGTTTGCCTCACGGGAACTGGATGCAGAAGTACAAGTGGAACTGGAATGGAATCTGCCTGTACACAGCCAATGTGCGGAATAAAGCATTTTCGCTCTGCATTGTCAGCTCAGGGTCGCATTTTCCATCGCGTGGAACACGCGCCCAGAACTCCCCTTCCAAACGTGTGATTCCTGCATTCCAGGAATCAGCTCTTCCCTAAGATCTGAAAGCACTCAAAAAAGTTAGGTGAGGGACAGGCTGGCCGAACATCTCTGTGCACTGTTCCAGCAGGAAAGTCGGGGCTTTGCAAGAACAAAAGGCTGCTAAAATCCCTGTCTTCAGATGTGCAATTTTTTTCCTCTGTCTTAGATACGTTCCCCTTTCCTCTGACATCGGGTTGGTAGATCCACTCTGAACAATGAGTTCAGCTCACTTGTTCTCAGCTCTCCATATAACTTAGTTCTTGTCTAGAGAGACACCAAGCGAACTTTTGTAGCTCGTACGGTTTTGTTTCCTTATGCCTGTGGCTGCCAGGCGAAGTTTGAGAAGCAGCTCCCAAAGGAAAACTGAGTTATACTGCTGTTCTGCTGATCGAGGATGCCAATTAAACTCAGACACCAGAGTGGAAAGAGTGGGCTTATCTTACTCTTAATAATTAAAGGATATAACTAAGTAATACAGAAAATAAGCAGTAAGGAAAACACAGAATAGTACACTTAATTATTACTGCATACAGTTAAGCAAAGCAATGCACCTAATCATTAATACACGATGGGGAGAACAGTGATTAAGTAAGATACATCACCACTTGCATACGTTACTAACATGCAGACCCACGGTTGCTGGGCAGCCCCGGTTGCAGCGAGGATTTGGAGTACCTTTCCCTGCAAGTGGGAAGTCCTACGTGGTGCGTCCATCCGTAGGTGAGGCATCCAAAGTCGCAGCAAGAGGGTCCAGCCTTATATATCAAAAATCAGCAAACCAGAATAACTTGCACTTTTCTTTGAGTGGAAACATCTGGTTTCATTCTCCTGTTGGATTCCACCCACAGCCTGGCCAGGGCTGGGGGGGGGGGGGGGGTGTGCGGGAACCAGGGGAGTTTCTAACAAGGCTAAACACTTGGGTTCTCAGGCTTGAACACGGCTAAACAAGGAAAGTTGGATACACATCTCACAGCATTTCATCCTCACTACTGATTATATCCTAAACTACATCTTTCACTAGTGAACATACGTATTTCGTTAATGATCAGATACTAATAATTAACACTAATGGTAATACAGATTTTACTAATTAACAGATACTAATAATGCATAACATTTAGTTGTGAGGTTCATCTAGAGGCCAGCTTTGTTTCAGGGTCTATTATTTAGGCCCTAGCACTACAACTGCCTGGGATGTTGTTGTTTTGGTTTTTCGTTTTTGGTTTGTGGTTTGTTTTTGTTTTTACCGCACCTTCTGATACCTGTTCCAGCTGTTTATCGCCGTCTCTTTCTACGGCACTTGGCTTTCTCTCCCAGACAATATGCAATACACATCAGTGTCTATTAGGGAGAAGACTCTGGCAAGTGATAAATGGCAGAGAGGTGACACGTCTGCAAACATCCAACGACAAGCAGGTTTGAATTTAGATTCCTTCATCGCAAGAAAGAAGCCTAAATCCTGGAACCATGCCACTTCCTAAGGGCACAGATCGTACGCAAGCGAAAGCGTCAAGTTGTTTGGTAAAATATTCGGCTTTGTCGGTGGTGGGCGCCAAAGTTCTGAGGAGAGAAGGCGCTTCATCCCACCGATGAGAAGAGGAACTTTATCCGCACCTCACCGTTGTTGTGAACTGTCCCGCTCTGAAGGGACCGAATGAGGCTGTTCTTGGACAGCTAGGGAGAGCGCGGAAAATCAAGTCGCGGTAACTAATGTGTAGCTCTTAATTAGGCGAGGGGTGGCTTCCCTGCCAAATCTTGCGCACATGAGTACGTGCTACTGACGGAAGGCGGGGGATGCTCCTCCCGGATAATCTGCCCCTTGTGTAGGCTGGGAGCAGAGTCTGGACTGCTGCCGGGCACGGTGCCGGGCTGCGCCGAGCGCTGCCTACGCCGGCTCCCCCCGTGCCACAAGGCGCGAAGGGACGCGGGGGACCCCGGGAGACCCCTCGGGGGGGCCGGTGCTGCCTAAGCCGGCTGCCGGTCGGAGCCCTGCTGAGGCTCAGCCCTGAGCCTGACCGCCGCAGGCTCTCCTCTCCGCTTTCGCCCTCCGCGGCTATTTCCCGCGTGAGTGAGCTCCGCCGCAGGTCCGGGCACCGGCAGACGGGGGGACGGGGGGTCTGGGGTGGAGCCCGATACTTCAAAGCACGGCTTCTTGCTTCAGCAGTTCCCACGCTTAGGAAACCTGCACGTCCAATCGCTTTTCCCTCCCCCGCCCCAGCCAAGGCGGAGCCTCGGTACCGAGAGGAGAAGCAGGGCAGGATAGCCGCCGGCCCCACGCCGGTCCCTCCTGGACAGGCCGGGCGAGGTGGGGTGCAGCGGCTGGGGAGGGGGGGCTGCTCCGGGACGCGGCTGGGAGTGTGCGCACCCCCTCTGCTGCCGCACTTGCCGCCGAAGCCCGGTCAGGGTTAATCTGGGGCCCCCGAGTGTGAGAGCTCCGTTCCAGGGCTTCCGGCGGCGGTGCGAGAAACAGAAGGTGACGGAACCCCTGACACGAGTGTTCCCAGAGAGGAATAGCCAGAGGAGACAAACACCAATCCGTTACAGGAATGGGTGTGTAATTAACTCCTCAGTCACAAGGCCGGGCCGGGAGAGGAGCCGGGAGCGCGGCGGGACGCGGCGCCCGGGGCCAGTGCGGAACGAGCCGCGGCTTTACGCTGGGCGCAGCCGCCGAGCGCGTGATCGCAGCGGGCGTCTTGGCGACCATCTCGTCTTACCTGGGCTGAGCGGGGGGAGGGGGGGAGTCCCACCGCCGAGCGAGCCTCGGGCAGGGCGGGCAGTAGGGCAGCGCCGTGCTCGGCAGACGGGAACACGGAAATCCACGAGCGGGTTGATTGGTCCCGGCGCTGCCCGAAAACCCGAAACGAAACTGGTAAAAGATGATCTACGTGAACTGCACAACACGCTCACTCCCGCGGCGTCAAGCAGCAGGAGAAGGAGGACCCCATGTCCTCTTCCAAGTGCTCGGGGGTCCCAGCACGGAGCGCTTGTTTCCAGTGATCTCGGAGACCGCTTCTCTCAACAGCCCACTGCTGCGTTCCGGTACACAGCATTGTTCCGGGGGCACATCCTTCACTTCCTTAACGTTTCGCAACATGTTTCCTATAAAATGAGCTGCAAACGCAAACGGAGTATGCCTCCGACACACACCTCACACTGAATCTCACCGAGACCTACATCGCCCCGTGCTCCCGAACAAGATAGCGCGCCCCGCTTTTACACGCATTAGCTTTTCACTCGCCCGCGCAAACATCACCGTGCACCGCCGACACACACATCGCCCTGCGTGCGGCACTGCCATCGCTCTGCGCCTCCCGAAGCACACATCGCTCTGCGCCCGACGGCGCACCGGTCGCGCCGCTCCTCGCCTACACGCGCCGAAGGAAACACCCATCGCTCTGCTCCGACTGACACACACAGCGCTCGGCGCCCGACGGTGCACGCATCGCCCTGCGGTGGACGATGACACGGACATCGCTCCGCTCCTCCCCTGCACGGGCATCGCTCTGCCCCGCCCGACACACACATCGCTCCGCTCCCCGAAGACACCCCCATCGCTCTGCACCGGCTGAGAAACATATCGCTCCGCTCCCCAGGACGCAGAAATCGCCCTGCTTGCGACAGTCCCATCGCTCTGCGCCTCAACGACGCACACATCGTTCCGCTCCCCGAAGACACTCCCATCGCTCCGCACCGGCTGAGAAAAATATCGCTCCTTTCCTACGACACACACATCGCCCTCCGTACGACAGTCTCATCGCTCCGGCGGTGATGGACACAGAAATGGCTCCGGAGCTCATGGATACACACATTGCTCTGGAGCCGATGGACACAGACTTGGCTCCGGAACCGATGGTCGTAGAAATGGCTCTGGAGCCGATGGACGTAGACATGACTCCAGCGATGGTGGTTGGACACTTGTCTCCAGAGCCCACGGACGTAGAAATGGAGCCGATGGACATAGACATGGTTCCGGAGCTGATAGACACACACATTGCTCCGGCGATGATGGATTCAAACATCGCTCTGGAGACTGTGGATGCACACTTGGCTCTGGACGCAATGGATGTAGAAATGGCTCTGGAGCCAATGGACATACACATCGTTCGGGCGACAATGGACATGCACATGGCTCAGTTCTGATGAACGCACACATCGCTCCCCTCCCTAAAGAAGCTCCCATCGCTCTGCACTGACAGACTACATGTCGCTCCTGGAGCACTACAACACCATCACCTCGCGGGAGATCAGACATCTGGAGCGATGTGCACGTCCATCTCGTAGTATCCTTTTTTGTAGCTCTGATAGTTTATTATTAAAGTTGAAGGGTTTTTGCATATTGACTGCTCAGCTCTTTTATTGAAAAGGTGTGTGGCTCTGAAAGGAGCCTTTGGGTCGAGGTGGTCTGGCCGAGGCGGCTCACTTGGAGCTGGTGTACTTGGTGACAGCCTTGGCGCCCTCGGAGACGGCGAGCTTGGCCAGCTCGCCGAGCAGCAGGAGCCGCACGGCCGTCTGGATCTCCCACGAGGTGATGGTGGTGATCCGCCATCGCTGGAGTCATGTCTACGTCCATCGGCTCCAGAGCCATTTCTACGACCATCGGTTCCGGAGCCAAGTCTGTGTCCATCGGCTCCAGAGCAATGTGTGTATCCATGAGCTCCGGAGCCATTTCTGTGTCCATCACCGCCGGAGCGATGAGACTGTCGTACGGAGGGCGATGTGTGTGTCGTAGGAAAGGAGCGATATTTTTCTCAGCCGGTGCGGAGCGATGGGAGTGTCTTCGGGGAGCGGAACGATGTGTGCGTCGTTGAGGCGCAGAGCGATGGGACTGTCGCAAGCAGGGCGATTTCTGCGTCCTGGGGAGCGGAGCGATATGTTTCTCAGCCGGTGCAGAGCGATGGGGGTGTCTTCGGGGAGCGGAGCGATGTGTGTGTCGGGCGGGGCAGAGCGATGCCCGTGCAGGGGAGGAGCGGAGCGATGTCCGTGTCATCGTCCACCGCAGGGCGATGCGTGCACCGTCGGGCGCCGAGCGCTGTGTGTGTCAGTCGGAGCAGAGCGATGGGTGTTTCCTTCGGCGCGTGTAGGCGAGGAGCGGCGCGACCGGTGCGCCGTCGGGCGCAGAGCGATGTGTGCTTCGGGAGGCGCAGAGCGATGGCAGTGCCGCACGCAGGGCGATGTGTGTGTCGGCGGTGCACGGTGATGTTTGCGCGGGCGAGTGAAAAGCTAATGCGTGTAAAAGCGGGGCGCGCTATCTTGTTCGGGAGCACGGGGCGATGTAGGTCTCGGTGAGATTCAGTGTGAGGTGTGTGTCGGAGGCATACTCCGTTTGCGTTTGCAGCTCATTTTATAGGAAACATGTTGCGAAACGTTAAGGAAGTGAAGGATGTGCCCCCGGAACAATGCTGTGTACCGGAACGCAGCAGTGGGCTGTTGAGAGAAGCGGTCTCCGAGATCACTGGAAACAAGCGCTCCGTGCTGGGACCCCCGAGCACTTGGAAGAGGACATGGGGTCCTCCTTCTCCTGCTGCTTGACGCCGCGGGAGTGAGCGTGTTGTGCAGTTCACGTAGATCATCTTTTACCAGTTTCGTTTCGGGTTTTCGGGCAGCGCCGGGACCAATCAACCCGCTCGTGGATTTCCGTGTTCCCGTCTGCCGAGCACGGCGCTGCCCTACTGCCCGCCCTGCCCGAGGCTCGCTCGGCGGTGGGACTCCCCCCCTCCCCCCGCTCAGCCCAGGTAAGACGAGATGGTCGCCAAGACGCCCGCTGCGATCACGCGCTCGGCGGCTGCGCCCAGCGTAAAGCCGCGGCTCGTTCCGCACTGGCCCCGGGCGCCGCGTCCCGCCGCGCTCCCGGCTCCTCTCCCGGCCCGGCCTTGTGACTGAGGAGTTAATTACACACCCATTCCTGTAACGGATTGGTGTTTGTCTCCTCTGGCTATTCCTCTCTGGGAACACTCGTGTCAGGGGTTCCGTCACCTTCTGTTTCTCGCACCGCCGCCGGAAGCCCTGGAACGGAGCTCTCACACTCGGGGGCCCCAGATTAACCCTGACCGGGCTTCGGCGGCAAGTGCGGCAGCAGAGGGGGTGCGCACACTCCCAGCCGCGTCCCGGAGCAGCCCCCCCTCCCCAGCCGCTGCACCCCACCTCGCCCGGCCTGTCCAGGAGGGACCGGCGTGGGGCCGGCGGCTATCCTGCCCTGCTTCTCCTCTCGGTACCGAGGCTCCGCCTTGGCTGGGGCGGGGGAGGGAAAAGCGATTGGACGTGCAGGTTTCCTAAGCGTGGGAACTGCTGAAGCAAGAAGCCGTGCTTTGAAGTATCGGGCTCCACCCCAGACCCCCCGTCCCCCCGTCTGCCGGTGCCCGGACCTGCGGCGGAGCTCACTCACGCGGGAAATAGCCGCGGAGGGCGAAAGCGGAGAGGAGAGCCTGCGGCGGTCAGGCTCAGGGCTGAGCCTCAGCAGGGCTCCGACCGGCAGCCGGCTTAGGCAGCACCGGCCCCCCCGAGGGGTCTCCCGGGGTCCCCCGCGTCCCTTCGCGCCTTGTGGCACGGGGGGAGCCGGCGTAGGCAGCGCTCGGCGCAGCCCGGCACCGTGCCCGGCAGCAGTCCAGACTCTGCTCCCAGCCTACACAAGGGGCAGATTATCCGGGAGGAGCATCCCCCGCCTTCCGTCAGTAGCACGTACTCATGTGCGCAAGATTTGGCAGGGAAGCCACCCCTCGCCTAATTAAGAGCTACACATTAGTTACCGCGACTTGATTTTCCGCGCTCTCCCTAGCTGTCCAAGAACAGCCTCATTCGGTCCCTTCAGAGCGGGACAGTTCACAACAACGGTGAGGTGCGGATAAAGTTCCTCTTCTCATCGGTGGGATGAAGCGCCTTCTCTCCTCAGAACTTTGGCGCCCACCACCGACAAAGCCGAATATTTTACCAAACAACTTGACGCTTTCGCTTGCGTACGATCTGTGCCCTTAGGAAGTGGCATGGTTCCAGGATTTAGGCTTCTTTCTTGCGATGAAGGAATCTAAATTCAAACCTGCTTGTCGTTGGATGTTTGCAGACGTGTCACCTCTCTGCCATTTATCACTTGCCAGAGTCTTCTCCCTAATAGACACTGATGTGTATTGCATATTGTCTGGGAGAGAAAGCCAAGTGCCGTAGAAAGAGACGGCGATAAACAGCTGGAACAGGTATCAGAAGGTGCGGTAAAAACAAAAACAAACCACAAACCAAAAACGAAAAACCAAAACAACAACATCCCAGGCAGTTGTAGTGCTAGGGCCTAAATAATAGACCCTGAAACAAAGCTGGCCTCTAGATGAACCTCACAACTAAATGTTATGCATTATTAGTATCTGTTAATTAGTAAAATCTGTATTACCATTAGTGTTAATTATTAGTATCTGATCATTAACGAAATACGTATGTTCACTAGTGAAAGATGTAGTTTAGGATATAATCAGTAGTGAGGATGAAATGCTGTGAGATGTGTATCCAACTTTCCTTGTTTAGCCGTGTTCAAGCCTGAGAACCCAAGTGTTTAGCCTTGTTAGAAACTCCCCTGGTTCCCGCACACCCCCCCCCCCCCCCCCAGCCCTGGCCAGGCTGTGGGTGGAATCCAACAGGAGAATGAAACCAGATGTTTCCACTCAAAGAAAAGTGCAAGTTATTCTGGTTTGCTGATTTTTGATATATAAGGCTGGACCCTCTTGCTGCGACTTTGGATGCCTCACCTACGGATGGACGCACCACGTAGGACTTCCCACTTGCAGGGAAAGGTACTCCAAATCCTCGCTGCAACCGGGGCTGCCCAGCAACCGTGGGTCTGCATGTTAGTAACGTATGCAAGTGGTGATGTATCTTACTTAATCACTGTTCTCCCCATCGTGTATTAATGATTAGGTGCATTGCTTTGCTTAACTGTATGCAGTAATAATTAAGTGTACTATTCTGTGTTTTCCTTACTGCTTATTTTCTGTATTACTTAGTTATATCCTTTAATTATTAAGAGTAAGATAAGCCCACTCTTTCCACTCTGGTGTCTGAGTTTAATTGGCATCCTCGATCAGCAGAACAGCAGTATAACTCAGTTTTCCTTTGGGAGCTGCTTCTCAAACTTCGCCTGGCAGCCACAGGCATAAGGAAACAAAACCGTACGAGCTACAAAAGTTCGCTTGGTGTCTCTCTAGACAAGAACTAAGTTATATGGAGAGCTGAGAACAAGTGAGCTGAACTCATTGTTCAGGGTGGATCTACCAACCCGATGTCAGAGGAAAGGGGAACGTATCTAAGACAGAGGAAAAAAATTGCACATCTGAAGACAGGGATTTTAGCAGCCTTTTGTTCTTGCAAAGCCCCGACTTTCCTGCTGGAACAGTGCACAGAGATGTTCGGCCAGCCTGTCCCTCACCTAACTTTTTTGAGTGCTTTCAGATCTTAGGGAAGAGCTGATTCCTGGAATGCAGGAATCACACGTTTGGAAGGGGAGTTCTGGGCGCGTGTTCCACGCGATGGAAAATGCGACCCTGAGCTGACAATGCAGAGCGAAAATGCTTTATTCCGCACATTGGCTGTGTACAGGCAGATTCCATTCCAGTTCCACTTGTACTTCTGCATCCAGTTCCCGTGAGGCAAACATGCTTCTTGTCGCTAGAACCTTCCTTCTCCCTTTCCCTTTGCCAGACTTGAAGGTGACTTGTTGGAGGATGTCTCAAGATCTTACCCTCCACCCACTGGTTTTAACCTCTTGGCTTGGGGGTTGCATTTAGGCTCAGTCTTTACCTTAGGTGATGTGCCTGGTCCCTCCTAGACGAAAAAGATGTGGACAGGCTGGAGAGGGGCCAGAGAAGGGCCGCAAAGATGATCTCAAGGGACTGAGAAGCCTGCCATGTGAGGAAAGGCTGAGAGAATTGGGTTTGTTCAGCCTTGCAAAAAGAAGGCTTAGGGGAGACCTTATCCTCATGTTCCAGTATTTAAAGGGTGGCTACAAAGAAGATGGAGACTCCCTTTTTACAAGGAGTCATGTGGAAAGGACAGTGGATACAAGTTACTCCTAGGGACATTCCAACTGGACACAAGAGGAAAGTTCTTCACAATCAGCCACTGGAATAATCTCCCCAGGGAAGTGATGGATTCCCCAGCATTGGACACTTTTAAGATTCAGCTGGACAGGGTGCTGGGCCATCTTGTCTAGACTGTGCTTTTGCCAAGAAAGGTTGGACCAGAGGGTCCATGAGGCCACTTCCAGCCTGGTATTCTCTGATTGTCTGATCTGTGACTCCACTGGCTGCTCTTTCCCGGCTCGACCTCATCGCAGCCTTGTCCCCGCAGACTTACCCGGTGATCCAGGGTCGTGGTTGTCCCCGGTCACTGCTCCCATCCCTGCCCCACTCGCCACGTGCGGGTGTTGCGGGGCTGTGTCCTTGTTGATGACAGCATGGCCCTGCCTGCCCTGCTGTCCCCCTCACCTCCCAGCTCACTTGCCCTTGTGGGGCAGCCCCTTTCTTGCTGCTCCCCCACAAACTTTGTTGAACTTATTGGTCCACCTAGGAATGTATTTATGGAAGTTAAATTAGACTTCAGAGAGAATCTCATCCCCTTTCAAATAGCCATCATTTACACATCTGTCCTCATCTAGTGTGCTAGTGATGGTAGCACAGTTATGACGGTTGAAGGAAAAATTCAGCTACTTCCAACAGTCCCTGAGACATCAGCCTTCATTGACGATCCTGCACAGTTCTCTTTTTCTAGCTCAACATGCCATCACCTCCTCAAATACCTGATGCTGGGATAATATCAGAGCAGGCTCCCCTTGATTTGCGTAAAGACGACCCATTGCTGACTTGGAGTGACGCGGTTCAATATTGCTTCTGTGAGTATTGGCTGCAAAGTGCCATAGGTGACAATAATAGTGGCCATCGGCCTTTCTGTCTTTCCTTCCTGTTTCCTTCTCCTGTCCTCCTTCCTGTCCACCTCACCCATCTGAAGGTGCCTTCTGTTCGTTATTCCCCTTGATCCCAGGAAGCTGCTACATACCAGCACTCTCCCATCCCCAGTCCTCCTCCTAGGGAAGGACCATTGCTTCCTTACAGCATGCAAGCCATGCCTGTCATTACTGAACATGGAGCATCCACCTCTCCCCTGCCTCATCAAATGTCCTGACTCCTGATTTGTGGCGTTGAGTGGTGCTTTTGAGCTGTAGCAACTCAGCCAAGGAATGTGCTGAACATCTCTATGGTTGGCCTCGACAGAGAAGAGAAGCTTGTGGTGGCTGTTCTTATGCACCAGAGAAGACAGTTTCTTTGTCCAGCTGAGCAGAGAATAGTTACCACCCTCACTGTCTTGCTTCAGATGTCTGTGTGCAGTCAGGCAATATAGAGATGGGCAAAGGAGAGAGCTAGTGGAAGGGGTGAGAGGGTGATGCAAATGCAGGATATCCTGAGGAGAGAAAGACATCCCAGGGAAGCTGTCAATCAAAGCTGAGCCGCATTGACCACCTGCCTGCAGTGCCTGTATGCCCACGTGCTAGTTGGCAGCATCCTGTGGGGAAGTGGGTGCTGGTGGTGGCCCCAGGCTTTCCTCTGCAGTGGTCCTACTGACAGGTAGAGCAGCCAGCCAGCCAGGTTACGAGAAGAAATCATCAAAATTTAGGGGTGTCACAGCTGTATCCTGCTGATTTTGCTGATCTCATTCTGTGAATGAGATTGACTTATTCTGTGAATACTGGGCTGCATGCAGAGTCACTTTGTCAGGGAAGCTTCCAGAATAATCTGCAAGGCCTGTAACACTTGCGCCATGTATATCAGCTTTCCAGTGTCTCAGCTTTCTTCTCCATGCTCATCTGCAACACTCCACTGCTCATTTCTCACAGCCTACAAGGAGGAAGGGCAGCTTAGATGTCTTCCGCGTCCTGAAGCACTGCAGCTCATTGCACTCTTCCCATCTTTGTAGTATTGCTTTCCACCTTTGATCACAGGTTTTCTGAGCCTCGGCACCAGACAGCTAGGAGGTGGCTCAGCCACTCAATCTCTGTCTGCGCTGCTTGCGGCTTGTAGGAGACCATACAGGACAGTTCCGTTCTGCAACAAGGTGTACTGTTACATGTTTGTCACTTCTTATTTCATCCTGACAAAACCCAGACCAACACTGCTGCACGGGCCAGGCAGAAGTCAAAACTAACAATTTGTTCTCACCATCTTGAAATGCAAATGAAGACTTGGCCGTGTGGTACAACACCTTTGCTGAGGCTGTTTGTGGAGTGGACGGCCTAGGAAAGACAGTGCCACCTCCTTCCCCAGAGTAACCTGCAGCGGGTAGGAGCTGCTGTTCCCCAATGCACGGGGCAGGCAACAGCAGTCCAGGCATGCAACATGGGGAGATCCCAGATGACAGGCACGAAGTGCGCAGCAGCAAAGGAAATGTCATGTTCATGTGACATTGAAGCGCATTATTTCACGTGTTGATGTTCCCCCTGCAAAATTAGGCTTTTCATCAAACCGTTAATACACACGTATAAATTAATCCAGTACAGTACCATTTTCATACATATTATATACATGTGTCACTTTGAAACATTAAATACTAAACCAGAAACTTTGTAATTTGACTGACTGGTTGCTTGTTTGATTGATCTGAATTGATTCTTGGAGTTATCCCTTAGCAGAGCTTGGAAGTTATCGAAAACTATGCGGTCTGGAATGATCAAGGAACTATTTCTCTCTTGCTTTGAGCCAAAATAAAATCATCCAAAGCCTGCCATTACATCAAGGGCAGATTTGAATTGCCTTGAGTGACTCTGTGACTTTGTTTATGTTTCTTATGTACCTGGAGCATCCATAAGCTGTAATGCATTTAACTGGATCACATATATAAAGCATGAATGCTCAGCAGCACAGGCATCAGGAAGGGCTGCCTCCTTGAGAAAATACTGAAGATGCAGCCTTAGGCAGCCCAAGGTGAAAGACATGTTAATGGGGCTTTGCAGCTACAGGCTTAATGCATGACCTTGATCAGCCTGTTTGAAATGCGCACTCATATGCTGCAGTCCTGCCTCCTCAGCTGCATCTGTGAGATGGATGCCTCCATATATCCTCCTCAGCAAACAGTAATAGTCCAGCACAGTCACAGTTCACATGGTGGGATGAATCACAAGACTGGAGTGCTGCAATTGATGGCTATAAACTGTTCAGAAGGGACAGTCAAGGAAGGGCTGGGGGGAGGGTTGCTGTCCTCTATGTGAAAAAATGTATTGATTGCACAAAGCTGTCCTTGAAAAACAGTAATGAACAGTTGAGAGCTTGTAGGTAAAAATTAGAGGCCAAGCCAACAAAGGAAACCTCATGGTTGGTCTTTCCTATAGGCCTCCCGATTAGGGGGAGGATGTTGACAAAGCTTTCTTACTTCAACTACGGGAAGCATCACGCTCACAGGCTCCGATCCTGCTGGGGGACTTTGGTCAACCTGACATCTGCTGGAAAAGGAGCATAGCAAGCTGTAAGCCATCCAGGAGACTCCTGGATTGTGTTGAGGACAATTTTTTAATCCGGGTGAAAGACAGCCCAACCAGAGGAGAAGCACTAAGGGACCTGTTGCTCACCAACACAAGCGGGCTAATTGGAGAGGTCAAGATTGGTGGCAGTCCGGGCGGCAGCCTGCGCCCAGGCCCATCACGAACTTGAGGGATATGGGCCAGGCAAAATGGCCCATAGTCAAAGTCAAGACCCTGAATTTTAGTAGAGGAAACCTTCAGTTGTTTCAGGAACCCCCTGAGAATCTGCCCTCAGGGATAAGGGAGCAGAACAGAGCTGGTATCTATTTAAGGACATTTTTTTTTGGAGAAAAGTGCTCTTGATTCTCATCGGTAAGAAAGCAGTCTAGGAAGGCAGGACACCAATTTGGCTGAGAAAGGACCTTCTGAGAGAAATGAAGTGCAAGAAGGAAATGCACAGGCAGTGGAAGCAGGGACATGCATCCTGAGAAGAATATAGGGATGCTGTCCCAGTGTCTAGGGATGGGATCTGGAAAGCTAGGGCACATCTGGTGCTGAACTTGGCAAGGAATGTGAAGAATAATAAGAAAGGCAGTGCCAGCTGTGCGCCCACGTGAGTCACGGTGCCCTGGCGTGTCGGTAGCGTGGGCGGGGGGGCTTGGCATGACCTTAGCGTGGGCTTGGCATGTTCTTAGCGTGTGATTGGCATGGCCTTAGTGTGTGATTGGCATGGCCTTAGTGTGTTGGTAGCATGTGCATGGTGGGGGCTTGGCATAACCTCAGAGTGTCCTTAGTCTGGGTTTGGAGTGGCCTTAGTGCGTGCTTGGCATGGCTTTAGCATGTTGGTAGCGTGTGCATGGTAAAGCCTTGGTGTGGGCTTGGTGTGGGTTTAGCATATGGGTAGCATGTGCATGGTGGGGGCTTGGCATGGCCTTAGTGTGGGCTTGGCGTGGCCCACACTAAGATCAGAAAAGGAAGACTAAAGAAAATACACCCCCCAGTAAGTAAGGCAGATCTAGTGACAACAGACAGGGAGAAGGCTGAGGTAGTCAGCAATTTTTTTGTGTCAGTTTTCCCTGGCAATCACTTCTCCCACATCTCTCAAGTCTCTGAATCTCAAAGCCAGGACTGGGGGAACACAGTTCCTCCTAGTGTAGGAAAAGTCCAGGTTTGAATCCATCCGAGGAACCTGAACTTGCACAAGTCCATGGGACCTGAGGAGATTCATCCCAGAGTTCTAAGGGAATTGGCAGATGTCATTGCCAAACCACTCTCCATAATACTTGAAAAGTCATGGCAGCCAGGTGAAATCCCCAGTGATTTTTTAGAAAAAAAATCTAAGGCACTTTGCACTAAGGCACTTGCAGAGCAGATCTCTCAACACCATTTGAAGCTTCCGAGGAACAGAGCATGGAGGATGCCACTTCGCTCTGGATATCTGAAATCCAATCTGAGAGGTTCCCATCTGCCTTTAAACTAAAATTAACTTTGATAATTTGGTGGCAGATTTAAGAGACACCAGGTTCCTGTCTCTGTACCACCAAACAACATGCAGTCAGTACTAGAAAGGTTGACTTTTGGGATTCTATGGTCCCTGTATGAATTAAGTGGGTTCAGCGATCCACAGCATCTGCTTGGAATTCAGGCTTATTCAGACCCATTTTGAGAGAAAGGGTTAATGGCTTTGGTCTGCATCTACAGCAGCATCTAATTACCCAAGAATGTGATGGAGTGATTCAGAAAGCCTGTGAGTTGAGGCTGAAGACTTTAGAGCTGATTAGTGGGTATACAACAAACTCTGATAGTTTCTGACATCAGCCCACAGTGGCTAGTCTCTTACTTTTAATACAATTAATGACCTATGAATACAGGAAAGGTTGGGTAGGTGTGAAATATTCCTCTTCATTTGGTGTTTTTAGCTACAAGGAGAACATTCTCTACCTAAAACGGTTGTAAGGAGAAGCTATGCGTGTTACTGTAAAAATCACATGCACACTAGAAATCTTAAGAAAACTGCTGGAGACAAATAACTTCCAGAAAGGACTTCTGTGTTGTATTAATCACCGGGCTACTGGTAACAGCTAACTAAGAATAAATGTCCTTTGTTACTAACGTCTTCTACAGTACTGTAGACATCTCTTCTGCTGAAAATAAATAAAAAAAAAAAACCACCAAAAAACCCAAAACAACCAACCAAAAGCAGGAAGACTGAGCACCATCAAGTGGTAGATGTTGTAATAGCGGCTACAGCGACGTTCATGGCTACGTTTGTTAGTAATAGTTTTGAGTTCTTCCCGACTAGAAAACTGCAGAAGCCTTCTCTCCTTCAAGTACAACACATATGACATGAACACACTTAGAATTAAGTGATGGACTGCACAACATACATACCACAATCTTAAAAGAAAATTGGAACAGAACTGTAAATTAAAGAAACAATATCACCTAGAAAAATACAACATAGTTAAAATTTGCTATAGCAATTTAATGTTCCCCGATACAGAAAATTGCATAATACCAAAATTAATCTTAAGTAGGAATGAAAGTTGGGAGGTTTTTTTGCATATGGAGTGCACAGCTCTTTTGTTGAAAAGGGGGGTGGCTCTGAAAAGAGCCTTTGGGTCGAGGTGGTCTGGCCGAGGCGGCTCACTTGGAGCTGGTGTACTTGGTGACGGCCTTGGTGCCCTCGGAGACGGCGTGCTTGGCCAGCTCGCCGGGCAGCAGGAGCCGCACGGCCGTCTGGATCTCCCGCGAGGTGATGGTGGAGCGCTTGTTGTAGTGCGCCAGGCGCGAGGCCTCGCCGGCGATGCGCTCGAAGATGTCGTTGACGAAGGAGTTCATGATGCCCATGGCCTTGGACGAGATGCCCGTGTCGGGGTGCACCTGCTTCAGCACCTTGTACACGTAGATCGAGTAGCTCTCCTTGCGGCTCTTACGCCGTTTCTTGTCGCCTTTCTTCTGCGTCTTGGTCACCGCCTTCTTGGAGCCCTTCTTGGGCGCGGGGGCGGACTTAGCCGGCTCGGGCATCGCAGCAAAAGCGCAGCTCTCACACAACACGCAACAACAATACCGAACGCCGACTAATGCTCTCCCCCTCGCTTGCCTCTTTTATAGCAGCTCTTTGCAAAGCAGCGTCTCGGCAGCGTCCCATCGCTATTGGTTGGCAGTCCTCCTGCGTGTCGTCACATGGCGCTGAGCTTTGCGATTGGACACCTCTCGATTCGCGTTCCCATTGGCTGCCGAAACAACGCCTCCCCCGCAGCCTATCAGACAGGGCGCCGCCGCTCCGCTCGGGCGGTATATAAGCGGGCGGTCGGGCGCGGCTGGGAGTAGGTCGCAGGCTGTGGAGATTTGCTGTGGGTGCTGTTTTGCTGAATCTCTGCGATGTCCGGCCGGGGAAAGCAGGGCGGGAAGGCGCGGGCCAAGGCCAAGTCGCGCTCGTCACGGGCCGGGCTGCAGTTCCCCGTGGGCCGCGTGCACCGGCTGCTGCGCAAGGGCAACTACGCGGAGCGGGTGGGCGCCGGCGCCCCCGTGTACCTGGCGGCCGTGCTGGAGTACCTGACGGCCGAGATCCTGGAGCTGGCGGGCAACGCGGCCCGCGACAACAAGAAGACGCGCATCATCCCCCGCCACCTGCAGCTGGCCATCCGCAACGACGAGGAGCTCAACAAGCTGCTGGGCAAGGTGACCATCGCGCAGGGCGGGGTGCTGCCCAACATCCAGGCTGTGCTGCTGCCCAAGAAGACCGACAGCCACAAGGCTAAAGCCAAGTGAACATCTCTAAGCCTAATCGAGAAACAAAAGACAAAAAAGGCTCTTTTCAGAGCCGCCCACAACGGTCGTAAAGGGCTGAGTTGCTCTCTGAAGTTTCGGTTCTAGGGAATGCAGGCAGCAACGTGTAAGCTTTTCTTTTTTTTTAATCTGTTTGCTTCAGCTATGCTGGTTTTTTTCTGCCTGAGTTTTTTGAAGATGTTTTATTTACACTGCATGCTAATTTTTGAAAAAATCAGGCTGCTTTCACAAAGGAATTTAATTGCGTGATTTTTTTCAGAATAATTCCTTTAATTTTTAATAAATTTTTTTTATACTTTGAGAAAGTGGGTTTATTTACTACTGTTAGTAATTCTCTTGATGTAGCCCACTATGTGGTTGGTTTTCTCGGCTGCGAGTGCACATTGCTGGCTCAGAGTCAGTTTTCCATCCATCACTGCCCCAAGTCCTTCTCCGCAGGGCTGCTCTCAATCCACTCGTGGCCCAGCCTGTATTTGTGCTTGGGATCGCCCCGGCTCATGTGCAGGACCTTGCACTTGGCCTCGTTGAATTTCATGAGACTTGCACGGTCCCACCTCTACATTAACTCAGTTTTGCAACTGCAGGAGAAGAGATGAAGGTGAAAACGCCTGTTGATCAAGAGACAAAGAGAAATCTGGCTCTTCTACCCAGTGTGAATGGGACCACTTAGCCGGCACTCCGGGCGGCCAGACCAAAGGCAGCACATGCCCCCTCCGCGGGTCCCTCTCCTGGGCAGGTCGGGGGCTGGTGGGGCAGCCGCCATGACACATCCCTCTTCAGCCATCGCGCTTGAGGAAAGGGGAGACGTGAGCTGTTGCGAACCGTGGACTGGGCCATGGCACCTGGATTGAGGAGCTGGCTGTACACTGAAATGAACTAATTATGTCCGAATTTGTTTCTTTCCTCGGTGTGCAGTTTGTTTCTTGAGCGAGGGAAGCAGAAAAAGAAGCAAAACACTCAAAGAGCTTTTAATGTCTACTAAGCAGTATTAGTTTTACTGTGTGATTTAATCCCACGAGTTTAGTTTGTGCAATTTGGCTAAAACCGAGTTATCTCGTCGTTGCGTCTATGTGGCAGATAATGGAGCGGACAATCCCCACCAGGACCCCTCGTTTCTCCAGCAACGACGAAAACTTCCGGGTTTGTCGGTCCGGCCGCAGCAAGCGGAGATTTTCCTGCTCCCCGCGGCGGTGCCAGGGACGGGGATTTTAAGACGGATCCGCCTCCAGGGGAGGAGGGACCCGGGGTCCATTGCGAGAGAGTCGAAGGAAGGAGCGCGGTGTAACAGGGAGGTTAGTGGAGAAGAGAAGCAGGGAGGGAGGGAGGGAAGCCGGGGTGGGCGGAGGGGATGGGGGTGTCGCAGAGCTCGGAGGCTGAGGGGGCTGCGCTGCAGCATCCTCCAACGCCTCGCACTGCAAGAGGCGCCTGGGAGCAGCGGTGAGAAGGCAAAGAAAAGGGGCCCATATCTCCGGGAAGGGCAGAGCAGGTCCCCAGATTTTGAAATCCAGAAACAAGCTATTTCCTTTTCACTTTTCCTCCAATGAAAGTATTTTTAACTCTTTCATTGTCGAGAAATAAATCTATAGGGTAAGCGGAAGAGTCCACGTGACTCAGTTCAGATAAATGCTGTAAATACAGCCTCAATTCTTCTGAAGCTTCCTGATGTCCCTTGTTGTTTATACCCCGTGTCATTTCCTGCTGAGAAATATGATCTGTCATGCAAACATTCTTAGGTGGAAAATGTCGGGGGAGGCAGCGGGTCTGCCACCAGCATGATTGAAGAAGAATTTGGCCTTGACGAAATTCCAGTGTATCCATGAGGGGCCGGAGAGTCCCGAGAAGAGCTATGTAAACAAGATTAAGGAACTGCAAGACAAAGATAAGAGAAGCCGTCCTGACAACTCAGCAGGGAAACTATTACCCAATCATGAACTGTTAGTTACTAAGTAAACCAATCATATATGAACACACACTTTGAAGAAGGTTATAAAAAGGCTTGTTAGAACAATAAAGTAGCCATTTTGCACAATCTGATGTTTGTCGTGTCCATCTCTACTGCGACAGGAAAATACTATAGAAATAATAAAAGCGGAAAAGCCTTACCTGCCTGGTGTTATGAAAAAGGTTAATCACTCTGTCTTTATCAACATTTTAGAAACCGTCATTGTTTCATTTCTGTCCCGTCAATAAATGCACAATTAGAAGCCGCTATTATAAGTACGAAACACAACACATACACATCCCATGAGGTTTTGCGTGACATTTAATTATCAGTTAAGGCTAAAACTCCAGGAGTTAAATATGCCTTACACCCATGTGACCATTTTACTTCTTCCATGGGAATTGTGCCAGCGATTTCAAAAGGCAGCATTTAAAAACTCCTGCATGTAGGGAGTGTAACCGATTCAGTTAAATTGTCTGGGCTTCCTCAGCCAGCTCAGCTGAGCCCGGACACCCGGGTTTGCCTGTGATGAGCTAAGCCCGGTCTGCTGGTGCTTGGAGGACGGGAGGAGGCAGCCCTGTTTAAAGACGTATCTCGATGTGTAGAAAGGTTGGGACTGTCATTTCTATGGTAATTCTTGTCCTCTTTTGTAAGCGGGATGATTAAAGAAGCTAACCTTGCTTCCTTGTGTCCCAAGCACACAAGGCAAAAAAAACTTTATCATGTGAAGTGCTCAGAATGTTTCACGTTGCAGTGGCTGCTACTTGCTACAAAAGGAAAAGAGGACGGACAGAAGAGATGTATGCATTTCTTCATAGCTCTGGTGTGGCACAAAGGTAGTGCAAGATCCTTTATTCTGTCTGAAGTCCAAGTTTCAGCTGTAACTCTCCGTGTGTGTCCTCTTCTTAATTTGGGAATTATTTATTTCATTTTCCCATGACCCTTTCAAGTACAAAAACTACATGCAATGCAAGTAGAACTGCAAGTACAAAGAAGTTGTGGATTTTACTGGTGATGCAAGTTCCAAGCTGTCCTCATACTTCCTTCACACACAAACTACTTATTTTCTAGTTTTAAAATGCAAGTATGTCCAGAATTGCTTCCTGAGCTTTTCTGTGTTAAAAAATGAGTGGAAGAACCTTTGTGATTAGCACTTAATATAATTTTTGACAAGGAATGCTTTTGGAACAACCTCTCCATCAGGTTGGGCTGTCAAATAATTTAGTTCTCTGCAGCCACCAAAGAAACCCAACACAAAATCTAAAAAATCCTTTCCACCTACACAGGTCTCTGGCTCTGTGACCCCAGTCCCTGAGGAAAGAGCCAGCCTGGCTCATTTCAATGCTTCTTCCTTGCAGGTATGTGAGCTGGGAAGGGAGAAAGGGTGTTCCCAGCTGCATTTCCCTCTACTTCCAGCCCTCTTCTCCAGTGAGATTTGTGTCATGTCTTGAGCTGTGCTGTGCTCTGATATGACACAACCTCAAGACCAGGTTTTTGGAGACCAAGAACTCAATTTTTTCCTTTACAGTCTGAACCAGGAACATTTTCATTACTGGCCAAAAACTTTACATCAAGGTGAATATAAGGCCAAATCTTTTTCATAGCTACAGTTAATACTTTCTCCCTCAATGTTAATTATTTTGAAATATATTCTTTTCTATTAAAACTGGAAAAGAAAATCTCTGGGAAACTAACATAGCAATAATTTGCCCTATGTCTTGAGTAATTATAACCTCTGGCCATTAGGAAAAAACAATTTGATTTCATATCTAGGTGAGCAGATATTGATTTACTTGATTAAAAAAAAAAAAGATCAGGAGGTAGTACAAAATTACTACAGCCCGTGTGTGATTTGTTCAGGTTTTAGATCAGGTGCACGTCATCCATTTATTGTTTCTAATGCACAGTGCAGTCAGTTAACTAGAGAATACAGTTATTTGTTTACCCAGCTGGTATATTTAACTTTTGCAGAAATAAAAACACATATTTTTTTAAAAATGATGATTAATAAATATAAATTTTATTGTAGTTATGCTGATCTAGAGAAGGTATGTCTTTCCAAGATGCTATTAACTGTATTATTCTATTAAAAATAAGATAAGGGAACTTTTTGTAGCTGTTGGATTGTTCTTCAGTATTCTTGATGGCTGCTTATTCACTCAACTGTAATGTAACTCTGATAAGATGATATACAGAAGGTTACTGATATAAAAAAAAATATTTTTACAAAAGTATTTGTATAACCAAAAATAGATATACCCTATATTTCAGTTGCTGTGAATAAAGAGGTATTTTGAAGATAGGCATGGAGGGTAGATAAAAATACAGCACGAAGGGCCTGTTTAAAGATTCTGTATTCTAGCACTTCCCAGTATTGAGAATTGTTAGGATTAATAGCCCTGTTTGGTACTAGAAGCTAAAGTAGTTGAAGCCTTAGGCCGGAAGAGCTGACCAAAGGTAAACTTTTTGATAAAAATAATGCTGCAGACAGAACTATCTGAAACTGTCAGATGCAAGCAGAATGAAGATCAGGACCAAGGAAACAATTCTCACAGAATGAAGTAACTTCAGAAGGCAACCAGCCTAGTGACCAAGAAACCCAGTAAGAAATCAAGAGATCACTAACTAGAATTAAGGGATTGGACTCAGGGAGTGGGTAACAGGTGGTATGGGTGTAATTGGGGAGCATGATCTGCAGTAGGGATCCCTCTTTGGAGGCACCCAGCTCGAACTGCTCTGCATGTCGGATAAATAAACTACTCATTTATTCAGCAGATTGGAGACTTGTCTTCTTCGAGCGGGAACCTAGGGCTGAGACCTATTGAGGTGGTATCTGCATAAGTCCTGCCATGGTCTAGGTAGTGGTGGCACAATTCCTGATACACCAGGATAATGTACTTGAACACTGTGCCATCTGACTGTTGCTGAGTGAAGTCATCTAGGTAAAGTGGATTTAAGAATACAAAGAACACTGCTTTGAGCTGAATAGGAAAGAACATTAAAGAACATGAAAGATGGAAGAATATGCTGTCATATAATTTTATATTCCCACTAGTTCTTTATTAATTTTGAATGTTCATCCTCCTGTGGGATGAAATTGATATGTTTACTGTGCTTGCTGAACCTAAATCCTCCTACTTTTACCTTTGGTGAAAAGAACAAGGACACAAAACTTATCGTGGTCATTGTTTTTTGTCATTTCAGACACTTTGGTCTCAACACTGGTAGAAAAATAATGCATGTGTTATAATCAGATCTGATGATGTGTGTGTGCAGATAGAAATGCTGTCTTCACATTATAGCCCCCTAATATTGCCTTGTCATTCATACAGAGATTGGAAGAAGCAATCATAAGCAACATTTTCTTTTCTGTAGAGTCAAGAGTTTCAAGAGCCTAGAAATAATTTCACATACTGAAAGAGCCTTTCTGAAAAAAACCAAAAACCCCTTAAATTTCTGTGAAAGCTATGTTAATGAAGTGTGCAGCATGGAGCATACAAAGGCAGGAAAGGCAAAAAGAATGCTTATGGATACCTGCACTGGGAGGCCAAAGGGTACCACCAAGCTCCTACTTTAGCACAAGCAACAGGGCTGCCCTGTGATAGCTCTAGTTTGAACTAGAGGATAGCTCAGTTTGAACTGAGGATTTTTTTTTTTTAGGACAACATAACTGAATTTGACTTTTATATGACTGATTATAGAGAATAACAGGCATTGACAAATTCTTATGATGATCATCATCACTGTGAAAATATGAGCATTTTTAGTACATGGTGTTTTCTAGGGTCCCCTTCTCGTGACCCATACATCCCCTCCCACAAAACTCTAGAATACACCATGGTTTAGTCATCTTTTTAGATACTGGACATATACAGAGGCCTAGAATATGCAAACTATGTTTCAGAGTTTGCACTAAGGCACTTGCAGAGCAGATCTCTCAACACCATTTGAAGCTGCCGAGGAACAGAGCATGGAGGATGCCGCTTCGCTCTGGATATCTGAAATCCAATCTGAGAGGTTCCCATCTGCCTTTAAACTAAAATTAACTTTGATAATTTGGTGGCAGATTTAAGAGACACCAGGTTCCTGTCTCTGTACCACCAAACAACATGCAGTCAGTACTAGAAAGGTTGACTTTTGGGATTCTATGGTCCCTGTATGAATTAAGTGGGTTCAGCGATCCACAGCATCTGCTTGGAATTCAGGCTTATTCAGACCCATTTTGAGAGAAAGGGTTAATGGCTTTGGTCTGCATCTACAGCAGCATCTAATTACCCAAGAATGTGATGGAGTGATTCAGAAAGCCTGTGAGTTGAGGCTGAAGACTTTAGGGCTGATTAGTGGGTATACAACAAACTCTGATAGTTTCTGACATCAGCCCACAGTGGCTAGTCTCTTACTTTTAATACAATTAATGACCTATGAATACAGGAAAGGTTGGGTAGGTGTGAAATATTCCTCTTCATTTGGTGTTTTTAGCTACAAGGGGAACATTCTCTACCTAAAAAGGTTGTAAGGAGAAGCTATGCGTGTTACTGTAAAAATCACATGCACACTAGAAATCTTAAGAAAACTGCTGGAGACAAATAACTTCCAGAAAGGACTTCTGTGTTGTATTAATCACCGGGCTACTGGTAACAGCTAACTAAGAATAAATGTCCTTTGTTACTAACGTCTTCTACAGTACTGTAGACATCTCTTCTGCTGGAAAAAAAAAAAAAAAAAAAAAAAAACCAAAAAACCCCAAACCCCAAAACAACCAACCAAAAGCAAGAAGACTGAGCACCATCAAGTGGTAGATGTTGTAATAGCGGCTACAGCGACGTTCATGGCTAGGTTTCCGTTAGTAATAATTTTGAGTTCTTCCCGACTAGAAAACTGCAGAAGCCTTCTCTCCTTCAGGTACAACACATATGACATGAACACACTTAGAATTAAGTGATGGACTGCACAACATACATACCACAATCTTAAAAAAAAATTGGAACATTACTGTAAATTAAGGAAACAATATCACCTAGAAAAATACAACATAGTTAAAATTTGCTATAGCAATTTAATGTTCCCCGATACAGAAAATTGCATAATACCAAAATTAATCTTAAGTAGGAATGAAAGTTGGGAGGTTTTTTTGCATATGGAGTGCACAGCTCTTTTGTTGAAAAGGGGGGTGGCTCTGAAAAGAGCCTTTGGGTCGAGGTGGTCTGGCCGAGGCGGCTCACTTGGAGCTGGTGTACTTGGTGACGGCCTTGGTGCCCTCGGAGACGGCGTGCTTGGCCAGCTCGCCGGGCAGCAGGAGCCGCACGGCCGTCTGGATCTCCCGCGAGGTGATGGTGGAGCGCTTGTTGTAGTGCGCCAGGCGCGAGGCCTCGCCGGCGATGCGCTCGAAGATGTCGTTGACGAAGGAGTTCATGATGCCCATGGCCTTGGACGAGATGCCCGTGTCGGGGTGCACCTGCTTCAGCACCTTGTACACGTAGATCGAGTAGCTCTCCTTGCGGCTCTTCTTGCGCTTTTTGTCGCCTTTCTTCTGCGTCTTGGTCACCGCCTTCTTGGAGCCCTTCTTGGGCGCGGGGGCGGACTTAGCCGGCTCGGGCATTGCAGCAATGGCGCGGCTCTCTCAGAACCAAACTACCACAAATACAACAGGAACGGAAAATTACGCGTAAGTAGCCGCGTGCCACGTATTTATAGTTCCTTTATGCAAATGAACAGCATTCAGTCTGTGTACTCTCATTGGTCAGAACACAACCACGTATCCTAGCTCCCCTATAGCCGTTTTTTATTGGTCAGAACTCGATTCATCTTCTCATTGGCTGCCCAGAGGAGACCTACTTCTCAGCCTATCAGCAAAGACGCGAGGTGGGGAAGCGAGGCTATAGCTGAGGAGCGCCGGTGGGTTGCTCTGTTTTGCTGTTGGCAGTTGTTAGGAGCGATCGAGGATGTCCGGCCGCGGGAAGCAGGGCGGGAAGGCGCGGGCTAAGGCCAAGTCGCGCTCGTCACGGGCCGGGCTGCAGTTCCCCGTGGGCCGCGTGCACCGGCTGCTGCGCAAAGGTAACTACGCGGAGCGGGTGGGCGCCGGCGCCCCCGTGTACCTGGCGGCCGTGCTGGAGTACCTGACGGCCGAGATCCTGGAGCTGGCGGGCAACGCGGCCCGCGACAACAAGAAGACGCGCATCATCCCCCGCCACCTGCAGCTGGCCATCCGCAACGACGAGGAGCTCAACAAGCTGCTGGGCAAGGTGACCATCGCGCAGGGCGGGGTGCTGCCCAACATCCAGGCTGTGCTGCTGCCCAAGAAGACCGACAGCCACAAGGCTAAAGCCAAGTGAACCCAAGGAGGAGGCGATCCGTTGTCTCTTCCGGAGAAAATAATCCAAAGGCTCTTTTCAGAGCCACCCACAAAATCATAAGAGAGCTCACTTATCCGTGCTGTATTAGTGCTGCTTTGCATGAATTACTCAACTCGTTTTTTTTTTTTTCTGTATGTTTATTAACCGTATTTTTGGCTTTGTGATAGTAGCAACGCTTTCATGTTTTCGTTAACACAAAATGTCCTCCCAAAGCAAGTTATTCCTGGTGTGGATTATTTTTTGTTTAGTTCTTATGCCAGAGAAGACGGGAACACTATTTAGGCGAGAGCTCCTGTCCCTCCCCCCTCTTCGGCGTTTCTCTTCTACAGTGGCTGAAACAGCACCAGAGATAGGCCTAATCGTTTTCGGGGAAGGGGGGGGAAGGGGCAGCGGGGCGTACTCTCCGCTGGCCAATCCTTCGTCAGGGCGGGCTTTTTCAATAGTTAAAGCTCTTTCTCATCGGGAACAAAAGAAATGGGAGAGCTCAGGGCTATTTTCGGGTCATTAAGGAAATCTTCCCCTCCTCCCCCAAATACAGAAAACCTTTTGAAGAGACACCTTAAGAGAAATAATAGATTAGACATGGCTCAGTAGTAGCGTGCCTGGCAATTGCATTACTTTTGTTATAAAATATATCCTTAAAAAAACATACATCCGATTTTTATGAAACCATTATAAAACATTGCTTTCTGGCAGTCAAACCAATTACTCGGCAAAAAAAGATGTAAAAGTCTACACTTCCCTAAAGCCGCCGCGTTACACCGTGCTCATTAGCGTTTGTTTCGGTAATCGTAGGGGAAAAAAGCCACAATTGACTTCTGACGACTTACGAATTACTGGATCCTTGCTGCAGGTTACAGATGATCTCGGTGCCTCAGCTCCTTTCCGGAAAGTGTGGGTGGCTCTTAAAAGAGCCGTTGGATAACAAAATAGATAGAGCAAGACTCTTCTGATAAAGTTTACTTCTTTTTGGGCGCCGCCTTCTTCGCCTTGGCTGCTTTGGGCTTGGCTGCCTTCGGCTTGGCTGCCTTGGGCTTCACCGCCTTCGCCTTGGCCGGGCTCTTCGCTGCCTTCTTGGGGCGGCCTGCCTTGGCCGCTTTCTTGGGGCTCTTGGCCGCTTTTTTGGCCGCGGCGGCCGCTGGCTTCTTCGCTTTCTTGGGGCTCTTCTTCACCGCTGCCGCTTTCTTGGGCTTTTTGGCGGCGCTGGCGGGCTTCTTGGCCGCCGGCTTCTTGGGCTTGGCTGCGGCCGCCCGCTTCTTAGGAGCTTTTTCCTTCACCTCCCCAGGCTTCTTGTTGAGGCGGAAGGACCCAGAAGCGCCGGTGCCCTTGGTCTGCACCAGGGTGCCTTTGCTGACGAGACTCTTAAGCCCCAGCTTGATACGGCTGTTGTTCTTCTCCACATCGTAGCCGCCGGCGGCCAGCGCCTTCTTGAGCGCGGCGAGGGAGAGTCCCTTGCGCTCCTTAGAGGCGGACACAGCCTTGGTGATCAGCTCGGTGACGCTGGGCCCCGCCGGCTTGCGGGCTTTGGAGCCACCCGCCGCCTTCTTCGGTTTCTTGGCGGCGGCCTTGGCACCGGGCGCGGGCGCATCGGGGGCGGCGGCGGGAGCGGTCTCGGACATCGCGGCGACGTCCTCTGCGGAGCAGCCGAACACAATTGGGCTGGCGCGGGTCAGATGCTCGTATTTTTAGAGAGGAGCCGCGCGGTGATTGGTGCGTTGCAGAGCCCGCCCCGTTGCACGGCCGGGGAGCCCTTCGGTGTGCTCGATTTGTGTTTCTTTGGAGCAACAAAAGTGTATTTTCCTCGGAATTTCTGCCACCAAATCGCCCCATTTCCCCGGGGAGGGAGGAGAAGAGCAGGTACTTGCGTTCGGGAGAGTTTCCAGCCGTAAACACGCAGGCTGAGTTAAAGGAGAAGCGATAAATCCCGTGTGCTGCTGCTGAAGAGACCTCTGAAGAGAGAAACTTTTGTTTTTCCTTGCAAATTAAAAATTTCCTTTTGACATAAATGTTACAGCAACAGCTCAGTCTGATTCTTTAGAGGGTTTTCTTGGTGTTAAAGTTGAAATCTGCCGATTTAAAGCTATTTTGACAGTTTAAACTGATTTTGAAGAGGAGGAAGTAACACAAACTCCCCTTTCAGCTCTGAATATGGATTAAGAACCGGTTCCTTTGACCATGTGTTTTACCTCCTAAAACGCTAAAGTCTAGTGAAATAGTGTCTCGTACAACCTCCTTTTGCACTTTTTATAGAGCCATAAGCAATTTGTCAATATCTGGAGATTTATGAACATACAGTTGTTTTATTTTGTCTTCCCGGAATTGCAGTAGAAGGGAGGCAAACTTAGCCTGCTACCTTGTGTTGGGTGTTTTCTTTCTTTTGTTTGTTTTCCAATGAATTCCTATACCAATTATTAAGTAAATGAAGCTATTTACTTTTCATATTGCATTTCAATTTCAAGTAAACAGTTATTTTATATCTGATGTTACAAAACTGCAGCTTTGTAAAAGAAAGCAACCTCCTAAACTTCTGGTGATATTTACTGAAATTATCTTTGTCTCTAGTAATTTAAGATGTGCAAGGACTAGCATAGCAGTCTAGTAGTTATGCTCTTTCAGCCCAGAGGATATTATCTTGTTATGTATTTTCTCTAATAGTAGTGGAATTTAATATCATAATACTGTGGGGGTTTTTTAATACATCTCACACAATATGTCTACACAAAGATTTATCTAAAGACAATTCTGAATCCACTTCCCACTCTAAGTAAAACCCACCTAATTCTTCCTTATACATTTTACAGCTATCACTGAAGTAAGGAAATGCTTTCAGGACAAAAACTAGGATACTTTGTGATACCCTGAGTTTTAACAAGGGGAGAGGTAGGCCATAGGTCATTCCTAAAGAACCAGGAAGAATTCAATCAATATTAATATCTGGTGGAAGATGATGTAATATGCTGAACAGAACACAGCTCCGGAATAATCTTTCATTAATCTGTACCTGATTATAAACAAGTATATTATCCATTGCCTTTAGTAGTTATTTAAGAATCAGAAAGACTACACTTCAGCCCTGCCCTCTGATTTCCTTTGATATTACCAGGTATAACAGATGATGTGAATACAGTATTTAAGTACATGTTAGCAGCCAAAATTTCAAATTGTATGAATAGGTACTTTTGGGTAAGTGTAATCCTATTTCCACCTCATTGTTTCATTTACAGTGTCTGTTTTGTAAATATTAAATGCGTATATAACATAAAAACATTTCAGTTTGCTTTAAAATTGGGTTTCAGGGAATATGAAACTATAAATAAATGCAATTAAGTGAAAAATTGCAACCTGCACCCAAGAAGAAAAAAAAATCAGAAAAAAGGTTGCAGGAAAAGTGCACCTGAGCTCTGTAATAGTTCAACAGGAAGATAGTTGAGAGAAGGGCTAATGAAATTGGGACTTTTCAATGTTTTGTTTGTAAAAGTTATGTAACATGAAATAAAGATATGGGAATGAATGAAATTGGAGTGGATGTGGATATTGAAGATATACCATTACAAATTACCAAAACTGAAGTAAAATAAATATATATATTTTTTAAGCCTGTATCCTATATGTGTTTGTAAATCAATGAATGAGACTTTCCATTGACTTCACTACATAGTGAAATAAAGTAACAATGCAGGGAGGAGATGACATTTAGCAGGTACCAAGGCACTTCAAAGCACATAGACAGAGAAAAAGCATAGACCATGAGTGACATGTCAACAAAATGAAAACTCATGTTGCCTACACTTGTTATTATAAACTCATACACATTTACTTCAATAATCTTCACTGGAGGAGATTTAAATACTCCAGCCCTTAGTTGTGGCTTCACAAAGTGTTGATTCACATTTACTGGTGGCTGAAATTGAGGTGGCTAAACTGGTCACCATTGCAGTTGTCTGCCTAGCTTTTCTCCCAGCAGTTGCTACCCTCTCCCTGTTCCCAACAGGGACAGCTAATAATATGTATAGCAGCTTCTGATCTCCAACAGTAACAATCTATTACCTTAAAATAAACTGAAGTAACTGCAGAAATTTCATGACACAGAGAGAAACTGATCCTTCTTTTTTAACGGCGTTTCAGCAAAGACATAAAAGAACTTTAGTGATGTAGAACTGCTGCTTGGAACACGTGTTCTTCTCTACATGAAAGAAATACATGCAGGGACAATATTTTTGAAAGTTAAGGTGCGTTTGGCAATTTTAAAAGAGTTTGCGGTCAGAGCAGATAGTTTAGAAGGAATAGACACATGCACTCAGGCAAAGAAAAAATGTGGTGAAGGATTATATAAAAGGCAGGAATGGCAGTTTCACCTCAAGATGAGCAAATGAGAAAAGGAAATAATCTCATTTTAGGTATAGGATATTTAAGAAAAACTTCAGGAGGAGGGTGCCACATAGACTTTGACATGCAGTTTGACTTTCACAATGAGATTGGAGGGGGAGAGACTGTAATGTCTACTACATCTGAATGACTTAAATCCTTCTCACCTCATGGGCACCCAAGCAGGCCACAGTACATCACAAACCTGCACAAGACTGCAGGCTGAACCTGCAAGTCATTTCCCTTCAGATACCCAGGTCTGTCCAACTTTTGAAGTTATCTATTAAGACCTCTTGGCATAGACAGAGAGGCACTTGAACTGTGGCCAGGGGCTGGCACTGCACTTGAGAGCTATCAAACGTTCCCATCTCCAGTTGAGGACCTGCCAGCACTTGTTCCTAAGAAAATGAGCTCTGAGTTATATTTAGATATGTTTTTAATAATGAGAGGTAGCATGGTAGCTGTTCTTCTTCAAGCAATTTTGTTAGGCGGCATTATCATGAGAGCTAGCTACACAAATAGGACTAATGGGCTGCTCTGCCTGCAGTATGTGAGTCCCATGGTCAGTCATTCTCAGCTGGAGGAATTTAGAGAGACATGGATTTGATGGATGGACCACTTGGTAGATAAGGAATTGGATGGATGGTTACACTCAAAGAGTCGCGGTCAATGACCCGATGTGCGAGTGAAAAGCAGTGACAAGTGGTGTTACTTGGGGGTCAGTATAGGGACCAATGCTGTTTAACATCTTTGTTGGCAACATACACAGTGGGACTGAGTGCACCCTCGGTAAGTTGGGTGACGACACCAAGCTGTGTGGCGCGGTCAACATGCTGGAGGGAAGGGATGTGCCATCCAGAGGGACCTGGTCTGACTTGAGAGGTGGGACAGTGCAAACTTTGTGAAGTTCAACAAGGCCAAGTGCAAGGTCCTGCACATGGGTTGAGGCAATCCCAAGCACAAGTACAGGCTGGGTGATGAGTCGATTGAGAGCAGCCCTGTGGAGAAGGGCTTGGGGGTATTAGTGTATGGAAAGCTGAATATGAGCCAGCGATGTGCACTCACAGTCCAGAAAGCCAACTGTATCCTGGACTGCATCAAGAGAAGTGTGGCTAGCAGGGGAGGTGATTCTCCCCCCTCTGCTCCACTCTCTTGAGACCCCACCTGCAGTACTGCATTCAGATCTGGAGCCCTCAGTATAAGAAGGACATAGACCTGCTCAAGCAGATCTAGAGGAGGGCCACGAAGATGATCAGGGGGCTGGAGCACCTTCCCTATGAGGACAAACTGAGATAGCTTGAGTTCTTCAGTCTGAAGAAGTGAAGGCTCCAGGGAGACCTTATAGCGGCCTTCCAGTACTTAGAGGGCCTACAAGAAAGATGGGGAGGGACTCTCTATCAGGGAGCTAAGGGTTTTAAACTGAAAGAGGGTAGATTTAGGTTAGATATAACGAAGAAATTATTTACTGTGAGGGTGATGAGACACTGGAACAGGTTGCCCAGAGAAGTGGTGGCTGCCCCCTCCCTGGAAGTGTTCAAGGCCAGGTTGGACAGGGCTTTGAGCAACCTGATCTACTGAAAGATGTCCCTGCCCATGGCAGGGAGGTTGGAACTAGATAATCTTTAAGGTCCCTTCTAACCCAAACCATTCTATGAATCTATGATTCTGTGATTCTTAGTATGGCTGATAAGCCTGTGCAATACAGCCCCTTTCCTTCCTTCAGGAGACAATTTCCAGAGAGATTTAGGTGAGGACCTTTATGTGCTGCACTCCCTCATACACGTTCCAAAGGAAGGAGGTGTAAATACTCCCTGCAACCATGATTACACTCCTATTACAGTGTTACACCCATGCCTTACTTGCCCTCAGTGACTTCATCCTTCATCTGAGTTACAAATGTAATAACTCATGTGATCAAACCAGCCAGCACAGTTTAGCAGCTTTTAACCCTTAGCTAAACAATTTTAAAGTGGTACCTACCAAACTACAAACTCGTTGCAGCTCAGCAAACAAGTCTCTGCCTACATAATACTAATGTTGCTGCTGTTGCTGTTGTTATGACTCCTAAGTGTACAGAGGCCACACGAGGCCTTTTAAATCTGGTGTATAGCTGAGCATCTGTAGTGGGCAGGACAAATAGGGTAGGGCAACGGATGACTGTCCCTGTAGACTCAGCTTCCTGGAATGTTGCACGCTCCTCCCTGTACTCTTGGTTAAGGGTTGGGGCACCTCTTGTGGCCTCCCTTCATCACTGACATGGCATGTTATCTGGGAATTGAAAACCTATAGTCCAAACCCTGGATATGTCTGTAGGTAGGAGGCACTGTGAAAGATGCCCTTCTTGGGAAAGTGAAAAAAAACAGCAAAAATGCAGGGGGCCAAGACTCTTCCCAGAACAGCTAATGAGGAAAAAAGATGCACTCTCTACTCTATGGGAGTTTACCAGGTTAACACATTTTTACTTTTCTCACACAGAGACAAAGAAAAGGTCCTCACTGTCAGTCAGATAACAAATAACAGAATTATTTATGTCTTAAATTACTTTGGTCTTCTAAAACTAACCTAAGGCAATTGACAAACTGTCTTCTGGACCACCCTGGCATGCTTTGACTGTATGCATCAACCAGCAATTGAGGTGCTCAGGCCCTGAGACAAATTGTCCATGAAAGGTAAGAAACATCAGCAGAAGCTCCATCAGCCAAAGAAATCATCTCCTCCTGAACTGACAGTGCTTCTATTTCACCTACATTTATTAGTGAATTCCACCAAGGAACTGGGCCACCACAGTGTCCTTTCAGAGCAGCCTCTTCACCAGCACTGAAGCCTGGCTGCTCAGACCAGTGAGCAGCTCACACAGTGATGCTGTAAGCAACTCACTCTTCCTCCCCAAAACACCCCAGCAGTTCTGTGTGCTTTCTGTCTCCCACCCTTTCCTATTTGTGTGCCAGTGCTCCCTGTGACTGCTGGTAAGAGGGAGGGAGCAATGTGACCAATATACACATCCCGTCCACTCCATCCAGAACACTTATTGGTACCTATGAAGGGACAAATTGCTCTGGAGCATGTAGTGCATACACAGCTGGTCTGCAATCCACCACCTCCCTGGCTGGTGACACTCCAGGCGCTGATGTGACAGGCTTCGATGTACATTTGGGTTGGCAGGCAAGCCATTTTTTTGCCACACACGTAAAATGATGATGGTGGCACCCAGACACAGTGCAGGCTGGACTTCTGCCATCACTGAGAGACAAAGCACTGTGTCACACATCATGTGAAAGTGCTCTCATAAAGTGATGCTGCCTTGCTGGTTTTCCTCAGTGGTGTGGGGGTGAAGCAGATACTGGCTCTGGATAAGGTTGTTTGTGCCATCTTTCTAGAGCAGGAGTATCACAAGGTAGCACTTGGGCGCCAGCAATATAGGCTGGCTGTCTTCCTATAGAAGGGAGCAAAAAGGTTCTCAAGACTTGTTCACTGTGTAAGTGTGCTGGGCTGTAGCTTATGTTTTTTTACAGCACATGCTTTGTAGCTGTGCAGTCATGGGCTGGCGCCAGAGCAGCACTGTCCTTGGTTAGGATGTCATCCAGCCTGCCAGCGGCACTGGAAGGGCCAGCTGCTGCCCAGCTTTCCCCACAATATACAAATGAGGCCAGTCACTCAGCACCTCTGCTATCAGACAGTTAGGAAGTCAGAAATCTGGCTTCAAAGGCTCATGAGAGTATGTGTATAGTGTGGGCACATTCAAGAAGAATATATTCCACCTATTTTGCCTGCAGCTTGTCTTCTATGATCTGGTCCCAGTAAGAAGGATTGGCTTCCGTAACAATTCTATCAAGTCTAAATCTTGGTCTTCCTGACATAGTTTTTTTCTGTCTTGGACAGTGAAAATGCAATCAAGTTTTGATTGATTCATGCATGAAATGAGGAGTAGAATAACAAGTTTAACTTTTGTGTGCTGTTTGAGATTAGTAGTTTGTACCATCTTACATCTAATTGTACGGTTAACAAGACTAGCCCACAAGGCCAGCAGTGAGCAGCTAGGAGCATGGATCAGCCTGTGTCCAGCTATACAGAGATGGTAAGTAAAGAGAAACTAGCTGGGCTTTTAGGTTTACCCAAACTGCAGTAGGAGACACGTACAAGAAAAGAAACTTAGTAGCCCCAGTTACCCAAAGTTTTTGAGTAAAGAGCCTGCTGATCAATAAAACATCTGCATAATTCTGATATTAACTGTCCATAGTTAATGCACGTTCATTTACATAAACATCTTCCCTGAAAATAAAAAAGAAAAAAAACCTAAGTGGAGGCAAAGGTGAGGTTTAATCTGTGCTTGTTTTATTAATTCTTTAGAAGAAAACAGGCCTTGACATGCTTGAGTACATGGAAAGGCTTTCGAGGGTTACAGCTGTCAGCTACATCACTGGATGAGGAGAGGAATGCTTGTTTGCATTTGACACTAATGAAAAGGAAAGGTTCTTACACTTGAAAAGTGTTTGGTTTTAGGTTTTTCTTTTTTTCATGTTACAATATGTGCTTATTCTCCTAACATGGTGAATGGTCTTAGTTCTGGGGGGTTTTTTGTCATCTTCTTCTCCCTAGGGTAGCAGGGTCACGTGGTTATGGTCTCTTCAGTGTTGAAGGAGGCACTAGCCCTGTTGAATCAGGGACACACAAAGCATAAGTCTGGTCAGAGGAAGAATAAAGGGTATAGTAGTAGAACTTGTTCCTGCAGTTAGGAATATCAGCATGGATCCAGAGTGGGGAGAAATGAATGTGCTGCCCTTAAAATTGCATTCCAGACCGAGACTTATGATCATAACACTGGAAGAATTGAATAACTCACAGGAAACTTCCTCCTGGGCCAATATCCCATCTGTGAGAGAGCCCAGTAAAAAAAGAGTCTAAAAACAATAGCTGGTATCTAACCAAAATAATCTCTTAGGTCCTAGTAATTCATACGCCAGAGACTCACCAAGTCAGAGGGAATGTCTTTGAATTGGAGAACCCTGAATGGATTTTTCTTCTGTGCATTTATTGATTGCTTTCTCTGGACATAATACCTCTCATTTTTCATGCTTTAGGATGTGGCTTTAAGTATGACTACTTATAAAAGGTTGAGGACTAGGTACAGTGGAGTGGTAGATAGAAAAATGGGTGATGGACATATATACTACATGGAGTCTATCCCTTTCATAGAGGAGAATCTCATTTACATACAGTTAAGTGTCTGCATTGTCTGTCTGTGTGTGTGTTACAAAATGGTACTGGAAAACATGCTTTCTACAGTGTAGATGAAGTGGGGCAAAGTGGCAACCAGCAAAGAGAGTGAACTGAACCCCCTTTCCTGCAGCTGAAGAGAAGTGAAGAGAATATATCTGTAGTGGAGATAACGATAAGTAATTTGAAAGAACAGAGAAAAATAAATCAGGAGTCTTCAGGGCCAGGCAGAGACATTGTTACATAAAATATGTGAGCTGAAAGATGCTGAGAAAGAATTACGTCACCATTATATTTTTAGATCCCATCACTCACACAGGCCTTCCCTCCTGGAGTCACTGTGACGGAAGCAGAACCAAATGCCAATGTCAGTGAGACAAAGGGTTGTCAGAGTTCACAAAGATCTCCCTGACTCCTTCATTTTGAAGGGCTCTCCTCTGTCTCTGCGTGCTCATTCTCCATACTGGAATTACACTAATCTCATAGTCCCAGTAGGCCCCGAGCTACAAAAGGAGGATCACAAGGATAGCCAGCAGAAATGAGTTATGGATTTAACAATCACAATGACTGATTTTTCAGAGTCATGAGGTTGTACCAAAATAGCAAAGAGAAATGTTGTCACTGGCAATGTACACTGGTAAAATGAAAACATATTACATGAAAGAAAGAGTATCTATTCATTCAGAATGATGTTAGGCCTTTGAAAACATGGAGGTACACATGCACATAGATAACGTAGCCATTTTTGTTGTGCATTTGACATACACGACTAATTTTCATCCAGTTAGTAGCAGTGATCTAAATGGAATTCTAATACTTTTTGAATGTGACCAGGATGTCTCAATATGAAGAAACAGTGCAGACACAGGATAGAAAATAAAGGGTCTTGTCCAGTTCTATGCTGAAAAAGCCCTTTGTGGACTCACCAGTGACAGTATAGTCTGAGACGGGCATCTGAGGGTCGGCTTCTAGAAAAACATGCATGTTTCTTTGTCATCTGAGGTGAAGGCATGGATGTGATTTTCCTGATGCTTCACAGCATATAAGCCAAATACTAGCATAAGGCCACGAAGGTGACCTGTCAGTGCTTACATTTAGCAGCCAGTTCTCAGCATCACCACCGAGTCCTTGAGATGTGACCTCAGAGCTAATGAAACATGCTCAGCATGACCTTAAAAACGATCGCGGGAGCCTCAAGGCCGCAGGCTCCCTGAGCAGTGGTTCGCTCGGCCTCTCAGAGAAGAAAAATCTGTGCGCCGCCGGCCCTCCCGGAAGGAAAGATGCCGGGAACCGGCGCTTCACGGGCACCGGGGCTGGGGGAAGGCGAGCGCGGCAGAGACAGACGCGGAGGCGGAGACTGGCGCGGCGAAGCCGGCGGGGGCCTCGGGGAGGTGCCCGAGAGCGGCGAAGGCCCCGCCTCGTCGCGCCCGCGGACGGGGAGGGACGCAGGCCCCGCCCCCGGCAGCCGTGCCCGCCCCTGCTCCCAATCAGGTCGGACCTCTCGCCATAAAGATCGCGGCGCGGCGAGCTGCCGCTCACAGCTTGGAGCAAGTAAAAGCGGCGGAATGTCTGGCAGAGGCAAGGGCGGGAAGGGGCTCGGCAAGGGCGGCGCCAAGCGCCACCGCAAGGTGTTGCGCGACAACATCCAGGGCATCACCAAGCCGGCCATCCGGCGTCTGGCCCGGCGCGGCGGCGTGAAGCGCATTTCGGGGCTCATCTACGAGGAGACGCGCGGCGTGCTGAAGGTTTTCCTGGAGAACGTGATTCGCGACGCCGTCACCTACACCGAGCACGCCAAGAGGAAGACAGTCACGGCTATGGACGTGGTCTACGCCCTCAAGCGCCAGGGACGCACCCTCTACGGCTTCGGCGGCTAAAGCGCATTGCTCCTGGACCCTCTCGAGAACCCAAAGGCTCTTTTAAGAGCCACCCACTTTTTCTCTCAAGAGAGCTGTGTCGTATTACTCGCTTTGTCTTGGGTCTTGCCCTGTCTTGGTCTCCCACGCTCCTCCTCTCATCCGCACCCAACCCCGTTTTCCTTGCCCAGTTGCAACCGAACTGGATGCTTAACAGTTCGGCTCCTACAACTGCATCATTTCCCCTTCCCAGCGCTTCTGCCTCTTCTCTCCTTCCCACCAGCCGCTTTCGGGAGAGCTGCCGGGGCGCCCTGCCCTGCGAAGCGAGCAGTGTGCCAGGGCCGTCCTCTTACCGAGGCGTTTGCCGATGCCGGGAAGTGCTAGGAACCGCCGGCACATGAAGACCGAGCCGAGCGGCTCTGTTTGAAAAAAATACAGGCCGAGGGAACGGTCACCCTGCCGACACAAAATAAGGCAGAGCGCGGCTCTGTCTTGCCAAGCTCTCTACTGCAGGGCGGCACGTCCTCCGTTTCCTCCTGCCAGCTCGTGCCCGAAGGGACAGAGTTGCAGGGTCTCCACCGGGTTCGCTTCAGCCAGCGGGGTGTGGAAGGGGCCTCATCGCTCTTGCGCGGGGTGGGGGCTGGAGGCCTCCGCGGCTGGGACCCGCCTCCGGCGGGTTCAGCGCCCTCGTTCTTTCGAAAAGCCCGCGCGGGCGGCGATTGGCTCCGGCCATTCCCGGTCTCCGCTCCCCGCCCGCGCGCACCAGCAGGGCCCCGGCCCCGGGCACTGCCCATCCGGGAGAGCAGCACGATCCTCCCGACAGCCGCGGCGGCGGTGCGGGGCCCACGAGGGAAACGCAGGCTTCCCGGCCGCGACCGAGCTCTCCGGCAGAGCCGCAGTGGCCAGAGGGAAGAGCCCCGGCCTTCCCCCCTAGCAAGCCAGCCAGCCTGCCCCGAGAAACGCGCACACCGTTCCCCTGCCGCCCGCTCAGCAGTGCTTCACGCTCCTTTTCGAGACTGTGGGTGGCTCTGAAAAGAGCCTTTGGGTTTCGCTTCTGTGCTTGGGACGCCTCCCCGGCGCCGGTTTACTTGCTCTTGGCTTTGTGGCTCTCGGTCTTCTTGGGCAGCAGCACAGCCTGGATGTTGGGCAGCACCCCGCCCTGCGCGATGGTCACCTTGCCCAGCAGCTTGTTGAGCTCCTCGTCGTTGCGGATGGCCAGCTGCAGGTGGCGGGGGATGATGCGCGTCTTCTTGTTGTCGCGGGCCGCGTTGCCCGCCAGCTCCAGGATCTCGGCCGTCAGGTACTCCAGCACGGCCGCCAGGTACACGGGGGCGCCGGCGCCCACCCGCTCCGCGTAGTTGCCCTTGCGCAGCAGCCGGTGCACGCGGCCCACGGGGAACTGCAGCCCGGCCCGTGACGAGCGCGACTTGGCCTTGGCCCGCGCCTTCCCGCCCTGCTTCCCGCGGCCGGACATTCTCGATCGCTCGCTCACTCGGTACCAAACTCCCGCTGCCACGGGAAAAAAAAAACAGGTGCCTTGCCCCCACCCCGAGACCCGCCCTTATATCCCTTCCCCTTGCGCGGCCGGCGGCTCCTGATAGGCCGACGCGCCTATCGGGGAACGCGCACCCAATGGCGGAGCGAATCTCGTTCTGACCAATAGCGAGGGGCGCAGCGCCGAAAGGGCTCCGCCTGCCCTCTCGAGACACCCAATGACGAGGCGGGAGGGGCGGGCCTCAGCAGACGCCTGCTCCCGGCGGGAATGCCCGGTCCCGCAGCCCGGGCACGCCGGGCCGCGCCGCGCCGCGCCGGCCCTTTTTCGCGTGTGTTTTATCTTCTTTCTTTAACTGTTGGAAAGCAGCCGGTCGGCAAAGCGCGGACCGGGAGGGCGGAGTTGAGGCGGTAGAGAGGGAGAGACAGGCAGCGCGGCTGTGTCAGTGAGCGGGGAAAGGCGCGGCACAGCTCCCCCCGTTATTTCACGCTGGGTCTTTGCCCCGCGGGAAGATTTCGCCCGTTTCCAGCACTAGGTCACCCCAAAGCTCTCCGACCTTCCAAAACTGTGCACGCTTCTTTGCATCGGAAGACCACCACGGCTGGCTCCCTTTTGCCTGTCGTACCCCCCCCCCCCCCCTCGCCACTGCCCCCTGCAAATGCATAAGGGAACACAAGTTGAACACGGACTCCGCACATCCTGCCTGATTGCATCTAAAACTAAATGAGAACCTTTGATTCCTATATTCATTCTCAGGTCCTCATTTCGTTTATACACTTTAAGTGCTCATGTAGTATTAATACGCTCTAAAAAGGGAAGATTTTTTTCATTCTTTATTTAAATTAATGCTTTGTATCATTCCGGTTTTCATTATTCTTTCCAAAGTATTTTATTTTTCCAGCCTTATTTTTTCCCTCTGTTGTCTTGTACATTCTGTATGTTTCTGTAACATTTCAACGTATTTAAAGAAAAATTACTATATCTTCCAGAGACTTTTTTTCCTTTTTAATACTGCACAGGAATGGCCACACAAAAATAAGGAAAATTTCAAAGTGAAATGACAAAAAAAAATACTTTTCAAAAAAGGAAGTTTAATTAGTAATTTACATGCTGTTTAAGCAAGTTTAAAATCAATAATATATGACTGGTTTCTGCAAATGAAAAATCAGTTATAAAAGCATCTCTTTCATAGGCGGTACACAGAAAGAACAAAGACTGAGGGCTAGGCGGTACTAGGCAACGGCGGGATTTTTAAACTTTGAATCCACCAATGAGACCCAGCCTGTCCAAATCCGCCTATCAGAGAAGGGACCTGTGCTATATAAACTCCTCGAGTAGAGGTACGATGTCAGTGCTACTGAGGGTAGTGCTTTGACTAAGAGCGATGGCGCGCACGAAGCAGACGGCGCGTAAGTCGACGGGCGGGAAGGCGCCCCGCAAGCAGCTGGCCACCAAGGCGGCCCGCAAGAGCGCGCCGGCCACGGGCGGCGTGAAGAAGCCGCACCGCTATCGGCCTGGCACGGTGGCGCTGCGCGAGATCCGGCGCTACCAGAAGTCGACGGAGCTGCTGATCCGCAAGCTGCCCTTCCAGCGCCTGGTGCGCGAGATCGCGCAGGACTTCAAGACCGACCTGCGCTTCCAGAGCTCGGCCGTGATGGCGCTGCAGGAGGCGAGCGAGGCCTACCTGGTGGGGCTCTTCGAGGACACCAACCTCTGTGCCATCCACGCCAAGCGCGTCACCATCATGCCCAAGGACATCCAGCTGGCCCGCCGCATCCGCGGTGAGCGTGCATAATCCACTTTAGAAAATGACCAACTATTAAACAACAAAAAGGCTCTTTTAAGAGCCACTCCATAACCAACAAAACGAGCTGTGACACTAGTAATATTTCCTTTACTAATTTTATTTTTATACAAAACTTAGTCTAAATTTCTGCTATTGAAAAGTTCCAATACATGATTGATACAGAAAGTGTAACTGCGTTTTTAGATACAATTAGGCAGGATGTGCAGAGTCCGTGTTCAACTTGTGTTCCCTTATGCATTTGCAGGGGGCAGTGGCGAGGGGGGGGGGGGGTGGGGTGGGGAGGGGTACGACAGGCAAAAGGGAGCCAGCCGTGGTGGTCTTCCGATGCAAAGAAGCGTGCACAGTTTTGGAAGGTCGGAGAGCTTTGGGGTGACCTAGTGCTGGAAACGGGCGAAATCTTCCCGCGGGGCAAAGACCCAGCGTGAAATAACGGGGGGAGCTGTGCCGCGCCTTTCCCCGCTCACTGACACAGCCGCGCTGCCTGTCTCTCCCTCTCTACCGCCTCAACTCCGCCCTCCCGGTCCGCGCTTTGCCGACCGGCTGCTTTCCAACAGTTAAAGAAAGAAGATAAAACACACGCGAAAAAGGGCCGGCGCGGCGCGGCGCGGCCCGGCGTGCCCGGGCTGCGGGACCGGGCATTCCCGCCGGGAGCAGGCGTCTGCTGAGGCCCGCCCCTCCCGCCTCGTCATTGGGTGTCTCGAGAGGGCAGGCGGAGCCCTTTCGGCGCTGCGCCCCTCGCTATTGGTCAGAACGAGATTCGCTCCGCCATTGGGTGCGCGTTCCCCGATAGGCGCGTCGGCCTATCAGGAGCCGCCGGCCGCGCAAGGGGAAGGGATATAAGGGCGGGTCTCGGGGTGGGGGCAAGGCACCTGTTTTTTTTTTCCCGTGGCAGCGGGAGTTTGGTACCGAGTGAGCGAGCGATCGAGAATGTCCGGCCGCGGGAAGCAGGGCGGGAAGGCGCGGGCCAAGGCCAAGTCGCGCTCGTCACGGGCCGGGCTGCAGTTCCCCGTGGGCCGCGTGCACCGGCTGCTGCGCAAGGGCAACTACGCGGAGCGGGTGGGCGCCGGCGCCCCCGTGTACCTGGCGGCCGTGCTGGAGTACCTGACGGCCGAGATCCTGGAGCTGGCGGGCAACGCGGCCCGCGACAACAAGAAGACGCGCATCATCCCCCGCCACCTGCAGCTGGCCATCCGCAACGACGAGGAGCTCAACAAGCTGCTGGGCAAGGTGACCATCGCGCAGGGCGGGGTGCTGCCCAACATCCAGGCTGTGCTGCTGCCCAAGAAGACCGAGAGCCACAAAGCCAAGAGCAAGTAAACCGGCGCCGGGGAGGCGTCCCAAGCACAGAAGCGAAACCCAAAGGCTCTTTTCAGAGCCACCCACAGTCTCGAAAAGGAGCGTGAAGCACTGCTGAGCGGGCGGCAGGGGAACGGTGTGCGCGTTTCTCGGGGCAGGCTGGCTGGCTTGCTAGGGGGGAAGGCCGGGGCTCTTCCCTCTGGCCACTGCGGCTCTGCCGGAGAGCTCGGTCGCGGCCGGGAAGCCTGCGTTTCCCTCGTGGGCCCCGCACCGCCGCCGCGGCTGTCGGGAGGATCGTGCTGCTCTCCCGGATGGGCAGTGCCCGGGGCCGGGGCCCTGCTGGTGCGCGCGGGCGGGGAGCGGAGACCGGGAATGGCCGGAGCCAATCGCCGCCCGCGCGGGCTTTTCGAAAGAACGAGGGCGCTGAACCCGCCGGAGGCGGGTCCCAGCCGCGGAGGCCTCCAGCCCCCACCCCGCGCAAGAGCGATGAGGCCCCTTCCACACCCCGCTGGCTGAAGCGAACCCGGTGGAGACCCTGCAACTCTGTCCCTTCGGGCACGAGCTGGCAGGAGGAAACGGAGGACGTGCCGCCCTGCAGTAGAGAGCTTGGCAAGACAGAGCCGCGCTCTGCCTTATTTTGTGTCGGCAGGGTGACCGTTCCCTCGGCCTGTATTTTTTTCAAACAGAGCCGCTCGGCTCGGTCTTCATGTGCCGGCGGTTCCTAGCACTTCCCGGCATCGGCAAACGCCTCGGTAAGAGGACGGCCCTGGCACACTGCTCGCTTCGCAGGGCAGGGCGCCCCGGCAGCTCTCCCGAAAGCGGCTGGTGGGAAGGAGAGAAGAGGCAGAAGCGCTGGGAAGGGGAAATGATGCAGTTGTAGGAGCCGAACTGTTAAGCATCCAGTTCGGTTGCAACTGGGCAAGGAAAACGGGGTTGGGTGCGGATGAGAGGAGGAGCGTGGGAGACCAAGACAGGGCAAGACCCAAGACAAAGCGAGTAATACGACACAGCTCTCTTGAGAGAAAAAGTGGGTGGCTCTTAAAAGAGCCTTTGGGTTCTCGAGAGGGTCCAGGAGCAATGCGCTTTAGCCGCCGAAGCCGTAGAGGGTGCGTCCCTGGCGCTTGAGGGCGTAGACCACGTCCATAGCCGTGACTGTCTTCCTCTTGGCGTGCTCGGTGTAGGTGACGGCGTCGCGAATCACGTTCTCCAGGAAAACCTTCAGCACGCCGCGCGTCTCCTCGTAGATGAGCCCCGAAATGCGCTTCACGCCGCCGCGCCGGGCCAGACGCCGGATGGCCGGCTTGGTGATGCCCTGGATGTTGTCGCGCAACACCTTGCGGTGGCGCTTGGCGCCGCCCTTGCCGAGCCCCTTCCCGCCCTTGCCTCTGCCAGACATTCCGCCGCTTTTACTTGCTCCAAGCTGTGAGCGGCAGCTCGCCGCGCCGCGATCTTTATGGCGAGAGGTCCGACCTGATTGGGAGCAGGGGCGGGCACGGCTGCCGGGGGCGGGGCCTGCGTCCCTCCCCGTCCGCGGGCGCGACGAGGCGGGGCCTTCGCCGCTCTCGGGCACCTCCCCGAGGCCCCCGCCGGCTTCGCCGCGCCAGTCTCCGCCTCCGCGTCTGTCTCTGCCGCGCTCGCCTTCCCCCAGCCCCGGTGCCCGTGAAGCGCCGGTTCCCGGCATCTTTCCTTCCGGGAGGGCCGGCGGCGCGCAGAACATTTACGAGGGGCTGAGCGGAGCCCCCGCGGCCGACTCTCTCTGGGGGCGGCGGGGCCCCGTCTGAGTTGCCCCTGTGGTCTCATCCCAGCGTGCCCGTGCGCGGGAGTCGGGGGTCGTGGGACCTCCGCGGATCTTTCGAGCGGGTTGTCGCTGCCCTCCCCGGAGAGCGGTGCCGTAAAAGTTTTGGAGCCACTTCCCGTTGACTTCGCCAGTCTTATTCTGTCCTGCCATCTGCTGGGCATCACTGCATTTTCTTCAGACATTTTCTCATTCCTTTTTCCCCAAGATGACATAAGTTTTAGGAGCATAGTTTGAACCTTCAGTGGTTATTATTCTTTTTCACAGCGTTGTCATGAATACTTTGAATATGACTGTATTGCTATACGTGCAGCACAACATATTTATCTTTCGCATATTAACTTTCGTGAATAAATAACACTATCACTTACGAGTACTAATTATTTCCAAAAATGGAAATAATCTTATGGTTTGGGTTTGTTTTCCTTTGTTCATAACACGAAATCCTTGAATTCTTTATCTCTAGTCAATTGTTAATAATTTATAAAGCAATAGGCCAATAATAGCAAATATGGTATTAAGGATCCGTGAAAATTCCGGAAGCACTTCTTACCGTTTTTCTTAATTCTTATCCTTGTTCTTTTAGGTTATCTACATTTAAATTGTTACAATTTTCTTCTTAGCTTTTTGCCTTTATAGGTCATCAGCCTAGAGACCACAGTCTGTGGCTTTGTTTTGTTGTTGTTTTTAGAAAATCAGAGCAAAAATACTTTTACATGGGGATGAATTTCTGATTTATATGTTACAAATGTAAAGTTGGCCTTTTTATATTTCAGCGGTGTGGACCAGCATTGAAGATGTAAATGTGAGCATGTCAGCTCTAAACTGAATTTCAAAATGACTCCCAACTGCAGCAAACAGTAGCAATCACTTTGAAAGGCCTGCCCTGGCCCTTGTTCCTGTATATGGCCCTAAATGCTTTCAAATTTGTGGAGCCTTAGAAAGCAATGTTTTGCATACGTCATGTTTGACACTTTTCTGAATTACACTTGCACTCAGTTATGACTCACCTGATTATCTTCCCCCACTCTCTCTACTTCAGTACACGCTGAAGAATTCACATGATAATCTCCTTATATGTGCTAGGGTTAAAATCTTCACAAAAGAAAAAAGCAGCAGGATTTAGGCTGCTGTGATACCCTGTCCCCTCAATTTCTGGGGTTTATTCATGAATTTCAAATGCCCGAAATTGGATGGAAGCTCTCTTGACAGTTTTGCCTTGTTCTGCTGTCAGTTTGAAGCCATTAGGTTATAGATAAACCATTGTTTTGTGTTATGTAAGGGTTCAGTTAAAAGATTCATCACCGTGGTATTAAAGGACAAGAGGAGCTTTAAGAATTAACGGACTAATGGAAGTCACTCTTTTTTAGCAGAACACCCAATTGACATTTAATGTTAACATAATAGAAAGTGAAAGGAAAAAAAAAATCTTTATATGTTCCTAGAAGTTTCTCTTTGATTTTTGAATTTTTTTTTTTTTAATTGTTACAGCTACAGCATTGGTTTAGTAGGTTTTGAAGCAGACAGAGAGACATTCCTTTCAGTTTGGAATACCTAGAGATTGGTCTAAAGCAGCCCTCATAGCTTCAGCTGTTACACAACAATAAAAATTAGTCTAACAGGTATCAATGGAGTTGGGGAACTCCATGTACTTCTTTTGTCACATGGAGGAAAAGAAAAAAAAAAAAATTCTAAGTACATTGGAAGTTTCACAAACACCCTTGACTTCCCTCACTTCTACGCCAAAACTTTATCTGCCTGTGCTGTATCTAGAGTTTCCAAAAGGCAATAACCGCTTGTGGGCAAGAAGGTCCCATTCACATCCTAACCCTGCAATTCTGGAAGGAGCTCTAATATTATTTTTAGAAAAAAAACCCTCTGTAGGTCACCTTCAATCCGCTTTGGGAATCTGTGACGTGGAAAATTATTTTTTTCTAGGCCATACTTATTATTACTAGATCTATACTGTTGACATAGTGTGAATTTTTCCTTCTTATCCTTGTCATCCTTGTGCCACTCAGTCAACTTCAGCAGCAGCCATTAGGTCTAATGTTGTGTCAGAAACTGCTCTTGCTCCACATGAGAGAAAGAAAAATTAAAAGTTCCAGTCCATTGGAGCTTCTGCATGCTGAGCAGCAGGGTTTCCATCTTCTCAAGAGAGCTAGTGGACAAAGGCCGAAAGACAGAGAAGTAGTTTTCATCTGTATTTGAATGGTGTTTCTGTGATTTAAAAAATGGTTCCATTTCCTGACAATGAGGCATGTTCTGTTGTATAGAAAAAAAAAAAAATATTTTGACATGTCTTTCAAATGTGGAATACAGACTCTTCTGAACATTTTGTCATGTATACCTCACCATGAGCTACAGTCTATATCCAGAACTTTGTCAGAAGAATAAGATTGCTCTACAACCAAACCAAGATCCTCACCATTGTGGAAGCCACAATTCACAGTGAAAAAATTGGCTGCTGTTTGTTTTGCATGGTGGTAATGAAAATACTGCATCAACATTTATTACAGGGCATTTTTAATTTCCTAGTAATTCAAGAAAATAAATATCATTAGGCATAGAGGACAACAATGGGAGCCTATGACCTTTAAGCAGAAGAAAACAGAGGTTCATGATTTATTGAACATTAGGACACTGTGCTTGGCATCAGCTTTGAAAGAGGGCATTAAAACACAGTCAACAATCATTTGGTATAACCTACTCCATTCTTCCTTAGAATAGGAGCAAAGGTAGATATCCAATTACAATCAGCAGTTTGCATAAAGTTGAATTGATCCAAAGAAGGTGTAGGGTTTTGATGCAGAAACTGAACCCATCACATTCTTCTGTCAAGGGTTCAGTTTTTTCCTAGTAACCTCTTAAAGAAATTCTGGGTAGACTCTCTCCATGGGCCTGTGCTAATTCATAAAAAGTGTTTATTTCCTGGAAAGAAAATAGCAACATTTCAGTAAAATATTTCAGTGTTTTTATTGACACTTGCTGATTCTAAGAATTGAAGGAAAGGTGGATGGAATGGCAATACCCGAATACAACTTTGCCTGAAGAAATAATGGAATATCAAGGCCTGGGGAAGTCTCTCCACTGTACCTATGCACATGCTCTCTGTTTTGGCTTATATCCTACAGTGGCTGAAAATTTCAATTTTAGTCTACAGTGGCTGAGAAATTAAAATCCACTTTCTGTATTGCAGTCCAAATACCTGGATACTTCTAGGATACTATGTTTGAACATCCAAAAGCAAAATGTAACTGAATAAAAGAGTCAGAGGGTGTGGGTGTGCATGCTGGCTTACTGAACTTTCTGCCCACACTGACAATGGAAAAGTACAACCAGCACTCGGGCAGAAGATTAACGACGTCTGAAAACAAGAAATAGTTACCAGAAGGCCAGAAGAAAAGAATGTGCTCGTTAAGGAAGAAACTGATAAAGAAGGGACCTTTTGGAATTGCAAAAGCAGGAACTTATCTACTGGCTGTGTGCGGGTAGCAATGTTTGTGGAAAGTACCGAGGGGAGCTACTTTTAGAAAGCACAAGAATATATAAAGGCTTGCTGATATTCTAAGAAGGCACAAGAGTATATAAGGGCTTGCTTGCTAATAAAGCTTTGAGCTTGACTTCCAATCATATTGATTGTCTGTGGTCTCGTCTCCTGTGGTCTGCACAGGATTTCGTCCCCACAAATGGTGACTTCGACATGATCTGCTATCAATGTGATCGACGTGATATACGACCGATGTGATCTGCTATCAGTGTGATCGAACTAATGTACTACTGACTCAGTCAACAGTGGGGACAACGCCCTTCTTAAAGAAGGTAAACACAAGGCAGGGAAGAAACGGCTGCAGGGTGAAGAAACAAAGAAAAAGAGATGAAAGTGCGCACAAGGTGAGCAGCCAGGGGAAGTGCAGTATCCGCAGAGCAAAAGTCGATCCAGGGGTTTTTAATGAGATTAGCGGACCGGCAGGGTTTTATCAATAAACTCAGAAGCGCTGTCCAGATTATTAAAATGGGGACAGAGGACTGAACCTTTTTTCAGACAACAAAATATGTTTGACCTAGGACTTTGGGACTCTCTGGGGGGAGAACTATGACAAGTGATCACTATTAGAAATTCTCAAATACGAAAGGCAACTCAGACTTGGGAATAGTTAAAAAGATGTTGGAAACTATGAAAGCTGACACTGCTACTGATGCTGCTGTAGCTCAATTTTTTCATGTGGCTGCTGAAATGAAGGATTTGAGGAACAGAGAGTTAGGTACTACTCAGACAGAATAACCCCCACCCATTGCTTTACCAGCTGGGGCCGCTGAATATGCTGAGCCTGTAGACTGTGATAACCTTTTAGGCCCTGACACCTTAAATCCTAAAAGAAAACCTGGCCTGTGTCCTCCCTTAGCTGGGGATGATCTGTGGGTAAAAGTGAGGCAAGAAGCCTTGGCGCAAGGGGATATGGACATGGCGAGAAAGATTGTTGCTCCTGTAATCTATGAGCCAGGACATCAGCCACGTTGTGGAGGACTGCAATTTTTTGTTATTAAAGAACTACAGAAAAGCGTTAATGAGGACGAGCTTCAAAACTCATTTACAACAGGTATACTGGAGGCAATCGCTCATGGATATCAGTTGGTCCCATGGAATTGGCTGGCACTTTTAAAAACGGTACTAACGCCGGCACAATATTTGTCCTGGTTTAGCCAGGATAGGGTTAAGTTTCCCCAGCAGTGGGGGGGGAGCTCTAGCCGGGTTATTCATATATCATGAGGACGTCACATCCTGGCGCCGAAGCGAGACAGGTCAGTTAACACGTGTGTTATGCCATCGCGCTTCTCACTGCTGATTTGGTAGATATTTTGCTCTGTTCATTATTATTATTGTTACTGTTATTGTTGTTGTTTGTTGTGTTGCTGTTGCTCTGTTGTATTAAACCTTTCCTTATCTCAGCCCCAGGGCTTTGCATTTCACTCCCTTTGTGGGGGAGGGGCAGCGGCCCCGTGGTCTCAGACCCCAGCAGGGACTAAACCACCACAACTTTAATCCACCCCTTTATTCCATACCATGTGCGTCACATCCAGTTGCCATTTAGCAATTAGCATTAACAAAGAAAAATTAACAAAAGCACAGTATAACTCACGGTGTGTTTTCACCCACAATCAAGTCGCCTTGTGGTACGCATCGGACTTCTCCATCCTTCTGCATCACCCACCAGGTGCACCCAGGTCCTTGAGCAAAAACAATCCCGTGGATGGGTTTGCCTTTGCCCGGCGCAGGACTAACCCAGACCATTTTTCCCAGCAGGTCCCTCATGCGCACCACAGGGACTCTATCCCCGTCTACAACACGTGGAAGTTTTGACTGAGCCGGGCCAGCTCGCTTGGCAGATCCTCTTGTGTTCACTAACCAAGTGGCCTTTGTCAGATGTGTGTCCCAGTGTTTGAAGGTTCCACCCCCCATTGCTCTCAATGTAGTTTTTAACAGTCCATTGTAGCGCTCGATCTTCCCAGAGGCTGGTGTGTGGTAGGGGATGTGGTAGACCCACTCGATGCCGTGTTCTTCTGCCCAGGTATTTATGAGGTTATTTTGGAAGTGAGTCCCGTTGTCCGACTCAATCGTCTCTGGGGTGCCGTGTCGCCACAGGACTCGCTCTTCAAGGCCCAGGATGGTACTTCAGGTGGTGGCGTGGGACACTGGATAAGTTTTGAGCCATCCAGTGGTTGCTTCCACCATTGTGAGCACGTGGCGCTTGCCTTGGAGGGTCTGTGGCAGTGTGATGTAGACGATCTGCCAGGCCTCTCCATATTTATATTTCATCCATCAATCTTCATTCTGCTGGGGCTTCACCCGTTTAGCTTGTTTAATCACAGCACACGTCTCACATCCATGGATGATCTCTGTGATGGTGTCAATGGTGAGGTCCACCCCTCGATCTCGAGCCCACCTATATGTTGCATCTCTGCCTTGGTGGCCCGAGGTCTCATGGGCCCACCGGGCTATGAACAGTTCACCTTTACACTGCCAGTCCAAGTCCACCTGAGCCACTTCGATCTTAGCAGCTTGGTCCGCCTGCTGGTTGTGTTGATGTTCATCAGATACTTGACTCTTAGGTACATGGGCGTCCACATGGCGCACCTTCACAACGAGGTTCTCCACCCAGGCTGCAATGTCCTGCCATACTTCAGCGGCCCAGACGGGTCTGCCCTTGCGTTCCCAGTTGTTCTGTTTCCATTGCTGCAACCACATCCACAGGGCACTTGCCATCACCCACGAGTCAGTGTAGATATAGAGCCTCGGCCACTTTTCTCGCTCAGCAATCTCCAAAGCCAATTGGATGGCTTTCACCTCTGTGAACTGGCTCGATTCACCTTGTCCCTCAACAGCTTCAGTGGTTTCTCGTGTGGGATGCCACACCGCAGCCTTCTATCGTCGATGTTTTCCCACAATGCGGCAAGACCCATCAGTGAACAGGGCATATTGTTTTTCTTCCTCTGGCAGCTTGTTATATGGTGGGGCCTCCTCAGCACATTTCACCTCTTGTTCTGTTGACATCCCAGAATCTTTTCTCTCTGGCCACTTCATGATCATTTCCACTAATCCTGGGGGGTTGAGGTTCCCTATTCGAGCCCGTTGTGTTACCAACGCAACCCATTTACTCCACGTGGCATCTGTTGCATGATGTGTGGAGGGAGCCTTTCCTTTGAACATCCATCCCAGCACCGGCAGTCGGGGTGCCAGGAGGAGCTGTGTCTCAGTGCCGACCACTTCTGAGGCAGCTCAAATTCCTTCATACGCTGCCAGTATCTCCTTCTCAGTCAGGGTATAGTTAGCTTCAGAGCCTTTGTATCCCCGGCTCCAAAAGCCTAGAAGTCGGCCTCGGGATTCCCCAGGTGCTCTCTGCCAAAGGCTCCAGGAAGGGCCCTTCTCCCCGGCTGCGGTGTAGAGCACGTTCTTAATCTCCTGCCCTGTCTGGACTGGCCCGAGGGCCACTGCCTGGGTAATCTCCTGCTTAATTTGTTCAAAGGCTTCTTGTTGCTCTGGGCCCCATTTAAAATCGTTCTTCTTGCGGGTTACGTGGTAGAGAGGGCTCACAATCAGGCTGTAGTTTGGGATGTGCATCCTCCAGAACCCCACAGCACCCAGGAAAGATTAAGTCTCTTTTTTGGTGGTTGGTGGGGCCATGGCTGTTATCTTGTTTATCACCTCCATTGGGATGTGGCGACACCCATCTTGCCATTTTATTCCTAGGAACTGAATCTCCCTTCCAGGCCCCTTAACTTTCTGTCACTTGATGGCAAAACCAGCCTTCAGGAGGATTTCAATTATCTTCTTTCCTTTCTCAAAGACTTCCTCAGCTGTGTCCCCCCATACAATGATATCATCAATGAACTGCAGGTGTTCTGGAGCCCCACCTTTCTCCAGTGCAGTATGGACCAGTCTATGGCAAATGGTGGAGCTGTGTTTCCACCCCTGGGGCAATCAATTCCAGGTGTACTGGATACCCCTCCAAGTGAACGCAAACTGTGGCCTTCACTCTGGTGCTATTGGAATGGAGAAAGACGTGCTAGCGATGCCAATCGTGGCGTACCACTTGGCTGCCTTCGACTCCAGCTCATACTGGAGCTCTAGCATGTCCGGCACTGCAGCACTCATCACTGGTGTAACTTCATTCAGGCCACGGTAGTCCACGGTCAGTCTCCATTCACCATTAGGTTTTCTCACTGGCCATATAGGGCTGTTGAAAGGTGAGTGAGTCTTGCTGATCACCTTCTGGCTTTCTAGTCGACGGATCAGCTGATGGATGGGGACCAGGGAATCTCGGTTAGTGCGGTACTGCCGCCGGTGCACCGTCTTGGTAGCAATTGGCACTCGCTGCTCTTCAACCTTAAGCAACCCCACCACTGAGGGGTCCTCTGAGAGGTTGGTTAAGGTGGACAATTGCTCAACCTCCTCCAGGGCAGCTATACCATAGGCCCACCGGTACCCTTTTGGGTCTTTAAAGTACCCTCTCCTAAGGTAATCTATACCTAGGATGCACGGGGCATCTGGGCCAGTCACAATGGGGTGCTTATGCCAGTCCTTCCCAGTTAAGCTTACTTCAGCTTCTAGTAGGGTCAGCTGTTGGGACCCCCCTGTCACTCCGGAGATGCAGATGGATACGACCCCACTGTGGCTTGATGGCATCAGGGTGCACTGTGTGCCAGTGTCTACCAAAGCCTTATATTCTTGTGGTTCTGATGTGCCAGGCCATCGGATCCACACCTTCCAGTAAATCCGATTATCCCTTTCCTCCACCTGGCTGGAGGCAGGGCCCCTCTAATCCTGCTCACCATCACTCACTTGATCTAAGAGTGACTCCTGCAGGAATGGCTTCCTGGTCCCCTCAAGAGGGTCAAGCATACTGTTGGCCATTCTATTCTGTCTGGGGGATTTCCGACTAGACACTGGAGCTGCGTCTCTCTTGGAAGACTCCCCTTTCGTGGTGGTCTTCCCTTTCAGTTGCAGTACTCATGCAGCTAGGGCGGAAGTGGGCTGTCCATGCCACCTTCTCATGTTTTCCCCATGGTCATGGAGGAAGAACCACAGGGTGCCCCGTGGTGTGTGCCTTCCATTGCCCTTCTCTTGGGTGGGGAAGCGCCTGCTTCTAATAGCTGAGACATCGGCCCGTGCAGGTGGAACATAGGACATGTCCTGTTCCATTTTCTGGAGCCTCTGAGACAGTTCCTCTACAGCTGAAACCAAAGTATGTCGGGAGGAAGGGAGAATTCCCTCATATTGCCAGAGCTGGATAATCACTTCGTCCACTGAGTCTGGGTGTCTCGCCACCAGGATGCTGCTGCTAATGCTTTGGAATGTCCCTCTGGTCCACTTTGCAGGAACTTCCGCCACATCAGCTGTGCACAAGGGACCTGATCTGGATCCATTGGTGACTGCTCATCATTCAGATCACCATAGATCATGTCAAACACAGCCATTTCCCTGAGGTTTTGAATGCCTTTCTCCATGTCGGTCCACCTGCCTAACCGACATAGATCATCATCCTTGTAGGGGTACATCTCCCTCACACCGAGCAGGAGTCGCCTCCAAAGACTGAGGGTCTGAGCCTGTTTCCCTATTGCCTTGTCAATACCAGCCTGCTTGGCTAAACGTCCCAGCTGCTTGGCCTCTCTCCCCTCCAATTCCAAACCAGCAGCTCCACTATCCCAGCATTGGAGCAGCCAGGTGCAAATTTGCTCACCTGGAATGCGGCTAAAATCCTTCCGCATATCTTGCAATTCACTCAGGGATAGAGATCGGATGATTACCTCCGGCTCTTCCTCCTGCTCTCGTGATGGGCCTGGTTCATTATCACCCTGTGCACTGTGAGGGGATTTTTTGGTATATTTGGTTTTCCGTATCGGGGCGACTGATATTGGTACTGCTCGTGCCTCTGGCTCAGTTGCTGTGCTGGTGGAGGCAACTGGTACTGGCACTGCCTGTCCCCCTGGCCCAGCTGTCGTACCAGCAGGTTCACTTTCAGATCCTGCAGCCCCTTCTCCCCCTTGAGGGCAGTGAACAGTGTTAAAAATGACACGGTAGGCATGGGCAAGCCCCCAGCACATCACAACGAGTTGTGTCTCCCGGGGTTTGCCAGATTGGCAGCACACCTTTTCCAAATATTCCACCAGTTTATCAGGACTCTCCATTTGTTCAGGAGTGAAATCCCAAAGCATTGGGGATGACCACTGACTCAGGCACTTGCCCATCTTTTCCCACACATCTTGCCATTTATAACTATCTGCCCTCAGGGCAGGTTTCCAGGTGGTGCTATTGTTGGAGAAATACCGCATGGCCCAAAACAAGATCTGGCAGACATTTAGAAAGCACAGTGCCGCAAGCACACTGGCCTGGGTGCTCCAGGGATAGCTGAAACTCTCAAAAACCGAGAGAATCTCTTCCCCTGGCTCACCCATAGAGGGGGTGAGACCCCTAACAAAAGCCCAGGCAGCAAACAGGTACCGGTTCACCCCCACAAGCAGTGATATAACCATATTATAAGCAGTCTGCAGCCAGTACAGCAAAACAAGACCCTTGACACATTTTCCACCAAAAATAAACATCAGCACTGGGAATGCACAATGGATATAAGGATTAATCCAGCCCCACCACGCAAGAGAGTTGGCCAGCATTGCAAACGTTTCTTATTAAACAAGTACAAATAAAAACAGAAAAATTACACCTAACAGATGGCTCTAACACACCTTCTCCTTTTGTCCTTATCTCAGTCTTCTCTTGCCCCACGTTAGGCGCCGAAGTTGTGGTGGTTTAGTCCCTGCTGGGATCTGAGACCACGCGGCCACTGCCCCTCCCCCACAAAGGGAGTGAAATACAAAGCCCTGGGGCTGAGATAAGGACAGGTTTAATACAACAGAGCAACAGCAACACAACAAACAACAACAATAACAGTAACAATAATAATAATGAACAGAGCAAAATATCTACCAAATCAGCAGTGAGAAGCACGATGGCATTACACACGTGTTAACCGACCCGTCTCGCTTCGGCGCCAGGATGTGACGTCCGCATGGTATCTGAATAACCCGGCTAGAGCTCCCCCCCACTGCTGGGGAAACTTAACCCTATCCTGGCTAAACCAGGACAGTATTCTATCTGGAAAACCATGTGTGTGGATCTCTGTACTCAGCATTCATGCCCTCCCCCACCTGCAAGCGCGGAGTTGGTGGCCGCGGTGCCCCCCCACCCGCCGCGGGGCAACTGCCTGTGGCCGAGCCCGGCACCGCGCTCTCGGCCCGCACCTGCCCCCCTCCCCACCAAAAGCGGCAGTTTTTACAGAAGGTGCTGACACTGGGATGCGGTATCCCTTGTCTGTCAACACCACATAATCAGTAAGCAATGGCTTTATATATTCTTAACAGTGTTTTGATGTTTGTAGTATTTGTCATTTTATGTTGTGTGAGTAATAAGTGTAAGAGGCCTCTTTGTATGGTTGTGTGATTGTTCTACATGTGTGAGATGCAGCCCAGCTGCAGCTGCGGAGTGCGGAGTTCTCTGACCCGCAGTTCTGTTATCCCATGAAGGAAGCAGCCGGAGAGGAATGAAGCGCAGGGCAGACTCTGTACCAGTGGGGGGGGGTAGTGCAGGACCAGTTAACATTCCTTAGTACAGAGCTCCCTAGTGCCCACCCGCTGGGTCATCGGTGCTGCCTGTTTGTTTGGGCTAAGTGTTTGAAGTATCATAGGTGAAATATCTCCTCTAGTGGGAGGCAGTAATTCTGTGTTAACTGTTGTCTTGAATTTAGGTGCATACTCTGCGGGGAGAGTGCACCTTTGTACCATCTACCTGAGAAGGATATTGTCAGAAGATCATCTACAACCTTACAGGGGTTGTTCGTTTTACCAGAGGTCATAAATGCCAATTATGAAGGGGAAATCAGAATTATGGCCTGGACCCCTGGACCCCCGTGTTCAGTAACAAAAGGGTCAAAAATTGCTCAGTTTGTTTATTTTACTGTGGTTCCCCCTAATAGTATGCTGAGAAGCCGGGGTGACTCAGGATTTGGATCAGCAGGTACTCCTCAAATATTTTGGGCTCAGACAGTGACACAACGTCGACCTCTGATAAGATGTACCCTCACTAAAGCAGAAGAATCTGTTGAACTGACAGGCATTTTACATATTGGTGCGGATGTGACCGTAATATCTGTGAGCAGATTGGCTGTTAGCTCAGGTAACTCGAGTGTTTTTCAGGGTTGGTGGTCATGCTGTAACATTTCAAAGCAAAGATCTCATTCATGTAAGGGGCCCAGAAAACTGGGTAGCAAATATTCATCCACTTATATTGGAAACCCCTGCTACATCATGGGGTCGTGACTGACTTGATGGGGAACTCAAATCGGATCAAATTTGTCTTAATTGTCACTGCAGCACAACCCACCTTGAAACCCACCCTGAAACTAACTTGGAAAACAGAATCACCTGTGTGGGTGGGTCAGTGGCCCTTGCCAATGGAAAAGTTGTGCCACCTGAATGATTTAATTCATGAACAGTTAAGTGCAGGACATATCGTACCTACCACCAGTCCTTGGAACCCCCTGGTGTTTGTTATTTTAAAGAAAAGTGGTAAATGGTGGCTTTTACATGATCTCCTACACATTGATTCCCCTAAACTGGCATCTTGTAATAATTGATCTGAAAGATTGATTTTTTCCCCATTCCCTTGCATCCGGATGATGCATCTAAATTTCCATTTTTTGTTCCCCGTATTAATGTTAGTGAACCTGCAACACAGTACCACTGGGTTGTTTTACCATAAGGCATAAAGAATACTCCCACAATGCAGGTCTCCCAGACTGTTATATATCACTATATGGATGACATCCTTATAGCAGCAGAAACACAGGAGATCATGGAAAAGCCTCTTGCTTTACCCAAAGACTCAGTATCTCAAACGGGGTGACAAATAGCACCTGAAAAAGTACAGCGATCATCACCATGGCAGTACCTGGAGTGGAGAATTTGTGAACAGACCATTGTCCTGCAACAGGTTAAACTTAAAACTGATGTTAAGACTTTAAATGATTTACAGAAACTGTTACAAACCATAAATTGGATATAGCTGTTGTTGGGCCTAACTAATAATGATCTGCATAGCTTGCTTTATATTTTGCAAAGAGATCCTTCACTGACATCACCCAGAGTACTTACAGAGAAAGCAGAAACAAGATCTCCACCGTGCAGCTAATGCCATCTCAGAAACACGGTAAGCACGGCTTTCACATGCAATTTTTCCACCAAAATGCCAGGGCAATACAAAACCAGTTTTCTTTATCAAGGCCTCAGGCTGAAGACATCATTGCGACTTACCCTGAATGCCCGAAGGGCTCTCTCTCTTCAACAGCTAGTAGTGCTAACCCTCGGGGACTCACTCCTCAGAATTACGGCAATCTGATGTCACTCCCTTTGCTGCATTTGGATCGTTAAAATAGGTGCCGTCAATATCGCACCACTTCTCATCACAGATACCAGATCAACAAGAAGTCCAGGGAAAGGCTCAAGTCCTGGAAAGTGCTAACTGGGAAGGACCATATCCTTTAATAACCTGGGGAAGAGGTTATGCTTGTGTTTTCACAGGTTACAGTCCCGGTGGTTACCACCAAGCTGTGTGCAATCACACCTGAGGCGTGAGAGGCAGCCTTTGGTGGACACTCAGGAGCCAGCTGTGGGTGCTGTGGATACCCCTGTGCCAACAGTTCGCCATCTCTTCAACTGATCATTTAAGCAGAATGGATGGGTAATGCTTTCTACTGCAATAGGACAAAATACACTATCTCTGTCCTTAATCACACTATGGTTGCCAACTCTTTTAAGAGAAAATGCTAACAGTAATTGCAACTCCTTGATGAAATATATAGGCTTACTAGTCAGTAGTGAAAGATGTACCTTAGACAAAATGTAGTTATTAATAAGGATGAAATGCTATAAGAATGTGTGTATTCAACTTCCTTTGTTTAGCAATATTAAGAATTAGGAACTCAAGTGTTTAACCTTATTAGAAACTCCCTTGGTTTTCCCCCTTGAGTGGTGGCCAGGCTCTGGGTGGAACCCAACAGGAGGATGAAATCAGATGTTTCCACTCAAAGAAAATTGCCAGTTATTTTGGCCTGCTGATTTAGATAAATGAGGCTGGACCTGCTTGCAGAGATGTTGGATGCCTCACCTATGGATGGACGCATTGTGTAGGATTTCCGGTTTACGAGGAAGGGTACTCTAAATTCTCACTTCATCCAGGGTTCCCCAGCAGTTGCGGATCTGAATGTTAGTACCCCATTAAGTAAGTGTGCTATTCCGTATTTTCTTTACTGTTTATTTTTGTAATATTTAGTCATATCCCTTAGTTATGGGTACTGAAATTAGCCTACTCTTTTTTACCTAATAATTGTAACTGCTGTATTGTTTCTAGCATTCTGTGAAACTATTTTGAGTATGCTGTGTTTTTTTAAGTTTGCCTAACCCTTAATTGATAAAGCCTTGAAACAAGTCTTGCAGGTGCTGCTGCAAAACAAAGAAAGGGGAGTTGTGGGAGGCATCGGCCTGTCAGCCTTACACAGCCTCTGAGAAATAGCTAGGGTTTGATGAAGAACAGGCCTTGGAAGATAGATAAGAAACTGCTGAGTTGTGCCAAGGTAGCGGGGAAAAACAGCGGACAGCTGCAACACTGAACTGTGAAAAAGTACTAAGCTGTGAGAAGATACCATTGCGGTAGGGCGGAATGTGCCAGGTAATATGAGGAATTAGTTCAGCTGACCTGTGAAAGAATTTCTGGGTAACCTGGGCAAATCAATCAGGACAGGAGGCATTTTGCCTAGGTTTAGCAACTGCTACTGACCCATTTCGGACCTGTTTGATTGGTATGCCGTATTTTTAGCTCTCGGGACTTTAAAGGGTTTGTTAAAAATATGGCAAGAATAAATAAGGGAACAAAGGACATTAACGGGACGTGTTGGGCATTGTATAACAACAGAGTTGCCCACAAGCAGGCTTGCCTATGCTACAGGGAAATATTGTGAATTAACTTAATCAGACAGCCCTTCTTCCATTGCAAGAGTTAGAGCTGAGAGGCTCTCTTCCCCCAGTAAGTGGAAATAACATGCAGAATCAGCCCTGGGGATGTATAGAATTTGGGGGGAGGGATACACTGGAGGCTCGCTGGGGTTGGGAAAATCGATCGAAATGAGAAGGCTGGCAGAATGTGACTCCTGTTGTGATACCCATAAATGAAACTTGGTTTTGTGGTGGTCAGCACACTTCTAAAATGGGCCTACAGCTTGAAGAAGGAGGAATATGGAATAATGGTTCGGCTAAAAGGTTACCACCTGGGTAATTTTAATATGTGGGGATCGAGTGTGGGGAGAGATTCCAGCCAAAGTAGTTGGAGGTCCGTGCTACCTGGAAAGGCTGACTTTATTTGCCCCTAGTATAAGAATGTCGCAGTAGAGACGGATACGACAAACATCAGATTGTGCAAAATGGCTACTTTATTGTTCTAACAAGCCTTTTTATAACCTTCTTCAAAGTGTGTGTTCATATATGATTGGTTTACTTAGTAACTAACGGTTCATGATTGGGTAATAGTTTCCCTGCTGAGTTGTCAGGACGGCTTCTCTTATCTTTGTCTTGCAGTTCCTTAATCTTGTTTACATAGCTCTTCTCGGGACTCTCCGGCCCCTCATGGATACACTGGAATTTCGTCAAGGCTAAATTCTTCTTCACTCAGGCTGGTGGCAGACCCGCTGCCTCCCCCTACAATTCCCCCTTTTTGTATTTGCGCTAAAAATATTGTCCCGACAGCCCTCTGCAGGGCCCTTTGCAGAAGGCTGACAAGACAGGGCAACATTAGGAGCACGGTCACAATTATCAAGATCACTAGCCCACAGTTTTGACCAGAGATATCAACCATCCAGAAAGTCCCCAACCTTTAAACATTCTTGTTAGCCAATCTAATCCATCATCTTCTGTTAAACGCTTGACACCATCTTTTAGCTGCTGTATGCTTTTGAAAATAGATTCTGAGTGGTCAGACAAATTCATGCAACACATTCCATCAAAATCTTCACATCCATGTCCTTGCGCTAAAAGCAAAAAGTCAATAGCAGCTCTATTCTGTAAAGTAGCATGTCTAACACTACCAACATCAGTTAGAAGGCCACTTAAAGCTAAAGAGGTAGCATTAGTTTGTTTGCTAAGCCGACACCCTAACTTTGTTAGTTTTTTTCAATGCAGAGTTACCCAGACATTCTCTTTGGGTTGTGGAATTACCCATCCTTCACCCTGATGCAGGTTCCAGCACAGGCCGAACACACCGAGCAGGAACCCAGTGAGGTCTGGCATCTGTAGAGACACAAGCATAACCCCTGCCCCAGGTTAATAGCTCACATGGTCCACTCCATTGGCCAGTAATTAGATCCCTAACATGCACTTTGACGCCCTTTTGCAAATCCTGTTTTGAAAAAAGAGAAGAGAAATGCTGAAAAAGAGGAGGCAGAAAAGAATTATCCCCATAATGGAGACAGTTGAGAACATAAACTGCTTTATCTAAATGAGCCTGGGGGGGTTCCCCAATCATTCCCCCTTTTTGTTTTTGAAGTTGCTGCTTCAGCATGCCATGCGCACGTTCAACAATTGCTTGCCCTGTGGGGGAATGTGGAATGCCTGTAACATGAGTAACACCCCACATATCAAAAAATGTCTGAACTTTCTTTGAAATATATGCAGGGCCATTATCTGTTTTGATTTGACATCTTTTCCCGTTTCTCCATTATGTGCTGTTGCTACTAAGGCATGAGAATAAGTATCAATAGAAACACGAACATATTTCTGTCAGCCAAATTCAGATTATATGAGTAACATCAGTTTGCCAAATCTGTAAAGCCTGCATACCTCTGGGATTAGTACCAAAATACACTGGTGTGTGAGTTCCTTGGCAATCAAGGCAGGCAGCTGCAATGGAACGAGCTTCATTATGAGACAAGCCGAACTGCCATCGTAAGGCTCGATATCCTTGATGAAAAAATTGATGTGATAATACAGCTTGTTGCTTTATGTTAGGAACAGTACTCAGAGCCACAGCAGAAACAAGAGCATCCGCTCTGGCATTACCTTCCGTATAAAATCTTGGTAATGTGGTATGACAACGGATGTGCATGATAAAATAAGGTTCTGTTCGTAGTTGAATACCTTTCCAGAGTTCTAAAAGTACATCAAATAATAACTGATTGTCTGACATGGTCAAAACCACTTTTGTCTAGATGAGAAACTAAGTTAGCTACATACGCTGAGTCAGTTACAATATTTACAGGAGAAGTGAAACTAGAAAAGACAACAGCTATAGCACGTAGCTCTACCACCTGTGGAGAGCCCTTCTGATATACCACCTTATTCTTCCAGTCATGGTTTTCATACCATACTACTGCTGCTTTACCTGTTTTTCCTGAACCATCTGTAAAAACAGTAAGGTCGTTCACTGGTTCTGGTTGGCTTAAATTTTTCTGACCAAATGGTACTTCTCGAGCAAATTTCAGCAGCGGGTGTGATGGCAGGTGATATGATATCTGTCCCTGAAAGTCTACCATGGCTGCTTGCAGCTCATAATTATTCACCAGACACCATTCAAAATACCAATTTTGAACAGGTAAAACAATCATAGCTGGGCCACGCCCTGTTAGTTCAGTACATCATTTTCTGACTTTTATGATTACATCAGCAATAAGCTCAAACAGTCCAGGAGCAGATTTTCATGATCGGAATGACAGAATCATCCATTCCAAAATATGTAATGGGTCATCCCACTCAGAATTCCACTGCACTAAAGCATCAAATGGCACAGTTCTGTCAATTAGTACAAAGAGTTGTACCAATTGAGACAGATCTATTCGAGAAACGAATTTCTCATGTATAGATTGTTCCACCATGTGAATTACATTTAATGCTTCCTTATTTAATATTCTGGGTTCTGTTGGATCATTGGAATTTTTTAATAATTCCAATAATGGCTGCAATTGCGAATTGGTCAGTCCAAGATAGGGCCTAATCCAATTCAGGGATCCCATTAATTTCTGTACATCATTAAGGGTTTTAACTTCAAGGTTAAGTTTCACAGGTTGAGACATCACCTGCTTACCTGTAACTGTCATTCCTAGATATTTCCAGGGTTCTACATTTTGTACCTTTTCAGGGGAAACAACCAATCCATATTGTTGTAATGAATCTCTGGCCAAATTATCCATGTCGTTCAACTGCTCCTTGCTGTTTGATGCTAACAGGATGTCATCCATGTAATGGTAACAAGAGCTAGTGGGGAATTTTTCCCTTACAGGTGACAAAGCTTGTGCCACAAACCATTGACAAATGGTTGGCGAATCTTTCATGCCCTGCGGCAGAACTCTCCATTGATATTTTTTTGTGGGTTCTGCATGATTGACAGAAGGCACAGAGAATGCAAATTTTTCTCTGTCTTGAGAGGCCAATGGTATTGTAAAAAAACAGTCCTTAAGGTCCATGACAATGATTTCCCAATCTTGAGGGATCATGGCAGGTGAAGGCATGCCTGGTTGCAGAGCCCCCATCATGGCCATGACAGCATTGACCTGCCGCAGGTCATGCAAAAATCGCCATTTTCCTGATTTCTCTTTTATCACAAACACTGGAGTATTCCATGGGCTCTGAGAGGGTTCAATGTGTCCAGCAGCTAGCTGTTCCACCATCAATTCTTGCAGGGCCTTTAAGTTTTCAATTGTCAGGGGCCACTGATCCACCCACACAGGGTTATTTGTTAACCAGGTTAATGCAAGTGTGGGTTGTTTAACACCCTGCAACACAGTGGACCCCGTCAAAAATCCGTAGTGATTTTTATGCCCCACTGGGATAAACTATCACGTCCCCACAAAGCTAAAGTTGTTACTGTAATGTAAGGTCGTACCGTGGCTCTCTGCCCCTCAGGATTCACGATCATGACCAGAAGAGCAGAGAGCTCACAATGAGACATTCCTTCCAAACCCACAGTCCCTGTGTCTGCTGCCACTGTGGGCCAGTTAAGTGACCAGTCAGTGTGACAGACAATAGTTACGTCTGCTCCACTGTCCAGAAGTCCACGAACTTCAGCAGAGGGAGGATGGCTGTCTTGGTTGTAGATGGTGCATTTCATGGACGGACGATGCATCTCTATGGGTTGTGACCAAAAGGCCATCGGTGATCCAGTCGATCCAAAGTTGCCATCCCCACGGAGGTGCTGCTCTGCTTTCGGGACACAACTCAGAAAGGGTATAAGTTGAGTAATGTGAGTGCCTTTTGGAATGGTTACTGGTGGGTAAGGAGTAGAAATCATAGCACAAATTTGTCCAGTAAAATCGGCATCAATAATTCCCACATGCACAATTAATCCATTCAAAGTGCTGCTAGATCTCCTGATTAATAAAGCACCCAACCCTTGCCCTATAGGTCCTTTCGCATCAAGCGGCACTTTAACAATGTCTTTTGTTAAAAGTGTTACTGTGTCAGCAGTGGATACATCCATCCCTGCGGAGCCGGCGGTTTCGGCTGTGAGCCGCTCACAGAGGGGCGATGAGGAGCCCCTGATGTGCGGGAGGGATTTTGTATCTCTTGTGCTCTTTTTCCCGTTTCCCTGGAGAGGCTGTCCACTGGCATGAAATTTAGACTGACACTGTGTAGCAAAATGACCGAGTTTCCCACAACAGTTGCAGGTTATTCCTGCAGAGCTGTTTGCTGTGTTTTTTGAGGACTTATTAACAGGGCAGCTGGCTTTAACATGGCCTGTCTGGTTACATCTAAAACATCTTTGTGGCTTATCTTTTAGCGCTGTAGCAAGGGCGGTAACCATATGTTCCACTGTCCCAACCTTAGAACACACGGCCACCATGTCTGGAATAGAAGGATCTCCTGGTAAAGCCTGTATTATCTTTTGACAGTCCTCATTAGCATTATCTTTTGCTAACAGTTTGCACATCATTTGTCTTAACGCCTCATCTTTTACCTGGTTTTCCAATGCTGCAGATATTTTTTCTACAAACTGTAAAAAGGGTTCTCTGGGGCCTTGGCGGATAGCAATGTATTTTTGCTTCGGAGCTGCCATTTCCATGGTTCGCTTTAATGCCGTAATTCCTATATGTTGGGCCTGTTCAAGAGCAATCGGAGGCCATGTAGCTTGCAGCTGAGGGTTACTAAACGGCCCCTCACCAAGCAAAGCATCCTCTCCAAGGCCTAGCCTCGGGTCACCCTGTGGCAGTCGTAGATTATTCTGTGCGGCTGCGCATGCCATCTGCCTCCAAGTAGATTGAAACACTTGCAATTGCACGGGCTGAAACGGCACTTGTGCAAGATGCGTAATGTCATATGGACACAGCAGATCTGTGCTGATTATTTGAATAAGTTGCATCACCTCAGGAGAATTGATTCCAAATTTCTGTGCTTTATTCTGCAAATCCTGCACCACTTTCCAGCTGATTGGATTGTGCTCATCGTGCTCGTTTGTGCCTGCAGAAGCTTTGAAAACAGAGAATGGACCAGGAGCCTCTGCTGCTCTATCTACAGGCTTTGGACATGCCAGTGTTGGAGAGTACAGGCTGAGGCGTTCAACTAGATTCCAGTTGCCAGCTTCGGCAGCGTGCTTCCTAACTCCCTCCCAAAATCGATCAGGGGATCTTGGGACTACAGGTATTGTGGATGGAGGGAGAGTCCATGGCTGGGCTTTTTTCACTATGGTTTTATCTGCAAGATGCAGAGTTCGCATAGCGGCAGTTAGAGCTTCTTCTCCCTCACTTTCATTTTCGCTCTCACTTTCCGGCTCTGTGTTATTCGCCGGATTCGCCGTATTTTCCTCCTCGGGGCGGGGGGGGCGATGGGGTCACCCTTCTGCTGCTGCGCCGCTAGGGGCCGCTGCTACACCGCTAGGTGAGAAGGGCCCCTCATCGCCCCGAAAAATATTTAATGGCGGAGGAGGAGGAGGTGGACGAGGGCGTGATTTGCTTTTGCCCGTGAGGGGTTTCCTGCCTGCTACCGCCGATGCTGCGGCATCGGCTTCATTTGTCCCTTGGCCACAATCTTTCCCCTTCCTAACATTTTCTGGTTTCTCATCTTTCTTTTGCTCATCATTCACCTCACATTCTGCTTTCCATTCTTTCAGGGTCTCGCTTAATAGACGCCATGTGGTCGCCAACTCACATGCCTCTTTCTGTCCTTTAGAGACCTCATCCAATATTTTCCATCCTACTGCTTGCCATGCACTCACACTGAATGCAGTTACTGTTGTGGCTTCAAAGCCTTGCATCTTACTCCATATCAAAATCCTTTTCAGGCTTTGTTCTGTGGTTTTAACTCCTTTTCTTTTTAATAGGGCTTTCCAGGTAGACGAAATCATCTCCTCTTCTTTTGTTTATTGCTGCCCCATTTTAACAGTTTGGTCCCCGGTGGCTCACCTTTTTTAGGTGTTGAAGTTCAGGTCTGGACCAAGCAGATTCCCTCTGATCTCAGCTTCATCGGGCTCCATCTCTGCAGTTCTTCCCACCACCACTATCCTTCTCCGCAGCTCTCCCCGCCGCAGAGTGTGTTGCCTTTAAATGATCACTTCGCCCGATCACGTCGGGGTCACCATTTGTCGCAGTAGAGACGGACACGACAAACATCAGATTGTGCAAAATGGCTACTTTATTGTTCTAACAAGCCTTTTTATAACCTTCTTCAAAGTGTGTGTTCATATATGATTGGTTTACTTAGTAACTAACAGTTCATGATTGGGTAATAGTTTCCCTGCTGAGTTGTCAGGACGGCTTCTCTTATCTTTGTCTTGCAGTTCCTTAATCTTGTTTACATAGCTCTTCTCGGGACTCTCCGGCCCCTCATGGATACACTGGAATTTCGTCAAGGCTAAATTCTTCTTCAATCATGCTGGTGGCAGACCCGCTGCCTCCCCCGTCATAAGAAATCTTAAAAAACATCAAAGATCAAAACGGGCCATAACACATCATGAACTCACCCCAGATTGCCAAGACAAAGTGGAATTATGGGGGCCTGGAGAGATTATTGCTGCCTCTCTCTTGGCCCCAGGAGTTGGGGTTGCAAAAGACCTATCCACCTTGAACAAAATGGCCTGTTGGAGTGTAAAACCATTCAAATTAACATCTAATATAATAAGTAGTTTGTTGATGGACATAGATAGTGTAAGGCATGCTGTTTTGCAGAATAGAGCGGCTATAGCTTTTTGTTACTGGCACAAGGACAAGTATGTGAAGAATTTGAGGGCATGTGTTGTATGAACCTTTCTGATCACTCTCCGTCGATATCTAATCAGCTTCAGCAACCGCAAGATAATATGCATAAGATTCAGCAAGTTTCTTCTCCTTTGCATGAGTTTTAGGAAATCTAGGGTGGCCAAAGTGGATTACAGAGCTTTTGAGAATGTTAGCAGGACCAATAATAATAGTGGGATTATTGATATGTTGTCTTCCTATTTTAATGACATGTTGTCTGTCTTGTGTGGAAAATAGCATGGAGGCTTTAATAAAAAGAAAGGGGGGAGATGTGGGTGTGCATGCTGGCTTACTGAACTTTCTGCCCACACTGACAATGGAAAAGTACAACCAGCACTCGGGCAGAAGATTAACGACGTCTGAAAACAAGAAATAGTTACCAGAGGCCAGAAGAAAAGAATGTGCTCGTTAAGGAAGAAACTGATAAAGAAGGGACCTTTTGGAATTGCAAAAGCAGGAACTTATCTACTGGCTGTGTGCGGGTAGCAATGTTTGTGGAAAGTACCGAGGGGAGCTACTTTTAGAAGGCACAAGAATATATAAAGGCTTGCTGATATTTTTAGAAGGCACAAGAGTATATAAGGGCTTGCTTGCTAATAAAGCTTTGAGCTTGACTTCCAATCATATTGATTGTCTGTGGTCTTGTCTCCTGTGGCCTGCACGGGATTTTGTCCCCACAAGAGGGAAGCAAATGATCTGTGAGTTGCTTCAACACTCAGGTCTGCTCTTCCTGTCTTCTGGCTTATGACTGTCTTTGATTTGACCTACACTGAAGGGGAGATCATAACTTTTTTTCCTATGAGAACTCGCGGCCTGATACTACCAATCATCTTTTCTTGGTCACAAATATATCACACAGTGGGCGGAGATAATCTCCGATGTACAGAAATATAACTTACATGTAGTAATGACAGGCTTGAGAGATCAGAATCAAATCTCTAAACACTTTCCAGTTTCCAAATAAGTTAAGAAACAATCATGGCAATGAAAGCAAAAAATTGATGTTCTGTTTCTATTTCCGGGAATCTCAGAGTCCATTTCTGCCTTAAAGAAATTTGGAGAAATAAAACGCTTACTAGGAATCTTTCAAAGGTTGATAAGGATGACAATATCCCTTGTTGTACGAGTTCAGAGATTCGACAGAAACCTGCCATAAAGTGTGTATAGCTTGAAACAAACAAACCACTTATATGCAGATATCAGTGGACTAGAGTCTTACAAAATGTTAGCTCCACTGCCTCTGAGAGGACTTGAAATCTCCGTTCTTTATTACCATGGGGTAATAAAGTCTAGAAAAAATCTTTTCCTCAGACTGCCAGCAGTTCTGATACAGTGTTCAGTCATATGGCTGAGGACCTTAATCTTCCTCCATTATAGGAAACAACCATCAGTTAAAATGGGAATTAAAATTAGTTTCCAATGTCTGTGTTTGATCAATACACAACGCACAATTCTGCAGTCTCACACTTTGCAGTTCTGCCATACTCGTTATCACAGTCAGATCACCTAAAAAACGTATTTCCTTCATTTCACAGGCTAAAATGTATTCGCTGGGAGACGTCACAAATCTGTATTTCTTCTCACATTTCACCTCCAAGCAGAGAAAAAACCCGGTATATTAAGTTACTAGAATAGTCCTTTCTTTGATTGTAGTCCATTAGCATTCTCGGTTAAACATGCGTAATCAGAAAAGAATATGACATCTCTTGTATGTCACATGGAGATTCAAGTCAGCATATTTGTGTTTTTTCAGTCCCAGGCAGGGGGAACTCTACGTTGTACCGTCATTTCATTCACCCTGTTAGACCTTCTTTTAGCCGTTGAAAATGAAGGAAGAAAGTGAGAATTCATCTATTGTTTGGAATACGGAGCTGTCACTGATCCAGGGAAGGAACCTTCTTGAAAAGATGTAAACTCTTACCTTACTTCCGAAGGGAACAAAGCGGTGAGTCACCAAATGCTGTTATCAAAGCAAAGCACTTACAGCATCAGCATTCATTCATTAGAACAGAGAAATCACTTTCGCATAATGGGGTCCTGATTACCGAACATACCCTCAAAGGACCGAATTTTCAGCTTTAACTTCACATCCAGTTCAAATTGCATTACACCCCAGATTCTATTTCCAATCAATTTTAACAAAGCGCGATGCAAAGACAAGTAGTTTCTATACGTTTTAAGACTAAAATCCGATGTATTGCAATTGCAACTATCCTGACTCCTGAATTTAACAAACGTAAGCGACTCTGCTGAGGTTACATTAAAAGTGCAATAGAGGAACATCAGCTTTCAGAGGGGCGCGTCGTTGGTTTGTCCCCCTGAAATACCTCAGCAAACGTAAAGTATCATCGCCTTTCACCCACGCTGCTAAAGCACAAACGTCTCCCTAAAAGGCATTAGCTAAGGCACCGTGGTCGCTGGAGGGACACTGAGGGGGATTGTGTGATTTCGGAGAGAAGCGGCTCGGCCGAGGGAGCCGGCTCTGCATCCGCGTCCGGGACCAGGGGGCGAAGCTGTGTTATTTCCTCGGCTTTAGTATCAATTTACCCGGAGACCAACCGTTCTAACCACTCTGGGTTTTGCCCTGCTCTGGAGAGGACTTTCTAAAGCACAAGATTTCACGCAGGCAGTGTCTACCGAGCCGATATTATAACTTTGATTTAAAAGATAAACCGAAAATTTCTCTCTCCCGAGGTCTCTGCGGCTCCACGCTGCGGAGTTTCTGGGGTCGCTTTTCCCTCATTTCTGCTCCTTCCAACGGGAAACTCCGTTCGCAGGTGGGACAGACACCCCCCTCCCCGCCCGCGAAGAAATGGGGTGCTCCGGCAGTAAATTTCGGGAGGAAAAAGCCCTTTTGGGACCGAGAAGAAACACACTGGGCGCGGCGACGGGGGGCGGGGCGGGGCAGGCTGCGCCAATCAGCGCACGCGGCGCCGCTATAAAAGAGGGCGGCGGCAGCGCGTCCGCTATTGCCAGAACTAACTCTGTGGGGGGCGTCATGTCTGAGACTGCGCCCATCGCCGCGCCCGACATTGCAGCCGCCGTCCCGGCTCCGGTGAAGTCTCCGGCCGCCAAGAAGCCGAAGAAGTCGGCGGGCGGCTCCAAAGCCCGCAAGCCGGCGGGGCCCAGCGTCACCGAGCTGATCACCAAGGCCGTGTCCGCCTCCAAGGAGCGCAAGGGGCTCTCCCTCGCCGCGCTCAAGAAGGCGCTGGCCGCCGGCGGCTACGATGTGGAGAAGAGTAACAGCCGTATCAAGCTGGGGCTCAAGAGCCTTGTCAGCAAAGGCACCCTGGTGCAGACCAAGGGCACCGGCGCCTCCGGCTCTTTCCGCCTCAGCAAGAAGTCTGAAGAATTGAAGGAAAAAGCCCCCAAGAAGCGGGCGGCCGCAGCCAAGCCCAAGAAGCCGGCGATCAAGAAGCCCGCCAGCGCTGCCAAGAAGCCCAAGAAAGCCGTGACAGCGAAGAAGAGCCCCAAGAAAGCCAGGAAGCCGGCGGCCACTGCCGCCAAGAAAGCAGCCAAGAGCCCCAAGAAGGCGACTAAGGCTGCCAAGCCCAAAAAAGCGGCGGCGGCAGCGAAGAGCCCGGCCAAGGCGAAGGCGGTGAAGCCCAAAGCAGCCAAGCCGAAAGCAGCCAAGGCGAAGAAGGCGCCCCCCAAGAAGAAATAAATGATCCTGAAAAAAAATTGTCATCTGCCTTGCAGATAAACCTAACGGCTCTTTTAAGAGCCACCCAAACTTTCCCTAAAAGAGCCGAAGCGATTTTTAAGGTTCTATTTTGTGTGTGTGTGTGCGCGTGCGAAATTTTAATTTCCCTTTTTCGGCACTGCTCTTGCTTAATTAAGGGCGATCCGATAACCGCACAATCTAACGCTGCGGGTTCTCCGCAGGTGCCGGGCAGCACTGCAGCTGTGTTCACCGCGGTACATACAGCCCGCTTCAGCACACCCCCGCTCCCCGCGGGCGTGGGTGCAAATAGCTTCCCGTTAGCCGCAAAAAAGGTGCGATCCCGAAGTCCCCGTGGAAGTAGGGCAGCACTCACGGCACCCCGGCTTTTGGGGGTCGCGGGCTGCTGCGGCTCCCCGTAGCTTCTCTCCGATCAGCCGGGGGACGAAGATCCGCGCTCGGAGGCGCTCCCGCCCGTCCCCCGGAGCTCCCCCGATTTCGAAAAGCCCGCGCTGCGCAGAGATTGGCCGCTGGTTTCTCTGCTTAAACAGCAGTTTTCGGGTTAAACAGACGCTCCACTTCTTTTTTTTTATCTTCCCCTCGGCGGAAGAGGCTTATGAACTTCCTGGGTACGTGCTCGCCTTCCTCCTACGGGCTTTTTCACTCCCAGTGCAGTTCTGTCCCCTGCAAACTCGTCCCTTCCCTGGAGATTGTAAGGCGAGGAGGGTCCGAGAGGCACGGCTGTTTGGAGCTGCCTTTTGAGCAGTCCTCGGCGCTGCTCGCCGGTCCTCGGCTTCGGTGCTGAGCCCCTTGCTCCTTGGAGCTGCTGGGCTCCGTTCTTAGCTGGAAGCTCATTTTGGCAACGGAGACGCTCGGAGGCAGCTCTGGGCGCGGTAGGAACCCGCCGGGGGTCAGAGCTTCCCGCGCGTCTCCCCAACATCCCGCCTGCCCCCCAACCCTGCAGGCACCTCCTTTCCCCAGTGACCCGCCCGTACCCTCCTTCCGTCGGCTTTTCTGCGCTCAACCAATGCCCTTCGCCCCTCGTATCTCTGCCCGGGCGCCCGCAGTGGGAAGCAGAAGGCGGGAAGTGGTGGGGAACAGGCTGTTTCATCGCCTTAGCCCCAGTGCTGGGACCACCGCTTCCCCAGCGGGCGGGAGAACGGGCAATTTCGTGGAATTACCTGCTCAGCTCTCAACAAAGATGGCTGATCTCAAGTCCCTAGCTGTTAACCTCGTATATCAGAAGGGAGTACCCGAAAACGGGGTCCCTGCAGTTTGAGGGAGAAATGGTGGGATTGGATTTTGCCAGTATTTGTGTTTTCACAACGACTGTCCACGTCCTAAATCCCTGTACTAAAAGGCCGAAGATTTGTATTTGTATTTGATGAAATACAAAACAGAGCCTCTATTTTAAAGCCCTGTTCCTAAAACGCTGTTCTTTCTTTTCCTCTGCATTGCCCCTTAGGGTGCATCCAACTTTTCGGTCCTTGCTCGGATTTATGACCTCTTCCCCTGTGTACAATACAAACCTCCATACACATCCCACTATTTTTCTGAAATTACTGGGCCATATCACTTTACCCCAACAGCCTGATTTTCTGAGCTCACATGCCTGTACCCCTGTTTGGGATGGAGATGTGCCTATCAGACTCTCACAGTTACCATAAGGGAAGGGTGTTGGGAGTCATACCTATTAATTCTCAAAGGGTTTCACCCAACTAGGTGCACTGACTGAAGGAGAGTGGGTCATTTGTGATTCTCCAGCCCACTACAACTAGTTGGAGGGGAGTAGATTTTGACTGAGTATGGTCAAACAGCAGTACACTGCCCTAGCAAATGTGATATTCATGCTTAATTTATTTCTTTACAGCTGAGCCCCAAAAGGCAAAACCCAGTTACAATAGCATGGACAAAACTGTACCACACACATCCCTGCTAATAGAATTGACCTTGGTGAGACAGCCCTGGAATAAAATTCCAGCTTCTGGAATGAGTTGGGGTAATGACAGCAGTTCACTCTTGGCCTGTTGAGATTTACCCTCCCTGTTCACTTCGGGGAGGCATCAGGGCGCTTCTTTCCTTTTTCTGAGAGGTAAGAGGAAAACTCAATTTATTATAACTGTTTTTAAAGAAAGTTCAGTTGGAGTAGTTACTTACCTTGGATACTGCAGTAGTTGAGATTAAGGAAAGTAGTGCACTACTGAACAGAAGTAGTGATGGAAAGCACTGACCTATGTACAATAATACCAGCCTAAAATACCTTTACAGATAAAGAGTATGTAGTTGTGTCTTCAGCTGAATAGACTTTATTGTCCTTAGCTGGAGATAGCTGCCAAATAATGTTAAGAGATTGTTCCACACTACAGAGAGGACATGTATGTATATGCAGGAACACTGTACTAGCTATATAGGCTCCACTGGATATACTGTCAAGTACAGGGATGAAATTAAAATCCTGTTTACTTGTGGCGCTGAGCTGGGCAGTGTAGCATAGGTACCTACTGAAGATTGTTCTTCCCAGCTGGAAAAGGGGAGCGCAGTGACAAAGAGCAAGAGTGGCCTGAGGTAAATGAGCTTGCAGGACCAAGGGTAATATCATGTTAATGCCAATTACATCACTGGCCTATCAGTCAGTACCCCTAATTCACCGTTTCTCATCCTCCTTCTCCTCAGCCCATGCACTGCTAGCCCTCTGGATTCCTACTCATTTCAGTTATAAGGGTGGGTGTGCACAACTCCAGATTGATTCTCTCTCAGAAATAGCTTATTTTAGGTTACTGAGTCACTGCCACAATGTCTGATTAGTGTGTGTGTCTCAGGCTCCCATATCATCTTCAACCAGTCATTCTTTGGCTACTTAAGCCATTTTGTATTCTGGTTATAAGAGAAGTTGATATCCTAAGAAAAAAATCAGGGACTACTATTCTGCTGTCATGGTTCAACTTTCTAACTAACCTGCTGAGCTGAGGTTCAAGTATGTGATTTATGATTCTAGTGGAGAGGGAACACAACTCACTTTGTTGTATGAGGTCCTTCTTGGATATCTGGGCATTAATTTCTTATCTCAAAACTGTTATGATGCCTCATGAAATTGGGAAAAGAAGAAAAGACTTGAGCTCTGCTCAGTATAAACCAAGATGTGCCATGTGCTAAGATGAAACTTCTAAGGGCATCTTGAAAAGACTTGGATGTGTGCTCATAATGAAAAGTCAAACCTCAAAACAACTAAGAGGGCCTAATGTTGTTTTGTTTTATTTTGTCTCCATGGAATCCTGATGATCTGTTGGGTATGCTTGTTGCAAGGAACATCCTCCTTGCCCATCATGCCTTTATCTTCATCTTTCTCTTAGCTGGGTGAACTTTTCTAAGAACCAACATGCAGAAACTTCCCCAGACATTTCCTTCCACATCCAAGTGTTGTATTGTGTCCTGGCTTCAGCTGTAATAAAGTTAATTTTCTTTCTGGTAGCTGGTACAGGGCTGTGTGTTGAATTTAGGATGAGAAAAATGTTGATAGCATACTGATATTTTAGTTGTTGCTAAGCAGTGCTTAGACTAAGTCAAGGACTTTTCAGCTTCTCATACTGCCCTGCCAGTGGAGGTTGGTAGTGCACAAGAAGCTGGGAGGGGATACAGCCAGGACAGCTGACCCAAACGAGCCTAAGGGGTATTCCTTACTATATGATGTCATGACTAATACATAAGATGAGGGGAGTTAACCATGGCACACTGTGGCTTGGGGACTGGCTGGGCGTTTGTCAGCAGATAGTGAGCAATTGTATTGTGCATCACTTATTTTGTATATTCTATTATTGTTGTTGTTATTATTATTATTATACCTTCCTTTTCTGTCCTATGAAATTGTCTTTATCTCAATCCATGAGTTTTACTTTTTTTTCCCGATTGTTTCCCCCACTCCACTGGGGGGGATTGGAGTGAGTGAGTGGCTGTGTGGTGCTTAATTGCCAGCTGGAGCTAAACCAAGATAATTGATATTCCAGAATGAGATTCCAACTTTTGTATTGTATGATGGGACTTCCTGTGGCCATGGAGCATCTATTTTTTCAACTTTTTATACAGGCTATGTGATGTCCCTAGCCTGTTCCACATTTGCAAAGTGCTCAGACTAATGCATATTCTGAGATGAATAGTACATTTCTTAAATTTCTGCAATGTCCTTACTGCATGGACATTTTCCTATGCTACGGGCTCTAAGGAATGAGAATACCACTGCCTGGAAAACAAGTTATATGGCAGGAAGAGCTTTAGGAACTCAGGCACAAAACACATTCTGTCTTTTGTGAATAGTTCTGATCCAGGAACTGGATTGGAATCAGACTGATCAGTGATTCAGTGCAACTATTTGGCATGGAGAACTGAGCTGCTGGTGGCCAAAGAGGAGGTGGCTTAACAGGAGGCAAAAAAAGGCTGGTGTTTAGCAAGTGGCCATACTGAGACAGAAAACCCAAGTATCTGCTTTTTTACTTCAAATGCTGACTAAGCTGCTCAAAAATTAGGAGGAAGGTCAAAAAATGGGTTCAGAATTTCAAATTATTACAAGGAAGATCTGCTTTCATTTGTTTTATCTTCCATGGGGTTAACTTTTTATTTCACAGATTTACTTACTAAGTAAATAGTGATATCAAAAGTCTGTGATGTTCCAGCACTGGAGGAAGAAATGGCACAGCAAAAGAAAATAATGGCAAAAGATCTCCGTATAGCAGCACAGACTCTCAGCAGCCTGGCAAGAATTCTGTTGAATTCAAGTTACTCCCTCACAGAATAATATATCCCTTTGTACTGATGGATACTTTTGTATTACGGGGTTACAGAATTTTAATTTGCAATAGTCACCACAAAACCAGATTACCATGACCTCTGTAATTTCTGTACATATATTTCTTTATCTCTTCATTCTCTGTCAGTGGATTCTGTTACTCCTGTGCTTTTTGTGTAGCGCTCTGACTCTTACTGTAGTTGTTGTCATGTGGGAGGTAAGAGTTTATTCTGCATGGCCTTGGTGTCTTTGAAAACAATAAAAAGGTCTCTCTTAGAGACTCACTTTTGAAAAAAATCAAAGGTGGAGTTTTATTTCAAGTTAAACTATTTGAATACTAACATAAAAATGCTTCTATATTTGTTAGAGAAAATTGGAAGCTATTTTTCAATAAAAGGCTGAATGATGTTAATTCAAGTGCGAAGATGTTTAAAATAGGGATATGCTGGTTTTTCACATCCTCAGTAGTAGTGAGCACCCTAAGCTGAATAAATCAGAGAAAAAGCCCTTCATAGTATCCTGGGCTGGATAAATGGAGATATGTAAATCTGTACTGTCAGTCTCGGTCCAGCCAGGATCAGGGAGACGCACAGAAGAACGACAAACTCACAGTGGTTTGCTGAAGGGGGGGACATTGCCAAGAGCAAGTGCTGCTGCACTGTGTGCAAGCTCCCAATTCATTACCACTTGTTTACATAGGTTCATTTTTACTTTTACATCCTACTGACCTTCAGGTTTTGCCTGTTTATTGCTTACAGGCTCATCACATCCTGCAGGTGGTATTTTTTACTGCCGTTTTTCACACAACACGGTGTTACATAATGCTGCCTCAGTTATCCACAATCATTCTTCTAACCTCAAGGTCAGTTTACATTTTGCTAACCACCAATTAATTCCCACAGCTCCCCCTTCTTTGTTTTGTAGCTTCGTTTCCATGGCAATCATTGCAATCAGGCATGGTTCAGTCTTCCTCCATGTTGTAGGATGGTAAATCCTATAAAAACCAATTAAACATCCCAGGCCTGCTAAAACCCACATCTGTTGGTTCAGACCTGCAAATTAATGCCCAGGGTTGAGCCATGATAAACTTTAGCCTAACTCTCTCATGATGTCATCATGCATTAATTTCTGAATCTCATTTAATTCATGTTGTAATGAATTATGTTGCAGATTGCTTGTTTACTTGAGGCAATTCAGAGTCACGCTTTTAACAGTGAGTAAAATTCACTGATAGCTGTAATTCTGTTCTGCTGATTGAGGATGCCAATTAAACTCAGACACCAGAGTGAAAAGAGTAGGCTGATTTTACTGTTAATAATTAAAGGATATAACTAAGTACTACAAAAATAAGCAATAAGAAAAATACAGAATAGTACACTTAATTATTACTATATATAATTAAACAAGGCAAATGCACCTAATCATTACTACACAATGGGTTACTAATATACAGATCCGCAATCGCTGGGGAGCCCCAGTGAAGCGCTAAGGCTTGGACAACCAGCCCAAGGCAGAGTTCACCTATAGATGAATCTTGTATATTTTATAACTGATAGCCATTGTCCTAATAGGTATTATACTAAGTTATAACAAACCACCTATTCTGATGTGTATTGAAGCCTGAATAACAGGTCCTGAGCTGAAACTGTTAACTCAGTATGTAATCATTAATGAAATATACATGGAAGATGTAGCTATCTTGAATGTATCTTTATCTTTCTTTGTGTGTGGATAAGATAACAGGGTCATGGAGAGAGTTGTCTGGCACTGTGGCCTGACGTGAGACCTTGCGCATAATCCAATTAGATAAGCAGAGAAACTCCCTTAGCTTCTCCCTTGAGCCCTGGCCAGGCTCTGGGGGAATCTAATGTGAGATTGGAATCAGATGTTTCCACTTATAACAAAGGTGCCAGCTATTCTATCTTGCTGATTTTAAGGTATATAAGGCTGGACCCACCTACAGCAACTTTGGATGCCTCACCTATGGGTGGATGTGCCACGTAGGACTTCCCACTTGCCAGGACAGGCTCTCCAAATCCTCGCTGTAACCAGGGCTCCCCAGCATCTGCGGATCTGGATGATGGTAAAGTATGCAGGTGGTGATGTATCTTTCTTAATCACTATTCTCTCTCCCTTGTAGTAATGATTTGATGCATTACCCTGTATTTTCCTATTTGTTTATGTTAAGTGCACTCTTTTGTCTTTTCTTACTGTATGTTTTCTGTATTACTCTGTTACATTATTTACTTATCCCCAGTAAAATACACCTACTCTTTTCACTCTGGTGTCCGTGTTTAACTGGTGTCCTTAATCAGCAAAACATCTGGTTGCAGTGAGGATTTGGAGTACCTTTCCCTGCAAGTGGGAAGTCCTACGCGATGCTTCCATCTGTAGGTGAGGCATCCAAAGTTGTGGCGAGCAGGTCCAGCCTTATATATCCAAATCAGCAAGCCAAAATAACTTGCACTTTTCTTTGAGTGGAAACATCTGGTTTCATCCTCCTGTTGGATTCCACCCGAAGCCTGGCCAGGACTCAGCGGGGAGAACCAAGGGAGTTTCTAACAAGGTCAAACACTTGGGTTCTCAGGCTTGAACAAGGCTAAACAAGGAAAGTTGGATACACATTCTCACAGGATTTCATCCTTATTAATAACTACATTTTGTCTAAGCTACATCTTTCACTAGTGACTAGTATGCCTATGTATTTCGTTAATGATCAGATACTAACAATCAATGCTAATGGTAATACAGATTTAACTAATTAACAAATAGTAATAATGGATAATGTTTAGTTATAAGGTTCATCTAGAGGTCAACTTGTTTCAGGCCTACTATTCAGGCCCATTATTCAGGCCCTAGCACTACAAATTCAGATCCACATCTCAAAGGAAAAATTACTGTAAGCTTATGGCTAGATACATTGGCTGTGGATAGACAACTAAAATATTGAGGATCTGTAATGATGATCTGATAATCAACCACTACTATTGCTTATTCATGCCTCTTTTCCAGCCAACAAAATATACGGATGAGTTGCACAGACAGTCTAAAATACAGGTGCTGTTGTGGATGCAGAGGCACACGTGCACCTCCTCCTCCTGTGGACATATACACACGGGGGCATCCGCATACAATATTATACTGGCAACATTCAAACGATATGACTGATTCTCTGTGTCTCAAGGAGGAAGCCAAGACCCTCCAGTCCACTGTGTGTCATTATTGGCTTCTGGTACATCAGGATCCCACTGCTGCCACCGTGTCTTCTGCTTTCTGTTGTAGTTGTTTTAGACTTCCCCAAGTGATAGCTGCAGGTGCCGAGTTCCTAGAGGAACTTATCCTGCACGTCAATTCCTGCATCGTCAGTTGAGAGATCTGGGGTATCGGGTTGGAGGGTTGATCCTTCCAACTCACAACATGACTTGACTTTCCTTGTCGGTATCCACCGAGGACCTGTGGGTGACAAGACACAAGCATACCCCTGCCCCCATACCAGCAGATCTACTGGCCCTCTCGAGATTGGGTCTCCTTCAGGATCCTTATACAAGACCTGTGGTTTAATTATAGTCTGTTGTGGTGCTAAAATGATGTTCTGCTGCTGTCAAGGTGTCCTGGTTTAGCCAGAATAGGGTTAAGTTTCCCCAGCATTGGCGAGGGAAGCTCTAGCCGGGTTATTCAGATACCCTGCGGACGTCACATCCTGGCGCCGAAGTGGGACAAGGGGTTACCGCGTGTACTGTGGGATTTGCTCTATTCTCACTGCTGTATTAGTAGATATTTTGCTCTGTTCATTGTTATTACTGTTATTGTTGCTGTTTGTTGTGTTGCTGTTGCACTGTTGTATTAAACCTCTCCTTATCTCAGCCTCGGGGCTTTGTATTTCACTCCCTTTGTGGGGGAGGGGCAGCGGCCGCGTGGTCTCAGACCCCGGCAGGGGCTAAACCACCACACAAGGCAAACCAATTTCTGCTTAAAAAATTAAGAGTATATAAAGCCATTGGCAGCTGATTATGTGGTGTGTCCAGAGAATTCGCCTTTCTTTGGTTTAAAATCAAGGCTTTTAGTGTAGCATGTGCACATTCAACTATTGCCTGTCATGTGGCATTATGAGGAACACCTGTTTTATGCTGAATCCCCCATTGCTGCAAAAATAGTTGTAAGTCTGCCACCTTCCATCTCTAAAATCCACCATCATTTTCCAGGATCTGTCACTTTTCTTGACAGGCCGTATCGGATTGTCCCAAGCTGTGGCGGTTGGCTTTAAAACTCCTACACCTAATAAATCTTTAATTGTCTGTGATATCTCTTCATGTCCTCCCAGAATTCTATATTGCTTCATTGTGACTAACTTAGTTGCAGCTGGAGTCTGCACAGGAGGCATTTTTACTCTACCAACAGTAACATGTCTAGCACTAATATAGGGTTTAACTCCAAATTGATACTGATCATCAGAAAGGTTTAAAGTTACTCCTTTTAGAATGTCTATACCTATTATATATTCAGGAAGGGGAACAATCATGACTGAATACAATCATCTTGGGAGGTTTCCTATATTCATTTCTATTTGTGTTTGTACAGCTTCAATTTGTTTTCCTCCCAAACCTGTAATAGTTAAGCCCTCTGTGTATATATTTGCCACAGCTCATCAGTTGGAACACCAGCAATTTTTTTCACGAGACATGCTGTTCTTTAACAAAGCCTAAATATTTCCTTACGAGAAATCCTGTTTTCACTGCCTTTAGGGCTGTCTCGAGTATCTCGATTCCCTGCACTCCCTCAAGTGCCCCACTCTCCAAGGTCACGTAACTGTTGCACTTTTTCAATTACTTCATTGAGGGGATTCCCCATTTCATTAATGAGGAGGGTCATTCTTATATGCCAGTGGAGCGGTTTTAGTCACTCTGTTTCTCATAGTGACCAACAAAGGATGCCATCATCATAAGGTCAGCATCTCCTACAAAAATAGCTGCTTTTATCCCTCCCTCTTTCATTGCTGTATACAATCTCGCAAAGTATACCACTGATGGTCAGAGGCTGGCCAATCATTTTCTGTAGGATATTTGGTATTACATCCCTGAGTAGCCAATGCTAACAAATTAACATCCCGAGTATTGTTCCGAAATGCATCCTGCACAAAAGAATCTGAACTTAAAAATCAAAAACTTTTTAGAATCTCCTGCATCTAGGGTTATCCCTGCAGTTCCCTGATCATGCAAGTGCACTATCCAAGAGAGCAGGGATTCCCCAGGTCTCTGCTTAAATCTTTCAATTATGTTGTTTACTTCATACTGTGTATAATCCTCTGTCATATCCTTCCTCACAGCTTGCCCAATATTAGGATCTCTACCAGGATCCCACTGCACACCCACTTCTGCAATCACCGCATGCACTTTCTTACAATTCACTCGCCCTCTCCTTTTCCTATACTTATATTGTGCTACTCGCACCACAGCTTTCTCCACCACTGTCTGGTAAGTATCCAGCTTATCAGCAAGCAACTTATTCTGGCATTGCAACATCACTGTTTGACTCTGTAAATCACACATCTGTTGCTCCATCTAGGAGCACTTTAACAACAGCCTCTCTTTACTCTGGTGTTGTTTTCTATATGCAGTTAACAAAATCCACCCTCATTTACTTGAATTTGTATTTTCTTTTCCTTTTTCAACAGACACTCTTTTCATACAATTTAAAACATCCAATTGTTACTTTAAATAATGGCATTTTTGTCAGATCCCACTTCTGACATCGATTTATGTTTTGCTGATTAAGGATACCAATTAAACTCAGACACCAAGTGAGAACAGTAGGCATGTTTTACTGGGGATAAGTAAATAATGTAACAGAGTAATACAGAAAACATACAGTAAGAAAAGACAAAAGAGTGCACTTAACATAAACAAATAGGAAAATACAGGGTAATGCATCAAATCATTACTACAAGGGAGAGAGAATAGTGATTAAGAAAGATACATCACCACCTGCATACTTTACCATCATCCAGATCTGCAGACGCTGGGGAGCCCCAGTTACAGCAAGAATTTGGAGAGCCTTTCCTGGCAAGTGTGAAGTCCTACATGGTGCATCCACCCATAGGTGAGGTGTCTAAAGTCATTGTAAGTGGGTCCAGCCTTATATACTAAAAATCAGCAAGCCCGAATAACTGGCACCTTTGTTATAAGTGGAAACATCTGATTCCAATCTCACATTAGATTCCCCCAGAGCCTGGCCAGGGCTTATGGGGGAAGCTAAGGTAGTTTCCCTGGTTATCTAATTAATTTATGAGCAAGGTCACACATCAGGTCACAAGGCCAAACAACTGGCTCCATGGCCCTGTCAACTTGCCTCTATACAAAGAAGGATAAAGATATATTCAGGACAGACATGTTTTATGATATCTAAGCTACATGTTTTGTTAATGAGCATACATATTTCACTAATGACTACATACTAAGTTAGCAGGTTTGGCTTGGGGCCTGTTGTTCAGGCTTCAATATTTCAACACTTTAGCACTTTTTACATCAGTATAGGTGGTTTGTTATAACTTAGTACAATACCCATTAGCGCAATCGTTGTCACTTATACAGGATTAATCTATAGGTTAACTCTGGTTTGGGCCTGTTGTCCAAGCCTTAGCACTTCACATGTAAGGAAGACAGAGGTCAGCAGTGCACTCCCTAGGTCTTCATTATTTTTAAACTCCTGTCCGACCTTCCACCATAATGCTAAATCAAAAGTTCCATTGACCGAGAACCATGTACAATACTTAAAGATATATCACAGTAACTCATGCAGTTGATCATCTGTTACTGAGTATTGGGCAGCCTTCAATAGCTGCTTTAAAATTGTATATACAGCTTTTGTTCCTTAGAAAACCCTGACCCCATGACTTAAGAGAAAAAGAGAAAGAAAAAAAAACCCTTATGATTTAAGAGAAGGGGAAGAGCCGTATGCCAGCAGCTTCCCACAGCCAGGCACTGCTGTGTGGTACGAGATAACTTAAGAGAAAGAAACCAGCAGCTTCCCACAGCCAGGCACTGCTGTCCAGTAGGCAATTTAAGAAAAAGAGAGTAGCAGCTTTCCACAGCCAGGTACTGCCATCTGGTATTCACCAGATAGCTAAAGAAAAAACCCCTTCTGTTCTTTCGTATGCTGGCAGCTTTCCCAAAGTCAGGTGCTGCAGTCTGGTACTTACTAGTTGAATGAATATTAAAGTCCGGACGCCACTTTCCTCCTTCATATACGAGCACACTTCTGTCTTCTTCAATTTTCCATATGGCTCACACGGGGCACGGCTTGTCGGTCTCGGTCCAGTCAGGATCGGGGCGACACGCAGAAGAATGACAAACTCACACCAGTTTGTTGAAGGGGGGACATTGCCAAGAGCAAATGCTGCTGCATTGTGTGCAAGCTCCCAATTTATTACCACGTGTTTTCATAGGTTCATTTTTACTTTTACATCCTACTGACCTTCAGGTTTTGCCTGTTTACTGCTCACATGCTCACCACACTCTGCAGGTGGTGTTTTTTACTGTTGTTTTTCACACAACACAGTAATGTAAAAATTACATAATGCTGCCTCAGTTATCAGCAATCATTCTTCTAACCTCAAGGTCTGTATATTTTGCTAACCATCAATTCTTAATTCCCACAATGTACATTTCAAGACTAAGTTTACACATTCTCAAAAGGAAGGAGCTGAGTGGGAAGACAGTTATAGTGTATGGACAGGAAGGTGCAGACAGCCAGTGCGGAGTCCCCAAAAGTGAGTGCAGTGTGAATATCATTAACACCAGACCTGTTCTCTGCTGCTCGCATGGCAATACAAATTTGGGCCAGTTTGAGTTCAGGTACAGAACCACTTTTCACCTAGATACCTTTGACTTAGAAAGGTTACACAATAGAGGTTTTTCTGCTACAAGTTTCTTTTTTACTGCCAAGATGACAATACACTCAGTCCAGTCCTGGGCACTGGATGATACCAGCCATGTTTCTTTGTGGGGATTTGCGATCCCTCTTCTCCAGAACATGTTGTCAAAGGACAGCAAAGTCATCAGTATGACTTCTTCTGGGATCCCCATTCATTCTCCATACTCAATTTTGGACAACTTTTTCTAGACTTGGAGTTGCATTTTATTCTGCTTTTCACTTTTCAGATTGTTTTTTGTGATGTCCTTGCACTTCCATTCCCATGTGAGTTTTGTTCATCACTCATGTAGGCCTGCTGGGACATCAGTGAAACCCCAGTGCTTGGTTCTCCCAAGGACTGCAGGGTTTGCTTTTCAACGATTTCTGGATTGGGCTGCCAGTAGCTGTGGAAAAAAATGAAATGTAGAAAAATAATGATAGGATTATTGTTCTCATCAAACACAGAAAAAAAAGAAAAATAAACAAAGCATGGGTCAGGACCTGTACTAGCCATAAAAAAGGAGTTCCTCTTGTTCTTTCAGCAACCAGTGTATGCTGGCACTAGTCAACCAAGGCTGTATACACTGGGTCTACATACTGCATATTCATGTTCAGTTGTATGTAACTGCCCTAGTAAAAATGCACATTGCCATTGCCATTGCAGTGTTTTGCCACTTCTTCCCTGCTTCTGTTTCCTCCACTGTAGATTTACTGTCTTTGTAACAGAACTCTGTGCCCATTCCCTGGTCAACTGCCTTTGGCCACTTGGTTCTTAACTCCTTAAATATTTTTCTCCTTCTGTCCGAAGGAATACATTGCTAGCACCAGCATCTCCTGTCAGGACCAGATCTGGTGAGTTTGTGCACTCTTGAGGTACGAGACTTCTTTCATTAAAAAGGGGTGTGTTTCAGACATATTTCCTCTTCTTTGGTGTCAAAGAAAAGCTGAATTTTCCATTTCCACATTATTCCATGTGACAACTATCCCAAAAACCCTAATTGCCTGGACAGGAAAAGCAAGCTACATAAGAGCAATAGAGAATTGGGGTTTTTTTCCCAAAAATGGAAGATTAAAGAAAATGTGCACACACACACTTCCCAATAAATATGACAGGAGAAATAGTGACAACTGACATGCAAAAAGGTTGAGGTGCTCAGCTTTTTTTTTTTTTTTACTCTCCCTCTCCGTTTTCACTGATAATCACTCTTACTGCATCTCTCAAGACCCTGAACCTCAAAGCAGGGACTGGGGGAACAAAGTCCTTCCCATTGCAGAAGATCAGGTTTGAGATCATTTGTAGAACATGAACATACACAAGTCTATGGGGCCCGATGAGATGCATCCCACGGTTGTGAGGGATTTGGCAGATGTAGTTGTTAAGCCACTCTTCATCATATTTAAAAGGTCATTGCAGTCAGGTGAAGTTCCCAGAGACTAGAGAAAAGGGAATATCGCACCCATTTTTAAAAAGGATAATAAAGAGGACCCTGGGATCTACAGAACAGTAAGCCTCACCTCAGTACCTGCTAAGATCATGGAACCGATCCTCCTAGAAGCTATGTCAAAACATATGGAAGACAGGGAGGTCATTAGAGATAGTAAACATGGTTTCACCATGGGCAAATCATGCCTCACTAATCTAGCAGCCTCCTACAATAAAGTGACTGCATCAGTGGATAAGGAAGAGCAACTGATGTCATCTACCTGGACCTCTGTAAGGCCTTTGAAATGGTTCCCCACAATGTTCTTACCTCTAAATTGAAGAAGTATGGATCGGATGGATGGATTGTTAAATGGATAAGGAATCAGCTGGATGACTGTATCCAAAGAGTTACAGCCAATGGCTCAATGTCTATATGGAAACCAGTAACAAGTGGTGTCCCTCAGGGGTCCATACTGGGGTCAATATTGTTTAATATCTTCATCAGTGACATAGTGGGATGGAGTGCACCCTCAACAAGTCTGTGGATGACACCAAGTAGTGCAGTTATTTGCTAGAGGGAAGGGATGCCATCCAGAGGGACCTTGACAGGCTTGAGAGGTGGGCCCAAGTGAACCTCATGAAGGGCCAGAATAACAGTCAGAGGGCTGGAACACCTTTCCCATGAAGAAAGGCTGAGACAGTTGCTGTTTTTCAGCCTGGAGAAGAGAAGTCTGTAGCGAGACCTTACTGTGACCCTTCAATATATGAAGGGAGCTTATAAGAAAGATGGAAAAAGCTTTTTTCAGAAGGGCCTGTAGTGACAGGACAAGGGGCAATGGTTTTAAGCAGAAAGAGGGTAGATTTGCATTAGACACAAGGAAAACACTTTTTTTATGATGAAAGTGGTGGGTCACTGGACCAGGTTGCCCAGAGAAGTTGTGGATGTTCCATCCCTGGAAATGTTCAAAGTCAAGTTGGATGGAGCTTTCACTTGATCTAGTGAAAGATGTCTCTACCCACAGTACAAGGATTAGTCTAGAAGATCTTTGAAAGTCCCTTCCAATGCAAATGATTCTATGAACCTTAGCAACTTTCAAGAAGATGTTACATTTCTATCTCAAGTTACAGTTACAGTTTATTTTTATCAGACAGATCTAGTAGACCAGATGAAATCTGATGTATAATTTGGAATCACCTATGAGGGAAGAAGAGAAGGAACTCAACTACAACCTTGCTTCAATTTATTAGATGAATTTCTGTCATGAGTTAAAAAGCAGTTCTATGAACAAGTATGTATCTACTTATTTAAAAAAAATCCATTTCCAAACAGGTTCTGACATTGTATCGAGGAGAACATGGAGACAAGGAGACGAACATCTAGACACAGGGGAAAATATTATATGTAGTCACAGATTCCTGGGCAAAAGCAGCTCATTATGGAGCAGGGTTATATTATGAAGCTCTAACTTAATTTTATCCCATCTAAAAAAAAAAAAAAAAAAAAAAAAAAAAGAAACAAAACCTTAGCTTTCCAGAGGTAGACAACAACTCATCAGGGACTGCCAACTCTCAGGGACTGCATGGGAAGGTGATAAGGTGATTTGAAGAAGTCCAAGAGTGTCTGGGAACCTCATGGCAGGGGTCTGCAAGTGGTAATAACTCCCAGGACAGGACTGTGATATAGTCAGATTCACAAAGATTGAGCAGACTTGATTTTCATGGCAAAGCAGGTTTAGGGAGATCTGCAGCAGGGGGTGCTAAACTACCCTGTTAGTAACATCCTGGGGACTCGCCTGTGTCCTCAGAAAGCAATTAAGTCTGCAGCAAATGTTACACCAAATGTCTTTCCTTACTCTTGAAATCTGCTGGGAATGAGACAGGACCTAACTACAGAATGCACAGTTTCTCATGGTAGCCTGGTCCCCCACAGCAGTCTAGTCATGGTCTCTGAACTTTTCTCCCTGGAAGGAGCAAACCAGTGTTAGGAAAGGGAACTTAGCTGTGGCATCACCAGTGTACTCCAGAGTTATGTACATAGCCCAGCCTCGGATCCTGTAAAGTTCCTTGTAGAACAGGATATTTGTTATTGGTTTGAGCCTTTAGGATATCTTCTCAGAGTTTCGGTGCTTGTCTTACCCCATTTGAGTTTCCTTTGTGCCTATCCTGAAAAGATTGTGCTTGAACAACATGGCAGACTACATTATTTTCATCTGCTAGTGAGAGGCCACTGGAACAGTGATTTCTCTGCTAGCAGATGCAACATCTGTATCTATGGCCTATGCGAAGATAGAGATTGATCACTGATTAATCTTATGTTTTATCTTTATGAAAGGATACATTAGAAAAAGCCACTCAGCTTGTAATGGGAAAAAAAAAAAAAAAAAAAAAAAAGCCAACAAAAAAGGACCATGAGAGGGCAGCAAACGCTCAATACTGGAAATTTTTTTCATCCTTCACCAATTTTCAGGTGGAAAGCCATCTACAGAATAATTTTTCTTAAATAGCATTTTTTGTTTTCAAAAGTAAAATATCAGAAGATTTTCCCCCCCAAAAGAAAGAAAAAACAAAGTTGAATACATTCCCCGGAAGGACAAAAACACCCTTCCTTTTCCATATTTAATTTTTCAATCTCTCTAAAAAATAGCCACGTTATTGTCTATGCCACCATAAGAATGGAAAGTACTGTAAAAATATTCTTCCAAAACAATCGTTTTCCCTTAAAAAATTAAAATGGAGCACATAAGGGTTTAACTCTTGATTAGATTACCTTTACTGCTAAATTCTCCTTGAGAAAACGTTTAGAAAGGGCAGGAAATGAAGATGAGAGAGAAATTCAAGGAGGGGTAGAATTTCTCAGAAACACGATTGGACAGATTTTGCTGCAAGATGCGCCATTAAAAAAACACGAGGAGCAGCTGTTTACAACACTGAAACCACACGTAAGAATCAATCAACCAGATGAAACTGAAAGGTATATCACATACCCATATTTTAAAATAACAATTATAGGAAAAAATTAAAGGGCAATTTGAGTGATTCAGTAACTGGGACACTTTTCTGTGATCGAGATTTTACTTCTGAATGATCAAGACATATTAAAGGTTTAAAACAAATTATAAACTATTATACACGCAGACCCAAGGTCTTTGTTATCTGAAAAAAAAAAAACAAACGTACCGAAAAAGGGCAGCAACACAGAACCTCTTGTGCCGCGGGAAGTGAAACTCGCACGAAAACCGCAGTTTGGTGCTAGCGGAGCGCGCGGTAGGGAAAGCGGGAAGACGCGGAGGGAGCGAGCCTTAAGCCCCGCCCCTCCTCTGTGCAGTCTCCAACCAGGTCGGCTCCCACCGCATAAAGGCCGCCGCGCTGCCACGTTCTCTCTACATTCTTTCCTCAGCGCTCAGGAGCAACATGTCTGGCAGAGGCAAGGGCGGGAAGGGGCTCGGCAAGGGCGGTGCTAAGCGCCACCGCAAGGTGCTGCGCGACAACATCCAGGGCATCACCAAGCCGGCTATCCGGCGCCTGGCCCGGCGCGGCGGCGTGAAGCGCATCTCGGGGCTCATCTACGAGGAGACGCGCGGCGTGCTGAAGGTCTTCCTGGAGAACGTGATTCGCGACGCCGTCACCTACACCGAGCACGCCAAGAGGAAGACGGTCACGGCCATGGACGTGGTCTACGCCCTCAAGCGCCAGGGACGCACCCTCTACGGCTTCGGCGGCTAAAGCGCTTTGCTCCCGGACCCTCTCCAGAACCCAAAGGCTCTTTTAAGAGCCACCCACTTAACTAGAAAAGAGCTGTGTTGCTTCAAAGCTGGTGAACCGAAAATAAACCCTAAAAATGCTCCCATTGAGTTTTTGGTTGTTGAATAACTAGGTAGATCTTAAAAGGTATTTAAGCCCTTAATATAATTAAATATATATTTGAAATATCTAAGGGACCATCCATGCTAAGTAGCTTCGTAAACACATACAAAGCTATTCATTTCTGTATATGTGTAATTACAGTCTAATGACTTCAGGACTTTTCTCACTTCTCTGAAAACTCGAGCTGAATAGTAAAACACCCTAAATTTATGCTCGCGTTACGAGGTGGTGAGCCCTGGCCCCTCTCATCGCCAGGTACGCAATCGCCCTGCGGGTACGTCTTGTGGTCTGCGTTTTTTCACTGAGTAAATACTAACAAGCAGATGCGTATCAGTTAATCATGTTAATTCCTGTAACGATGGTCGGCACATAGAAATGCACTGGGTTGCGCTGGGAAATGTCACAGCTGGTCCCCCTTCACATAAAATTTTAAATACTGCAATGATTCTAAATCTGTCCTTTTAAAGTAATTTTTAGGGCATCGTCCATTATTCTTTGTGCATCCGGTGTGTTAAAGCTTAGGAAGCCGCTGCTTTCAATTTAGGGCTGCTGAAGCCGGAGCATTGCTCCATATCCAGGGCCAGCACCAGACTTCCCTTTGCACAAAAGCCCTTCTCTACTCGGGCTTTGACAATGCTCCCCTGTAGGAAAACAGCAGAAACATGCAGTGGGGGGAAGAGAAAACTCACAAACTACAAAGTTTGTATTTCAGCAAGCAACAGCCTGAAAACTCTCCCTTGAATTAGAGCATTTCACATGCAATTCCTCTCAGTCAAAATGTATTTACCATACCAGCTACGATATTACTTTCTACTATTTGCAGATTAAAGTTACTCTACGTAAAGCAAACAAAAAAAATCAACAGAACCAAACACAACACCGTCAAAAAAAGAAAAAAAAAATCAAACCAACAACTAAAGACCCCAAATAAGGATTCCTGTTGAGGAAAACTGGTACAAACCTTATTTTTCAAAGCTCAAGACTTGAATTGGAATGAAATAAACATGAACCTTCTATGCCTTCAGGACAGCATAGTTTGCAACTGTCCATTTCTCCTTTGAACAATTTTCGCTAAAGATTGTAATTTTCTGGATGGAGTATAAAAATTGTTATAAGAAATAGATAAAACCTAAAACAAGAACGGTGAGTGCAAGATGGGGGGAGGGTGAGCGACGTTGGGTGGTTGAGGGAAAAGGCGCGCTTTTCGAATTTGAAAGTATCCAATAGTAACGTCTCATTGCTGCCAGCCAATTAGAGAAGAGAACACTCCATAAAAAGCCGCCACGGGACAGAAGCGGCACCATTCTGTCCACACTGATTCCAGGAGGCGGTTCGGTTCTGTTAGAGCGATGGCGCGCACGAAGCAGACGGCGCGTAAGTCGACGGGCGGGAAGGCGCCCCGCAAGCAGCTGGCCACCAAGGCGGCCCGCAAGAGCGCGCCGGCCACGGGCGGCGTGAAGAAGCCGCACCGCTACCGGCCCGGCACGGTGGCGCTGCGCGAGATCCGGCGCTACCAGAAGTCGACGGAGCTGCTGATCCGCAAGCTGCCCTTCCAGCGCCTGGTGCGCGAGATCGCGCAGGACTTCAAGACCGACCTGCGCTTCCAGAGCTCGGCCGTGATGGCGCTGCAGGAGGCGAGCGAGGCCTACCTGGTGGGGCTCTTCGAGGACACCAACCTCTGCGCCATCCACGCCAAGCGTGTCACCATCATGCCCAAGGACATCCAGCTGGCCCGCCGCATCCGCGGTGAGCGCGCCTGAGGCTCCTGCCACGGTCGTCCCTCCGTCATCTTTCATCTCCCTACCCTAAAGGCTCTTTTAAGAGCCACTACATTGCAGAAGAGGGCTGTGACACGGTCTTTTTTTGATACTGTCATACAAAACTAAATCGTGAAGTTCTTCTCAGGTAGTGTAATTTCTCAGACTGTTTCAGTAGTACTAACAACCCTAGCATTTAGTTTGTTTCCCTCCCACCCTCCTCTGCTCTACTCAGCTGATTTCTATGGACATGTCAAGAGGCCTTTGAATTAACGTACTGCAATTTCAGTGATAACATGTTTATAATCCTTCCTAAGGTGCCATCTCAAACTGCTACATGTTCTAGTGAGAGACTTGGAAATACCTATTCAACTGTACAAAAAAAGTAACCGCACAAAACAATGCTCAGGTAAGGTAAATAAAAAGTACTTCTAATAATCACAGCAAGCTAATTTTTGGTGGTGGTTTTTTTGGTGTTTTTTTTGTGGGTTTTTTTTTTTTTTTTTTAAAGCAGGGCAGAAGTCTTAATAATTCTTCCTCTTCCCCAGATCTGATGCTTCCTGTAAATACCTTTTGCAATGGCTTTATAGAGCAGTGCAGGTTTTTACTTTTAAGCAATGTGAAAGGTGTAACCTGAGTTGGTATTGGACAATAAACTTTTAAAGAAAAATCGATGTAAATATACTCTATCATTGCTCTTACTAGAATATACTCAGAATCCTAACAATGCATTAGATATCTGAGAGCCCTACCTCTCTAAGTATGAGATGAATAAAACAAAAGTACTGAGAAGATAAGCCTGATACAAGGTATAAAAATGGGAAATTGAATAAATTAGTCCAATTGTCATTTATAGTCTCAAATTTCTTTGTTTGCATGATGACTTTGAGGCTGGAGTCGAGGATGAAGGAGACCTTGGAAAAAGCAAAGAGGACCTGGTGGATGGATGTTCCTGGGAAGTCCCCCCTCCAATTTTCTAAATAAATGGACAGCATGGGCACAGGGGAAAGTTTCATGGCTTTCATATGGGATCAAAACAGCTCAGGGAAAGGAAGCATCTGTCAAGTCCTGGCAGTTTTGTAACCGATGAGAGGCCTGTAGAAAATATACTTATGTCATTTTGAGATTTGAGGACAAGTGTGTTGTGATGGATGACAAAAAGAAGGTGGACTCTGTAAAGGAATACACATAGAGGAATCAAAAGGTAAACATTTTCTAGAATTTAGTTGATTCAATAAATTTTTTAGTCAGGAAAGTATAGTTGGCCTTTAGTTCCCTTCAATTTCTTGATGATTGTGTCAAGTCTTGTACACTTTAGGTGTTTTAATATTTCAGAGAAATCACCTTTTCTATTAATTCACAAATAAAACATTCAGATTCCTATGGTTTTTGCTTCTTTTCCTATGCCCTTCATAATAGAGTCTAGCCTGTACAATATGCTTCTGTACCAGCCAAATTGGTCTGAAATGAAAACTCAATTATTTGAATATGGCATCTGGGGAACTCTGCAAGAAGTTTCACAGAGTATATTTCTGAAATACAACACAGGAATTAAAATATGGTAGATAAAACTAACATTGATAGCATAATGACTTAGGTATTAATGTACATACCCACACAGATATGTACATATTCTGTATGTATACACACACATATATATGCTTTTCCTTCACTCACAAATTTTAATTCTTTTCAGTATCTGTCCACCTCTGTCTTTCCCAGTCCTCTCTGCCCTAGCACCACCCGGCTTTATCCTACTGGCTTATATTTTTGGGACTGCAAAAAATAGATAGGGTAGATCCGATGAAAGACACTATTTTGCAGTTGAACTAGATGATTGTTATAGGTCCTTTCCAACTGAATTATTCTGTTCTATTCCTTTCTATTCCATTCCATTCCAATCATCTCTTTGTACATCACCACTAAAGAGTGACAATTTTATACATTTGATAGTGGAAGTGCTCCTGCTGGAATAGCACAGAGACTGTGCCTATAAGTGTAATTTGAAAGGAATTATATGATTATAATTTTTAAATTAACTATACATCTGGCTACACTCCAAGAATTCAGTAGTCTCCATCCTGACTCTTAATTGTTTTTCCACATTGGCAGTGTATTAACTGCAACGACTTTCGTTTGTAGCAAGGCACCACTTAGAGGTTAGCAAAGGTTACAATGTCTAAAACCTCAGACTTATTACATTGTAAATAAATAGAGTGAGGTCATGGGGTGAAACAAAATTACCTTGCTGAAACAGACACACAGGTGCCTGCTTATAGTGCACACATAAGCCCAGCTTTCACTGATACCAGGCTGCGGAATCTGCTCTCAAAAGTGAATGAGGAAATTATTCATCATGACTGATAAGTTGTAAATATGTTGTCTGTGTTCCCTGGTCATGCATCTTTTCTCATCCACCCTAGTGCTGTCTCTGACAGACGGTGTCTATAGCGCAGGAAGCATCTCTAAGGGAAATCATGCAAATGGTGCTCAGAAGCCTCTAATGACAACAGGTGACTGCTCAAAACGCCCTCTTCAGTGCTACCCAGCACTCAGGTCTGTTACACCCCAGGTACCAGCTGTGAGTTTTCATACACGGGGAGAAGTGAAGATGTTTCCCAAAATAATGGGAGTACCAACTACTCTCCCTTATGAACATGAGGCCTAATTTTTAACTTCCTATTTTAGTGCTCAGGCTCTTGTTAGACTAGTCAGTCCTGTGGGCATGGCAAAAGGTGCGTCCTTATAAAGAAGGTTGAAAGCTTCATACATATACACGTATATCCTGCCAGTATCTTCTGAGGAATTCTAGAAATCTGTTTGCAGAAATCTGACAAGTCAGCATATTTTCTGACTGCATAAAATCTTATGATCACTACCTGGGTAAGTGTAAGTTCAAAGACAAATATGTGTACACTGATTATTGGAAGAATACACAAATTTTCACTGCAAGAGTTTTATAAACTTCTCATTAAATTACACCCACCCACTCCTCCCCCCCCCCCCCAAAAAAAAAAAAAAAAAAAACAACCAAACAAAAAAACCCCAACAAAACAACCACAAACCCCAAACAAAACCAAAAGCCTCAGGAAATACATAGCCTTTTTTCACACTTTACTATTAGCAATGGTAACAAATTCAGGCAAACTTTATAGCTTTTTCTGTGTACAGTAATTTTTAATCAGCTTCTTGGCCTGTTTAGTTATGTTTCTGTGCTTTGAGAGAGAAACCTCACATGCCCTGTCTCTTCAGCAGTCATCCACTATTTTGTGACTGGTCTCAGAACTGATCTTTTCAGACAGATATTCTTGCTCCTGGCATTAACAGTTGTTGGAGCAAGGCAGCAGCCCCCTTTGAAACAGACTGCCTTAGCCAGGTTTGACAGTAAGACAATTCCAATGAGCTATGGGAAGTTTCTCCTCTTGCCTAGACCCAACCAGCCAGGATAGTTTAAGGCAGAGTTCCTGAGCCAGGGCCTGTCCCAGACAGAAATGTGTGTTACCCCCACCGCCCTTCTCCCTCAAAATTGCTCCAAGTCCAGCAGTCATAGTGATGTTAAAAACCTCCATTCTGCCCGATATTCTCTGCTCACCATCCTTAAACTAATATACCGACCTGAACCCCACCCTCCAATATTCTCACCTATCCAACCCACTCAGCATTTATAAAGTGCCTGTTACTCCTCTTCAGTATCTGTGGAGGACCCCAATGAATGGCAAAGCAGGAAATTGTACAGCTTGTGGGACTTACAAATGATGTTTATAAACAGGTGATATAGTGAAATAACAAATGTTCAAAAATAAAAAAAGCTGGGCCCATAAAAATCAAATGCTACAATATAGGAAATAAAAAAGAAAATAAGTTATTTCTGAAACGTGCCATTTAAAAACAAGTGCTACAGCTCCTTTGTTGTGCATGTAGTGGCTCTTAAAAGAGCCTTTGGGTCTGTGTGCGTTGCCTCGGTGTCTGCTGGAACGAGGGAGGGGCCGTGGCAGGAGCCTCAGGCGCGCTCACCGCGGATGCGGCGGGCCAGCTGGATGTCCTTGGGCATGATGGTGACGCGCTTGGCGTGGATGGCACAGAGGTTGGTGTCCTCGAAGAGCCCCACCAGGTAGGCCTCGCTCGCCTCCTGCAGCGCCATCACGGCCGAGCTCTGGAAGCGCAGGTCGGTCTTGAAGTCCTGCGCGATCTCGCGCACCAGGCGCTGGAAGGGCAGCTTGCGGATCAGCAGCTCCGTCGACTTCTGGTAGCGCCGGATCTCGCGCAGCGCCACCGTGCCGGGCCGGTAGCGGTGCGGCTTCTTCACGCCGCCCGTGGCCGGCGCGCTCTTGCGGGCCGCCTTGGTGGCCAGCTGCTTGCGGGGCGCCTTCCCGCCCGTCGACTTACGCGCCGTCTGCTTCGTGCGCGCCATCGCCAACCAGCTCCCACCTTGTCCCGAAAAGAAGGAGAAGCGAATGAAGGGGACTACGCGGCGCCCCTATTTATAGAGCCGTCTCTTCTCTGATTGGACGACGGGAAGCGCGACCTCATTGGCTACCGTGGAAATCCCAGCCTAGGCGCAAGGAAGCTGAATTCGCCGCTGCCTGCACTCCCACCCCGCCCTCCCGCGACCCCGCTCCCAGTCACGACTCCCTCGGTGCGAGTCCAAGGCCCGAGGCGAGGCGAGGCGGGGCGGGGGGGGGGGGGGGGGGTGTATTTCAGACACAGCTCTCTCATCCTCTCTGCTTCTTCAGTTTTCCCTATCCGTGAGGTTCGTGACAGATTCAAAGCCGTGGGCAGGCTGAAATTCAGGGGTTGCTCCTAAAAGCGCCAAGTATTTTTTTTTGTTTGGTTTTTTGGGTTTTTTTGCTGGGTTGGTTACAAAATAAGAAAAAATTCCTTCATTGCTGTACAGAGCTCTCTCATACAGCAACAGGCACATTATCCTCAAAGCTACAAAGGAAAGATTGCATGGTACCTGAAAACACAAAGACAGACGCTTAAGAAATCATATAATGCAAGTTTGTAACTGTAGCAAGTATGTAGCAAGCTAAAACAATACAGATGCAGCTTTTAAGATATTTTTCTCATGTTTTCTTTTTCCTAGGAAGTATGGCTTGAGTGTTCTTAATTATCATCAAGTAAAATCATGACTTTGAGAATACTTAGACAATTAACTTTATTGTGAAATTAAGAACTTCAGAAGGAATATGGAATAACTCTATTTCCTTTAATTTATTATTACCAATAATTATATAATTGATTATTATATTAAGGCTGCGAGAAAACCAGGAGTGACTGCAAATCTTTAGTGAATGCAATTGCTTGCAAGTGGCAAATGACTATGGTGATGAAGGAAATAGAACACCAACACTATAGAAGTGCACGTGATGGAAGCGGTCTCTCTACACAAGAATGAGCAAAACCTTCACACAAGGCTCCTTTAGACACATTTTCTCGAAATGTGTTAGTAGGGGCATAATTTTAGTTCATGGTGTGTCCCCTCCCCCAATATATACTCTAGAAAGCTTTATTAGATTTACTCCTCAAATAGCTTTTAAAAGCGAAAAAAAAAAAAAAAAAAAAAAGACGAAGAAATGAAAACAGGTTATAGCAAAGAAATTTATTTAGAAATAGCAGAAAGAACACGCTCATATCTGAGCAACTTTCATGTTTTTCCCTATGATGAAAAATTGGTTTCCCTTTCTTCCTCGCAGATTATACGCATTTAAATGAAAATCTTAAAATACAAGGCATTGAATAATATTACAGGTAATTATGCTTAAAATCGCAAAAATTCAAAAAAGGTAAAGGAAGCATTCACTTTTGATTACAAAAAGCACTTGACATTTTCAGTGGGGTACATTTGCCACGGAATTTAAGGAGTACGCAAAAGAAAAAAGCGTCTTCAACACAGCAAAATCAAAACATTAGATCGCGCTTATCCAATTATAAACCCTTTTAGCAGTACCTCCATAATCGACACTTGTAATAAACTTTGGGTACTGGGTAGGTAGATGATTCAGATATTCTTTCACAGATAACAATTATCACAGCTCTTCCATGAGGAAGTGGGTGGCTCTTAAAAGAGCCTTTGGGTTCTGGAGAGGGTCCGGGAGCAAAGCGCTTTAGCCGCCGAAGCCGTAGAGGGTGCGTCCCTGGCGCTTGAGGGCGTAGACCACGTCCATGGCCGTGACCGTCTTCCTCTTGGCGTGCTCGGTGTAGGTGACGGCGTCGCGAATCACGTTCTCCAGGAAGACCTTCAGCACGCCGCGCGTCTCCTCGTAGATGAGCCCCGAGATGCGCTTCACGCCGCCGCGCCGGGCCAGGCGCCGGATGGCCGGCTTGGTGATGCCCTGGATGTTGTCGCGCAGCACCTTGCGGTGGCGCTTAGCACCGCCCTTGCCGAGCCCCTTCCCGCCCTTGCCTCTGCCAGACATGTTGTTCCTGAGCGCTGAGGAAAGAATGTAGAGAGAGCGCGGCAGCGCGGCGGCCTTTATGCGGTGGGAGCCGACCTGGTTGGGGACTGCGCCGTGGAGGGGCGGGGTTCCCGCCAGTTTTTTCTGCCTCCGTCACAGATCGTGATAGAACACCATCTGTTGTAGTCTGTTAAACAATTCTTAAACTCTACAAATAAATTAAAAATTCCACCTCCCCCCCCCCCCCCCCAAAATCCCATGGACGTACATGTTCGTACTTTAGGAAAGCTTTTGCCCCCACTTCTTCGGTTTGTATAAATCCATTTGCTATGCATATGTGTGTGTATTTTTTTCTTGCAATGACGGGTTTCTTTGAATTGCTTTAAATTCTCATTATTTTCAGTCTGTTGTTCGTTAACCATCTTGTTTTATTTGTATTCAAAGTTCTATAAACCTTTTTTTTCAGAAGTTTCAATGATTCAAATCTCTTACTGGCTTTAGCAATTTTCCTGCAAATCTGTGCTGTCAGGTTTTCTAATATATTGATTTTGTATTTACCTTTCTACCTCACATTTCTTAAATGAAAGGTTTGATACTTTATTCTGATTTTTACATAATCGATTTTGAGTGTGTAAGCAAATATTAACCAGAAGGCAGAATAGAATCTTTTTTATACTATTACCTTTATTTTAGACTGTGACTTTTACTAATTTTTCTCAATTGGAATTACTGCTCTGGAGATTTTTTCTTTTTTTTTTTTTTTTTTTTTTTTGGGGGGGGGAATATCATATTTTAATTTTCTTCTGTCCTTTTATGTAGGAGATGGAAGCATAATTTCTGTGTACTCTTTTAAACTGTGCTATATTAGAACATATAAGAAGTTTATCTCTATTGTGCTGCTAAACTGGGAAAGAGTAGCTTCCCTCAGTCTATTTAATAATGATGGAATTACATTCCATCATAAAACCAAATGAATGTTTGCTTTCTGTGGTCATATTAAAAGCTTAAAAGGGCAGTTAATTATCCTGACATCTCAACTATTGTTTCTAATACTGTTCCTAGATGTATTCATGGTCAGTATCAAATCTATGTCTTTTGGGGTTTTGGGGGTTTTTTGCTTCAGGTTTTTTTTGAGAAGAAAACAAATATGATTTAGATAAACATTTTATTTTCTTTTCTAATCTGCATCACTTCTGAAAAAGAGTGTATTAAGAAACATGGGAATGATCTTTGCTTTACCCCTCTTCCAACATGAAGCAACCCACACTAAACTCTTCTAGTCAATTACTATCGTTCACGTAGCAGAGGCATTCACAGCTTTTACCTAGGCTGTAGCAACTGTGCTTCCTGTTGCAGAGGTGCAGTGGAATACACAGGTATAATGTAGAGTCTCCTTAGAATTGGTGTAGTCCTAAGCATGCATCCTTTCTCTTCCTGGGAGGAGTGAACAGGTGAGTGGAGTATGATACTGGGGCTTAAAAAATGTATTATGCTGTAGAATTGTTTATACAGAACCGATAGGTCACAAAGCAATAAACAAACTCAAGACTTTTCTGCTGTAACTAGCCTAAAGAAGGATTCCAGAATAGTTTTGGGTGGGTTTTTTTAATTATTCCTTTCTTTTCTTAATTTACTAGTAGTGCCTCACTAGCAGCAGAACACCCAATTTCAATACCCCTCCCTTTCTGCTTCCCAACCCCTGCCTGTACTTCCTAGTGACAGTCCTCAGGCAAAAGCACTAAAAAGTGTGTTCATTTAACACATATGTAGACTAAGAACAGATTCACAACAAGATAGAATGAAGACAGATTTAATTCTGTGAGATAGAGGCAAATGACTAAGCCTCTAGTGCACTGAGAACACTTGCTGCCTATCCCCATGATTTTTATACTCAGCTTTTCATTTCCATTTGTAAGTTTTCAGCTGCCTTGCTTGTATTCTGGTTTTACATCCTCCAGGTAATTAAAGTGATTTTTTTGCATATATGTTTAAAGTCTAGCACAATAAGCTAAAGCTCTTGTAGGGTATTGTGTTTGTATCAGTAACCTCAGGGTGAGTAATTAGAATCCTGACTTAAAAAACATCATTCATGAAATGCTGATAGAACTTCAGGCTTCAAGTTTTAGCTCAATATTAGGCAAAAAATCTACTGCCAGACATTATATTGTAGGATATATAAAAATAAACTTCTGGAAATGTAATCATATTTTTCAAACTAGTAGTTTTGAATTTTGTATGATCATTGGACAGGTTTTCCCGTTCTTTGTATTTGCCATTCACTGGCAGCTGGTGCTTCATTCCTATTCAAAATATTCTCTGTCACTTTCAAAGGAAAAGTGGAATTGCAATCTATCCTTTGTGAATGAGTCAGGTTGTACAGATCCTTGCTTCCAACTGTTATCATGCTCCTGTTGTTGTTCTGCCATGCTGAAAATATAGTAGATCTCATCTGGACTATCTGGGGGAAAGAAATTGTTCCCTTGTACTGAAAGCCTAGGTACTTTAGACAGACCAGCAAACCCCCACAGTGGAGGAGAGCTCAAAGGACAAGGACAAAAAGACAATGAGCTTGAGGAATAATGTACTGCAAAGAAAGCTGCGCTTATCTCAACACCAGGGAGACTGGAGGGTTACCATGGTTTTAGATAAGACAGATGCACCAGTGAATCATCGGGTTCCCTCAGACAACAAAGAATAATCTCTTCCTGAGAAACCAGACCAGCGTGAGGAGTGGTGAGGGAGGGTGGTGTATATGTGACTCAGCCCAATATAAAGTATAAAGACTGGACAGCGAATAAAACAAAGTTTGAAGACAGCAATGGGCTTGAGATGGTTTCAATCAATATATTCCTTCCCAGTGATTGGGGAGGCCCAGCATTGTTACAATGAGCATATAGAGATCAGTCATGAGAATCACGGTTGCACTGTGATTCAACTGTATGTTGCAAATGCTACATTAGGCTTGTGATGCGATTTCAGTACATTGCTGTATCACTTCGTTAAATCAAAATCCCATGTAATGTCAAATATGCTCAATAAGGAAATTTGATACTAAACGTTAAGCTCTCTTCATGCATAATATCTAAAAGAACCTTCTTGGAGAGTATTCAAATCTGACAGCATGGAGGTGTGGTCAACTGGGACCTGTCTCTACATGGGGGCAAGATTGCAAACTACACAAGATCTGACTCTTTTGACACACTTCAGTCTTCTAAATCTACCTCAGTGGTACTTGTTTTCTGTATCCTCATACCCACATAACACACCTTCAGTTCAGCATGTAAGACACACTACAAATCTGTGCTTACTGAGCACAAGCAGCCCACATGATTTTGGTAGGAAATGTTTTAAGTACACAAAGCTTTTATCTTGAGACTGAGTCCAAGTCAATGTTTACATGTGTGGATTTGCCATTTGGAAGGAATCTCCTGGCAGTAGCATAGTTGCAGAAGTGGTTTATGCTGCTTAAGTAGAACTAGCAAACAATGTCACCTAATGTTTAAATGTTACAGCTATCAGCTTCCCAGTGTGTTGATCATATCTATCTATTTGATAGGTGTGACAAGAGATCTGGGGGGGCAATGTGGTCATGAATTTAGTTTATGGTTGGTACTTTGGTAACTAATTTAATCTCTTCCCTCCCCCCTCCCTTGCAGTGGACACAGTCAGAGGTGGAGACCCCCATTCTCATCTATTTATTTAAAGGCTCCCCTCAGTCAGAGATCCAAGAGGTTGGGCTGCAGCCCTGTTTTGGACTGTTTCCAACCTTCTTCTTGCTGCCAAGTCCAGAAACTACACAGGGCCTGATAAATCAAGAAAAGACCTCTGTTGTAGCCCAGAAGCCTGGGCTGACCTTTTAGGATGCAGTTTGCCATGCACAGAGTGTGGCTCCTTACAGATCAGAAAATGATTCACACAGGGGCAAAAAGTTCAAGAAATCATCTCACTTCTGCTGCGCAGTGCCAGCTGCAGGTAAGGACAAGTGCAACGTTGTCTGAGTCACTGCTGTGCTGCTCTGCAAACCAGAAGGAGCTGCGTGTCATTTCATCATGGAAAACAACATCACAGGATTAGTCTTCAGCAGCAAATTGCAGGAAGGGACACTGCACACGCACTTCCGAAGGAATGTTGTACTTGGCAGGTACCAACACCCAAGCACTCACTTGGCCTTGCCACCACTCACCTCCTCCTCACCAGGCCACATGTTTCAAGGTACCTTTCAAAGCAATGCTGTTTGTGATGGAATTGCAAAAATACACTTTCTAGGTTGTTTCTTTCACATGACAATGTACCAGCTATCAGGACAGCTGTTCACGGCCCACCTAGCATGACTTTGGAGTAGTGAGTGTATTATGTCTCACTCTACCTTGGAAGGAGAAGACTTGCATGGGACTCCCACCACACCATGCAAAAGCTGCAGTCTTGCAGGCTCACTGAATAGCTGGTGTAGCTGAATAGGCCTGTGAAGAAAGGCTAGAGGAACTCCTAGACCAGGTTTGGGGTATTGGGAAGATAGTAATATACCCAGTTCCTCAGGTGAAGCTGTTTTAGGACATGAGAGAGAAGGAGCAGGGTCAATAACCTGTGATTGGAGGCAGGAGTGTCCTTCTGCTCATGTTGGTTTTGTCCCCATGCTCTGGACTTCTCCCAGGAAGACACCAAAGGACCTCTCCAGCAAGTGCTCCAGGTGGTTTCCCAGGACCAGGGTGGCCCATGGAGCTCAGAGCTCTGTAGCACACAACGCAAACCTTCTGCATTCAGGTAAGGGACAGCAAAGAGCAAACTGCAGCTGACACTTGACTGCTGTTCTTAACTCCTTACTCTGTTTTCTAAACTGGCTGTTGAAGCAGCACAGATCTCCTGATACACTGACCATTGATTAAGCTAAAAAGATGTATCTTGAAAGCATTTTAAACACAATGTTTCTTGCACAGCTGAGACTGATCAGTTCCTCTCCTTGCCTGGGCTTCTGCAGAGCTGCACTGTGCAGTAAGTTTTGGTGTTGAATTCTGCCAACTCTTATAGAGTTGTAAGTACTTAACAGCAGCTGAAGTATTGTCCTGTCCAAAGAGTCTCTCTGGGGCATAGTTTTCAAAGTAATGAATGTACTGTGGGCATCCCTGTAGGAATGTATTTAGTTTTTTTCTTGGGTTGTGTGTTTTTGGAGGAAGTCAAGTCTGGAAAATGGTGACATGCATTGTATCAGTGTCTCCAGACATTACTGCTGTGCTTTGTCTTTGTTACAGTAATACTTGGTTGAAAACCAAATACTTTGTTTGGAAACCCCAGCTGCTTACAGGGTTTTGTGGGAGTGTCAGCTCTACGCAGCTGTGGGAAATTCAATATGTTAAGTGTCAAATCATGTGTTACTGATAAATGATTAAGAGGCAAGTCGGCATTGGCCTGTCAGCCTTGCACAACTGTGGGAGATTCAATACTTAAGAGCCAAATAGACATCAGCCAATCAGCTCAGCCAGAGAGCTTAGTTTGGGGAGCTTGGTGAAACTGGAGAGCTCTACTTGGGGGAACTATGCTTGGTGAGCCAGGCAGGAGCTCTGTCCTGTGCTGGCTTGGAGAAGTGCCAGCTCTACTCTGCACCAGTCTGGAGAAGCAGCAAGGCTTTGAGGAGAAGCAGGCCTTGGAAAAAAGATAAGTCAGCTCAGAGAAAGTATGGAACTGTTTCTGGGAGAGAGGATTGATGACTGTCTAGTTGCTGACTTGCTTATCATGAAGTAACAGCTAAGGTAGCGAGAGCATAACTACATACCATTGTAATAATAAAGGATTTTCCTTCTGCACTTCAATGGAGAGTCCATGCCTCGGTTGCCACAGGGTTTTGTTTATTCTGAGGCTCTGGGCACAGCAACAGGCTTCCATTTAACAATCCAGCAGCTGAGAAAGACCACTACAACCCCCAAGTCCTGTCCAGGTCAGACTGGTCATTTCCTAGCCCATGCTGATGCAAGTAATTGTTCTGCTTCATGTACAGAACTTTGTACTTCTCTTTAACAAACTGCACAAGATTTCTTTTGGTCCATGTCTCAAGTTTATTAAAGTCCCTTTTAATTGAATGTTTTACTTTTGGCTCTGTCTACCCTCCCTAACTTAGTATCATCCACACCTGCTAAAGATGCATTCTCTCTTAGCATCCAGATCGTTACTGAAAACATCAATTAATATCAAGTATTCATTCAGCCTTGGGGCATTCTTTTCTTTACTAAGTGTCCACAGTCACTAAGTTGTTAACTACAGCCCTTTGACACTGTTCTACAGAGAATTTTCAAACACCTAACAGCCTGATGATCCTGCCCATACTCCCTCAGATCCCAAATGAGAATGTTCTGTGAGATGGTTCCAAAAATCTTACTAAATACCAAGTGTATTGCATACTGCACTCCTCCCCTGTCCACACAGATTCTCTCTAATCTATAGTTCTGTGATAACTACCAGCAGCTAGATATCAGCAATTTTTATTGCTCTCCACCCACCATCAGAGGTCAACTGAACACATTTCTGATAGTTGCTCAGTCTTGCTGATTCTTGGAGACCCCACTATCTTCCCAAGTAACATTTCCTAGTGTGTCACTCCATATTATAAATTATTTCCTTACTGCTGACTTGCTGCGATGAAGAACATTAGTTCTTGTATTTCCTATAGTGTATACTGAGGAAAGATTACCTCCTTCTTCTTCACGTTTTAAGTTTTTGAGAAGAAACTTCAATTTTTCAGACTCCTCTTTGAGTCAGGAAACTTCAATAGTATATGTTCTTCCATTAGGGAACAGTTTCTAGACCTCTCTGATAGTTACTGTTGCTCTCTTTTGTGTATTCTCTTATTGTTCACTTCTCATTACCTAAAGTTCAGTACTAAAAACTAGGCCTAAAACTCCAAATAAGGCTATACCATGCCTGACTACAGAGGATGAACTACTTCATCTGTCTTGTAGATGTTGTCATTGTGTTCCTTTCCTAATACCTATTAACATACTGTTGTTGATTCCTTGTCAACTTATAACCGTAACTTGAAGATCCAGATCTACTCAGATGCTAGTCAACTTCTACTGTCCAATATTTATAAACCCGATATATTTCTTTTCTGGTGAAGTATCTTACACATTTTTGAAGACAATGTCTCCAATGTATCAGGCATTTTTCAATACATAAACTGTCCTCCATCATTCTAGCATTTCTTTGCTTGTTGGTACCCATAGCACTTCTATACATGCCCTGTAAACTATAATTCAGATCATAAATAAAATTATACCAGGCCTAGGACTGATCTTGTAGAACTCTATTTGACACAGCATTTTAAGGTCATAGCTGACAATCATAAACATTTAAATATGTCTTTCTACCTGGGGGTGGGGGGGGGCTGTTTGTGCTAGACCAAGTTTTCCTGATTATTAGTTTCACTTCTAACACTTTTATAAAATGAAATAAAATGAAACAGAGAGAAAACTTGAAGTGTATTAGCCAGCTCTAGGGAAACTTTGCATCCTCCACTGAGACTCTTCCTAAAGTTTATTTTGGAGCAAGCCATTTAAACATGGTTTTAATTTCTTCCCTTATGTCTTACACAATGATGTCTCTTTTGAGTACTCTAAATTCTTGGTTTTGTTCATATCTTCCTTGAATTTTGCTGAGCTGGTAATTAGTACAACTCAACATCAATGTGGTATTCCTTCCCCAGGGTGTGCTGAGTCTATAATCCTGAGCAATGCATAAATCTGTAACCCAAAATGCCTTATTATGTGCTTAGTTCTTGCCCATATTCTTCAGATACCTTAAGCGTAACAGAGTGGCTGTATAGGCTGCATGCATAGCTGGGTCTGTTTCGTATTATCACAGGTAATCTCTCAGCACCCTATTTGCCTTCACTCGGCATGAAGGGCTAGAACTATCTTTGACAGCTTAGGAAATGGCATCTTACAACATGTACATCCTGAGTGCCACTGAAGGGATAGGATGTAGATATTCTGTATTGATGGCTTAGTTTCAATTTCCATCTCTGACTGAATCAGTATTTGCAGTCTGACTCACAAAAAAAAAAAAAAAAAAAAGAATTGTCATTTGACTGTGTGGTGCACACGGGAGAACAGACAGCATGGAACATAGGCTCAGATACCACATTTAAATTTTTTCCAGGCACTCACTGAGAGTTACAGGTAGGGTTACATTTTTCCACACTTTTGCATGTAGGTCCCTTTATTTCTTTGTCTTTCTGCATTTATCTGCTTTCTTTTTTTCTTCAACTGAAAACAATAAAGAGTTAGTCTACACAACAAAGTAGAGCAGAACCCTGCTCACAAGGTGAGTTTCCTATGTGTAGTAATACTACTACTAATAATGGTAGTTCCTCAGTCCCAGGGATGGGTGGAGAGAAGTAAATTTTGGTCACAAGAGGACCTCTGATCCAAAGGTTTTCAGAAGCTGGAAGGAATATTTTGATGCTTTAGGCTGTCATTTTCTGGACAGACATGGAGATTTTGAGGCTGGCTGATTAAAACGCACAGTTCTCCTTTTTTGCTGGTTAGCAAGTATTTAGCAGTTATGGAAGGCAGGAAAGTCTCTTCTCCCCACCTTTTGCCTTTTGATCACATCAGAATGTAGGGATTTTTTTAAAGTGGCAGTTTCACTGAGACTCCAACTAGCCTTAACAAGTCCCACAGTCATGGACAACATGATCACTGAGCCAAATCAGGCTAGCTCAAACTGGTCTTGACAAGCCTTGAAACTAAGGACTGCATGAGAGATAACAATGATTTTGAAGATACTTTTATTTAACTACCAAAATTTTAAAGTGGCAGGAGTACCATTCAGGGTTAATCTGTACATAGGTTTCACAAATTAAACTGGAAAAGTATTATTTGCAAAATAGTACTCAGGGAAATGATTGTTTCTCTCCAGTCAGCACTGGTGAGACCCATCTGGAGTGCTGTGCCCAGTTCTGGGCTCCACAGTTCAACAAGAGACATGGACATAGCTGGAGTGAGACCAAAGAAGGGTCACAAAGATGATGAAGAGACTGGAGCATCACTCATAGAAGAAAAGGTTGAAAGAGCTGAGACTGTTTCACCAGAAGAAGAGAAGTCTCAGAGTCTTATCCGTGTGCTCAGATACCTGATGGAGGAAGTAAAGGAGACAGACCAGTCTTCGCAGTACTGCCCAGGATAGGAGGCAATGGACACAAACTGAAACACAGTAAATTCTACTTAAACGTAAGAAATAATTTTTTGAAACAGGCTGCCCAGAGAGGTTGTAGTGTCTCCCTGCTCTAGCTGGCTCTTCTTTGAGTGTGGGGGTAAGACCTATTGATTAGGTATTAGATTAGAAGGCAAGATACTTTTTTTTTTAGGAGATGGGATTGCCCTAACACTGAAATATCTGTTAGTATATTTTTGTTAGCTTAGTTGAAGTACATATCTAAAAGGATACAGGCTTCTTTACTACTGACAGCCTTTTGACATTTTAACTCTTCCCTACTACACAAATTTTGCAATTGCTGAATCAGTATTGTCAATATAGTTGCAGCATGCCAGGGACTTCACTAATGTCTTTTGATCTTGGGATGGTGTTTTTATTATTAATATTAAGAATGGTTACCTGAATGTCTGCAAAATCATTATTTATCAAGAAGATAGCATGCTTCAATTAAAAGTTTGTCATTTCTCTGGTCTTCACCATGCTAAAAATTGTAATTGTGATTAAATGAGTGTAGACTTTCAGCTAAATTTGGCTAATCAACTTATACAGACTGTTCTTCTGCAGCCTGAATGTCTAATCTGCCTCTATTTGTCTACTGTCTAACCTGTTTCTCTTTCATGTGGAGCTTCTGTTTGGATAAGAAAAAAAAAAAAAAAAAAAAAATCAAGTGTTTTCTCTGCTATACAGTTTTAGGAATGGCTTCTTATGCTATATGTGAACTATTTTTGTTTTGAAGATCCTTTCACTGTAAAATCTTCTGTGATCTGCACTAACACCTATACTGCTAGTCAAGGAAGGAAGCCAAGGCATGTTGTGTGATGATGCATGGAAATGAGGTTCTGTTTTGGGGAAGTAAGGGTATGCATTTTAAGGAGACATAAGAATTGGTTTAAGGTCCTGGGTAGGAGATAAACAGAGCCTGGATTTGGACAGGGTGCTTGGAAAGGAAAAACAGGCGAACTTTCAATATTTACTGTTTGATTGAAATTTAGTATAAAGGAGTCACATTTAAATATTTGTCTCTTCACATGGGAACTGCAAACCATTTTTATTACCAGCTCGCTCTCAACATTTTTTTTTTTCAAGTAATGCTGCTTGGCAGTAAGAAAAATTCTTTGTCAGGTTGAAACACTGTTCCATACTCTACCAATGATCTGCTAAGTTGTATGGTGGGATGCTTGCTTTGCTTTGTCTTTTTCTCATATCTGTAAAACACCCAGGACAATATCAGTGCTACTTGTAAAGTAGATTGTGATTGATCTCCTTAAAAACTGAGAATTGTTATTTTGGCCAAGTTACTCACAGCTATTTCCAGAAATCCAAACCTGAAAATTGTTCAAAGCTTTTGACAAGTTTATTTTATCCAATTAACTAGAAAAAGTTATTGTTGAGGCGGGGGCGGGAGCTAATCTTAGAAAAGCCTCCCCTTTTCACACTACCTCATATCCATTAAAAAAACAGATTGCCTTTTGCAGAAATGGTTGGTAAGACCAAGAAAATTTTCACTGCTCAGAAGTGGGCCAGGAATAATTCTCTGTGTAGAACAGAGTCACTGTGATGGTTCAGGAATAGTTACAAAAAAGGATGTTGACACATAATGCCAGAGGCCAGCAGCCAAGTCTTCCAGTGTCTCAGACTACTAGGGAAAAAGAAAGAACTTGAGAAGTGCAACTCAAAATAGTAAGCACCTAGATCAGGGAACTCTTTTAAAGTCATGCAGATCTACACGGACCCATCCAGAACTAAAAGTGAGAGAAGACCTAAATTCTGCTCCTTGAAATCCTCAGATTAGGACCTTTGTCATCTGCTTTCCTTACACAAACAGAGATGATCTTGTCCCTTTAAAACTTGTCACAGAGCAGAGACAGGAATCCCGATGTGATGGCGTTCAAGTGACTGCCGCTACTTAGGGAGCAAGGTCTGAGGGCTCTTCTCCCATTTCTTTCTACCTCCTGTCTTTATCTCTAACCTGTAACCTGTTCATGGGGGAAGGGAAGGAAATCTCTTTTCTCCTGGTGGACTGAGAACAGGTTTACAAAGAGCAAGCTTGAAGAAAAACTTGCCCAAAGGTATGGATGTGAGGGATGGAGCTGGTGAAGAGGATCCACCCCTGGGCCTACAGCTGCACTCATGCACCAGTGGTTACAGTGCACTCCCAGTTACTCCCAGCTTCCTGACCAGTTTAAAGTGTAATAAACCAGAGTAGTAGAGATCTAACACTAAATCGTCAAAGCTACAGAGTTTAAGGCACATTAAGCTTATTTCAGTCCTTATTCTCTGAGGAATGTGCAATATATTAAACAGACCCAGATGGATGACAGCCCTTCCCAGCTTTGACTTTTGTATCACTTACAGTCAGATTCCACTTTATGGTCATCTCCGTTCACCTACCCTGGAAAATAAGCTTGATGCCATCATCTTCCTACCAGTAACTGCCCTTTTACTTGTCAGAAAAATATTCTTACCATTCATTCAGGTTACCAGGCTGAGTTTCCTAACCCTATGACGACTGTGGATTTGGTCCAGTTGCTTATGTGGGAACAATGTCATGTTCATGAGAAGCATGGCAAATTTCACTGCCCACTTCAGTATGCTTTTCAGTCTGATTTTTACTGTGTGGTACTGAAAAGCCTAATTTTTTCCTTTCTTCACCTTTTCCTTAATATCCTTCTCTCCTTCAAAGTATTTATTAGCTGCCCTGCATGCACACACAAAATAAAAATAGGACTAAAAGAAAATATGGAAAAGTGACAGTTCATTGTTTTCACTTTTGTTATTCTAATGCATCTCATTTATCCTTGCCCTTTTAATCTATCTCATTTCAACTAAAACTATTTACTAATAAGTATAATTTAATTGTCTGCAACATTTCATGTATGAAAATAAATGCCAGGGCCTTTTGCAACATACTACTTGTCTTCTAGAGCTCAAATGCAGCCGTGCTAGAAGAGTCACTTCTTTGCTGAAATAGCCCACTGACGTTTTGCATTACAAATTTTTATAAAGTACAATAGGGCAATATATTACGTTTGAGCTTAATTTGTTCTTTTCAACCGAAAAAAAAAATAAATTTGGCTGCTCTTTAATTAAAAGCCAGTTGAGGTTTTTGCTTTCTGATTTAATAAAAAATTGTCCCAAAGAAATCATAGCAATCCTTAAAAAAAATTTAATTTTGTTGTCACTTGGTGAGACTTAATAATTAAGTGGAATAATAATAATTAAATCTGATTCTGATTTATGAGGATTGTCTGAAAATTATTTTGATATTCTGAGGATTTGGATGAAAACCTAAACTGGTGTTTTCCTTTAAAGAAGACAATGGCAGGTTTTATGAAACCTATAAAAAAAAAAAAGAAAAAAACCCCAACAATCTGTGTCCAGATATTTAAATGTAACATTGAGGCTGAAGCATTCTGTTCACGCAGGCTGGATTTCCACATTATTTAACTTATCTGGGAGAACCGAGGCTTCAGCGGGCTCCATTAATGTTTAAGTAACATCTGATACACTAATATGTATGTCAAACTACCTGTTTGAGATTTTTCCCCTACAAGTCTGCTTCTGGCTTCTGTAAGTCTTAAAGAATAACAGTATACACTGCTGTAACTGAGAAAACGTTAAACTAGCACCTTATCCGGATTTTATATGCATTAACTAGGCATTGACAGCTTCATTTTATAAACACAAACTATTTGTAAAAATATCAAAAACTTGCTATTCACCTACAGAAGACCACAAAAAATGCAGGGCGCTGGCAAGTTCCAGACACTTTTCAACACTATATATATTCCTCTGAAGGTGTCTCATCTTACCAAAACACGAAATTCTGTAGAAATACCGTATCCTTAATAGTTAAAGATATGGTTAAGGGAGCTGAATCTTTATCCATATTCAAAGCTCAGCCATGAAATTGTGTTACTTCCTTCTCTTTGAAATCAATTTACGACAAAAATAATGAAGCTACCCCCTCGGTTTCTATCCTAATCTGGAGAAAACCCCCTAAAGAATAAGCCTGCATTATGGGGGAGACTTTTTATCTACGGATTTTATTTTAATTTAGAAGGAAAAACAAAAGTTTGCCGTTCCCGGGGTCTCTCTGGCTTCACAACGCGGGATTAAACACATCTTTTCTCTCTCATCTGGGGTCCCAACAGCAAGAAACTCCCCCGAATGAAAGTCCACCGTCTTCTCTTCACTCCCCGAAGAAACTGGCGTGATTTTGTGGCACTCATTTTACAAAAAAGATGAATTTATAACTCCGAAGAAACACAGACTCGGAGGACGAAAAGCTCTTCCTGGCTAACAGTTAGGCGGGCTCTGCAAAGCACCAATCACAGATCACCGCTTCGCTATAAATTCAGGCATCGGGGTTACTGTAGCCCAATTACTTTCTTTTGATTAGGAAGAAGTCTCTGCAGCGATGTCGGAGACCGCTCCCGCCGCCGCTCCCGCCGTCGCGGCCCCCGCTGCCAAGGCCGCCGCCAAGAAGCCGAAGAAGGCGGCGGGCGGCTCCAAAGCCCGCAAGCCGGCGGGGCCCAGCGTCACCGAGCTGATCACCAAAGCTGTGTCCGCCTCCAAGGAGCGCAAGGGGCTCTCCCTCGCCGCGCTCAAGAAGGCGCTGGCCGCCGGCGGCTACGATGTGGAGAAGAACAACAGCCGTATCAAGCTGGGGCTTAAGAGTCTCGTCAGCAAAGGCACCCTGGTGCAGACCAAGGGCACCGGCGCCTCCGGCTCTTTCCGCCTCAGTAAAAAGCCTGGAGAAGTGAAGGAAAAAGCCCCCAAGAAGCGGGCGGCCGCAGCCAAGCCCAAGAAGCCGGCGGCCAAGAAGCCCGCCAGCGCCGCCAAAAAGCCCAAGAAAGCGGCAGCGGTGAAGAAGAGCCCCAAGAAAGCGAAGAAGCCGGCGGCCGCTGCCGCCAAGAAAGCGGCCAAGAGCCCCAAGAAGGCGACTAAGGCTGCCAAGCCCAAAAAAGCGGCGGCGGCAGCAAAGAGCCCGGCCAAGGCGAAGGCGGTGAAGCCCAAAGCAGCCAAACCCAAGGCGACCAAGCCCAAAGCAGCTAAGGCGAAGAAGGCGGCGGCCAAGAAGTGAAGTGTTGAAGTGGAAATGCTTAAACCCAACGGCTCTTTTAAGAGCCACCCACTATTGTCCGAAAAAGGGCTGATACATTCCGTCGCCGAGCTCCGTGCCTGCCGCAGAGCTAACCACACGCCACTATCCGTGTGGGACGTTCGCCTGTGGAGTGGATGGGACACTAAACTTCCGGCCGTGGTTACGCTAAGACTTGGAAAAATAAAGTTTAGATTCCCTGCGAAAACGCTTTCTAAAGGCTGACTTTTTCTGAGCACCGCAAGAGGGTGTATGTGTTAAAGGGACTGCTTAGGGCGGGTGCCGCTTTAGAGCGCGGAGGTTTCTTTCGGTGCCGTAACCAGCGCGGTTCCTAATCGCCTGGGTGCGACCGCCGCACCTCTTAGTGACGGCAGCCGGGAACTGTCAGCACGGCTCCTCCTCTTCCTTGGCAGTGACCTTTCCGCTTGGCAGCGCTGTCGTGGGGCACGTCTTAACTTCTGCGTGATTTCACCGACCTGATCTTTGAGAAGGGGCTGTACGGGGCGGGTGGTCGGGTAAGCGGTCCTCTCCCGCACCCTGCCGGCCGGGTGGCGGTGCAGCCATATCGGCAGGAGCTCTGCCGAGCCGCCGTCCTAAGGCGCTGCGAGCAGGGCGCTTTGTGCCCGGGGCTGCCGCACCCGGTAGGAGCGGAGAGGTGGAGAGGCGCGGAGATCCCCGCGGCACCGGTGACTCCTGGAGCTCAGCCTGTGGCCGCTTGTGATTGGCTGATTGGAGAAGCCGCAGCCGCTGATTGGAGAATTAGAAAATTTCGAAAAGCCCGCGCTGCCAACGGGAGAGTGAGCGCTGCCCGCTCTGGCTGGTGATCCAGGGGCCGTCCGTCCCCGTACAACCCGTCCTCCCAAAGCGTCTACTCCGTCTCAGAGGTGTCCTCGCTTCTCCTAATCTTCTGATCTACAAGGCTGCTGCTTCCTGTGTTCTCATACAGAATGGAATATTTTTAAGATTCGACTATCCCGGGAAAGCTATGAAAAAAAGTGATTAGTGTCGTTTTCTTTCCCCTCACCCCCTTTTTTAGGGGTGGGTGTTAATGTAGCTATTACAAGCTATATGTATTTATTTATGAGGAAGTGTGTGGTACAATGTTCTGCATCTTACATCTCTACCGTAAAAAAGCTTAACAATACGGCTTACATTTATTGAAAAAGCATTAGAACGTTAAGTCATTAAATAGTTAATATATTCGAGTATTTTTATCAAGCACTTCAGAATAAGATTATTCATTTTTGCAAGCTCCGATAATAAGATTTAACAATTTATTTCAAATCGTATTTACCGTTTCTTAGGTACACTTTCACACCTAGAAACACCGAATACTATTGTGTTAAAGCTCTTTCAGGGAGTATGTGGGTGGCTCTTAAAAGAGCCTTTGGGTTAAAACTGACAGTCCGAGACGCTCTACTTAGAGCTGGTGTACTTGGTGACGGCCTTGGTGCCCTCGGAGACGGCGTGCTTGGCCAGCTCGCCGGGCAGCAGGAGACGCACGGCCGTCTGGATCTCCCGCGAGGTGATGGTGGAGCGCTTGTTGTAGTGCGCCAGACGCGAGGCCTCGCCGGCGATGCGCTCGAAGATGTCGTTGACGAAGGAGTTCATGATGCCCATGGCCTTGGACGAGATGCCCGTGTCGGGGTGCACCTGCTTCAGCACCTTGTACACGTAGATCGAGTAGCTCTCCTTGCGGCTCTTTTTGCGCTTTTTGTCGCCTTTCTTCTGCGTCTTGGTCACTGCCTTCTTGGAGCCCTTCTTGGGCGCGGGAGCGGACTTAGCCGGCTCAGGCATTTTAAGAGCGTTTTTATTCTTACTCCGAAGAGTACCGAGCTAAAATGGCCGCGGCGCCCTCTATTTATAGGGCTGTTATGCAAATACCAGACACCTAAGTCGTACAATGTGATTGGACATTTCTGTACGGGGGAGTGTCTTTCTCTGATTGGTCACCATACGATCCGTCTTCTCATTGGTCGTATAAGCAACGACTGCTTCCACCCAATCACCAAGCGCTCATCCCGCACAGGAAGGGATAAAATGGGAAGAGGCGTTGCGGCAGTATGATTTCCTTGATTTCGCTTCGTGCTAGGAAGTTCTAGATTTTTTTCTGCGCCTAAAGCATGTCTGGTCGCGGGAAGCAGGGAGGTAAAGTACGAGCTAAGGCCAAGTCGCGCTCATCGCGGGCCGGGCTGCAGTTCCCCGTGGGCCGTGTTCACCGCCTCCTCCGGAAAGGTAACTACGCGGAGCGGGTGGGGGCTGGAGCTCCCGTCTACATGGCGGCCGTGCTGGAGTACCTGACGGCCGAGATCCTGGAGCTGGCGGGCAACGCGGCCCGCGACAACAAGAAGACGCGCATCATCCCCCGCCACCTGCAGCTGGCAATCCGCAACGACGAGGAGCTCAACAAGCTGCTGGGCAAGGTGACCATCGCGCAGGGCGGGGTGCTGCCCAACATCCAGGCCGTGCTGCTGCCCAAGAAGACTGAGAGCCATAAGGCTAAAAGCAAATGAGTTTAGTGAGCAAAGCTGCTTAGATTTTTCACGACATTGTAACCCAAAGGCTCTTTTCAGAGCCACCCACACAGCCAGAAAAGAGTTGTGTTACTTTGTTTAGAAAAGTGCTTTGGTACTGTTTCTTGCATGCAGCCTTTTGTTATGGAGCTAAATCTGTTTTGTGGCAACGCCTTAAAACTTCTGGTTTCTACCTGAGAAAGGTGATGTATTTCCTTTCTAACTCATTCTTAGTGAAAGAATGGTAATTATACTTTTTAAAGTTAGGTTCTTTTGTGTACTTGTAACAGGGTTGGTAAAATACTTGTTCTTAATGTTGAATTTGTTCAACTTTCATGACTTTACAGGCTACTTATGGTGTGAAATACGGGAGGGGGGGTGGCTAAAAAACAAGCAGGACAGGAAGAAAAGCTATGCAAGCATGAAAGTAAACAGGAGACCATTCCAAACCCATGTAGCAACATCTAAGAATGAAGAAATGGATGCTTCCTTTGTAGGCCTTTGTTCTTTAAAAGATGTAAAGCTTCCCTGTGGCTTAATTCTGTTGCGGGTTGGACTTGATCTTAAAGGTCTGTTCCAACCTAAACGATTCATTATCTACAAACAAAATGAGAAGTGCTTTAGGGGAAAGGGCTCATTTTGATCTAGATCCTTAACTAGTCAGACCTGTACTGTAAAGCAACAATGTAGCATCCTTCTGTTTAGAAGAAACTCCTTACAGCACTATTGTATTCTCAGTTTAACTGGGATTTTCAAGCTTGACACTCTTAAATTCCCTTATTGTGTATAGCTATTCCTGTTGTTGCATCAGTTAAGTGGGCAATGTTATTTGAATTAGTATCCTATATTGTTAGCAAAAGTATCACTCAAAAGCACAATGTTAAAGCTCTTTAGATTCACTGTTACAAATTCAGAAAGACTGTCTAGATTATTCCTCTTGCTAGGATGTTCCCAGAAGCTGTACCTGATGGTCTGCAGCACACTGCATTGAGTCTATACCTCCCACCTGTGCAGCACCTCTGCCCTCCCCATCCCCTGGGGAGAAGAAGGAAGGCTCTGGTCTTGGAGGAAGGAAAATACCACCTATAGTAAGATACTATCCCCTGTGCCTTCCCACTCCCAAGCTGTAGCAGAGAGGCTTTTTAAGTAGGACTGTATAATGGCCAAAGAGGGTCATTGGTGATCATATGTGGAGAGAAACAAAGGAAGATAGCTGTCTGGAGCACTAGACTATTCTGATGTGTTGACAATATCTGTGCCTAAGGTTCTGCTTGCTAGTGCATACATTTAGAGTTGTAATGTTTCCATTATGCTGTTTTATTGATCAATAGCTGCAGCTGCATATCTCCTGCACTTATACTTCTCTTACTGAAAAACTATGATGATATAAAAACTGTTTTAATACGCACAAGTCTTCTGTATTTAGTTTCCAGAACAGATCCCTGCATATGTGTGTGTCAGAAGATCTCAATCATAGAATGGTTTGGGTTGGAAGAGACCATCAAAGATCATCTAGTCTAGCCCCCCTGCCATGGGCAGGGACATCTTCCACTAGATCAGATTGCTCAAAGCCCCATACAACCTCACTTTGAACACTTCCAGGAATGGGGCATTCACAAATTCTCCAGGCAACCTGTTCCAGTGTCTCACCACCCTCATTGCAAACAATGTCTTCCTTATATCCAGTCTAAATCTACTCTCTTAGTTTAAAACTGTTGCCCATTGTCCTGTCACCTGTCTTTCTACCTGCCTTGGTAAAAAGTGTCTCCCCATGTTTCTATATTGCAAGGCTGCAATAAGGTCTCCACAGAGCCTGCTTTTCCCCAGGCTGAACAGCCCCAACTCTTCCAGTTTTTCTTCACAGGAGACGTGCTCCAGCCCTCTCATCATTTTTGTGGCCTTTCTCTGGACCCACTCCAACAGGTCCATGTCTTCCTTGTGCTGGGGACTCAGAGCTGAATACACTACTGCAGGTGGGGGTCTCACAAGGGTGGAGTAAAAGGGGAGAATCACCTCCTTTGACCTCCTGGCTGTTCTGCTTTTTATGCAGCCCAGGATATGATTTGCTTTCTGGGCCACAAGCATGCAACTCTAGATCAAAACACAGGAATTCCAGAGAAAGCTCATGAGGTGGGGGTATCTGTATCCAGGAGTGGGATTTCTCTGAACAAACTCCCTGTATGTGGAAATCAAAGTTGGTACTACAGGAGAGGGTCCTGCCCTTCCCTGAGTGTGGAGGTAAGTTCAGCATATCTCTCCAAATTCTTCTTGTTATCTGACCAGAAATTATTTTCTTCAGAATTTCGTTCTAAACACTTATTTCACTCACTACTGTGCTCACCTTAGTAACAAGAGTTTCACTCTCTGTGATACTTAGGTCCACTTATTAACATTCCGTATTTTTGTTCTTAGCCACTAGTAGTTGTACCTGTTGTGAACTCTGTGCTGCCATCACACTGATGAGGCCTCAAATGTAAACAAGTCAGATGGATTATGTGATAAGAGTGCTGGCAAACCTACCGGTATTAAAGACTTTGCTTTCAAGCACATTCCACTGGGTGAAGGAATATAGCAAAGCAAGTTTAAATAAATGAACTTTCTCTCATTTGCATATACAACAAATGGTAATAAAGAGGAAATCCATACCATATAGTGCCTTAGCTGTATCACTGGGTTCCAATATACCTTCACATTCTAAAGAACTTGTGATGGAAAAAAAACCTCTAACCAAGCTCCTTCAAATGTTATAGATTATAGTTATGTTTAGGGATAACTCTAATCTCAGTCTATATATCAAAACCTTTAGAATTGAGTAGTTAAAAAGATGAAAGGATTTTCTATAACTTTTCACCTTTACTGTTTGCAGTGTTAGGAATAATGTATTTACTAAGAAGATCTTACATTAGTTTGCATCTTATTATTACAGTTGTAGCAGATACAGATATGGATTTAAATTGCTGTATAACCTCTCAAGAAAATTAAGAGCAAATTTGCAGTTGGATATAATACACTGATGTGATGATTTTTTTACTAATTATGTACTTTCTTTTGCAGTCATGGTGAGATGTTGCCTTACTGCAACAAACAAATGCAATTTCCTCATTATAGTTTAATGAAGAACTAGGGCAACTGTCCTAATTAAAGCACACTTGAAATGTTACAGGTTTTGGGGTTTTTCTTAAATGAAACAGAATTTTGGAAAGGTTTCCTTTCTCTTTTAACTCTTAGTACTATGCGTCCAAACTCATGAGGAAAATGTCGTAACTATGATCTAGGGATTGGATTCTAAACTTTAATCCAAATAATAATTATTGTCTCCATTTAACAGTAAAAGCATCTTCATTAGGGATTATACTCATCAGCAAAATTTTCTTTCTGCTTTAATTATTTTTGTTTAAGATGACCCTCTGGTGCGTGAGAAAACTGAGTATGTCACTTACAAACACCTGGAAAACATCTCTGTGGCCACCTGTAGCAACCTACAGGCAAGGCAGACTTCTGGAAGGCATATATTAAATTATAGCAAATGTGCTCCACACTTTGGGGAAAGAGATTTGTAGTTAATTAATCTATGAACTACTGGTCTCAGCCTCTGCATCACCCACTTCTGACAGGACACTTTGGAAGATGATTTTCCAAGTTTTCCAATGGTTATACTGCTAGAGTAAAAAGTTACGCTACGATAGTCACCCTGCACTTAGGAAGAGTTATGAAGAAATTGTGATCCTGATACACTAAAAGGTTTTGTGTAATTCCTTTAGGCTTTCTTTAGTATTCAGAAAGTTGTTTATAACTGCCTCAGAAAATGTATCTATCCACAGATCTTCAGGTATAAAGAACAAAGCAGACTTTGTGGAGACAAATGGTCATGTTAGGCACCAGCCTGGCAGGTCCACTAGTGACAAACCTTCCAGTTAGTCTATAAACAGTTTCAGTTCATTCTGTTCAGTCAAAAATTGAACATAATATAAATTAAAGCCAGTTTTGCCTGCTCATTTTGTATATATTTGAGTGGTAACTCTTTAATTCGTTTAAAATAACAGTTTGAATAAAAATGTAATTGACAGTGATAATTATAATCATAACAAAGTCTTGTACAGTTTTGGACACCTGTAAGTTACTACATGAATATCTCAATCACATTTTCCCCTGAATTTAGGGAATATATTCTGCAAAGAAATATTCTGGACATGTTGCCTAAATTCTGTAAATTATGTTCAGGAATGAAATTACATAAACAGCTGTACAAATTTAAAAGGATATCAATAATTTTTAAAACGGTAGACATACTTGAAGTGCACAAAATACTAATAAGACAACAGTTATCAAGTACCATAGCCATGTTTCTTCTTTTCTGTGTAAGCAACATTTAAAATCTTAAGACATTTAAAATATAGCCTCATGACTCTTTCAGTATTTATTCATTCATTTTACAAATACAGTCCAACCTACTGTAAGTAGCATGGATGCAAGGTTTGTTAGCAAAAGTGTGAAATACACAGTAAAATTTCTGGATCCCTCATATATATAAAAAAAAAATGGTTATTGTTCGTTTCTCAGATGTCATACAGACATCTGGTTGGTAATGTCCGCAATGTTTTCTTGTGCTCACTGGATCCAGCTGCGCGGTAGCGAGCAGGCGTCTGTATCAGTGGCCGGCATCTGCCGGGAGCGAGCCCGGCGTCCTGCGGCCAACGCTGCCCGTGGGACCGCGCTGCTGGGCTGGGGCTTGGCTGAAGGGCAGAAAGGTGGACCCGAGCAGCTGCTCTGAGTCGCCTTCACAGGAACGTCAGGTCTCAGCGCTTGCCACCGCAGCCCCGCACTGACCATTTTTCCTGCCGTCTGGCGCCTCGCTCCCTCTGGCACCGACCTGCACGTCGCTCCGTGCCGACATGAAAGCGCTGAACGCTCGGGGCCCGGTCCCCAGGGCGGCACGGAGGAGGGGGCAGCTCTCGGGAGCACGGTGTCCGTGTAGGCAAAGTAAAACGCGGAGGCGTCACGGCCGAAGCGAACAAAGGAAGCGTGGCCCTGGGAGCGGCCCGCGGCGGGTCCCCGCGAGCGCAAGCGGAGATGAGCGTCGGGGCGGGGCCGTAGAGCCTCGCGCGGGCCCGGATTGGTCGGATTTTGCCGCAGACCCGCGGGCCGCGCGGAGGGACGGGACGGGGCCGGGGGCACCGCAGCCCGAAAACGCGGCCCCGGGGCCGCCGCCCCCGCTCCTGCCACCGGCGGAGAACCAGAGCTGCCTCGGAACAGTCACCCGCGCGGGGGGGGGGGTGGGACGGGAAAGGAGCGAAAAGAGGCGCAGGCTGACGGCGGGCAGGGAGCCCAGCCCCGCACGCGACAGGCAGAGACGGCGGCCACGTCCCGGGGGCCAGTGGTGGGGAAAGCGCCTCGACCGCCGTCTCGCGGGAAGCCCGCGCGGGGGCCGCCCGGGGGTGGTGGGCGGGGGAAAGGGCGGAGACTGCGGCCGAGCCCCCGCCTCCGCGCCTCCCGCCGCAGTCCTCAACCAGGTCGGCTCCCGGGGAATATACCAAGGCTCCGCGGCGCTCGGTGCGTGCAGTGCGGGGCTGCAGGGAGCGCTACGATGTCCGGCAGAGGCAAAGGCGGGAAGGGGCTCGGCAAGGGCGGTGCCAAGCGTCACCGCAAGGTGCTGCGCGACAACATCCAGGGCATCACCAAGCCGGCCATCCGGCGCCTGGCCCGGCGCGGCGGCGTGAAGCGCATCTCGGGGCTCATCTACGAGGAGACGCGCGGCGTGCTGAAGGTTTTCCTGGAGAACGTGATTCGCGACGCCGTCACCTACACCGAGCACGCCAAGAGGAAGACGGTCACGGCCATGGACGTGGTCTACGCCCTCAAGCGCCAGGGACGCACCCTCTACGGCTTCGGCGGTTAAACTCAGTCGCAAACCTTACACTGTCAAAAACACCAAGGCTCTTTTCAGAGCCACCCACAAATGTCACAACGGGAGCTGTTTATTACTCGAAAAAGTTGTTTCTATCTCAGAAGTACCCGTTTGAATTCATACATTAGACGAAAAATAGTATTTTACATTTGCAATTGCAGCTCTTTCCAGGACAGCATGGGGGCTCTTAAAAGAGCCGTTTAGGTCATGGTTTAAAAAGTTTTACTTGGAGCTGGTGTACTTGGTGACGGCTTTGGTGCCCTCGGAGACGGCGTGCTTGGCCAGCTCGCCGGGCAGCAGGAGCCGCACGGCCGTCTGGATCTCCCGCGAGGTGATGGTGGAGCGCTTGTTGTAGTGCGCCAGGCGCGAGGCCTCGCCGGCGATGCGCTCGAAGATGTCATTGACGAAGGAGTTCATGATACTCATGGCTTTGGATGAGATGCCCGTGTCGGGGTGCACCTGCTTCAGCACCTTGTACACGTAGATCGAGTAGCTCTCCTTCCTTGCTCTCTTCCGCTTCTTGTCACCCTTCTTCTGCGTCTTGGTAACGGCCTTCTTAGAGCCTTTTTTCGGTGCTGGAGCAGATTTCGCCGGCTCAGGCATCCTTAAAAGTTTCTTTCCAAGATCTTCACTGTACCTCAATAACATCGAAAATGGCGCCTGCCCCCCTTATTTATAAGGGCGTTATGCAAATTAGAGGATTGTAATTGTTCCATTCCTATTGGACTAAAAAATACAAACGTAATTTCAGGCACTTCCTTCCTGTAACCGTCCCGGTTAGGCGCTACATCTACATAATTATTGTGCTTTGCAGTTACAGTGATGGCGATATTGCTTTTACTAGCGGAAATAATTACCTAAATACATAATGAAAACTTCAATGACTTTACATTTTGTATTGAGTTTATTTAAAACGTCTCATGCTAGTACTGTGGGCACTTTGCAGTACTCGAGCTTTTTTCTGGACGTTTAGAGAAATAGTTTGTAGCTTTTAAATTGTGAAACTGTTAGTGATTCTGAAGTGTTTTAACGTTACAAATATCAGCCTTTGAAGCTTAAATTCAGCAATAAACAGCTCCCGTTGTGACATTTGTGGGTGGCTCTGAAAAGAGCCTTGGTGTTTTTGACAGTGTAAGGTTTGCGACTGAGTTTAACCGCCGAAGCCGTAGAGGGTGCGTCCCTGGCGCTTGAGGGCGTAGACCACGTCCATGGCCGTGACCGTCTTCCTCTTGGCGTGCTCGGTGTAGGTGACGGCGTCGCGAATCACGTTCTCCAGGAAAACCTTCAGCACGCCGCGCGTCTCCTCGTAGATGAGCCCCGAGATGCGCTTCACGCCGCCGCGCCGGGCCAGGCGCCGGATGGCCGGCTTGGTGATGCCCTGGATGTTGTCGCGCAGCACCTTGCGGTGACGCTTGGCACCGCCCTTGCCGAGCCCCTTCCCGCCTTTGCCTCTGCCGGACATCGTAGCGCTCCCTGCAGCCCCGCACTGCACGCACCGAGCGCCGCGGAGCCTTGGTATATTCCCCGGGAGCCGACCTGGTTGAGGACTGCGGCGGGAGGCGCGGAGGCGGGGGCTCGGCCGCAGTCTCCGCCCTTTCCCCCGCCCACCACCCCCGGGCGGCCCCCGCGCGGGCTTCCCGCGAGACGGCGGTCGAGGCGCTTTCCCCACCACTGGCCCCCGGGACGTGGCCGCCGTCTCTGCCTGTCGCGTGCGGGGCTGGGCTCCCTGCCCGCCGTCAGCCTGCGCCTCTTTTCGCTCCTTTCCCGTCCCACCCCCCCCCCCCGCGCGGGTGACTGTTCCGAGGCAGCTCTGGTTCTCCGCCGGTGGCAGGAGCGCGGGCGGTGGCCCCGGGGCCGCGTTTTCGGGCTGCGGTGCCCCCGGCCCCGTCCCGTCCCTCCGCGCGGCCCGCGGGTCTGCGGCAAAATCCGACCAATCCGGGCCCGCGCGAGGCTCTACGGCCCCGCCCCGACGCTCATCTCCCCCCGAGGGGTCCGGCTCCGCTTATGCTTTGGAACGCTTCTCGGGTTGCTTTTAATTTCGTATTTATTTGTATTTTCCTGCATAGACACCTTCCTCGGGTGTATTTAAATTACTTCTTCCAGTCTTGTCCTCCTTGCCCCACAGCTTCTGTTACCAAATCCTTCTAGCAGTTGTTTAAAACATAGGAAGGAAACGCTCAACCGCGTGATTAGTGGTTTCTTTTTTTTTCTTTTTTTTTTTTTTTTCTTTTTACATCATGTGACGTAGTATTTCCTTCTTGTGAATTACAACATGACCGGTTTTGGTGGCTTTGTGGCTTTCTTTTTCCTCACAGCACATGCACACACACACACACACACCCCAACAGATACGTGTATCTGCCATACCTTTAGCTACCAAGCATTTTTTTCACCCTTGAGAGAAAATCTGAGAGGCTGAAGGTTTCTTCTAAGAGAATAGACCATAAGGAAGCAGCACAAGTTGCAACGTCGTGTTCTGGGAATGCTTCATACTGGGGAAAAAAGAGACTCATTCTTGCTCATCACCTTAATGGAAATGAAAGACTATTACAATACTCTCACACTAATGCTTGGGTTATCTTCTTGCTAAACACGTGCCATTTAAAATAGGAATGTTGTTCATATTTTTAATGGTTAACAACAAAATACAGATCAGTGTTCTAATATTACTAACTTTCCTGATTTAAGGCAGACTTGCTCAAATTAATAAACTTTACTTCCTGACTCAGATTATATTCAACTAATTTATACTGAGATTAATCACAATTTCACAATTAAAAAATAAAATTGTCTTGGCCTACTGGAGTTTCTCCTTTTTTTTTTTTTTTTTAACAGCACAGATTTTCACAAATTTCTAGACATTTAGGCAATAATAAATATTCTTCTATTTAAGAAAGCAATATTGAAATAAACATAAATATGTCTTCAAGAAAAGTGAAAATTATGATTTCCTGAAGAACTTAAGGGATTTCATTTTAGTATGTTTTCTGTTTTAATTTGCATCTAGTCTTCATATTATGAGAACTCATAGCATTCTAAGACATCTGTCATAACTTTATGTAACTTCTTTGGAAACAGAAAAATAAATGTGTTACAGTAGGAAAACCCCTATGCCCCTGTATCTTCCCTATTAATCATAATGGCTCACACATTTTTAGGTCAAGAAATTTACCTAGTTCTTTCTCTTTCCTACCCATCCTCTCATCCCCTAGAAAATATACTAGATACATGTGCAAAAAGGAAATTGCTATACTTTTAGAAGATTATCCATATCTTTATATGTATTACTTTTTCCAAACAGAAACATAAGGTAGCATGGTTTTTTCCTTTAAATATCTGTTGTTATCTTTTAGCTCTTTCCATTTTCCACCTCACCAGACAACCTTGCTCAAAATTCTTCAGCATTCTATTTACAAAATTGTGTAAACCTATTCATAGAATCTATTCACAATTCAGGCAGCTACCTGGTTTTGGAATTATGACCACAGCATTTAGGGAAGTGTCATAGCCCATTTGATTTTTTTTTTTTTTCCCCCTTGATATGAGGCCCTCTTGGCTTTTATGCTTAGTCACCTTATAAACACCACCAGTCAGCTTTCTATCTGATTCCTAGATTTAAACCAGAGTCTTCTACAATTAAGTGATAGAACCATTAGCATGTGTGTCAGCCTCCAGTCAGACAGGCTCCTCATTACAAAGCAAAAGCAATTAGCAACTCCAAAACCCAAATCAGAATGTTAAGTAAAGACATCCATAGGATTAATGGATAAAAGAAACCGTTAAGGAAAGATATCTCAAGGAGGAGAAATGGTACAAAACTATCCTCTTTTGCAACAGCAAACACCTGGAAGAGCCTCCTGGAGGGTCTTCAGAGAACGTCTGGGAGCTCTGCTTTACATTTCTGGGGGACATGGGTGAGGGTGGCTGTGCTATATAGTATACTCGTGGAGTTCTGCATCTATACTAGGACAGCGTAATGAACTATTGGGAACTTTATACTGTATTTTTAGCTAAATAGCTGATAAATAGTAACTCTTAAATGTTATTTCTAATGTGTTTTTTTTTTAAAAAAAAGGAAACTCCCAAAAAGTCTTAAGGATACAAAGTATCAATATTTACAAATGTTCATAAAATACAATGTATACAAGTGTTCATAAAATACAATGAATTTTGAAATACCTCTGATGCGGTTTTAGCACCATTGATTCCAGGGTCATCTAGCCAGATAAATTTTACAGGGCTAAGAGCTTCCTATTTGGGCTAAATCTAAAAATCCCAGAAGTTACAGATATCTGAAAATGTATAACAACTGTATATGCACACGCACACATATAGCAATTGCTATTCAGTCCTCATAGCATGTAATCTGTATCGATGACTTCACGTTAGACTGGCTGTTCATTTTATTTGTGTAGACTGCACTTGTGCTGCTGCAAGGTGAATGCCAACTCTGCACATACCTGCGTAAACCACCAGTGAAACAGCAAGAACTGGCCTGGCAACACTGCTGACTCTCTTAGATTTCAAGTACTGGATTCAGGTTGGGTGACACATTTGGTCTTGTGAAACTTTTGTGTTTATCAGCTTAGACTGAGATTACCAAATTAACCTGAGGGTGTCAAATGTTGGAAACATTGGAAACAGTGGACACCATTGTCTTTGGTGTCTGTATAGTTACCTCAGACTTTTAAAATCATCTCTCCTGGAAGTGGACCAGTCCATATCCATGTAAGTGAGCTTCCTTTTTTTCTGGACATGTTGCTTTTCCTCAAAAACAAAACAAAATATCTGTCAAGTGACTCTGTTTGGGAGAACTGATGGGAAGATCAAAACTGATACAACCAAGGAAAATAACATTAAATTTCAACAACCAGCATCATACTTGGGGGGGGGGGGGGGGGAACACCCTTAATATTTTATTTCCCTATATAACTAACTTGGATTTTAACTAGCATAGTTCTTTGCTTAGAATTCCTTCAGTCTCAGTGTGACAGTGATTTTGACAATGGGCTGGTTGACTGCAGCAAGGCATACAGAAATTCTCAAATGCTACTTATCATTGCATTGCTGCAGTGGGGAACCTTACCTGCTTCTCATGGACTGTCAATAGTCTTGAAAGTATTCTGAAAATGTTCAGAGCTCAGCTCATTGAATTGGCATCTGAAACACACAGAAAGTTTTGCATTTGCTTTTTGACTGTTCCTAAGAGGCTGTGTCCTAGAAACCATCCTTTGCCCCCTTTTCCATCACACTACTTAAATCAGGCATCTACATATACATAACATTGGCACACAGTGCTAAAATCCGTAGCAGCCTACTGAACATTTATTGGAAATTGTTCCAGAAGCCACATGATAATTTCTTCCTTATTAATGACCTCACAAATTGACACTTTTACAGGCCCGTATTCTGTATAGCTTTACTGGTCCATCCTGATCGATCAGTGATGTTCTTGGGATAACATACAAAAACACAGGTTCAGAGAGAAGAGGTATATTCATAATATGAAGCAGGTATGTAAGGAAGCATTGGAAGATCTTCAGAACTATGTAGTGATGGGTGAGGATAAAGGGTAAAGAGAGCAGCAAAAAGGATACACAGACAATCTGAGCAGGTTTTTTAAAATATCTTGACTACATTTAATCTCCATATTTGCATCAGAACAGATGACAGCACAGGATAGTACAATCTTTGCTGATGTATAAAGATGGAGTGATCAAGCCAAATAATACATTTTCTTTCCAGCCATGTGCTAGCAACTTGTCACAGTATCTGGGGGTAAAACAGCCTGCAAGACAGGGAATCAGTTCTGGAACTGAAGCCATACACTACCACTACCTGGAAGCTGGATGATCAGAAGAAGTCATCTTTGTTAACCATTAGCAGATGCTAAGAAAAAGGAGAAGAAAAAGAAACCCACAACATCTAAACACTGATGTGTTGCAGCAAAGCTCAGTGCAAGCGTTTACAAGGAAGGGAAAACATTTTTATTTTAAAGCAAAAGTGATTTGACTCGCACATCCTAACACACACCCTCAAAAGACAGAATTTGCAAGTGGCAGGCCAGTATTGCTTGCAGAGACAGGCAGGACAAGGAATGCTTGTTATGAGCCCTCAGCAGGTCTCCAGGGAGTGGGAGGTGCTGGCTACAATGTACTTGTCTTTGAATGGCCTCTTGTGCAGTTTAGAAGCTAACAGCCATTCTATTCTTCTGTCTCTCCAAGCTCTAACACTCCTGTGATCATTAGAATTTATTCACCAACTGTTGTCTCCATAACTGAATGTCTTACTGGTCCAGGACTGATCGTTATCTTTTTCTCATCTTCTCTCGATTGCTTTAGTCTGTACTGTCCCTTTATGCTCAGCTTTGTTTTCACAACCTGGGTGTCCCAGACAAGCTGCAGGTAGATAATTTGGGGTCTTGATTACCGACTATCTAGGTGCAATTGAAAACCTCCATACTTAAAGCTATTCTTCTGCTCTTCTTTCTGGTGCTTGCATGTACTACCTATTTCTAGAGTTCTGGGAATATGTGGTTTTTCACATACTTGGAAAAACATGATTTTTTTTCTCCATCTCACTATTTCAGCTACTAATGCTGTATGAGTACTCAGAGTTGTAAAGTCCACCACACTTTCCCAAGAGAGTTTAAGACTTCAGAGTTTACCAGTTACAGAATAGTGAAGTATTCACCAAAAGTCAGGAGCATGTCCTTTGTAACACTGTCACCAAATGGGATAAAAGATCTTATCGACACCAATGTGATATAGATAAGCAGACACTTCTTTATTAATGGCTGGATGCACAGAGAGTCATTCCACCAACAACACACACCTAACTCATGTAGCATGCTGATTATATAGGAATCAGTAACACATAGTAAACAAGTTCTTATACATAAACATGATAATTCCCATAACCCATTTTCTTATTCCCACCTCTTTTCGGTCACATGCACTTGAGTCCTGAAATAAATTGGGGGGCTGCTTTTATGATCACCACGAACTACTGGCTCAAAAAAAGACCCTCCAATGTCCTTGTCTCAAAGACTTTGGCTCACATTACAGTTTTAACATGCTTCAAGGCCCTTTCACAATGCATCTTTTAGAACATCCCAGTCTACAGGGCAATAAGTTGTCCTTACCAAACAGCCTAACAATAGTATCTGGTCAGGAATCTTATTCTTTGATTAGAAATCTGGTTAATGATTATTACTGGCCTATGCGGCTTTAGCCTCAACATTACAAAGGACTTTGTAGCAGCATGACTGGTTGTATAGTTACTCTAAATCATTCCTTATTTAAATCAAAAATCACAAAAAAATCATTAAAATCAGCTCAAATTAATGACAAATCAGTAACAACACTGCATCACACTGCAGCTCTGTACTGTTCCTAAGACATGAAGGCACTCCTATAGTGGGAGGTGAATTTCACAGACTGCAAGCCAGATGCTTCCAGACTTTGCAACAGTTCTGTTCTATAAGCAATAACTGTCCCTGGACAAAGGAGATTAAAGAATCTAGAAATGTCTCTTCTCCTGGACTTTCACATTACAAAGAACTTTGTGCTAGCAAGAGTATCTGCCACAGTTCTTTATGTTCTATACTGCATTATATTTTCCTAACTTCGTAAAAGGAGTGTAAATGCTTGTAGGACCCAATTTTAGAACTAGGGCAATGCATCTTTTACAATATACAGAACACTAGCACCACCATAGTTAGAAGAATTGGTCTCCCAAAGCCAAGATATCAAATTGAGCTTATAGTTTTCATCTACCAGATGTTTTTAAACAAATTTGGTTTGCATTGGTTTATATATGTTCCTTGAGTAGGTTGCCTTTTTATTACTGGTCATTTTTACTTCAGCCTTGCTGAGAATAGAGCTTCCCATTTGACTATCACTTCATAGTGTTATAGAAGAAATTTTATTAACTGTACTCTCTGAATAGTCTTGTTTAGCTTTAGTAGTTTAGTGCTAGAAGCTAAAGTAGTTGAAGCCTTAGACTGCAAGAACTGACCAAGAGTAAACTTTTTGATAAAACTAAATGCCACTATCACAGAACTAGCTGAATCTAGCAAATATGAGCAGAATGAAGAAGGACCCAAGAAACAATTCCAAGAGAATGAGGTAACTTCAGAAGGGGGCCAGCCCAGCAACAGGGAAAATCAGTAAGAAATCAAAAGATTACCAACCAGAATTAAGTGATTGAACTTGGGGATTGAGTGCTGGTTGGTATGGGTATAATTGAGGGGCACGATCTGGTGTAGGGGTCCATCTCTGGAAGCAGACAGATCAAGTTATAACCCAAGAACTAATAAACGAAGAATTTGAAACCTTCATTTGGACCTTACATTAATCAGCAGGATCCCAGGGTTGGACACCGTTATGGTGGCCCAAGTACATAAATCCATAACAATAGTAGCTGACAAACAGTATTCCCTAAAGCTCACCTAATATATATTAAAACTTAACAAATGTTCATACTCTTGTGACAACAATGTTTGTACATCTACAGTCTGAAAGATGCTTATAGCTAAAGATACAACATGACTCGAAAGTGAGAGAAAAGAAAGGATGTAGCAAGGCAGTGCTACCCAGGCTGGTAGGAGAGCTGAGGCTGGCTGAGCAAAAACTTCACTGTTTTCGATTACTGAAAGCTGTAACCAACAGGTGATTCACTTGTGAAGCAGCTCTGAAGAGGGATTTGCAAGTGAAAAGAATGTGACAGGATGTTTAGGATTTAACTTTAGATGGAAACTTTCATGGAAACCACCATATCACCTTTGCATTACAATAGTTAATTCAAATTAAAACCTCACTTTTTCACATGGATATATCTATTCAGTTTTTCAGGAACTAATAAGTGTCAAAGTAGGGCTGATTCAGCACACTGGTCTTGCTCTTAGCTTCTTCTGAGCAGCCTAGCAGCATTCATTAGCTCAAGATTTCCTGCAAAAAGCACAGAAATACTGCTGGACCTTGCTGGTACCAGAGAAACCTCCACTTTTACTTCGAGTTATCAAATCTTGCACTAGTCACCTCTGTGTGTCAGACTAAAGAAATATTCCATCAAATAAATCGTCTGTGACAAATTCAGTTTTATTTCTAAATCATGGTGTGTTTGAGTTTTGTTTTAGGAAATACCTCCCAGGATCTATTCTCTATCAGACTTAACTGATAATCAGTTTTTCTCTGAATTTTATAGCAAGTGCAATATACCCTTTAATTCCTTATTAGTTGGCTCAAAAAAACCAACTTAAATACTGTTGATATTGGCTCTTATTCACACCTTGTGAAAGGATTTCCCCCCCTTCAAGCTACATCTGATTTGGGATTTTTGTTGCTGCTCTTTTATAGCTAGTGATTCAACACCATACACAAGCCGATAGAATTCCAGATTGGATTTATCACTTGGGTAAGGAAGAGCAAAGCTTACTGTATAAGCTACAATCAGTCTACCACTGTTTCCTGTATCACTACTACAACCATATGCAGCTGTTACAGACTTCAAAATGCACACAATAAATTTTTCCTAATTGCTAGCCTGATGCACTAGTACAAGCTATGATAGTTTATTATTAGTGTCCTTTCATAACATATTACACTCCCAAACTGCTTCAGACTAAGGCGTTATACTTTAGGGTTCATATGATCCTCCCTGCAAAAAGCCTTGCACATCTGTTTTCTTCACAGCTGATGGAGTGTTACCATTTTTTACAATTCAAGCATGCAGCTCTCCAAATTAGTACAAATAATACTATATTTAAAGCAGCCCAAGATCTTCAAAAGACTAGAGAAAAGATGATAGGCAAATACAACTTATTTCCCTCTCTTACTCCTGAAAATTAAATTATTCCTTGAACATGCAAAAAACATCATTTTTGACACAACCTTCCACTGAAATTTAAGTATTCTGACCTTTGGCTTGTATAATATACTAAATATGCATTACATAAAGTAGTACAAATAGTTATTTTAATTATTAATAATTTCATCATAAGCATCTGTAAACAGGTTTAGATAAATAAATAAATCTCTCACTATCAGAGTAACAGAAAAAGAGTTTGCTTTCACCAAGACTCATTTATGCAATCATTCTGGTTATCGTCTACTGCAAAAAAAAAAAAAAAATCTGAAAAACACAAATCCTATGTCAATGAACAATTGGGAGGGAATAAATTATATAGACTATCTTAATTCCCAAAATACTATTCCCAATACCTTCCCCCCCTCCCTTTTGCCCCTCCGAGATAAAGTAAGAGAAAATGGCTGAAAGTGAGAAAAACAAGGGAAAGAAAATGGTGTGTGGAAGCACTTGATTGGTCAGATTTTGCTGCAGAGTCCAAGTTCCTAGCACAGAGAAAGGAAGATTTCCTAAAATGAAGCGTATCAGCAGTTAACAGAAAACCAAGCGTCTTGCAGTTTCAGGCTTTCTGAAAGAAATATTTTCTCTAAGCAATTCTCCTTGGCTCCTTGCTTCTGAGTTTAAACGAAGGCTGTGTGCAACTCCATCCAGCCGCTTCTTAAAGGCACAGCTACTCATTTGTAGCATTACAAAACAAACAAACAACAAAAAGAGACATTATTTCCAGTACTTCAATAGAATAAAAAGCTCCCTCAATTACATAAAATGACCTGCAGTACAAAAAAAAAATATCGGAAGACAACAGAAAGCCAGAGAATTTCACAAATCTATATTTTTCAGGCACCAACTACAGATCTATTGATTAGGAGGCCAAGGAGTGGTACAGTTGAATTTACAGTAGGGGAGAAACCCTGTTTTCCAGGTAGGAAATCATAGAAATCAGTGGATAGAACAGGTAGGGAAGAGTCTCAATTTGACATCGAGTCTAGAGTTATCATTAAATTTTTAATCACTAATATTCCTTAGAAAGCACTTCCTCTGTGCTCAGTTCAGCAAATAGTTTCAGAAGTCTAAATACAGACGGAGAAAATTAGTGCAAATAGGCGTGTCTAATCATTCACACAGGATACCCAGAATCATCAAGGATGCCACGAGCTTGTCCCAGAGAAGACACTAGCAAAAAGCACACCTCTTAAAAACGGGACTGGTAGAAATTATCCTTGACGCTACTCTACCCCCAGCTCTCTCTGAAATATATTTATCTCAGAAACAAGCCAGAAGTGATTGAGAATCTGAGGGTGGTCGGGGGATGTCGTTAACGACAGGGACAATCAGACCACAAGTGATAAAGCAGTAAGGAAGCTACCGACAGAGCGTCTTTCCTGGAAGGGTAGAAAAGCACTACTTTCGCATTCAGACACCACCCCCAACGCTCAAAAAAAAAAAGTGCTTGGAAAGGAAGATATTTCTGTCAGGACAATAAACGGTAAAGTTGTTACCATAAGAAAATCAAGTAAATAAACAGCATAGTAGGAGATATTTACAATACTCTTAACTCTCAATACATTTTCTCTAATTGAGAGTGCAGTTCTGGAGTCACCTTTACAAATTCAGAGTTTGAGTACTTTTAAGACACGCAGTCAAATAGAATATATACAAATGTTTTAGAGTTGTATATCTTCTTCAAAAAAGGAGAGAGCACAATAACATTTTCCTTAACAGATTTTTTTTAAAAAAAGGTCCTTTGAAAAAACATATAGAAAGGAATTTTCACCTTAAAACAGAAATTTCTACTATCATGATCATCACAACAGGAAATAATCGCACCGTACTGTTTTGCTAGTCAGGATCCTTCTCAATCGCCTTGAAACGTGACTTACACGTTTTGTTTGGTACTTACTTGAGTTACAGCCTCTTCATCCCTGTAAAGCTACCCCAAAAGCAAAGGCAAACATTAGTTCCTACACAGGACTAAGAGTTTACAGCTCTCTTTACTGGCCATGTGGTGGCTCTTAAAAGAGCCTTTGGGTTTTCGATAGTCTTGATGAAAGATCCGTTTGCTAGAAGCTTAGGCACGCTCGCCACGGATGCGGCGGGCCAGCTGGATGTCCTTGGGCATGATGGTGACGCGCTTGGCGTGGATGGCACAGAGGTTGGTGTCCTCGAAGAGCCCCACCAGGTAGGCCTCGCTCGCCTCCTGCAGCGCCATCACGGCCGAGCTCTGGAAGCGCAGGTCGGTCTTGAAGTCCTGCGCGATCTCGCGCACCAGGCGCTGGAAGGGCAGCTTGCGGATCAGCAGCTCCGTCGACTTCTGGTAGCGCCGGATCTCGCGCAGCGCCACCGTGCCGGGCCGGTAGCGGTGCGGCTTCTTCACGCCGCCCGTGGCCGGCGCGCTCTTGCGGGCCGCCTTGGTGGCCAGCTGCTTGCGGGGCGCCTTCCCGCCCGTCGACTTACGCGCCGTCTGCTTCGTGCGCGCCATCGCTCCTAAGAACGGCTCCTAACCCCGAGCAGAGAGTGTCTATGCAGAGAGCGGCCGCCGGGGCCGCTAGTTATAGCCATCCCCGCGCTGTGATTGGCTGTCGGGAAGGCACGAATCCCATTGGACAGGGGGAGGGATTTGAAAAGCCCGCCGTCCGGGGGAGGGGGGTGACGGCCACTTTCCGCTCTGCAGTCCGCTCCCCCGCGGCAGGCGGCCACGCTCCCAGTTCTCTCATCTCTCTGCTCTGCCCCGCCGAACGGGGCCCCCGGCGGCTGGGCGCTCTGCCACAGCAGTGACCTGCCAGTGGGCGCGGAGATTTTAATCTGGCTCCGCAGCATACGCTTTTGTCGCCGCCTCCGTCCCGGGCAGCCAGGATATCAGCCCCCTTGCAAAACGCTTTTTCGGAAAAACAGTCTTCCCTGCACATCCTGCGCCATCTGAAGCCCGATAAAGTGCTTTCGTTTGCTTTTTTTAATAATCCCTTATTTTTTACTTATATTTCCCTATTACGTTGTCACTTAGGATCTATAAGGAGCCTCTTTATTCTGCTCCGCTAATTCTCCATCAAAGAAACGACCAAAAAAAAAAAAAAAAAAAAAAAGACGCCACTTCCATATGAAATCTCTAGGACTAATGAAATTAGTTTTCTGTACCATTTCATTTTCACTGTGCAGTCTGACAAATTTCATGAAACGTTGTCTTCCAAATATCGCACATATACAGACTAATCCCTATGGAGCTCACCGAGTAAACAAGCCTCTCTGGCTTGCGACCAAGTCCTGTGAGAATGACAGTTAATGTTTAAAGGGGACGATGACATTTTATGGAAAAAGGTTGCAATAGCAAAAAAACCCTCTGTTTTGTTTCATATCGGAATAAAAAAGAGAAACGAAACACCTTAAACGTTACCGCGCATATTTCTCTGTAATTAAAACCTAGAGCTAATTACTCTGAAATGAGGAACACTTTAATAGCTCTAGAACTCGATTACGTGCTTAACGTCATTATAGACCTACACGAAAAACAGCCGGGGTAGGGCACACACAATACGACCCAAATCATTCCCGGTACTTAAAACCAGAAACATTTGGCACGACTATTTATCAGCATGTCCTAGCCTGGGAACTAGAACAGTGCTAAATACAAGTACCACTCACCGAACAGAATCTGTGTGAAGGACTCTTTTACTGAATATGTGGGTGGCTCTTAAAAGAGCCTTTGGTTTAGACGATCTTTCGAACAGAAGATTTACTTGGAGCTGGTGTACTTGGTGACGGCCTTGGTGCCCTCGGAGACGGCGTGCTTGGCCAGCTCGCCGGGCAGCAGGAGCCGCACGGCCGTCTGGATCTCCCGCGAGGTGATGGTGGAGCGCTTGTTGTAGTGCGCCAGGCGCGAGGCCTCGCCGGCGATGCGCTCGAAGATGTCGTTGACGAAGGAGTTCATGATGCCCATGGCCTTGGACGAGATGCCCGTGTCGGGGTGCACCTGCTTCAGCACCTTGTACACGTAGATCGAGTAGCTCTCCTTCCGAGTCTTTCTGCGTTTCTTGTCACCCTTCTTCTGCGTCTTCGTGACGGCTTTCTTAGAGCCCTTCTTCGGAGCAGGAGCGGATTTAGCTGGTTCCGGCATTTTACAAGTCTGTCACTACCTGTCTATCGCAGGAACGACGTAAATACAAAAGCAGCGACCCCCGTATTTATAGGGACGGTATGCAAATGAGATGACTCAGGATTGTTCTTGTCTATTGGACAATCGGAGTTCGTGATGTCAAGACGTCTACCACCTCCGATTGGTCACTATTCAATCTGTCTTCCCATTGGTTAACTTCACAATCGCAGCCTCCGCCAATCAGAAGTCCCACCGAACCCCAGAAGGAAGGGATAAAAAGGCAGGGTGACAGATCTCGTCGCATTTTATCCATTATTGCACTTTTTTTTTTACTATCTACGTGGTGGGGTGATTTTTTTTGCTTTTTTTTTTTGTTTTTTTTTTTAAGAAAAGAGCTTTTATCTAAGGTATGTCCGGCCGCGGGAAGCAGGGCGGGAAGGCGCGGGCCAAGGCCAAGTCGCGCTCGTCACGGGCCGGGCTGCAGTTCCCCGTGGGCCGCGTGCACCGGCTGCTGCGCAAGGGCAACTACGCGGAGCGGGTGGGCGCCGGCGCCCCCGTGTACCTGGCGGCCGTGCTGGAGTACCTGACGGCCGAGATCCTGGAGCTGGCGGGCAACGCGGCCCGCGACAACAAGAAGACGCGCATCATCCCCCGCCACCTGCAGCTGGCCATCCGCAACGACGAGGAGCTCAACAAGCTGCTGGGCAAGGTGACCATCGCGCAGGGCGGGGTGCTGCCCAACATCCAGGCCGTGCTGCTGCCCAAGAAGACCGACAGCCATAAGGCTAAAGCCAAGTAAAACTTTCAAACAAACAACCCAAAGGCTCTTTTCAGAGCCACCCATATCTTCTTTGAAAGAGCAGAAACATTCTGAGCCTACAAATACGTGCTTATCTGAAAACCGTGTATTTTTATTTTGAAACTTTAGGTGTAGAGGGAAAGTTTCTGAAGCATCCCTTTCTATATATACCTCCAACTTTATTTTGGTGATCGCTGTACATCATTTTTCTTTCTTTAGAAATTTTTCTTTCTCTAGAAATTCAACGTATTTATGTAAATACTTTCAGTTTCGCTTTTCTGAAAAAATAAAAAGGCAGCAGTTAAGACTGAGCTCAGCCACCGGAGCATGATGTAAGGAGAGGCGAACACGGTAAAGGCGGGCTCGGTGCCTCCCTCCATAGTTTCCGCCAGGAGAAGCACTGTTAATCCCGGCGGAGGTGGGCCGTGGCGGGGGAGGGGGCGGGGTTTCCGTGCCCTCCGCGCGAGGGGCGGGGCTGCCGCCCGCCAATCCGGGACGCGCGCGGGGTTTTCAAACCTGGGGCGGGATGGGGCCTGTCTTCCTCCTGCCGCACTCGCGGCTGCCCTTGTTTCGCGGGTGGAAAAGGCGTCCCAGTGCCTTGTGCGTAGCGGCTGCTTTGTTTTTCTGACTTATGAGGTTCTTTTTTTTTGTTTGTTTGTTTGCGATTTATGGCTTTCAGGTAATAGCGAGAGAATTTGAAGTACTTCACTGTGATGCTGTCCAGTAATGAACCCAGGATCGTTTCCAAAGGGCAGCATCAACTAATCCAAGTGACAGGGGCTGGTTGTGGAAGATGGTAATGGAGGACCACATTTTAAAAGAAAATAGGTGTGTCAAGTGTACTTTTCCATAGCATGTACAGAAACACTCCTGAAAGCCATGTATACATGCAGTAGGGGATCATCATGTACCTGTCCAGACTTGAACTGATGTTTCAGTCCTTTTCCATTTTGACAGTGTGTGTGGTTTAAAAGCACGGTTGGGTTTTTCTGCAAAAGTTTCCTTTCCTCTTATGGTATCACCTCCTGAGTGCTGCCTTCTTCGGTTTGACCACGTTCTTTTGTGCTGCTTTTTTTGGGCTTGTTGGCCTTAGTTTGGGGCTCTTAGCCACAGCACCTGCCAACTTCTTGGGGCTCCTCGTGGCTGTCTTGGCCTGCTTGAGCGCGGGAGCCCCTTGTGCTCCATGGAGGCAGACAGCCTCAGCGATCAGCTTGGCGATTCTGGGGCTATGGCCTTTACAGCCACGCATCACCACCTTCAGCTTCTTGGGGGTGGGCAGTCTCCAACATGGTCAGAAACAGCTTTCAAAAAGTGGTGGAGGGTGTCAGGGGGATGTAAATAATGATAATAAGCAAGAGGCCAGTGTTTATAGGGAGAAGCCTCTCTGCCATTAGTGTTATGGGGAGTTTGTCCCACAGGAACATAGGGAAGGTGTTTCTTCCCTTTCTATTTCCTCAGAACAGATTTTATTTTTTTCCCTCCACTGTAAGGGACACCCTCTGGGTTTTTTTAGGCAGATATAGATAAAACATGGTTTTATTTCTTTCTCATTCAATTGTGTTTTACGAGGAAGAAAACAAAACTGCCCAAAGGGGAGTCAGAAATGCGCCACCTGGAGCCTCTTAATGAGGACGCCTGAGAGCTGAGGGGTGTTTTCTTTGTTCTTTAAAAGTGCCCCTTGAGAACTAAGACACGAAACCTCTTCTGCTTTTTGTAGTGTTCTGCCTCAGGAGGCAGAGGAGTGAGTCACTGTGGCAATGTGTTAATCGAAAATGGTGTGAGGAGGGAGCATTTCTCTCTCTCAAGAGGAATGCTCACACTGAAGTGCCTGAGAGGGATGTATCTCTGTTCTTCTTTTGGAAATTAGTGAAGGAGGGTTTTTTTCTCCACTGATGTTTGAAAAATCACTTAAACACAAGCATTCTAACATTTTATTTTCAAATGAGATATGGGTAGATTGAAATACAGTCTAAAGTTGTGGGGTTTTTCCTATTATCTTCTTCACTAGAAACTACTTACACTCAGTAATAGTAATTCATGAAATTTACCATTTTGTTCTCTGCCTTTCTAGCCATGTTTCCCCCTGAGATGATGCATGTAATGAGCTCTGTTTCCTTATATAGCAGTTTATGACTAATATTCTGTTTTTAATGCCACCAAAATTATTTTCATTATGTTTTTTATCATATTTTTATTAGTACAGGGAAACTGTATACCAAATCCTCTTTTCCTTCAGCTAAAATATAACTGGAATATTTTCCTACAATTACTGCATATCCTTGTTTCTCCTGACCAAACATTCACATTTAATGTAGAAAGGTAATATATTCTACTTCAGGTAACTACGCTTGTTATAAATGAACATATCTTCTGTCTGCATACCATAGTTAAATAAAAGTTTTGTGTATGTTAAAATAGGAGAGAGAAATGGATTATATCACTTATTTACTTATGTGACAGATGAGAGTTAGTTTCCTTTAAAAGCACAAGTACTTTATTTCATTGCAGATCCAGAATTTCTAATTAATCTGGATCCCTTCCCAAATTTCTTTCCACCTTTCCACTTCAGACAGCCTAAATTCTCATAAAGGAGAAAGGCTTTAGATATAAGAACAGTCCATCACAGATGGTTGTGGTCATGAAAAAAAGTTTGGTGTTATAGATGACCTAAATTATTTTTGACTTTTAAGTCCACAGAAAATATATCCTTATGCTTTAAAGTACTAGCTATAGCATAGGTAGTGTGATCTCTCACATAGCTTGCTCCCAAAGAATGTTATTCAACGTGTACTTACTTAATAATTCTCTGTTTTTCCATAAAGCACTAGAATATAATATTCAAGACAATATTAAAAAATTGTGCTCAGTTGCACAAACATTCCCAAGTATGCAGACAAACAAGTAAAAAATATGAAGTAATAAAAGAACATTCACTTTTTGGTTGACTTTCTCTTTGTGACAATAGTGTATGGAAAAAATCCTTGAATATTCTTATCCTTCAAAAAGTCTTATTCATATTTTTGTTGAAAAACATTATGCTTGGTTGCTCTCTAATCACCTCACTGTGGAGAGGATAAAGACATAGTTTGAACTCCCTTGGTACTGAGCAGTCTTCCACAGTCTTAGAAGAAGGTGTGATTTTAACTTTTTAAAATTTTTTCCCCTTGCCTTTCAGGAGACATTGCTTTAGCCTAACATATTTACCAAAAATGTAAGCAAGATAGAATATTTGCCTAGGCCAACAAAAGTGAATGGAATTAATTGCCTGCTACCAAGGGTATCTCCCCAGACTGTGGGCTGCTCTTTGTAAAACTCATCTGAACATTTATGTGACACAATCTTCTCAAAGGTTAAACATTTATAGGTCTTTTAATAAATTACTCACATCACCCAATTTTTTAGTTCCTTTAGTACTTTTCTGCAACCATACATGGCAAACCAAAATAAGATAACATAGGAATATCTTACAAATCGGGTGTAATATATAGAAACCTTTGAATAATATCAGTAATTTACTTTTCATTTTCACTTGAAAACAGACTTGCTTAGACACCAAATGAAGTTTTTTAGAAAAAGTTATTGATATTATTGTTTATTTCTCTCAGGTACACAGTACAGGATCAATTTAGACTTTGGTAAACATGAAAGAAACTCACGTCTCCACACAATTTCAGAGGCGCTGACGCTGACATTCAGGACATTTGAGTGACAGTCTGAAAGCAAATTGCACTCACTAGCTTCAGAAACGCAGCAGAAACCTGTATTTGCAGGTAACAATAAATGCTTTGAGTGGATCCACTATTAACAGAAAAGCAGATTGCCGTAATCCATAGCTAAATCCTTCTGTGCCTTTCTCTCTCCGTCTTTCGAGAGTCTCCCCAATATTACTGTGGCACAGCTAAGTGACGGGGGCGGGGGGTGGGGGGTGTGATCGGTTTGGGGCGTTTCCCCCAGCGCCGTAAACCGGTTCAGGCTGAGGACCGTGGCGGGGAGGGGTGGCCCTAGGCACCGCCCGCCCGGCGCCGCTGCGCTCAGGCTGCAGCAATTTCTGACCAATCCTGCCCGGGAAACAGATTCTCTCCCCCCCCCCCCCCCCCCTTCCCTTCCCCCTCCTCCTCGCCCTCCATCTCCCTTCGGTTGCTTTCTCCGCCACCCCCTCCCTTCCCCTCTCCTCCCCGAGCCGTTTCACGTCGTTAATCCGCGGGCGAGGAAGCTGAATCTGCTGGTGAGCACCCCGCCCTGGCTGCTGTTAAAACCAGCCTGCGTTTTGCGTAGCTTCAGTGTTTCTTGCATCGACCGTTGGTTTTATTTTAACTGCGCTTCATTTTTAGTGTGGCTGTTGCCCAGGGTAAAAAAACAAACAAACGACAAACCAAAAAACAAGGGGCAGTCGGGGTTCCAGCTTGCTCTGTTAGAAAATGTTATTTTGATTCTGCAGACTTCACGGTTAAGAGAGCAACGAGCCACCCTGCATGATAAATTACTTCTGTAAGGAGCCTGTGATCATTAGAGCATTTCCCCCCTTGTTCATTCTGTCCTAGAAAACTTAACACGTGACTGCATGGTAGAGAAGTAACTCTATCACACTAACTAAACTGATGCAGATATATTTTTTCCTCTCCAGGTGGCATTTCTACATATCACTTCTTTAAGAAATCAATTACTTCAGGCCTCTGCACACAAGCAGTATTACTCTTGTCATGTGGGGAGGGATTTCAAATCGAAACTAAGTCTTTCCCTCTTCCTACAGACACTGCAGCTTTTTCCTGCCATGGAAATTCCTCTATTGCCTCCACAAGTAGTCTGTGAGAGAATCATAGAAATATCTATATAAACAAGGATGCCAAGTAACTTGTAATCCCTGAAAAAAAACCTTAAATGAACAGGAGCTTTTCTGAGGGAAGGTTTTTTGTTTGGTTGGTTTTGGTAGTTGTTTGTTGGAGGGTTTTTTGACCTTGTGAGTAAAACAAAACTGATCCTCAGCAAGTGCATGTAATTGAATGGCAGTTGATACCACCAGGGATCAGTGTAGGATGCTTTAAGAGATGGGAACTATTGAATACCAGTGTTAGGAAGTGCTCACAGTTATGCAAGCACCTGTGTTCTTCAGAACTGATTTCTAAAGAGAGAGATGGCTCATCACCTTCAGCTCTTTCATTTGGAAAAAGTCTATAGAGATAAGGAGTCCATTTACTTATTTACATTTACAATATTTAGGCAGCTCTTCTAGCCCCTGTAACCTTTTGGTTGCTAACTAACTTTATAATTAGATTGGACCTCACTGAACTTGATAGATTTAGCCACTGACCTTATAGATATTAAAGAAGGTAAAAAAGAACATCTTCACCCATTAGTTGCCTCTGTCCTGAAAGTGGCCTAGTACCTTTAGTAGTGAAGCCATTTTAGGCCTTAAATAATTTTTTTCACTTTTCTCAGAATTTTCTTTTCCAGTTGCACTACATCTTTTTTGATTTAGAGGCCAGAAATGTACACAGTACTCAAGGTGCAGCTATTCCATACAATGCTACGAAGATACAATATCCTCTGTTTTGTTCTCTATTCCTCTTCTGGTGATTCTTGACATACACATTATTTTCATCTTAGTGCCTCTGAGCATCGAACAAATGATTTGTTTAGTTATTTATTTATTATTTTCAGATGTGTGAGGATTTTTTTATTAGGATCAACCAGAAGGGTACACTGAAGGTGGAAGGTGGTGGCAAGACAGTTCTGAAGACTGAGTCAGGGAGCCGGGACAGAAGAACAGGCAGTGAAACTGAAAACTATGGTCAAAAGAAAGTGAAAAAATTAGGAGGCTGAAATTTATTTTCATTTAGTGACATCCAAAACACCTAAAGCTTGGAGAGCCCAAGATGTGTATACTATAAAGGTCATGGCAGGAGCACTGTTGCAGGTCAGCCAAATGGAGATCTTGATTATCACCAGAAAGATGGTTTGATTTCCCATCATTCATTATGATCCAGAAGTCCAAGTCCACATGTCTCTATAGGCAGAGAGTTTCTCATTAGCTGCTAGTCCTAGGCACTTGCTGTGTATGTATAGACTGCTAACTGCTGAAGGACCTTGCAGCTGCATCAGAGCAGTTCTAATGCTTTTTTAGGTAGGGGGGGCATTTAAACAGAAAATTTCATACTGATGAGTGCATGTGTTTGTATGTATGCATGCATATATAACATGCTGGAGGTGTAAAAGGATGGTATCATACAGAACAGCAGCAGCATATGATAATCATTATCAAGATAATAAGTTTAATATTTAATTACTAGACATTGAAAAATTGGAGACAAAATAGGCCATTACCTCATAAAGGACTTTAACTTTCTCCTGTGTGCTTTCTTTTTGCTTTCAGACCGAGCTATCCCTTGTCCACCTCTGCAAGTTTGTGGATAACCACCAAGAGTTACTGAGGGTTACTGCATAAACAAATCAATGCATGAAAAGGTAACATTTTTAAGTGTCAGTAATTAATAAGTAAATATATGATTTTAGTGAGGTTTATAAAGCTCTGTTAGAGATGGACCCCACTGTTCCTGGGGTAGGAGCTGCCATGATCAATACCCATTTCCAGCTTTCATCTGGAGGAAAGCAACTTTGAATGCAGCAGCTGTGGCCTTCAGGACACAGTTGGAAGTAGAGCCCAGAAGCAAATGCATACCTGAGAAGAAACCTTGCTGTGCCCTGGGGCAGACAGACCTATGGGGAGCAGTCAGTCCAGGTCCATCAGGTTAATCCATGAGAATGACAATGAAAACTAGAGCTGAGCTGACCAAAACTCAGACATTCCAGCAGTAATTTAGGAGCACATTGAGCTGTCAGGTGCAAAATGTGGGATTCTCCTTTATATATGAAAAACTGACTATGAGCCAACAATGTGCGCTTGCAGCCCAGAAAGCCAACCGTATCCAGGGCTGCATCAAGAGAAGTGTGGCCAGCAGGTTGAGAGAAGTGATTCTCCTCCTCTACTCCGCTCTTGTGAGACCCCACCTGCAGTGCTGTGTCCAGCTCTGGGGTCCCCAACATAAGAAGGACATGGACCTGCTTGAATGGGTCCAGAGGAGGCCATGAAGACGATGAGGGGGCTGGAGAACCTCCCTTATGAGGACAGGCTGAGAGAGTTGGGGTTGTTCAGCCTAGAGAAGGCTCTGAGGAGACCTTATAGCGGCCTTGCAGTACTTAAAAGGAGCCTACAGGAAAGATGGGGAGGGATTCTTTATCAGGGAGTGTAGTGATAGGATGAGGGGTAACAGTTTTAAACTGAAAGAGGGCAGATTTAGATTAGATATAAGGAAGAAATTCTCTACTGTGAGGGTGGTGAGACACTGGAACAGGTTGCCTAGAGAGGTTGTGGATGCCCCCTCCCTGGAAATGTTCAAGGTCAGGTTGGACGGGGCTTCGAGCAACCTGATCTAGTGGAAGGTGTCCCTGCCCATGGCAGGGGATTTGGAACTAGATGATCTTTAAGGTCCCTGCCAAGCCAAACTATTCTATGATATTGAGGGGATAACCACCAGTCATGCCAATGGGCCTGTCTTCAGTCTCCTGGCAGATAGCCTGTGCAGAGATTGACAGCTTGAAGTCTCCATACAAGTAGGATGCATAGAGCATTCATTTTGCTTGTGCTGTAATTAACAAAGTTGTGATATAACTCACAATAATAATTTCTTTTTTCATGAACTTACACAACTTCTGTAATATTTTCATCATGTTGATTGTCACTCTAGGCAAAAATCCATATCCATGTTTAGTTGGACTTCTACATTTCATGTTATTATGCTCTGAGAACACTTACATTTCCCTAGGAAGATGACGCAGTTTTATTCCTTTCCCTCACAAATTTTTCACCTAAGTAAAATAGCATCTTTGTCACAAGCTTCTGCTTTAAGAGGTGAAGCAAATCTGTATCTCCAAATTGCAACATTTCCATCTCAATAGTTTTAGCTGCTTTAAAAAAATACACGACAGAAACTTTTAAAGTTGATATTAATTCTCCTACTGAACTGAAAATACATGTGCTGGCAGATCTACTGAGAGATCAGCAGCTCCTACAGATAACTAAAGAGTTTTCTTTAAAACCCCAAAGAAAAGTAGATCACTGAAGAAAACAATTTTTGAAATTCACATTACTCAACAGCTTCCTCAAGGGGGTGGTTGTCTTTTGGCAAGGCCAGGAGTATTAGCAGGAATGGCAGGATGGGAGATTGAAACCTGATGCAGAAAGGAATAAAAGCACTAAGATCTGCTGTGACATACCTAGAGTGGGAAGAAGAATAGAGTTGTTTCCTCACTTCTTCGTGCCCTCACTCAACCTACTCCTTCACTCCAGTGTGCCCTGGCTGCCTTCACACATCACAGGAGAGAGCTCAAGGCCCTTCCAACTAATGCTGACTGATCAGGAAGAGGAAAACAGAACTTTTCACCCTCCCATACTGTCTTGATTGATGGAAAAAGCTGAATTGTAAAAAAAAAAAAAAAAAAAAAAATTATTAATGGGTATGTCATATACTCACTTGTTGGTTCTTAGTAACAAAATCCATGTAAATGAACCACCAGGAATGAAGGATGAACACTGGCTATAAAATATGAAACCAAGATGTCATCTTAGGAAATGAAGTATTAGTCCAGAATTCAGTCAATGCAGATTGCTCTGAGCTCCTTCTTCCTTTTCTGAAACATTGAAAGGTTAGAGCTCCAGTAAAGAGCATGTATGTCCCTCCTTTTTGTTTAATTTTGTCTATTTTCAGGAGTGCTCAACACTTCAATAATATATAGACTGTTATTTTATACCTACAACTGCCAGTGAAATGTTTAGAAAGATACCACAAACATACATTACGCTAAAATAAAAACAAGAAAAGGAAACTGTCTGTTTGGTGTGGAAAAGGTAAAATTAGGTAAGCATAACTTGACTTTAATAATCATGAAATATAGAACAGTATTTCCACAGATAACCCAAGCGTACTGTAATACAGCAATCTATTCTATGTGCCTGTACATTGCTATCATATCTATAAAGATTCTGTGTATAATCATAGTAAAAAATCATGCCTTAGACCATCTGTGGGTTTTATCCCTTTTCAAGTTAAGATATTGCTTCGGTCAGAAACAAATTACATTGCTAGCTGTTTTGGTGGTTCTGCTGGGTTGTCACTCTTAAGAAGTAACAAACCTTGGATAAGGATGAAAAATTGGTTATTTAAGAAAGTCTAATATTAAAGAGGATTAAGAAAGTATGATGCAAAAATAAGCAAAGCTTAAGTTTCATGGGAAAAAGTATTAACCATACAATAAATGCCATAAAAATAGATTTCATGAACAAAAAAGTGGGAAATGGATGCTAAAAGAGATTGCAAGTTCTTGACAAACTGCCAATCAACATTCAACCCCAGTAGGCATAGGAGTTGAATAAGGCAGTTTGCAAGGTAGAATACCTATTCCCAGTAAGCCACATAAAGAGAATTAAATTGTTTCAGTGGATAATCTACAAGCATTTTAACACCTAAAGCATTTGAAATCATGAGGTGAAATGAAAGCAAACCTAGAGAAGAGATATGCAAAAAATTACATGTTTAAAAACAAATGTGACAGATGAGAAGGAAAAAATAATTCCTTCAGCAGTCCTGAAGAGAACAAAGGAAGCCATTTGAATCTAGACAAACAAGAGGAAAAAACACACTAATCACTGCCAGGGAAAATCTCTATGATATTAAGGAGTGAGAAAATTAATAGGCAGGGAAGAGTACACTTTATAGTTATGCAGAAGCTTTACTGAGATTTCTGTTGTATTCTATTCATGCCATAACCTGTAAATGAGGGAGAAAAAAGGCTGAATATTTTTTTTTTCTCAAACAGTAAGTAAACTGACAAATAGTGTGCAAAAGCACAGAGATTCTAATATAAACTGAGGAGCTTCATCTGTGCCAACAACACCATAAAAGTTGATATGCAATGGAAATATCTTTGCTATTTCTGTAGAACTGAATTGGCTGATATTAATAAAGGCTGATATAAACACTACAAAGCTCCCTATCTACACATTAAAATACTTATCAAAATGGTGGCTAAACAAGCTTAATTAAATAACATACATACTAGGAGGCTACTGAGGGCCAGAGAAAAAAATCCCAAAACACCCCCCCTCCAAAGACACAAAGAGGGAAAATTCTTTCAAGAAAAAAAGGAATGAAAAAGGACAAATAATGGAACAAAAATGTACAGCTCAAAAGGAAAGGGCTGTGAAATTACCAAGCAAAAATTTTTCATGCTCAGAAAGCACTATAGTATTAGGGATACATTTGAAAACATGGAAAATACTGAGAGGGGAAGCAAACAAAATGAGAAATACCTGACCAACAAAACACAAAAAAATAAAGCCTATTTCACAAATATAATTAACTGGGGAAAATTTTCTGACAAGAAAGGGATTGCAAATAGCAAATATTTGGAATAGAATTAATTTGATGATCTTCTGAGAACAAAGTAAAAATACCCTCAAATATATTTCAGGGTAAATTTAAAGAGTAACTCAGAAAAATTAAGACTGTGTGCGCACACGGATGATTTGAGGCCTTTCTACACCAGTCGTGCCTCACGGATGACACTGCTGCAGCCCCTGTAACGCTGGTGATGCAACAGACCCCCCCAGCAAACACCATCCTGAAACAATAAAGCTGCTAACCCGGTATAGCGAAACCCTTCAAAGCTCCTCAGTTATTTCTAAAAGAAAGGTCAATGCCACGGGGCATGTTACCCCACAGTGACCTCCCTCAAGTCGAAAACATCGACTGACCAGAACGCCACGACCGCAGACTCCAGCTCCGCCCCGGCCGGGCCCTTTGTTGGAGCGCGGCGAAATGGCGGCGGCGGCGGCGCGCGGGGGGGGGGGCCGGGAAGGGGCAGCTCGCGGCCCCGCCGCCCCCATTGGCTGGATTTTGCTGCAGACCCGCGGCCGGCGGGGCCCGGCTCCCCCACCGGGACCGAACGCCGCAACGACGGGGCTGGGAAACCGGGCCGTGCGCGGCGGGAAGGAGGGTGTCTCGCTCCCGGGGATTTGCTCCGCGGCGCCCAGGCCGAGCCGGCGGCGGGGCCGACTGCTTCCCGGAGCCGGGGCCGGTCCCGTCACCGCGCCACCCGCCCCTTGTCAGAGGCGATGGCGCGAACGTCCCTGCCCGCAGGGGGAAGGGCGCGGAGAAGAGCCCGCCCTTGCCCTGCCCCGTCGCAGTCCTCAACCAGGTCGGACCACTGGCAATAAAGAGAGGCGCTGGCGGCCGTTCCCGCCACACGCGGCCTGGGTCGAAAAGAGTGAGATCATGTCTGGGAGAGGCAAGGGCGGGAAGGGGCTCGGCAAGGGCGGCGCTAAGCGCCACCGCAAGGTGCTCCGCGACAACATCCAGGGCATCACCAAACCGGCCATCCGGCGCCTGGCCCGGCGCGGCGGCGTGAAGCGCATCTCGGGGCTCATCTACGAGGAGACGCGCGGCGTGCTGAAGGTCTTTCTGGAGAACGTGATCCGCGACGCCGTCACCTACACCGAGCACGCCAAGAGGAAGACGGTCACGGCCATGGACGTGGTCTACGCCCTCAAGCGCCAGGGACGCACCCTCTACGGCTTCGGCGGCTAAAGTCGGTTCCTGGAATAGGTTACGCTCTCAGAACACAAAGGCTCTTTTCAGAGCCGCCCAAGCTTTCAAGTGAAGAGCCTTAGTCACTGCTTGTGTTCGTATCGTGCTCTTAGAATTGCGGTTGAGTTCATGGTGGGGGCGGAGGGGAGGGAGCAGGCTTTTGCTGTCGCCAGCAGTGTGTCGCCCCCGGGTCCTTCTCCCAGGCTCAAACAAGGTGCTTGGAAGTGCAAGAGGGGGAACTCTGCTCCACAGAAGGCACCTATCGGAGCGGGTGTAGCGCTTGACTCCTGGGCTCTAGGAGACCGTTTAGGTTCTGCAAGATACGCGTGTCCCTCATCCCCCCCCCCCCCCCCCCCGCCCTCCTTCCCTCATTCTCCACCAGCACCCCGCGGTTACCCCCCCCCCCTCGGTCCTCCCTGGAAATGGCAGCGGAGGGGACCGGCAGGCGAGAAAAACCGGACGCCGGGCACAAGCGCTGTTGCGACAGGCGCTCCCCCGCCACGGGCTTCACCGCGACAGCCTGAAAGGGGAAGCTCGTGAAATGGCGGCGCTCTCCTCTCTGCCCGCTCGGGGCGGGACGAAGCAGGAGGGTGCGGGGGGAAGGAGCGGCTATGGACACGCACCCGCAGCGCCTCTCCCAGGGGCTGGGGAGGGAAAAAGGCCGCGAGCCCGGTGTGAAAGCGCCTTCGCTTGCTCCTCTTCCAGCCGAAGGGCTGCCTGTTTTCCAGGCACCGCTCTCGGCCCCCCTCTGCTCACCCCACAGCCCCAGCAGCTTTGAACGCGGCAACTCATAACTGTAGCCACACACGGGTCGGGGGGGCTCTCGCGCTCCCTGCGACTCGCGACCCGAACCTTCCCCGGTTATCCCACAGCCGGCGCGCTCGGCACAGGCTGCCCGTGCCTACTCCGAAACAGAGAAAAGGACACAGCTCTCTCCAGTGGCCATGTGGTGGCTCTTAAAAGAGCCTTTGGGTTGGGTACTGGCAGGGCAGGAGCCTCAGGCACGCTCGCCGCGGATGCGGCGGGCCAGCTGGATGTCCTTGGGCATGATGGTGACGCGCTTGGCGTGGATGGCGCAGAGGTTGGTGTCCTCGAAGAGCCCCACCAGGTAGGCCTCGCTCGCCTCCTGCAGCGCCATCACGGCCGAGCTCTGGAAGCGCAGGTCGGTCTTGAAGTCCTGCGCGATCTCGCGCACCAGGCGCTGGAAGGGCAGCTTGCGGATCAGCAGCTCCGTCGACTTCTGGTAGCGCCGGATCTCGCGCAGCGCCACCGTGCCGGGCCGGTAGCGGTGCGGCTTCTTCACGCCGCCCGTGGCCGGCGCGCTCTTGCGGGCCGCCTTGGTGGCCAGCTGCTTGCGGGGCGCCTTCCCGCCCGTCGACTTACGCGCCGTCTGCTTCGTGCGCGCCATACCAATCTGCTTCCCGTGCTACCCGGCGAATGTGAGAGCGCTCCTGTACCTCTTACTTATAGGGTAGAGGCCCCGCCTTCTTACTTCTCATTGGTTGAAGAACCGTACCATTTCATTGGGTAATTCGAAAGCTCCTGGAAACACGGCGGTAGCTGGAGGCGCCCCCAGACCCAGCCCGTTCGAAAGAGTATTCCCTTTTTTTTTCTTTTTCTCCCAGGGAAGCCTGAAGGGTTTTAAAAACAGTATTTCTCTGGTAATTACTTCTGTTTTTTCCCTGAGTTGTTTGAGAGTGAATAATGCTTACCGAATTAATTTTTTTCCCTATAGGATGTGACAACATATAGCTTTAGGTTTAAGAAATGACACAGCAGTATAGAATTTTATTTTTTTATTTTAAATAAAGCACACAGTTCCTTCTGAAATAGTTCCCTGAAGAATTTTTAATGACAAAAGATAAGTGTTTGCCTTTTTACAAATGTAGGTTTTGCTAAGTAAACCTGGAAAATAAGATTATCCTCTGAGAAGTATAGAAAATGTATTTGCTTTTCACCAATCTCCTGTACCATCTCTTGTGGATTGTATGAGAAGAATCAAATTGGTCAAGAGCGCAATTAATAAATAGAAATTGTTTAAAAGGAGAAAAGTCCATTCCAAAGAAATGGAAAAGATCAAGACTTAACTATTAGAGTACACGGTTCGGCATACGGGGGGTTAACGCGGGACTTTCAAATTGGCCCAATGAGCTCGGTCCTTTCCATCAGCCAATAAACAAGCAGGGCTCGGGTATAAAAAGGCGTCAGCTTGAGTGGGGTTTAAGAGTTTTCTGTTTTTATTTCTGCAATAAGATAGGTAGCAGCACACAAAGCGATGGCGCGCACGAAGCAGACGGCGCGTAAGTCGACGGGCGGGAAGGCGCCCCGCAAGCAGCTGGCCACCAAGGCGGCCCGCAAGAGCGCACCGGCCACGGGCGGCGTGAAGAAGCCGCACCGCTACCGGCCCGGCACGGTGGCGCTGCGCGAGATCCGGCGCTACCAGAAGTCGACGGAGCTGCTGATCCGCAAGCTGCCCTTCCAGCGCCTGGTGCGCGAGATCGCGCAGGACTTCAAGACCGACCTGCGCTTCCAGAGCTCGGCCGTGATGGCGCTGCAGGAGGCGAGCGAGGCCTACCTGGTGGGGCTCTTCGAGGACACCAACCTCTGCGCCATCCACGCCAAGCGCGTCACCATCATGCCCAAGGACATCCAGCTGGCCCGCCGCATCCGCGGCGAGCGTGCCTGAGGCTCCTGCCCTGCCAGTACCCAACCCAAAGGCTCTTTTAAGAGCCACCACATGGCCACTGGAGAGAGCTGTGTCCTTTTCTCTGTTTCGGAGTAGGCACGGGCAGCCTGTGCCGAGCGCGCCGGCTGTGGGATAACCGGGGAAGGTTCGGGTCGCGAGTCGCAGGGAGCGCGAGAGCCCCCCCGACCCGTGTGTGGCTACAGTTATGAGTTGCCGCGTTCAAAGCTGCTGGGGCTGTGGGGTGAGCAGAGGGGGGCCGAGAGCGGTGCCTGGAAAACAGGCAGCCCTTCGGCTGGAAGAGGAGCAAGCGAAGGCGCTTTCACACCGGGCTCGCGGCCTTTTTCCCTCCCCAGCCCCTGGGAGAGGCGCTGCGGGTGCGTGTCCATAGCCGCTCCTTCCCCCCGCACCCTCCTGCTTCGTCCCGCCCCGAGCGGGCAGAGAGGAGAGCGCCGCCATTTCACGAGCTTCCCCTTTCAGGCTGTCGCGGTGAAGCCCGTGGCGGGGGAGCGCCTGTCGCAACAGCGCTTGTGCCCGGCGTCCGGTTTTTCTCGCCTGCCGGTCCCCTCCGCTGCCATTTCCAGGGAGGACCGAGGGGGGGGGGTAACCGCGGGGTGCTGGTGGAGAATGAGGGAAGGAGGGCGGGGGGGGGGGGGGGGGGATGAGGGACACGCGTATCTTGCAGAACCTAAACGGTCTCCTAGAGCCCAGGAGTCAAGCGCTACACCCGCTCCGATAGGTGCCTTCTGTGGAGCAGAGTTCCCCCTCTTGCACTTCCAAGCACCTTGTTTGAGCCTGGGAGAAGGACCCGGGGGCGACACACTGCTGGCGACAGCAAAAGCCTGCTCCCTCCCCTCCGCCCCCACCATGAACTCAACCGCAATTCTAAGAGCACGATACGAACACAAGCAGTGACTAAGGCTCTTCACTTGAAAGCTTGGGCGGCTCTGAAAAGAGCCTTTGTGTTCTGAGAGCGTAACCTATTCCAGGAACCGACTTTAGCCGCCGAAGCCGTAGAGGGTGCGTCCCTGGCGCTTGAGGGCGTAGACCACGTCCATGGCCGTGACCGTCTTCCTCTTGGCGTGCTCGGTGTAGGTGACGGCGTCGCGGATCACGTTCTCCAGAAAGACCTTCAGCACGCCGCGCGTCTCCTCGTAGATGAGCCCCGAGATGCGCTTCACGCCGCCGCGCCGGGCCAGGCGCCGGATGGCCGGTTTGGTGATGCCCTGGATGTTGTCGCGGAGCACCTTGCGGTGGCGCTTAGCGCCGCCCTTGCCGAGCCCCTTCCCGCCCTTGCCTCTCCCAGACATGATCTCACTCTTTTCGACCCAGGCCGCGTGTGGCGGGAACGGCCGCCAGCGCCTCTCTTTATTGCCAGTGGTCCGACCTGGTTGAGGACTGCGACGGGGCAGGGCAAGGGCGGGCTCTTCTCCGCGCCCTTCCCCCTGCGGGCAGGGACGTTCGCGCCATCGCCTCTGACAAGGGGCGGGTGGCGCGGTGACGGGACCGGCCCCGGCTCCGGGAAGCAGTCGGCCCCGCCGCCGGCTCGGCCTGGGCGCCGCGGAGCAAATCCCCGGGAGCGAGACACCCTCCTTCCCGCCGCGCACGGCCCGGTTTCCCAGCCCCGTCGTTGCGGCGTTCGGTCCCGGTGGGGGAGCCGGGCCCCGCCGGCCGCGGGTCTGCAGCAAAATCCAGCCAATGGGGGCGGCGGGGCCGCGAGCTGCCCCTTCCCGGCCCCCCCCCCCGCGCGCCGCCGCCGCCGCCATTTCGCCGCGCTCCAACAAAGGGCCCGGCAGAAGACGGGGCGGGGACATGCCCGGCGAGGCGAGATGGTGTCTGTGCTTAAGTAAATGGACTGTTCTGTAATGATCGCTGAGTAAAGTTATTAATCCACTTTTTTTTTCTTTCCGTGGGAACAACACTTTTTTTGTAGGGGTTAAGTCATTATCTCACAGGTCTCTAACTGCACGTTCTCGCGGCTTTTTTCTATTTATGGTACTGAGGTGCTGTTGAAAGAACTGATTTTTGTATCTTGTTAATGTACCCATTAAAAAAAATCTAAATTGCCTTAGGTGCTTTTAGAAACGTGGTCCGTGTTTGTTCATTTTCATGGTCTTACTTTTTATGGATACATAATATCTCAAAGTATTTCTTTTGCTTTTTTTTTTCTTCACATGGTTTTGGACACAAACCAGAATATTTTTATAAACTGTAGTATATATCTCTACTCAGATGGAAGAAAACATCATTTTAATGAGTTGCCTCATCTTAATTATCTTTAGAAATCTTGTTTCCAAATGTTGTTCCAAATCTTAAGTTGTCCAAATCTCATGTCAACTTCCTCTCCTCCTTTCTTCTTTCCTTTCATCTTGTGACTTTTTCAGTACAGTTATTTCATGCTATAAAAACGTGACCCATATGTTTGCTGTTTCTCTAAGTAATTAGGTTTTCAGATGATAATAACAGTAACTAAGAAGGCTATAAAACTTGCAGCAATAAATTGCAAAGTATGCAGCATATAATGCAATTATGTTGAATATTTCAGTCTCAACATATGAAAGATCTACAGCAATTACCTATAACCTTAAAACCAGACTTCTCAAATGTGGTTCTAAGGTGCGTCATGCAGTTTAGAAATTCTCCAGAATAATCACAACTGTTAGGCAGCTGTGCCTTATCGTCAATACATTTCTAATAACTCTGAATGCTATGCGCTGAGTGTCTTCTCTAGTTCTGTAACTTTTCCTGGGATGACTTCTTGGTTTTTTTCTCTGTATTCCACATAGATTAATCTACCAGATGAAAGTGAAATGATATTCAGAAACCAATCTAAATCTCCCACACTTATCCTACTATTCTTAAAAGTCTATCTTTTTGTCTCTGTTGTTTGCTTCTGGGTTTTTTTGTTGGTTTGTTTTTCAGGAGCTTTTGGCAGTGGCAAGGTGTACTCTGTAAGCCCAAGGTAATACACAGGTGTCTGACTTTCCCTCATCAGATAAATGGTCCTACAGCATTTCTAGCTGAAGAGACAGCATAAGGTGAGGTAATTAGAGCCAAGATACTACTCATAAATTCCATTTTTCTTCTTGAAGCCCATTTAAGCAATAAGCAGAGAGAGGAAAAAAATGTTTCTAACTGGAGATTTCAGAATAAGAAAGAGTATTTTTCATAAAAAAATCTATGCAGAAGTCACCCAGGAGCTTAGTGGCAAAACACTAACAGCAGCTTTGCCTTTATGTCTTCCAATTGCCTCCTAGTAATTTCCAGTTACCTGAACAGGAGAAAGCTGTCAGCCTGTAGCACAATGTGTTCACCTGGAGAAGATACACCAACCAGGGAAAAAAAAGACAGAGTCCCACAGTTCATACTGTTTGGTAACATGCAATAGGCCGGTGACTTCTTTGAGCTCCGACATCCTTGCGTTGTTCTGGAGCTGTTCTTGAAGACTTTCTCTGTTCTCTCCCATCAGACTTAGGTTTCCTGATTCTGAAGGATTATTTCTTTTGGATCCTCCAAAACTTTGGTCAGTCACTGGAAACTCCACTGTGGTTGAAGTAGGATGGATGACAAGTGACTAGACATTAACAAGTTCCCATCCATTTCCCTTAGTGAACATGGTTATTTTAGACTGTTGTGAGAAATATGAATGTCTGGATTCCTTTTCCATATATCCTGATGGTCTAAACAATGCAATAAACTCAGCCCTTCTGCCATTACCACAACCAGTTCTTTCCAAGAACTTGAGACCCCTTTATAAACATCTCATAATCCTCTCCCTACTCCTCTCCCCAGTTATTTTACCTTTAGCACTCTCTGGTTGTACCTTTTTGTGAAGGAGCAGCATGCATAACCATGCTACACCAGGACTGACTGGTCGTCACTTATTAATCAGCTGCTGCTTTTTGTGTTTGTTTGTTTATTTGGTTGAGTTCAGTTTTGATTTTGTGTTTTTTTAAACACACTTTTCAGCTGGAAGGCTAAAAACAAGCAGTTGCTGTTCAGTTCACAGTAGCCACCTTTCATCGATGGAGGATATCTTTCTACTCCATAGCTGATCTTTACAGAATTTGCTAGATATAAGAATATCTAACACCTACCTCAGCTGTCACTTTTATCTGGAAGGACTGGGGGGAGGGGGGCAGGCAGGGAATATAGTGTTTGTAGAAGCTGGTTTTTGTGTTTGTGGGGTTTTTTTGGTTTTAATGCCCTTGCTTTCTGTATCTATGGACTTTTTGTTCCTGAGATTGCCCTGTGTTATTCTACATTTTCTCTTTCAGATAAAAATACAGCCTTTCTCTGCTATTGTGGACACAAAACTGGAGATCCTATGCCACATTTTCCAGTCGTGAACTTTCACAGATGTTCACAAGAGAACTCCTGTTACCAGGCAGAGGTTTCTCAGTGAGTGAACTGATTTTTCAGGTTATGTTTATGCCAAAAGAAAGTCATCAGGTTCACACTATATGTGGGGAGTTAAAGTTTAGAGATGGGCCACTCTGGCTTCTCTTCTTGCTTTGCTGAAAAAGAGAGAAATACGTTTCTTCTCCTTAAAAGGCAGATACAGCTCCCTCCTGCCTTACCCGATTTTCTCCAAGCTGATGGATTGCTACTGATAGCTGGGAGGGAAGCAGAGAAAATGGAGATGGATGATCCCTGTTCCTGATGAGAGGGAGCAGAGCTGCAGCATCACAGAGGCAGCATGAAGCTGCTCTCCTCAACACAGGTGGCTGCCTTTGTTTCCCTAGTTTAGGTGTTATGCACAGCAGAACCACTTGCAAGCAAGCATTACTCACTGCAAAGGAGAAAGTTCCCACACCTTCCTCACCTGGCTCCCTTTCTTCAGACAGCACTATTTTGGATGTAGGCTGGAACTAATTGTGCATCCAGAATTCTGTCCAGCAACATAAAAGGAAAAAAAAAAAACACAACAACACAGAAACAAAACCAGTCTGGTAAGGTGACAGAGCTTTTTATTGCTTGCACCAGTATCCAGAATCTTTCTCACTATCCTTAGGGATCTTTTTGAATCATTAATTTGTTCTGATTTTAGCAGTCTCATCCACCTTAAACTTCATTTACCTAAGCCAAATAGGTGCCTTCTTGCATAGGCACATGCCATCCGTCTCCTCTATACTGAGAAAGTCTAGAGTTTGAATGGCCCTTAAGGAAATAGCATAATTATAGCACTGGCTATGATACCAAGTTATCCAGTCCTATCTTCATTCAACCACAAATTAAATTGATCCTTTTAAAAGTGGATTATAGCATTCTAATTTACTGATAAATGCATTTACAATCATAATTTATAATGTTGCCACACAGCATTTTAATTTTTAAAAAACTACCCTTTTTTGAAACACACAGGGTAATACTATATTGAACAACACGTGCTCCATCATATAAAAAAATTAGCACATTAGAATTCCTAGTACCATAAAATCATTTTAGTCTGTTTAAACAATTATATTTTCTTCTTCTTGAACAATTATGTTAACTTGACAAAAAAACCAGCCATAATTTCTGATTCACAATAAATTCAAAATTCAATTTTAAATCTATGATTTATTTTTATTACCAGGAATATCTTGGGTTTGATTTAAACAAATTAATCCAGTCTTTAATACGTCCCAAAAGAAGTTCACGTTCTTTCAATTTAGAGATTAATGCAGAACATCCATCTCACTTAACGGCCTGAAAAACAAGCCATGTTCTTTGGAACAAAAGAATTAATTTCAAACACAATTAACAAACTTAGTATTCCAGAGCCTCTGTATCTTTTCTGGTTGTAGTTTTTCCCTTTTACATTTAACATGTGGCTTTTAGAAATGCAGGCTATTACATGAAGTATGCAGGTATACTTCTTCTTGAAGGAATAAAAGAGTAACAAAACCCTTTGCCATTTTCTCTAGGTTTTTTTTTCCTGGATAAATTACTGATAACCGCCCTTTGTACGTACAAATCCGCCCGATCTGGCAGCTGCAGGAGACGGGCGAGCCCGGATGCTCCGGGGCGAGACCAGGCAGCCAAGGACGAGCTTCGCCACCGAACAGTGCGATTGAAATAGCTTATTGTGATTGGCTGACAGGATTCCAACTATTAACCAATACCAGCGTGGGCTTTAAAAAAGACCAATTACGAAGCCTCTCGTAAGGAAAGTGACGTCCCTGGTTTCATTATCCAATAGAAGCGCTAATAGCTGAGGCCAGGGATTTGCATAAGGCCCCTATAAATACGGGAGTAATCGCATTATTGGGCACTCCGGTGCTCCAGAGTAGTCAAGGAGTTTTCGCCATGCCCGAGCCAGCCAAGTCCGCCCCCGCGCCCAAGAAGGGCTCCAAGAAGGCGGTGACCAAGACGCAGAAGAAAGGCGACAAAAAGCGCAAGAAGAGCCGCAAGGAGAGCTACTCGATCTACGTGTACAAGGTGCTGAAGCAGGTGCACCCCGACACGGGCATCTCGTCCAAGGCCATGGGCATCATGAACTCCTTCGTCAACGACATCTTCGAGCGCATCGCCGGCGAGGCCTCGCGCCTGGCGCACTACAACAAGCGCTCCACCATCACCTCGCGGGAGATCCAGACGGCCGTGCGGCTCCTGCTGCCCGGCGAACTGGCCAAGCACGCCGTCTCCGAGGGCACCAAGGCCGTCACCAAGTACACCAGCTCTAAGTAGAGCGTCTCGGACTGTCAGTTTTAACCCAAAGGCTCTTTTAAGAGCCACCAATTTTTTCAAACAGAAGGGTTGAATTACTTTTTTTCTTGGCAGGTACGTAAAGCAGATTTCACTTGCGTGTCACTGGAAGGTTAGGTTAGCTGCAAATGTAGCTACTTAATTTTCAAGTGGAGAGCTCTTAACAGCCCATTCTCGGTATAGAGTTCTACTTGGTTGTTTAAAACTTAGAAATAAGTACATGCTATTAGCTCTGGTCTTGAATGTGGCTAAGAAGCAGCAGCTTGTTCCTAGTGTTTTGCCAGCCACACTTTCAGAACCTGGAAGTCTTGCGGAGAAAGGTAGGTTGCCGTTTATTTTCTAAAGGTTTTCATACTTTATCTTATTTAATAAATATTGCGAAAGCAGTCTCTGAAGCAAGTCTTACAGTCGTGTTTTTGTAGCTTAGTCTTTTTTTTTTCCTACGTTCTTCCCAGCCCTATCGCTTGTTTCAGTGAAGTAGCTGTCCGTACTCCATTAGACGATAGGTAAAGATTTTTTCATGAAGGATTTTCCTGTATAAAGGACCAACGTGCAAACTTCTGTATGAGTCGGTTCTCTCTTCGGGAGCGGCCGGTGATGGGCTGGGTACCTGGGGGAGGGCAGCAGTAGAGCGTGGGACTACAGCTCTCCTGCTCCAGTTCCCTCCCCAGAAGTCGCGCCGCCGCCCACCCTTCCCCTGCGGAGCAAAGGCAGAGAGCTGGGGCACGGCACACGCGTGTCCCTTCCCTTGGTCCGCGCACCCCCAGCTCCGGAGCCGCTGTGCAGCGGGGAGGCGGCGCCGTACAGAACCGAGCGAGCGTAGGGGACGCCGCCGGGAACAAGGAGGGGGGTGGCGGGTGTTGCCGCCCTACGGGGCGGGGCTGCAGAGCGAAAGGGGCCAGTCCGAGCCCAGCGCGGGACTTTTAAACAAGCCCGGGCGCGGCAGCCGAGGGGCGCTCGCTGGGCCGCCGGCTGTTGCCGCTCTCGGCTGTGCCGGTCAATTAAGGGGGGGCGGAGCAAGCGGCTGCGGCTATCGCACGGCTCCGCAGGAAAACACTTCCCCTTTAAGGAAGCCCGGATACCCCACAGGCTGCACCGAACGCGCACCTTCCTAAAATAGCAAACTTTCTTATTTCCGTATGAATTCCTACCAAGACCCTTTAAAGATTCGGTTTTGCTGCTGCGGTTACTGTAGCGTTCCAGCTCTTTTTGAGAATAAGTGGGTGGCTCTTAAAAGAGCCTTTGGGTTTATTTAAATGAGTAAACTCTGTAATTTCTTCTCAGTCATTTTACTTCTTTTTGGGCGCCGCCTTCTTCGCCTTAGCTGCCTTGGGCTTGGCTGCCTTGGGCTTGGCTGCTTTGGGCTTCACTGCCTTGGCTTTAGCCGGGCTCTTCGCTGCCTTCTTGGGGCGGCCTGCCTTGGCCGCTTTCTTGGGGCTCTTGGCCGCTTTCTTGGCCGCAGCGGCCGCTGGCTTCTTCGCTTTCTTGGGGCTCTTCTTCACCGCCGCAGCTTTCTTGGGCTTCTTAGCAGTGCTGGCGGGCTTCTTGGCCGCCGGCTTCTTAGGCTTGGCTGCCGGCTTTTTCTTAGTTGCCTTCTCTTTTGTCTCGCCCGGTTTCTTATTCAGTTTGAAAGACCCGGAAGCGCCGGTGCCCTTGGTCTGCACCAGGGTGCCTTTGCTGACGAGACTCTTAAGCCCCAGCTTGATACGGCTGTTGTTCTTCTCCACATCGTAGCCGCCGGCGGCCAGCGCCTTCTTGAGCGCGGCGAGGGAGAGCCCCTTGCGCTCCTTGGAGGCGGACACGGCCTTGGTGATCAGCTCGGTGACGCTGGGCCCCGCCGGCTTGCGGGCTTTGGAGCCGCCCGCCGCCTTCTTCGGCTTCTTGGCGGCGGCCTTGGCGCCGGGAGCAGAAACAGCGGGAGCGGCAACAGGCGCGGTCTCCGACATAGTGGCAGCCGTCGTCCACGAATCAGGGGAAACCACTGGGCCTGGAGCAAGTCAGCGGCCTCATATTTATAGAGAGGAGCCGCACGGTGATTGGTGCGTTGCAGAGCCCGCCCCGCTGCACGGCAGAAAGGTCCCTTCTCCCCGCTCATTTTGTGTTTCTTAGGAGTCAAAAAAGCCTGTTTTTATCAGAATTTCTGCCACCAACCGCCCCCCAGTTCGCAGCGACGTGGAAAAGAAAGACTGTTCTTCCCCTCAGCAAAGTTTCCCTTCGAGGAGGCAAAGGGTGAGTTAAAAAAGAGGCGATAAACCCCGAGTCCTGGACCTAGACAGACCTCGGGAGACAGAAACTTTTGTTTTTCCTTCTAAATAAAATCCGCGACGTGGGCAACTAAATCTTCAGACTAATTAATTATTGTTCTTCAAAGGGTCTTCTCTTAATCTGAACTGAAAATCAGGGATTTGAATCGATATTTTAATCGCAAATTGATTTCAAAGAGGAGGAAGTAACACAGGCTCATCTTGAGCACTGAATATGGATTAGAAATTAGCTTCTTTGTCCAAAATCCTTTACCCCTTTCAAAATAATTAAAATAAATTAAATTAGTGCATTATGCAACAAGGCAAGAAGCAGATTAAAGTCCTGTGAAGGGCTGTTTGTGCCCCAGAAGGAGATGACTTTTTACAGCATAGCAGCTTGTACTGTGTTGCTCAGTGTGCACAATGCAGACATGGTTCCCTAGTGCTCTGCTACAGAAATACTTATTTTCTTTAAAAATTGGGTGACATAAGAATTTTACATGGCCAGTTTTTGTTAATAGTTATAATCAGTGCCCTATGACTTTATAATTCAGCAGTGTTTTTATTTTGATACAGCTTGATTGGTGAAAATCTGAGTCATCATTATCCAAGGAGACACTGCTGCAGCTGATTTTTTCCATACTTCTACATAATAAAACTTGCTCAAGTTATCAGTTAGGGCTCCCCTTTCACAGCAGATTGCAAAATATTCTATTTTTTTACTGTCCAGTGACTGATTCCTGCATTGGAAGTAATATTAAAAATAGCATATTCAACTGATATATCTGCTATACTAAACTGGCTGCTTAGCAGGAGGGGGAAAGTCTTCAGCTGTGCTTTACCGAGACCACACTTAAACGAATTCAAAACAAATTCATTTTATTTTTCAGAGTACACAGAATTAAAACAAGTATTCTCTGTTATTTTTATTGTTGCCTACAACCCTTTGTTCTGCCAAAGGCCTGTAAACTGCTTGTTACCCCTTGCTATTGTAACTGTCAGTGGTACTAAAATTTTGTACAATGTTACGATTCAAGTAATTTATGTTTTTGGATGGATAATTATTAAAACGTGTTTATTGACTTATAGCCACTGATTTTTCTGTTTCTATTTGAACATCTCTATGGTATGTGCAGCACTATGTATAAGGTAGTCAAAACTGACAGTGACAGTAGTCCTTTTTACCTCAAATTGCCTGTCCAGTGATTAACAATTATTCTCAAGTCCATTCAGATTTCAGGCACAAAATGGCCATGGCAGCTCAAAGCTATGAGAAAATGGTATTAAAAATGAGTAATTCAGAATGCGTGTTCTTATGAAAAAAAAAAAAAAGACAAAGTCTGTATGTCAAAAGGTTGTTTAGAGGGGGACAGGTTTTAAAGACATGAGTGAGTTACCTCAGCTTCACGTAGGACTGAGCTGATACCAGAGGCCTGTTGGGGCTGCAGGTTCCTTCTTGCAATAATCAACTTTGTGCCTTTCTCACCCCTACAGAGCAGAATGATTCTTTTCACACTGGGTAAACCTCGTTGATTTTTAGCATGTATTTAGCAGTAATTAACGTATTTCGTAATGCCAACATTTAGATTTTAGAAAGTTTATTTTTACAAGCAAATGGAAGGATTTTAGCTTGGCATTTTTTTGCCAGGATCTACAGCTCCTTTTATGAAGAAGTGGGTGGCTCTAAAAAGAGCCTTTGGGTCACTTTTGAGGTGGGAACGCTCCTCAGATAATTCTTTCACTTGCTCTTGGCTTTGTGGCTGTCGGTCTTCTTGGGCAGCAGCACGGCCTGGATGTTGGGCAGCACCCCGCCCTGCGCGATGGTCACCTTGCCCAGCAGCTTGTTGAGCTCCTCGTCGTTGCGGATGGCCAGCTGCAGGTGGCGGGGGATGATGCGCGTCTTCTTGTTGTCGCGGGCCGCGTTGCCCGCCAGCTCCAGGATCTCGGCCGTCAGGTACTCCAGCACGGCCGCCAGGTACACCGGGGCGCCGGCGCCCACCCGCTCCGCGTAGTTGCCCTTGCGCAGCAGCCGGTGTACGCGGCCCACGGGGAACTGCAGCCCAGCCCGCGACGAGCGCGACTTGGCCTTGGCCCGCGCCTTCCCGCCCTGCTTCCCGCGGCCGGACATCGCTCCCAACCCTGTTCTGCAGCCGCCGCCCAAACTGACGTGACACACGCGTCGCTACGCCCCCCCCCCCGGCCACCTTTTATAGCTTCTCCGCGCGCCCCGGCCTGCTTCCTGATTGGCCGCAGCACGCTCTCACTCGCTCCGGCCAATGGCGCTGCGGATCCAAATCCACCCAATGGGGGAGCGGGCGGCGGGCCCTCCCCGCCGGGCTGCCCCCGCCTGCCAGCAGGCGGTGGGAGGGGCGGGGAGGGGGCGCCCACCCCTGGGCGGGGCCCGAACCCCCCCGGGCTCCGCTCCTGGCCCGCCTCGGCCGGGCAGCCCGGGCGCCGCTGACCCCGAGACCCCCTCCGGAAGGTCATCTTACCGGGAAACGTGTCTCAGCTGCCTGAGGAGAGCAGAGGCGCACAGCTGCCTCCCAGGAACGGGGGGAACCTCTGCTAAAGCCATCGCTGCCGTTTCAGAGATCATCCTGTATTTACTACAGGATTTACTACTACAGCATTACTTTTTAAAATATTATTATTATTACAAAAGAGAAACATTGCTTTCGGTAGGAACATTTGCAACCCACCACTGATAGATATAGAAACGAGGTAGGAACATATAACACAGGAAATTTCTCTGATTCTGGAGACAAATTACTCAAATATTACTGTAATCAAACTAATACAGTACTATTTGCAAGGCTATTCTGCAGAGCATTAGAAGTCAGGCTGTTACACTTTTACTCAAACTAGAGAATATCTCACTACACCAATAAGCTGAAGTGACTTCTTCAAGATTCAGGATGTTTGTCTTAGAGAGATTCCTGTTCATTTTTCCTCCTTTGCTCTAATTACACATGGTTTCTCTTTATTCCCTGACATCTTTTTCTCATTCTTACATACATTTTGAGCAAGGGCAGGCGTTATCCTTGTCTAAAGCAATGAAGGAACCTGCATCCTGGACTTAGCCACATCCTTCCCCTATCCCAGCCTTGCACAGCAGGCCCCATTTCCCCCCACAGCACCGGATTCTGCTCTCACTTGCATAAAGTCCAGTTCTCAGTGATTCTTTGCTCCCATCTGCATTCCTTGATGCTGTTGTACTCTAACTTGTGGGTGTTTTGTAATGCACCCCAGATCCTATGATATGGAGATCATAGAGTTACAGTGGAGGGAGTAGCGTGTGTGCACCAGGCTAGGCTGCTTACCCTGGATACTGGCATTGTCATAGTTCAGGGAAAGACAAAGACATGACTCTCACCAGGTCCATGACAGCCTACCAAAAAAAAAACCCCAAACAAAAAACCTAAAACAAACAAAAGAACAAAACCCAAAAGAAGGCATTCCATCTAAACTCTGCAACTCCGTGATTAAGAGAGAACCACATCCTTCTTTCCAGAAGGGTACAAAAATAGGAACTCTGATCTAAACTGTTCAGCATATGCCAGTCACAGCAGGAGGATTACAAACCAGGCAAAATAGAAAGAACTTCATAGCACACACAAAGTACTGTCACAACCTGTTTATTTCTGGGTAACTAGGACTAGCTCCCTGATCTGAAGGCTCAGTAATATTTAGGAAACATCTTTCCTTAGTGGTGTGATTCAATGTGTTATAACAAATTAACTGGTCTCAGGAGTCTATTTCCATCTTTATGCAGTCACTAATCTTCAACTATGCTTTGGGCAAGTCACATCACTTCTCTGTGGCTCCGTCCCTTCCCAGCCCTTTTCCTCCCCACAATCATTTTTCTACTGAGAGCCACAGGTGAAAAATGTGACCACAGGATGGAGGTGGTACTACAGAGAAGAATCCCAAAGCTCTGTATGACCACAATACAAAAACAAGGACAAATGGGCTTTAGTTTATGTTAACAGTTGTCCAGAGCTGAGAACATCTGTTCTGGAGCTGTAGAGAAGATGGCATTACAGGATTGTGTCCATGACCAGTGCCATCATTAGGTAAATATGTAATTGTTTCCACGGGCTGTGTTGAATATGCCACAAGCTTTCTACTGTGTTCTTGTCTTCCTTCTAAGAAAACATTTAAATCTATTTAAATACTAAACATAGATTCAATTCTCCCTCAATAAATAAACAAACAGTATGATATATATACTCACATATATCTATTTCACACACTTTCTTATTCAATCCCTTGTTGACCAGTGTCAGGGTACTGAGACACAGTAGAGGTACTAGGGAGCATTTTCCTACCTTCTCTTGATAGAAGTATAAGCACAAAACTTTATGTAATGTGATGGATGTTCAGTCAAAACACATTTCATTGATCTGTTCTTTTTTTAAGGATTCCACTCGCTCAGAGTCATTACCAGAGGCCAAAGATAACATGAAGGGAAAAAGAATTGCTTTACAATAATTTCTGATGCTGGGGGAGAAAAGGTTGCCAGCAGTCCTCAAAGCTGGATTTGATGTTTCTGCCATGGCCCATGATTTGCATGGTTGATGAAGAACCAGATGTTTACCTGAGTGCATGGATTGAAGCCAGGGCATCCACAGATCCCATTGCTTTGATAAAAGCAACAAGGAAGAGCTTCCATCTTTGTGCTCTTTCCACTTAGAACTGTATTAAAGACAAAGAAGTGCAGCCAGTCTATACACATAGTCCCAGCTAGACATACAGCTCCCAACCCCACATATTTATCCAAAACCACAACAGAATGGGACAAGCCTCCTGTATGAGCGCCACACGAGATAACAGGCACCCTGATCGCAGACTCCTCCCAGGAAAACAAAAAAAAAAACACCAAACAAACAAAAAAAGAAAAATCTGTCAGCTCCTGGATGATTTACATTGTCAAATCCAGCTCTTCCATGGTGCCTCAAAGCCCATTCCAGGGGTACTCTCTCTCCCCCTCCCCTCCCCACACACCCCCCAAAGGCATCTTAGAGGTCTATCAGTTATAGGAAACTACCCCCTTTTATTGTGAACAGGGTAAGGAAGTGACCTTTCTGATATGTACAGTCCTTGTGCATTAAGTTGCCATTTAAACATGTAGCAAATTCAAACCCTTTTGCCTCAGTCTGAAGTGGATAGGTACAACAGGCAAGTGTTCACTATCCCAAGAGAAGAAAAGGTGGCTCACCTATGTGAGAATATGGCAAATGGAACGTAAAAAAAATACATAAAAATCAGACTGGAGGAGCAGAATCAAGTGACTCTTATAGGTTACTAACGTCATCACAGGGCTGCCAGGGAGATTTTCTCAACCTTGAATGAGGGGGATTCATTCCAGAACACAGTTCCTCTTCTACTTAAGCTGCTTCCTGGGAGGGAGGGTCAATACTATTATGAAACTGAGGATCAGCAATACCACAATGATGCCCCTTCCCCCCAAAAATCATCATTGACACATTTCACTTAAAGACAAAAATGCATTTTTTTAAAAAAGCTAAAATAAAGAGGATATTCCATAAATGTAACTTAAAAAAAAAAGTATTTCAGTTACTACTGACAACTGCAATTAACTCCTGAACCAGGGAGAGAAGTGTTGTACAAACCTATTTGTTTGTGTCCAGAATTTGTAAAAACAGAATCAAAGTTTTGAAGTATAAGTTTGGGTAGCTAATAATTTTGTCTCCTTAAAACAAATTTAACCTCTAAACATTGAGGATTCAGCTAGGTCTGTCTGGGGCTTATAGCCAACTAAAGGTATTATTTGAGATATCTACTGCTCTGGCAGCTTAACATAAATTCTCTTTATTAAAAAATCTAAAAACCCACAAGCCTGAATATATTCACCTAGAAATTGATAGAGTTAGAGGACTCACTCTTAAAAATCACCAAGACACCCATCACAAGCTCTTCAACAGGGGCAATGAAGTTTTCTCAATCTTTTTCATGTTATATCATACTTACAACATTTTTTTTTTTTTTTTAACAGGATGAAGACACCTACATAAATAGCTAACTACTAGTATTAGGTCTTGTGCTCAAATTCAGCGTTCCAGACCAAACTTTGCATTTTTGAAATATTTATTCCCTCTCTAAAGCAGCAGCTCATTTGGGAGAGACTCACTGCCAACACAACTGATCCCACTGGTCTTAAAACTAATTTGTCTACAAGATTCCAAGAGATTTTGCAGTCTGTTTCAAATGAGAATAAAGATTTGTTTCATTGCATTTGGTAAGGGTTATTAGTACATTTGTCTGTCAGCGTAGTGAATGAAGCTAAAGGAATACTTCCACCAAAACAGAAAAAGAATTCTTTAAGCTGGGAATGTTAAAGTTCTTTTTTTTAAAAAATATCTGCACCTTAAAAGCTTTAATAGAATTTGAAAACAGATTTTCCACAAGTCAAGCTCTTAGAATTAAAATCGTTTAACAATTTTTTACTGAAGGTAGCCTGTCCAAGATGCATCCAGTGGGTATCTGAGGCTTGATACAAAGTAAACCTTTCAATAAGAGTTTATAAAATAAATAGTTTTATAATTATTAGTATTACTTCAAGACTTAAGTTTCTGATAGCTACCAACAAAGGTTGAAAGGGATGTCTAGGAACTTAAAAAGAATATAGCAGAACATGAGTTTAAAAAAAAGAGTACATACTATTTATACTGTAGCAACTGCTTTTCTTTGCTGAAGTTCAGAGTGCCTCTATCTTCCCCCAAGGCCAAAGAACATCCCCCCCCTTTCCATCTACATGCTAGTTTTAGACAAATCACAAGGAAACCAGTATTTTGATACACTGAACATTTATTGTCTTTCTCAAGACAAAATGAAGTTTCCCCAGCTGATGAAAAGCCATCAAGATGACCGTAAAGGGGATAGGGTGCAAAATTCCAGTGTACAGTATACGCAACAAATTACCTCCCTGACTATCCTGAAAGATGATTGATCAATCTCACTGCAACTAAAAAACAGGATTATAAAATATTTACAGAAAAGAGCAGTACAGAAAATAAAAACTGGACAACCATATGCGTATGCAATGCTGCTAACACTTTTCTGGCTCCTTAAAAACCCGTTCTACTACCCTCACCAGAGCATTCAGGATGTGCAAGGATTCAGGCAGAGCAGAGTCACCCCCCAGTCCCATGCCCCCCTCCCCAGAGTACCATTATCTCCCTCCAAGGAAGGGGGAGGACTCAAGCAAAGCAGCATCACCTTCTTTACTGTAATTTCCTTCCACCGAGTGGACATGCTAGCTCTGAAAGGAGGACTCCAGCCACACTTCATCTGCAGCAGTCTCTATTCAGAGCATACTGGCAAGTTAACCTGTGGATAGGGAACGATTCCCTGTCATGCGAGCCCTTTCATTGCTTGCAGGAGGACCTTTCCTTCTCCTCCCTCTGCAGTGGTCTGATCTGTGTTCAGAGGGGCAGGAAAGCTGACTACGACTATGACAGGTCACAGGAGACCTTCCATTTCCTTCATGAAGGCTTCATACACATCATCCTTTGTCTGTACAGAGATAGGGGCAGATGATCCAGCCTTAGGGGCAGCTTTGGTTAATGGGAGAGCAGGCTCATCATCCTGTTTTCTCTGGGAGGCAGCTGAAGCCCCTTTATTCTCCCGGCGCACTCGCAAGGCAGTGGGCACAAAGCGAGTGATCTCTGCCTTGGGGTTAGTGATCTGTGGCTTGGCACTGATAGTGGCCGTAGCTTTCTTCTCAATGGTGGCCGCACTGGTGTCATCTGCCTTGGGGCGCTGAATCAAGCTGGGTGGGGCACTCAGTACCCCAGGATTTGGAATGGGAGCTGGTGGGAAGAGCCCAGGTGGGGCAGGTCCTAACGGAGGCACCAGAGGTGGCCGTAACATGCCTGGGCGAGGAGGAGGGATACCTGTAAGAAGAAAAGAAGCATGAGCTGACTCCACACCTGGGAGTCTTAAAAAAAGTTTTCAACCCTGCACCAAATGCTGGGCTGAAAATGCCACTACTCCTCAGATTCTGAAAGCTACAGGAACCTGTGTCTTGCTCCCTTTCAAAGTTTAAATTTATAATCTGAAAATAAAGTTTCTTGATGATTCATCTCACTGGAATTTCAGAGTCATCAGAAATGTCTGATCAGGCAGAAAAAAATAAATACCCCTATCTCCAACTCATCAAGTGGAGCACCGCTACAGCACCCGGGGGTTAATGAGAAACAGTCCAGCAGAAGTTTAAACTCTGAAATTCCCATTTTGAGGACAGGTTTCTTGCTACCAAACTACACACAGCAGCATGGAATTACTTGTTATTACACAGAAAAATATAATAGCACATAGCACAATGCAGCCACACAGACAGGAACAAAACCAAACTGGTAACCAGTTACTGGCTTGGTCACCACAGCAAAAATTGGGATAATAAAGCAAGAAGAGACCTGGTGCTGAAGCAAACAGACCACTTTACCTGGTGGGGCAGGAGGGGGCAGACGAGGAGGGGGACCACGTGGAGGAGGACCTGGGGGCAGACCTGGTGGGGGGCCTGGGGGAGGGCCAGGTGGTCGCCCAGGTGGAGGGCCTGGTGGTAGAAGTCGAGGTAAAGGCCCACGCAATCCTGGTAAGCCAGGAGGTCTCAGGAACGGAGGAGCTCCTAAAAGCATGCACACAAGAGAGAAACTTAGTTCACGGTCTAAAAAAAAAAAAAAAAAAAACAACCATCCCATCAGCCAATAATAAAGATCTTCAATAGAAACTTGGAAGCTATTCTAATACTAGCCATCTGCCAGACCTCAAGAGACAGCAGTTGTAGAGTTGAGTAAAGTTTCTTCATAATAGTCAAGTACAAGTATCTTCTCCCACTTGGAAAAAGGGGTCCTCCTCATGTAATGAAGCAATAGCTGAGAACAGCTACTGAGCTGAGGTTGTCAGAATTTGAACAGCTAAAAGTGAAAGAACTTTTCACTCTGGCATTTGATTGTCATTCTGGCCTGAAAAGAAGTAGTTTTGCTCTATTGAAAATAACTGGTTTGAGATTCCCCCTCTAGGAAGTATCAGAAACATAACAGCAAGGAAGACAATGGAAAGAGAACTTTGTTTAAAACACTGGAGAGTTATTTGGCACCAGGCCTTGTTCTTCATACTCCCAACACTGGTTCCACTGCTGCCTGTCAGTGTTAGGGCTAACAAACAAGCCCATCAGGCTGACTACAGCCACAGGAGCTGGATGCCTCAAAAGCACAGTACAGTAATAGACTGACTACAGAAGAAATCACACAGGTCTCAGCAATTACCACACTGGGCTCCTGTACCCCAACTGCCACGCAATCTGCAGCTTCAAAACTCCCAAACTGATACACTGTCTATAGTACTGAGAGCCTGCATCCTTCAAACCAGAGTAAATCAAGTATTCACCTGGTGGAGGGCCAGGAGGAAGGCCAGTGGGTGGTCCCGGAGGCCTCAGTGGAGGGGCCGGCGGTGGTCCTAGTGGAGGCGGCCCAGGCATGGGAGGTGCCTGTATCTGAGCTGGAGGAACTGGCTGTGGAGGCGGTTGCTGCTGTTGTGTCTGGGAAGTTGCAGTAGATGACCCAGTCTCTGCAAGAGCTTCCTCACTGAGTTGTTGTTGCTGTTGTTGCTGTGATGTCTCTTCAGACTCAGAGTCCTCTTCCTCCTCCTCCTCCTCTTCTGAATATTCCTCCACTTCTCTCCCTTCTTCTGGAATTTCCTGACCTGGAAATGGAGACATACTTATAAAAATCAGTCCACAGGTAATCTCTTTGTGAACATCAAAAAAACCTGAGCACACAAAATAAAAGAAGAAAGATAAACCTTACTTCAAAAGAAAGAAAAGCTGACCACATTTTGTTATACAGAAAAAGAAAAAAAAAAAAAATCACAGTTATGGCTAGAGCTTTGCCACCAAGAGCTATGTGTTCCTGTGGGAGTTGAAACTTCTACTACCAACACAAACTGCAGATATTTGATCTATGGTTTGTGCGAGTTTGTGGGGACGGGGGCGGGAAGGGGACAACACCTCAAAATAAACATAATTCCCATGTCCAAGAAACTCCAGTGCCTTTGAAAGACACTGGGGTGTCTTTCTAAAACAAAAGAAAAAGAAATCAGCACTCTATTGGTTAACTTATTTTTACAAAAGGCTATTTTTAGGGAGTGCAAATCCTTACAGGACACAGGCTGAGCCCATAAACACAATATCACCCTTTCTTTCACTAAGAGGTTCATACTCTGTTTGAGCAATTGTTTAAGAGTGAAGCAAGACAAAATTTAGAAGAAAAAAACCTCAGTACATCAAAAAAACCCATAAGTTGCTACCATAACTTCAACTCTGCTATGCAAAACACACACTGCTACTAGACTAAAAATGATTTAAAAAATGCCAATACCTAACCACAGCTTAGTCTTTTAGCAGATCTTACATTATGACAGTAAAATATTTACTGTATAAAATAAAAACCTGTACAAACAAAGGAAGCTTACCAGAGAAACTTTAACTGGAAGCCCAACGGCATATGTCCACTTAATATATCCATCTCACTCACCTGCCATTCGTAACATCATGGCCTGGAGTGGAGTCAGTTCTTTCATGTTTTTTTTCTTTTTTCGTGATTTCCCAGGCATGTCTGCAAACCGTACGCTATGACCTGGGGAAAGCAGAGTATGGGCAAGGGTGGCAGGAAGTAGGAAGAAAATAACAGAAGTCAGATAGATTTAAGTCTTCTAGCTGATATGGATAATGTATCATTCTAACATAATGATGCTCATTACATAAGGATGAACACTGGCGTTACTGATTATTTGAAGTTTTGCTAACATAGTATTCTTTATCTATTGGTCTCCCCCAAGTAATGAAGAAAAAAAATATTATCCAGAAGCATTAGTAGTATGAAATTTAGTTGTCTTAGTTGTTCAAGTCACTAAAGAGTGAGTATATTTTACACTGAGGCTTAATTTTTGTAGGGTGCCCTGTCAATTCAATGCTTCAGGTGAAAAATGGTTTGCAACCTTACTAAGTTACATCAACTGTTAAGAAAACAGGTCCATCTGAAAGATAGTTTCCTTCTGATCTATTTACCAATAAAAATTCTTCAGCTGGAATTTAGCTGAATTAGAACAGTTAGCTGGATAGACAAACTACTTTCCCCACCAGGCAGGAAAAGAGACACAAACTCTGCTAAGTAGTGTTCCTCTTTTGAAAAATCAAACCCCAATCTGTAACTTCCCATCATACCTGATTTCTTTTCTTCACCACCTTCCCTCTCCTTGTCATTATCACGATGCAGGAAGTCCTCGCCTTCGCTGTCTGCATCTGACCTATCACTGTCACTATCATCGCTACTCTCATCATGCTTGTCTTGATCCATATCCTCAGGATAACCTTCATCTTCGCTAGTACTGGACATATCGTCATCATGCCCTCGCTGTCCTGCAGGAAGCAAAGTATTAGGAAATGCATAAACTCCAAATACACTGGAGTGAAAGACAGAATATTTTGTATGTCTACAGTTAGAAAAAACCCCCTAGCAACAGCACGGACATACTGTCAACTCTTTACTGTTTAGCACATTCTTAAAAAATATTTTGGAGAGTCTATTTGTAAGATTTCCTATTAACCAGCTAGTTAATTTGCACAGCAAACCAGTGAAGGCAACTCCTACCTACAACTCATTAGTTCATTTCTATACAGCACTCACCCACCATTGAAATGCTCCATGCTTTCTGGTATGCAAAAAGCTGATCTACCCATTCACAACAGTTTCTAGGGAAGATATAGTAACTGTGTTAAAGGAGGACCTACAGTCTCCTACCAAAACCATATCCAGGCTTGGTTTGGATTTTTTGGGGTTGCATGTGTTTTGGGGTTTTTTGGATAGTTTTTGTTACTTTGCTTTTAGTTTTTGTTTGGTTTTTTTTTTTGAGAAGGGAAGAATTCTCAGAGAAAGTTGGGAGTTTTTTGGGGGGGTTTTTTGTTGTTTTTTTTTTTTTTTTTTTTTTTTTAAAGGGATAATATGAACAATGTTTCAGCCTTCTAAGGCTCCATGGGAAAATATCCCATCGGGCAACATAACAAAAAAACAGGTATCTGAAAGTTATAAGTTTCAGCATTTAAAAATATAGCTGACAACAAAATTGCAGGTATTTTGAAATATACTAGAATCATCTCAGAGGTACAATCACTTAACAAGAGTCCCTCAAGTAGTATTAGCATCCATATTATCAGAGAATACCTTGTCTAGGGCACACTATGCTCATGACAGTACTATCCATAGCAAAACAGAGAGGTCAAGGAAAACCCCAGACAGTAATAGGAAAGTCCTTACCTGCTTCAGAACTGTAAGAAATCTCCTCTTCTCGCCTTCGAGGAGCCATCTCCAAGGTGAAACCCACTTTACGGCCATACATCTGTAGGACCTGAGGTGGGGGTGGCCCTGGAGGAGGTCCAGGAGGCTTCCTGCCTGGAGGTAAACGGGGAACACCAAGCCCAGGAGGAGGCAGTACAGAAATGGACCGAACTGGTGGTCTGGAAATAAGAAAGGAAACAAGAAACACAAAACAACACAAATGAACAAAGACATACATGAGCTTAACAGAATTCTTTAGCCTTCTCTCATCACTGCTCACACAGAAGCTTTCTAAAGAGAAACATGAACATTCATAAAGTACAGATTTGTCCCAAGGAGTTTACAACATCATACAGAGGCATGATTGCTGAAGATCAGACAAAAGCAAGCTTCTCAAAAGGCAACTGAAGACTGAAAAACAAACAAGTATTGAATCCCATCACAGGTGCAGAATGAAGTAACCACAGTTGGTGAAAATGGAAGACTACTCAAAGAAATAGAAAGAACCAGTACTAGAATGAGAAACCTGATAAACAAGTAAACTAGGAGGTTAAACTGAATACACTAGCAAGACAACAGAACACATACATGACAATTTAAGGGACATTTACATTCGAAGTTGCAGGGCTTTAAGTTTTACTGATATGCAGAAAGACAAATGCTAAAAGACATATATTACTCATAAACAAATTTAAACAAAAACCTGTAATAGTAGGAAAAGATTAAGAAGGGCTTTGGTTAAAAAAAGTACAATTCAGTCACACAGAACTCCTGATTTCTCCTAGTCTGTATTATCTCTGCTTCTACCCCTAGCTCCTCCCCAGTAATAAAAGTGCTCCTTTTCTTTACTTCCTCCCCAAGTTTTTTTTTCCTCCCCTCTTACCCATAGGCTGATGTCTTCTTGAGGATAGAAGGGGGTTGGGCCCCTGGAAGAGGAATGTCCTGTATGAGGATGTTGGAGGGAGCATGTGGCATATCAGGTAAGGGGATACTTTCCACTTCAACATGCTGAGCATTCTGGGGGGGGGGGGGAGGGGAAAAAGAAAAGAAAAGGAAAAAAAAAAAAGTTATTCCCACAGAGCTACTGTACAACCTCATTACCTTCCAGCGTACAGAACACACAGGACCTGCCATCGCTTGCCAAAGGTGTCTGTTCTGAAGGCACATTATCTTGCAGCAGTCCATGAAAGACATTTGGGAAAAAGTCAAGAGGAAAAGCTTTCAACACAAAACGAAGCACATACAGTGCACCCATGAAAGGTTTTAGTATTTCAGTCAAAACCCAGTCAGGTTTTCATCTCTCTTTAGACCTTCAGTCCCCAAAGCAGTGAGGCTGCAGACGAGTATGCCTGTATTTTTTAAGTATCCAGAAGGCACAAATCACAGGCTGCTGCATATTCCAAAGGAAAAAAAAAAAAAATCCTACAGGTACTTGCACTTGGGCAACATTATGTTCTCCAATATGGTAGGGAAGAATGTCAAATAAAGCTCTTTAAAGAAATGCCAAAGGATTCTCATTATTTCCAGCAACAGATTTAGTAGAAATTCACAGAAATACCAACTGCACACTCACAGGCTCACTCTCTTTAACACAGAAAACAAATTCTGGTATTGTTGATTTGCAACATAAATTTCCCTTTCCCCTGTAATTTCTTGTTGAATGAAATCAGTGTATCAGAGACAAATACAAACTTGATAATCCCCATGCTACCCTCACTTAAATGCTGTAACTGAAGATACTACCCAAATTAATACAAGTACTTAATATGGGCCAAAAAACATATATACTGGTCTTATAAAAAGTTCCCTTACTTCATAATTGTCAAACCTAATAAGTGGACAAAGAGTATACAATACCACAGTTACAAGCCCGAAATATAGTAAGCATTACCTTGACAGCATCAAAATACTGGCTAAGTTGTGATCTCTTCTGCTCATACTCTACTTCCAACTTGCGCAGTTCTTTATAGATGTCAGGATTCTCCTTCTCGTAGAGCCGCAAGATGCGCTCAAAAGTCTCACGGAGTTTTTTGCGTTTATCCTTTAGCACTTTCTCATTAAGTTGTGGCTGCTGTACTGGGTTAAACTCTAATCCAAGACAGCAAAAAACAACCCAAAAATTCTTAAGTTACTCTGCTCCACAACTGTGAGAAATGAAACAACTTCAAAGCAAACAACTTCCAATCCCTGTTTTCAGGAAGTCTTCAGCGCTACAACAATCCCCTCCCTCAACTCTAAGTCACTATCACGGACACTAGTTTTTTATAATAGCCATCTTCCTGAAAAAAAAGTCATCTTTAATAGCACCACATCAAATCATAATCAATTCCTGATTATTCACAGAATCTCCCCTTCTAACATGAAAGAAAAAAACGTTACTCTATTTTAGTCCCTCAGTTGTCCCTTAAAACTATGTATGCATCTACACAAACCTCAAAAGCTACACAAAAGCCTCAAGTTGCGCCAGGGAAGGTTTAGACTACATATTAGGAAGCATTTCTTTCCAGAACGGATTGTTAGGTGTTGGAATGGGCTGCCCAGGGAGGTGGTGGAGTCCCCATCCCTGGAGGTGTTTAAGAGTCAGGCTGACATAGCGCTGAGAGATATGGTGTAGTTGGGAACTGTCACTGTTAGGTTAATGGTTGGACTGGATGATCTTCAAGGTCCTTTCCAACCTAGATGATTCTGTGAAACCACTACTTAAGTCCAACACTTGGTACCTCTCACTCACCCATCTCATCCAATTTTTCCATGTCCCGGATAATTTGCTTTGGATCTTTCATCTTTAGTACAGCTGCTCGTACCATCATTCGTTGCTTTTTGTTCTAAGATCGGACATCAAGGAGATCAGAAAAATATCACAGGAGAAAGAGACAGAACCTTTGTACCAAATACTCCCCTCTCAATACTCCCAGTCTGCAGAAAAAAATGCACCTCAAAATGCCCTGTAAATGTTAACCATTAGCAGCAAAGGTAATTAAAACTTATGGGAATTTTAATTCCTCTATCTTGCTATTTACAAATGCTTCTATAATTCATTCACTCCAACAAAGACACGTACAATCAACAAAATAAACCAACTGCCACAAGGTATACAGTAAAACATGCTAAAAAGTATGAGAGTTTCAGGTAGTTTATTTGTCATTTGGTTTGGGATTTTGTTTTGGTGGGTTTTTTTTTATTCCCAAGTACTCACAAAAATGTTTCAAAAAGCTGTAGTCATCACAAGTTAAAAAATAGTAGATAATGAGATATGACTGGTCAAAACAAGATTTCTGTCTATGTTTTCTTAAGCTACTTGTTTGGACAGTATTTTCCAAAGTGAATCTTAGGATATCAACCAAAACATCTGTAGTCTGTTCATCAGCCGTGGCCCATTACATTCACAAACATGATACATAGTACAGGGAATGCCAAATAAAAATTCCTGATCTGCTTATTTACCTTCTTTAGTTCCCTTTTCCGCGCTTCCTTCCCTAGAGAGGAGGGGAAAAGAGAAAATAACAACTTGAAAGAGACAATCAAGTCCATGAAGAACCTCTCCTTCATCAAGACTGTTTCTCAACAGTTCACTCATTTTACAAAGACTGTAACTGTTAACTCATCTTCTCAGTGAAATCGAAATAAGCATGGAATAGATTTCAATTTCATGTGTGTTATACAGTCTTCCTATATCCAGAAGCAGGGGTGTTTCTATACAAAAAAAGAACAATAGGGAGCAAGAGTCATAGTGATGTGTGCAATCATGATGGGATTGCTGCCCAGAAGCTGAAACAGAGTCAATGACAGACAACACACTTTGAAAATATGTAGGCTTTGAGTATGCATCCGAAATAAAGCATATTCACTATGGAATTACGGATTTTCTTTATCTGCTTAGCATTGATAACATTTGGCCAAAAGGAAAAAAAACACAGACAACTCCCTCATCTAATCAGAGCATCTGCAAAATTTGACATGTTCCTCAAATTCAGATTAACCATGTCCCAGAAAGCAGCTTGCAGTTTAGCCAACAGCTAAGTACAAAGACCTTTGAACACTGATAACTACAGTAAAAACTTATGAGGTAAATACTCAGAGAAGCAACAGCATGCAAGCAAGCAGCCTTCTCAGGAAGTTTTTACACCAGCCAAAACTGAGACGGTATTTTTCAAGTTAAGGAAACTCAGTTCTGATTCACAAGTGAGAATCTTATCCTCATGGAAAGCTTTTTATCTGCTTCCCTAGGACTGGACTGCCCCCCCCACCCCCACCCCATTCCCATCTGCTTAGCTTTTGTGGATACTTACGGGCCTGATCCGTGGGGTTCATAAACTTCCCACTCTTGGTGGATGATGTAGATCTCCGCCCCATTTTGAGTGTTTTCCTTCCGCCTCAAAAAAAACAAATTAAAAAGAGGGAGAGACCTAGAAAAGACAACATTGTTTCAGATCCTATGCACCAGCAGCTTGAGTATGCTTATTCCTCCTCTCTAGATCACCAGAGTTGCTCCCTCAAAAACCTCAAATACTTGTGAGGTCTTCAAACCCTACTACAAGCTCACACATTCACATCAAAATCACCCTACTCTACCTAAATACTACTATTTAAGTACCTACTTACTACTACTTTACTAAGTATCTACTTCAAACTAATCAACTAGTTCCTTATTCACTCTAAGACTCAAAGAAGCTTCTTGCTTACACTACAGAGGGATACAGGTATGGAGAAATACGGATTCTGTCTTCCTAAGAGCATATCAGAGTCCTTCTAGCTTTTCATTTACTCTCATGAGAGCTCTTCAATCTTTATCTTTCCATTCCTCTCATTTTTAAATGTTTCCCACAAATTTCCTCCTTTCCTCAGGATTTTAAGCTGCCCTTAATTTCTCTCCCTAGCACCACTGTATCCATCAGCAAGTGTTCTGCACACACATCCATCTCTTCTCTTCCCCATAGACCACTGCTATACCACTGCCCTTACACTCTCTATCTCCATCAGTATTATTTCAAGCTGTATTATGACAACCAAAGAAGAAAAGGTTACTCTGGAAAGAATTATTGCTTGTCTTTAGACATTTATACAACTTACAGATGACTACAGAAGCATCCAAACTAGTCAGGGATGTTGCCTCTCTCACAGTTCTAATCTCCCCCCACCTCCAGCCTTACTTCCCTGCCAAAATACCACTGGGAAAAAAACAAAACGAAAGAAAAAGACACAACAGATTCCACCCCAAAGTCTGAAACAACCTCTTAAGTTTGTGAGTTGATGGGACACAACTTCCTAGTCACCATACTGCATCCACACAGATTGCGACCAAAGTGAAAGTATTCACAAGTTCGGTCTGAAGTTCTCTGCAGCCTCACTGCAGTCACCATGTGCATCCTTCTTTCCTGATTACAAATGTCACTTTTAAACCACTAGATGACATGCCTCCCCTTACAGCCTAAAAAGAAATTTAAGCACAGTGCTTCGTTCAGTGCTTCAAGGTCTCACAGAGGAGTTCCTAGCAATCTCCAAGCACTGAGCACATTCAATACACTGACTAGTAAAAATCTTGAGCTCTGCTCATGACTTATACTACCAGGTTATGCTCACAGGTGGCCTGCTGTTCGCAAGAGCACCCCATGATTTGTGATCACCAATAACATACTTTCTATTTATAAGATTACACGAATTTTTTTGCAAGACACTACCATTTCTTTAGGTAGGACGCTCAACAAACAGAATAGGAGTTACATTTGCACCCCGTATTCTCCACATTTCTAACATTTAAAGGGTAAAGAGAAAGATAATAAACTTATGGAACCTCGATCCCAAATCCTTTAGGACACAAACCAAAGAGTTTTAACGCAACAAGTTAACAGCCGAAAGAAAAAAACAACAAAAAAACCCAAAAACAACAAAACAACAAAACAAAAAAAAAACCCAACCACTAAATTTATGATTTTTTGGCCCCTGGGGAACGAGGCAGAAAGCCTCCTATGAGGCACACGAAAGCCTCCCCTCCTCCCCCCCAAGCTGAGGAAGAGAAGGCGGTAGCGCAAACCGCCGTCTCCCTCCTCGCTTTCCTTCTCCTCCCAGCCCCGTCCCGTCCCGTCCCTCTCCTCTCACCCCTCCGCCCGGCCGGGGCGGGGCGGCCCGGCTCCCTCCCGCTGCAGCGGCCTCTATAACCCCCACGCTCCTTGCCGCCACGGCCCCACCGCCATCTTGAACCGGGACCGAGTGGCGCGCCGCCGTAAAGCGCGACTGCCGCGCCGCGCGGAGCCGCGCTCCGGAAGCGGGAGCTTTAGCGCGCCAACGCCAGCTCTATGGTTCCGCTGCTCTTTTCTCCCCCGCGCGGAGGCTCCTCTATGGTTGGGGCGGGGCTCGAGGCGCCGCGCGCCCCTCGGGGCATCACGTGAGCGGCGTGGGCCGTTGCGCGCGGCCGTTGCGTCCGGCCCCTCAGGCGGCGGGGCGGGAGCGGGGGCAGGCGGGGGCAGGCCAGTTCGGGTGGGGGGTGGGGAGGGGCCCGCTTTGGGGTGAGGGAGTGCTGCGCCACTGTGGCCGGTGCTGGAAATACGCTGGGACGGAAGAGGAGCGCTGTGAACGTGGTCACTGCGGCCACTCTTCCCCCACGCTTTCCTGGGAAGATCCTACACAATGCGCCCTCTGTCCTGAAACAAGGTGGAGCTGAGGGGCGTGTGAGAAGCCAATTGTCCGTGGGGAATAAAGTGCTGAGGGCGCAGGAGTTCCTCTTAGTCTCAGATGTGATACGCGTTTCTTGTTGGGTTTGCCCTGAAGGCAGCACCGTTCCCCTGCGAGGGGGGCTGGCATCCCTCTGTTAGGCTCCTGTGGCAGCTGCTGTTTCAGGGGTCTACGGGAGAAAACTGAGTGGGTGATGTTCATCGGGCAACTCAGGCTGTGCAAAGAGAACAGGGAAGCTAGTTTTGTCCCAGCAGGGACCACAGAAGTTACTCTGTTGTCTTTCCCTGCAGCCCCTCCTGTGGTAAACTGGTGATCAGCTTTGGAGAGGCTGGTAAACATTTGGTAAGAACTGTTCTGCCTCCGTGCCCAAAGTACGTCTCCCAACAAAAGTCCACAGACACATAAAGAACCAGGATAAAGATACCTGAAACGTCTCCTTGAACACCAGTCGCATCACTGTGAATAAGAAGGGGCAAACAATAAAGTATGGGTGCAGGCTTGAAGAATCAGTAAGCCAGGGGGAAGTGTAGGAAGGACATTTTTCTATGCACAGATGCTCCTGGGAGCAGAGGTGGTCGGATCTCTGAGTGGGATTTGTAGACCCCTTGCTCTGGGTGAACCTGCCATGCTGTTACAGTTGTTACTGTTACGTGCAATGTTGTTACAGTTCTTCAAATAATGGAGACCTAGTTGGCAAACTTGGAACTTTATGAAGGATCATTGCAGGGTGGGTAGAAGCAAGACTATACATTTAAACTGTGCATCGCATTAACACCAACATTAGTCGCAAACTGCACAAAATCCAGGTTAGCAGATGGGCAGCCGAGGAGCATCCTCAGAGCCAGAGCTCCTGAAGCCCTAGCTCTTGGGGGTCTTGCTAACCATGTACACAGCAGTCATCCTCACCTTGTGCTTCTTTGGCCTGTTCTTGTTCTTGTTACCAGGTTTGAAAGCAGGTTAGACTGGTTTTGGCTGGTTTACAGTTTCTTTTCTTCTTTGGGGCTGTTCTTATTTGGAACATGCATATTATACAGTTTTAATTCTTAATCCTTTGTCCAGAACAACAGACGGAGCAGAGGGAGAATGCTTGGGGGGGTGTGATGGGAACGCTGTGGCCACGCACATCCCTGTCATGTACCATGTCACTGGAGAAGGGGACAGCTGAGGCTTTGAAGACTGGCCACTCCTCACAGGGCTTGTGGTCTTCTGTCATGACAATACTGCGCTCAGTGGGAACAGTGGTACTGCCTCATCCCTAACTGCTTTCTCCCAGCAGTGTCTGCTGACTTGGAGCTGACTTGGAGGACAATAGTCTTCACATTTTTCACTTGGTACTTCTGTCACACTGAGAGGCAGCTCCAGGGAGTCTAGAGGAGTAGCATCAGCAGACTGGTTAACCCCAGAGTGCTTGTGACATCTTTGGAAGACCAAATATAAGACTGATCAGAGGGTTATTTCTTAATTTTTGGGACAGAGTTTCAGTTACCAAGCAGAAACAGAGCTAAGCTGTTTCCGCTCCACTGGGTGCTCTCCCTTGCCCCTAGCCGGTTAAATGCATGCCGCACTGAGTTCAAGTATATAACTGTGGGGAATGCAAGTAACTCCCATTTATTTTCTTATTGCTAGAGTTGAGGGAAAGAGTTTGAGAAGCTCCCAAGCTGATTGGCAGGTTTTTTACCCCAGAACCACCTTGTCAGGGCTCGATGTTGCCCTACCCCTCTATGAGGACACAGACGGCTCTCCTAGCTGTCTGGGGATGCTGGCCCAGCCTCTGTGAGCTCACAGCCTCCTACCTCCTAAGCAGAGGGACAGGCTGCCAGCTGCCAGCCTCCAACATCTTCAGCGTCTTCCAACATCTCATGGGCATGAGGACATCTGCTACACCTGCTTTTGCAGGCAAGCCAACTTTGCATTAAGCCCACCAGAAACATGGCTTCAGCAATCAAGGACAACAAGAAATGTTTCTATAAGTATGTGAGCCACAAAAGAAAGACAAGGGAGAGCCTCCATCCCCTGCTAGACGCAGGAGGAAACATGGTAACCAGTGATGAGAAAAAGGCTGAGGTCCTTAATGCCTTCTTTGCCTCCATCTTTAATAGCAAGACTAGTTGTATTGAGGGAATCCAGCTTCCTCAGCCAGAAGACAGAGACTGAGAGAACGACCCCCCCGCATTCCAGGAGAAGATAGTCAGTGACCTGCTGCATCACATAGACACACACAAGTCTATGGGACTGGATGGGATACACCCGAGGGTGCTGAAGGACCTGGCTTGGGTGCTCGCCAAGACGCTTTCCATCATTTACCAGCAGTCCTGGCTGACCGGGGAGGTCCCGACAGATTGTAAATTGGCCAATGTGACGCCCATCTATAAGAAGGGTCAGAAGGATGATCCGGGAAATTACAGGTCTGTCAGCTTGACTTCTGTGCCCGGGAAGCTGATGGAGCAGCTCATCCTGAGTACCATCATACAACATGTGCGGGACAACCAGATGATCAGGCCCAGTCAGCATGGGTTTATGAAAGGCAGGTCCTGCTTGACAAACCTGATCTCCTTCTATGACAAGGCGACCTGCTTATTGGATGAGGGAAAGGCTGTGGATGTTGTCTACCTTGACTTCAGTAAGGCCTTTGACACCGTTTCCCACAGCATTCTCCTGGTGAAACTGGCCGCTCGCTGCTTGGATGGGCACACGCTTTGCTGGGTAAAAAACTGGCTGGATGGCCGGGCCCAAAGAGTTGTGGTGAATGGAGTTAAATCCAGTTGGCAGCCGGTCACAAGTGGTGTCCCCCAGGGCTTGGTTTTGGGGCCACTCCTGTTTAACATCTTTATTGATGATCTAGACGAGGGGATCGAGTGCACCCTCAGTAAGTTTGCAGATGACACCAAGTTGGGTGGGAGTGTTGATCTGTTCGAGGGTAGGGAGGCTCTGCAGAGAGACCTGGACAGGCTGGAGCAATGGGCTAAGGCCAACTGCAGGAGTTTCAATAAGGCCAAATGCCCGGTGCTGCACTTCGGCCACAACAACCCCCAGCAGCGCTACAGGCTTGGGGAGGAGTGGCTGGAGAGCTGCCAGTCAGAGAGGGACCTGGGGGTGTTGACTGACAGCTGGCTGAACATGAGCCAGCAGTGTGCCCAGGTGGCCAAGAAGGCCAATGGTATCCTGGCTTGCATCAGAAATAGCATGGCCAGCAGGGACAGGGAAGTGATCTTGCCCCCGTACTCGGCACTGGTGAGGCCACACCTCGATTACTGTGTTCAGTTTTGGGCCCCTCACTACAAAAAGGACATTGAATTACTCGAGCGTGTCCAAAGAAGGGCAACGAAGCTGGTGCAGGGTCTGGAGCACATGTCGTACGAGGAGCGGCTGAGGGAACTGGGGTTGTTTAGTCTGGAGAAGAGGAGGCTGAGGGGAGACCTCATCGCCCTCTACAGCTACCTGAAAGGAGGTTGCAGAGAGCTGGGGATGAGTCTCTTTAACCAAGTAACAAGTGATAGGACAAGAGGTAATGGCCTCAAGTTGTGCCAGGGAAGGTTTAGACTACATATTAGGAAGCATTTCTTTCCAGAACGGGTTGTTAGGCTTTGGAATGGGCTGCCCAGGGCAGTGGTGGAGTCCCCATCCCTGAAGGTGTTTAAGAGTCGGGCTGACATAGCGCTGAGGGATATGGTGTAGTTGGGAACTGTCAGTGTTGGGTCAATGGTTGGACTAGATGATCTTCAAGGTCTTTTCCAACCTAGATGATTCTGTGATTCTGTGAACAAGGATCCATCAAGAGGTGAATAGAAAGTGTATATTTTTATGTTTCTCATTGTGTATCCCACTTCCCCTGACACTGCTTAGAATTTTCTTTCAAGAAAATGTGGAGAAACTGCCTGAAAAATGTAAGAGATTTGTTTTTATTTGACCCTGCTATTCTTGTACAACAGTGATTGGCAATCTCACAAAGATATGTACTGAGCTGGTGTTTTTTTCTTCCTAAATTAAATACACATTTACACATAGAAAGTTGCCAGGAGCCAGGATCTCCTGCCTCTCCAACACTCAAATATTGTGGTTCTGCTGATTGACAGTCTCTTGCCTCTAAACAGGTACCTCTGAACTGAGTGCCACTTGTGTCAAGAGACACGATATGTCACACCTTGGAGAAATGATGCCTCAGGTCACCATGTCAGCCACCACAATAGCTCGCGTGAGGCAGGGCAGTGCTGTTAGCCTCCTCTGAATTGCATCTCTTGACCCACATCGCCCAGTCTGCAGCTTGTGCTGGACCCAGTATGTTAGTCCCCATCACCCATCCTTGCTCCTGAACCCTGGGCTTTCTCCCTGATGGCTGGCAGAGCTGCTTGAGAGCCAGCAGCTGCATTGCAATCTAGTGGCTTTTGAACACAAAAGCAAAGAGGAGTCGGAAAAGATGATTAAAAGTGGGAACAGTAGGGAAAAAAAAAAAAAACCAAAACAACAAACAAAAAAACCCAAAAACCAAACCCCACCAAAACCCAGAATGGAAGGGTTATGAACCCAATGAAGACCTTCTCTGTTGTACTCTCACCCATCTCTTTACTTTCACAGGCACAATTTAGTTAATATAATAATCTAATATTGCTAATATTGAATATTAATAAACAACTGTGAATTTGAGTATGCTTTTAATATGGGGAAAGCTAGTACTAAAATAGGAACCTATGCACAATCCTACTAGATTAGTCTATCATGGATCTAAAAAAGAATTTATAAATTGCATCTATAATGAAGATTTTAATGTTTTTTCATTATTTGGTTTGATTGGTTTTTCAGACAGAACAAAAAAAAAAAGTACAGGAAAGAGAAGTCTTAGAATATTCAAGTTCATTTTTATTAATTCTTAAATTACTCTTTTTTTCCCAAAGATCAAAGCAAATAAACCAAACCGCAGCAAATCAGAGAAAGAGACTGCAAATCATGTTCTTGCCTCCAGCTTTGTTTTTAAAATCTGAAAAATAAGGGTATTTGGTAGCATATTGTGAAATGCAGAATCTGAGCCTGCCTTTGGCAGTCCCACATCGGTGGGTCTGGGTAAAGCACATGAAAATACATTTAGTGCATTAAAGGGCTGTAATCCTACAGACACTTATACGTGTGTATAATCCCATTTCATTCAACAGAGCATCAGCTGTGCACAGAATTATTTACCTGTGGGTTGACAGGAGCGGGGCATTACTGAGCATAAGAGGTTATCACAGCCAGGCACGCCTCAACACCTCAGCTGGTTTCTCTCTGTTGTGGGGCAAGGTCGTGTGTGTTTGCCTGTAGGCCCATGCCTCTCTTACCTGCTAATCACCTGAGATTAGAGTTTAGTTAAACAAGATCTCTGACTGGCTCCTTCAGCAGGGATGGGACAGGAAATAACTGTTAAATATGCTTCAGATAGTCCTTGTAAACAGTTGGGTGAACAGAGAATTCAGCCTATCAGATTTAGCACTAATCCATACTAAGAGTTTAGCAACCACAGCTGTCCTGATGAGCCCTCCAGATGACAACATGGACTGACTTGTTGAAATTGTGTTCTCCATCATGTTGTCATCTTTAATATAGAAACACAGTAAGAGAAAAATCACACCTTCTCACCACTACTGCTCCAGCAGTGAATATTATTGTCACTATTATGAATTGCAGTTCAAGGTTATCTACAATGCATTCCAGAAGAGAGCTGACGGAATGGTACAACGTATTTGAAGCATTGCCTCCAAGAAGCACCTATAAGCCAGTTTCCTATTAATATATTTCAGTGCCAATTCCCTGATCTGTCACATCTCTTTCTCTGCTGCCACTGATAAGAAAAAAAGCCATTGGTAGTTCATTTACCACAATGAATCAAAAAGGTTTCTGCAGGCATAGCTGCTGCAGCCGCTGTCACAGCAGGAGAGAGAACTCCAACTTCAGTTCACTGAACCTGCTGTCTCACCAAAGAAGTCACTTCACGTATGACACGCTGGTACTTTTCTGAGGCTGCTTTAAACTCAGCCAGGTGCTTCTCATAGCTTCTCACAGCTGTCAGAAGCTGATTCCTCTCCACAGCTCCCAGGATGGCATGGAGAATCATTTCAATGCCAAGCCCAAGAATGGTGATGCTGATTCCCCCAAGAACAGATGCCCCAATCTGCGCAAGGAGACTGACGAGCTTGCTCACAGTGAGAGTTATAAGACTGGAGCCAAGAAGTTTGATAGCTACTATCCCAGCTGTTGAAGTTGCTTCTCCAAGAATAATGGAAAAAACTTTATGGGCTATTGCAATTTTCTCCAACTCGGGCTCTTTGATGTCATACAGCTTCTGGTACAACACAGGCTCTAGCTTTTCCTTCATGTCACTATCAATCTTCTGTACCTGACGCTGAATCTCACTCATTGCTTCAATGATAATGTCACAGTTTTCCTTGACAGTGCTGTTCTCTCTCATCTGAATGTGGGTAATGGTACAGCCCAGGTGTTCATTCAGCACTCTAGCCAGCTCATTTGTTGCGCAGAAATTTGTGGACATGCAGTCAAGCAATTCCTGGTGCAGATGGATCAATTCTTGCCTTCTCTTGGGGTTATCTGGGTAAAGGAGGTCACTCAGCGCCATTCTTCAGAAATTGGCTACTTCAAGAGAGAAAATAAATCTCTTAGTCTGTTCAACACCCATAACCCTAGCCCTTAAAGAGCAGTGAAATGTCATTTGTCTCTGCCTCACTGGTTCTTTTTATACTCAGCTAGTCAAATCCCAAGGCATAGCTGGTAAATGTAGAAATCTTAATTCTTATTTTGGATCTTTAGCCAAATGATTGGAAAAGGACCTTATGAGATATTGGACATACTCAGAGCAACAAAAATAGCTAACAGATATGTAATCAGCAGATTGGTAAAATGAAGATGGGTCATTCTTTACCTTGGAAACTGATGATGGTAGAAGCTGAACTAGTTCACTAAAAAATGGAGCAATCTCATCTAATCAGCAAAATCTAAAATAAACTGTGGAAACGAAAGGCCTGTTCTAGGCACACTTTTGTATCAGCTTAGTGACATCTGATTTTTAAACAACTATGATGACTGGTGGAGTGGGCACATTCTGTATCACTGTAAGGGTGTTTTATGCTGATGTAGCTTATTTCTCCTCACATTCAAGATAAAACATTACTATATAAGCACTCTGTGCTTATACTAATAAACTCACACTTGGAAATTCATAGAGAATAGTAAAATTATCTATAATAAACCCATCCTAACCTATATCACCTTACACACATCTCCCACTGTTTCCTTCCCTGATATTTAGCCCCTGTTCCCTCATTGTTTATTCACCTCCCTAATGCTGTAATCAAATCCCCATTGTTATTTCACTCGCGAACATCAAGCAGACAGCCCCGTGATGTTCAGCATGCTGTGTAAGCACCGTGAGGTGCACCTACTCCAGCAGGATGCCTGTGATGGCAGACTGCCTTGGAGCAGCACGCACCAGCTTGCAGGGAAAGCTCTGCCTGCACAGCCACACTCCCTCCATACCCAGGGGGGCTGTGTGGAGCTAATATCAGCAGGTGCTCACCAAGCTCCTAGGACATGACTGAGCAGAATCTGGCCCTGCCTTATCACTGTACAGACCAGAGCACAAAATTTAACTTCTTTGATTCCTCCACCCCACATACTTGTGCCTAATCCTCATAGTCACTATTATTCTCTGAGCTGCCGTTGGTTTGCCAGCAGAAGGGCATACTTAGTACATTTTCCTTCATTACCTGCATGTCAATATACAGAGTCCAAAATGACTGAGTTACCAGTGATCGTGGAGTTACTCCTCATCACTAAGCTTCTGCAACCAACCCTGTGCCACTTCCCTTTAACCCATCACCAGCTGCAAAGTAAAAATGCTTTAGCATGGTTTTGACTTAAATGCGTATGTCTTACTTTGCAACAAGGGCAAACTATGAATGAGTAAGATGACTCATTTCTTTGTTGGTACTTGGCATTCTCAGCCCTCGTATTGCAAATCTGGGCCACTTTTATGCAGTGCTTTGCATTTTTCCAAGATAAACCTCTTCATGTTCTTGGTGCCTACATAACACAGTTACAAATAGTTATGTGGGGGGACTAGCTAGATTTTGCTTCTTAAAAAGATACCTTTGTGTCATTCTGGTCCTCTGTAGTTCTTGCATTATCTGCTAACCCAGCTGTATTTTACTAAACACACCACCCTCCAAGATCACTGCAGAAAAACAGAATGATTTCAACAGTCCCCTAGCCAACTTTTAGTCTCAGTGTTGAACTACAAGCCAGTCAGAGATAATTTTTTTCATAATATTTTACACAGTACTGTACATTTCTTTCAGTCACTTACCTTGTAGCTCTGTCAAGACAATAAACTCTTTAATGCATCTTTCTTTTTCTTCAAACTGGAAGGAGCAAAGTACGTATACAGTAAAGTTTTGTGATTTTCAGGAAACATAAAGCCATATCAATGCAAGGTATGATTTCATATCAGTCCTGCCTCAGGGATGTTGCTGGCTTGCTCTCTGTCTCAATGTGATATTTGATCCTTTCTGCTCCAGTGATGTTTTGTTGAAAGGTCTTTTGTTTTTCCTTATTTGTAGAAACTGAGAAAACAAAATGTTCTAAGAGGAATAGCGCTTCAACAAACATTTTACGTACTAGACAGGTGTGGAGGAGATGTTTAGCATCTATTCTTTATGCATGATTATTTCAGTTTCCTATAACTGCTCTAGATTTTATGTCTCTTAATGCTAAAATTACCTTTTACTCTTCACATTGACACTTCTGCTAGTTTTTGCATTTGCTTTCTAGAGTTAGGCAGGCCACATACATTTTTGTATTTCTATTTCTCCAGCACCAGGGTAATTTTCTCCAGAAGCTTTTCTAATTAAACATTTAGACTGCCTACCTGATTTTGTCTGAGTGCTCCTGCAGTCAGCTGAAATGTGTATGGGATGGTGACTTCATCCTCTTTCCCCTGTGTTCCTCTGGTGTTTTCCAGCACCATGTGATGAGTTAGGGATCCAGAGGTTGGGCTTCAGCTGGGTCCTGTTGCCTGCCTGTTTGTCACTAATTCTGTTGTGTGATGTTTACCCATATCCACCTCATTTTCTTCCTCCTTTCCCCTTCCTTCCAATTTTAACAGATTTCAGTTTATTTAATGCTAGTTCACAATTGATAAATCCTCCAAAGGCTTTCTGTTCCTCTTACAGCATGAATGCCCCCGCCTGTGACAAAGGTATCATCACAGGTACCTACAGCCATGGCTGAAAGGGGGTGGTATTACTTGCTGTTCTCAGAACATAAAACATGTAGGACAGCACTTTTCATTCATACAGGTACAGGATTAGGTTTTGTACTGGGATTTATAAATTTCTATTTTTTATAAGTATAAACAAGAAACACTAATGCTTGCAGTTATTCCTTGAAATAATGGATTATTGCCATGACTGGTTTTGTACACCTGCAAATTATGGAACAAAAGTTGAATAGTCCCACACAAAGAGAAAAATAAATACCACAGACAGTGAAAACAGGCTTTGTCTGTCCCAGCAAGACATGCTTGTACTTCTCCCTTCATCGAGGCTAGACATCTTTCATGCTCTAATCCTTACAAAGATGGACCTGCTGTCCCCTAGGCTCTGGTCATGAGTGCTACCTCCCCAGTAGAGAATGGTTGAGTTCTCAAATGAAAGTAAAAGATCAAGCCTAAAATGAGTACCCTGCAATTGCCAACTTGTTTTCCCCTGAAAGCTGAGCTATTGTGTTCAACCCAGAGCCAGAGTAGCAAACTGTCCTTGTTTTCAGAGCTGTAAGCACCAGAAGATGAGCTGAGAGAGAACACTAATGGTTTAACTATTACATTTCTGCAATGATCAGTTGCATTAGTTGTGACTCCTGTTACTAACTGAGAATGCCATGTAGTCCTGAAATATTTCTTCCAGTATTGGACGGAATTGAATTTATCAGGCTGGCAACTGCCTCTGTGTCATATTCTGTAAGCTGGAAACTGATTTCAGGTCTTCAGAGTTTTGGAACATGACAGAAAATAATTTAAACAATAAGCAAGCAGTTTTGTTCCTGCTTTACTGTGGGTCTTTAGGGAATATTAATAGCTATTGTTTCAGACCTGTTAAGTTTGAGGGAAAGGACTTCATCTGGAATGCCTATTACCCTTTGTTAGTTGTTGGAAATGTGAGAAAAGCAAAACAGTGAGAAATCTGTAAAACACACATTTCCTCGACACAGGGTCCCCAGAGCAAGCACAGGACGGGATGGAGGTCCAGCGATTTGTGTTTGTCATGGCGCCAAGGAGGAATGTGAAGCAGGGTGTAAGCCGCGCAGTCCCATTCTTTCACTCATTTCAAGGACAGATTTATCTCCTGCTCTACTTTTTTCTCTCAAGGGATGATTTTTGCAGTAGCCTGCTGACCTTGTTCCTCATCCTCCCTTTTTTCTCACAAAACCCAGCTGTACCCCTCGCATCGAGCTGACCATGTTTCTCATTCTCCCTTTTTTCCCCAAAAAAACAGCTGTACCCCTGGAACCAAAGAATGTACTGTGTCGTTACTCAAAAGATAATGGCTTGACTACAGTCCCACCCACCCACACATACAAACTAAGATAAATACTACCCCAAGTTTTTTACCTAACTTGGAGGGACGATAATCCGACGCCAAATCGGAGGGACAGATCGACAGGTTTGTGCTCTCGCCCCCCCCCCAGAAGGGACGCCTTTTGGTAAGATTTCCTCAGCTACGCCGAGTGTATACCTGGGAACTTAGTGTGTGATTGCAGTCCTTTTCTTTTGTGTAGTGCTATATAGCCAACCTGCAGTTTGTGCATTTATCATAGGCAATCTTAAAGAATCTGTAGATGTTGCATGAAAATAAACTGTACTATTCGCGAATCTGACTGCTTCTCTTGAACGCAACCAGACTTACAGCATATGGGCGTTTGGGCTGGGTCAGACCTATAGTGATGGCCACTAATCCGCACTATTCGTGAATCTGGCGGCTTCTTTTGAATGCAACCGGACCTTCAGCATATGGGCTGTTCGGGCATCCGGGTCAGACCTATAGTTACAGCCCCAATTGGCATACCTATTAAGGGATAAGTCCGGCCACCCCTAGCCCCTCTATTCTCTGAGGACCGTCTAGAATGCAAGGGGATTTATCTCTTACCAAGTTTATTCTCACCCTAAATGCAACACTCTTCTTTGCTGCAATTTGCCAGATCCTCTCTTCTGATGCCATGACAGTGGAAGAAGTGGTGTGGAGCCCCAGAGCCAGCTCTGGGTGAACAGCAGTGAAGGCTAAAGTCAATTTTGCCATTTCACACATGTTCATACCATTTTTACCATAGAAGGGAAAGGAGGAAGAGGCAGAGGGTTGAGCTGAGCACTGAGAGAAAAGTCTTTAAAAGTATGAAGTGGGATGGGAAGTTGCAACTCCTTGGACACATCTGACTGCACATCTAACTACAGCAATAGCTGATGAAATATGTCTGCTGCAACCAGTCTGGCTTTCCAGGGGCCCGGCACAAGCAAAGGCAACATCTGGAGCAGTCTCTCAGTTACGTGTTGTCCCAGGACTGTATCTGCTGTTGGCCTTGGGAGAACTCTTAGGTGCAAGCAGAAAGACATAACTTCCTTACTGGTCAAAACAGTAGTGAGACAGGAGCCCAAGCAAGGACAATGTTTTGTGTTTCCACCTATCAAGGGATGTTTGTAAGGTCTAGCCGCTGTATGAACTGACAGATATGGTCACTTCACAGGAAACTGCAGCCTGACAAAACATTGCATTACTCAGCCTTCCATTGCTTTGTCTCTTGAATGCAGATATCTGATGCATTTGACTTTGCTGTGTCTATTCCCCTCTCCCCAGAATATGAGTTTAATTCTGTGTAGACCCACCAGTATATACAAACTGAAGGATTATATTTCTAAGGATGATGTAAAGTAGATTGTTTGCCAGGCCTCCTATAAATTTATCAATAAACACCAAAAGGTAAGAATAATTCACTTGCAGCACTTCCATTGCTTTTCATATTCCATGCTGAAGGTCAGGGTCATACTTCCTGCAGCCATAAGAGTAACAATACTTGCAGCTGTTTCCACCATATTTTGCTGGCCTTCTTGGTAAGACCCCCTCAATGCCTGACAAAGACCTTTTTCTATGTTTTCTTCTAACTGTAATGTCTTGGGGCAGGGTGAGTCAGATGGGTTGATAGTTTGCAATATTGACTTCAGAAATGTAACATTCTCACTGAAAATATATCCAGTTTTATTCCCCTGTGTCTTCTGGATTTTCTCTGCTTGTTTTTCAGAGTCAGATCCCACTCCAGAAATGTTAGCCCACCTCAGTTTTAAGAGTGATAAAGGAAGGCTGGTCAGGACCTGCCAGGATCTGCATGATTTAGTGTACATCTATGTCTCTTCAACCAACACAATATTCTGACTCCGCAATGCACATGTTGGCACCAACTTGCCCATCATGTCAGTAAAAGAAAACTTCAGCATTAAAGAGAATCTGCAGCTCCTGGTCAGTGCTTTGAAAGAGATGCAAGCCACCATGGAAACAAAAGACAAAGGTGTACAGGAAAGCATCAGCCATGGTTTGTATGCCAAGATTGCTGGTCCCATTACCTCTCTGCAGGACAAGATTGCTGCAGTAAAGGAATTTTATGAGAATCACGAGGCAGGTGTAGAAAGCATCATGGTTATACTTGTTGCAGTGTTGAAATATAGCAACTTCCCTGACACAGTAGAGTCTGCTGTTCATCAGTTATTGAGTTCACCTGCCTTATGCCTCCAAGTATCAGAACTTCTCATAGACTATGATGATATTGTGAAGATGCTGCAACAAAATGAGACATCAGCTACCACAGAAGGCAGCTCCTCCTCGAGTGGGACATCACAACAGCTCAAGCTTCGTTCTCTATCCTCCTTCTCTTCACTTCTTGTTTTCCTACAGGCTATCCTTCAAGGACACAAATCTATAGAGAGAGCCCTGAAAATAGCAGCTGACTACCTAGAGGAGGCTTTCAGGGTGCTGAAGCCACCTTGTAAAGAATTACAAACCTTTGTTAAAGTGGTTGAAGCCTGCATCCTAGCAGTAACAGATAAGCCAAAAGAGACATAAATGTGCTGATGTGTCAGAAATCCATCTTGATTCCTGTAATTCTCACATGAGAAAGAGTTTAAGCATGTTTGAACACACATACAAGAGGTATCTGCAGCAGCTGCTTCTAATGTTTTTATTCTTTTTCGAAATCTGGACTTGGTATCTTCGAGCATTTAGGGATCAAAATCAAATTTTGACAATTCATTATTTGAAATCACTGGTAAACTAAAGGCAACAAGAAAGTAAATGAAATATAGATACAAAACAAGCTAATAGTAAAGTAGTTCTGTATTAAATCCATTTTATCTGCCTGGGCAAGCCTGTCTCAGGATTTCAGGGGCAGTAGTTCAGTTTCACAGAACATGTTACTAGGTTTGAGGTGATTAAATGATGACCTCTGCAATTATAGACACCTAGATCTGGTACACAAGATGCTGAGTCTCAAACTCCTCCATTTAATCTGCTAAAATCTGAAGACATCCAAATTCCTACATTTCTAATGTTAATATTTGTCATGTGCCTAAGTTCTGCATTCCTTGCCACAGGATTTCCAAGGGAATGACAGCACCAAGCTTATATGGAGCTGCTCTGAGAGTCAAGCAGTTCACACAGGTGCTTTTGGCTGTCCTTATTTTGACTAACCAGCTGATCTCAATTTGTGCAGTCCTTTTAAATTCAGATCTCTTTTGGATAGCTAACTTATTGCTTACTGATTTGGACAGATGGTAGTGAATAGAGAACTCCAGCTTCCTGCCAACTTCACCAGTGACTGAAAGCTGGGGTCATTTGTGAAATGTGTCAGTGAGTTTCAGTTCAATTATTTGATGACTACACTGCAAAGTTAAATCACTATGACTAGTCTCCTTGGGCCAGTGAGATAACCTTTCTGACCTTAACGTTGGCCCAGGGCTAACATCAGTGGGGTGAGGGACCAGGGGCGAAGAAGCAAGCAAGGCATGTTGGAAAGGGAAATTTCAGGTAGAAGATGTGTCTCATCATTTACACACTTTTATTTTTTGGAGATGGGAGAACTTCACAGATGTTCTGCCTTGGGTGTCTACGGCTCCAGAAGTGCTAAATGAACACATAAAAGTGAGAGGAGTCTATAGCTAAATCAGAAATTCCAATTCCAATTTGTGATGTTGATGCAATCTCCAGCATTAGACATTGCAGACCAGTGAAGTAGAAAGGCAAGCAAGTGAATTTCAGTCACATCTAACACCTATGAAGACAACAGTGGACTCCACAGGCTTTCCTTCATTTCAGCGAAATAACCAGCGGGACTATTACAAACAGAGGACGCGCCTCAGTTTTTCAGAAGAAATGCTAAAGTCAAACATGAAAGTTGAAGACAGGCCTGACAAGTCTCATGATCCTCTGCTGCTAAGTTCATGTCTCAAGGCAGCTTTATGCTTCTGTACCCCATGTCTGAGATGCAGATGGTCAGCTGGAGATGAGAGCTATGGCTTTGGTGCATGGGGTCATGCAGCAGGGAAAGACTGCTATGCAGCAGCCACAGACTTTGCTGTTTCCTGGGACCCTGCACTCAAAGGAGATATGCAAATCTGCACAGTAAGTCACTTGACTGTAGCACCATGCTGCCTTTTGCATCCCACAGACAGACTCTTTGTCATCAAAAATAAAGGTACTGAGACATCTGCAAAGAGTCCAACGTCCATGTGTGTCTTTCTTGAATGCCTATGGGAAAATCTACCTACAGTGAAGGGTGTCACTGCCCCTTCAGAAAGGCCATAGGTAACTTCCCTCCTACCTGAATGAGTCCAGGGAATGTCTGTTTTAATGAACTAGGCTGAATGTTCCAGTCTTAGCTGGAGAGCTGCAGCTGAAAGCAAAGGGAGAGTTGAACCTTCTGTAACAACAGGAACTCCAGATGCTGATTTCCTGTGAATTATTCTTTCCTGCTATTCAGGTGTTTACACATGGACACAGCCAGAGAATCAGTCATTGCGGGCCAAGCACATGAAAACTCCAACTACACTAGGAAGAACAGCAGAGGTGAAGGCAGTGGAACCGCTGTTCTTGCTTCTTGAAGCTGAAAGAAAGTCAAAAGAGAAGTCGTTTAGACCTCTTTAGGCTGCCTAAAGATTCCTGCATTTGCTAACACAGCCTTTGCCCAGAGGAGCCATTTTCTTAAGTCTAACTACTACTTTGGCTTAGGTCCAGGCACAAACTCTGGTTCCTGAATGACTGTTTTGTGCTCAAAGGTTACATTGACACACTGTTGTCCAAAGAGAGAAAAACAAGAGTCTGGTATTGGTGGTGTACTCACAGAAGGACAGGGATGTGGAACAGGCCCAGTGAGGTCTTCTAGCCCAGAGCTATCTCTGTAGCCAGGAAACTCACAGTGTGTTCTTTGCCAAAAGATACCTTTCCTCCCTTCTGTCACAGGAGAGAGAACACCACTAAAGCAACAGTAGTTTTGTGTACACTTGCCTGAGCTTGTCAGAATAGTAGTGGACCAAAGCCCAGAATAGTTCTGAGGACTGAAGTGTAGCAGCCTTGCAAGCCACCAGAAGAAATATCTGAATTCAAGCTGCCTGCAGATCTCATCTGCCCTTGCAATAGGAGTGCTGGGGATTCAAATGCATGTGTCCTATGACATCCTTGCAATGACAGATGGGATAAATGGAGGCTGCAAAGAACCCTGAGACCTACTGTGTATTAGGAGGATTCATCTTTAGTGAGCTGTGGGGTATTCACAGGCTTCATGACAAAGAGGTAAAAACTGGGTCATGTGGCTCTTTCATAGGTGAACATGGTGGGCAAGCTACAGATTTGGCCTTGAGTGTGGCCCTGTGTAGGTGCAGCTGGTGAGGGCTGCTTGACATACTTGAGACCAGACTGTCCCGCGACCCTCCTGCATGAAAGGCTATATACAATACCTTCCATGAGCTCGCAGTGGTACTTGCTGTAATTCCCCACAGAATGCAGATGCAGACGGTTCCCCTGCTGTGTCCGAAAGAAGCTTTTGACAAGGAATGACTCGTAAGGGGGAATGAGGACTTCCTTCTCAGATGTGTAGTAAGAAAAGCCTTGCACAGCTGCTCCCAGGCAAGTGGTCACTGTGAACAAAGTTTCAT